>NW_027526245.1:61060351-62368925 GCF_048455015.1 Haemaphysalis longicornis | reverse complement strand
TATTGAAGTGCACGTTATAATGACTGAGCCAAAAAATTCGAGGTGCTCGTCAAACCAGGCTCGTAATGTTTAGTGTGAGAGCAAGTTGCATCTATCCCAGCAGGGTTAAGGGCAGCATACTTGAGCTGAAGTTCTGGAGGCATTCCTGTCACTTTGGTGTATGCAAGGCTCGTACCATAATGGCACTCATGCCGCCCAGCTTCAATAAGTGCGCTGGCAGCAATGAACCACTCCAGAATTGTAGTGCTTGGCGCGTTTCTGTAGCCACTCGTAGTCGCAACATTTGCAGACAAGTTTGTAATTTTCCAAGTACATTTGAAGATGTACTGGCCTGACCTTCTTGCAGGGCTTTCATAAGGCTCATGTTATCTGTGCTACGAAAGCTATCTTGAGAAGCAAGCGAGCGTACAGTTTGAATAATTCAAAGCTCAGGCCTGCTCAAAATGTGCAAGAACCTGAATGTTGTGGTGCAGCGTGTGTTGCGCAACGCGCAAATGAATTGTGAAAAATTTGCACAAGCGCCACGTGCCACGTTTCTGCAATTCATGAGTGTGCAAAACACGGCTGTAACTGGTGCACGCCGAGCTGAGCTTACTGCACTTCTGTGAAGATGCACGGTAGCATTTTGTTCCAACATTTGCCTTCATCTGACACTCTTTTCGTGTGCTGTTGAACCTCATTATAATGAACACTGATATAGCGAACTATCGGCTCTAGCGAACTAAATACGAATTTGGTTGGTCACGCTTCATTTCAACGACACTTATTCTTTTATAATGAAAATGAAGCTGTGAGAGCTGTGCACACTATCGGATATTACAAAGAAATATTTGACCAGTAGGCTGAGAAGCTACTTGAAAAACTCCCGCCGTCCGAAACTGCAGAAGTAGAAAAGGCCCCTTTGTTCGTGGACTCTGGAAAGCTTCATCCTGCTGAGTGCTGTGAATGGTCACCAGACAATAGCCACCAAAATAGAAACTGAGGCCTGTTTTGTCAAATGAACTTTGTTCTGTTGTAATTTTACGTTTCTTGTTCTGGTTCACTGAGCTTGAAATTACACAAGGAAAAAGATAAGGGTTACCTTGTTTATAGAAGGCTCGAAGATTAAAATAATGTGTATTTGTATCAAGAATTTTCGCAGGAGCCAGATTACCGACTGGTTTGAACCGTTTTTAACGCTGCTGTTACAACGAATATCGAATATAAAGAGCAAAATTACTGTCTCGATAGTACTTTGTTATAGCGAGGTTCGACTGTAGCAAGAAATGGTTAGTTGGCCTGTTCCTGCCTCTCCAAGTACAAGCCATGCATCTTAGTCATTCTGAGTGCCTGCGAAGGAGAGCTGTTACCGAAAAAACTGCCCCTGGTACACGTACCACTCGACCCCGAGTAGTTGAAATTTAGGGTAGCATTTCGGCTGGCGTACCCGCAAATTTTCCCGCCATTTTTCTCGCGGGGCTACCATGGTTGCCAGACCAGGAATGCCCTCCCCGCTAAAAGAGCGGCTGCAGGTGGTCGCCAGTTTCAGTCCGCTCTGGTTACAAACCCCTGCGCGCTCGCGCCGCGGGCTCTGGCTCGGGCCCGGGTGCGGATCTGTCAGTCCGCTCTGGTTGCAAACCCTTGCTCGCTCGCGCCGTGGCTGCTCGCTCCCGCCACGGCTCGGGCTCTGGCCCGGATTCGTTCTTTTTTTTTTTTTCGCTTCGTCCCTAGGGGAGGTACTACAAACGTATGGGGCCCGTAAAGGCCGCGAGAAAAGGCCGTAAAGGCCGCGGGAAATTGCGGGAAAATTGGGTGAGATTGCGGGAAAACCCAGGCCAGAGCCCGAGCCGCGGAGCGAGCGAGCAGGGGTTTGCAACCAGAGCGGACTGACAGATCCGCGGCCTTTACGGGCCCCAATACGTTTGTAGTACCTCCCCTGGGGACAAAGCGGGAAAAAAAAAACGAACCCGGGCCCGCGCCAGAGCCCGCGGCGCGAGCGCGCAGGGGTTTGTAACGAGAGCGGACTGACAGATCCGTGACCATAAACTGGCGACCACCTGCAGCCGCTCTTTTAGCGGGGAGGGCATTCGTGGTCTGGCAACCATAGTAGCTCCGCGAGAAAAATGGCGGTAAAATTTGCGGGTACGCCAGCCGAAATGCTACCAAATTTAGTTGCTCACGTGTCGTAGATAATACTACTAGTATTACCATTTATTAACTTGTGAATGAAAGCAAGCATCTTTTGAAAGTACCAAAGGCTTGGACTTTTAGGCAAGTGCCCTTACCTTCAAGAGGCATTGCTCTGTACTGCTTGAGAAGAAACAATACAGCACAGTTGTATTTGTACATGAAATGGTGTGAAACTTGCAAGCCCAGGAGGGTTATTTACTGAAGCAAATTTTCCACATAAGTAAATCTTGAAACGTGTGTACAAATATGTGAACGAACAAAAATTTGTGCCCCAGCAACGAATGTTAATGCTTTTGCACGCAAGAACAAACCTTCCGCAAAAGAAGAAAAAGTTATCCACGAAACAGAAAATGTGGAAGTTGCCTTTGCGTGAAATGTCACATTAGCTTGTAAACCTGAAGAAAGCTTTATTGCCAGTTGTAGCACACAGACCCATGTAGCTCAAAATTTGACAAATAGAGAATAAGTTTTAATTGAAACGAAAAAGGCTTCTTATTCTGAAGGCGGTATCTAGACTGCCATGTGACGGTACGATAAGCACTCCACTAAAGCAATGTCCACCGCCTTTTCGCAATAAAATTGTCCTGTCTGACACTATGCCGCCGCTCTCTCTAAGTAATTTAACGTAACCTAACATACCGTACCACACCCTCACAAACAGACAGCACTCACTCAAAACACCGAAAACTAGCCCGAGCCACAGAAATTACTATTTAAAGTAAAGATGTAAATAAAAAATAAAGGCAAAAGCCGGACTCAAACCACCATCCTTATTGGTATCAGGAACCCAAGACGGAACCTCTACACCCCAACGGCACACACTCTAGCTGGTGCCAGCTTAGTCTTGTTTTGTCAATTTGCAGAAAATTCTGTGCGGCTAACCGATCATATATCAGTTGGCTATCTTGCGGATACACTTAAACCTGGATATAACGTACAAAGTTGACAAAAAGTCGCACTTTTTCGTTACATGTAGGTTTCGAATTAAAGCTCGCGGGAATGAAGCAGAAACGAAACCAATGCTTGTTCAAGGATATATTTCACACTGAAAAACTGCGTGATTCTCACTTGCTGCTACTACACGGCCCCCAAATTCAGAAATATAACTAAGTACTATCACTTTTGCTTGTTGATACTTGTCGGTGCCTTGACGCGTTTGAAGAACCAAATAATGTTGAAAGGGTGCCTTTTCGCGAACTTCATGCTTTTTTTCTGCAGTTAAAATTGTTGAAGGGATGCTAGCTGGGACACTGTACCGGGCGGTGACGTTCTTCTTTCTCGCCGGCAGAGACGGCATTTAAAATTGCCAGCTTGTCTTGAAAAGAAATCTTCGTATTCAGGCAGCAGAACTCATCATCCACGAACCCACACCACATATCAGGGGACACACACGACTACACACTGACAGGCAGGCCTAGCACCCAACCGACACCGCACTCACACGTGAAAACACCCGAGGGATTGTGGTGCGGTCGAAATTCGCTAAATTAGTGCATTTCTCGAGCCGATTTTTCAGAAAAAATTAGATTTTCAGATTTTTCAGAAACCTTGACTCATCAGGGTAGCGAATTTGTTGCATCCAGGTTAACCGTCGCAACTCCTTCGTCACATAGAGGTCACAAACACATGGGCTTCAATGAAGGTGGAAATGGGGAATTGAAAAACTTTGTTAAATCCAGGAATTTCTTACATATATAGGTTCGTTACATCCAGGTTTAAGTGCACCATATCCTTGCTTTGCTCAGTGTACCATTGCAATGTCGCATGAATTGTCTGTCGATTGTAGTGTCAACAAGGCAAATGTAATATACTATTTACCGGTGAATTATTCGATCACCATTTGCACCTGTGCACTTGTGTGACTGTCTTCACATAAAACATAAAGCAAAATGGATTCACTTGCCTCACATTGTTTAAATTGATAAAACATATCAGAAAGAAAAAATTGACTTAATGTCATGTCACCATCCCACACTTGCAAAGTTCGTTGAATTGAGCAATGGAAAGTTTTGGAGAGCGCCATAGGTTGCGCCAATCTTCTAAGGTATCGGCTGCGACTTGCAGGTAACGTTAAATGCCCACTCAGCCCCCCGTGTAGAGCAATGCTGGCAGAAAGCCCTACCCTACAAATGCATTTGTCTGACCAACTAGTATGTAGGAGACCTCCCTTTGTAGAAGGGATAGGAACTTTTATCAAATGATGGGCAACACAATCTCTCACACCTGTCTTTCATCCTAGAACATATCGACTTCTATAAGGTTGGTTATAGACTCTATTGGGTTTAGGTTTGCTTAGATGATATTACGTTACTTTAAAGCAGGCTTTTTAAGTAGGTGATGCGACAGAGCGTCCTGCAGGCAGACTCTCCCAGAGGAGGGGGGGAGGGAGGAAAAAAGTTTATATTTTTTTAGTGGTTAGGTGGCACTACACCGAAGTCTTGTGCCGGTGTGCAACAGTTCCAGACAGGGTCAGCAGGGGTGGGACCCTCGGCCCAGGGCTCCAACGGCCTCTGCTGCTTTGCGTGCCCTCTGAATCAGACCGATCTGGCCTTCGCAGCAGTCCCTGGCCACCAGTGCCTCCCATTGCCCAGCATTAGAATTTCCGATTTTGGCAACAGCCATTGTGCTTGGGCGATCCCACGTGGTGTGGTAGAGGGTGGGTTTTTCTTGATGGCACAATGAGCATGCGTCTGCGTATCGAGTCGGATAAATTTTACTTAGCACGTCCAGGTTTGGGAACGTGCCTGCCTGCAGCTGTCTCCACTCGGTGGCTGCTGGCCTCGTCAGGGATGTGTGGCGGAGGGTACCTTTCCCTGATACCCCTGCAGTATGCCAATCGGGCCTGAGTGTTCTGGGGGACTGGCAAGGGTTCCTCGAGGTCGGAATCACCGGGTGCTCGGTTGGTAGTATAGCCCCGAGCTACCCTGTCCGCCTCTATCCCCAAGCACGCCGGGGCCCACAGGATCCTGTGTTCAATCTTACATGGATGCTCAGGGTAAGTGGCACACCCAGCGCCACCTACCAATTCTCTTGGAAAAACCCCTTCTAGTTTACTTGGGCAATTGCTAAAAGATTAGATTAAATTGCAGGGTTTAAGTGCCAAAGCTATGTATGGCCTAGGAATATAATTGGGGTTTCGGAGTGAACGGCCAGGGTTGGAGCCAGATAACGGGTACATTTTTTTCTCAGGCCACCGATATTTTTTCACTCTAGAATGTCTTCTTAGATCAGTTGTACAAATTCCTTCCAAAAATAAGAGTTGTGCTATGGCTTAGGTTGGTTTAAGGGCTGCGCATGGCTTACTAACGTTCTGCATCGCACTGGAAGTGCTGGCTAGCTCGCACCTCCCTGGGAACGGAACATTGCGCGACAGCAGCCTTTGGAAGCTCATAGCTACTAGTCTACCAACTGCAACTTAACCACGACATGCCACGTACAACCAGCAACGACAGCAGCAGTGAAAAGCTCATATACGACTCGCGATTCCCATTGGCAGAGATGTTAATGCACCTGTCCATGCATTACCTTCCACAAGTTGTGAATTGGAGCTCACAAATTTGCATAACTTAGGTGTTCCCAAAACATTTATGCCCTGGTAGGCAACAAAATCCACAAGTCACAATACTAAGTCCCCCCCCCCCCTACCTGGGGTTCAATGAGAGTCCCTGAGCGTCAATTACATTTAAGTACATGGTTCTCTAATGACATCCAGCCTCGTCTACTCTCCACAAGTTGCATCTCCAATTACACTTATAGCGTCTGCACCTCGACTATGACACCCCCAATCACTGCCACCCAGATATGGGCCAACTGCTAATGCGAACCATCTCTCCCGCCATAAACACCCTCGTTATTTATACTGAAATATTCAGGATGCGGCAGCCTTCTCTCAAAAGCATGAACAGCAGCTTAATTCCAAGTCGCCATTCTTGTGCAGTCTCCCCACACGCTTGGCTCCGGACGTCACACCCCACAATTTCCTTTATTTTTTTTCATTTAGTTTGATTTACACTTTCTAAACCTGTTCATGAACTGTTATGCTACTTGGCTTTGCCGAGCAGGTACTAAAAAGCAACAGAATGAAGCCGCACAAACCCTTATTAATAACTTCGGGTGACACCCAGCTGCTGTGCAACAAACCTTGCCTAGAAAGTGTTCAGGTAAGATGTTTCCCTGAAGGTTCTTAAATGGTCACAGTGAGTACATGGGCTAGACTTGGGCAGTGGTCATTGCAGGTCACTGCAGTGTGCGGTGTTCAAGTTCAACAAGACAGGAATGCACAAATCGAATTTCTTTAAACAACACGAAAAAAAAAAAAGGGTTTATTGCGCTTTTCAGCGAACAGAGACAAAAGCAAACATGGGAATGAGAACTGTTGTGATGTGCATGTTGTGCAATGTTCTATTTACAGTCGTAAAAAGTGACAACGTTTCGAGTAGTGGTTGCTTGACCAGAATGACGCTCGTGCCAATACATGGCCTGGGAGGCCATTACAATTTACAGGAGGCAAACGCTTATACAACAGCAACACGACACTGCTTGACCACTTCCTTTCAAACAGTGTCCAAAAAAAAAAAAACCCTTCGTTTTCAAGGATACTCATCTTTCTAAAGACAACCTGCCTTCAACTTATAAATCAGAAAGAAAAAGGAACCCTTCCGAAATCTTTGGATAAGGAAAACCTGAGCACTTGCAGTATGAGAAATACCAAGTATTTTTGCAACAGTACTCACACAGGTAAACAGACAGTCAGAACTTCAAAAGCTCACAGGCCAAACAAAAATCGGTAAGTTGTTACCTCAAACTCCATTCTTTTTTTTTTTCTAACTCCACAAGACAAACGGGTGCTTTCAGCGATGGTGTTACAAACAGCACTTGCATCTGTGTTTCACACTCATTGACATCACTTCATCATCACACAATGAGTGGTAGATTCCAGCCAATCTTGCATATCAAATACTGTAGGCCTTGCCATCACAAAAGTGAGAATTCCGGCTGTTTTTTCAGCAAGTGTCGGCACCAAAACCTGTCACCGCACTTCACTTAAAACCAAAACACTGGTTACACGAGCAAGTTTCTCTCGGCGAGCCTGCGTTTGAGTTGCCAAACCTTACTGTACAGAAAGAAAATTATCAACAGCACACAGTGCCGCTTTGCCTAGCAAAGCAGCCCGCTGAAAAAAAAAAACTGAGCTAAAACTAAAATGTCTCCCCCAAAGTCTTGTCCCGCACGCTCTCACACAGCAAACTGAAGACCAACGTCTCGTTTGCTTCGACTCCCCACCAAACGTTTGATGACATCTTGCTCGGCCAGGAGGCAGCAACGTATCCACAGAGACTACAGCAATTTTGCTCACAAGTCAATCAGCGCAACCAAGAGCACTGCCTCTCACTCCATCGACACAGCCCTGCACCGAGCCCGGAACAGGATCAGAGCCAAAATGACTCCCTAAGCACGCGAGAACTTTACAAAACAATTAGGACGCATAGTTCCCACCTCCTTTCACCACCTAGAGGAGGAAAGAAGTCGAGGCTCTCCCCTCGCACACACACGAATGACCACGTCAGAGAAAGAACCCCGTCCTGAAGTCAAGTCCCTGCCCAGAACAGGCTCTGGGTCCACATGATTTCACTGCTGCAAACGCCGCCCCCTTCCACACCCCCTTCACTTGGGGTGGAGGCTGGCGGCCTGCTGCTGGTAGTAGGCGGCCACCTGGGAGCTGTAGCCGAGGCCGACGCCCCGGTGCGTGTGGGTGGAGACGCGGGCCGCCTCGTACTGCTGGTCCAGGTCGTGGAAGAGCTTCTCCTGCTGCTTGAGGAGCGGGTTGGCGGCGGGGTCCGGCTTGTCCGTGGGCGGCGGCGGGTCCCCCCGGATGCCCATCAGCTTGCGGAACTTGGCCGTCACCTTGCCGTCCTGGTCCTCGGCAAAGGTCATGCGCTCCCACACCTTGGCGCACGTCGAGCTCGGCTGCTGCTGCTGCTGCACACAGAGAGGGGGGGGGAGGGAGAGAGGATTAACACGTCTCTCGACTAACGCAAAGGATGTGAGCTGGAACACGTCAGCAGGATCTACTCCGAAGAGCAAAACGGTCAGGTGGATCACAATCCCTGAACTGATTTCTCAACTAATGCAAAGGATATTAGCTAGAACATGTCATCAGGATCTACTCTGAAGAGCGAAATGATCAGTTGGATCATGATCCCTGAACTGAACGCCAAAAAAATCAATGTTACAGCTACCTGCCTTGTCTACCCAAAGTAATATTCCACTCTGAAGAGGTTTACAGTCTCCTCATTGACACGCTGTTCTGCTGGTTTGAGATAGCTGCTGAGCCTGACATATTCAGTACAAGTGTACAGCATGGCGCACACGACTCCAAGTTTGAAACATGGCATGTGTGTCTGATCAGCACCTGTGAAGGGAACCCTCAGACTGATTCCACTAATGTCATACACTTCTCAGCTACTGCTACACACAACAGCAGGAAACTATACTTGGGTACAACTTAGGAACTGCAACGGAAGTTGCCACTCTGCCTCATCACCACAGCCGGATGTTACTCCGCACGGCGCAAGTAGCACGTTATTAGAAATGTTTTGAACAAGGCACGAGCCATTTCCATGATTTTTCGGACTTAATATGTTTATAAACTACTGCAGCAATGACAAACAATGTGACAAAAGGCAGGCGATAGTATGCATTCACAGCAATCTCCTTTGAAAATGTGTATGCCCGTTGACATCCAGTTCGTCACTTAGGCGGAGTGATACCGTACATGACCTATTGCTGCTCTTAACTTATGTAAAAGTAAAACACAAGGAATTGCGACACTGCCTGAATGTGGAAGCTACAAAGTGAAAATTAATTCAGATTACATTGTTTTTTTTTAATAAGGGGAGGGGGTCTTTAAGCAATTGTTTTTATTTTTAGTGCCAGCTTGATGAAAATTGGCAGGCTTGAGCAGTTTTTTATGCTGATTTCAAATATGTAATTGGTTTTAACAAGCAGAATTTGTTGAAGAAATACAGTGATTTGAAATGAATTTATTGAGGCATTTCTTACGGGGGTTTAGAGCTATTTCGCTTTATCAAGCTCAAAGATGAATTATATGGACATAATGCCAAAGGTCCACTCTGCCAGGCTATGCTATTTTTATTCCTTTCAAAAGCTTTTGCAAAGTATGAAAGAAGTGAACATTTTATACCAACAATTTCTAGAAATTATTTCATCATTACTCAATTTTGCTTATAGGTGAACAGCGTCAGGGTGATAAAAATAGCATAGCCTGCTAGATCATTTCAATACGAATACAATGATACCAGCCTTGTCATCCTAGTGCAAGAGCAACATAACAAAAACCCCCGTAAGGCGGAGCACGGTCTCGCAAAAAACGAAACCGAGAAAAATGTATTTGAAGTTTCCGATTATGGTAACTTTTGTTACAACACAGCTACAACAACAAAAATGGCATCACTGTGTAGCTCAGTTCTTCATGATGAAAAGCACACTAAGTATGTGCCTGTGCCACAAAAATAAGCGTAAAACATTCAGCGTGAAGCCTAGCATATTCTCTGAAAACGGTTGAGAAAAAAGTAAATTTTCTACTAATAAACTTCAGAAACCAGATTTACTATTTCCCAGTTTATTCCAGTGCCTCTGAAAACTACATACAAGCCCACTCATCACATACTGCAGTCTCTTCTGCTACCTGTAATGCTAAAGCACAGCAGCCAATGAAAAAGTGACATTATTCCGTTATGCTTTTCAAAACTAAAGCAAAGATGTAGGTGAATTGGAATTTTCTAATCAATGCTAGGGCTGTACAAATAGCATCACCTGCTAGAGCAATTCAACACGAATGCAATGATACCAGTATTATCATCATAGCTCAACTGCAAGATAAAAAAAAACACCCCGTAAGGGGGAGAGGGATCCCTCAAAACTAAAAACTGCAGGGCTGTAGCTGGATATTGCAATTTTGTGATCAACACTAGGGTTGTACAAATAGCATCACCTGCTAGAGCAATTCAATACGAATGCAATGATACCAGTCTTATCATCATAGCTCAACTGAAAGATAAAATAGAGCCCGTAAGAGAGAGAGGGATATCTCAAAACAAAAAAACTGCACGGCCGTAGCTGGATATTGCAATTTTGTGATCAATACTAGGGTTGCACAAATACCATCACCTGGTACAGCAATTCAATACGAATGCAATGATTATCACGAATTTATCACGTCCAAGTCCACGATGACAAATTCCGTGCCACTTTCCGAGCTTTCGCTCGCTGGTTCTCTGTCCAAAAGTTTGAACTTGCGCTCTATCGCCGACTGCGACGCCAAACGCTTCTTCACATCCTCCGCATGTTTAGCACGCCCGGCAGATTCACCAGCGGTGTAATACACGGTGTCGATGCGGTCCTGATTGGCACTCGAGGAGCCGGAAGACGGTTCGCTGACGCCTGAAGCACTGCAACTTGCCATGGCCGGAGATTCCGAAAATCTGTCTCAGACGCAACAGGCGATGTCGTCCCCATGTTCCACGTGCGTTTCTGCTGCTTCCCGCACGCTTGACGCGTAATTTTTTTGATGCGAACATCTCCCGGTATTGTAGCACGAAAAAGAACACCTTGCACCAAATTACAGCAGCAGAGAGAAAAAGACACGATGAGATAAACTACCGTGGAGGCGAACGCGAGGAAAGAAAAACAAAAATACAAACTCAAAAGGCGCCGGGTTCGCCTCGCCGCCCAATCAGAGACGCAATACGAGGGGCTCGTCTCGCGCGCGCGTGGTCTGGCCAATCAGGGGCTCGTAAGTGACCTTTCGAAAAACCGCGAGCGAAGGCCCTCGCCATGCTATGCCATTTTGAGATATCGCAAAATACGCACAAAGAAACGACCTTCAAAACGCGTCCAAGATGGCTGCCGCCAGTCGTCTCCTTCGCGCATGGCGCGCGCGCTAAGTTCAAGCATTTCTTTCCCGATTTTCGACAATTTGGGGTCGCCGTCATATTTACAAAGTTGATTTTTGGACCCTTTTCGATCGAATTCAGCAGTGAAACTTTTAGAGTAGCTTCTTGAAGTTACAAAGGCTTCAAAAATTTATTTTTCTCAAAACACGTTTTTTCGCGATTTTTGGCCATTCTAAGACTCCTTAACTCTTTCGCTACCGCGCCTATCAAAATTGATCAATTTGATCGATACTTTTGGGAGCGCCTTTTCATAGCGTTCCAGGCGTTTCTCGAACAAGTAAATCTGTTCCGGAGTTAGATCAGAAAATGGCCTTTCAAAATCAGTTTTGTTTTCATTTTTGCAACGGAAACGTGATTTTTGACACGCTTTTGAATCACCTGGGTGTGGAAAAGGGGCGTAGTCATCGCGCGTCACGGCTACCAACGAAGAATGCGTGACACTCGTAATTGCTCTGCACCAGTGCTTGTTTTTTGCTAACAGGGCCTGAATGGGGAACTAGCAAACGATTTGCAATCGTCAGGTTCGCGCTCTGACAGTAATAATCCCAGAAATCAGCTGAAAATGTCAAGCAGTGCCTGTTTGCAAAGCTACTTTATGATTTTAGGCAGTTTTATTGCCTTTGCACACATTGTTCTAAGTACTGTGGTAGTTCTACTTACCCCAGGACCATTCGCAAACAGTTTACAACAGTTTCGGTTTCGTTTCTGCATTGCGAAATTCATATTTAGCGCTACTACGCAGTTACCCTACTTCAAAGCTACCTGCCATGGTGCCTGAAGCGTCCGCGACTGATCCTCGAACAAAGCTCGGCGCTCCTGATTTCCCCCCACCCTAACCCGATTTCTGCGATAAGAACTTCAGATGCAAGTCAAAAGGTCACACCCAGTCGCCAGATATCTGTTCCACCGAGGGCAGCGCTTCAAACCGGCCTTACACTGCCAGCTGTTCGCCTTCCAGTTTTGTTTCCATGCGAGGGTATATCCGGGTGTCTGATGTTGCTGCTTAGTTGAACTGTCTATTCGGACGGAGTCTCTGATAAGTTTTTGTACTGTTTTATTTGAAAAATGTTAGGTGGCGCTGCATTAGAGGAGGCTCGTTGTGCTGATCTTTTTCAACGCGCAACTGCTACTCGACCAAAGACCGCAGGGCATGATTCTAGCTCATCGTACCTCATTTTTGCGAGCAAGAATACAATTGCGAGTAAGAAGATGATAATAAAGCTCAGCTTTATGTTTTCAGAGATAACTGACCGTGAACGACAACAAGCATCAGCCACGGCGTTCAGTTTTCAACTTCATGCATGTTTTTTTCCGCATCGCGTGCTATTCCCAAATATTGTGCTCGCTGTAAATGCAAAGTCAGCCATTGACAAGATGTTTTTACGTTATGTGGGGGCAAATTGGTGCCTCCGATACCGTCAAACCGCCAGATTTATTCCAGGGAACCACCCGAAATTGCACAATTTGAATTAGAGGTTGGGCTTCACCGCATGACAGGAGCACCGTGCGTGCTAACATGTTTTTTTTTTATACCTGACAAACTGTTCCGAGCAAGTCGACATTTTTTCTAGGGCGTGTTTTTGAAATGTTTTCCTACAAAATGTATATTCTAATTTTTTTCTACCACCGGTGGTTTGATATACACAACTCCTTTATTATCAATTTTTTCGACAACTTGACAAAAATTTTGGTTTTGATATTTTTTTTAACAACTATGATTTATAAAAACCTTTAAAAAAGTGGTATTAGTATTGGAAATGCCGTTAAATAATCTGCATTTTGTGCTCCTGCAATTGGTGCCTAACCAATTTTTTAGCAGGAAAAAAAATTTTTCTTGGACCCCTAAAATTAGTCAATTTTCCGGCGGTAGCGAAAGAGTTATATTGAGTAGAGTAAATAGACCCCCGCACCCGCCGTGGTGGCTCAGTGGCTAAGGCGTTGTGCTACTGAGCACGAGGTCGCGGGTTCAATTCCCGGCCGCGGCGGCCGCTTTTCTGATGGAGGCGAAAAGCAAAAATGCCCGTGTGTGCGAGATTTCGGCGCACGTTAAAGATCCCCAGGTGGTCAAAATTAATCCGGAGCCCTCCACTACGGCGCGCCTCATCGCCTGCGTTGCGTCGGCGCGTTAAACCGTATACAATCAATCAAATAGACCCCCGCTCACCTTGTCGGCTGGGGCCTCAGGGGGGGTGCTTCCCGTCCCCTCGGCCTGCGGCTTCTTCCAGAGCAGCTTGCGCTTCTGCATCTGCTCAGAGTACTTCAGCGCGTTCACCTGCGTCGGGTTGTAGTAGCTGCACGGAGAAGAGACAGCACCGCTTGAGAATGCAGCCACACACACACACTTCCCGTCCACACTGCTCAAACCAGTCACCTGGCACCGGATAACCTGCAGGGTACCTTTGTTACACATTTTCACAGTTTAACACACGACTACTCGTAACTCTCCCAACCCTCTGCCAACATTCCATTCCTGTACCCCACATGTTTTGTGCCAGACTTCTTCAATATATACCCGTTGCGAAACTCCACTTTGGAACCTAGGTGGTGCAAGCAATCTATGTGTAATGGCAGAGCACATAGGGGTCAAAAACTGATTCGTGCTAACATTTACTTCACATACAACACAACTTGATAAAACAAAGTTTCCTTTTCAAATTTGGAAACAGTCGTTTCTCCACTACAACTTACGCCAAACAGCCACAAGAACTTGAGT
Source organism: Haemaphysalis longicornis (assembly GCF_048455015.1). NCBI lineage: Eukaryota > Metazoa > Arthropoda > Arachnida > Ixodida > Ixodidae > Haemaphysalis > Haemaphysalis longicornis. Next base: position 62,355,068 of record NW_027526245.1, on the reverse strand, counting down.
GTGCTCAGTTTTCTGCAGACAGATGGCAGGCTAGTCGACACGCCCTGTCTGCCCTCAGAGAGGGAGCCAACACTGGACTTGGTTTCTGGCATGCCTATAAGGAGTTTCACAACTCGCGATATTGAGCAACTGTTTCAGCGCAACATCAACTCTTCCTCTTAGCAAAGCCCCAGTTGAAAATGTTTGTGCTACAACACTGTCCAAGAACACTGTATGATAAAGTTAAAATAAAATGGACCACAAAAGGGGTAGGACAAGGATACACAAGTAGACGGGACACTATCAAACCAGCCAGTGTGTCAACAAGCAGGCCCATCAGCACAACTTCCCGCACACTTCACAGAGTGACTGCCTGCCTGCGGTGGTGGGCCCCAGAAGAGGAACTGTGGCGCGTGAACTTTCGGAGGCTCCTCACACAAAAAAGGAGGGGCACAGATCGTGTCAGTCAAACGTCAAGTGTAGCGTGTTCGTGGGAGAGCGAGTTGAGGCTATCGTGGCGTAACTAGAACATGTAGCAGGTTTTTCAGATATTGCACTGTACCGGCACTTACACGCCATTGCATTTTTTTTCTTCAAAGTGAACTAGTCAGTAGCTAGCGCTCGTCCCGTCTACTTGTGTTTCCTCTTTCCCACCCTTTTATCTTGGCTACAAATCAACCGGCTTGCCAAAGCATTCTGCAACACATGATGCATGATGCTTGAACTGCACCCACCACTTGTCAGAGCAAGCATGAAGGCAAGCCAGGTTACCTCATTCGGAAGATAAACCCTTTCAGCCCTGGAATCCTTATTTCGTGCAAAAATTGTTTATCTGCATGTTTTTGTATCGCTTTAGACCTCGGAAGAGTAGAAACAAAAAATTGAGCAGATAGTGCAAGTGTCTTTACGAAATTACAGACACGACAAAAAATTAAATCATTAAACAATTAAAATTTTCCTTAGAGTAGAAAATAATTTTCTTGCTTCCCTGAAGGCTACGACATCCTCGGCCTTCAGGAAAAAAATAAAGCTAGTAGTGCAAGCATCTACCGATTTATGGACATTTTGACAAACCAGGATTTTCAACTTCTTTACCCGCGCCATCGTTGCACCCAGAGTCCACTGGAGCTGCTTCTTTTTCACGACTTCCAGCCACGCAAAAACGCAACACTGCTGATGTCTACAGTGGAAACCCGATAATACAACTTTCAAGGGACTGCACGAAAGTGCCATGTGAATGGGGTAGTGTATGATCAGGGTATGGGTAAATGCAAGCCTAGCAGACACTCTTGTGCGACAAGTTGGCTAGAAACTTATTCAAGCTGCTATATTTAGGGCATTCTCGCTTGATTTGTGAACCCTTAGCTAGAATACCAACTTCCTAAAAGTAAGGAACGGCTATTTTGTGCCCCCTTCTCCTTTGCGGCATCTGCGCTTGTCCGCCAGCCTTGCGCGTGCGATGTAAGCTGGGAAGGCCGACACACCTGAGCGAATTGAGGGGAAAAAGCGAGGGAGTGGAACTGTTAAGGTCAAGCCAAACGGACCACAGTACGAGGCGGGATTTGGAAAAACGTAAGAAAAGCAACGAACGGAGCAACATGGCTTTCAAAGACACTGATAAGCAGAGATCAGGCGGCATGAATGGTACAAGCCAGAAAGAAAGGACCGCGGGGCAATGCAGAGATTGAAACAATGCGTTGGGGAAGAGAGAGCACCGTGAGAAGAACAAATGCATTGAGCATGTGAGGAAAGCGAGTTTTCGGTCATTGCCGTGGGGTTGCAGCGTATGTGTTTCCACGTTTGTCGGCTTGATGGGAGCTTCAAATTCACGGTCCGCCATCCACTTAGACTTCTCGTGATTGGCGCATTGCCGCTCTGCTGCTGCACGGGGTCGTCAAGAGGTTAATGGGGAACTCCCGCCCACCAGTACATGCCTGCTTGCTTGCACCGGTTCGGCAAGTGGTCAGGCTGGCCTGCGGTCCTTTCCACATCAAGCAGCGTCAAACAGGGGTTAAGATTAAAGAAAAGTGGGGCCGAGGCGGCAAAGTGGAGTTAGAGGTGGGAAAAAGCTGGCTTATCCCCACCAGCGTCTGTCGCATAAAGTGGACTGCATGCAACCGAGCAATTTATAATGGAGGTTTTTAATGCACTGTTGATTTGATTGATTGTAGGGTTTAACGCGTCGATGCTACACAGGCAATGAGGCGTGCCGTCGGCTCCGAATTAATTTTGACCCCCTGGGGACCTTTAACATGCGCCAAAATCTTGAACACACAGGCGTTTTTGCTTTTCGCCTCCATCAGAAAAGCGGCCGCCGTGGCCAGGAATCTAACCCCTGTCCTCAGGCCATAGCCACAGAGCCACCCACTGCGGCGGGTTTTTTCAGTGCGTTATTTCTACGGGGAGTTCGCCGGGACCCCAGCGACCTGTTGCACAAAGCGGGTTATCGTAAAACCGGGCGAAAATGTATCGGGGTTCCACTGTATTACCAGAGACATCCTTAAATTCTTGCCCAGAAAACTATCACTTTTAGTTTTGTGCTTCACTTCACTTTTAGTTTTTAGCCTTCAGGATATTTTGTGTTGTGTCGTCCACTGACAACAGCAGGGCCGAAAGGGTTCAAGAAGGTGTGCGCAAACACCACCCCTCGAGCGAAAGGAGGAGGCCCCCACCTGGGCAGTGCGCCAGTGATGGTCAGTGGAGGTGGGGCGCTCAGCGCTTCCACGGGCATCAGTCCCGAGCGAATGGCCGCCGCCCGGGCCGCCGCCAGGGCAGCTGACACTCCGGCAGGGGGCATTGCAGAGGCCACAGACATCGGTGTCACAGAACTGGCCACACTCGTGAGTAGCGTTGGCGAAGTGACAGCTGCTGCCGTGGGAGCTGGGCCGAGATTGGGAAAAAAAAAAGCAGCGAGTTCAGTGCTTAGTACATCACTGGGAGTGGAAGAGTGGCATAGCAGTTGCACCTGCAATTCCTGCAACTGGGCATCGATAGCACAAGTGTCTTGTCCAGGCATCAACCTCTCCCACTACAAAAACTTTTTTGAACGCACGCATTACACCCTGCAAGCCCTGCTTACTTTCATCGTTACTCCAGGTTTCAGCAGAGGGACACTTCAAAATTATTTCTCCCATCCCTCACCCCACTTGTAGACAAAATCTCCATTTGGCCTTTTGCGAGCCACCATCCGTCCACACATCCGGTAACAGAGGGACAAGTTCATAACTACACACGCCTCACGTGCAGTCTATTCCTCAGAACATGTCACCAGGAAATTTTAGCTATTTTTCTAGCTCATAAATACATTTTAACAGCAATGCCCTTTAAGCTGGTGGTTGGGCCGTCAAATGTGCACACGAAAACCTTGCCAAGCACATAACCACACCTTTGCCTCACCGCGCTCGAGTGGGACTCGTGTCGCCACCTGTTGAGGGGGTGATGCAACTGGTACAAGCACCACTTTGGAAAGCCGTAGCGGGATGGCTCGCTCTATTGCTTGCTGGGACGAGTGGTGCAGTTTTGACGGTGCAAAGAGAAGAATGGATGCCAGAATGAAAGAAGCCAAAAGGCTGAGAAGAGGTAATGGTTAATCCACCTCTTAATTAGTGTCTCACATGCCAAGCCGAACGGTGGCCACCAAACGAGTTCAAGAAGTTTGAGCAAACACTCATCCCGCTGCACCCTCTGCCACTCTTGGAAGCGTCACCACAAAGCTTACATTTTACGTACTTCAATGACCGACTGTTCACTGCTCTTTGGGGGGGGGGGCTAACGGCGACACCATGCAGAAAACGTGACCGAGTCCTGAAGCATAACCACACAGAAAACGTGGCTGTCTCGCCAAGCATAACCACGCATAAACTTCGCCACACCAAGAATACGCTAGTGTGGGGCCACCAATTTCACTGTTTGCCCACCAGTCTTCGCACTACTAGTGCAAGGCTGCCCCATCATCATTATCACCATCACCAACATCACACCGCTCAGGTCCAATGCAGGACGAAGGCCTCTCTCCCAATGACCTTTAACCGCTCCTGTCCTGCGCTGCTCAAGTCCGCAGTTTACCCCCAAATTTCTCTATTTCATCCCTCCATCGTGATGTTGACCTTCCCCTTCTTCCAGACCCATCTCTTGATATCCACTCTGTTACCCTATTTGTCCAGCGCTTCTCGGTTCGTCTAACTACATGGTCAGCCCAAGTCCATTTTTTTTTCTTTATTTAAACAATGATACCATCAACTCTAGTTTGTTTTCTGATCCAGATAGCTCGTTTCCTGTCCCTGAGTGTTAGTCCTAACATCATTTATTCCATGGCCCACTGAGCCGACCCAAGTTTGCTTTCTGGTTGTTTAGTAAGGTGCCAAGTTTCAGCTCCGTATGTCATCACCATCAGTATGCACAGGTAGATTTTTCTTCTGAGTGGCAGGGGTAGCTTACTTTTCATTATTTCGGAGTGCTTACCGAGTGCTCCCCAACCCATACCTATTCTGCACCAAATTTTTCTCTGATGGTTGGGGTCAGCACTAACCACCTGTCCGAGGTAGTTCTATTCTTTTACTTCTTCTAGCAATTCGTTTCTTGAGCTAAAATGTGCGTTTTTGGCATGCTTATTCTTTATTACTTTAGAATTAGTCGTATTTTTTTTTAGTATCACGGCCATGCTTTTTGATAGCAGTTCTGCAAGCATTGTTCGGATATGTTCTGCAGTCTCACTCAGCAAGACTATGTTGTCCGCAAACCTCAAATGGCACAAGTATTCCCCGCTTATCCTTAATCCTTTGTTTTCCCAGTCGAGCTTTCAAAGTACCCCCCTCCAGACATGCCGTGAATAGTTTTGGAGAAATGGTATCTTGCTGTCTTACTCCCGTTCGGATCAGAGATTTACTGCTTTGCTTGTGGACAGTATGCTTGCCCTAAGCTGACTTAATGTTTTTTTTTCTTCCTCTTTTTTTTTCTTTCAGAGGACTTGCGAGAAAAAAAAAAAAAGTATGGTCCAGTAAGAAAGCATCACCCAAACTCATACCAAATACGGTATATACTGGGACCAGCTTTCACACTGCACCTGCTGCAATAACACCACAACCAGGAACGCATAAATGTGGCAACGTCAGACTGATCGCACATCGCAGCTCCAGACGAAACAACTGTGGTTAACTTGGAATAGTCACAATCTGAACGGGGCAACCAATCCGCATTCAATGTGACCAACACCCACCTGCCACTTGCACTGATCCGGCGGCCATCGATGCAGCCCGAGTGGCCGCAGCCTCGGACGCTCCGGCAAAAGCTTTCCTCTGGGCCGGTGCCCGGTCTTCATCCCGGCTTTGGCTTCCGCTCCGGCTCCGGCTCCTCCTGTGGCTCCGCGAACGGGAATGGCTGCGATCCCGGCGAGACGAGCGCTCCCGGCTGCGACTGCGGTTGTGCCGGCGGTGGGAGCGCAAGCTCTTCTTGCTGCGGGAGCCGCCACGGTCCCGGCTGCGGCTCCTCGACCGGCTGCGGCTGTCCGAGTGGCTTCGGTGGCTCCTGCCCTTCCGGCTGCCACGCCTCGAGTTGTCAGTGTCCTGGGAAAGAGAGGCATCTAACATGGGGATAAAGGCAGGCGTGTGTCACTATGGGTACCACGGCCAACAGTTTCGATGGGGGCACGGACTGTCTAGCACAAGGCAGCGTTCTAGCCCCTCTCCCTTTCACCCCCAAATAAAATGAAGACGCCCACATCCCCGACGGGTAAGGCAGTGCAACCAAGAGGCATTACGACTGGAAAGACGGCTGGAGTGGTGCGGTGCACATTCAGCCAGTAAAACGAAAGGCTTAGGTGGACATAAACCTGTGGTATGGCACAAAGAAGCCAAATTAAAATCATCGCTCAATTCCAACTGGCCATAAAAAAAATCAAGGCTCTTCTGCAGAAAAGATGCAGTGGAATTCTGCTTCGACGAAACGCGCTATGTCACAGGTGGAAGGGATAAAATAGTCGTTGGCACTGCTGGACACATTCCCCGACTGCCTCAACCAGGCCACGTGGACGGCGTTGAAGGTGCACATTCTCATACCTTACAGGTGGTGCCACACTAGCTCCTCCACACACTTTTTAAGCACCTAATACCTCTTTTTAGACAACGGCTTGCAACTGCTGAAGCAGAAGCTGCAGAACTAGGATACGTACATCGCTTTACTGTCGCTATCGAAAATGCCGACGAATCAGCCGATAAGCCTCTACAAGGACCGTTCTCCAACAGGTTTATAGCATTGACATCACCCATAGGCAAAGCTTGCGAAAGCAGCACATTTTAAAGGGCACTGCTCTATACTCGGTGGCAGCCCTCATCCACTCGCACGCAGAACCCCGTGCAAAAAAAAAAAACAAAAAACAAAAACAAAACAAATGACTTGTAGCTGTCCCAACTTCATTGCTATAGATAAAGCTACAAGTGAGGTTTGCTCCTGGTCTCGTGCACATTACCTATACCCTCCCAGTGATTGATACCTCATACTCAAAACCACATTTTTTTGGTGCCATCATTTAAGCAGTTCATACCTTTTTTACCTTTTTTTTGGTACCCATAGCTTGGAAGACAGGCAAGTCGGCCAGATATGCAAGCAGCTGTTAATCGAGCTCGAATGGTCAACGGTGGCTACCACGGCTGGGAGACAAAGTTCGACGAACTCTTTACTGGCACCACAAGCCCCATGCCCGCCACCGCTTCCACGAAAAATGGCGGCCACACAACGACGATGCGTTCCTGGCACAGAGCCAAGTCACTGTTACAAACCGATTTTCCCAGCTGCCTCGGATTGCAGCTGTAACGCCTTCACTAGAAAAGCCTCACTCCAAGCGCCTACACAATAGCATCCCCCGTGTTCAATTGAAGTTTCTTTTGAGCGCACACTTAATGGCCGAGGCCAGATTTCACGGCACTGCGGTCACAGCTTGTGTGGATCCGCTGTTTCGCCGTCCTTTTCAACGGCAAACAAAAAGAAATTACGATCTTTAGGCTTTCGAATAGAATAGAATAGAATAGGACTTTATTTCACATCAGTTGCATGATGTAGGAGGAGGAATTGCATGAAGCATCATGCTATACAGTTTAGCTCTTTAGATCCCACTACGTAGACTTTACAAGACACGAATGCTGACTCTAAGAGTCGTATTGCATAAAGGGAAATCAGGCGAGTGCAACTAACTGCCCATCTTGCAAATCCCTATTTCAGGCCAACTGTAACAATTGCGCTAAAGTATTTTACTGAAGCTCTACCCTTGCCAAAACTTTTCACTATGAAAGGCTACATATATTAGGGTGAAGCAACAGAGATGGGTGTGTTGTAGAGCATTGGTGCATTTAGTAAAACAATGTTTGGGCATGGTTTTCAACAAGTACGCCCCGCTTTTAAAGTAGCCTGCTTTAGTGCCTGTCCTTGTCTAGCGAAACTGTGTGCTCCTGTTAGTAATTAATCATGCAGTGCCCTCGAAATTGATGTTGGAACGCTTAAAAAACAGTTGGGAAGTGGAAGCGCCTCTATGCCTGTGCTCCACTGTTATTTTGAACCCACAGAGACTAACATCATGGACTCAAACAATCAACTTCAAATGGCGTGGCTCCACCACAATTGCAAGCGTGGTTGAAAAATTTTAGCATTCATTTGCCATGTTGCAGTTGTGCTTACTGCAATCATTGTTCAGTTTTACACTAAGGAACAACATTCAAATCCTGACAATTTTTTAACAATTAAACCATCAAACACCCTTAAAGAAATTGCCTGGAAGCGTAATTTGACATTTCTTTCTTTTTTTTTTTTGCGAACTGCAGATCCATTTTACAAGTTCCCACTTTGGCTGCACTCTATTGCTGTTTAGTTCCGACGGCCATCTGCACGCATGTACTCACATCACACCCAAGTTGTACCCGTGTCACACGTACACGGAAAACGACATTAAGTGTTTAAGGCCTTAAGATATTGAATGAGTATATCATACGAAAGTGCAAAGGCATTAAATGTGTTACGCATGATGGTGATAATGGCAAAAAAATTCACTCATATTTTAGAAGTTTTTAATGTAGAGAAAAACATCTTATACCCCTGCTACACTGGGGTCTAAATGTCATTTGAACCAAATGTCATTTGGCTCAAATGCCAAGTTGTGCTGCTACACTAGGTTTTTAAATGCCATTTGGCTCAAATGAGCACCGAGAGAGACATTTAAGATTTCAAATGCCATTTCCAGCACTCGGGTGCAGCGTCTTCGATCGGCAATAAAAAATATAATACTTCCGTACGTAAAACAAACAAAATATTGCTGTTTGTGAAACTTTGTTCACTGTTTATTTACTTAAAATACGAAATCAACATATTTAATTTTCATACTCTCAAACCCAGTGGGTCAGTTGCAAAAAACACAAACAAAAACAACGCAAGACAGCCATATTTAGAGTCAAAACTGGTGTCTCTTCTAATTTGATATCATTTTACTGCCTCGGACTGCTCCTAAGTTTGATTGTTGTATTAGTGTACGAAAACGGAATGGGTAGAGTTCCTGTATATAGCTCCCAGCTCCCTGCGGGAGCTATATACAGGAACTCTAGGAATGGGGCAACAACAGCGCCACTACAGCACAGCGAACAGTTGTGAAAGCTTTCAAATGCCATCAAAATTGTAGTGTAGCACGGCGGATTCTGAATGGCATTTGAAGCAACCCATTTGAGTCAAATGACATTTGGTTCAAATGACATTTGGACCCCAGTGTAGCAGGGGTATTACAAGGGTTAAAAATGTTTACTGTGAAAGAAAACATTATGAGGAATGGTGTTTTCTAAAAAATAGTGCAAGCCATTTCTAAAAACGGCTTCAGCGGCTGCCGTCTGCCAGCGGTAGCGATGTTTCGCCTTTTGCAGCTGTTTTAGTGAACATCTTTAGAAGTTCGCAACCAAGAGTGCACAAAAAAACATTTCGAAGTTCAGCTACGTTTCTGTGTCAACACTATAGTGCTGAGAGTTTTGTTGGTTTCAATTGGCGCCCATCGTGCTCAAGAGTAGGCAGATTTAAGGCGTTTGTGAAGGCGAATGAGTTGTGCAGAACTCCTTAAACCAACATGACATTAGAGCAAATGGCATCAGATTTTCGCGTGTAGCAGCGAAGTAATGGCATTAAAACTTACGGCATTAAGCACTCAATGTCGTTTTTTGTGTACGTGTGGCACGGGTATTGGGGAGCAAACGCAGTATTGCTCACAATGGTCTTATTTCAGATGGGAAACCGTTAATCTGAACATGCAGTGATCTCAGTGCATCCCACTGGACAATACTTTGCCCAACGTAAATCCTTTCAGCATGCTCTCGCTTCGTGCCCCCCGCCCCTCCTAAGTTGCTGCGTATGCATACTAATTTGAATAGAAGCATGAATGTGACGACAAAGGTAGATGGTGAGATAAAAGGCTACAAAGAAGGATATGAAGAGTACTGGTTACCATGAGTGGCGCTACGTACCTTCGCCCCTCTAGGCTCGAAGATGTCAGCCGCCTGTGGTCGACAGTATGACGGTGCCAATCTCAAGATGTTTCTTGGGTAGCAATGGTCATACAAGACGTGTTAATACCGCGGGAAATAAAACATCACGACGGATATCTCTCTTTTTTTTTTAAACTTCGTTCTCAAAACATTTCCGCGGGCAAAAAACCAACTCCACACTCTAAGCGGGAGACCATTGCACAAACGCACGCCACGGCGTGTTGTTGAAACAGCTATTCACAGCAATATCGCGACGAAAAAAAATCTGGCAGGCCGCGCCTTTGCTAGGACTGCTTGCGCCTTAAAACACTCGGCAGTCGTACTCTCTATTTTTTTTTTTTTTTTACTTAAACGGAAGCGAAAACGCGCGGTCAACAACAAGCAAGACAAACACGATGCTTTCAAAATAGCCGAGACGCGGCGCCTCAACTTCGGGGGTAAACTAAAACCAAGTCATTCGAAGAAGAAGTGCAAGTAACATGAGAAAAACAGGCAGAGAAAGGCAGGCAGAAATCAAAGGAGATGGAGTTCCGTGAGGAGAAAAGCCTACCGTCCTGTTGTAGGAACTGGGTGGCGACGATCGGTCCGACTTCGAAGGAGAGTTGCGCGTCATTGCTGGAAACAGAAAGAGAAATAACAAAGAATTAACCTCGTGGCGGACAAACACACGAAGCCTTTCGCATGATTCAATTAGAAAAAAACGCGAGAGGAGTAAGCAGTACTAAAAAATATTGACCTAACAGAGAGCGTAGTGAAAACAGCCCGGACCAGATTAGGCTTAACACTTCCTATGTAATCGTCTTTACACTCGTAGTGAGAGGGTTAACAATGAGCATAGCAACAAAAGCGAGCATCAGTGCCCTAATATGCGTCTAAAGACACCAACAAAATGCTTTCACGGAAGCCGAATTCTTACCGTTAGCGATTCTCAGTGCACCTCGAAGAACAGCCTGAAACCTACGCCAGCGATACTTGCGAGAACGCAAAGATAAAGAACAAAGCGACGACGCTCCAAAGAGCCCTCTTTTGTCATATGAAATATAAAAAGGTATTCTAATATTTTAAATAACTTAAGATAAAAATTAATTTTATTTGTTATTGAAATATGTGTCGTTTCAGTGTATTTTAACAAAAATCGTTTACTTCTTATGTCTCTTTCTAAAAACCAGACGGCGCTTAGAGCGTCAGCGCTGTCCGACGCCTTTTTTTTTTTTTGTTTTCGCGTTATTTTTGTCTAGTGACCTCTACTTAACTAATCAGTCAACTGCAATTTATCAACCACTTGAAATTTGATCCTGACAGCGCTTTGCTTCCAAAGCTAGGCGTCTTGCTCACACGGAGAAAATTTTGTTTTCCTTTGTGTATGTTTGCTGACGGGGAGTTGCTTTCAGTGCCCGCGTGCAATTAGCGACAATCAAGCAGACGCAACAGAAAAGGGCAAAAAAGCTGGAGAGTGGGAACGACCCAGCGCTAGGACATTGTGAAAGATAAGTCCGAAGAAGAGGACGCTTGAAGCAGCGGTTCTCTTCCGTCCAACATTTCTCCCTTCCCGTGTGCGCGCGTGATTTGTTCGCTCTCTCATCTTCCAATTTGCGCGCGCAGTTTCCCTTTCCCACTCTCCCCTCCCGCCGTCTGGTGGTGAGCGAGAGTGGCGAGAGTCGGCGGCGATCATCATCAAAAAGCCATTCTTGCCGGGCGTCGTGAGCCAGTCAGTCACTCGTCGTCACATCCCCCGCCAGCGCGTCGTCGGCTTATTCCGCAGGAATCATGGCAGCAGCGTTTATCGGCAAGTGGAAGCTCTCCGAGAGCGAGAACTTCGACGAGTTCCTCAAGGCGCTCGGTAAGTTCTGCCTGCCTGCCACACCGCAATCTGTCGTCGTGCGTTCGCCTTTTAGAGAGGGAGTTGAAAAAAAAAAAACGACAAAAAAAGAGAAATAACTAGAGAGGTTATTTTCCTAGCCGCATATAGTTTCTTTCCTACGATCGTCGGTGCTATCGTAGAACGGAACAGCGACCGGATCACGCCACCGCCGGCGTCTCACGTGCCCGGTGCGCTGTCGATCGTGCCACGCGATGCCGGTAAGACGAATGTCGCCTGGAATACTGGCAACAAAAAAACAAAACTGCGCGGCGAGATCTTTAACCCTATGCTGTGTGTGGCTAGATGGGTACCGTTCGTTGTTCGCGCAAGTTAAATATTCAAATCGTCGTCGCCTACGTGTCTGCCGGCTTGTGAGCCGTACCGGCATCTTTGCCGGCGTGCGCCGACTCGGGAACGGCGTCTTTTTCCCCTCTGCGAAATCAATCGATCGGGGAGGCGGGAAAACGCGAATCACGCGATACCGGCGCTTTCTCCAGCGCCGCTTCCAAGCGGCACAAGCTCACTGGGCCATCTGTAACGGCTCTGGGCAGTCTTGTGCACTTTATTTTCTTTTTCGTCCAGTCTGCGGAACCTGTTTTGCTGGATGCAGGGATCGTTCCAACCGGGCGGTGGTCGTTAGCTCCGGTAATCGAAATGGCTTTCGCCGCGCTTTCGGGCGCGTCGGGCATGGCCGTAGGCTGGCTGCACACGCTTGCAGTTCCCATATGCGTTGAACGTGGCAGCCCCGGCCCTCTTGACGCCGGCTGCCATCACGCCCCCCACCGCGCTGCGGCTGATTTCCGCCCCCGTTGTCGTCGTCGCAGCCTGCTGTAGAGGTCGGACGGGAATCGGCTTGAACTTCTGTGCAGCAGTCTATGATATCAATGGCCTCCCGAAACAATTTTATGTATACTACATCTGCGTTTCCATCAGTAGAAAATCAGTTGTTAGCGGTGTCCTCGACTTCTGTACTTTTTAGTGTGCATAAAGTTGAAGCTGATTCCTTTCCGAATATGTGCCAATAAGTGGCACTGATCAGGGCCATTTTACAGGTGTTAACGCGGCGGCCCTCAAGAAGTAGCATAAGTTGCACAAAATATGAAAGGATATCCCACAGGCATTTGCCAGCCGCACCGACCCCTCCCTTGGTGTTTCAAGCGTTCTCTTCGATGATCAGGCCAATGCCAGTACGCAGGTCCGACGTACAAAAGGGCGCATACGTCAAACGACTTCTTATGGAAGGTCGCGAGCGTTTGGCACTACGGTTGTTGGTGCGTCTTGATAAACTAGCTAGGGTAGATGTCTTCCGCTGTTGAGAAAAGTGGTTCTGTAAGTGGATGAAGATCGCGGTTTTATAACCGTCTACTCCATGCACGAGTCGTAGCGCCACATTCGATGGACTACACTTGGCGTGTGATTTGATCGGAAGTCGTTCCTATCCTGTCTGCTGCCGCATAGTGATCATTGCGGCTATCGAGCCACCGGCGCAATTCACCGGAACCAAAGTCCGTTACAATTATTATTTTTTTTCTGGTTGGCACACTGGTCGTTCACGATTTAGGACAGCCAAATGCGAAGCACACCCGGAATCTCATTGCTTGCTCGTGCATTTTCTCCGCTTCTCTTTGGCTGCTTTAGTCGACAGCCACGTACCGCCGGCTGCTGTCTGGTTGTCCCTGGAATCATCGGTCTCTTGGGCCCAATAGCCATCGGGGGGTTATTGTTTAACCTTCGCTGCACTCCAGTCGGCCCGGGGGTCGCAGATAAAGCCCCTCCGGAAAAAAATGTTGAGCCCATGACGCCGTGTTCTCATTGAAAAAAATTGGCCGCGTATCTGCTCCTTTCGTTGCAAATGTCGAGAAAAGACGATAGTCTGTGTCGACTTTTGTTAAGTAAATTCCTCCCTTCGCTTTCCCGCTCACCTCTCATGTTCCTCTTGCATCGCGCTCCTCCCAAGGTAAAGACGCCAAAGGTTTGCTTAAATCATTTCAAATTTACCGCGTTCCACTTATTCAGGCCGGGTGTCTTGATACCAACGCTGCCGTACGGCGAAGACTCGCGTGAATCGAGGCGCCCTACTTCAACGTTTATAGAGCCGCCTTTCCCTACTCCACGTGCGTTGCAAGCATAACGTGGAACCTATCTAGTGGAACCTTTCGTAACTGTTGCCGGTTGATTTCTTAAAATGCCGCCAGAAGCTATAGTGGCGCGGGCGACAGCAGGCGATGGCGGAGTGAATTTTTTTATGGAGTTTATGAAGTATTTAATTTCGCAAAAGTCAAGCATGTATGATTTATTTTAAAGGAACACTGCAAATATCATTTCTGTACTAATTTGCTGTCTTATATTTGCATAATGTCTTGTTCATCTTCAACAATGTTGACAGGTATGAACATTACACCGGACTTAGACAGGTAGATTTAGCCGTGAGTATATAAGACTATTGCGCAGGCATTGTTTTACTTTGGCCGGGTGGCTGAATCGAGTCACAGACGGACAGACAGACAGACGGACCAAAATTTCTGGGTTAAAGTAGCCCAAGAAAGACTATCGTCTTTAAAAGTCTTCTAACGAAGCACCTGGGGCGAGGAGCGTAGTGGCTCGTCCATGGAGAGACCCTCGCCGGCGCCCTCCCGAGCTCGCAAGCGGTCGCTGCTGGCGTGGAGTGGGTCCGGTGTAGATTAGTCGGCGCGTTCAAGGACGTCCAGGTACCGTTGTTCCACCGCGGCTTCACGTGCTGCTGCCACAAGTAGGGCGTGTTGCCGTTTCTGGCTTCCACGTGCTTTACCTCATGCTTATGGGTGCTAGCGCCCTTTCTTTGGCCATTATTGTCGCCGGAAACTTCAACGCGTAACAAAACGATAGTTGGAACGGCCGAATAGATTGTGCGCCCCGTATTGATCTGATAACTGGTCACTGCGCTTGCGGTAGTTGTCATCACCTGTCATCGGTGTCCGCTGTCTTCAGTTTGAAGCCTTTACGTAAGTGCACAGGATGAAAAAAAAAAATCTGCGAAGAGGGTGACGGGAGAGGAGGGGTTGGATGGAGAAATCTGTCACAACCGTAAGTGCACTAGAAGCGCCATGGAGGAAAGAGTACCTCATGGTTAGCGCAGACCCCATCGTATCAATCGAGATGATCGCCCGCAACTTTTCTCTTCCTCAGTTACAAGCGCCTCTGCTTTTAAGAACCCCCCCCCCCCCCCCCCTAATTTTCTGCTGGGGCTGCGAAAGGGCTGGCATGTTGCTGAACGCACCGCGGGATGTTAGTGTGTAGTCGGCAAAAAAAAAGGGGGGGGGTCTTTGATTGTCAAGAAAGGTGTGGCCACATGGATCATTTATAGTTCCGTAACTAGCTGCGAAAACGCGGAGGCGAACCGTGCACAAGGGTCACCCATGTCAACTAACCGAAATTCGCGTTAATTTCTCGCAAGGTGTGTCGGTTGTCAGCTCCAGTCTCAATTGGCTGCAGTGCAACTATTGTATTGTGATCGTATAGGCACGGCAAACGACGAATGCAACACAGGCGCCAACCAGAACACGTGGAATTGGTGGCTATGCTGGGTAAACGTCAAGTGATGGCGTACTGCGACTATGTCTACACAGGGTTATTGCACTTAACGACTGTAGAAAGAAGGCGATAATTTCGTTGCATTAAAGGGGTTTCGCGAGAGTAGGGCCGTGTTAATATTTTTTTCTGTTCGCGCTGAGCTTGTCCTTTACTACGTGTGCGCATGCGCAGTGCGCGAGAACAAAAGGTAAACTCTACATATTTGCTTGTCATTTCCTTAGCGAGTAAACGTTAGACGAGTATTTCTAAATTCAAAATTTCAGGCCCATTTGCAGGCAGATTTGCAGATAGCTACGCTTGCATTCAATGCCCCAAGCACATTTTTTCCAAGCGTCGAACTGAGAGGCGCCATTGACGGTGTGGCGGCCCTTAGTGTCTCTCGTCTATAACTGCTTTACACGTGACGACGCAACCGGGTACTACCGGCTGCTTTCCGCTGGGCATGTTGCGAAACTGTCGGCGTTTTTATCTATAATTAGTGTTCGCGCTGAGATTTTCGCAACGTCCAGCGCTTTCTTGCATCATACAAAACCAGGTGGCGGGGAGCCGGCGGAAATACCACCCTCGTCACGTGTGCCAATCGCTTAGATGGAGAGGGAAGCGGCTTGTTAGTCCGTATGGCACTGAAGTATTGAAGGCGTGCGCGATTCCTGAAAAAGAAACGCATACTCAATAACAATAGGTTCGGCATGTTTAATCCGACCACGACGACTTGAAACAGTCCAAGGACTTATGATCGCTACTTTTCCCCGAACCTTAAAACGGTGTTTCTGTCGCGCCTGCGATTGCCTGCCTGCGGGGCATTAAAGTCGGCGACGCGTCGTTTAATTTGGGTGAAAAGCGTTAGGGCTTCGTTCCGCGCGGTGTACTGTAGGCGATCCAGTAGACAAAATACTAATCAGTTTTTGTACGCCATTCATCATCGCTGTCAGCTCAAAGCTAAAACTGTTGCATTCACCTCACGCGTAGGCTTTTAACAGCGGAGCTGTTTAGGGGTTCGCAGTGTTCGTTGATGATGCCCGTCACGTCAGGCAAACGCATCCCACTGGGCCGACAGATGGCGCCGCCGTCTCGACGGCCGTCCAGTTCGCGATCTCGGCTGGTGCACGGGGGTGCGCGGCGCGCGTCCACCCCCTACTGTATGCACCGATAAACTACAGGACCTCCGTGGGTGAGCTGTACAGGTACAGTGCCTAGAATATACTAGGCACTATAGTACAGGCATGGATAAATGAAAGCCGAACAAGACAATAAGAAACAGAACACGCAGAATCCGCCTCTTTCACAACCCCACTGCGCATGCGCAATCCCCTAGCGGCCAAGTCCCTAAGCAGTCCAGTAGGGGCAGCAGACGACATTCCCCACAGCTCGCGCACAAGCGGGAAGGGGTCGTGGTTGTATTTACATCGTTTGATTTTTTGTGTGCGCTCGTTGTGCGCGGAACAATGCCCACAACTTGTGCTGCGTTCCGCTGTAACTCGGAGTGCCGAAAAGGGAACGGTGCCGGCTTCTATCGCTTCCCGTCGGCCGCACGCGATCGGCTACGGCGGCTTGAGTCGCTCGCGTCGGCTCGGGTGATGGGAACTGTAGGCTTAGCATCCTGGCGGATATTTGATCGCTGCTATCTGTGCAACTGCGAATGACAATCCGCAACACAACTTTTCACTACACTATCATACCCTTTCTCGCATGTGGAACTCTATTTAAGTTATAACTGCCGTTTGAGCGATCGGTGACCAAGACATCTGCGTAGCCTGTTTCGATGCTTCCGCGCAGGTATCGCCATCTCTCGGCTGCTCGGCGCACCGCGCGCCGCGGCGAGCGGTCAGCGTAGGCTTGCATCGCGGCAGATATATCTGATCGCCGCTTTTAAAATAAGCCCTGACAACAACCCCTAGCACAATTTTTCACCACACTAACACCTACTTTCTCGCATGTGGAACTTTTTAGCGATCAGATTGATTCAGAAGAGCAGCGACAAGCGAGGTTGCTACCGTGGTCTGCGCCGGTTCGAGCCGCTGAGTGTGCCGAGCTGGCAGGCGCGGCCGGCGTGTGCGCGGACAGTTTCCGAAGGCAGAAAACGCTTCACGATTGCTTGCTTTATCCATTTCTTGCGAACAAACGCGCAGAATCTACAAATTCAGCTCAGCGATCGTCGTAGTTGACCATGGTGCAAAAACTGTGGGCGGAGCGACGCCGACGACGCATCTCATGCGCGCATCGGGCCGTCTCAAATTCACGCGTACGACTAGTGGCGACAGTCGTAACGATCAGTCGCATGCGAATCGCGTGTACCAATCGTACATGTGTCCAGCGCTTAAAGGCATTTTGCGAACTGCCGGCCTTTGTTGAACTGGCGATCGCACTTCATGCCAGACGACTCCAAGTACTGCTCGAGCTGCCACTCGGACGGCACACGGATATGTCCGAGATTTCTCTGCCAGCCCTCATTCAGTGATAAGAAGCCGCCTGGTATTATATGATGACCAGGGGCTGTCGTCTTAAGGCGTTAAAACACCAACACAGAAAAAAAACTTCGGCTGCTCCTCGCCGTAATGTGGGATTGCCGTGCATACAACGAGAACGCAGCCGGAGGAAACGCCGGCAAACCCTACGGCTTCAACTTCCGCTAGGCACGCTAGGTGGCAGCACACCGCAATGAAAGAGGCGGATTGAAAAATACCGTCCGTGGAGCTCCAATAATGGCGCGCAATTGTTCCATTTAGACAACCACGTTTTCCAACTTTGTTACTGCATTATGCCACGCACCAATTTGGCTTGCATGGAAAGAAATCGCGCTATTTGTGTACTCTGGTTCGTATTTTCGTGTTCACGTGTTATACGTATTTTCGTGTTCACGTGTTATACGTATTTTCGTGTTCACGTGTTATACGTATTTTCGTGTTCACGTGTTATATGTCCATGAGTGTACACACCGCGGCGACTGGTGTTGAGTCAACTCCGCCGTTTCAGCAGATTGCACAAGCTAGGAAACAATAGTTTGTGTATTGGCAGGGCTCGGCGTGTTCTTCAGTAGGCCGAACGCCTACACTTCTGCAGCCGCTACTATTCCGACGTCACTCACTACCGACGCCACCTTTACTTCCTCAGTGACGTCACGCTGGGAAGCCGGTCTTCTTAATTAAGAGCGGAACATCACGGGGAGCTCCGGCACCCGCAGCGACTGCCGTCAAAATGGCGGAGGCTACAAAATTGTAGGCACCCCATGTGTCAATGCGAGCAGCTCCCGCCCCGTCTCCAAAAAATGAAAATCAGCCGCGTGCACTCTTGGAGACCGACGCCCCTGACAAACATTTTCTCTCCCATCAAGTCCTCGTTGATACAAAAACGCCTGTTTTGCGGACGCGCGAGTGCCCAACTTTAAACAAGATTGGTGGAAATGCTTCGATGCGGATACCGGAGGTTCGTCCGCGTAACAGCGAGTTCAACTTCGTTACCACTGAAAGCTGCTGAAACAATCTTGTTGAAAAATGTTCGAGGTAAAGGGGGTGGGCTGAGACTTCAACACGGCGCCGGAGTTTTCTTCATGTCCCGCTCGGTGTAGGCGGGAGGATCGGGCTGTAAGTACCAAAACTGCTAGGCACGTTGCCCGACAGCGGCCCTTCGTACCCGTACGCCATGCGAACGTGGCACAGAAAGCGAATACGCCGCTTGGTAGCGCGTGCCCTCCGTCTCTCGGGCGGCGGATGCAGGAAGTCCGATTTCCCGCGCCGGACACCCCGCTCCACCTACT
This sequence comes from Haemaphysalis longicornis, assembly GCF_048455015.1. Taxonomy (NCBI): domain Eukaryota; kingdom Metazoa; phylum Arthropoda; class Arachnida; order Ixodida; family Ixodidae; genus Haemaphysalis; species Haemaphysalis longicornis. The sequence continues at coordinate 62,336,401 of NW_027526245.1, read as the reverse complement.
CACCCCCGTGTGACGCAAGTTCGCCATACAACGGGCGACGGAATGAATGGGTAGACCGCGACGAGAGCGTGACGGCAGTAGCTGCAGCAGCAACAGAAGCAACGGCGGTTTGCGGAACGCCTTTCTTCGCCCTTGCGCAACAACCCTGCAGGGGGCTTGCGCGGCGGTCATTAACCGGACCCCCCTTTCCCTCCTGTCGTCGTTCGTCGTGTTTTGAGTGTGCACAGTCGCGCATTGCCCACATTCCTGCCGAGGCGTGCCGTATTTGCGCGTCTGCTATCCGCCGACGTGGCCCCGTTTCGGCGGGTTGCACTCAGGCCTTCCTCAACGCTGTCCCCTTGTGCAAGCGCGCGGGCCCCTTGCTGCGCACTCCTAATTGAGCTGAGCGGAAACGCGAATTAGTGGTGGGAAGAGAAACGGCTCGGAAGAACCACCAGTGCGCACTTGCATGGCGGCAGTCCGTCCGTTTGCGAAGATCGAGAGCTGCTGCTGCGCGTCTGCTTAGGATCGTTCGTCGCTTTCGTTTTCTCCAAGCCGTCGCATTCCGGGTTTGCCGAGAGTAGTCTTTCGGGTGGAGGATTGGGGGCATTGCGAGTGACTGTTGATGTGACGGCATTAAATGACCCACTGAACAAAAAGGGCTGGCGGCTTTGGCGTTGTCTGTACCAGCGAAACGGCACATGAATCCCTATTCGTCGCCACTCGTCGTGTGACCCCATTGCGCGTGCCTCAAACCGAGACTCTAAGCGAGTCCTCGCGCCTCCGCTGTGGCAACGCCTGGGCATGCGCAGCGGCAGCCCCTCTGCGAATTCAGCACGCGCCGCGCTCAGTTTCGCACTCTGAAAACGCCGCACCTCTTGGCCAGAGGCGCAGCAGTCACCGGTTAGACAGCGCGCTCTGGCGGCGGAGGGGTAATTCACAGCTGGTAAGGAACCCTGCTCCAGTGTCCCCCTGAGTATTTTTGGACAGGCGGCAAAGTCTTGCGGACAGCTACGGCTGTGCACGGTCAGGCAGTCTTCCTCCTGATAAGAGGCGTAGGCGGGAGCAATGGTTCGGCATAAAAAGCGTTTTATTTGGCAGTCGTAACAGTTCAGGCCGGGCGGCGGTATACCGGTTCCTGTGGAGGGCGACCTCCTAAGGCCAAGTCATCTTCGCATAAGGATCGTCGGCCGGTGCTAGCCGGCCTCGGCAGTGGTCGCCAGTGGTCCTCGATCAGCTCCCGAGGAGTACCTGAACACGATCCCGCTCACAATGGCTCACCACGGCTCGGGAGTGCCACCGATGATCTTTAGGGTCAGGGGTTCCTTGCAGAACGGTCGGGGGTGGCAGGGCCCCGTCGTATATGTCCTTGCAAAAGTGTGGTGGTGTGCTACTCGGCAGGTGTTACAGTAACAGTCCACAGCGACGTGCTGCGCGCGAGCACGATTATAAATTCTCACCCAAGGCAGTGCGCAGCTGTCCGGCTTGGCAGCAACGCGTGCGATTAGGAGATAGTGTGGAGCGATGAACGATAGTCAAGCATATATGTAAATAAATGCTCCACATCATGTAGACGAAGGCCCGTAGACAGGTTCCTGCACTGCATACTGACTAATTGCTCTCGCACTGATCCCGCTGTCTTTGCACGGCCATCGTTTCTAATACCCCTGTCACACGCGCCAACCTAATGTCATTTTAGACGAATGAGATTCGTTTCAAATGACATTCGTCTGCTGTCACACGGGCTCAGTCTAATGACATTCGCTGCGAATGACATTCGGTACCGAATGAGTCCAGAGAACTCATTCGACTGTGAATTCGGACCAACTGCGTACTCTCAACAGCAGAAGACCAGAAAAAAATATATTTTAAAAAATAAGAAACTTACTGTTTGCCACTTTTTATTTGATCTTGCCTGTTTTAAAAGCTTTCGCTTGCTTTATTGAGCACTTTGAATGAATTACTTCCGCTTTCAGTGTGACCGCATGGGTTCCCGGCTTTTCCAACTTTCAACCATTTCAACATGGCTGCCGTCGGCATGGGGACGGAAAATGCGCGCGCCCGCAATGCCGCGGGAAACTTTCACTCTACCCAAACGAACGCACGCAATGGTCCGAGAGCGAGAAGTTCGCTCGGCGACAGCCTTTTTCACGTCGCTCATCTCGGCGTCGTCCCCGCGCGCCGCCACGTTTGTGGACAAATTGCGGTATATATGGATCATGGCGGATCTGCTTGTTGTTTGTCTTGGCTTCGTATGACTTATTGCAACGAATTACGGCCTAAAAAGAGTGCGCATATCGCATGCTAAAGCATTTTAGATACTTTTTCTCAAAGTATAAACGCTTATCTGAATTACATCATCATTCCATGCAATTTCGAGTGCGCCAAGTATACTACCGATTGCCATTGACATCACACGTGAATGACATTTGGTTTGTTCGTGTAGCACCTATGCAGAAAACGAATGTCATTTGAAACGAATCTCATTCGTCTAAAATGACATTAGGTTGGCGCGTGTGACAGGGGTATAAGTGTCGCCCGCCGTTACTAAGGCGTGGAGTGGTCAGATTACGATTTCACCAGATGCTCGAACTGCATCGTTCGAAATATATACACAGATATGCGGAGCAGGCTTCACCGTGGCATGTTTATTTTTTTTTCGTCTTTCGGCAAAGGGTACCGTATAAACTCCTCAGACTGCCCAAGTGTCTGTCAGCTGCTCAGCATGCGGCTTCAGAACGCGCGTGTTAGTGCATGCAAAGAACGTGCAACACTTTTCCTACAGCACCTTCGTCTGCAGTCTCCTGGGCTACCGTCTGCGCACCTGTATGCCGCATGAGCCAAAATGCGTACACCGCTCTGGGCTCCTCCTCATTTGTAAACAATTGCTCTCGTATTAACACTCACGGGGCTGAGGCATCACCCACGCAATGCCTCGGGGCAACGAACTCGAACGCGTTTAGTTTTGCGCGTGCGCTTCGCCTTCCATTTCCTCATCGTCTGTTGGCGTTGCAGTCGCGTGTGCACTCGCCCGTCGCACCTGCGCTCGGGGTGTCGCGGCCGCAGCCCAATTCATCAAGCCCGTCAGATATGGTCTGTCTAGCGCCGTCAAGTTGCAGCCGCTCTCCATTGAACTCGCCGCCTCGCACCCTCCTGCTTCGGGCCATGGAGGCGGCGGGTGTTCGATATGTCGCTGCTGCGGCTGCTGCTGCGGTGATTGTAACGTGTGGTTGTATATACTTGACAGCCAGAGTTTAATTCCCAGTAGAGCTGATTAGACGTGTCGGTATTTGGCGGTGGTTGTCAATGGAAAGTAAGGAAGTGGGTTGACGGGGTGGGGCGAATCCGTCTGCTCAGAAGTTTATCCGAATCCGGTGATCTTCGTGTGCAACCTGTTGACTCGTTGAGCCGATTCTGATGACTCCGTGACTGCGTCCGGGCTTGCCAAATCCCCAGCTCCCCGTTCGATCGCTGTTGCCGTGATCACCGAAACAATAAAATTCTCCTTATTAAGGTATGCGTCTACACGTTCAAATCTTTACACTGTACTCGGCTCGGTGAGTATGCGCGCCGTGTAGCGGCGTGGTCTTTAGCAGCAGCAGCAGCAGCTTCAAGCCCTACGGGCGGTTGCCTGCGCACAATGCTTATTGTCCGTCGCCGAGCCACTGCCGTCCAACACCTCTACGCACGTGTACTACGTCGGCGCTTCTGCGTGCATATAAACAAGGCCGCGCGCGCAGTCAGTGCGTATACGCTAAGTTTAGACTGCCGAGGCACTGACATTCGCCGACTGGCGTGCGATGACGTCAGATCCGCGAGGCGCGCGCCTTCATGACAGGTACGCGGGGCCCGTAACTACCGAGGTAAAGCCTAGCGCTTTTTGACACGCGGCATCCGTGTGGTCGCCTGGGATGATCTAAGCTTTCGCGCCTTTTTGCCACGCCAGATATCTGCCGCCTTCCATGCTGGAGTGGCACGCCACGCCTCGTGCTGCACATAGTCTACTTCCTTCCTCCGGAAGCGGCTGTCCACGCGGTCCCTTTTCCTTGTAGAATAGTTAATGTCGCTTTGTTGTTAGTGTATGCGCTGAAACCCAGAATGTTCGCGCACCCTTGCTAGCGAGACCCCCAAGACGGCGCGTGCTATTGCCGGGCAGTGCCCGCAACACACATTGCGCAGTTCTCTACAGACGAAATTTTCGAACTTAGCACGAATATTCGAAGACTAAATATCGAATATACAGACGTGTGTGTGTGTGTGTGTGTGTGTGTGTGTGTGTGTGTGTGTGTGTGTGTGTGTGTGTGTGTGTATATATATATATATATATATATCAGGGTGTCGAACCGAAAAAAATACCGGTTCGGTTACGGTTCGGGTTCGGGTGAAATAATTTCGTTCCGGTTCAGTTCCGGTTCGACAAAATCACGTACCGAACCGGTTCGCGAACCGGTTCGGGAGCTTGAACCGGTTCGCGAACCGGTTCGGGAGCTTGAATTATCACTAAAATTAGAAAAAAAACATTTACTAGTTTAAAACGACCGTCAAATCAAAACACAAACTGACATTCAAAATGGTGCTGCTCCCCAAGGGCAGTGGCGCAATTGCAAAGGAAACTTTAAACAATTAGGAGATATTAGAAAAACACATGAAGTGGCGACGATTTACCACCTTCTTTATCGCTCAGACTTTCTGTTGTCCTAGCAACTATTCATAAAGCCAACGCCAAGAGATATGATGGTGGGATATATTTTCTGTCCTTTCCTTTTTTGTTGAAATCGCAATTGTCGCTATGCAATCGCCCATCACGCTAACCTTGAGGCCTTAAATTTAGTCCTGCGTACGGGCGTGTTCAAATACCAGCGCTTAATAACAATGGCGCACATTTTTTATATTTGTAACAAAACAGAAAAATTCTACAACAGGCACATAAATACTACCAATGAATTATATTATTTGGTAACCCTGAATAATTTGTTAGCTGTCACCTTATCGAATGTGTTAGCCACACTTTTGTTAAAAGTAAGCTTTAGTTACGCTCAGTCACTGCATTATTGCTCTGACCACTGCAATTCCTTTTGCCATACCGAAAGTGTGCATTACAATCAGTATGTCATCGTACCGCCTGAACCCCTACCATCGTTCCGTGTGCTACATTGCGGAATCTTATATCAGGTAATGCGGTTACAAAATGAAAGGGAAATTTGACACGTGGAGCATGAGATGGGACTTTTTGGGTAGACGCTCTTTAATTCGTCCACAGCAGTACTCCCCTCCGGAACGAGTAGCAGTAGAAGCAATGTAGCGAGTTGGGCAAACGGCTTAGCAAACAGCTTAGCCACTGAGCAGCTCCTGCGGTCACACTTGTCAAGTATTAATAATTTGCAGGTGTCGGACCTTTTCAACAAATTATGAAATGCAAAAAGTTTGCACACATCGGGTGTGAGCTTTCGCTGTTGCGCAGTGGAGCACTCCTGCAGCCTGATTTCTCCAATGAAGTCGCAGCTAGGGAAGGGCAAAGTCGTTTTATATCACCTGCAAGCTGCCGAGAATGACATTTCGTTTGGTCAGCTTGCACTACGCTCGCGCCTTCAGCAGCAACAGACCAATGCTACATTGGTGCTCATTCATTTCCCCTGTTGTTACATAAAGCGTGATAGTGTTCAATTGTCTGGAGGGGAAAGTGCGCGAGCAAGTACGAAGTTGATGGTACGGGAAAGAAAAAAAAGGCCTGAATTGCATTGACTGTGCAATATCAACAACAGAGGGTCGAACCGTTTTGGCATGAACCGGTAACCGTTATTTCTTTTTCCGGTTCAGTTCCGGTTCGGGTTCAGCGTACTCAAAAAATAACGGTTCGGGTTCGGGTTCAGTTCCGGAAAAAATACCGGTTCGGTTCCGGTTTTCGGTTCGGTTCGGTTCCGGTTCGACACCCTGATATATATATATATATATATATATATATATTATAAATTTCTTACTCTTGCAATGCGACTGAACGGAGGAGGAAAAATTCACTAACTAGACTGACCGGCGTATGTTTAGCGCGTCAGCGATGCGTGGCGCTGGCATGATTCAGTCTCAGGCGATGTAGTCATCTCGAGCTGTTTAGCAGCCATTTGAGCCCGTCGCGGTGACTCAGTGGCCAATGCGTTGTGCTGCTGAGCCCAAGGATGCAGGTTCGATTTCCGGCCGTGGCGGCCTCTTTTTCTGGTGGAAGCAAAAAGCGAAACGCCCGTGTGTTCGAGATTCCGACGCGCGTTAGATTCCCTGCAGGTGGTTGAATTTAATCCGGAGCCCTCCTCTACGGCGCGCCTCCATCCCCTGTGCAGCGTCGGCACGTTAAACCTCATAGTCAATCAATCAATTTACCTGCCAGCTACAGGGCGGGTTAAGCAACTCGGTATTGGGCCGACACCGAATATTCGCAGATATCGAGTGTCGGATGCTTGAATCGAATACGGATCGAGCAGTGAGGAGTACATTGTATTCGTATTTGAAAGTACGAATATTCTCGCTTTTTCACCGGAATCGTATCTTCGAGGCCAGTCCCGAAGTGTGGTAATAAACGTCATCTCACGTTGTACAGGAAAAGTAACAGAAATTCCCACCCGAACAAGCGCATCCCATCCCGCCGAGGTCTCGTCCTTGTGCGGGCTGCTCCGAGGCAGCTGAGTTGCCGCTTGCGCAGCTGGTGGCTGTCATTAACCACGTCTTGGCGTTCGGTGTTTTCTCTGCTACGCTGAACGTTGGCTGAATCGAGTGCATGGTGTTTCCATCATGGGGCTTCCACGGGCCCCCTCGTGGGTGCGTCTTGCTCGCGCTTTGTGGTCGCCAATGAATTCAAAGGGCGTGCTCTAACTACTTACTCGATCTTTAACTTTCGGTTCAAATGAACAACGATCGCCTCGTTGAAGAAGCTTTTAAGACAAAATACAACCTGGTTTATTTTGACGGAACTGGCTTTCGATAACTCGCACAACTTCTTCCAGCCAATAAAAAAAGAGAAATGCGTTCTTTAAGCAGAAAAAAAAATCGCAACTCAAATTTCGCGCGACACGCCGGCGGCAGTGCGTACTAAAGAGAAACACAAAAAACAGTTATCGGTGTGTTAACTACACCTTAGCATTCAAGCGATGCGATTGAGCGCAACTAGATTCTCACCACAATCGCGCAGTGATGTTTCTTGGACGTGGATAAGGTCGGCGGCTGCCAGTCGTACAAACAGGCCCTGTGACGTCATAAATACCTAGCGGGTCTTTATGACGTCACTACTTCATTTTTTTTGTGATATCAAGGTTATTTGTTTGAAGTTTGCCCTGACATTGGTAACGTTGGAGCAATGCAGTATGTTTATTCGACCACGCTTGCGGTATTCACGATCCCTCAATGCCGAGCGGTCGTAGGTAAGTTGTCGCTCTATGTCCGCTTCAGAATTGCCCAGCACATGGCCTGGCGAATTACGCGAATCTTTAGTGGTGACTGTCCAGCACTTCGGATTAACCGAAGTTTCTCCTTCGTCGGGGGTTTTTCTGCTTCCGCGTCGAGCGTGACTCGCGTACACTTCATCCTCGGCTTCGTCCTTGCGGCGATGCCCCTTGCATTGTCTCGTGCCGATCGGAACGTAAGACGACGCCCCCCACTCTGTCGCCGTCACCGATACCGCCAACTAGACAAGGAGGCCTACGTGACGTTCGCACGGCCGGGACGGCTCAACGGCCGCATCCGCGGGAGGCTTCGGTTACCGCCTGGCGCAGGGTTCTATAAAAAGACCGCAAGAACGCGCGCGCGAATTCGCATAAGACTAGGTTATATGGTTACGTTGAAAGCGTTATGCTGTGGGTATTTCAGTATCTGTACAGGGGCGGTATTCTCTAGTTTTGTCCCTTTTGCGTCACCTTCAAAAGTGTCTCTTTTGGCGAGCCCTGATTGGCTAAAACCAAACAACCGGAAGTGACGTAACGCAAGCGCGGGAAACCTACTGCCAACGCTCACTGCTTAACTGGAAGTACGTCACGATGAAAGGGACGTTTTCGAAAGGGACGGTTACGAGAATACCGCCCCAGGATTGAGGAACATGGCGCCAGTCTTGCATCCTAGAGTTCTTGGTGTTGATGGTCCCTCACAAGTTGTGAGTTAACTCACAACAGCCTCCCTCTATTGAGAGAGAGCCTGTCTGTGGTGTAGGTTGTGGGTCACAAGCTACGCCACAGGCAGTCTCTAATTATCTGTTCCCTTCCCGAGGGCCCACAAGTCTTGTGACAATACGCGTGTACTTACATACCCGTAGGTATAGCCGTACTGAATTCGGTGAACACTCTGACGTAAGAAAGCGTAGGCTATCTCTGTCACTAAAAGAACATTGCACAACCACTGCTTGCAATCGGTGATGATTTAGAAGCGGAAACTTGGGGCTTGCTAAGAACCTTGAAAGCAGGCCTACTGTTTGGTCGTTTCAACGGCCTATGGACATGATGTGAGCAACGCTTAGATGGGGAAACGACCGTCTTGGACTGGGGAGCGAACTCTTGGGAAAGACATCCTAGCTCAAATTGAGAGGAATGTGGGATTAGGCTGGATGCGTAATGCAGAGAACTGACGACACCGGTGGACCACTGGGGTAATGGGAGTGAAAGCTGAGACGGGTAGGACACAGGGAACTTAATGGACTGGTGACTGAAGGAAATTAGTGGCAAAGAATGAATTCCGACAGCCAATTTATGGATGGGAGCGGTCGAAGACTCCTTCATCCTGCAGTGTGCATAAAGGCTGTCTAATGTCATAAAACTGTCTAACGCACAGGTTCATCATCATCATCATCACCACCAGCCTATCTACGCCCACTGCAGGGCAAAGGCCTCTCCTATTATTCTCCAATTACCCCGGTCAGCCTCCATTTAACGAAGTCGCCGAAAACCGGCAACTGTTTCGTTAACTCTGGAAACCCGTAAACTCGTTAAGCTTACGGGAAACTGCACGAAAAATCCGAATTAGTTTATTAAATCTGCAGATGCGTAAAATCGAGGTTTAGCGGTAACGTGTGTCGGCTTCTGGTGTTACTGTAGCTTTCATCCGGTCTCGCCACTGTCCATGACGCCAATCATGACATATCTGATGAGGCTTTCCTCATCACCGCGTACATTGTTAAAACGACGCGTCGTCACGTACGCACGCACGAATGGGTATCTGGTTAGCGACATCAACTGCAGCGCAGTGCCGCCATTGCGTCACGTTTTCTGGCAGCACATTTCGCGAATTGGCGATTATCGCATACTTCGCTTCCCCTAGCGTGAGTGCGCTGATACAAAGCGCACAAATCACCTTTCTTTGTTGAGCTTGTCGCCGTCGCCTTGTATGCACAACCCCTTAGTGTTCGCGCTGTCGGGTACCCTTATCTAAGTAAAGGCTGTTGTCACTTGCCCATTTGCATTTTCGACGGCGCATTCGCACCCACTTCACCCTGCTCACGAGACGCTCGTTCGGAGAAAACGCTTTATCGGGGGAACTTTAGCAACGCCGCCTGTAAACATTGCCTGTTGCTTCAGCCGATAGTGGCCACACAGCCGCAGTAATGGCGGATCGGTTGCTGGGAGCGAGAGTAGCGCATGCGCAGAGCGCTACCTGGAAAAGGCCCATTGTCAGTTTCGACTTATAAAAACCACAGTCAGGGGTCGATTCCTTTCTTCGCTCGGATATCGTTGCGCGTTAAAAAAAGAAAAAACACGAGCTGACTACAATGTTCGGCAACCGTTTTTTTTTTTTCCTTTTTACTCGCCACGCTGGTTCGTTTTGTCTCTTTGCCTTGCAATGGTTCCGTAGTTTCCTCGTGACGACGCCAACGCCCTGTTCCCCTTCAGAATTATCCGTTGCTTGAGGCAAGCACAACAGATAAGGCCTTAGTTGTACTCCCCCGTCGATAAATATAGCTGGGGAAAGCAACTGCAGACGCTCATAGTAGCTTAGTGCATCGGTCATTGTCGCTACCTCGTCGCCAGCTGAGATAAAGCGCGCTCACTGATCGTATCAACGCAAGTGCCGCCGCTGGTGGCGGCCAGCTCGCTACCGTATATTTCCGCCAACTACCCGCAGCAACAAAGTTCCGGCAGCACGAATGCCGGAACATCAGTGTAGAGTTTCTACCGTAACCGGATGTTTAAAACTGGTATATGGAGATTGTTGCCGGCAAAATAGCCGACAAGCCGCGCGTTATGACTGCGCCCGGTACACAAGTGGTATCGTCTTCTCGGATACCACTCGTATAAGAGCAGTTTTTGTGGGAGGGCAGATTCACTACCTCTTGAAAATGTCAGTTTGCTTTCCTTGCCCCTGTGGCGCCCTCCGTTCGAGGCCATTCCGTCGCATAACGCTGTTCTAACGCTGGAGCAGCGTAAACCACGGTTTTCCAAATCTGCTTGTTTATAGCTAGTGCACGCGCTGCCGAATATTTTCTCAAGAATAACAAACCGTCGCCGCTCTGAAATGTGCTGTAGAATTTTTCGCAATGCTTCATAGGTTAGGGTCACTCGGCTTAAATGCCGCCTTGGCTGCCTGATTGGGCTCTTTTTTTTTTTTTGGGTGGAGGGGAAGGGGGTGAGGGGAGGGTTGCGAACTTTCAAACGCTTGCGCATCTCCGCGTTCAGCGCATGCGCGTTGACTCGGCGCAGCAGCACAATATCCCACCAGCGGATCTCGGTACTCTAAAACGCTGTCTTGTCGAAAATCTCCTGCTTTTGTATTTGCATCCGTCGGCCGCTCTTTCTACCACATCCCATCCACGTGCGCGGCACTTGCATAATGAGAAATAAACGCGCTGGTCGATCTACGAGTACCTGCGGTGCTCACGACGCGAGCAGTTTTCTAGTCATTGGGCGGCGCCACTCGTATTCCCCGAATTCAACTATTGCTAACGACAGACAATTCCCCCCGTGTGTGCGTTTTTCTTCCCAACCCCCGAATCACGTCGTACATATCCCCTTGCTTATTATTCTTCCTCTTTGCTCATTCGCGCAGGCGTCGGACTGGCGTGGCGCAAGCTCGGCCAGACGTCCAAGCCGACGGTGGAGATCAAGGCGGAGGGCGACGACTGGTCCATCAAGACCCACACCATGCTCAAGACCACCGAGCTCAAGTTCACGCTGGGCAAGGAGTTCGACGAGAACCGCATGGACGGCACCACCGTCAAGGTATACACAGCGCTGCGCTCGCCTTTTAAAGCAAAGCTTTACTACTTTCGCTCAGCACTTTCGCCGTAGATGCGCAAGTTCACCTTTTGACCGCGGACACACCCCCTGCTACACCCCCCTCGAAGCGCATCGCGTGACTCGCCGGGCCAGCTTTCGTTGCGGCGAATAAGACCCCGTTTTCAGTCGTGCTGCTCAACTAGCGGCGGTAACAGCCTCCGCGGTTGCGGCTAGCGTCACTAAATAAGCTACGCTTAAGAATACCGCGACTTCATGCACCCGGAACCGTCTTGGGGCCATTTTGTTTCTGGCTTGCAGTGTTGCCATCTCTCCCAACGAAACCGCCGCCGGTTGTGACGGGCAGAGTGTGACCGGCCGCTCTAGCGTCCGCGCAGCAGAGAGAGGCGCCAGAAACAAAATGGCTGCGCCCATATGTAAAAAAAATATCACGTGGTGCCGACCGACCAATGAAAATCCTGGCGGTCCATAACAATGAGAGAAAAGAGTGCCGATACTCTAAAAGCCTTTATTTAGTGCCGCTAGTTGCGGCCGCTCGGCTGATCGGCCGCCGACCAACCCCGCCGCCTCCCGCGCATGCGCCGCTGGGGCGTCTCTGGCTGCGTGACTCGTCTTGCGCCGAGTTCGCCGCGAATGAAAGTGATGCGGGCCTCCTCCTACGAGCGTTGCACGGGACCAAACGGCTTTGAGCCATGCTCGGCAACACAGCTGCATCAAAGCTTATAACCAAGCAAAACCAAGACTGAACCAGACTAAGCCAAGCTTTTTCTTTGCATATCTAAGGTTAGCTGAACTAAGCCGCAGCCATTTTTTTTCTTGTTCTTTTTTCTGGCGGTTGTGCTTGAAGTCGCCAATCTCTCTACTACACGGACGTTCAAAGGCGTCTTGTTAGGGTCGCTTACTTCCCGCTCGCTTTTCTGTTAAGCATTCCCAAGAGTATCGATCTCTGTAACTTTCTCCCCGTATATTTACAATTCCGTAGCCTAAAGTTGGCGAAGAGGCATGTGCAGGATGGAACGTAAACCCCCCAAAATAAGGAGAACCGCCTTAGAACCTAGTAGGCCTGCCGGTATCTAGTAGTTTGTCAGTTAACTGTGTAACCTACGAGGAAGTCTTTTCATTCGTCGGGGCTTACCTCAGCTTTATTTTTTTTTTCCAGCACCCGGCCGGTGCTTTGCAGCGAAAATCTCCCTCTCCATCTTTATTGTTCTGTTGTTTTTGTGTCCCACCGTTCGGGGGTGTCATTTTGTCCGCGGGTGTCATTAGGTCGGTAGAGTGCACAATTCGGAGAGTACCGCATGTGTGGTCCACGCTGCTGGGGGTGATTGTGCCGCGGATCGCTGCACACAGCTGTTTCACGCGTCGCGTCGCGCGCTTTTGGCCGGTGTACTGCGGGGCCGACCCGCTGCGGTCGTAATCGGACTCCGGCAAAACATTGGTCGGCGACGGAACTGTGTGCAGTGCGTCGTGCATTTCTGGCTATTCCCGGAAGAGACGTGTCCCGTTTGCTTTTGAAATGTACGCCGGACAACCGCCGTTTATAATTGCTTGAAAACAAACCAAAAAAAAAAAAAAACAACAAAAACAGTCGTTCTGAATAGGGAGTATAGTATTTTTTTTTTCTGGAGCATCGGTTATCGCAATCTCTTCGCATAGTTCATTAGCTCTTCGCGGTGTTGTTGTCACAAATAGTTTCTTTAATCGGATCTTTCTGTTGGAACCCTATTTTACGTATTGCTGCCACGATAACCTAAACCGCACAAACGACTTGTGGATACTCGTAAAGCTAACTTAAGCCATCTGTAAAAGAATAAAAAAAAAATCGAAGCTTCTGGTTTAAAATTTGTTCCCTATTCATTTTATCGAGTGCTCAATTTGTTTGGTACAGCGTAAAAAAAAATTGGGGCAATACTGCAATGGCTCTGGCCCTTTATAGCGTCTGGGAAGCGGGCGGTACTTAGCAAATCGCTTATAAGGTAAGCGTTAACATTGTTTCCTGCGACGGGAAGGGGCTATGATAAACATTTGCAGGATTCCGCTTGCATAAACTATTCAGTATCATGGAAGCGGCGTTTTTTTCTCTGCCTTTCTAAATAACGGGCGTGTAACTTCGGAGATGATCGTGACAGTCCCGTCAGGACCTTCAGGGGAGAGGGGCGAAACTCCTTTCCTTGTATCTATAATCCATTTGGCTATGGCCATGGCTGGGCCTTGGATACATTTTTCTTTTTTTTGTAATCGGCTTCACTCGCTGCCCGCTTCGATGAATAGACAGTGCATTCAACGAGGTAAACAATGTATCAAAGCGTCTCCGCACTCGTGTTTTGCCAACATTTCGGCAATTAACCTTTAGAAACTATTCCCGCACGCTTGCTGGTTGGGCGAGGTGCCTCTCGGTTTTTCCCCCGACTCGCTATTTATTCCTGGCCGCAGCAGACGCTTGAGGCTGCGTATTTATAGCCGCTTAATGACGTTCGCGCATTCATACCGTGCAGTGCCGGGTCACTGGCAGCGCGCGGTTTTGGCTGCTCCCTCGTTGCGTCAAGTGGCGGGAGTGTGGCAAGGAAATCCCCATTTCCTGTGTGCTTCCTCCGTTAGTTTCGTCAGCTGCGACATTAGCTCTGAAAGTTTCAGCAATGGATGCCCGCCCGCCGTGACTCTCCGTGTTGCAATATGGCTTTCTGCCTCGTTTAGCAAAAGATGGATCACTGCGACCCTTATCCCCCTCCCCTCGTGGCTTGACGCATACTCTCGCTGCGGTGGCATGCAGTGCTAACAGCCTGGTGTTGACAATGGGAGAAGCTTCTTTTCGCAAGTACTACCGCTATGATAGCTAATATGCCGCTGAGCTTGGTTCCATTGTATCTGTCCACCCAGCGCCGTGGCTCAGCGGCTAAGGCGTTGTGCTGCTGAGCTTAAAGGAGCCATGAAGAGAAAATTCAACTTCGTTTAATTTGAAAGAACTAAGATTGAGTATCTCACTCAGCTCCATTACAGCCACAAAAGATGTTTTGTTAACGAAAGAAAAGTGAGAAGTATTTAAAAACTTTTAAATTTGGCGCCACAGTGACGTGTTATGAGCAAGAATGACGTCATACGGGCCAACAATAGAACATAATTATCAGTGCGTTAGCTGCACGTTAGCGTTTAAGTGATGCGGTCAAATGGAACTAGAGGGCCCATTACAGACGTCCGGTCATGTGTCGTCGCGACAGGTGAGTTAGGCAGCCGCCAATCGCGCAAACAAGGTTCCGTAACGTCATAGGAAAGTTGCGTGAAATTGGCTAGGGGGTCGCGACTGCTTCACACATTTTCTTTAATACCTCCGTTATTTGTTCGAAGATTGCGGTGATATTGGTATCATTGTTATCGAGACTAAGCAGTCTTTCTAATAAACCCAACTTCTATTGTCTTCATGGCTCCTTTAAGGACGCGGGTTCCATCCCCGCCGCAGCGACTGCTTTTCATATGGAGGTCAAGAGCGACAACGCCCGTGTGTAGAGATTTCGGCGCACTTTGTTATGGTACCAGGTGGACGAAATTAAGCCGGAACCCTCCACTACGGGGCGTCTCAGCCCATATGTAGCTTCGCCGCGTTAAACCTCATAATAAGTGTACCCATTTTACTAAGGACGCCCCTTGTGGTCGCGGGTATAGGTTGTGTGGCTTGGCTTTCGCACCGGGTAGCGTACTTACGCGCGAAAAGGGCCCTTCCGCATTTAACGAGCGGCCAAGACGTAATATCGAGCAGCCGGTTTCGATCGCATGCCGCCAGGGCGGTTACTTAGATAGTTACGAAACGGACGAGATTTAAGTATCCCCGTTTTAAGATTTAAATGGACGTTTAAATGTATCCCTGTAGGCAATCCAACCTTGGTACGTAGCCCTCACCTAGGCTCGCTTTATGGCCCAGGTGCAGCGTGGGCGCCCGGTTTACGAATTTGATTTGAGCTTCGGTTGCTTGCGTCATTCCATGCGCGTTCGAGACAAGACCAACTTCTACTGCGAATTCGCTGTTAATTTCTCGCCTGAAACATTTCCTCGGCCTACTGTCGGAACCAGCTTCACTTTTAATTAACTCCCCATAGGTTATCGCGACCTGAAGTCTCTCTCGCAAACTAGTCCGTGACGTCACGGGGGCAGTGCGAGAAAGTGGATAGCGAATCGCCCTTTTTTCATCTTTTTTTTCAGGCCGGATCATTAAAGGGCCATGCAGACAAAACTCAAGTTTGGCTCATTCGAAAGATTGCCTCGTTAGAATCATACTAGGCAGTTTTAACATATCGTTACCGTGTTTGCGTTACCGTTTACCGTGTTACCGGAAGCCGCTGGCGACAGTGAAGCCTGGTAAGTTACCGTTCGCGGTAACTCTCGCACTGCGCAGTCGACTCCCGCAAACACGCTAAGCGGTAGCGTAAACACGGTAACGATATGCTAAAACTCTCTACTGACACCACTTTCAACGTAAACTTCGCTCGAATAAGCTATATAATTAGGGAGGCCATGCGACCCACTAGCTCATTTCCCGCAACAGAACCTACGACGCCTATGCATTGGCTGAGGCCGGCAAAAGCAAACGCAAGTTGTTAGGCAGGGCTTCTAAGCTTGCAGAACGAGATATTTTTGCTCGAAGATGTGTTCATGTTGCGTCATCGCAGACATCACGAAACACAGGATTTGGCGGGAGAATCAAAATGTCAACTTAAATTGATTAATTTCTCGGGGAATAAAGAATCGTGTGCTGCCTGAAAAGAGCTGATGTGGGCACTTTAAAACATCTTTCGAATAAAAGAAACTTCTATTTTGCTTGCACGGCCCCTTTAAGTGCCTCAATGGACTAGAAACGGGCGTTGTTTTTGTCCTGTACAAGAAAAGTCCCACTGCGGGAACAGTACCTGAAAAAAAAAAAAAAAAAAAAGGCATTTGAGATAGCATGGGAATTTCAGCCGTGTGCGTTACCGCCACTCTACGTGGGGGCGTGGCCGGCAGCGGAACAAAAGTGAGCCCAGTGCATGCTGACGTCGTATTGCGTGACACGTGAGCGTAACGGCACGCGAGTATAACATGTGCACCCCAGCCACGGAGAATTGATTCTGAGGAAACTTTGGCGGGGCGTTTGGGCAATCGGCTTGTCGAAGCAGTTTGCGCCAGAAGAGGAAGAAACGCGAAGAGACGCAAACACGATTACGGAGTAAAGGAGTCGACAGAAACCAGCGAGGGAAGCCTTAATGACCTTCGTCTTCAAAGCGCGTAAGCAAACTTAAGTGCCTAGAGGAATCGTTCGCCTCGCTTAATGGCTTGAAGTTCGCGTTAAATTGTCACGGTTGGTATTCGGACGTGGCAGCCTTTCCAATGAACCGTACTTGCATTTTTCTCTTCTCGGTCTCGTGAGTATCTTGTCTGACCCGCACTCTCTACCGGTTACCGAGCGCGAAACAGTAAATGGCGAAACTTTCATTCCTTTCCAAGCTGTTGAACCTCGGCAGCCCCGTTGCTCGTCCTCCCATGCACGTTATCCGGTGGCGTGGTACCGTGGTCGGAAATCGTCGTTGCACACGCCTGATCACTGGCCGTGCGTGGCAGGCTGCAGCTGTGTCGCAAGTTCGCGTCGCTTTGTGCGCGAGTGTCACCGCTTGTGGCGGCCGCGATGAAGTTACGACCGTCTGGCACCGCCGTGCGCCAGTCACCATGTGGCTATGTGTCTGCCGTGCATCCTGGCAACCTGAGGGGCGAAATGCGCTCATTCAAGGCTAACTGGGAGTTCGGGGTGGCCGCTTATAAGCCTGCTTTTCTGGACATGTCGTCGGAATACTGTGCCGCCCCTGCCACGGAACTCTTCTCCTCTCCCTCTCTCACCCAACGCGCTATTCCATTCCTTTCATGGACGTTTGCGTAGATCAGTTTTTCCACGCCTTAACGCTCGCCGTGCTTGCGCGCTATCTGTTGGGACATTTCGTGTCTGTTGAGCTTGACACAGCTCGAGGCAGGATCTTTTGATTTTAATTTCGCCTCTTGGGCTGGGTTTGCAACGCTTTTTGTTCCTTATTTGGTATCGTAAAAACAAATCCGACGTGTATTCACAGAAAAAGGCCGGTGCTTTCGGTTATTTACTTGAATGTTACCCCAAATATGCCCGAGGATTTCTTTGCGCTCTCGGGGGATTGAGCTCTCGGCGTCTCCTGTCGTCGTCCTCGTCTCCTGTAGTCACGGTACTAACACTGGGCCACTCGTTTTCTATCGCTTCGCGCTAGAACGCTTGGTGCCGTGTGGTTGAATCAACTGACGCAGACCAAAATTATCGCGTTTAGATAACCCAAGAAAGACTCGTTTTTAAAACACAATGGCGGATGGGGCAACGAACGTGATCGCATTCGTGATTGCAAGTCTGCGCAACTGGTACCAACTCTCCTGATTTCGAGCTCATTGCTTCGTGGTTGTGGCGTTCACTAATCGTGACTATGGGAAATTCGGCGTTCCGAAAATGTCCCTCTGAAAGCGTCCCGACAGCTTTCGCGATGCCGAACGATGCAGCGTTCCACCCGGCAACAACAAAACAAAGTGGATCAAGGGAATAAGCCTTTTGAGTAGACCCATGGGGGCGAATTGGTGGTACGTGTACCTCTCATCTGGCATCCTTTTATTATTTTTTGTTCACCTCCGCTTGTATCGGCCGGTTTTGTTCGATTTCAGCGGCAGTCGATTAGGGAGCGAACCGAGGCCACCGAGGGGCTCTCGTAACAATCTGCGCCGGTTCCGCTCCTCCTCGAGCTCTTTTTCCAGCGTCACCAGCAACGAAGCAGTACCCGAGCCCGTTTTCTCCTTTGTGCTCGCGCGACCACCATCCCTTCTTCAACCACCCCGAGAGGCGACGACGCCGGGCTCCGTTTCGTCACCGCGCCGCCGCCTCCCCCCATTCTTCACTGGGTACATTGTGGCGTCGTCATCGTCATCCGGTCTATATATCCTCCCCCGAACAACGCTGCCGGCAGCGCGCATTCCATCGTCGGGGCCAAACACAATGGCTGGCCCCCATAGTTTCTTTTCGCCCTGTCACGGGCGGCTCTTTGAGCTCCAATCTCCGCTCGCTGCGGATCGCCCGGCTTACGTAAGCTTTCCCGAGCGGGACGGTGCGGTGACTGGTTGCGGCGGCGGCGGCCTGGGGCTGGGAACGTGCTCTCCGGAACCCTCCTGGTCGTCGTCATCCCCCCCTTTAAAACTTAAAAAAAAAAAAAAACAGTTCAGACGTTCATAAGAAACTTCCCAGGCCTTTCGTAGTTTTCAAGCCGGCGCGGAGTAGAGAGAAAGGAAGGAAGGAGGGATAAGAGCCGAGGAGGAAAACGAGGGAGATTGAATTGGATTGGATTGAACTGAAAAGGATGGACCAAATTACCTAACCGTTTCCAATGAACGTCAATAAGCAGTCCTGCGTTAATTTTTTTGCTTCGTGTTCTCACCTGGCATTTCTCGTGCAGAGATAGACGCGAGAAGAATGATCATCAAGATTTCTGCACTGATAAAAAGGAACTTCTTTAATTTTCCTATGTAAAATTACATGCAAATGAAATGCAGCTCTTCCGACAGTCTAATATGCGACGGACGGCGGCAAAGAAAGGCAAATTATTAGCGAAACGTCTGTTTCATGAATACCATACAAGCATGCTGCGGTTGTTCTCAAACCCCTTCCGCTATGTGGGGGCACCGTATACGATATTGTTCGCCTTGTTCATCAAGGAAGACAGACAAATACCTGTTGTAGCGATTTATTCGTGAACTTTTTTTTTCGTCGAACAAACGCCGAAAGAACTGCAAAAGCTTCCATCTTCCAGTTAAGACGACCCCTCGAAGATTTTAAACATTTCATGTGTTATCGGCTTATACGATAACGCAGGACAACGAATTGTGCGCAATCTCCCCCAGGTGCATGGTCCTGGCAGCGCACTCGTGCTGCCGTATGATTGAAAAATAGAGCGCGACTTCGACAACGACACAAAGGAAGAACGACGGGATCTTCATTTGTGTCGTTGTCCAAGTGGCGCTCTATTTTTCAATCATAATGAACCAACTTTCCCAACAGCTGTGTTTAATGAAGTTCCGTCTGCCGTATTTCGGGGGTGAGTAGATTATTATATGAGGTCGCGGGTTCGATTCCCGGCCGCGGCGGCCGCTTTTGTGATGGAGGCGAAAAGCAAAAACGCCCGTGTGTACGAGATTTCGGCGCACGTTAAAGATCCCCAGGTGGTCAAAATTAATCCGGAGCCCTCCACTACGGCGCGCCTCATCGCCTGCGTTGCGTCGGCGCGTTTAAACCTTACAATCAATCAAAATCAATAGATTATTATATGGACTTGACAGCCTGTACGTATAGCTGCTGCTTCTCTCGTTGCGTCGTGCCGTTTCCCACACCATATGCGTTCTTCGTCAGTACCACTGTTCTATTGTAGTCAAATCTTCCCGAAGGGAGGAAGTACGGACACAACCGTTTTCTACTACCCTATTTACGACGAGGGGAGTAAAAGAGATAGCGCACGCATACGACCACGTAAAGCGGAATCATGTCTAATCTGAAGGCGCATCGGGCAAGTTGAGCAAGTGGTCGTGAAGACCACGAAAGGTGTTCCCGGGAGGGGGCTTTCCCTAGAGTTTCTTAGTAAGAAACTCTATGGGGGGCTTTCATTCGCGATCGTTTTAATGCCGAGATACCGAGTAGCTCCTCGCTAAATTTAGATGCGCGCGTTCCGCCGGCCATAGGCGGCAGTCGCATGGCTCCCCGGGGCGCTGCGCTAATCTTTACAACGCGTTCGTATTTATGCCCTTCGCCGCTTCACGCTTATGCGATAGTAAAGGCGCTCAATATCTTAACACCAGATAAGAAAGCGTTGCTGCGGTGGTGGGTCGTCATTCTAGGCCTGTTCCATTGGCGCAGGTAGCTTCGCGCGCGCGGAGACGTTAACGCTTAGACGTTAACCTGACGTTAGCGCTAGCGGAGACGTTAACCCGACCATCAGGCATGCAACCTGGTGGCAGTAAACAAATTTGTGCCAATTTCAACTGCCCGGGAAAGTTTTCTTTCTCAGAAAAAATGGGAAATGTTGGAATTAGTTCTCGCCATTTGTGGGGAGCGTGTTGACCCATATGCAGTAAAAAAAAAAAAATCACGCCATATCCACGGAATGAATGATAAGTGGGGCGAAGCTCGAGAGGGGGAGATCATCGGTAACCGCAACTCTCCCGTGAAAGTTCGCCCATTACATCATTAAGAAAGACGTAAGACTGTGTGCGTACATTGTACAAATCAGCTTTTATTTTCGGAGTCAATGCTCCCAGGCCCAGACCTGGTGAAAGACCCCGCGCCATCGAGGACTACCCCGCACCTGTACCACAATTTGTCACGTAGGATGGGACACAACGGTAAAGAAAGAACTTTTATTTAGGGCGAACTTGTGCCCGAACAAGACGAGAGAAACGAGCAAAGGTCCTTGCGTCTCGTTCGATCTCCGAGAACGACTGCCTGCGTTCGTGGCGTGATCTCTTGCGTGATCTCCCCCTCGCAGTGCACGTGCGCTCGCGCCTCCGTTGGCGAACACAGACAAGCTCGCGCTCCCGGTGCCGAGTTTGCGCTGCCGGTTGCAGCCGGTTCTTGCGCGTGCAACGCGGCCCACTTTGCGACATCTCCGAAAGCATGCGGCGGTCACGTACCACGAGACACAAGGGATGGACAGACCCATGACTTAAGGAGCTTCGCCCCTAAAACAGAACTCGACAGCAGCAGCGCCTCGCAGCACGGCAAGCGATTGTGAAAGCTTTCCAATGCCATCGAAATCGTAGTGGAGCACGGCGGATTCCGAATGGCATTCGAAGCCCCCCATTTGAGTCAAATGACATTTGGTTCAAACGACATTCATACCCCAGTGTAGCCAGAATATGAGATACAGGAGTTGAAAATAAAGTTTCAGGGTTTCTTTAAGTGCCTATAAATAGCGATTTAGCGCATCGATGGTCTCGAATTAAGTGCCATCGTCGTGTGGTACTGACCATGCACTTGTGGCCTGCTCTTTTTTTTTCTTTTTCAGGGATTGTAGGTGCACTGAATTCGACAGCAGGGAGAGGGGGTCGTCCCCGCGAGTATTTCCTGATGAAGGGGGGGGGGGGGGGGAGCAGCGAAATATATGAACTCTCCCACCACATAGCACCAGGAAAGAGCAGCGGCAGAACGCGTAGGAGACAGATCGAAGACATTCGAAAGCGGTTAAAGCAGAGGGCAAAGCGTCTCCGGCGGCAGGATTGCAGAGCCCTTCGACAATTTAAGGCGAAGCCAGGCGGCTCAGGCGTTCAGCTGGACGACCACGATTTCTCATTCACAACAACGTGCTTAGGTGCGTTCGGATTTGTTTTCTGGTGGCCGGTTTGAAGAAGCCCAGCAGTTCTGTGAGCGAATCATAAAAAAGCAGCAGTGGTCATCCCTCTATTTACTGTAATGTAGTTCCTCCTCCCGTCTCGCGGATAGGAATCGTAATCCTTCCCTTTCAATATCACCCGCTCTTCATTGAGATGCGGATTGGTAAGACGGGCTTACTGATTTTCCATGTGCGTGAATGACAAGGACACGGGATTCCGTCGAACGTACAGCTCCGCCGTAAAATGGCGCGCAAACTCAATTCGTTTTATTTGTTTATTTCGGTAATACTGCCGACCTTTGAAGCAAGGTCCTTGGCAGGAGTGAGCGATACAGTATACAGATGACGCAAGATAGATGAACATGTATCACTGGGGTACGGCCAGCGAACCATACAGCACCTCATACAAAATCAAGCCGGGGAGAAGCAAAATTTCACAACAGGACTGCACAACACAAGAGATAAGCAAGAATGAATGCGTCGTTGTCTTCAACGACAAGATAACACACTGACCACATAATTCGCTTTTGAAATAGCATTTTAGAAACCGGCGCAGGACAAGTAGTAGGCGTTGCGGCGCCGTGCGCGCACGACATGATAGTCCAGGAAAAGAACGAACGAGGGGGTGTAAATCAAGTTATTTTGTAACGCTGATAGAAAAGGTTCAAGGGACGCACATTCTACAATGTCTGCTCTTAGCCTATTCCACTCACGAATGGTTCTCGGTTTTTGTTCGGTGGCTGAAGTTCTTGTTTTTTTTTTTCGTTGTTTGTTTGTTTCGGCCTTGGGACAACGTTGAAACCACGTTTTCTTTTCCCCCTACTTTAATCTTTTTTTTTTTTTTTTCAGGACCTCCGGTGGGCACATAGAGGTCGTGTTTTTTCCACCGTAAATATGAGTTAACGAGCTTGTTAGCACACGGCGGAGAGCTCACTTCTGGCCCTGCGTCTTTCTTGACACTGAAAAGATTTGGTGCGAAGTCCAAACGCGTACTTCCGCAATAGCTCATTTCATTGCTTGAGGTCCCTGTCCCGTTGGGAGAGGGGGTAGGAGGTATCCGCAATTGGAATCTGAGTGGATCGTTGGAGTACCGTTTCAGACGACTCTGGCAACCGTGGTTCCTTATGCATGTGACGGCGCAGGAGGGGCTGCGGACTTTGCGCTTCGGTCCCGCCTGGTCTCTGCACGTCCTCGCCGTCAGTTATCACCGAATGTGTACCGCCCTGTGCGTGCCGTATTTGCACGATTCTAACGCGCACCTTTTTTTTTTTTATGAAACTATAGGCGGTCAAAAACATGCGGGCATTACAATCTGACTCAACTCTCAAAAACGTCGAAACCGACACCAACTCGAAACTGAAACGAAGCAGCTCAGTGAACGTTGGCCAGCCGCATTGCCATCGGTATCAGCCAACCGTGTGCTGATTTATGCTCAGTTGGACATTTTTAGCAAGGCCGTGTCTAGAGTGCCGTCCGACGGTATTATAAGCACTCCACTATATCGACGTCCACCGGCGTTTTCTAACAAAATTGCCGCGGCTTGTCACTACATCGCTCTAGATAATGCGAAGCTAGCCAACCTAACCGAAACATAGCATAAAATGACCTAACGCACACGAAGAAAGCATTTAAAACACCCAAACTAACCTAAGCCATGAAAATTATTGTTGGAGGTAAAGATGAAAAAACAAAAACAAATGAGGCACAAGGCGGTTTCGAACCACCGTCCTTGGGACCAAGAAGCTAAGACGGATCCTCTACACTACAACGACAGAGGCTTGGGCCGGTCATAGCTTAGTCTTAAATATTCGAATGTCGTCGGACTACACTGTAGCCATGCCTGCAGCGGTCAGCTAGAATGCCGTCGGACGGCACTCTGTTTTAGCAATTTCTAGGCGTCACTTCATGGCGTCTGTGCATGGTTAATGGCAATAATACATCTGCGTGGTTGAATCTGCGCCAAGTTGTTTTCGTTGTTTTCCGGGTGTGGATTTCTGCTGCGGGTTACAATCGAGGACGCGTTAGAATCGCGTAAATACGGAACCTCCCCCTTGTGGGCGTCTCCCAGTTATCGCCCAGGAACAAAGCTTATCTGTTTTGGGTGTCCAGGGTGTACTTTTAGCACATGGCCCCTCGACCTTGTGAAGGTCGCTGCTTTTGTCAATCCCTGGTGAGCGCGTGCTTGCGAAGTCGGCGTGGTGGGCGTCTTCCGATAACGCTGTTTCTGCCGGCCGTTCACCCGCGACGGCTTTCATTATCGGCAGGCGACGAGCGACTGTCACGCAACTTTGCCCCCTAAGTACAAAAGAGGTTGCGCCTTCGAGTACAAGGGCTACAAATATTTTAATTGTGTTGCTTTTGAGTGCAGCGTCGCTTTGCTCCTCACATTTTTCGCTGTGGTACTAGATAATCTGTGCGTTATGGATTGGGTTTGCAGACAGCCGCTATCTGGTCTAGCGGCTCGTACTAGAATCATGGTACTGCACCAAGATTTCTAGTTCGTGTGGCGATTGTGTGCCCGTACCTTTTACTTGATTTCCTCGTGGTCTATGTGCTCTTTTCTTTACTTTTTGGCGCGGGAAAAACCGTCCAACTGGACCCTGAATTTTTTGCGAGAATGGCAGCTCTATTTCTGCTGGTTCAACTGGTCCAAGCAAAGCGCTGCAGCAATCTTGGCGGAGAGAACTGTACCAACATGACGGAGAGAACTGTACCAACATGACGGAGAGAACTGTACCAACAAACATTGCGCACGCACTTGCTGGTTCTCTGGTTCTCGAACGTTTTCTTTACTCGCATGCTCGCGTAGTGAACTGCTAGATTTGGCCAGAAGTGAGGGCTTTGACGCTGTATACCTTTCTCAGGTGCGGCGAAAGAACGACTAAGCGTTCGTGCAGTGTACCGTAGTCTTCCAATTCTTCCTCTCAACCTTCAAAACAACTTCTCTCCTGCCGGCCCCTGAAACCTCACTTACCTTTTCCTGCTACCCGGTATCGGGGTGCGAAAGGCAAACAAACATTTGTCCCTTTCAGCTAAACGCCGCCTCAATGGCAGGCAAGTTCTCTGGCGGAAACAACGTGGCGTGCGAGGTGCTGATGTGGCGTCTCTCTAGCGGTTTCGGTCACCCGTATAATGCTGGCGGCAGCGTCATAACGTGGTCCTCCTCCTCTTCCTTCTCCTCCTCCTGATGCGTGTACACATTTATCCGCCACCGTGTATACATCGTGGCTGCGTAATGCGTCGGTTTGCCTTTTCCTTGTCCCGTTCCGTTGGCTACCTTCGCGTGCCGTCGACAGCGGCTCGAGTAACAGCCGCGTCGTTGGTTCGTCCTGGCCGTCGTCTTTCCGTTAACAGCCCGCTGGCGACTCTGCGTGGACTGGCGATGCCCTTGTATACGCCCTTGCCTCGAAAGTGGAGAGGTGCTGGCAGCTCTTCGTCTAAACGGTTTTCCGCCGGTGAAATTAACGTTTCTGTTCGGGTGCGTGCGCGCGCGCTAATAGTGAACGCGAGGCTCCAACACACTCGTACTATGACCAACTGGAATGCGCTAAACCTAACTGTATTCCGATTCAGCGCAGAGTTTAAACTACACTTCGAAACGCCGCTATCGTGTCAGCAGAGGCAGGAATGGTTATTTTCGGCGGGTGGAATAATTGAGTTACCTAAACATTGTGTGTATGCTTGGTTATAGTACAGCTGGCCGTTTACGTTGCAAAACCACTCGCTTTCGGCTACGGTTAAATCTTGGAATAGGGAGCAATTGGCTGGTCGGTGCATGTTCAAACGAGAGGAAACGGCGCGTAAAACGCGACACGAAAAAGACAGCGCCGTGATTGCGTTGCCTAAGTCTCGCCTCGTTTTAGGGCTGTTTCCTCGCGTTTTAGACTAAACCTTGTTAGCAGAGAGCTAGCCCGGCTATCTCTAAACTGTGAAGCATTTCAGGAAGGACCCCGAATACTGCGAACGTATTATTCAGCACGCTGGACAGTTAGCACCTCTCCGAAGGAAAAGTGGAGCTCCCGTTGGAGGAAAATTCGCCTTGATCCCGCTCGCTTCGTAACTTGTATTACGTGTCGAAAGTCCTTGTGGTCTACTCGAGGGAGTCGACAAACGGGCGTGTGGTATCTTCGCTGATGTTCCTTCGAGTAACGTTCCTTCATTTCTTTTAAAGAACCTTTCCGTGACATGGGATCTAAATGAAGTGGTAGAGGAACATCCATGATCGGAAAGGATGGGCTCAGTGTCTTAGCGTTTGCGCTGCCGAGCACGGTGTCGGAGGCTGGATTCCCAGCATTGTCTGTTTTTAAGGCAAAAGCCACGTAAAACGCGAAAAGTTACCGTCGGCGTCAGCGCGAATGGTTCCACAATGACCGCCGCTGTAAAGAGAATACACACTTTGGTTTGGGTGGTATTTAGCCCCGGGTTTCAAGGAGCAGGGGGAAAGTGCGCTAACTACAGCTCCTACCGGCACTCTGGCAAAATGGAACAAAAATTAGCCGCGTACCATCCCGTGAAAGGTGCACGTGAGTAGGACAGGTGCACGTCGAGGAGAGCTCTGATTGGCGGGGGGCTTCAGCGTGAATGGCAGCCAGTCTGGGTGATTCCCGTCAAAAGACGACGAAACAAAAGCGAAGAAAGAGACGCAACCACTGTGCAGCAGTGAAGTCTTTGATAATGCCTATCTTTCGCCTTCAAATCACGTGAGCATACTCAAGTGGCCGAGGCATTCTTTTAGAACTGCTTCCCGGTGTACAAGCCTTTGCCAGGAGCTCAAGATAGCTCACCGGCTGATAAGCGTCGGCGCCCACCAAAGTTCATTTTTAGTTCCCTTCGCATGCCATCGCCGTTGCACTACAACGTCGGTTTGCCGTCGTCGTTGCGTGCGGTTGGAAAGAGGCCCGGCCGAGGGGCTGCCGGTAATCTGTGCACTCTCCGTATCAGCGCCAGGCCACGTTCGCGCGTCTGGCGGGAACGCTAGCACCCGGATGTCATCTGTTCGCGCACGCGGCTCTTGAAACTCGAGTGGCCTTTCCTCTTCGGACTTCACGTGCTGAGGCGGCACTCGTCACGTCGCTCGTGTCTCCCGCGACTGATAGGTGTCGCCTCGTCCTGCAACGCCCCCAAGAACGAGAACGTGTCGAGAAAAGAACAATTGCTTGGGTGGTGGCGAAGCGATCGGGCGTGACGACCATTGTTTAAAAGTGCGCCTCTCGCCTTCTAATCTGGAACTTGTGCCTACTTAGTGTGCGATTGACCGTCTTTCATGGCTTCTTCCGATTACTTGCTTCTTACACCTTATCAGCTCCCAGTAGCGGAAAATACTCATTGAAGGTGGGCAGATTGTTCGCGCTCGGTGTTCTAGCGCCCACCGCGTTTATCAGATGAATGGAGCTCAGTCGAAGCTTCAAGTGGATCTCTTAAAGACGAATTCAGTAACCTTGGTTTCTTTTCTTTTTTGTTTGCGTTCTGTGAAGTCAAATACGACCGTAGCTTTGAAGTCAGACTGAAGTGTTTTATGTCACAAATTCTGTGAAAGCACCCTTCTGTCTCAAGTTCATAAAATAGTGCGGTTGCACTTGAACGTCAAATTTTTGCTTGGAGTTCTTTATGGCGCAGAAACTTTTGTCATGTCCTATAAACTTTTATAGGACATACAAAATTTTATAATAATGAATGGCAGCCTACCATTGTGCCTGAAGAAGAAAGTGTATGACAGCTGCATCTGACCGGTACTCACCTACTTGGCAGAAACTTGGAGGCTCACTATAAGGGTTCAACTTACATTGAGGACGACTCGGCGAGCAATGGAACGGATAGGTAACATTAAGGGACAAGAAGAGAGCGGAGTGGGTTAGGGAACAAACGTGTGTGAAGGACATATTAGTAGAAATTAAGAAGAAATGGGCGTGGGCAGGGCATGTAATACGAAGGCAAGATAACCTTTGGTCATTAAGGGCAACAGAGTGGATCCCTAGAGAAGGCAGGCGTGGCAGGGGGCGGCAGAAAGTTAGGTGGGCAGATGAGATCAAGAAGTTTGCGGGGATAAATTGGTCGCAGTTAGCATAGCAATGGGATGATTGGAGATCTACAAGAGACCTTTTCCCTGAAGAGGGCGTAGATAGGATGATTGACACCCTAGGAATTTTGACACCCTTCAAAGGTAGCGCAACCTTTAACGTCCTTGATCGGCTGTGACAGCACTCCTGTCCCGATGGTCTCCGACGGCCCTAGATGCCGCGTTTTAACATTGGGAACGGTTTACAACACTTCCGGCCGTTACTGCGTTCCATATAGTTTATTTATTTATTTATTTATTTATTTACACGCACCGGTTTTAAGATTCACGAACAAGTATAGCTTACAGTGCATGTCAAGCAAACATACGAAAAGGAGGAATTGCGCGAGAACACATTATAGTTCACAAGTTCAGTGCACAAAGGGCCAATAGCTACGAGGAGAAGCCAGCATTGCTTTTACGCGAAAGATCAAGCCAACACAAGAGGAAATCAGTAATCATTCAAGGTTATTGGAGTGGTTTTGATTACTAATAACTGATCGGAAAGCATCATTGCTTACGATAGTCGCAGTTGCTGCCAGAAGGCCGTTCCAGTCGCGTGATTTTCGTGGAATGAACGAACATGCGTACGAACGCGTGTGACTCATAGGGATGACAACTTTGTGGATATGATCACAACCTGATGATGCGTAGTTTGGCGGAGAAATGGGGTTGCTGCTTAATTTGGGATTATAAAATATTTTGTGGAATAAGCAAAGTCGTTTTATTTTGCGACGGGTAACTTAATCGGGTTGATCGAGGCTAGCTTTCATAGATGATATACTGGTGGTGCGATGTAAGGTGTCGAGAATAAAATGAGCAGAGTTATTCTGAACCATTTCAAGTCTATTAAGTATGCTTGGTCTGGGTCCCATATCGGCGCTCCGTATTCAAGTTTGGTTCTAACTAGTGTTTTATAAAGAAGTAACTTCAGGGAGGAGGGGGCCAGAGCAAAGTTTCGCCTAATGTATCCTAAGGTCCGGTTAGCGCTATTTAATGTGATCGATGTGGACATTCCAAGTTAAATTGTCTGATATGTGGACCCCAAGATATCCATAATTGTTTACTACTCCCAATTGTAGTCCTTTAATGAAGTAAGGAGGTATGGTGCTCGGTGTACGTGTTATCCTCATTGCCTTACATTTCGCGATATTTAAATTCATCAGCCAATTTTTGCACCAAGTGGAAATGTTATCTAGGTCTGATTGCAGTGCATGCATGTCATTGTTATCGGTAATTTCTCGAAATAGCAGTAACCCGCCGCGGTGGCTCAGTGGCTAAGGCGTTGCGCTGCTGAGCACGAGGTCGCGGGTTCGATTCCCGGCCGCGGCGGCCGCTTTTCTGGAGGCGAAAAGCAAAAACGCCCGTGTGTACGAGATTTCGGCGCACGATAAAGATCCCCACGTGGTCAAAATTAATCCGGAGCCCTCCACTACGGCGCCCCTCATCGCCTGCGTTGCGTCGGCGCGTTAATCCCTACAATCGATCAATCAATCAATCAATCAATCAATCGAACAATCGAATTAGTATTAGTTGAAACGGTGCAGCCTCTGTTACAGAGACTTACCCTTACCCCTGTTTCCTGTCTCGTTCCTCTGCTCCCCGCAGTCCCTGGTGACCATGGACGGCAACAAGCTTGTCCAGAAGCAGTTTGGTGACAAGGAGGTCACCATCACCCGCGAGATCAAGGACGGCCACCTCGAAGTGGTGAGTGAGTGAGCGTGCGGGCTCGCTCCGCTCATGCGGGTCTACTTTGTAGGCGTCGCGGCACTTGCATTGATAGCGACCGCTGCCAAAAAAATCAGCAATCGTCAAGTTAACTGTCGTCAAATTAAATCATTACTACCGCCTAAAACTAGCTGCTGCGAAACTTTATTCACCGGAGTGTCGAAAACCTACACATTATCGCCCGTTATTTTCAAACACCGAGTGGATGTTACACACTGCTCATGGTACGAGTCGTCCCCCGATTGGCGCTGACAGGCAAGGGGGACTTTATGTCAGGTTTCCGCCCGTAGCAGCGCGGAGAGAGGCCGAGCCCCGAATTCAACAAAAAAACATTTGTACACACTGCTGGGCAAGATCGGACCTCGTTATAACGGAGTATTGGGACAGTAATTCACTGTTTCAACGAATATCGGATGTAACGAACTAGAGATAAAAATCTATTCAAACCGATTTTTAGCTTTATACATCTCATCTTACAATCAACTATCAAACAAGGTAACATTTATCTTTCTCCTTGCGGCACTTCGAGCTTCACGAAGCAGAGCATGAAACGGCGAATTACCATAATAAGGGCCATTTGACAAAAAAAAAAAAGGCCAGCGTTCCTATTTTATCGAGAAAGGATAAGGTCTTTGTATGGCGGCTATTCACAGCACTCAGCAGGATGAAGTTTTGCAGTGTCCACGAACGGAGGGGCCTTTACTACTTGTTCTGTTTCGGACGCTGGGAGTTTTTCTAGGTAGCTTCTCGGGCTGCTGGTCAAATATTTCTTCGTTGTATCCGATAGTGCCCGCAGAACAGAATAATAGAATAACTGTCATTGAAATAAAACGTGACCAACGAAAGTTCGTGTTTAGTTCGATATAGCCGATAATTAGCTTTATCAGTCTTCGTTATAACGACGTCCAACTGTACTGTCACAAACATCTTTTGGCAATATGGCGAGTTCTAAGTCACGCTTGGGGTACCTAGTAAACGACGTTCCGCTGTTTTATATGGCGTATTTCAAACGTCAGCTGCCGCTGTCAATCGAAATGCGCTGGTATTTATATATAGGTTTTAGATTAATTGTGGGTTCCTTTTTGTTATCGCTCCGCTTACTCATTACCTCGTCGCTTTCTCGCCCCCAGACCTGCGCCCTGGAAGGCGTGACCGCTGTGCGCAAGTACCTGAAGGAGTGAGTTCGGATCTCACGCGCTCACCGCCGCCGCATCGGGGGCCCGCCCGGACGCCGAGGGCCGAGCCCTCCGCCGTTCGGGGACGGACCGTCGTTGCCCGGCGTCGGCCGCCTGCCGCGCCCTGGGCGCGGAGGGACCACAACGAAGTCAGTGTGCGCCCGTGACAATGAGCCCGAGTTGGCCGCGCCCGAATCAAGTTTCTGCCCAAAGACTTTTTTGTCACTATTACGCTTCCCACGTCGTGTTTCTTCCTCCTCTTCTGTACCTGTGTATAGGTGGTTCCATGTATCGGATTGAAAAATGACCCTTTCGAATTCCTTGTTGGCAATTTAGTGTGGAAACAGTACCCAATTGATTATCTACTTTAATATCTTACTGTTCTTGGCATTCCAATGTATTGGCGTGGAATTGGTCGCCGACAAAATAGTCTGTAGTGTTCCCGCCGTGGCTTTGTACCCGACGAGACGTTTTTTTACGGTGGTATTTTCAAAAGAACAAATAAACTTTTCTTCCTTTTTTGTACGAGTCCATCTCTCCGCGCTCGCAGGACGTGAGCGGAATTCAGCTTGTGGCGGCCGTGGTACGTATGCTGTTCACCCGTTCATTTATGTCGAAGGTCGGTAAACAGTGCTTGCCGATTTAAAAGATAAGCTTGAAGGAAAGTTGGAGTAGACTGGCATTGCGGTCACTGTCCGTCTGTGTGTCCCGCGCACACTTGCAACGTAGACAAAGCTGCACCACGACTGGGCAGTCTGGATTATCATTGAAGAGCTCTGGAAACGGCTCTTTCAAAATAACTGGTATTTTGCGACCGTAAAAAAAACATCACCATCCCTTCTTAAAGGAGCCATGAAGAGAAAATGCAAGTTGGTTTTATTCGAGAGATTTCGTGTTTTATAGTGCCCCCAGCGCTTGTCCGGATAGAAACGGTGCTTTATTCACTGAGAAATTAAACAATTTAGGTTAAAATTTTGATTTTCCCGCTCAATCGTGCGTTTTCGTGGTCCCAAATGACATCACAGGAACCGACGTCTCTGCAGCCTAGCGTACCTTCATTCACGCATCCGCCGTACAGGGTAGAGACACGTATACGCGGCGCCGCCATTTTCGGTTGCTCGCTCACCGCCGAAGCAAGTCATTGTGTCAAAACCGCGCTAAAATTATCGCCGCAACGTGGTTTACTGAAGAAGTTTGAATCATATTGTCTGTTTCGCGTTGCTAGGTCTCGTGGGAAACGAAAAGAATAACGCGTTGAGCCCGTTGGCCCAATTGCGGCGGCACGGGACCGTTCAAAGGTTGTCTCCACCCTGTACAGCGGTGTTGGTTTGTTCCCGCGTTTACGTTCCGTAACCTAGATGGCGCCACCATACCGTGGCAAGCGTTTGGTTTGTTTTTGCCCGCATTTAAACCTGGCTTGTTTTTGTTCTGGGAGAAAATATTCGTTCCCTGAAACAGTGCTCGCTCGACAAATGGGGTCACGTAAGACACCGTTGCTTGCGTCAATCGGCCAGTGTCGTCTGAGACAACCCCAAGCCCCGTAGTGCTGTGCAGCTAAACCAAGCATGCTGTGCGCAGTACGAACAGCAGAACGCATCAGTACTTCTATGTTTATACATGTGCTTTCGTAACTTCCACTGTTTGTCCCATCATTCTTATTGCTTTGTAAAGAATGTGCCCTAAATTTATGCGCAAATCGCTCGTTCGTCTAGTTTGTAAGTTCTACCTAATTTGCGTCTGCTTCTGCCAGCCTCCGCCAATCGCAGAGCTTAGCTCATGTGACATCATAGGTTCTGTTGCGGGAAATGAGCTGGTGGGTCGCATGACCATTCCCGTTTTTCCTAATTATGTAGCTTATTTGAGCGAAGTTTACGTTAAAAGTGGTGTCAGTATGATTCTAACGAGACAATCTTTTGAATGAACCAAACTTGTGTTTTCTCTTCATGGCTCCTTTAAAGAAACTTAAGAAAAGCACGAAAGGTTTCTCGCAACAACACTGCGTCAGAAGAAAGTAAACTTCCGCTAAAACTGCGTCCAATCGATCGTGAACCCTCCGTAAACCCAAATTGCAAACGAAGAACGCATGCGACGATGTTTAAAGCGAAAATACAACTTCGTTTAACTTTAAAGAGTTAGGCTTTAGTACCTCACTCAGCTTCATTCCGTCCACGAAAGAAGTTTCTTAACCGATGAAAACGCAAGAAATACTTAAGAACTTTCAAATTTCGCGCCACAGTGACGTGTTATCAGCGCGAGTGGCGTCATATGGGCCAGCACTGAAACCATAATTTTTAGTGGGTTAGGTGCACCTTAGCATTCAAGCGACTCGATCAAACGGTACCAGCGGCCCAAACCAGTCATGTGTCCTGGCGATTGATTAGTTCGACCGCCGTCAATCGCCCAAACAAGATTCTATGACGTCAAAGAAAAGTTGCCGAAAACTGGATAGCGAGTCGCCACAACTCCACGTTTTCTTTAATATCTCCGTTATTTTTTGGAAGTTTGCGATGAAATCGGTATCATTTTTTTGTCGGGACAAAGCAGCCTTTCTAATGAACCAAACTTGTAATTTGTCTTCATGGCTCCTTTAAGGCACATTCCCACTGGCGATGCGCCTCGTCGCGCGACGAAAAGCGACGAACCGGCCGTCGCTTTTCGGCGTTTTGCGACGTCGGGGCAGATCGCTCTCGGTCCGAATTCCCTCGTCGCGCGACGGCCCCGCAAAACCGGTAAGCCAATCATGGCCGCGGAGTAGGCTGACGTAGCCGGAAACGAAACGTTTCTTTACATCCGGTATGCAAACGCTGCGGGCGGGCGGGCGAGGACGAGCCGCCGCCGCCACCGCCTCGCTGTACCCGCCGGGTCGGGAGGGCAAGCAACTTCCCGTGTGCATCGGTTCTTTGGTCAGTGGCTTCAGCGTACGCGTGCACTAATCAACGAATAGCGTGGAACTCATCAGTGTGGAGAAGCGTGTATGGATTGTAAAAGCAAGTAATCATCGTATAGAGCTAGGGGGACAGGGAGACGGTAGGTTGACTTGCAGCCTCTTCGTTCTATCGGCGACTGGTAAACACGCGTAGAGTTCGGTGGCGTCAGAACTTTGCACCTGTGAAAAGAAGCGACATTTGTGGGCCGTGATGCGGGTGTTGTGGCGTGAAAGCAAGCGTGTACATTTCTTCGTGCAATAGTATGTTGAAAAGAGCCTTTTGAGTTTGTTATTTTCTGCTCCTCCCGCAACCCGAAAATGTTTTCGGCATTGCTCCAGGTTAGTAGGATGTGTTTTAGTTTGATTTCTACCTGCTTTTGTCGCGTAACATCATTTTCTTTGACGGCGAATGGTTGACGCACCAACGAGGTCGTACAAGTCGGGAAGCAGCTGCGCTGAACGCAGTAGCATCATCGCTCATCGCAAGTGCGAACACCACCTCAAGGCCTCATCGCGCGACGGGCGCCGTCGCGCGACGAGGCAAATCGCCAGTGGGAATGTGCCTTTAAAGCACCAAGTAAACGCATCCATATAAGAACGGTCTAAATGTATACCGACAAGTGGTTTCTGAGATAAAGGTATACTGTTGCACTCCTCCTTTATGATGGATGCGTGTATTGTCTTCTCTAGAGCCGTTACTTTTTCCCGATCTCCAAATAACCGTTCTGACAGTGCGAGCCTGGTTTCACGCACGCGCCGTCTGTCCATAGATGTTGTCAGCTTTCCGGTCGACCAACCGGTCTATGGGGAAATGCATTTTTGACTGAACGCCATCCGTCCCACTACGAAGGCTTTCGCTGCAATATCGGCCAGTTGTGGCTTTTGTGGGGAGAAGAATAGGCCGAAGAAATACCTTTGAAGGCCCTCATTTGACAAGAGTTCTCTTGGGTCTAGATTACTGGTGCCCAGTGCACTTGATCTTCCACTCTGGTGCACTCTAGTACGTGCCGCTGAACACCAGCGTTTTTGTCCGTATAGTTTTGGCGCAGCAGCCTGAAATGTTTTGAAACCTCGCCATACTTTCTGTGCATAAAAAGACCAGCAGGTGCCTTATTTTGGGGAGTGAAATCAGCACAGCTGGGACAAAAGAGGTCTGAATTATATTGGATGTGACAAAAAGATGTTTGGAGTAAACGCGTGTTAATATGCCTCTTTCCGTCGTGCCTACAACTCTGTATGTTTGGTCATGTTGTACCAACTTTTCCGAGCTTCCAAAGTTACAAGGTACACTGCAGTGCTACAAGTACTGATCACAAAGTGTCAAAAAATTTGGCTTCTGGCACAAGCACAACTTTGCCACCCTTGTTAGTGATGGCCTGGAAAGAATCACGCCGAAGCAGGAAGCGCCGACCAATCCAGGAGATACACTGTACTTGCAACTTCACACCCCGTTGTAAAAATTGTGCTGGTAACTAATAAATAGCGAGAGCACAGCGCTGTACCACACGCTGGTAAGGGCAGCAAATGTAGCGCCAATATAGTCTCCCACATAAACTGTGCCCACAGCTCCTGTCAACACCAAATTGATAAAAGCGTTGTTGCACATAATTTGTTTACAAACGTCATGTAAGTAGTGCGCATGTTGCTTCTGGTCATAGCAGCAGCTGTCCAACAGCCTACCACTGCAAGTGATGAAGAACCGGCCAACCATGTGACGTTTGTTGTCCAAAAAGAAAGAAGCATATATACAGTCCTTCGTTTTCTGACAAGCAGACTGGATGCTCATCACGCTGAAGTTCCCCCGCAGTCAGAGCTGTGTGTGCGCATCCGTTTACGCGTATACGTGCTGCCACGTGCACCTGCAGCTGGCAGCACGTGGCAGCAAGGTTCCATTCTGCCAAGGTGCCGGTTTAGCGCCGTAGTGAGAAGATTTGGCTGCTGCTCTGACGAAATGAGTTCAAGTACACCAGTCCATACAGCGGTGGCCCCGCCGACGCCACGTATATGTACGGTCAGTTTTCGCGTTTGATGTTACACCTTCGTCTTTTAAACTGGCGAAAATTGCCCTAAGTGACGCAAGGCGAGCTGGGGGATTTCTTTTTAGATCCTCCTGAAGCACTGAATGACACACGACCACGTATTGCGAAATTTGTTTATTTACGTGTTCCGTCGTCGCTTCTCACTGCGGCAGTAGTAGTCATCGTCATATCCATCTTCCGCATTATTGACTGGCTGACCCGGACTGCTTTGTCCGCAGGCTTTCCCATTCCTCCTAAAGTGAAATGCGTCGGCACGCGGTAGAACCGGCTTCGCGAGCTGGGCGTCTGCGAGGTGTCTTGTGCTCATCCTTGTGGCGCAGACGTACGTGACTGTTTCCCTGGTATTTTTCCTAGCACCACGAGCAAGCCAGGTTGATGCCGCACGCTCATCGCAAAACGCGTGCACACGTGCGCGGTAAACGGCGGGAGTAACTATGAAATGATGTTTTCTGATGACGCCGCACACATTACGGCCAGCAACGTATGGCGGCTGGTCGTAATTATTATTCATTTTATAATGGGCACAATAGCAGTATTGTCGTAAAAAAGAACTGCAGCTAACTTATAAATCCTAATTGTTGTATGCTAGTGACAAGTTGTAAGAAAATCGGAAATGTAATAGTTATATCCCTTCGCTCACCAGCTGTACAAGTTGTACTTGCCCCATGAACCTTCAAATGCTGATTAGTCTCATGGCCAACACATGAGCCATACATGCCCAACTGTTCCCAAAAGGACTAAGCAAACACACAACCTACAAGAAAACACATCCGACATTGGGAAGAAACATTTAAAATTGGCTCACTTTATTGGACCAACAACCAGTACATTTTGCTTTTATAGCCAACAAAAGACAATCGCCAGCACTGCATTATGGCTGAAGAACTTTTCTGCAGTTGGCTTTGGCAACAAGCAGAATGTACCATTATGAACTGGAAACACACATGACAAGCCACAGCTTTTACCAGCCCATTGGTTGCACTGGGTGTCAAGAGATAAAAAGGAAGAACCAGCAAAAATGCTTTAATGTATGCACAATGATCAAACATTAATTCAGAGTGCAGAAAAACATCCCTTCCAGCATGTTCGGCTGATCAACCTATTTGTGACAGCCTTATCGAAGTGAAGGCAAGAACATGTCCGTGGCATGATTTCGATGTGGGCTTTAAGCTGTCTGCAGTCATAATTACTATTGTGCGCCAAACACCCT
This sequence comes from Haemaphysalis longicornis, assembly GCF_048455015.1. Taxonomy (NCBI): domain Eukaryota; kingdom Metazoa; phylum Arthropoda; class Arachnida; order Ixodida; family Ixodidae; genus Haemaphysalis; species Haemaphysalis longicornis. Next base: position 62,299,700 of record NW_027526245.1, on the reverse strand, counting down.
AGTACACTGAGTGCAGTGAACTTCAGCAATGAAAGTAGTCATAAGAAATTTTTATCATATGGTGACCGTTGCGAATCCTAGTAAACCGTTACAAGCACCTGGCATGCTGGCAAGAGAGAGGTAGAGATAGTAAAAGATTTTTGAAAGGAGAAGAGGCCAGCCTGAGAAACTGAACTTGGGCCTGCTACTTAAATCCCACTGGGGCAAGGAAGGTACTGAATACTGAGGGTATGAGAAATGACAGTGAAATCAACCAATGAACAAACTGAACTTGGGCCTGCTACTTAAATCCCACTGGGGCAAGCAAGGTACTGAATACTGAGGGTATGAGAAATGACAGTGAAATCAACCAATGAACTTTGTACACTTAAAGCATGTATGGGGCACAGAAACAGACTAATCACTGCATAATTCGCATAACTTCTTTACCGACCATAAAAAAAAGTTCCGCAGTTTGTGAAATTTCACCACATAGACCCAAGAGTCCTGACAGGACAAGCAGCGATTTGACAGCTCGATCTTGCTTCTTCGTGTCAGCCCACGTGCCAAAAATCTTTCGTTCAGACAGAGGGTAAGCATTCAAGCGTAGTAAGGCTGCTTCAAGGTCTTTTCACCCACTAGTATACTTTGGTCAAAAACTATGCAAATGATCAATTGTCTCTGTACAGCCTTACACAGAAGGCAGTCTGGGCTGTCCTCACGTCAAATTGTGTGCAGATACTTTCAGGTCAATGCTACTTTAAGCCGCAGCCTGTGTAACAAGGTTTCATTGACTTCTGTGAAGTTGAGGGGCATGAGCGAGCCAGAACCTTTGCTCGGGATCAGTCCTGGGGAGCTGTTCCTGTCAATTCTGTGGGTCAGACCAATGCAAAGCAGCAGCTTGTGCACGGGCTCTGTAGAGTATTGCGCTGCTATCTTGTCTTATGATGTGTGTAGCCAAAACAGTGTATATCCTTTAGCCGGCACAAGGCAGCATTTCCTTCACAGAAAATTAGTTCTATAATTGTAATTACACTAGCTAGTTTCTAATAATATTTTTCAAACAAAGAACGACTACAAAGTGTAACAAAAGGAAGGGACAGCAACGACTTCCAGCTAGTGCCTTGTTTGAAACGTATGGCCCATATAAATACCATGCGCTTTATAACATCAACATAGCAAAAACAGCACGACGCCATGCTGCAACTTTTCTGCTACGACCCCCATGAGCACTGCCAGCTTTCATGTCCGCAACCTCGTTAAACTCGGTTTTCCCCTGAGAACATGATTTTAGTGCTAAAGATGACAGACACACTTTACTGGTGCTTGCATCTATCAATCAAACACCAGCAAACGTCAGTTAATTTGAAATGATACGGGGTAAACTTGGAAGCTGGCACAACTCGGTGGGATGGGAGTGGCAACAAAAATCTGTGCACAATACAGCCCTGTTGTGGCATTTTTCAGCACGTCGGCAGTTGTCACACCGCCCTTGTTAACCTATATTCGAATCTCCTGATACTATGGAGAGACTTGTTGCATTGGTGGCACACTGGAATTACCACTGTGTTGAACCATGGAGCCTGCCAGTTGCCATTCAAGTATGCGAGTCTGCCGATGGAATTTTTTTCTGGCAACTGTTGCACTGCCCTGCAGTGCTTCATGAATTATTTCCTGCTGGCACAGCCATTCCATTCCACGCGGACAAACAAAATGCGCACAGGCCGCATGCAACAGGCATGTGTTTGTGTTGTTGTGTGGGAAGCAGGTTTGTCAACGGGTACCAGTTGGCTGCGCAGTAGCACCCAGTGTATGCTTAGATGCAGATATACCTAGCAGGTCCACCTTGGTTCATTCCACGGAGGCAAAAGCAACGTTCTCATGTTTCTCTGATGGTGCTTTTCAATGGCCTCAACTATGCATTGCATTAAACAACGAGACAGAGAAATATTTTATGGATTTGCGAGCAGAAGGATGTTAGGGCTTCCACCCCGTGAGAGCCGTTCTTAGTCCAAATGCACTGAAACCCACAAGCGCCGTCAAAGTCGCCCACCCCGCACTTTCACTACCGCTTTCACCATCGCTACAGTTACATCTGAATTTTTTAAATTATTAGTAACGATTAATTATTAACAGTGACTCTACATGGCTAGTCAGTGAGTGGAAGTGGTTTGGTTCGTTGGGTAAAAATTAGAACAGACTGCTTTCACCATTGTTGTGAAGTGGGCGTGACAGTGACCCTGGCTCGTCAGTGAGCAGAAGTGCTTTTGCCGGTTGGGTAAAAATCAAGCATGACTGCGTTGAGGGGCAGACGAAGAGTGTGGAGCACGTCAGACATACTTTTAGCCTGTGCGATCAGTGTACGTGCTTTGTGCCATTGAGAAATTTAGCAGGTATATCCCGTGTATTGTTTTTTACAAGTTTGTCGGACATAACTTTATACACAGCGTTAAATCATTCATTCCTTTTAAAAGCAACACGAAGCCAGCAGGTGAGAAAGAAAAAGGTATGCTAGTAATACTAAAGGAAATTCAGGCTATTAGCAATGGTTCAGAACGACATGCAAACAATCTTTGCTAGCATGCACAGTAGTTGACGAAATACTGCGGGGTAACAGTAGCACATGCACGCGTGATTGCAAAGAGGGTTATGGCATGTACAGGTAAGTGTGTAAGGTTGCTTTAGTGCTAATATGCTGCGTGCACACGTAAATAAAAATACCCTGCAAAAAAGATGAACAAGGCAACTGAGGTTAGAGCAAATAGAAACAACAACTACGCAGAGTCACCTAGATGGTATGCTTAGAATGTAGATATAACAGTTCAACACAGCACGTAGCATCTGTTATTGCTGAAGCCACTGACGCATCACCTAGCCTGTCATAAATGGGCACGAGCACGTACGTTTGGCGACATCGTAAATTTTGGAGCACACGAACACAACACACACGGAAAATGCCACAGTAACTCACGACAGATATCCGGCGCATTTTTTGGCCACGCTTATAACGACAGGGATCACGGCAAGTTGAAGCGAACGAACGAAAACTCGCTGTCACTGCGACGCACCATGGCTAACTTATGGGGCTCTAGATTATTCACGTGAATCTGGACACTTGCAAGTCGAGTACGGAGCAGTATCAAAGTATTTGCCTCGCGTTGTGATACCGACACAACACCGTGTATAACGATGACTGTGATGACAGCATCGATGACTGCGGCGCCAGCAGCTTCACACAAACAAACCTCTGGAAAACTATGACGCACCACACACATCGGTCACGTTTTGAAGGCAACACAGTGCTTCGTACTTTACTGCACATTTTGGGGCAACATTTGGTTCTGCTACGTACGTATTTGATATGAAAACATTGCGCTCTGCGCAAGCGCTGACCAGCACTTCGCGTTGCTGGCACGAATAGTCATCGGACTTTCAAGACTGTCAATTACTGCAGAAGATACAAGCGCGCGGTGACACAGGCTTGGAGCTGAACACCTCATATGAAACGAAAACACAGCGCAGCACCGCACCACTCGTGAGCGACTCCACACAACGCCGACGCTCGTAACATTCTTGCTTGCCTCGGCACCGCGCGAAGCCGGAATATTTGAAATAGGCCAACGGAACGAACTCGGAACAGACAAACCCGTACTAGAGTGAACTCTACCCGTACGTATGCCAATACGGGGCCAAAATTCGCTCTTCGATGGAATTCGGCCTCTTCTCCACGCCGCTCGTCCGTAGGTCATCCGTAAAACCCGTGGTAAATCTATAAAAAGTGCTTTGTTTACACAACTTCTTCTACGCAACTGTCAAAAACAATAACAAACTCGAGTTTCGCAGAGAAAAATATAATGCAAACATCTACAAAGCATGTCTATGACGTCACGGTGACTAGGTGACGTCATATTAAAAGAGAATAAACTCAGGCTAAAAATAAATCTTGATATTGTAATATTAGTGTGTCACTGCCAAAAATATATGCAGTACTATTGAAGAAATTGCAATTACGCAATTTTTTTGTTGAAGTACGTTACTTCCGTGGAGCGCAGCAGCCAGTTCGGGGGGAATCTGCTCGGAAGCCCCGGGTTGCAGCAGACGCAGCCTTTATTTTATTGGGTGAAGACTTTTATGGGGTGAAGTAATTACGGAAATTCTATTTAGTTTCACCGTGCCTTTAATTTTACTCATCATCTGTTTTTTACGATATGAGGAAGAGGAAAATTTTTAATAATGCGCAAGAAACACAATGTTCGCTGCCACTAGACACCCCAGAACAGTTTCTCCAAAGGAAAGATCTTCGTCGCGCCACACGATCTAATTCCACCGTGTGGAACGAACCTCCCTAGCAGACTCGCTCGCTGGGAGGAGGTCTTGCTGCGAAGACTTCGTGTTGGTGTAGCCCTCTCTTCCGCTGTTACCCGGGAGTGGCCACCACTTACCATGCGCCGTTCGCGCAGAACTGCCCCCTTTTCACGGCTCCTGCCGAAGATGCGGACGCTGAACATTTGCTGTGGACTTGACCTTCATTGGAAGCGGCGAGAACATGACACCTCCGAGGCACAGGCCTCCACCCTGGCAGACCACCTGACCTCCATCGGTGGATATGGGGACCCCACCACCGCTCCCTCCTTGCGTTTCTTCGCGAAACGGGGGTTAATCTATACCTGTGACGTAGTATTTATGCCAACGGGCATACTATCGCAAAAAAAAAAAAACCACAATGTTGGCTGTGGAGGCACAACTTTCGGAGTTTTTTAAAAGGTTTACGTGGGCTCAACGAGTTAGGTGTGATGTTGGTGGTCCGCACTTTTAAACCTGGCACTTTGAATAGGTTGAATTTATTGAAGTGCATCGAAAGAAATAAGAATAGCAGACTATTTTCATTTACTGCGTACTGCTGTTATTTATTGTGCCGCTGCTATCGTGTACTACTACTGTCATGTGTTTCGGACACAGATAAGTAATGCCCCCCCCACCAAAAAAAAAAAAAACTGCACTCACTTTGGCGAGACAAAGTATGTTCGATATGTTCGACTGCTGGAGGCTAATATTGAAAAAAAAAGAATATTGGAAAATGCGCGCACTGATATACAATTGATGAGAAAAATAAAGAAAACGAAAAAACAAGGTTTTTTCTTATATTCTTGTAGCAGGATTCAGCAGGTCTTATATACGCTAGACTAGCCGGTTTCTGGTAGTATAGTTCGACCAAATGTGACTACTGTTCAAGCTTGTCAATTAGAATTTCACGGCGTTGTTATTATTTCTTAGCTTAGCGGTGGGTTAAAATAGATTGCCTAGCATAGAGAAGTGAATTGGAGGTGCATTTAATTGAAATTAATTGGTTCAGAGAAGTGAATTGGAAGTGCCGGAATTTATTAAATGCTTCGGTATGATACCGAAAGTAGCGAGTTGAGCATAACGCGACCGCGAAAGCTGATTATAAGTTCTCATCGCCATCGTCTTGAATGCGAGTCTCACACAGGCGAAGTACCTCCCAGCCACGTGTTACGGGTATAGTAATCCTTCCGTTCTACTTTAGTGGCTTGCCACGTGCCGCACACAATAGGGGTCACAAACTCGCTCAATCACGGCCAGCCCACTATAGCTCGTTGCGAAGTAGTAACCTTTAGCTAAAGGTCGAACAGGTGGCGAGCCATATATGTGCATGCACGGCTTAGCAGCCGTGAATGCGGCATCCGCTGCGGGAGTATATAGCCGTTGTATTGTAACCTGCAGTACGACGCCTCCGATGTAGCGTTTACGACTGATGCAGGCAGCAAATAATAATGGGAGGAAAGCCTCGCACGGTCCTGCTGCACTGTCCTCGCAGCGTATACAGCTTTGTATCGGGTCGCCGCCCAGCAGCTTTCCTCTAATCGTCGCGCCAGATACGCCGGCACTGTTTTCCCGTCTCGCTACTTTCCGGCGGCCACGTATGCGAGGCGGCGTTGCCGTTCGCAGGAATGCGACAGGTAGGGAGAAAAAGCGTCGGCGTGGCATCCCGCGTGCACCTTGTACACAACTTACACCGCTTCGCACGTGTTGAACATTAAACTAACTAACAAGATTATAAGGGCTGCATATTAATTTCGTTACACTAATGGGGTGTTCTCCGGTGCCGAAGTGTCGTACACGTACACCGGCATACAAAGTTTCCGGGACGTTATTTAAAAAAAATTAAAGACAATTTCTCTGCTGCCGCGCAAATAAACTTCTGCTGTGCGTATTGGAATGATGCTTCGAAATGTGATGCTTCGCTTAGAAGGACAAATCAAGTGCTGAGCCATCAGACAGGAAAGAAGTTGGCTTCAGTTTTAGAAATCGCGTCCCGGAAACTTCACGTCGGGTGTGCGTTAAGCCACGACCGTCTTAGGTATCAGTTGTGCTCTGAAACCAATAATACTCTCCTGCCAGCCAGGAACCAAAGTTGTGAAATTGCGGGTTGTTGCGCACGCCAATATTACTGCCTCGTGTGCAAAATCACACCCTTTACTACAGTAAATGCGCATCGGAGCCATTAATGTCATGAATTAACTCCCACAGGTAAGTAGAAAGCGCAATGCTCACCGCGCAAACACGGACTGAAAAAATCCCGCGCCATCTCCCCTAACGTGAAACCTGGTGAGGGGCGAAGCGTGCTGTAAGTGTATTCTTGGCGCCTTGGCGTTTTCCCCCACGGGGATGAAACCACTGGGGGGTATAGGTATACAGCTTTGCTGTAAATGTCTTTTGTCTTTGAAGCATAAAGCTCTCTAGCGCAAGGCGTAAATGAGTGTCCCGGTGTTTTTTTTTTTGAGTACGTGTTACGTTCTAGCGCGAGGCGTAAAGGAGTTTCCGGCTGTTTTAGTGCCGTGACTACATGAAACGACGATTACGACGACGACAGGAGACGCCAACAGCCGCAGCCTCTAAGGGGCTTCGCCCCTAAAAGGACCACAAAGAAGCGTTTCTTTGTGGTACTTTTCTGTGTGAGTTGTCCGTTATTAAAGACCATAGCCTTTCTTTGGCTGCTCAAACGCGAAAGTTTCGGTGTGTCTGTATGCCTGCCTGTCCCTCGATTCAGGCGCCCGGTCAAAACTTAGAAGAGCTCTTGAACAAGAAGTTTGTACATACTCAAAACATTTCCAAACTACTAAATCTGGTGGAGATGTTCATACTTGTCAACATTGTTGCGCAAGAACGAAACATTAGGCATAGTTGAGGCAGAACATCAATACATAAGGAATGTTTGCATTGTCTTTTAATTAAACATACAATGCTGTTTGATTCCTGCTTGAGAAAATTAAAAAAAAATACTCCTTGAAGAGAAATGTTTCGATCTCAAAATACAATAAGCGCTTGCGGCGCCCTCTCATGACGGCGTTCCAAGTTCAAAAGTTCCAAAAGGTTCGAGTAGATGGCGCGAGCAATGGAACACGGCAAAATTCAATTGACTTCAACAAACCTTCACTGTGATTATCGTGGAAGGAGTGAGACTGGAGGGGCAGAGCGTGAGGGGTGAGTGGGAGGGAGAAGAGATGCATTTACGTTGCAGGAGAGGCAGCAGACGATCGTCTTTCATCGACATTTGCACCGAAGTGAGCAGATACGCGGCCATTTTTTGCGCTGTGAGCATTGTGGTTTGCCAACTAGCCGGCGCCCTCGCGCTGTTAAGCACAAATGCATGAAAAAGGAGGCATATATCAAAGCAAGATTATGCTCTTATTTAACTTTTGTTTTCTCCCTAATTGTTTCCTTCCAAATCTCTCACGTTCCCTTCACTGCATCGTAATCATTCCCATCTGGCGTAGCAAGCACTGCCGATAGCAGAGCTGACCTCTCCAGCCCACATTAGAGTTCTCTCTCTGTTCCCAAGTGCAATCAAGAGCAATAATGTACGCTCGTGCCAGCGGCCAGGGAGTGGACTGAGTAAACATAATGAAAGCCCCTTTCTCAAGAGAAGGATATGCTAGCTTTCTCCCGTGCAACCTGATTCACAGGTTTCACGGGAGGAAGGTTACACGGATTCACAGGTTACACAGGAGGCGTTCTTTCATCGACGCGCTTGATGGGCCTTCGCCTATCATCATCATCATCATCATCATCATCATCATCGTCGTCGTCGTCGTCGTCGTCGTCGTCGTCGTCGTTTTGTGAAACCCATTGCGTAATATGGCTTAGACGAACGAAAAACTGAGCTAGTTTGTAACGGTTTAGTGAAAAAAACTGCTGGAAAACACCCACACTTTTTTCACGCTATATAATATATATATATATATATATATATATATATATATACATATATATATATATATATATATATATCTGTTTTTTAAATAAAAAGTGTACGTGATAGTCTTTCGCTATGAAGCATTATGTAAGTTTGGCTTTCCTGCAGTGCGTTATGGCGACATCAACGCCATCAGTGAGGCATACAAAGCTTCGCTTTGATAAAGTTAAAGGGACCCTGCAACACTCTTTGAGCAGTACAAGTAAACCTGCGCGACGTTTAGATTACACTGCCAGGAATACCTGAGCCAAATATTACACGTGCACGTGAAGCGGTGAGCGCGCAAATAGATGTGAAAGACCGGGAAAAACAAACCGCTCTCTCTTCAGTTGTCCTCATTATGCATGGCCTAAGGGACGTCACATAGGCCATGGCTGCCCGATCGGCTGTCACTGGCCAACTTCGCGGCTAGATTCTCCCATTTCCGTCGTCGTCATCGCTGTGTACGAACCTCTTCTATGCCTGAACCTGTAGGCACAGTTTTGCCGTTTCTTTTGCGTTTTGAGTGCGCGCGGAGTTTCAGTGATGAGCTCAATACTTCCCTTTCAACGGGACCACTCGACTACAAACGTTTATTGCTTCAAAAACGTCCTACCAGCCCGAGCGCGCACTTGCGAGCAGGCACCCATGCCTGCTTTTTTGTGGCACCAGACCGGAAATAGGCACCTCCGCGTTGCGGAGAAAAGGAGAAAACTAGCCGGCATGTGATATATCGAAGGCCGCCGAAAAGAACGCTGCGAGCCGCCCCCCTCTCCGGGAGAGAGCGCGCAGCTTTCGTCGCCTTGTCCGCGGTCGAGTTGAGAGGGAACGATTATGCGCGATTTCTCATCGCGCGTAGTTTCGTTAATTGTGAACGGATTTTCATAATTCTTGCGGGAGGAGATTTCTGGGACAATAGACTTTATCCCAAAATACAGTACTAGTAGTCGATGGCAAGTGTTGCAGGGTCCCTTTAAATATTTAGTATCGGTGCTGAGAACGACATGCCGCTTGCGTTACTCGCTACTGACAGCAAACTTATAAAGGAAACAAGTTTCAGAATTGCTTCAGTCCTTTTCGCTAAAAGAAACTGCATGAAGTACTTACTCTATGCACAATACTTTGGTACGTACCGTCCTTCACCTTATACAAGCGGCTGTGTGCACTACACATTGTTTACAAATGTGTTTTGCATTTTGCTTGCGACGGCCAACAAGCACTACCGAAGTTTTCCCCATTTTAGGCGCAGGTGCGTCGGCAACAGGTGAACTGCCCGAGCAACGGAAAGCCGACCTGTTTATCGACGGGACGAGAACAGGGGCTGCCGGCAGGATGATGGATGAGAAATTCGGGCGGCGAAGAATGGGAGCGGCTGGAAGTGCGTGCTGGAGGCGCTCATGCAATCGACACGATGATGATGGATGGTGACGAAGAAGGGTGACGCGCTATCACGCGTCCCGGGTTTCATGGTTTGTTTCGGAGCGGAAGCGGAACGCTGTCATTGGAGTGATTGCTGCTGATCTGCAAACCCTTTATTTCGGAGACAACTCACGCGCCTCGCTTGCAATCATGTCAGGTTTCTTTTAGGCCTGATTGCCTCCGCAAAACCTGCAGCATGACTTCAAATTTTTACGTGTGCGTGGACACATGTAGTGCATGCCTGTTCAGCACGTCTCAGTACCGCGGTGCGAGCACAGGACCTATGAGTTGGTAGGCCGGAGTGACAACCACCAACGTTTGTAAAACGTTGATAATCACAGGGTCACAACCGTATCTGTACTAATGAAAGATCAGCTCTGGGCTACTGACAACACCCAGCCAAAACCGGTAGGCCTGGAGACTGGGCATTTGTATTACATTTCTTCTTTAATGTTGTTGCGCTGCTAAGCACAAGGACGGGGGTTCGATTCCCGGCCGCGGCGGGCGCTTTTGTGATGGAGGCGAAAAGCAAAAACGCCCGTGTGTACGAGATTTCGGTAAAGATCCCCAGGTGGTCAAAATTAATCCGGAGCCCTCCACTACGGCGCGCCTCATCGCCTGCGTTGCGTCGGCACGTTAAACCCAACACTCAATCAATTCTTTAATGTTGATAACCACTAAGGCGAGACTTTTGGAAATTTCAGCCGATACGAATACTAAAAAAGGCTTAGACATTTTTTATATACTTACAGATTTTGAATCTTTGATCAGTTACCACATTGTTTTTTTCTGCAAAGATTGCTTACATAAATGTCTAGAAATAAATATCTGCTTTATTGATATCGCACTTGACGACCCTTTCAGCCCAGATTTTTTAATTCAAAGCTTAACGATTTTTTTCTGTGTTTTCCTAAATATTAGGGTCCCATAAGCCCAAAAACAGAAATAGTGCTGGAAGTGCAAATATTAACAGATTTATTAACGAGGCAATTAATTAGGACATTTGTCAATTAAAACTTTCATGTTGAGCAGAGACGTCATTTTTGCTTATTTTCCTAAACCTCATGACTATATGAACCTACAAACGCAAAATGAGTTTCGTATTGCACGTATTTACAGATTTACAAGCTTGGGAATAAAACTCAGACCGCCATTTTTTTCAGCCTCACCGTCGTAATTCCGTCTTCACCGGAGCTTCTTTTTCTTTGTAGCGTCCAGCGCCACTAAAACGAAATAGCAGTGCTATCTATCGCAACAGGCATCATTGAAGAGCAATTAACCAGAAAACTAGCAGTTTTGATTTCTTTCTCTATCCGATAGAGGAACTTCTAGGTGACGGCGTCTATTAACACCACCAGCGCCGTAAGGTTTAAATGAACAACTCCCAAAATGTCTTCTGGGCCCGCAAATTTAAAAGTTATCACATTGGTTCTTGCACCCAAAGGGTACTTACGAAGAAGTCTTCCAGAAGAAATATATAGTTAGATTAAATTGATAACACCAGGCTGATTGATTGATTGTGGGGTTTAACGCGCCGACGCAACGCAGGCGATGAGGCGCGCCGTAGTGGAGGGCTCCGGATTAATTTTGACCACCTGGGGATCTTTAACGTGCGCCGAAATCTCGTACACACGGGCGTTTTTGCTTTTCACCTCCATCAGAAAAGCGGCCGCCGCGGCCGGGAATCGAACCCGCGACCTCGTGCTCAGCAGCGTAACGCCTTAGCCACAGAGCCACCGCGGCGGGTATAACACCGGGCTTATAATGTTAGTAATAGTAGTAGTAGCAGTAGTAGTTGCAGTGGCAGTAGCAGTGGTGGTGTTAGTAGTAGTAGTAGTAGTAGTAGAAGTAGTAGTAGCAGTAGCAGTAGTAGTAAAGCAGTTGTAGGAGCAGCAGCAGAAGCAGCAGTATAGCCGTAGTATTAGTATTAGTATCAGTAGTAGAAGTAGTAGTAGTGGTAGTAGTAGTAGCAGTGGGGGTGGTGGGAGTAGTAGTAGTAGTAGTAGTAGTAGTAGTAGTAGTAGCAGCAGTAGTAATAGTAGCGCGTGTGTTTTAACGACGCAGGCCGTGTGAGGCCACAGAGCGCCAAGAATGATGGCCGCCATTTTATTACTCAGAATGTTTACTTGATAGCACCTCACATGCCTGAACAAAGAACTCTCGATTTGAGCGAGTATGCTTGTCTCTTCGTGAGCATTACTTTTATTATCCGTGTTTTCATGGCCCTTTGAGATGGCCTAGTTTTTCTACGACGGGGGTTTGGAATAACCGAGAGTTTTTACCCATAAATTAGAACTACTCATCCGCATTCTGTGTATGCAGATAATGGAGGTGATGAGGTTCAGAATGCTTCCATGAAGTTTTGCGCGCTGAATACTTCCTATGTTCTTTGTGCGCGCTTCATTAAATCTTGCGGATGAAGTGCTGCACGCATATTGCGATGGCCAATAAGGCCAAACCACACGCAGCAATTTCAAGCATCGGACAAGGGACGGAAATAGGCCAGTTACCTCGTTGCTAAAATAAAAGTTTCGGGAAGTTTTTGGCGTAGTAAATGTTATTCATCAATGGCACTGACTTTCAATCACTAATTGCCGAGAAAAAAAAAGGCAATTCAGAGCTCCGGCAATTTCTTCCTTAGAGGGGCCATGCAGACAAAACACGAGTTTGTTTTTTTCAAAAGATTTGATGTTGTATAGCACCTGCACCTGAAGTGCTTGTCCTGCTCCAAACGATGCTTTAATGACGAACAAATTAAACAATTTACGCCATAATATTGATTCTCCCGCAGAATCGTGTGTTCCTTGACGTCTGCGATGACGTATTCAGGACAAGTACTGAAGCGAACGTAAGTATGCCGGCTAGGGCTGCAGTACAGACTGCAGAACGCCTTGTTTGCTGTCAGCCCGCCTAGAGAGCGAGAGAGAGAGAGAGAGAGAGAGAGAGAGAGAGAGAGAGAGAGAGAGAGAGAGAGAGAGAGACAGACAGACAGACAGACAGACAGACAGACAGACAGACAGACAGACAGACAGACGACAGACAGACAGACAGACAGACATATAGATAGATAGATAGATAGATAGATAGATAGATAGATAGATAGATAGATAGATAGATAGATAGATAGATAGATAGATAGATAGATAGATAGATAGATAGATAGATAGATAGATAGATAGAATGAACGCTAAAGACGTCAGCCCCACTAACGGTAGGACTTGCTACTCCAGAGCGTGAATACAGTGAGACAAAAGGGGGAAATATAGATAGAAAACAAAAAAAAGACATAAAAAAGAAAAGAAAAAATGGGGGGAGTGGAGATGTACACATTGGTAAAATGTATGCGTTCAGAGGGTTCACGGGCCTCTTCTAGCTCGGTTTCCGCAAGAAAAGTAAGGAGAGTTTTTGTTCCCAGCACCGCCTGGTCATGACTTCGCCGGGGTCCACGGAAGTGGGAAAGCTCTAGCCTGTGCTGGATACACAAAAATATTATTCTCTCTTTCTCTCTCTCTCTCTAGAGCACCTCCACGTCGGAGTCGCACAAGTTTCTTCGATGCTGTTGTCTGTTGACTAGCATATCGCGGGCAGCGGCTTAAAATGTGTCTAATATTTTCAGTAGTAGAGCAGCACACAGGATACAATGGCGACTCAGACCCAGCCCAGCTTAAAGGGGAAGCTTCGGGTGTATGCAACGTTAAGTCGCACCCGGTGTAGCACGTCTTCAGTACGCTTGGGCAGACCCCGCGGAGGCCGGAAATCGCACCTAGGGTCTATCACATGGAGAGGCGTATACCTTCTCAGAGGATCCCTGAGGCAATACCTTTGTGATGCGGATAAGACATATGCTGAACAATGTTGGGCTCAGAATACCACCTCGTGGGACACCTTGCTTGATGGCATGTCGTGTCGTGTCACCGTCCTTGTCATGTAGACATACCGATCCTTTAGGTAATCATTGAACCGGGGCTCGCATTCAGTCTCATAGTTCTACGAATGCCACATGCCTTCGAATTGCTTCGTGGGCGACACTGCCAAATGCTGCCTTTATATCCGGAAAGCCAGCAATGGTGAACCTTTTCGCAGCCCTTTGTGCATGAATATCTGTTACCACGGCGATTACATTGTCAACGCTGCGCCATCCTTACCTGAATCCTTATATATCTGGCGGGTAGGCCCAGACAAGCCGCCATAGTACCATTTTTTTCTATTATCTTTTCAATGCAGCTGAATGGAGCAATTGGTCGGTGAGAGTTCATATCTGTGGGCCATTTTCTTGGCTTCAGAACCGGTACCAGGCGAGCAATTTCGCAGCTAACCTCAACACAGCCTGTCCGCCATGATGTGTTATACATACTGAGCAACTGCTGAAGCGCCTTGCTTCCGAGATGTCTCAGAGCCGAGTAGCTAACTCCATCAGGCCCAGGCGAGGAAGAGAAATTAACGGATGTTAACGCCACAGATAGCTCATTGATGGAAAAGGGCTCATCCATCATCACATCAATCGTGGTAAGACGCCACTCGGTCAACTCCCCGGGAATCAGAGAGGGGCTCTGTGGAGCCCTGACTTTTGTACAAAATTCTTCCGCTGGCGCCACCATACCGCTCGGGACCACTGTCCACTCTCGCTTTGTTTTTGACCGGATTTGTGCCTCAATAATGATCGTTGCGGTTGACAGTACTCGTTTTGTGGAACATCGGGTATGCTCGACAAACAGAGCCACAGAAGACGATGTCGCTTATGCTATAGTTGGCCAATGCAAGCTCAATGCGCCCGACGGCTGTGCAGCTTTAACCGGCATAGTGCGCACAGTGCGCACGTGTATGTTTACGCGTGTGTTCGTAATTTTTATTGTTTAGCCCACTATTCTTGCTGATATAAAATGAATATGCATTAAATTTCAGCGCAAATAGCTCGTTCTGCATGCTAATACCCCCTGTTTAATTTGCGATTAATTTTGCCGTTCGCAGCCAATCGCCATTCTCCTTTTTCCTAATTATATATACCTTAACCAGAGGTCGGCGAACTCACTCATGAGTCCACTCACTCAGACTCATTTGGACTCAAACTCACACGTGAGTTTGAGTTTGAGTGAGCGCGAGGCTAGTGTGGCATGGTGAGTTTGAGCTTGAGTGAGTTTGAGCCGAGTGATCCCGACTGAGTTTGAGTCCGATTGAGTTTGAGTATGCCTGAGACCTAGTGAGTTCTGAGTCCATTTTGAGTTCTGAGTACATTTTGAGTTTGAGTCCATTTTGAGTTCTGCGTGCATTTTGAGTTTGAGTCCATTTTGAGTTCTGAGTACACTTTGAGTTTGAGTCCATTTTGAGTTCTGAGTACATTTTGAGTTTGAGTCCATTTTGAGTTTGAGTCCATTTGGAGTTCTGAGTACATTTTGAGTTTGAGTCCATTTTGAGTTCTGAGTACACTTTGAGTTTGAGTCCATTTTGAGTTCTGAGTACATTTTGAGTTTGAGCCCATTTTGAGTTCTGAGCACATTTTGAGTTTGAGTCCATTTTGAGTTCTGAGCACATTTTGAGTTTGAGTCCACTTTGAGTTCTGAGCACATTTTGAGTTTGAGTCCATTTTGAGTTCTGAGTACATTTTGAGTTTGAGTACATTTGGAGTTTGATTACATATTGAGTTTTGAGTGCATTTTGAGTTTGAGTACATATGAGTAGCCTAGCAGGCAGCTATGGTTGGCTGTTAAGTTTCATGCGTCACTGTGGGCTGGGAATTCAGGTTACCTGCGGGTACGGCACCAATCGCGATCTGCATGATCGGTTGGGAGGGAGGGGGTGTCTGATTTTTTTTTAGTTTCTTGTTGAATTTTCATGGCCATAAGCACTTGCTGTATGCCTAATTTTCGCGGCTGGGCGCGTGAGTGATAATTGACTGGTGAGGTCATAAAAAAGGGTTGTCTTAACTTTTCCTCCTGACGGATCCACTAATAGCGTGGGAAAGGGTGGTGGGAAAGCACACGGCGGCGCTGGCGTGCTGGTTGTTCGCCTGCTACTGTTAACGGCTTGATATACTAGGGGTCACAAAAGAAAAGGTTAGAGCCGGGGGAAATGAGGGCGGGGGCTGTCCTTTCTGCTGTTTCAAATGAATTAGCTGAATTGACTGGGCAGCGCCCCTTAAGACAGAATAATGACCACATTAAAAATGGGTGAAAAGTGAAACTGATGAGGCTAAGGCGTGTAAGGTATCAAATGAAAGGTCCGGATTAACGGAATCAAGATGGGTAAATAAAAAAATGCTTCCTGATTGTAGTCATCAGGCAGTCATTATGAGTCATAGATTGGGTTAAAATTCAAAATGACGCTGCGAGAATGTGGGGAATCAAATTCAAGGTCTCGATGTGGGGAATCATTCGGGACGAAAATGAGTTATGGATATATCATGACGTAGTCATGGTAAGTCATAGATTTAGTTAAAATTCAAGTTCATTACGCTAGGGCGTGTGGCGTATCAAATTAAAGGTCTCGATAAGGGTAATCACGTGCTTCCTGATTATTATCATGACATAGTCAAAATGGGTCATAAATTAGGTTAAAATTCACAATGATGCCACTGGGTGTCCGGGGCATCAAATTAAAGGTTCCGATAAGGGAAATCACGTGGGACAAAAATGTGGTAGGGCTATATCATGAGATAGTCATGGTTAGTCATTGATTGTTTAATTTCAAATTGATTCAGCTAGGATGTGATGGGTATCAAATTAATGGTCTTGATGAGCGCAATCACGTGGGAGAAGTACAAAAATGCTTCCTGGTTATAACCATTAGATTGTCATGGCGAGTCTTATATTCGGGTAAAATTCGAAGTGACCCCGCTAGGGCGTGTAGGGTATCAAATTTACAGTATTGACGAGGGGAATCA
Source organism: Haemaphysalis longicornis (assembly GCF_048455015.1). Classification (NCBI taxonomy): domain Eukaryota; kingdom Metazoa; phylum Arthropoda; class Arachnida; order Ixodida; family Ixodidae; genus Haemaphysalis; species Haemaphysalis longicornis. The sequence goes on along the minus strand of NW_027526245.1, from coordinate 62,283,171 downwards.
CGTGGTACAAATAAAAAAAAGGCTTCGTAGTTCGAATCATCAGATAGTCATTATGAGTCATAGATTATGTTAAATTCAAGGTAAGGCCACTGAATCATGTGGTGCGTCAAATTGAAGGTTAAAGTTAGGGGAATCACGTCGGACACCTAAATAATGCGTCCTGGTTACAGTCATGAAAGTCATGGTTATTTTGACTGGTATGAATTCCATGTGACCCTGCTAGGGTGTGTGGGGTATCAAATTAAAGGTCTCGTCGAGGGGGATCACGTGGGACAAATATAAAAATGCTTTCGGGTTATAATTATGAGGATATAGCAAAATGTACACACTCACACTCATACTCCCACACTCACTTACTCACTCACACTCACTCACTCACACTCACACTCTCACTCTCACTCTCGCTCACACTCTCACACTCACACTCTCACTCACACTCCCACTCCCACTCACACACTCTCACTCACACTCACACTCACACTCCCACTCTCACTCCACTCACACTCACACTCTCACTCTCACTCTCACTTACACTCAACTCACACTCACACTCACACTCCACTCTCATCCAGCGCGTTTTGCGCTGACATACTGTGCAATTAAAGTTGTTCCTCCTCCTCCTCACACTCACACACTCAACTCACACTCACACTCACACTCACACTCTCACTCACACTCACACTCTCACACTCACACTCACATTCTCACTCACATTAACACTCACACTCTTACTCTCACTCTCACTCTCACTCACACTCTCACTCTCACTCACACTCACACTCACACTCACACTCACACTCAACTCACACTCTCACTCCACTCACACTCACACTCTCACTCCACTCACACTCACACCCTCACTCTCACACTCACACTCACACTCTCACTCTCACTCTCACTAACGCTCTCACTCTCACTCTCACTCTCACACTCACACTCACACTCACACTCTCACTCTTGCTCTTACTCTTACTCTCAGTCACACTCACACTCACACTCTCACTCTCAGGGACACTCATACTCTCACTGTCACTCACACTCTCACTCACTCTCACTCCACTCACACTCATACTCACACTCACACTCACACTCTCACTTACACTCACACTCACACTCTCACTCTCACACTCACACTCACACTCTCATTATCACTCTTACTCACAGGCACACTCATACTCTCACTCACACTCTCACTCTCAGTCTCACTCACACTCCCTCTCACTCTCACTAACACTCACACTCAACTCACACTTACACTCTCACTCACACCCACACTCTCACTCTCACTCACTCACACTCACACTCTCACTCTCAGTCACACACTCACACTCTCACTCTCACTCACACTCTCACTATCACTCACTCTCACTCACACTCACACTCTCCCTCTCACTCTCGCTCACACTCACACTCACACTCTCACTCACACTCACACTCTCACTCTCACTCACTCTCACTCACACTCTTACTCTCACTCTCACTCTCACTCTCACTCTCACACTCACACTCTCACACTCTCACACTCACTCTCACTCTCACTCTCTCGCTGTCTCAATCTCTGTGAGGCCATTTGAGTTATGAATTCATTTTGAGTTCTCAGACCATTTTGAATTCTGAGTTCTTTTTGAGTTTTGAGTACATTTTGAGTTTTGAGTCCATTTTGAGTTTGAGTACATTTTGAGTTTTGAGTACATTTTTAGTTTTTAGTACATTTTGACTTTGAGGACATTTTGAGTTTTGAGTACATTTTGAGTTTTGAGTTCACTTTGAGTTTGAGTACATTTTGAGTTGTGAGTACATTTTGAGTTGTGAGTCCATTTTGAGTTTGAGTACATTTTGAGTCCATTTTGAGTTTGAGTACACTTTGAGTTTGAGTACATTTTGAGTTTTGAGTCCATATTGAGTTTGAGTACATTTTGAGTTTGAGTACATTTTGAGTTTTGAGTCCATTTTGAGTTTGAGTACATTTTGAGTTTTGAGTCCATTTTGAGTTTGAGTACACTTTTAGTTTGAGTACATTTTGAGTTTTGAGTCCATATTGAGTTTGAGTACATTTTATGTTTGAGTACATTTTGAGTTTTGATTACATTTTGAGTTTGAGTACATTTTGAGTTCTGAGTACATTCTGAGTTTTGAGTCCGAGTGAGTTCTGAGTTTTGCGCTCAATGTGAGTTTGAGTTTGAGCGAGCGCAGATGTGCTGCTCAGCATTGGGTCTGAGTTTGAGTGAGTGGTGATTCGAAAAAAAAATTGTGAGTGAGTTTGAGTGAGCCGCGCCAACTTTGCCGAGGTATGACCTTAATTGAGTGAAGTTTGCGTTAAAAGGGGTGCCAGTGTTATTATATCGAGGCAGCCTTTCTAATGAACCAAACTTGCATTTTGTCTGATTGGCCCCTTTAAAAAAGGATACAGCGGGTGTAACGCCCACCTGCTTTATTAACACAGCGCAAATGCTTTCGTTCCTAGCATGTATAAATAACTAAACGTTTCCCTTATCGTTGTGAGCCCATCTTTGCGGAAAATTTAACGCCTGGTTTCTTCTTTTTTTTAGATCTATTTGCAACCAAGGCAGCAACGTTTCCAGACGCTTTTTGGCTTGCAAAGATAAAGTGCTCAAGGGGACCTCATACTCGGAAATGCCGGTTATCACATCGCGCTAACACCCCTCTTCAGATAAACCGAATGACATATATACGTTCCACAGTTCAGTTAATATTGACTTCTACCCGATACTACGAAAAGATAACCGTGTTCGGGGTAGCTAACCGTCTGGAGATAAGCTGCCAGCTACTGCCACGGGTCAATCAAACCCGCCTACGGGCGCACGTACGATACTCGAGATAAGCGATGCACTCGATTAAGGCCCGGGATCGGTCATGCTGCCACCGCATGCAAGCGATGCCGGGACCGTTAAACTGTCGGTGCGCGCTTCCCTATCTAAGCCCTTATCGGTTTATTGCAAGGTTGCAGTACATATATAACTCTCGAGCATGTCTGCGGAAGCTTTCCACGAGCATCCTTTCAGGAAGGACACCTTGGAATAGATTTCGGCGTCTTGAAAGGCGGTGACGAGAGAGAGAGAAACAACGTCTTTATTTGGCCTGAAAGATAAGGAACCGCTTCTACAGCTCGGGTGCCCGAGTTCTACTCTTACTTTCTGCGTGTCGTCGGCCAGAGAAATGGAACCGTGGGTGTTTAAGGGGGAAGACACTCAGTTCCTGCCAAGTGGCACGTCGAGGTGTCTCGGGAATCGATTGAGAAGCTTTTCGTTGCGAGGGACCACGCGACAATTTGTTTGCGCCGCCGCAATAGCCATGCCAATTCTTTGCATGCAGCTCCTTGGCCAATCCCCACCTAGGTAAGTGTCATGATCTGAGGTTACCACCCAGCCAGCCTGCCCCGATGGGCGTGTGGCGCCTTACGTTGAAATACCCCCCCCCCCCTCAAAAAAAAAGAAGAAAAAACGCCCCCAGCACCCTCAGGTGGATTCGAAATAGAAATTCCAATAAACCCTTGGGAAGGTAAACACGCGGTTTGTATTCTCAACTCAGGAGGCTGCATTTCGTGTGGGGGGGGGGGGGGGGAGATAGAAAAGTAAAGATACAAATAGACAAATCACCATCCCGGGCTTACTCCTCTTCTACAGAATCGGCAATAATGCAGATTACGACGACGGGTGGTGGGTGCTTTTTTAGACAGTCTGCGTACCCCCCAGATCCGTTCGTCACGACATTGTCCCTTTTAGGGAGAGGTCAGGATTGTTATCTCATTCTGCGGGACGATGCATCGGCGTTAATGCAAAAGCAGTAAATGTCCCATCGAGCTAAGACGCCGGTGACCGGCATCGGTACCAGCGAAACGGCGTGTATTTGTGCATTTGCCGCGGAGGTGTAGGGACCAGGGGTGTACTATCGCGCCCAATTTGACTCGCAACAGGCGAGCGGCCGCCGCAGCTGCTCCCCGGGAGGCGGTGGCGCCTTGCAGCGAAGCACTCGAGAAGTAATGGGAGAGGGGGTCCGCTCTTGTGATAATCATCAGTACCCCCCGAGTGCTCTGTTGCCATTCGCGCTCCGAATGCGGTGCGCGTTGAGCTGCCCGATGTAGTTCAGCTTGGCGCAGCCTTGCGACTCTAGAATTCTGGCGAGGGGAACAAAGCGGCGCAGTGGCCGTCAGTGACGTAGCTGAAAGCATAATAGTGCAATTCGTACCACGAGGCTTTGCAAGAATTACAGGCAGAAGCATTAAATAAAAAAAATGCGGTCAGCCAGTGTTTCAGATATCTTTATTTGTGTGGAAGATTGAACGTTATCGATATTTCGCGACGCCCTATTATTGCCAAACTGGAAGGCTTGCGCAAATACGCATAGGAGCATTGCAGCCAATGATAAAACTTATCGCTGGCGATGCGGTAAGCCACTCCGAAAACGTTTGAGGTAACAATATATACCAGCCGCAAAGAAAAGAAGCCAGCAATGGTGCACACAGGGGTAGCCGATGGGTATCGGAACAGCTGACCCCTCTCCTTTTATTTCTCGAATGCTTCGCTGCAAGGCGCCACCGCCTCCCGGGGAGCAGCTGCGGCGGCCGCTCGCCTGTTGCGAGTCAAATTGGGCAGTGATAGTACTGGCAACGCGAACCGCCGAGTTAAATAACCCGTTATGCGTAAAAGCCGACGACCACCGCCTGCAGCAGCGAACGGCTATGAGCGTGCGCTGCCAGACAACGTTTGGGCATGCGCGGAGCCACGCGGGAAGCGCCGAACGGCGGCCGCAGCCACTGCCGCACACTCTACCCTTGCCACAGCGACGAGTTTACAAGCGCGTGGTTGCTGGCCTCACCCGCCGGCACAACAGTCTTCTGAGAGACAGGCCGCTTTGCACGGCAGTACCGCTATGGAATCTGGAACACCTAGATCCTGGGACAACTTCGGCAGTATGGAAAAAAGTGGCTCTTCACCACGCTAGCACACTGCAATCACCCCGCAGCAAAAGCCGAGAACATTTCGCTGCGCAAAACTTGAACGAATAATCAGAGGCGGTCAGGTAGACATCAATGCTTGTGCATTCACGACACAATAAAAGTGCTCGGAGTTTTCTTGCGGTTTTTGTGAGGAGAGGATGACGGCATACTGCCTACTTTCTTCGGCAGTAACGATGACGTGCCATCCTTTTCCACTCATGTTAGTAAAACTGCCTAAAAACGACTAAAATAGTGCGCTCTTTTTTCTTCAGTAGCGCTAAATTTTTAGAATACACTGCCAGACTCAGTTTAGGCTCGGTATGGCGAGTCCTGAATACGAAGCTATACTGTCTGCTCTCGTGTAACCAGTGTAGATTTAATTAGTCCTGCTGTCCCTTATGAGTAGACGGGTCGCGATCTCACTTATCAATCTGCCCCTAGCTCAGTGGGCCATCAAGTTTAGTATGATTTTGGACATGCTGCGAAATAAAGCGCACTTCTGTGCTTCGGTGCCGCCCCAACGCATCTTCGCGAGGACGCTGGCCACTCATCCCACCTTGAAAGGCGAAGGGCCTATCGGGGTTGAGAGTGAGTGAAAGAGTAATTTGTGAGATATGACTATGCAAGAAGATGAATTTATGCTCAACATTTTTCCCTTCACCCCTTCAGCGCACTTATAACTGACTCTGGTTTCCAAGGAATATTTATTACTGGGAAACTTATCGGTCATATCTTCTCATTCTTATGGCAATATATCATGTAGACGCCAAGTGGGCCGGCGCGACAGACAATATCTGCGCGGTTATCTTGGGGACATAAAAAAAGGTGGTTTCACACGCCAAAGATACACCAGGCGCGCCGTAGTGGAGGGCTTCAGATCAAACTTGACGAAAACGCCCGATACGAGGGCGTACTCAACACCTTCGAGAAGATAAGGAGTGCCCTACGCTCGTCACAAAAGGAACGACTTGTCCGCACGAATACCGAAATGCCCATCTTGTGGAGAATCGGCAGCATTTAGAGAGAAACACCTTGAGGCAATGACCGACCTCCTGCCAAAGCAACGCACCAAAACCAACACGTTCGCACTGCTCAAGAACATGGACCGTAAGCTCCAGCACGGCAGAAGACAGGAGATAATTAAGCAAAGGACTGCAAATTAACCGCGTATAAATCGCTCTTCCGACCATCACTAGAGTTCGCCTCAGCGGTATGGTCACCCTATTCTGCACTTGACATAAATATGCTCGAGGGAATACAGAAAAAAGCAATACGTTTCATTTTCGGCCGGTATGACCGCAATTTTTCTCCCTCATCTCACGCATGCTCATAGTACTTAGAACCCCTTGCTTTCGACGCACACTTGATCGTATCACTCCGCTGCATAAGATTGTGCACGGCCACGGTTGCATTGAAGCACCGATTACTGTTTGTCATTCAGCACGACGAGCCACGCGCCGACCTCACCCTGCTCAACATTGTTCCCTTCCAGCCATTTGTAAATTGCTTTAAGCATTCCTTTTTTCCACAAGGTCGCGGGTTCGATTCCCGGCCGCGGCGGCTGCTTTTCTGATGGAGGCGAGAAGCAAAAATGCCCGTGTGTACGAGATTTCGGCGCACGTTAAAGATCCCTAGGTGGTCAAAATTAATCCGGAGTCCTCCACTACGGCGCGCCTCATCGCCTGCGTTGCGTCGGCGCGTAAAACACTACAATCAATCAAGCATTCCTTTTTCCCAGCCGGTGTTGCGATCTGGAACAACCTAGATGGTTCCCTGCGCGAAAAACCTATTAACTGTTTTTGAAAGAACTGCCTTACCATATTTTGTAACATGTTTTAAAATGCTTTGTATGTTTCTTTGGTGTTGCTTAAATTAATGTATGTTAATTTTTCTTTCTTTTTCTGATGCACCCACTCCTGCTATGTCTCGTGTATCGAGACAGCAGTATATGTAAATAAATAAATAAATAAATAAATAAATAAATAAATACCAAACAAGAACGCTGGCATTCCTTTCTGTTAGCACCATGATGTTTTCTTTTTTCTTTCTTTCCTTTTTTTTTGGGCTGTGTCTAGCGTTCCGTCCAGACGGAACGATATACAAGTGCTAAAGTTCCGTCCAGACGGAACGGAGCTCTGCGGGTTATCCTTCCGTCCAGACGGAATACAAATGAGAGCTTAGCGTTCCCTCCAGACGGAGCCGGCGTGAAATTTGTATACAGTTCCGTCCAGACGAAAGCAAAACCGGCTGATTAGACGCCATGCTCACTCTTCAGATTTGGTGGGGAGGGTGCGCCTCCGACAATGGCACTCTTGTAGCGGGTTCGATTCCCCCCGGACATGCTTTATTATTTTGTTTTGCGCGGTTGTGCCAGCGTTTAGTAACAGCTAACTTCGAAAGCAGTCGGTCTTGATTTTGCACTCAACCGGCCGCTCCGCTACATATAGAGCCAAGGCCGACGTATCGATCGCCAGAGTTCCGATCATCTGTAGTTCGTAATGGTGATCCCTAATTAACGGTTATTCTGGCTAGTCAACGGAAGGGGGTCGTTCGGCTGGGTAAATATCAAGAAAGACTGCTCGCGCTGCTTGTTGTGAAGCGGGCGTGGTCGAGCTTGGCGGTTTGTTTGACGGCCGATCATCTAATTGAGAGTGATTATAAATCAAATGTGACTCTGGCTAGTCAATGAGCGGAAGCGGTTTGACGGGTTGGGTAAAAATTAACAAAGGCGATCGGACTAATACTTACACGGGCACAGTTCACCACGGTGAAGCGAACCGCAGTTTGCTGCGTTACACGACAAACGAAACTGCGGTTACCCGGCTAACCGTAGTTAATGCACACTGAGCTCGGCCACCTCAGTTCGGTCACGCTAACCGCAGTTCCCGCAGCCGCAGTGCTCAAAATCGCACGAGTCAGTTGGGACGCAAGTTGCGGCGCATCAGCGGAGGTAAAAAAATAAAAAAGCACCTGGCGTTCGGAGGAGACGAAGGTTGTCAAATAGCGGGCGCCCCAAAGCTGCCCTCAAGGGGCGCTTGCGTTCTTTGCGTCGCTCTCGCAGTCAGCGCGACTGCCAGCCAGCAGCGGCTCGTTTCCCGGTCCACCCGATCAACTACGACAAAAGCCGTGCTAAATTTGTCAATTTTGCGCGTCGTTCGCCAAAGCAGGCAGTCAGGGTGCGTTTTCAGCGCTCGGAAACGATCGGCGTGCACGTCGGCCGTGCCTGCAAACATGCCGGCGTGCCTTCCCGCACGGAACTGAAACCGGCTTGAATCGGCACAGACCACGGCAGCAACAGCTTGTCGCCGCTCTTCGAAATCAATCTGATCGCGGAAAAGAACTTCCACATGCGAGAAAGTGGGTGTTAGTGTGGTGAAAAATTGTGCTATCTATTGTAATTCGCAGTTGTAGAGATAGCGGCGGACCGGCGGTCAAATATCCACCGCGATGCTAAGCCTAAAGTTCCCAACACCGAGCAAACGCGAGAAAACCAAGCCGGTTGCGAGCTGTTGTGGAAGCCCCTCTCCTAAATCTCGCCGCGCGCGAGTGCGTTGCGTTTGGGTCTGAAGCGAGTGTTTTAACGATATTTCCTTTTGTCTACACTGCTTCCATTTTGTTTTTTATTATGAAGTAAAAGTGTGTTAATTTATTTTGTTACGCTCACAACCAAGTGACCGCGGTCACCACACTTAAAATCTCGCGTGTAACAGCCAAAACCGCAGTTTGCGATAACCGCGGTTAAGGTTTAGTAACCACGGTTAGACTTAACTGGGGTTACTTCCGCCGAGTCTCCATACAAACTTTAACTCTGTCAAACGGAACTCCAAGCCGCTACCTCCACCACGCCCGCTTCACAACAAGCAGCGCTACCAGTCTTTCTTGATATTTACCCAGCCGAACGACCCCCTTCCGTTCATTGACTAGCCACAATAACCGTTAATTAGTGATCACCATTACGAACTACAGATGATCGGAACTCTGGCGATGGATACGTCGGCCTTGGCTCTATATGTAGCGGAGCGGCCGGTTGAGTGCAAAATCAAGACCAACTGCTCTCGAAGTTAGCTGTTACTAAACGCTGGCACAACCGCGCAAAAAAAAAAAAAATAAATAAAGCATGTCCAGGGGAATCGAACCCGCTACATGAGTGCCATTGTCGGAGGCGCACCCTCCACACCAAATCTGAATTTTTTCTTTTGTAACAGTAACTTTATTTACAAATATACATACAGGGCCAGGTGAAGTGATTACTGAAGTTTCAGAGAACAGTGTAATATCATTTGCTCGCACAGACAAATAATCGCGTTCGGGAACTGAACAAGCCAAGACAAGATTCAGCGTGTTTCGCCAGGGAAGTGGAAACCATTCATAGGCAGTGCAAGCAAAGCCACGTAGTGCTGGCGTGGTTCCTATTAGAAACACTTACAAATGGGCGATGGTGTCATTTGTTTACAGTATACGGTAATGAAGTAGGGGCAAGGGGTTGGGCGTAGAAGTCGTTAGTGGGCAGAAGTGGCCCATGGTGCTGTCCCGCTTCCGGCCCTCAGATCAAGTCCCATCTCCTTTGCTGCTCTACCTTAAACTCCATGAGGGCTCGTGAGCCCCGCGCCAGTGAGTCGCGAAGCTCAGTGTCTGAATCGGGCCCGTCAAGGGCGGCCACTGCCCACTACGCCTTCTGTACAAAGTGCCTCCACGCCGGCTGCGGGCTTTCGGCACATTCAACTACGTCGACTCTCGCCCTCCATAGCGAGTGGAGACCTATGACGTGGACGCAGTCACGGAGGAGCGGGTGCTCCGAGGCCGCCTCCAAGAACCTCAAGTTCATCCAGGTGAGCTGCCAGTACGTGTCGAAAGAGCACAGCCACTTTGCAGAATGGCAATGGCATCGAAGTCAGTCAAAGGCTTGGTTCTCGGCGACGAAGAACTAAGAGTCCTGGCTTACGCGGATGATGTCGCGTTCGTATGTTCGTCGAAAGAACAGGTGAGGGAGATCGTCGCGCTCGCGCAATCATTCTGTCGGTTTTCGGGTGCTCAGCTGAATCTTTCTAAGTGCGAGGGAGCATGGCTAGGTGAATGCCCACCAAACCACCACAGCTCTACGGAGTCCAAGAGAGTGAAATGCTGGGCTTGTTGGTTCATACTGTTGCAAAAAAGAAACCAGCGGCAAGCACACGCAGGACAAGAGAAGGAGGGACACAAAGGTAGTCCCAGAGGAGGGACAGAGGAGGGACAGAAGGAGGGACAGAGTTGGTAGTCCAGCGTTGTGTTTGTGTCCCTCCTTCTCTTGTCCTGCGTGTGCTTGCCGCTGGTTTCTTTTTTGCAACTCTACGGAGTCCGATGGAGGGAGGCCATCACCCGCTACCTCGGAGTCAACCTGGACTGCGGCCGAGCCATTGCCCCCCGCTGGCAGTCAAAGCTGGCAGCCACGGGTAGGAAGTTGGAGCCCTGGAGAGCGCGACACATCGCCTTTTTCTCAAGGGCACATGTTTGCAATGCCGTGTTATACCCGGCCGTCCTGTACGTGGCCAGAGTATCGACCATCGACGCAGGCTCAGTGGCCAAGCTACACCGGCTGTTCGCAGTATTCCTCTGGCGATCCACCTACGAGCCTATGCGTCGCACTAACATTTTCTGGAGTCCGGAAGCGGGTGGCCTCGGGCTTGTTAACGTGGAGCTCAAGCTGACAGTGCAACGTTTTTTGTTCTTCCGGGATCGTCGTGACGGTTTCCTTCGGGCTGCTCTGCAAAACGTAGGCTCCTCACATTTGGCCCCTTGGCTGCCAACAACAGCGGAGTTTACACATAGTAACCGGGCAACGGGCTTTTACAAAGAAGTGGCGGCAGCGGTGGCCCTCTTGCAGGGGCTGTTCTCTTAGGAGTACCTGTGCGCAGTGGCCCCGAAGAAGTTGTACTGGAACCTGGTGGAACAGATCCTTCCACCCCCCATGTATCGCTCACCACCTCTAGGGCGCATGAAAAGTGACGTCCTTCGGCGAGTGCGGAAGCTCCCCATTCCTTCTGGTTCGAAGGATTTCTTCTTCCGCTTTCACACAGGGGTTCTACCCACTAAGGCAAGACAGGGGGAGAGGGGCTTCTTTCTTCCTGGAGGGACCAACTGCTTGTTGTGTGGTAGGAGGGAGACGGCAGAGCACGTCTTTGTGAAGTGCAACACGGCGTCGTATTTCACACCAAATCTGAAGAGTGAGCATGGCGTCTAATCAGCCGGTTTTGCTTTCGTCTGGACGGAACTGTACAAATTTCACGCCGGCTCCGTCTGGACGGAACGCTCAGCTCTCATTTGTATTCCGTCTGGACGGAAGGATAACCCGCAGAGCTCCGTTCCGTCAGGACGGAACTTTAGCACTTGTATATCGTTCCGTCTGGACGGAACGCTAGACACAGCCTTTTTTTTTGCGGTTGCGGCTACCACACTAGATGTTATTATTGCTTGCACTTATTTTCTTGCCACTCTTACTTGTTGTTATCATGTTCTTTTTCTCTTGTTTCACTGACTTGTTGCTGTATTATATATCTAGTTTTTGTATAACTTCTCTTGTTATTTTTTGATGACCTGCCCTTTTTCCCCCCTTACCCAATGCCCTGCTGGGCCTGTAAGTATTTTGAATAAATAAATAAATAAATAAATAAATAAATAAATAAATAGATAAATAAATGAATAAATAAATAAATAAATAAATAAATAAATAAATATCCCACCAGGAAATTTCAGCTTCACTGGAACACAGTCCACTCAGATGCAAGCCTAGAAGACCACTCCAACTCTACGGCGGTTGCAGTTTGGCTACCAAGGCGACGTGGGACTTCATCAATAAAAAAAAAAAGGCCGCGTGTCCACTCCCTTCGCGGCAAATGTCGCCGAAAGACGATAGGCTTCGGCCACCTCTGCCACGTAAATGACTCTTTTCTCTACCTCATCCACATCTCTTGCACTTCCCCTCCATTTCTATCCTCTTACGATAAACAGGGAGGAGGTTTGCTAAAGTCAATTCAATTTACCCGCGTTATACTTCTCGCGCTGCCTCGTGGAACCTTTCGTTACTGTTGGACTTGGAACACTGCCACGAGGTCCAGCTGGCGCGAGCACTTTTTGTATTTTTGGTTCGCAGCATTGTTTTCAACGTGTATTTTGTATTTGCTAATCTCAAATATGAAGCACAAATTTATTTTCAATTAAAAGAACACTGCGAGTGCGAGTAATGCACTGGTGTTATGTCTGAAATATGCCTATTCCTTTTTTTCCCTCAACAATGTTGACTAGTATGAGATAAGTTTCCAGATTTAGTGGCTCGAAATCGTTTTGGCTATTTAAACTTCCCGCCGTTCGAGATATCTTCCCTACTAATGGCCGTATGGCTGAGGCGAGGGACAGACAGACCAAAATATTCGGGTTTAAGTAGCCCAGACTATCTCGTTTAAAACTTGGGCGTCGAGGAGGCCCAAAACGGAGCCATCCTTTTCGTCAGTTGGTCTTCGAGAAAAGAATAGCGAAGGACTGAATAGGTAGCGCGGTGTGTGATACAAAGCACCCTCTCGTTCTAGGGGTGCCCGGGTGGGGGGCGCCCTCTGCGGGGAGGAGCAAGAGCTACGTGCACAAAAGAACAACACGCTCTTGAGACTGTGGCGCTATCTGTCCTTAATATTGTAAAGCATGAAGGATTCAATGCGATGTCGAACGCCTAGGCGGCGGAAGAAGGTTTTCACCCGTATTCACCGTCGTACGCGTCCAGAGGACGTTTCTACGCGAAGTAGTTTTTAAATAAATACTAACGCCCTGTTAAGTGCGTTAGTATTATAATTAGTATTCAAGATTTATATTAGCTTCGTCATGTTAAAACCTGCCATTTAATTTTCGTAGAAAGACGCGCAGTTTTACGCGTTAACAGGCCATGCACACCAGAAAACATCGGCCTCCGTTGTAGTTGCGCATTCATTACTATTCTATTTCCAGCAAGTTATGAGAAAGCTAATGCTGTTCTTGTAATTTTAAGTGAAAGTCGAAATTGGCGTAAAGTGAACGGAGTTTATTGCGTTAGGAATTCGGGATAATTTGAGGCCTTTAAACTTGTACAAAATAAAGGGACCGCTGGAAACATTTAAAATCACCCCGTTTGACCACAGATAGACAGATATCCGTAGGACGTCCGTTTTACGGCCGAACGTCCGAGTCTCGCGCTCGACGTCCGGGGGACGTACTTGGAGTGTATTTTTCTCGGAAACGTGAACGTCCGTTCAATTTGGTCCGACGGACATCCGGGCTACGTTTGTGGATGGACGTTTGTTGTGGTCCCATCAATAAAGTCCGCTGGACGCCCATCGTTCGTCTGTATGGTTGAAAATTGATTGATTGATTGGCTGTTTATTGGAGGAGGTCATAAGACTCTGAAGGGGGTGGGGAGAGTAGGAAAAGGGGAAAAGTTATCAAAATCAAAAGCCTTCAAATACACATTTGTTCTTCTTGCCACATTAGAAAGTCCGTTCGCACTTGTCACAGAATCACTGACCAATACAGGGCTTAGTCAATCACGAATCAAACTGCTTAACCATTCTCGAGGGAGGATTCTACAACTGTCTCTAATAAAGAGGGATTAGCGCGCATTTGATGAATATGGTCCTCTTCATCACACGGGACGGAGTCTAGTCTTAAAAGTTCCGAATGTCCTTGTGAAAAGGCAGAGGACGTCCAGATAAGATGGTAAAGATTGGAGACGACTAATTCCCCACAAAAGATGCACTTTGGATTATGTGCTGTACCAGGCTGGGTTCATTTAAAAAGAATGTCAGGAGTATATGAAGAGTTTGCGTAGATCTTGTTTCAATATTCCTCGATCATGTTTGTCACTCATCGTAATGAGTGCCACCCCTCCGAACACGTAAATTTATGCTCAGTCGTGTGTTCTTTCGCGCACCACTGTCTAGGCAGACATTATTCATAGTTCTCTTGTTTTAGAAGTGCGAAATGTTATTCAGCGTGAACCAGTGTGCGAGGCGGTGCACCAGAACGACGGGTGTATTGTTTGTACACTGTGGGGGACAAAAAGTAAAATGAAATTTTTTTCATGCCTCTTACTAAATATTATCGTAGGGGGAGGCACTCTAATGAGCCTGTAGGCAAAATTTGGTGCGTAGCATTCGGTGCTGAGTCCCACGCAGCCCCAACAATATACAAAAATCGTGGAAACGGTTGTTAAATTCTCTGCATTAACCAGAAAATGGGGAAATGTCGGAGTTACCACATTTAATCGTTGTAATAGCGTAAACAGAGAGAATTGGTCGAGTAGAATTTAAGAAAATACAGAAAATAAAAAACAAAAACATTCGAAAGTCAACGTAATGAAAAGAATTCATATTAAAAATGAAAATAACAAATCCCGGGCAAGAACGACGAAAACACGAATATGAAATCATCAAAAGGGGCCAACCGTGTAAGGCCTGCTTTTGCGCAGAAAGCATAATTGGCAGAGTTGACATATGTCATGGCTGTAATAGCGTAACTTAAGGAAATTGGTGTAACCGAAGAATAAAAAAAGCAAAAAATACAAAAAAGAATTCATAACAGCACACTTAAAAAATTAAAAATGTACCCTGTAAAGCTCCGCAACAAAAACGATGGCGAAAATAAGAAAACTCGGAAAGTTACAATGGCAACACAAATAAAATATGCTAAACATGAACCAACATGTAACGCCCTGCATTTTTGCGAAAATGCATCTTTGGCGGAGTTCACACATTTTTTCGTTATAACAGCATAAATAGAGATAATTCCTCGGGCGGTATTTTTCAAAAGCAAAAAATACAAAAGCTCAAAAATGAGGCAAAGACGAACTTACAAAATAAAAATTGGATCTTATGCTCCTCGATCCCCCATAATACGAAGGTTAAGAACCACTAAACAAAAAGGTTTAAAAAAGATTTAAGAAGTCTGCACAGGATTGCAGCAACCGGAGTAACGCTTAAAGGAGTACTGACACAAAATTTCAAAGCTGAGATAACTATGTAAAATGCTTCCTTTTTACCAGGGGATATCTCCCAGCAAATTTCATCAGCAACCGTTCGGCGTAACATATTTTAAATCCATTTTAATCTTCGCCCGCACGAGAAAGCCCACAGCGGGCCGACACGACATCATCTGCTACTTGCCCCAAACTACCGACTTCGGGGCTCCCGTGTCGAAGCCGTTAGGTAGTGGTTCGTTGAAAAGGAAAAGAAATGGACTGGGGATAATTTTGAGCCCATCTGGGGGCTCACCGGCATACAACCCAGTCCGGGGGGTAGGGAATATAGAAGGGGGTGAATAGCCGACGCGCTGGCTGTGGTTGGCACGCGCTACTCCGGCGTGTGTACATGTCATGGTTTTGGGACTGACGTCATGCTGCCCGGGCGCGTGGTGACGGTGAAGATCTCGGCTGGTCTGGGCGCGAGCATACCTCCCGTCATGGCGGCCGCTTGGCGTTCGTTTTCTCCAAAACGAAACTGACACGAATAAACGACGCCGGAAATGAATAGTTACGCTGCGCTCGACCGTCGCTTGTGCCATTCCAGTGAAAAAAAAAATCGTAACACGAAAATTTCGTATCAGTGTCCCTTTAAAGATAGGAAAAGAGCGCGTCCTGGGTCAGATTGACAGAAAAAAATTAAAGTTGGGCTGTGCACGCAATACGGATAACTGGCAACAAATTGCATCCGGGTAACACAGTGGCTTACGAAATACGAGACTATAATCGGGAGGAAACAATGAACTAGATGGAGGGATGAAATAACAAATTCTTGGCAAAGAATGGGTTTAGAAATTGCAGGATATGAGCGGTTGCGAGCTTATGGGGGGGGGGGGGGGTTAATCTGTTTGCAGTGGACATCATTAGGCTCCTGAAACGGATGATGGTAGTGTCGATGATGATGACGCAACAGTGGGGCAAGAACGGTGACAGCTGCAGCTCCGGGCTTTGAAACCTGTGGTCACTTACCGCTTCATTTGTGACTGTTTGAAGATTGTTTTGGATTTATAGCGCAGTATATATTGTTACGATAGATTGTTTCACCGCAGCCTGGTATGTTAACATTTTCTATATCTATGTATTTTGATCTGCAAGCCCTAATAAGTAATCAAATATCGCACACCTTGTTTGTGCCTCGAGCCAGCACAACATTTTAGAATGTTATAGATGTGCATGATTCAATAGCCTTTTTATCCTGACCCTGATATGCGGTTGATGTCAATCAAGACGAACCTTGCAATGTTGGCTCGTCTGCCTGAATAATTGTTATATATGTTAAGCATTTATAACCAGGAGATTCCACTGACAGTTTTTACTGGATAACCTCGTGTATTTATTATGCACTGTGAAAATAAATAGTGAATGAACCTTGAAACATACCAAGTAGAGTACACAAAAGCGCCTATGCACTTGATCTTTGGCACGAGCTTGGTTCTCTGCACAAGGGGGCAACCTGGTTAGTGTAGCCTGTTGCGCAAAGCGCACTCGTTCTCGAAATCGGAGATCTCGGGATCCATTCCCCGGAGAAGTGGATCGGTACGCTTGTCTCATACGACACACCCCCAATCTTCATAAGTTAAAATGGAAATTGGAATTGCTTTATTTCCATGAAATATACGCAAATTTATGGTGTATTTTTCGGGAAAAGAGCTGCCTAAGTGAACTTGACAGACCCTATAAAATGGGTAAACAGTGGCAGCAGCAACACGGTGGGCCGGAAGAAAGAAAATAATAGAAAAGAAAGAAAGATAACATATTTCCCTGAAAAAAGATACCGCCACAGGAGACGAACGAAGCTAGGTTCCTGTGCAAGCGTTACGGTTACTCAAGGCGAGGTACTGAGAAGTACCGGTCAAAGAAAGCAACACGGGGTTTTGGAATTATGCGTGGAAAATATTTATGGAGATGACGCATACGGTAAAAAAAAAAAACAACAAACAAAGCGTGACAAGCAAACGGAAAAAAAAGGTTGAGGTAGCGAAAAGTATTAGGAGAGATGTTTTAGATCTGTCCTAATAATTTAGTTCTCTCTCATCTAATTTAGTTAGATATCTTTAGACCTCTCCTAATACCGCAGGACATCGTGGCTCTGGTCGTCCGGTCAGGGCCGGCCTTACCTCTATCGGTGCCCTGTGCGAACTGCTCACAAGGCGCCCCCCTCCACCCCCCCCCCCCCCCCCCCCCCATCCGCTTCCTCATCCCCTCCCCCAACCCGTCAAACTCATCTTTACAGCGAAGCTGTCTAGCTAGGATCCAGGAGACCGCCTCCGACTGCAGAGCGATGTAGACAAGAATACCACGTGAATATAGCGCCCTTTTGCGGCGCCCACTCAAATCCCTGGAACCGTAAAACTGTGCGCCTTACCTTCAGCATAAGAAAAAAATCATAAAAATAATAAAATATCCCAGGGCCTCCATATTTTGATACAACACGGCTATATTGCCCCTGAAGAGATGTATTCAGAGCGATAAATTTGTGCATAGAGGTGGAGGCGACTTTATATGCCTTTAATTGTAAGTTGGCTTTTCCACATTGTGTCTTGTACAGTGAAGCACATCCATCTACGGAGGCAGTATGGTTATAGAAAACGGCCATAACTCCTGTTTCATTTAAACTGCATCGAAATCAACATATATTGTTACGTGGCGGCAGGACAAAGATGAACCGAATGATGCGATGGGTTGAAGCGATCTATTTACATTATGTGCACAGCGGCCATAACAGAGCTCGCGCAAGGCGCGCGCCAGGCACTTCGTCGTCGTCGTCGTCGTCGTTCTTAAATACCGGCGCTGTCAGGCATTGACCACCCGAGTTCTGTAACAGTATGACAATTGCCCGCTAAGAGGGCTCTACCATTACGCGAAATTTCATTTTCGTTTCAAAATTAAGTACTTCACAGTAAAGTTGTAAATTTTGGAGAATTCCCGTCTGCTGTCAATGCATGGACTTCTACGGGAGGGAAGCGGGCAGCCCGTGTTTGTCCGCAAAAAAGAAAAGTCTAGTCCGTCCAAGTTTCATTCAGGTAATCAACTTGGAAATATGCTCAATCGCAAATTGAAAACAAACGTGTTTTTTTTTGTGCACTTCTTGGACCGCGCTCCGGTGAAAGCATATTCTCGTTTACATTGAGGCTCGGCACCGCAGGTTCGTTGGTCGACCTTCTTCACAGACCGGAAGGACACGGAATTTCTTTTAAAGCGAAAACTTCCTTAGAGGGACCGATGGCGTTCTGTCAGAAATCTAATGCATTTCCCCGTAGACTGGTTGGCCGACCGAAAAGCTCTCATAAAAAAAATAAAAGATGTCCTAGGGCCTTCATATTTTGCTACAAGACGGCCTCTAATTTCTCCTAAAAATGTCTTCTCGGCAATCCATTTGTGTTTAGAGGTGACGCCGACTATGCTTTGAAGGTATGAATGTAAGCTTGTCTTTGTAACTTGGCTTCTCCACATTGCCTGTTTTGCAGAGAAGCATGGCCATCTGCGAATGGAGCATGATTACAGAGAAGAGGTCTAACTCTTCTTTTATTAAAAGTATGCCTAAACAAATTACATGACAATTGCCCGCTAAGACGACTCGACATGCATGAAACCAAGCTTCTGTTGTGGTAAAACGTTCAGGTGAAAATCGCGGAAAAGAAAAGGTTCTTGATGAGACAATACATGCATCGATGATGAAGAAGGAGTACAATAGCATATATCTCATAAATCATGTATCAGTATACATTTGAATTGTTCGTAAATGCGTTGTTTAGTGCGCAAAAAATCGTCGCCTTCGCGCTTCTCTCAACTTTCTCAGGAAGGGATGGTAGAGTTTTTATAATTACCTTTATTTCAATTGATTCGTTTCGTTTTTTACAGCCAAGCGGTATAGCTCCACCCCCCGATGTTTTCATCGCGGTGGGCAAAAACGATCTCCGTGGGCAAAAACTTCAAGGCGCCAAGGCCTAAGACACCGAGCGCATGCGCCAGGCTAATCAGGCATACAGCGTAGAGTTCGGAATTTGTTCAAGGAAACCGCAAAACAAGCATCAAAACCGCATACTGAATGATAAGGCGCCCATGAACAACGGCACCTCCCCACCATTTGTTTCTGGTAAAGATTATGTTTTCAGATTATTTTTGAAGACTAGGCAGGATCTAGTGTCACTAAATAGAGCAGTTCTTGCCCAAGACGCCGAGCGCCAGGCTGGGCATGACCCAGCATTTGCCGCATCTTTGGGCCCACTTCTGCTGCAGAAACGCTGCTACACGCGTTATCTTTCATTCGCATTCCGAACGACGTCAGTCGCGCGCAGCCGCCGAGCAGGGAGGACAAGCTAAGCCTACCAGAGTTGACCGACTAAACCATCGTAGTGTAAAAAAAATGTCACGTAATGCGAACTGACCAATGATCATTGCGGCGGCACGGAACAATAGGAGAAAAGAGTGCCGTACTCTGTACCCTTATCTAATGACACTAGCCGAGCGCAAGCGACAAGCCAGCCGAGTCGACCAGAACCATTCCATACCTTACTCCATCACCATTTGTAGTGGTTTACAACAACTTTGCTGAGCATCCACTTCCGCAGGATGGTATGGCAACCGATTTTTTATAGAAAGGTGTCTAATCGTAAGAAAAATTGTGTTTCACAGTTCATTCACGCGAGCTATGCATTTCGGTGGCTGAAGCCTGCAACGGGGTCCGCGAATCAAAGCGCCAGCCAGAATTAGGTTCTCATGCATGACACCACCTAAGGTTCCATCACATCAGAGACCCTGTACATTTCAAGCAGGTAATGCTGCCTAAAATGCACGAACGAAAATAGGCTATCCAGTAAAAAAAGGTTAGTTGTATTAACCAAAATGCCAGACAACTGCAGTTATTAATCAAAAAGCTATATCTCGCACTGGAGAAGCCACGATATTGTCTGATTGACTGCCTGATTTTGATTGATTGATTGTAGGGTTTTACGCGCCGACGCAACGCAGGCGATGAGGCGCGCTGTAGTGGAGGGTTCCGGATTAATTTTGACCACCTGGGGATCTTTAACGTGCGCCGAAATCTCGTACACACGGGCGTTTTTGCTTTTCGCCTCCATCAGAAAAGCGGCCGCCGCGGCCGGGAATCGAACCCGCGACCTCGTGCTCAGCAGCGCAACGCCTTAGGACTGCCTGATTTTGTTTGTCTGGCTTTGTCTGTCTGATCTTAGACCTACTTTTGACTGTCTGATTTTAAGCCTTTATAAGCAACCAAACAGGGCCAGAGGCACAAATACGACGGTCATTAAAGCGAAGCAAGTAGTGCTATAGCTAGTCTCAAACAGCAGGAGCAGGAAGACCTCCGTACTGAGGAGATCGATGAAGCGTCCGTTTTTTTTTTTTTTTCCCGTAGAATACGTCCGTAAAATTATAGGTGTTTCTACAGTACTACGTACTCGCGCCTTCTCATAGGTTAAGTGTGCTGCGCAGAGGACCAAGACAGGCAAGGAAACATCGGCGAAATGCGGAAGTGAGGGTGTTATTACTACAGAACGTAAACAGCGGGTGCGCTAGCTGCAGGTAGACATTTCGGGTAACATATTGACAGAAGGACAAAGTTTCAGCGTTAAACCCGATGACAGGGACATCTTCTGGCTTTTCAGAGAAAATACACATACCATATTGTTTTATAATCACGTATTTATTCGGTTCTGTATAAAAGCGTCTCGGCCGTGGTCTGGGGTTGGCGCAGCCCTTTTCCTCACGCACACGGGCAAAAGTCTAGCGGGGCAAAATCATCGCTGTCAATATGAGCACAATCTCCTCAAGTAACCTCCTCAAGTAGATCAGGCTAGTTAGCCTTACACGAAAACTAGGCTTTCTCTTCGACTTTAAGGGGTATTTTCAGTGTTTTCTGTTTCTCTGAAGCCTTTCGCCACACGCCAGTAATTTTACTACATCTGTCTTTCTTTCTTTTGACCCGCTGCAGTGGCTCAGTGGCTAAGGCATTGTGCTGCAGAGCACAAGGACGCGGGTTCGATTCCCGGCCGCGGCGGCCGCTTTTCTGATGGGAGCGAAAATCGAAAACGCCCGTATGTTCGCGATTTCGGCACATGCTAAAAATCCCCAGGTGGTCGAAATCAATCCGGAGCCCTCCAATACGGCGCGCCTCATCGGCTGCGTTGCGTCGGCGCGTTAAACCCTACAATCAATCAAATCAATCTTTTCTTTGACAAATAGCCCTATTTAGAAATCTGCGCAGGGAAGACAGCTGTAGCCACATGGTGCTGTAAGAAAGTTTTTTTTTTTTTTTTGATGTTGCGGATTTATAATTTACCGCCAACATGAACAGTAATGATGAGGAGAGAGAAGCCGACAACGAAGTGGCTCGTTCACGCGCCTGGTGATGCGTGCGGGCACGTTCGCTCGTGATTGGGTTCGGAACGCTGCGCTTGAACGACCGTGCCCGCACGCAACGCGGGAGGGAGGAGATTGAAATCAAACCCAAATAATGTAGGAAATATGCCTTCCATGTTGCGAGGCCCATGACGTCAGCCTATGCTTGACAAATAAAGATTTAATCTCTCTCTTTCCCTCATAATTAAAGCAACCCGGGCTTTAAAATAATGCTACACCCAGAAAAAGCAACATCTCTAATGAAGTAGCAGACCATTGTACGACATTTTGTCCATATCCATGCACACAGTACCAATACTAGTAATAAAATCGTTGTTACACAGAAATAAGGTCAATTCGATTTTGTGCGTCACTTGTTTCTACCTTAAGTGGAGCTTACTTGTGGGTCCGGTAACTTTGCGACAGGGCTCCCTTTCAGCATAAGTGTTGTTCTTGTTTCAGCATTTTAAGTTAGACTATTAGACTACTAAGTTCGACTGGCTAGACTATTAAAAATACCGGCACATCGCACAAAATGAGTGATTATGAAGATTTTTGCGGTAATAGTTCAGTAATCACCTTCGTACTTAACACGGGACTTCCAGGCCGTCGGTACAAACTAAATGTCGCATTCGTGGCCGTCCATCGCCACTGTCTTCAAGATTCCGAATTCCACAACAAGCGCAAAAGAACGCTGCGGGCCTGAGGACATAAACACTCGACGTTATCATCTTACGCCGGGCTCGCGATCTTGAACCTCTTCCACAAGACTCTCCAGTTTCGCTATTCTCGGCGTATATACTGGATTTCCACCTGCACGATCCAAGGTACTGGTCATGTTATTCGTCACAGCGATCGTCGTAATCGGTAAGCAGTCCCGCTGCATTATCGCCGTTTTTACTGCTCTTGAAATGGGTAACGCGCGTCTCTGTGAGTTATTGGAGCTAAAGTCAATGCTTCTTTCACTCCTTAAATCCACCAGGGTTGTGCAGCGACTGAAGCGTCGCGCTGGTGCGCCGGGGTCAGGGGTTCTATTTGAAGTCCCTGTTTTCTTTTCTGATGCGGGGAAAAAACGGAAAACAAAGAAGCAAGCAAACAAGCAAGGAAACAGACCAAAATTCCCGTGCGGATGAGGCTACGGTGCGCATTTGAGAATCCCAGGTAGTCCAAATGAACCAGCAGCACCTTGACATACGGAGTGTCTGGAAGCCCAGGTTTGTATTCGGAGCATGAAACCGATATGCGAGTTCGAACTAATCTTTGGCTTGCCTTTTACATAAGTAATACACCCGTCAACATAGACCTATAAAGTAAGTAGAAAAACAATCAGTAAAGATTTATTTGCATGAATTTCTAAAAAATTCTGAGTGATACAGGAAACGTGCTGCATATTGCTGTTGGTCATTTCGCTCTTGGCCTCGCATGGCTTGCTGTTTCCCATGCTGTTCGGAACCGCACACAGACAGATTATCGTGTCTCAGACAGAATTTTTTTTCGGAATGACCATATTCAAACTCATCCAGTGTTTTAAAATTCGCCTGCAGCCAAAGAACCTCTACGGCTGGCTGCCTGCTTGGCTGCGTACTCACGCCCTCAATTTCTGTGAACCAAGGGGAGGTCAGACTGACATCGTCGAGCGCTGATTTATAAATGATAACCACCTCGCCCCTTAACTCTCACCCTTGCCATAGCCTCTCGACCAATCATCTCGAGTGGACCTTTAAAGTCCTTGGCCTTGAACTCTCTCTTTCACCGTGAACGCCTCTTGCTCCAAAGACCATGGAGCCGCCGTGGCCACAAAATGCTGAAGGAGTTGCCTGGGAACGTATAATCTTTAAACAATGGAGAAGCGGCCTGCTCTTCGGTATATCCCTATGTATGTGCGGCGCAATGCCTCGAAACTTTTATAATGGCGCAATTCGAGCCTCAACACAACTTATGCTTGTGCTGCACTGAAACTTTCAAGGGACCTTGTTGTAGTACCGGTCCTCATAGCGGCCGCCACGGCGAACTAAAAAAAAATCACGCCATATCCACGGAATGAATGATGATTAGTGGGGCGAAGCTCGAGAGGGGGAGATCATCGGTAACCGTAATTCGCCCATTACATCATTAAGAAAGACGTAATACTGTGTGCGTACATTGTACAAATCAACTTTTATTTTCGGAGTAAATGCTCCCAGGCCCAGACTTGGTGAAAGACCCCGCGCCATCGAGAACTACCCCGCACCTCCACCACAATTTGTCACGTAGGATGGGACACAACGGTAAAGAAAGAACTTTTATTTAGGGCGAACTTGTGCCCGAACAAGACGAGAGGAAACTAGCAAAGGTCCTTGCGTTTCGTTCGATCTCCGAGAACGACTGCCTGCGTTCGTGGCGTGATCTCTTGCGTGATCTCCCCCTCGCAGTGCACGTGCGCTCGCGCCTCCGTTGGCGAACACAGACAAGCTCGCGCTCCCGGTGCCGAGTTTGCACTGCCGGTTGCAGCCGGTTCTTGCGCGTGCAACGCGGCCCACTTTGCGACACCTCCGAAAGAATGCGGCGGTCACGTACCACGAGACACAAGGGATGGACAGACCCATGGCTTTAGGAGCTTCGCCCCTAAAAATGGCAGTCAGACACGCCGCCCTAGAGACTCGCTGTCGGAAAACTCGCGCACAAAATTCAGTTCCTCCCACTCCCACCCGTCACTGGTTGCTTTCACGTGAATGGCAGGGAAGCAGGCGCGCATTCCAGTGCAGACCACTTTAGGGACTCGCCTTGTCGTCGTAGCTCGCTCGCTGGACCCAAGTAGAGCCACACACTTGGAGCCACACGGCGTTTCGTCGTAGCGGCTGTCGCCGCGGCGTAACCCAGAGACTTCGAAAGCCAAGCGGTTTATATAGTCATAAGCGTTCGAAACTGGTGAACCGCTGGCGCTTATCATACATTCCTCGTTATTTAGCGCAAAGAAAGCTGCAGGTACATTTGAGGCAAGATATACGTAATTAACCGGCAGCGCCCGCATTCATTTAGTTAGGAACGCTCGTTGGGTTGGTTTTTAGGATAGCAAGCGCGAAAAAAAGTGGCCTTGCAATGCCGGCACGTGCGGGAGCGCAAAGACAACGGAAATCCCGCTATCCCCAACCCCCTCGAGCGATGGGAGACCTTGCTGTCCAGCCCCGACCTCGCTACTCAGTACGGACTGGTGGCCAGGGGCCAGGAGCTGCTGGACACATATGGGTCCCGTGACTAGGGAACTCCCCTATCTGGTGCCTGCGCGCACACACCTTTTTAAAGGGCTCAGTAAAAGTTGATTCTCGCTCTCTCTCCGCTGGCGCAGTTTCAGGCAGGGGGCGTGCGAGCACTGTGAAGGCGGGAAATTTGAATTGCATTGTGTGGTAGCAGTGAGCGGGTAGCGGCGCTACAGCCCATTATGGCGAATCACTGCTCTGCACTTCAGACAGCTTTCAGGTTGAGTGGAACGGCTTTAATTTTTTTACTTCTTTCCTTCTTCGTCACTGCCTCACTGGTAGCCATGAGCTCGCAGCATGGTGAGCCTCAAAGATCTTTCTCCTTTCCTTTGTAAGCTTTCCTTTGTAAGTGTGCAAGAACTAACTCGCCACGAGCTGTCGAAAAAGAGGAAACAAAAACGTGCAGTGCTTTAGACAGCTTAGCGGCTCTCCCCGCAAGAAGCTGAGGGTGCGTCCTTTTGTTCACACTGCCCGAGGCGACTGCCAAGAATGGAGTACCGGGAATCCGCGCATCCGCAGATTGCTAGTGAAAACGAAGTTCATTGGCCGCTGATTTACTTTCAATAGAGATATCGAGAGACGATTCTCCTTTCGATAGACAGTGCGTCTATCTAAAGACCTAAGGAAGGGCTCCTAAACGGCGCTGTCGCGAAGGTGTAAAGTGCAGGACGTGTTAATTTTCGTTGCCAAGACGTGAGATTGTGCACTGATGAGAAGCAGATGGAGTGAAAAATAACCTCTTTTTGAGCAGAAACTATGGAACTCAAAGGCATTCATTCAATCAATGTGCACGTTCGCTACGGCGTCCGCAGCGCCAAAATTTCCTCTCAAAGAAACGAAAGAGGTGCACTGCTGGCAGTGCGAGAATCTCTAGTCGATCCGCGACAAGCATCGGCCCGTTTCGGTCGTGTCGTACGAAATCTGGATACGGCCACGAGCTGACGCCAAAGAGACACTTAGCTCACTATGGAGTTTCCCCTGCGATGCTTCCATAGAGGGTCACACTTATCTCCTCCCAACCTTCCCTTTTCCAACAAGGCTTCGCGCCATCCTTTTCAATGTTATTCTACTACTGCTACTACTACTACTACTACTACTACTACTAATACTGGTAATCTCTTTCTTTGGGCTTAAAAGCTGTCATCTGGCAGTTAGTGTCGAGAAGCGTTTTTTTTTTTCGGGGAAGGGGGGGGGGGTGTACCGAAATTTCTTGTTTTTTTTTTTTTGAGCGGCCGCTTTATTCAATTTTGCCGGCTACAAACTATTCGACTTAACTTGTCGTCCCCAAAACAAGGTGCTCTATAAATTACCCGCCGCGGTGGCTAAGTGGCTAAGGCGTTGCGCTGCTGAGCACGAGGTCGCAGATTCGATTCTTGGCCGCGGCGGCCTCTTTTCTGATGGAGGCGAAAATCAAGAACGCCCGTGTGTACGAGATTTCGGCGCACGTAAAAGATCCCCAGGTGGTCAAAATTAATCCGGAGCCCTCCACTACGGCGCGCCTCATCGCCTGTGTTGCGTCGGCACGTTGAACCCTACAATCAATCAATCAATCAATCAATCAATCAATCAATCAATCAATCAATCAATCAATCAATCAATCAATCAATCAATCAATCAATCAATCAATCAATCAATCAATCAATCAATCAATCAATCAATCAGAGCTATAATAATTGAAGGACTAATCACGCTATTATGCGTTAGTTGTTAAACTTTATCGGTGTCACTTTTGTACAGAGAACATAAAAAAACTTTGTTAAACATATTTGGTGAGGCACGTGGATGCCAGCCTGAAGAACTGACCGCTCTCTGACCGATAGTGCACTCTGGTTATCAGCACCGACTGACGACCGTGTTTCGTACTGCGCCGCGAGTACGTGTTTACGAGCGGTGCCTCTTTATCTGTATTTTGTCGGCAACTACTCTCGTAATCGAGCTTCGCTTGATAGGTGCGGTTGACAGTCAGCCCTAGTGGAGATTACCGGATATAGTGTTCCTAATCGAAAAATGCGACTTGCCACTTAGCCTTGCGGATAGCCAGATTTGACAGCTTATTTTGATTGTAGGGCTTAACGCGCCGACGCAACGCAGGAGATGCGGCGCGCCGTAGTGGAGGGCTCCGGATCAATTTAGAACACCTGGGGATCTTTAACGTGCGCCCAAATATCGTACACACGGGCATTTTTACTTTTCGCCTCCACCAGAAAAGCAGAAAAGCGGCGGCCGCGGTCGGGAATCGAACCCGCGTCCTTGGGCTGAGCAGCACGACGCCCTGTACCCACTGAACCTGCAGTGTTTAATGGCTTATATCAAGGAAAAAAAAATAGCCGGACACGAAAGCCTTCGAGCGAATTGTGAATGCGAAGGCAATGATGCTGAAATAAACGCCGCTGAGTGCTTCTTCCAAACACGGAAGGGCTATTTGCACGGCGTCTAGTTGTGGCTGTTGCTCCGCTGTGCAATGTCATCGGGGCGTTTGCTTGATACGCCGTCGAATATTGCACTCCGTGTCAGCCACAGTTGTAACTGTCCACTTTCCATATGAATCTGCGTTTCTTAGCAGCGCGAGGCTTAACTTCTGTTTTAAGCGGTTTTATGATGCTTAGCGAACGAAAAATCCGGCGGTCCCGTATACGCAGAGAACTCACATTGCTCATAGGCACCTTGTCACCCATAATGCGTTTTCGATGCTTGTTTTCTGGTTTCCTGAAACGAATTCTGAGCTATATTTATGCCTGATTAGCATCACGCATGTGCTGGGTGTATTAGGCCTTAGCGCTTTGGCGTTTGTTGCACACGGAAATGAAATCGTTGGCAGTTGAGGTGTACAACTTTGCTGTAAAAAAAGGGGATAGGTCGCGATATAGATGGTGATAAATACGAGGATAAGTTAAGCTAAAACATCGGTATACAAAGCATGGTCTAGTGACGCGCCGCCGATACGTCACAAACGACCATTCTCTTCCTGACTGCGTTTGCTTGGCTTCTCGAAGCTTGCTTTTGGTTCTTGAGCACGCGGGAATATTAACACACACACAAAAAAAACAGCGCAGCTGAGACTTGGGCAGATGTAAGGTTTCAAAGGCACGACTGCTGAACCAACAGTTTAATCGAAGTGGACACACATGTATATAATAGCGCCAACTACAAAACAAAAATTACGCCCACCTCCCTCGCGGGAACCCTGGTGTGATGCGACGCTGAGGGGGGTTCAAGCGCAAGCGGAGAGCAACCTCGACCGAAAGGCCGCCGGAGAGCGGCACACCGGTTATATGCGCAGCGCGCCCGAAGGAGAGGAGACCGCGGAAGAGAGAGTACTGCACATGCGCCGGCGCCAGTGCGTCTGCCGCGGCTATGACGCAACACAATCCAACACAATCCACTTTAATACAACCCAATACAAATCCGATCCAATCCAATCCAAGCCAATCCAAGCCAATCCAAGCCAAGCCAATCCATTCGAATCCAATCCAATGCCCCTCGCGAGAGAGGGTGAGCGGCGGAGAGCGCAGCTCGCGCGGCGAGGAGAAAAGGGTAGGTGTGGACGACAACAACGCCGACGACGCTGCATGGAGAGAGAGAGAGAGAGAGAGAGAGAGAGAGAGAGAGAGAGAGAGAGAGAGAGAGAGAGAGTTCGGAGAGAGAGAGAGAGAGAGAGAGAGAGAGGGGGGGAGAGAGAGAGAGAGAGAGAGAGAGAGAGAGAGAGAGGGGGGGAGACGTTTATTCGAGCTTTCTAAAGTGGGAGTGGTTCCCTAGTCCGGGAATCCATCAAGTGAGCAGAGAGCCTTCGCTCTGGATGCCAGGAGCTGCTGGACGTCCAGATGGTTGCTGGTCACCAGGTTCTCCCACAGCTCAGGGGTGGGAAGCAAGGCGAGTGAATGAGATGCAGTCGCATCTAAAACCATCAAATCATGATTCAGTGACACCTGCGTAAAAAATTAGGCTCGTCTTTGAGAGTGCAATAGACCCGCCGCGGCGGCTCAGTGGCTAAGGCGTTGCGCTGCTGAGCACGAGGTCCCGGGCTCGATTCCCGGCCGCGGCGGCCGTTTTTCTGATGGAGGCGGAAAAAAAGCAAGAACGCCCGTGTGTACGAGATTTCGGAGCCCTTTCAAGATCCCCATTTGGTTAAAAGTAATCCGGAGCCCACCACTACGGCGCGCCTCATCGCCTGTGTAGCGTCGGCGCGTTAAATCCCACAATCAATCGAGAGTGCAATAGAGGTGGAGCCTACGCATGCGCAGTAAAGCCTATTTACCTGCTCAGCTTTAATCATGTATGTTGTGACACAAACTGCGCTTACATGGCTGCTACTGAAATGCAGTGGACCTACCATCTGGTGCATCGACGTCATATATCGACGCAGCGAAGTGGCTTCATCATCAAAGCTCGTTCCGATGCACTTACCGCAGCCACGTAACCGTGATACAGTCGCCGCATTTCTTCGCAACTATTTTTGAACAGAGGTGTGCATCTGCACGTGCACCATGGGGAAAGCGTACAGCCCGGAAGCCATCGCTATCATTAATTTAGAGATTGATGAATGATTCTGGCCCAGGTTTAACGCGCCGACGCAACGCATGCGATGAGGCGCACCCTAGTGGAGGGCTTCGGAATAGTTTTGACTTCCTGGGGATCTTTAACGTGCGCCGAAATCTCGAACACACGGGCGATTTTCGCCTCCATCAGAAAAGCGGCCGCCGCGTCGAACCCGCGTCCTTGGGTTCAGCAGCACAATGCCTCAGCCACTCAGCCAGTGCGGAAGGTACATTATTCTAAAGAGAATTTGCTACATCGTTATTGTGTTCAAGGCTATCGTTCAAGCATCTTCCGGTCTGCCCGATGTACTGTTTCCTGCTAGTCAGAGTGTGTAGATAATGCCTTCTAGGCATTCCACGCACGCCTTCTACGCCTATTAATACGTTCTGTGGCCTGTTATCCCCTTGTTTGCCCAATCTGCAAAGCTTTAAAAGTTTATTAGGGACAGGAAACACGACTTTTAGTCTGCGCATTCGGCCACTTTTTAAAGGAAAAGAAGCCTGTCTTAGTTGGACATATGGCGTCCTGTAAAAAAAAATATAATGCATTTCCGCATGGACCGGTTGGTCGATCAGGAAGCTGTGATAAGATGTCTGGACACAGTGCGCGTGCGTGAAACCGGGCTTCATTGTGCCAAAATGGTGACTTGAAAATCGCGAAAAAGGAACGGTTCTAGATAGAAGACACGCACACGCAAATTGATCACGAAGGTGGGCAATAGTACACCTTTATCTCATAAACCAAGTATCGTTATACATTTACATTATTCGTAAAAGCATTTGCTTAGCGCGCAAAAAGTCGTACGGGTTCGTTCTTGGTTGTTTGCAATTTGTGTCTTTTGAGGTTTGACGATTGATTGAACGCACTTTGAGCGAAGGTTGGACGCACTCTTATCTTAGCGTTCGTGCTTCTCTCAACCTTCTTCAGGAAGGGATTGCAAATTTTTTACGTTGTGTGAAACATTTTGCATACACGGGCCAACCGATACCTTTTACCGGCCCTCCGTAGTTTCTGCGCGTGGGAGAGCCTTCGCGCGCCTTCTTCGGAGATGCTACATCAGACGTGGGATTACAAGCGCTCTGCAACCGCTCTAGCTGGTAGTCAAGCCTGCTGGCAGTATGGTGCGGGCAAGATTTCGCCAGGACATTCCGGAAATCAAAGTTGATAATGTCTCTTTCAGGTGTTTAGAATGGGTCGAGTTGTGTCGCAGAAGGGGTGTTTTTTCACAGCAGGGCGTTTTAGTCTTGAGGTTGGCCCGGTAGCTTTCGAAAAATCAACGACAAAGACGCAAAACTCCACCGGTGCGAGGCACCCGGCACGACATTCGCCTAGCAGCGTAGGCGGAGGCAAGCCTCGCCTAAAGCTATGACGGCATCGAGCGCGCCGACACCGCTCGACCTTCGAGAACACTCCATTAGTGGCGGGATCTCTCGCGTGCTGTTCTACTCGTCAGTTCACGTGCGTTCGCGCCTCAAGTGGGAAACAGAACAGCTCGCTCTACAGACGCCGAGTTCGCGAAGCCGTTCGCCACCGGTTCTAGCGCGTGCTAGCGCGGTCCACTTTGGGAGAGATGTGAAAGGCTGCTGACAAAACGGTCCGGGCCTGCCAATCATGGAGAACGTTCAGCGGCAAGTTCGGAAATTCGTGTGAGAGGCAACAGCCGGGTCTCGGACGAAGGCAGAGGGGTCGCCAACTCTGTTGTTTCTCCAGCCTTGCACCACTACTGCAAGCGTCGCAAATTTTTTCTTGTGTCGTAGTTGGTAGCACCAGCAGGTGCCGTCAAGAGCGGAACTTGAACCACAAACCTAAAAAAAAAAAAGATTTCCTCCGCTACCGGGAGCTGGAACATTAGGTCGCAAGTATGCAGTCCCAAAATTATGTCAATGTGTCCGCTCGATCAGGTGTTCACAAAGCTCGGTGTTCACATTGGAGAACAATTAAAATAATAGCAATGTATTGAAATACACGCACAGACTTCTTCTAGTGTTTCCTAGATGGTTCGGTCGCAGTGCGCAACAACCGCTTGGCTTTCAAAGCCTCTGTGGGACGCCGCTACGACGGAACTCCGCTACGACGGAATGCCGCGTGGCTGTACTTGGGTCCAGCGAGCGAGCTACGGCGACAAGACGAGCCCCTAAAGTGCTCTGCACTTACAAACATACAAGGTTCGTGCTGCAGTGACGTGCCATGGGCAGGAGTGACGTCCAATGTGCCAGCACTAAAAACGTAGTTACCTGCACGTTAGCATTCAAGTGATGCGATCAAACGAAACTAGAGGCCCAACTGCAATCGTCCAGTCACGTGTCTTTGCGATGGGTTAGTTAGGCGGCAGTCAATCGCCCAAACAAGATTATGTGGCGTCACAGAGAAGTTGCCGAAAAGTGACTGGAGAGTCGGCACTGCTTCACACGTCCTCTTTAATATCTCCGTTATTTGTTCAAAGTTCGCGATAAAATTGGTATTACAGTTAGCGGGACAAAGCAGTCGTTCTAATAAACCAAACATGTATTTGTCTTTATCGCCTCTTTGAATGATGTATAGTGCAACTAAGACTTTTTACAGCCTAGCAAAAACACAATAAAAACACTTTTAAAGGGTGTTTTGTCGTATAACATTCTTTGCAGGTTGTTTTTTGTGTTTTTTCTAGGCTGTAAAGCTGTTCATTATAGACGAAAGTCATTGTTAAGCGTGTAAATCATTTTAACGTATACGCTCTCGCCTCCAATGCGAGGAAGAACTCGGAAGAATGTGCGCGACGGCCCAACGCGCGTTGAATTCTGCCCGAGTGTGGTTGACTGTCGGGAAAAGCGCAATGCGAATATGCCCGGTCATAGCCTCACAAAGGGTGGGGGGTCTTGCGAAGTATTATGGCGTAGCCAGTTGTCGCGGGGATTCGTCAGTGCAAGGAACCATACGTTTTAAATGCGGAGCACTTTAGGGGCCCGGCTTGTCGTCGTAGCTCATCCGTAGTCACGGTATCTAGCTATCGTAGTAACGCCGCGCCTGTAACGCGGCGTCGCGCACCATACAAAGGCTTCGAAAAGATCCCGGCTTCCCCTTGTTGGGATCGAACCTGGGTCCTTCGCGTTACGAAGCCGATGTCAATCCCATTGTGCCATAGAGGCACACGTTCCTTAAATGCAAAGTGTTGGGGGTGATCTTTGCCACGGAGGCTGAAGTTGCTAGGACGCTAATAAGTACACGATAATATAAAATAAGGACTAAATTATGAATTAACTTATGAGTTACCCCAGATTAATGAAAACTCAATTCAATGTCGCTTTGTAGGCGTTTTGAGGGGCTGCGGTGCCCTCTCTTGACGATTTTCAGTATCAACTCCAGGCTGATACTGAAACTCGTCAAGGGAGGGCGCTGCAGCCACTCTGGGGAATCACTGCTTCGCACTTGACAGCTTTTGACTGCTTCAGTCAAACTGATTCAGCTTTTGACTGCTTCACTCTGGGGAATCACTGCTTCGCACTTGACTGCTTCAATTTTGTATATTTGAGGCGTGTGTATCTGCATTACATCAATCTTATACAGAGTTGCTTTAAAATTGCATTGCCCCGTTCGATTTCATATTCTCGTGGTGTGTCTTCCATGACATCTTAACAAAACATTTTACGTAACTACAATTTGTGTATTTTTTTCCCACTCAGGCGTCACACAGCTGTCCCAGGGAGCTCCTATTCAAGATAACCCGCTCTATCGGTGCCAAGACAAAGCTAGGGGAGAGGCGCCCCATGGATTCACAAACACCACGGTAAAGCTTTCACTTTTGAACGCGCTGACACTTTGAAGCCGCGTTGACTAGCTTTCCAACCGTAATTTGTGGCTACACATTTCAAATGCTATCGGCAACTGGCGGTGGTTTTGTTGTTTTCTAATATAGACATGTGGGCCACGTTTTAAGTAACGTTTTTAATATGTGTAATTTTTCAGCGAAGGCAGAAGGTGAAAATACGTGGCTTTAAGTCTCTATAGTCTGCCCTATGTACTTTCTGCGTAGAAACAGGGCACACTGAAATACCATGAGCACTGACTTTCAAACAATTCCAGCAGACCATTTTCGAAAGTAGTGACATGCTTCAAGTATTTTTTTTCTTCCATATTTCTGAGTTCACGAAGGATGGAAGCGTTAACAGGACTGCAGTGGAGATTAAGCCTTGGGAAAAACGCTGGGACGACATGGTAGAATCAGGGTTAAGTTTGCTGCATAATTGGGAGGGGAATACGAGCCTTAATTTAAAAAGGGAGAGAACGCAATGGCTAATTACCTTACGCAGGCTACATGAACTTTGCCATTTCCCCTAACCAGTGTGGAGTCCTTCATACATCACAGTCATCGCCGTAATCACAGGGATTTGCTACGGTTTTTATTGATGGGTGGTTCTTTCTAAAAGTGCATATTCACCGAAATGCTTACGAATATCGGTAATTGCAAAGGCGCCGCAAGCTTGAGAACTATTGTACGAAGGCGTGGATATAAATTTAGAAACGCAAAATTGAGGCCAAACAACATCAAGTGACTTCATATATGCATTGTCGAAGAATAAGATACTTTGATAACTCAAGGGGAAGTGGCTACATTTATTGCAGTCGAAATGCGAAGGAGTTAGCCGTATATATTGTGCCCCGTTGAGTACACGTGCCCAAACTTTCAATGATCGAAATATGAATTGTTTTTTTTTTTTTCGTTCCAGTTAGTTTCTGGGAAGGCTTATGTGGAACTGAATATGTTGCAGTGAAAGGTGCTTGAGGTATTTTCGGTGAACAACGCATGTTAAACAACTTTTTAGGCATCATGAATGACCCTTTCGGCGGGTCTTTTACACGCGAATTAACGTCTTTCAAAACTGCCCGTTACCAAGTGCATAGCTCCTCGTCGGAAATTAGTGACGAGATTTGCACCTCTTCTGATGCCTTATTTTTTTATCTTTGAAGAGCTCAAATGAAGCTTTCATTAATATTGTTGTTACTCACCATTTGTAGAAGTGGCAGTTGTAGTGGCGGCTGTATGCGTATTAGCCCGTACTTGTAATAAGATTAGGAATAGTCCGTCTGGTTAACCATCTATTCGCCTCAAAAAGCCACAGAGCCCACGCTCCCAGACGACAAAGATAACCACCGAAATTGGTGTAAAAATGTTGGCAATTTAAAAACATGACTTTCGCCCTCTATACAGTCATGCTAGATGTATTAGGATGTTGTGCATCGATGTAAACTTTTCGAAGTGAGGGCATTTTGACTGAAAATTTTGCCTACTCACGAATTAAAAAAAACCAAGGGGTATAGGATGAAGCACTTTCCGGCACCCCTGAACTTGTAGCGGCTTCTGGAAGTTCGGTGCGTGTGATCCCTGTTGGCACTTGCTTGTTCAGTTCACAGAAAACGTGACAGAGTGCATCTACTTCTGCCATCCAGAATGGATGGGCGAACAATGGTATTTCGGCGCCATACATGACGGCACTCCATGTCGGGTAAGTTCCACAAACATAGCAAGAAATATTACGCGCTAACTTTGTTACAGCGGAATGGGCTATCAATAAATTAATTATGGGGTTTAACGCACCGAGGTACACTTGAGCTATGAGGCGCCCCATGGTGGATGGCTCCGGTTTAATCCATGCGTGAAATTTAATGGAGCCATGAAGACAAAATACAAGTTCGTCTTATTCGAAAGATTTTGTGTTTTACCGCGTCCCCAGTGCTTGTCAGGATGAAAACGATGAGAGAATATTCAATTTAAGTTAAAATTTTGACTTTCCCACTAAATCGTGAGTTTTCGTGGTCTTGCAATAACATCACAGGAACCGTCCGCTCTGCAGCCGATTGGGAAGCCTAGTTTACCGTTAGTGTACCTATATGGCAACCACCATACCGTGGCAAGCCGTTTTCTGCCTCTGGTTTATATTTGACCATATTTGAACCTGGTTTGTTTTTGTTCAGGGAGAAAATAATCGTTTCGTTAAACACAGTGCTCGCTCGACAAATAAGATCACGTAAGACACCATTTCTTGCGTCAATAAGCCAGTGTCATCTGAGACTACCCCAAAGCTCCGCAGTCCTGTCCAGCTAAACCATGCATAGTGCACGCAGTACCAACAGCAGTACGCATCGGTACTTCTATGTTTACGTGGGCTTTCGTAACTTCCACTGACACAGGGACGAGAAAGGGACACAGGGACGAGAAAGGGAAACGACAAACTGACACAGGGACGAGAAAGGGAAACGACACCAGCGCTGGTGTCGTTTCCCTTTATTGTCCCTATGCCAGTTTGCGCTTAAGGCCGGGTTTAGACTGTTGCTGCAACTGCCGTAATAACTTTAGAGAATGACGTCATTTCAAGTCTCAGCCAATCGAACTGCGTGGCATGCCGTTTTTTTACGTCCCTAGATCACGATATGGCTTTTACGTCGGTAGTCTGAACATACCGTAGTTTCACTCATGGTTGGTCACCAACTAGCTCGTCTCTCCATTTTGCTCTGGTTTAATCTTGACCATCTTGGGATGTTGCGTCGAAATCTCGGCTCACGGGCGTTTTCGCTTTTCTCCGGCACCTGAAAAGCAGCCACCGCGGCGTGTAAATGGACTATCACGAAGTACACAATACTGCAAAATAATCTCATCTTTTGTATATTTTTAGAGCATGTAGACAATAGGCCATGTCAACTAAGTTCCGCAAATATAGGTGCAATTCAGACTCCATAAAAGTTGTTACAGTGAGATAAACTAGAACGAAGTGACTGGCACAACAGAGATATCATAAAGTTCCTTTCTTTAATTGACAGCGCATCTAGACAAGGGCCGTATAAGCAGTCGTTTAAAACAAGTAATTTATGTTCCCTTTCCAACTTTGTTCCAACCACGTTTTTACTGTAATCATCAAGAAATTGGCCCAGTTTACTATAATTGCGAACAAGCCTGGTAGCTTCTCACAATTAACTCATTCGGGCTAGAGAAAAACTGATGTGGCGCAGCACGTCTATGGGGATACGTGTCAGGGCACATTCAAAGTACCACAGAAGGTTAAAAGGGATCATGCAGACTATATACGACCTCACTTTGCAAGAACTAATCTTTGCTAACTCACTCAGTCTTACTCCAGCACCCAAAGACGATTTCTAACAAAAAAAAAAAAAAAACACTAAGAAATAATGAAATCATTTCTAAGTTCACGGTAATTGATTGATTTATTGTAGGGTTTTACGCGCCGACGCAGCGCAGGTGATGAGGCGTGCCGTAGTGGAGGGCTCCGGACTAATTTCGCCGAAATCTCCTATACACAGGCGTTTTTGCTTTTCGCATCCAACAGAAAAGCGACCGCCGCGGCCGGGAATCGAACCCGCGACCTCGTGCTCAGCACTAAGTTCACGGTACACGACGTCACCAGTGACAGTAGCGGCACCAGTTACTGAATTCAGGAAAACAACAAAAGCATACTTATTGGTGTTATTTCAAGTTATACGGCCTAACGCAACTGGAGGCTCCAGTAGAACCACCCAGTCATGTTTGTTAGTGGTGACTTCGATAACCGCGCAAACAAGATTCGGTATAATCATAGACCTCTCGTCAGAAAGGAGCTAAGGAGTGGCCACTGCTTCATCTATTTTCTTTAATGTCTAGGTGACTTGTTTGAAGTTTGGGGTAATATTGGTATCATTGTTATCGAGAAAAGGCCGTCTTCTTAATTAACTAACCTTGTCTTTTGTCCTCATGGGCCCTTTAAGTTTTGGTTTCACGCATCGTTACATCCGGACCACGAAAACCGCTGCAGTGGAAGGCCAAGGAACAATTGAGATCACTGGAAAATCTGGGAAACGCGTGCCTATGTCTCCAATACGCGGTGTCTTCAGCTGATGTCTTCGGCTGACGTCTTCTAGCACACCGCCGATGTCTCCGTTGTCCATCGTCAATAGAAAAATATTGACCGCTGCGTGCAATTCAATTCCTCACGTTGTTGTCACTAGCGCAATGCCTCAGCCAACGTTTCGGGTGCACGGGACGGGCCGCAGGAACGACAACCTTGCAGGGTTAGTAAAAGGCTCACGGTGGTTTAGCAAGTTCTTGGATAAATGCGTTTGTCTGCCTTAATAAGGCAGACAAACCCAGGCGAACAAAACAATTGCAGGCCCATTACGCCCTGCCGAAAACACAATTGGACCAAATGGAACCATTTGCATTTTCAAATGGGTCCAACTGAAGCAATTGTGCTTTCGGTAGGTCCAAATCGTCCTCCAGTTGTTTTTTTCGCTTGGGTTGTAATGTGTGGCTTTGAGGGTGATGACCCAGTTTTGGTCCCTGCTTTTTTCGTGCTGCGGGAAACCACTGGCGTCATCTTTGTACCAGAACGAATATATTAACATTCGCGTAAATCTTGGTCTATTAAAGGACACTGCTTGCGTAATGGCGAGCACACAGTACACATAGCGAAACCTTTCGATGCTACTGCAAATGGAGGCATGGCTTATATGTGTAAACAGTGTTAGCAGAACCGGTACAGGTAGTTTTGGCACATTTCAGGCAATACGTGTTGTTTTTTAAAAAAGTGCGCATTGAATTGGCTGTTAGGAAAGTTCGCTAGAAAACGCTGTGCGGGAAGGAGACGAGTGAACCCCGCCATCTGGTTCAGAGCCCAAGAATCGGGCCGGTATTGCTAGAATACATCACTAGGTGTCGCAGCAGTAAAGGAGGCGCTGCTTTGAAAGCAGACGAGCGCGCAGGCGGATGAATTACACTGTGACGAAAGCGCTACAGAAACCTGCAAAGAACGCCAAGAATTATAAGACAATTCCCCGATCGCAAATTGCCCAGCTCCTGCCCACCGTCTTCTAGGGCCTTGTTTCGTTCCACCCCCAATGTTGAGCAGAGAAGCCTGTAGGCGGTTATAAACGGCGGCAGACTTCTTTCTTGGGCAGCTTAAACCCGAAAAATTTCGGTCTGTCTGTCTGTCTGTCGGTCGGTCGGTCGGTCGGTCGGTCGGTCGGTCGGTCCTTCGATTCAGCCACCCGGCTAAAACTGAAAAGAATTGGACGATATGTTTGTATAGGGAACCACTAAATCTGTAAACATACTTCCTACATGCTAACTC
The DNA here is from genome assembly GCF_048455015.1 of Haemaphysalis longicornis. NCBI lineage: Eukaryota > Metazoa > Arthropoda > Arachnida > Ixodida > Ixodidae > Haemaphysalis > Haemaphysalis longicornis. The sequence continues at coordinate 62,244,981 of NW_027526245.1, read as the reverse complement.
TGTTGCGCAAAAAACATCAATGCGCGTCTGGTACTCGCAATGTAATTATAATCGAAAATAAATGTGCGGTTGATATTCCCGATTGCAAATAAAAATACGTGTTAGAACCAATATTTTGACCAGACAACGCAGAAAGGGCTCGCGCGAGCCTGGACCTCGTGGCAGTGTTCCAAGTTCAAGAGTAATAATAAAAGGTTTCAGTAGATGGCGCGAGCAGTGGCACGAAGGGAAAATCGAATTGACTTCACCAAACCTTCTTATCGTGGGTGGATCGAAAGGGATGGGAAAGCGGGAAAGGGGGAAGAAGTGAGAGAGAGAGATAGAGAGAGAAGGAGAAAGAGACAGACAGACAGATATACATATATATATATATATATATATATATATATATATATATATATATATATATATATATATATATATATATATATATATATATATATAGATAGAGAGATAAATAGATTGATAGATAGATAGACCGAGAGAGAGAGAGAGAGAGAGAGAGACATTTACGTCGCAGAGGCGGCGGTATACTCGTCCTTCAACGACAATTGCAGCAAGGTGAGTCGATAGGCGGCTAATCTTTAGTTAATTTAAGATCCCTCCCTGTCGTTTTTTTCTGGTCAGCATGAAGTTCCGGCCCTATGTTTGACCCAATGGCGTGTTTTAGCGCGCAGTTCTTTACCTCACATTTATCTGTAAATCTAATTTATTATTGTGAAAAACCAGTTTGCGGCGATGAAGTCCATGGTCTAAATGCTGCATCAGATACCCATGGACACGTTGCGCTGGTGTACCATGATAACTAAAGCAACGGGGCTGAGAAACGGTATCTCTTTAAAACTGCTTACGTTACAGCCTGTTTTTTACAAAAAAAAAAAAAACTAAGGAAGCAAGACAGGTAACCTATTGCTTTTGAACTGCCCATGTTTGCGCTTGCCATTGCTGCCTGCACCGAGGATTTAGGAACCACTCATCTCTAACTAAGAAATATTGAGGGCAAGAAAGCAGTGCTGACGCAAGGACGAATAAAATTGCAGTCTTACACGTTCGTGAAGGGAAATCATATTTCGTTTGAGGCAGACAAGCGGCGTAAGAAGGCAATATGTCCGGAATGTTCGTAACTGGCAGGCTACTTGGTGTAGAAGCATTAAAATTACGCGCGAACTCTGTTTAATTTCAGCTCCAGCCGTACATACAAAAGGTTATATTTTTAGAAGCATGCTTGCACGAGCGTCCCAAGGTAGCGGCTTACCCACTAAGCAGCGTGTCCGTGTGGTGGCACGGCAGTGTGCTTATCTATAGGTATTATTATTATTATTATTATTATTATTATTATTATTATTATTATTATTATTATTATTATAATTCTTTATTCGGAAGGGGAGACTCAAGGTCTAGTAAGAGGTGGGGAAGGCGGTAAAGAGGTATAATATGAAGCGCCCAATTGAATGACTAACTGACTGACTGACTCATCAACAATCATCCCCTACTCGCAATCATCCCCTACAGCGTGCCTTTCACACAGCCCTGTTGCCTGGGCGCATAAAACCCCAATTTGATTCGCCACACAACACTCTGGGCAGCGGTTCTTAACCATGCGTCTGTCGGGGACCCCTTGGGGCTTGCAAATGTCACGGGGGACCACACAATGCGCTATGCAGGTTCTTATCATACTGCCAAACGATTTGCACTTGCAGCAAAGGTCACCCAAGGACTTACTCAATGCCCGCCTTCTGTGTCTGGCGTTTATGCTGAAGCGTATCATATCGCCATGGTGATATGATACGCTGCAGTCTGCTCTTGGGACTAAATGTTACCCAAACATGCCTCGCACATGACGTCAGCACTGCTCTCAGCTTTTCGAGGGCTACTCGAGCTAAGGGCAGCACATAAGTTCGCCGCTTTTCACCGTGCCCACAGTGCACTAACACAAGTGACTTCAGTGCAAGTTACATGTAGCCTTTCCGCATAGCTCTCATGCTGTGCAAAAAGCCAACGTTCATACTTCGGCTACGCAGCGCAAAAATACTACGCAGCGTAAAAATAAACGGGTCGTTCTTTGAAGACACCTTTTTTTGCATCGCCAGCAGCGTTTGGCAAAAACGAAAAAGGAATGAAGGGGGAGGGGGAGAGTATTCGGGGAGGGCTTCTCGGACTCCTGAAATGCCCTCGTGGAACCCTGGAATCGAAGGACCCCCATTCGTGAAACACTGGAGTAGGGCAACGACAAGGTCTCCAAAAAGAACAAAAATTCCCGACAAGAACCAGGCACTATAAAGCAACTCACGGGCTCTTTATGTCAATGGAATGAGCGCTAGTACCAGGCGCAGAAGGTAACGCCGTGGCCAAGACAACAAACAGTCTTCCAAAAGTACCGAGAAAGCTTAGATAGATTGCCACCGCCAGCGCGACGGTTGTCACCGAATTTCAGTTATTACAATAGGTGATTGCAATTCGGTACACTTTTTATTTACCTAGAAAGACGAGAGAGTTTTCCACGTCGAGGTTATTCGTATCGAACATGTGTAGAGTCCCGTTGGTGGCCATAACTATGACAAACAAGTCTTTGCCCGGGACATGTGCAGATTTCCCGCTCATGGCAGTCCTTTCAACAGTGATTACTCTGCAATTTTTTAGCGAAATGAAAACTTATTTTGCACAGCTAATATTTGGGATGAATACTTGCTTTGTGCACAGTTTCAAGTCGCGCACGTTGCACGACTGGGTTCCTGAGCCATGGGAACTATCCCATAGAAATGCATGGGGAGTTAGATTTGACAGCGAATTACACAAAAAAATAGTCAAAAACCTGAAATGTTCTTTTAGCGTTTCAATCTTCACGTTGGCTTCTAGCTGTATGCCAAAGGTCATTTTCCTAAGGTGGTTTTGCTAGGTTCCCGAGAGGTTGTAATTTTGAGCGAGAAAGCTGGGTATGTAACATTGTTTTGACGGTCCAGACGCAACAAATACGCAGGCCACATAATGACACTATCTGCGGACACGATTGAATTTTTATGATTTTTGGACATTTCCTTCATTGCTTTGCCTACCTGTCGACAGATACCGGATGGAACCGAGGGAACTTGCCGAGGTGGCTACTGCATGACAGATGACGAAGATTACACGTTTCCGAACACGACGTACTCTCTCGGCGAGGCGGACAATAGAGGCAACAGATCAGAGCCGGGTGTTCCCAGACCTGGCTTAGAAGACGTCGGGGAATCGGGTAAGAAAGCATGCGTGCATTTATGCATAAGGTATTTGTTGACGGCTGCAAATCGGTGAAAACAGAAACCTTGGATTAGCCTGCTGGGGATTATGCCGGGAGCTTATCCACTTTTTGCCATCAGCTTATCGTTGGCTTACCCGCGTTTGCGAGTAAAAGTAGTTGTCTCATTACGAGTGGGCTATAATTCACTTAAGCTATGGTCTTTACAGGACGTGTGGCATTTACGAAATGGAAGACGCGCGCACGCACCAATGGCGAAATGAAATTAACACCGAAAAAAAAAAATTGCTGCGGTTTCGACTGGGGAGATTAGTTCACCTGTGCTACCTCCGTCAAAACAAGACTTGTCGACAATTTTCGGTGATGCCATCACCGCCTTCGCCGCCACTGGCGGCGCAGTACGATTGGTGCCGAGCGCTGATGCCCAGAATGAAATGCGGAACGAACGAAAGCTAAGAAAGCGAACCACGGCGATCATGGCGGAATGCAGAGGCAGTGACGTCACCGCCTCTTCTCCTCCGCCCGGAAGTGACGCGCAGAGTGCGTGGTTTCCGGCCACAAAAACTTATGCCTTTAAGGAGCACTCACCTGATCACATTCCTATTGAACTTACTAATTCAAGACCCACGGGCTTAAAAAGCATCGTGTAGCGATACAAAATATGTGCACTGATGCATGAAAATGTTTTTAACGGCATAGTTGGTTTCTTTTAAAAACATACCAATTCTTTATGAGATAAAAAAGTAAACAAAAAGCACATGTTGGTTTATCTTGTTTTCACTAGATGGCAGTAGCTGTCTAGCAAGCGAGAGTTTTATTTGTTATTTCAGTACTGAAGTGACATATTTTTCAAATTAAGCAAACTAGACCATTTGCAGCGTTTTCATAAATCTGCAAAACTATTCGCATTGGTGCCCCATGGTTTTTAAGCCCCTGGGTCCTGAAGTAGCAAGTCCGACAGGAATGCTAACAGGTGAGTCCCCCTTAACATTTGAGAGGCGTGGGGCGTAAATCTAGTGCCAAACAGTTACTTTATAATTAAATTTAGTCTGCACAGGAAAAGAAGGTGAGTGAACATCCTAAAAAGAAATTCATTTCTTTCTGTTCTTTGTTTTACAGTGAAAGCCAATTTCGTGCTTTAGCTGCGTCACTACTTTAAGCAGAATTCATTGCCCCTCTTCACTGCACTAAAACTTGTAGTGGCGCACTTCCGAACCATGCATGCAGGATCACCGAGCAACCGGCATGCCCCTCCGCTGACGCCGGTGGGCGAGGCGCATTGGCCCCACGGTGGCCCCGGCCCCGAGGCTCCACAGCGGCAGGCCCCGGCTATGTACGAAATCGAAGAAGACACCGGCGGCTGGATTAACTCCTACGAAGTGGCCGGCACCAAGGTACCCACTTAGTGGGCTGAACGGAGACGGAGGTATTTTTTACGGAAAAGACAGCAGAGCGCACACCATGCTTGTTTGAGTGTCCTATTTCACTGTGCCCCAGTTCAGAGCGCGCAAAGTACACCCCTCATGAATGGTAACCAACTTCCAGCGTTTTTGTGTCATCGCACAACCATTTTACGGCTTCTTTGTACTTCGAGAACATTTTTTCGTAACACCTTGCTGCTACGTTTTATTAAACGATGCCTCGCATGTCTCAATAAAGATGGCAGCACCACAAAATGAACTCTGGTCGTTCTTGCAGGACCTGGAACTGCATGGGCACAAGCGCTGGCGATAAGTGGTTTATGAGAGTGTGTTTTTGTATGCAGAAGGGTAAATTACCAGATGCAATTATGGCGCTGAACGCCACCTGCTTTTTCAACCGGCAAAATTACCCTGTGCTGTATGTCCAGCAATTACGGCTGGCGTTACTAAGCCAGTAATGAGAGATGACTAATTTGTAAAATATATGAATGAGACTACATGCCGCACGTGAAGTTGCAAAAAGGAGGTGAACAAATCGTGCCATATTCAATGGCTGTCACCATGTTTCAAGGTGCTTAGAGGCAACTTAATTGAACAACTAAAATTGCAGCTTCCAGCAGTTCATGTTAAAAAAACTGTGCAGGTTTTTTTACAACGTGCAAAAACCAAAGTATGACTTCAATCCTTTTCACAATCTGGTTAGCAAGTAAAACACACCTTCGTGTAACTGAATGTGTCTTTGAGGTGTCTAATGTAGCTTTTCTCGCGTTTTTCACTAAGCATATAAATGGAGAGACAGGTCAGCTGCGTGCTTTAACTCATTTAGAATTTAGGAATTTCTCTTGCTGGTGGAAAAAAAAAGACGAATCTGCCCCCATGGCTGTCTTGGACAGATTATCGCGAATGGTCACCGCTACTCTAATTGTCTTGCTTACTATGGAACTGAGAGACGCGGGTGGTTTACAGTTGTCTCTCAGAACCATGTCGGGGAGAAGAGAGTTCTATTTTTGCAGTTCAGCCTTGTCTCTACCATACGTGAGAACGGCCGCACTAAGGCAATCTACGTTTAGTGGGCAGAAAGATGGAAGGTGGGATCTTAGAATGACTTTTTTTGTCTAATGAGAGGTGTCAGATGAAAATTCATTAGCACAGAGCGTCCAGATCTATAGCAGTACGCCTTCCGACTAAGAAAAATTAGGCAAAATCAAAGGAAATCCTTCTTTAGCAATTTATTTCATGAGAAAATTTAGTTGTTCCGGATTAGAGCGTTTTGCTTCTAGAACTTCATCGTTGGATCACAGCGGCAATTCATCTCTATAATTTAGTAAAAGCAGTTCCCGTACGTAGGCAGTGTCCTCTTGCCTCGCCACTGGCGCCGAACAAACAGGGCGAATTTAGCGCTTATCGTCACGCAATTCGTTCAAATAACATCGATGATCCTGAACGAACTGTTGCACATTTTCAAGCTGCCTGGCTCTTTAAAGTATCTTGCAGATTTGGTGCTTTTCCGCAACGTCCTTGGCTCGAAGGTAGGGAAGGATGAAGGGGTCGATCTGGTGCGACACTTTGGTGAAGAGCAGCGGGTCGTCAGGGTTGGCGCACTTGACCGGTCCTCCCGAGACCACGCCCTCCAGGGTCCACGCGCTGCCGGAGTTCCATACAAGCGGTCCCCCACTGTCGCCCTGCAGAAAGAGAGAAGTGAATCAGGAAGCCTTTTTTTTCTTATCGTCAGTGGTATAAAGGGAGAAGAAAGAGTACAGGAAAGGCAGGGAGGTTAAACAGGCAACTGACTGCCAGGTTGGCTACCCTACACATGCAAGTGGGTATACGGCGATTGAAAGGGAAAGAAAAGACAGCGCTATGTGATGGCAGACGGAAAATGAGGAAGAAAATCAGAAAAAAAGCTGAGGTTGGAAATGGAAAGTACAAAGACTACAGCGCGCACAAAAAAAAAGCGAAGCGGCATAAAAATAAGCAGGTAAATCAACAAAATTGGCGAACAGAATACTTTGCTTGCTAGTGACGTAAGCAATAATAGTGATAAAGGCAACGGTAAGAGAGTAGCACGTAGAATAATAGTGGTACCTAATCATGATACATTATTTATCATCATCACCAACCGCAAAAATAGCAGGATGGTGATGATGGTAGGTAAAAGTGGCCAAGATAACTGCTTAATTATAAGCGACATGCCTTTCGTTCAGACGCCTGCAGGACAAAAAGTTCGTGTAGATCTGGGTGGAAGGGGATATTGCTTGTATTCACTGGCGAGACACGCATGCAGGCAACCGTGTGAGTGCGCCGTCACTCGTTACGTCGGGCTCCGTTGGATGGCGGTACTTGTCCGTGCTAAGCACATAACTGTGCTGCACGTGAACAAACTCTACCTCACCGAACGCAAAGTATTGCCTCAAGTCTAATGTGAGTGCGATTAATAACATCTGTGTTGACACCACCGTTGAGAATCGGGTTGAAACGGAGCAGACGACGCATGCCGGCGTTTTTTTAAATGCTAATGCATTTCTTAGCCGCAGGTTGTCTTGCGTCGTTGAGCGGCGTGCGCCTAGCAACAGCTGTGGCGCGAGCCTAGCAACCGGAGCAGGTGCGGAGTAGCGGAGGGCAAGGGGAGAGGAGGAGCGCGCTCGGCGTGTGAGGGCGCTCGCATCGCGGAGCTCGGGGCGGAGAGAGAGCTCGCGCGCGGCCTGGCGCGGGTCTCTCTCTCCTCTCCGCGTACCCCTCTCCGCTCGCTGCGCATATAAATGCAGGGAGCGCGCGCCTCTCTCCGTGACTGCTTGCCGACTGGCGCCTTGATAGCGATGGAAGTCGGTGAAGTCGAATCCCTCGCGACAACGATACCGCAAAGAAGAATTCGGTGCACCCAATGCATTCGCATTTCCGCACGATCCCCTTCGGGGAGGTGGGGGGATTTTTTTCTTCGGCGTGCGATCGCAGTTGCGTAAGCCGCGCCATGTCCGTGGCGAATCGGTAGTTGTCAGTGTTGCCAAGCGAAGAAATTGGCAGTTAAACTTTTCAACGAATACGTATAGGACCCGGTGAATCCTTCAGTGCGGTTCGCGGAGTTTCATAATGGGGACACGCACACATAATGTGGTCGAGGCCCTGGCGAATTTCTCAATTTGGAAACAGAGGAGAGAAAATATGTTGAAGCCTAAGAAGAAAATGCTTTGCATAGGCCCCATTGAGTCTGCTGCGATGCTAGGTGTCTTATTAATGCTAACACAGGCCACTCGGCATCCGCATTGTGTTTTATTGTGCTCGATTGTAACCCGCCCAATTTTTTGTCAATACCATGGGAGCGTCGACCGTTTGGTTGTTCAGCGCCGTATGACGGAGTGACACGGAAAACACGACGAGAGTTGCCGCATGCGCACTAAGCACTGGCTGCGACGGCCGTCGTCTGCTAGGCTCTTTTAGGAGCTGAGTGCAACTATTAGCTTATCACACTGCTCGCCGTCTTTTTGTTCACGAGACATCCCGCTGCTCGAGTACTTCATAAACCACTAAAAAACTCTCATTTGAGGTATGCTTGTGGAATGCTTAGGCTGCTGCTATTAGTCACTTTCACTTTTTCTTTATGCACGTTTAGCGGCTGTTCCTCAGGCAGTCTGATAACCTAAGGAAGGAATCCGGGGCAGCGTTCTGCTCTTAAAACAGCCTAGCAGACGACGGCCGCCGCTGCCGGTGCTTAGTGCGCATGCGGCAACTCTCGCTGAGTGTGTGGTGTTGCTCCGTTATACGTCGCGCATACACAGAATGGTCGGCGCTCCCACGGCATTGATAAAAATTTGGGCAGGTGTACAGGCAAAAGAAAGTAGATTATAAGAAGGGAGTAGAGTTTCTCGCGTCCTCTGTACACGATAGCCGATGGATACCGAACAAGCGCACAACATCGGGACTTCAGTGCGCCAATTGAACGTTTTGCCGGGATTTCCTGGCATCAGGACCGGTTTTGCTAGAATAGTGGGGAAACGCACCATGCGACAGGGCTGCCATAATGAGAAATGGAAAAAATCGAGCACCCTGAAACACGGCAGCTGGCAAAGCAGCGAAGCTCTCCCCTATACCTCTTTATTTCCACCTACCCTCTTCACGCAACCACATCAGTGCGAATGGTAGGAAGGGTGTCATATTCTGGTGGCAAATTGTCCCGATATTGTGTGCACGCACGCACGCACGCACGTGGTTTCTAACCGAGCTATCTACAAACTCCTGCAGTGGAAGAGTAGTCGCCGATGGCTGATATGGTACAAAGACGGGGAATTACCCGTTGCTCGTATAAAAGATGGTGGCGTTTCGAGGAGCCTTGTTGCCATCTGCGGCTAATCTAAGGGATTACTATCGACGCAGTACATAGCCAACCTGACTTCGGAAGGAAGGTGACGTCTCTCCGGCAGCAGTGCCTATTTGCGACTGGCAGGTAAGGGTTATTAAATGTTATGAGTGGCGCCTAATAGGCTGCTTAGCTGTGAGTAAGCTGACCTTGCAAGATGAACCGAAGTCGTGTCCTGTGCAGAGCACGCTTTCAGGAACATTGACGGCGTAGTCAAGGATGCAGGTCTTGTGCCACATGGTCCGTGTGCGCAACTGCTTCAGCTGCGGTGCGAGCTCGTCGCTGCCGGCTTCAGGGGAGATCGCGAAGGGAAGAAAAAACACAAAAATACGAAGAAACTGTAATTTAAATTTCAGCTACGTTATCTAGCAAACGATGACGACGCCCATTTTGATGAATTTACAGTGAACTCCAAGACACTCCGTGGACCTGGGAGGTTGCACTGCAGATCAGTGACCATATTCTATGACCCAGGGAGCAAACAGTACAGCTGGCGAGGCCCCAGGATACCACGTGACTCAGATTTGTGGTCTACGCTGTGGGGTTAGGCGATGCGAACATGCAGCAACCCAGAATCCCACCCTTATCATTCGTCAAAAGGATGGCTTTTAAAAAATTATGGTGTGGAAGCAGACCCACAGAAGCGCTTTACTTTTACACCCAGCTGCAGAATATATTTTTAGTAGTAACATTACTATGACGCTAATTGTCAGCGAAAATCATTTTGCTAAATAATCAGTCAACAAATATGTAAATGCAATTGTTTTTTGGTTTCGGCCCACAGTTCAAGGAGATCAGATTGCAATATGTTTGCAGGAAAGGTATAGGAATATGAACTTTAAGTACTTTTACATGAATGTTTTCAGAAGAGGTATAGTGCATGTTTTCAAGATAGTTATAGCAGTATAGACTTTACGTGTGTTTACATGAAAGTACCTTTAAATTTAGGTACGTTGACATGCAGTAGTGGTTAGGTACCTTTACATGAAAAATATGTACCCCGAAAAACGCAAACAGGCTGAGGGCTAACAAGAAAGTACACATGCCAGAGAGAAAGCACAACAAAAATATAAAAAAGAGGCAAAGAAATAAATCCCAGGAGATGATGAAATAAGAAATGTCATTACAGATGTACGCAGCAGACAAATCAGGCATCAGAAAGTTCATTTTTAAGATAACTCTGAGTGCCATGCTTTGCTTTCTTTGGCTATGGAGGTTGCTAGGGAATTAGGAGCGTTGTCGGGAAATACACGTAAAGTATTGGGGCATGTTTGGTCTGTGGAAAGGAAACATACACAATTAGGTACATTTTGTTTGAAAGCTATTCTATCCATCCCGATCGATATGAGACCAATATTCCCCAACACGAATACCTAGGGTTTCAAGGTAGTCCAAGAAAAGGAAATTACAAAGCTGTGAGACGACTTAGAAAGATTGGAATGCTGGTGGAGGCACAGACGACAGGAAAAATTAGCATAGTACAGGCATACACCACTTAGTACAGGAGAGTGAGTGAAGTAATTTTGTCTCAGCGAGCTTCAGGCGCTGATGGTTGGGCTACCCCCCGCCCCCCCTCCCGGTGGTTATACCCTGTTTAAATATTATTTAAAACTGCCGCTAATAGCAGTGCAAGAACTAGAAGAGTTGTACAGCATAGATGCAAAAGGTGTTTTGGTGAGGTGGCACGCGTCATTACCCTGATATGAAGGGGATGAAATAAACAGTAAAATCGGCGAACCTGCGATTGCTTCGACTTGTCCTGAATTACCTCAACTTGACGTTGAAAGCGCAATCGACATTTACAGGCTTGTTGAGAAAACTCAACTCTTTGGCATTCTTAAAGCAATATAAAGTATGCTGCATAATACAGCAAAATGGCGCCACAAGTCTTCTATAAATACAGATTCACAAGTGGCTCTCTGCGCGCTCAATTGAACCTTTTATTTCAGCTTGACGCCAGCACTATCCTTCGATTTCCTCGACATCTAACATATTAACAAATTAAAGACCGCATGGTAAGAACACTGTTCACACGATGCAAGCCACAGGTAAGAACTTGGAGCATACCTCTTCCCAGGAGCGTCCCTCCAAACCTCCCATGTCGCCCTTACTGCTGTTATATGTGCTCACTCGGCTCCTCCAACCAATCGACCACTCTGATAATGGCAAAAACAATATCAGCCATACTAGTACCTCAGTCTCTAAAGCCTAACATCTTCTACTGGCTTTATGTCAACCACGAGAAGTGTACCCGAAGTCTTCGCAAATTAGGCGGAACGAAACTCAGTGTACATGTTGCACTGATAATAATTAGATATGTGTCCATCGTAATCCCAAATACTTTTTTTTGAGTATCTGTTATTTCTCATTTAATATGCTAATGGCAACCCTACTGGGGCAGGCAAAATTTCCAAGAGTAGCGCTCCGGCACATGAAACTGCCCACCTACAACGAGTAAGGTGCGACTCATTTCCTGAAACTATATTGTCCCCGATGCCTTCATTGATGAATTACAGAGTGGTACTTGTGTAATTATAGGTGTAATTAAGATGTAAATGTGCAATTAGAGAATTGGGAGGAAATCATTTTGAATAGCTTTGAAATTACTCTGTGATACATTCAATGTGTTCCCCTACTCTACAGACATTCGAGTGACCCTTCGGAGATTTCCAAGTGTCTCTCTAGACCCAAGCACAGGGTTGTCTGTCTAAACGTCCATCCGTTCTTTTAGCCACACCCATATTCCATTGTTCGCTTCGCAGCCAAGCCCACCGCTCTCACGTTGGTGTTATATATTTCATTCACTCATTCCAGTTTGGTTTGACGACAACCAGCTTTAGCGACGTGACGTTGAGAACAATTATCGTCGCCTAGATTTTGAAATAAAGAAGTTACCAATTTGAAGAGCTCATTGTAAGAAATGGATTGAAACGCGTAGATGCAATCCCCAATAGGAGTAGTTGACCTGGCTGGGGTAAAAAATAACGCCCAGTTACTCTCCAGCGTAGTCAAAATTGGCAGCGGAGACATTGATACAACAACGGAGGCTGGAATTGGCACCGGTGTGCCCGAATTTAGTAGCAACGCAGTGTGAAACACTTTGGCTAGTTTACAAAACATGGACTGCTGCAAACATCAAGTACCATAGATCTGTTTTGGCCTGTTCTAGGTAATCTGAGCTTCGACGTCTGATCCAGGAGGCACAAATACTTGGAAAGCAGTTATTGCGCGACAGCGTAAAAAAAGTTAGCGAAATGATGTGAACGAGGAAGCGATAATGGCCAGCCAATTCGTATGTCGAATGATGCTATTCTGCCACGTTGGGAAAGCTTAACTGCCCCGCAAGGAAATTTCTATCATGATCAAGCGTTGCTAGGGGGTCCCAGAGGACATCTGAAGTGAGACATTTATAAACCCGAGTCGGTTTAAAAGTGCATGAAAGCTAGTCATTATTCCTTAAACCATATGCCTGCCATACTTGTAAACAGCACACATGGAGTGAATTCAGGTTTTGTCACGCTGTTGCTCGATTTCTTGGTATGTCATGTTTGAAACTTGAATCCTTGTGGTGTGTTTTATACAATCTCTCCTCTACCGTGCGATGACTCAACGAAACTATTGTGCCTCGGTGTGCGAGAATGGAAACGGAAGATTGTGCAGAGGGAAAATAGACAAAGGCACGACAAACCCTTGTGGCGTCCCCAGCCGGTGACGTAGGCATCCGTATTTTCGGGAAGTTCATGCATGGCTTTGGGCAAGCAGACAGGACCAATGGTTTTTGTAAAATTGACCGCTTCTTTCAGGGTCAGGATTGCAATATCGTTCTGCAAAGCACAAAGCCCTGTTAAGTCACACCCTGGGATTATATATACCTGCAAGGTCACTTGATTGGTTCCCTTCGTCAAGTTATAGTCTTGTTTCTCGGTAGCCACTCTCTTATCTTGGTGGTCTACCGGTTAACAGTTCCATGAAGTGGATGACCAGCTCAAGTTCACTGCTTCTTCCAAAATTGAGCTGTGATATTTTTACGGGACTCGTATTTGACAATGCCCCACGCGCTATGACCCAAGACGGCCGACGACAACGAAGCGGCGGGCGCGCACCTTGCGCGTACGCTGTCATGGCCGCCATGTATATAATGTAAATAGATCAGTCATCATTTTTATTTATGTCTCGTCTCATCTTGTTATTCTACAATTTATATGGCTTACATTTTCAGTCGCATTAAGAGACATTCCTCCAGGCAGGGAGGGGTTGAAGTAATCTCCCGATATAATGACGTTTGGTGCTCTCAGCAATACTTTGAATGCACCGACAGTAAAAAAAAAAAAAACAACGGTGTGACTTTACACGGGTACGTGTATTGTTAGTGGCAAACAAAGCAGATAGTTCGCAGACATTCTAGCACTCGCGAAGGTTTACCCTTCTGGTATCATGCCCTTTTTACATAATATTTCATTGCCCTAATCCGTACTTATATATACCTACCTATACACCAACGTTAGTTATGTTCAGTGAGGAACGAGCGAAGCGGCAATGCTAGAATAGGAAGTTTGAAGCACAAATTTCGAGACTGAGGTTCGCTAATGAAAAGTGTAGCGTCGGTCAGGTAGCTGCTACATTGATTTGCATCTCTGAAATTTTATGCTTCACCCGCCGTGGTGGCTCAGTGCCTAAGGCGTTGTGCTGCTGCGGCCAAGAACATGGATTCGATCCCGGCCGCGGTGGCCAATTTGCAGATGGACGCGAAAAGCGAAACTACCGTCTGTCGATTCGCATTCATTACCCCCAGTTGGTCCAAATTAATTCCGGAACACTCCACTACGGCGCACTTCATATCCCAGGGATAGTTCGGGCACGTTGGACACCCACAATTTGAATTCGAAATGTATGCTGAAAGAATGGCTTTAATCCGCGCTACACTGAAAATAATCGCTGCCGGTCGGCATCAGCACAACGTTTCGGAACGACCAATGCGCGGGACGGAATGTGCGAAGTTGGCGGATTGTGAGGGCAAGCGTGCGATTAAAGTGAAATAAATGGGATCTACGCAGGGACAACAGTGCACTTGCACGCCTTGCGCTGTTGCCACAGCACAGATTTTGTTTTTTACTCTAATTCTATGCTGGGCGTTGTCATTTGCCAACTTTGAACATTACGTCACGCTGATTGGTCTATCCGAAACGTTGTGTTGAAGCCGACCCGCGGGAATTTCTTAGAGTGTAGTTGGTAAAAAGCAGCAAAAAACTGTAAAAAGCAGTGCGAAATTTGACGAAAATGAACGGAAAAGATAGAACCCAGCTGCATGTCTGGACGGTACTTGTTTAATTTCGAACATGTTTCCACCAGTTATTATGGACTCAGCACCAACCATAATAGCATGCCAGTATTTCATTGCACTTACTTTACAATTAAAGCGGAACAATGCGCAGTGTTGGCTTACTGTGTGGGGCGGCTTGTATTCCTTGTGAAAACAGACTTCATCTACTGCAACGGATACAGCTTCGGCTTCCACACTGCCGCGGTCATGGGCTCCCAGATGAATACGGAGCATTTTCGACGTCTTCTTGCTGAAACGACGGACCAAAATTATCCTGATCCCGTACGTAAGTCACTACCACCATGAACAAAACGAACAAATGTCAGCTTCTAAGTTGCGCCGCAGACTGCGGCTCAAAAGCACAGCACACGACTTGCTTCGTTTTCGCATGAGAAAGGTTTTATCGGTGAGTTAGGCGTGAACACAGCGTTGCACGGGACATTAGAATCACTGGCGCTGCTTATCCCAAAGCCCAAGATACCACGTAAGCTGAGTCCCTTTGTCACACAGTTTGTGCGTTAGGTGAAAAAGTGATCCCAGTTGATTGCGGTACATTTTAATGCTAAGCACTTCTGGCCACACCACGCAAAAATTCGTTTGTCACAGTTTAGTTAGACAACAATGAGTCAATGACATGGGCCACGGCATTCATATTTTATGATAACACCGCTTACATCGCTCCTAGAAATGTGTCTTTCCAGCAAAGCATTTGCGTGTAGTAGTGAAGCCGACTTTATAAACGCTTGATGTCACGTAGGCCTCAGCGTAACAGTTTGGTTGCGTAAGAAAGGAATGCTCTTACATTTTCACCGTTTATATTGCCCTGGAATGAAACGTCTTTTTAGCAGTGCGTTTGTGTATAATAGAAAATGCGCGTTTAGAAAGCCTCGGTGTGTAGCGCTCCGTTTTGTGACTCTCCTCGGATTTTACAAAACACGAAAGCGTATACAGTAAAAGCTGGTCAGTTCGAACTCGACGTGGACCATAAAATTGTTCGAATTAAACGGAGTTCGAATTATCGGGCGGGCGCTAGAATGAATGGACATCGCGCCAGACTGCGTGGGCAGAACACAACGAAGCCACGTCTGACATTGTTATCGCCAATTATGCGCTACAACACGCTCGTTGTGCACGCCAGGTGATCGCAAACCCAGACCAGTGACGGCGGCACAACGAAAACCTGCAACGGCATTCGCCGGAGCGCTGAGGCCGGCGGCGCGGCGCCCCGCTGCGGAAGCGAAATAAGCTGTCGCTGCAGCGGCTGCAGCGTAGGACGCGCGCCACACTGTTGTTTTTATGTTTCGTCCTTTTGCATCTCAAGTTAATTCGATTTGGTTTGGGTTCGCAACACATTGTAATCACTCTAGGCCGACTTTTTAGGCGAGGAGCGATGGAAACTATACTCGGGGACAACTTTCTGTGGCAATGCAGCCAAGGCTACGAGCCGGACCACGCCTTTTCACTGCGCACCTGGATGTAGTTCAAAAAAAAAAAAATAATTGGCTGGCGGTAACCTCAGCAAGTCAAGAATATTTAGTTCTTATGTTTTAGACTTGCATTGATAATACCTCTAAATTGCTAGCCAGAATATATGAGAGAGAGAGCATTTTTTTATATTTTCGGATATTTTTGGTTACGACTGTCGCCGCTAGCATCGCAATGGTTCCCTCCCGAAAAAAAAAAAAAAAAAAAACAGGGCGTTTTTGTCGACGGCTTTCGACAGCTCGCCGCTTCATTCTCCGCATAGGATTTGTAGAGCTTCACTGTCTAAACAAACGAAGCGAGTGGTTTGCAAAGTGTACGTCTAAGTGAGACTGATGCAACCGGGACCCCCACCGTTTTCGCAAATCCGTTCGGTCAGCCAGTTTCCCGGCGTAAGCGAGCGTGTGCATAAGCATGTGGGCATGCTGCTCTTTCGGTATTGGCGGTGAGCGCGACCACGGGCGGCGCTGCGAAGCGCGCCTCCGTGACGTCAGCTTAGGGACTCTCGCATTTGTCGTCTGCTTCAGTCGGGCTCGCTCTCCCTGCTGTTTCTTTGCACTCGGTTCACGTCTGATTCTTCTCCGCACCTTATTTTGCGTGTGCGTAAATTTCATCATAATAATAGACTTAAAATCGCATACACTAGCTCAAGGCGTGAGTTGAAGTATAGTTTTGGATACCGCTACGGAAGAAACATTGCCTGCGTCACCCCATTCCTTGCGGAGCCGGTCCTGTGCGGAGCGTGAAGAGTCGGAGCTGGGCGTCAGCTTCTGTTATAAGCAATCTTGCGAACAAAGGTAACAGCCAGCTGCTAGTAACCGACAACAGCGAAAATACAAGACCAAAACAAATTCCAGGTCTTCGGGGCTGTCGGTTTTGGCAAAAGGCATTACGATTCCCAGTAATGATTTGTAAGGTAAAACAGTTTGTACAACCTTTCCTAACGCTCGAAAGTATTGTATCACATCACTTTAAGTTGTCATGGCATGAAATTATGCCGACATGCACTATAGCGCGCAAAAAATGTAGGTTGAGTTCCAAATATGTGTGCATAGGCGCGTGCTCGTTTTATAACAGGCTTCTAACCAGTATGGAGGTTTATTGAGCAAAACGAGTCACGTCTACGGTAAAGATACAGTAACACTATGTTTGTTCAGACCTGGGTTGATATTTCGGTTTCATTTCTCACAGCCATATCGCCCCAATGGCCGGATATGCGTTATAAGAAAACTGCACTTAAGAGGAGGAGGAGGAGGAGAAAACTTTATTGAAAATTACAGTCGAGCTGATTAGTGGGCCGGGTCCTCACTCCAGGACAAGTGAGTAAAGGTAATTTTCTTCAATTCATAAAACGCCATCCCAATTAGACCTGGACTTGTTCTTTACGCCTGGAAGGGTTGGAAAACAATTAAGAGCTGCTTGGAAATATTAATCGGTTTTGATTCTTGTAAAATATGCGCGTATACTTTTTATTACGTTCGTTAGTGAGAATATAAAGCCTTTATCACTGTAATCATGTCATAATTGTTCGGGTTGAGAGTCAGTTCGTTATGATAACGGTGGTTAATTACAATAGAAATTCGTAGCACGAAAGCCGCCTTCGAGTACTCTGGACAACATTGTCAGGGGCGAGATCGCGGTGGCGTAGCACAAACCTTCTCCTGGTATTTGCATGTGAATAAACAACGCACGCTGCGTATATGTATCTTCTTGCACGCAGCCATAACGAAAGCCAATTTGTGAAGAAAGGAACGTATGCCACACAGCCTGAAGAAAATATCGACACTACCTTTGTGAGCCTCCCAAACATCCCCTACCCTATTAATAAAATGTTTGTGACGGTGCAGAAAAATGAGTGCGTTGTGCACAGTAAAAAACATTCATCTGATACAAGTCGGCAACAACGAAAGAAATAGAAGACAGCCGCTTTATTTCCTGCTGTGCGATGCGAGTGTAGGGGCCCGCTACTTGGTACGTAGCATTCGACTTGAGTCTTCATAAGAGCATCTCAAAAATACTGTATGGAAGCCTACGCATTTTGAATGCTTACCGAGGAGCTCTGGGCGCTGAACAATCGTAAATAAGCTAGAAAGAACGAGTTACACACGATCTTCTGACCGATGCTCTGTTCTCTCTCCTCGTGTGTTGTAAACTTGTGGGGGATACAGCTTGAAATTATTCAGATGTTTCAGAAGCTGGCACAAATAACTGAATTACTAAAAATAGGCTTTTTAATGCACTAAAGCATCAAAGCGGGCGATTTCTAGCGCAGGCACTGCTGGGCACTACTGCCCCTCACAAGCGGAGCGTAGCAGACGACAGCGGCGCGAGTCCCTAAGCCGACGTCAAAGCCAGAGGGCGCCACTCAAACACCTCACCGCCAATACCGCGACCGCGCTATACTCGGTTACAACTCAAGAACGGCACCACCTCATGTAGTGTATCACTCCGCCAAAGCGCCGGACCCGTGACGTCAGTGCGCGCGCGTTTTGAAAGTGGTTTGCTATGAATGCGTGATATCGTCTGCCTTGTCTCACGCAGTTTGTTTGCCGTCACCGGAGTCGTTTATAAGCATATTAAGTCCAAAAAATCACGGGAACTTCTCACGCCATGTTCAAAATACTCCCAGTACCGCCCTACTTGCGCCGCGCGGAGAAACATCCGGCTACGGTGATAAGGCACAGCGGTTAACTTCCGGGGCCGTTCTTAAGTTCTCACCGAGTATAGGTACGTACGCCGCACATGCCGGTGGTGCCGCCCAGTAGAAGAGTTTACAGATCGGTGCATTCCGTGAAAACTGCAGCGCTTACAAAATTCACTTCTTTTCTGAACGATACACAGTCCACAGTCGGTCTGCGTTCTCCAGTTCACGGCCGCTCGGGCCGTGTCCAGTCAAATCGTTGGCCTGTGTTTACAAACAGATGAAGCGTGTGGAAGGAGACGTCAATATGTCTGCATGATCGGTGATCGTGGTTCAGCGCGTTCAACTACGGAGCTTATCCGAAGAAATCAACTGTATCAAATGCGTATCGCCCACGCTGAAACTGAAACCAAAACCAGTTTATTGGGAACTACTTTGCGCAGTAAAACAAAGCAGTTAGCTTTACCCTCCTCCTCCCACCGCAGCTTTCGCTCCATTGACACAGAAAGTTGTCCCCTAGTATAGGAGATCCCAATTCGAATTAACCGTTCTGGATACCGACGCGTTCGAATTATCGGGAGTTTTTTCCCATTGAAATGTGCAGGGCTGTTCCGGGACCAGGGCATCAGTTCGAATTAACCGGAAGTTCGAATTAACCGAGTTCGAATTAACGAGCTCTTACTGTACGTCTAAAAAACAGCGGGGGTACAGTTAAAATGCTTACCTCTCTTTCCCTTACCCTTAGATGAGTTTCGGTGTAATACATTACAACAGTAACGGACACTGAATTTGAAATGCCCTTGGAACAAGCTGCCTATTGCAGCTGCCTCGGGACTTATGATATCGGTGTCACTGCATATAGATGGATCCCGTATTTCCCCAGCCATCCTTTAACCCACTCATTCCTTCCCGTCACTCGCGATCGTTTTTCCTCCGGGCAATATGTAAGTCCGGCCACTTGCTGTGCCGTCCTTTTTAAAAAACCTTTGCTTCTCCCCACCACCCTCCCCCATCTTTAGACTCCCAGCTCGTAGTTAGCGCTCTCTACCTGGCGGCGAGAGCCAGCAACTGCCCCTGTCTATTAACTTACCTCTATTAAATTTCACGACGTAGAGAGCGAATTATCGATTGACTCCTCTGAATGTTCTCTTTTTTTGTATTTTTACGCACTTATCTTTGTAGTAGGTGAGGAGGTAGTTGATCAGGCGAAGCGGCTGACATTGGAAGCTTTGCCTCATTTTGCGGCTGCTCGCATTTGCAGGATATATGTGCTTGTACTATCCGTCAAATAAACAGTTGACAGTCAGCACTTGCCCCGTGTGTCTTCTAAGTCCTTGTCAAAGTCCGGGCTGTAATGTGTTTCATGACAGAGCCACCTAGATTAGTTCATGCCCAATCAGGTCCGTTTGTTCTGCTCCTTCGGGACGCGACACACGCACCTACGGCAGCGCACGTTCGTGATATCAGCTGCGAGGTTGTAAAGCGCCACCACACGAAGGCCGGATGATGAAGAAACGATCTCTTATAGTTTTGTTGCATCCCCTACAGAAGGGCAGTGGTACGAGTCTACGCGTTCAGCAGTTTGCGAGATTCGGATGACGGGACGTGGAGGCCAAGTGGATAAGGAACTTGACAATACGAAGCAAATGTCTGCAAGCATGGCGGCTGGCTCGGAACATTTCCCTCGAGATCAGTACGACCTTTCTGTAAAAATGATTAACTTGTAAGTGCATACTGAAACGAAACACACTCTTGCAAAGTGCCGCTGCATGCATTTGTACAGCAGGAGTTACGTGCCACCGTCGCTTCGCACCGCCCTGGCACGCCTCCAGAGTGTCTTTTTTGCCGTCGTCGTCGTCGTCGTCGTCGTCGCCGTCGTCATCATCATCATCATCATCATCATCATCATCATCATCATCATCATCATCATCATCATCATCATCATCATCATAATCATCATACCACCACAATAATAATAATAATAATAATAATAATAATAATAATAATAATAATAATAATAATAATAATAATAATCACCACCATCATCATCATCATCATCGCCACCACAAACAGCCTATCTACCCCCACTGCAGGGCAAATGCGTACATATAATCTCCAATTACCCCAGTCCTGTGCTCACTGCGACCAATTTATCCCCGCAAACTTTTTGATCTCATCTGCCCATCTAACTTTCTGTCGCCCTCTGTCCCGCTTACGTTCTGTAGGGATCCACAGTGTTACCTTTAATGACCAACGATTATCTTGCATTCACGTTACATGCCCTGCCCACGTCCATTTCTTAGCTCAACTACGGCGCCTGCAATTGACTCCCACTGGTCGACAGGTCCTTACAGCATTAGGACTCCGTCCGATACCCCCGAGGGAACAAAAACAACGCATTCCTCTAGCCCTGCGAGATGGCATCCGGGTGGCCCCAATTCCTCGCAATATGCACACCAACTACCACCTTGGCCGCCGGGCTGCCCGTGCTCGAGCCCTGACTGCGCGATACGGCGAAGACCCCAGCGCCCTATATACAGATGCTACCCCCTACCCTGGGCGCGCCGGCCACGTAGCCTGCGTAGTAACTCATACCGGCCAATGCGTCACTGCCGCCACTACTACCACAAGCTCAATCGATGTCGCCGAAGAAATAGCCATTGCCCTGGCCGCCATTTCCCGCCCTGACCAAGTAACCATCCTCACCGATTCGCAGACAGCCTGCTGAAATTACCAAATTGGCCGAATTTCTTCATCAGCACTTCACATCCTCAAAAACTGCACAACGACCCCTGACATTCGCATCGTCTGGGCTCCTGGACACGCCGCCATCCCCGGCAATGAAGCGGCTCACGCCGCGGCTCGCGATATCATACACCGAGCCATTGCCGACGTTGGCCAATGTTTACCCCCTCACGATCAACTCCACCCACTCAGTGGCTACACGGAGATTCTCGCGCATTACCGGCAAACTCGCCGTCGTCTCCCACCACCACACTGGCGCCTCTCCAGAGAGGACGCTACAACTTGGCGGCGGCTCCAAACGAATACGTATCCACATCCCACCCGCCTCCACCTCATCTTTTCCACCCAACAACCTTCCCTCTGCGCTTACTGTCCCCAGCCTGGCACCCTCTACCACATCATATGGGAGTGCCAACGAACTCCAGACTTGCCCCCCCTTTCCAACCCAACCTTCGAGCAGTGGAGGGCTTCCCTGGCCAGCCCGGACCCGGATATCCAGCTTAAGTTGGTGACCCGAGCACGGACGGCCAGCCGAAGTCAAGGCATCCCGGACTAGGGACGCCTTCCACGGGGCGACGCCCACACATCAGCCTCTGCTGGAGAAATAAAATTTTTTTCTCTCTCTCTCTCTCTCTTAATTTCTACTACTGCAGTACAAATATATCTCATGAGGGTCAGGCACGCTGTGCCGTCACATTCAGCTACTAACCACGTGGCCAGTGCCTTGGTGCGACGCACCTTCCACCAAAGCTTAAATAATGCTATTTCATAATAAATGGCACTGGCAGAAATTTAGATTCACTTCGGTTACCAAAAGGCGATATTTTGAAACAGCGATGGTAGCATCATTCAAGCACATGTGCGCAACAAACTCTGCATGTAAAGGACTCACAAAACGACCCGCCTAATAGCTCTCTTTTCTATGCTAGAAGTGTTGCTATAGGCGATTACTAGTCTGCACCAGCGTTCCCTCGTCCTCCCGGTAAATTATGTGTAGCTTGCATATCAATGTAAGAACAGGGTAAGAACACCGTCATAGATGTGCCCGCAGCACAGCAACAAGTGTTAGGTTAGCTTCCTGTGTCAGATAGCAAATAAATGCTCATGGAGTGGGAAGCGCAGTGTTAGAGATTATGAGAAATGCCGCATTGTACAACAGCTTGCGGAAGCTACGCATGAGAACGTGTCCCTAAAAATACAACTGACATCGAGATATAAATCGACTGGAAGTGCTCTAAATGTACTCCGTCGTAACTGCAGGGGGCAGATGTGCAGATGCGTCACATTTTTTTTTGCCTTCCACTGAAGTCTTCCATTACGGCGACTTTCATGGTTCGGCGCGATGAGGAGTTTACCACCGTTATTATACATAGATGTGCTTCAGACTTTTCAAATAACGATGGCTTCGCTGGCATTCAGGTACTTACAGCAAGCAGTGCGCAGCCGTGATGACATGCCTGTCTGAGATGAGTGCGCCGGAACAAATGTGCTTGGGGAAGAGCTCGTTTGTGAAGATTCCGGCGTGCCATGGCCAGCTCCCCGGTACGGCCACGCTGCCGCCGAAGATGCGGTCTTCCTCATCCAGCTTCGGCGGAATGGGTGTCTGGCCGCAGTTCGCGTCGTCCGTGCCTGCGCGCGCGGTCGGCGAGGGATGAGGGATGGTTTTGGGAATGCTCCTACGTGGGGTTTCCGGCGTGGAACTTGGGGAATCGCAAACAAGGAAGTAGTCGTTGAGTTGATTCTTGAAACAAGTTTTTAGATTAGTACTAGACGGTGCAGTTCCAAGGCACCTCTTAATTTTAAAAAGGGTTTTGCTGTTTGGGCTTCTATTCTCGTGCAATTATATTGCCACAGTAAGATGGATGAACACTGGTACATTTACAAATGCTGGCCAATTGGAATAATGAGTCTCGATAGACGGAAGCTCGAAATTATCGTCGGCCCTGCTCCGAAAACTGTCTCGCGGACGTAATATACTGCCCATGCGGGGAGTGCTGCCATTACAACTACCACTGCGACTTCTGGTGAAAAGGAAACCGAGTTAGGCGAGGTTCTTTGATGATCAGAGAACAATCAAGAGTGGGGGGGAAGTAGATACTGTGTAGAGCTGCCGCATGACCTGCAGCGAGCCTTTAGGGAACGTCAGAGGGAGGCCAGGCGGTACAGAAGAAGTCCAGGGCTCTTAACCAGGGGCTTACATACTGCGAGTGAAAAATGAAAAAAAAAAAAAAACTCATACTAACGCGTAAGACGTGAAGGCAGCGAAGCTTTGCACAACCTTCACGACCATCACGAAGGTTTGATTTCCCGATTGCAGCCGATTTGCTTCTTCGCAGCAGCAGCAACGACATTTACTCCGATTGCTACAAGTGTGAGCTTTCGTTATTTTTTTGAAAGTGATAATCATTGAACATCTTCTTTGAGGGGCGTACGCTATGACGTGTCTTTCTTGTTCCGATCAAGTGTTGCTACATTTACGGCGAACGCTGGATTTTTTTCGGCCAATCTTGGCCAATATCCCAAGTCGGTATGCTAGGCTTGCAAACGTGCGCCCATGACGCAGGGCGGTCGCCGCCAGGCACGCGCACATGAGCGCTCGGCATTTTCTTGGTTTATTTAACTTCCGGGTGGTCACCGAAATCTTGGCCAATCTCCCTAAGTGGGTATGCTTGGCTTGACGAATGTGTGAACAGGACGGTGGGCGGTCGTCACGAGGCACGCACAAACAAGCGCTAGGCATTTTTTTGGTTTTGTTAACTGCCGGGCACCCATGCGCACTCGGCAATTCTTTGGTATTTTTAACTGCGGACACGAATAATTACGGTTTGCCAAAGAACTTCGCTCTCAAAAAAGAAAGAACAGATCAAATTGCATGCAGCCCTTGCGAATGTGAAAACCCTTAAGGGAGTAAGAATTTCGGGAAGATGCCACGTGCCGCTTAAAAAAAGTACGTTGGAACCAAGTAAAAAGACAGACGAATACAAAGCGTTGCAAGGAACGAAAAAGCAACAGATTTCTGCAGCAGGAGCAACCACATCTACTCAACTGGACTCTTAACAAACGAGCTGTTTGTGGGAGGGCTATTTTGTTCATAAGGAGATAGCTGTATGTAAGTGGCTCACTGCAGTGGTTCTGAAATGGGGGTCCGCGGACCCCGAGGGGTCCGCAACAGCATTGTAGGGGTCCGCGAAGACTCCCTCAAAACTTTCCCCCACCAACTTTTTCTCGATTTTGACAGCATTTTCTTGCAACTCAAAATGGTGGCTTCGCCGCATTACATGTACGTTTAGCTTCTCCGCGTAGCACATATTTTAACATCTTAGTTTCCACAACATGCCAGCTATGAGAAGAGAAAAAAAAAACACATCCACAAAAGGCAACATAAAATTGTTTGACATTATGACACCGATCAACATACGCTCCATCGTCTGTCCCCCAACACTTTCGCATGCCCAAAAGGGGTTCCCAGGGCAGTTATAGCCGAGAACCCCTGCCTAATTGCCTGCTCGGAGGCAATAACAAAGATTCTGAGTTTCCTTTCGAAGTATTATCCCAGGGGGTTCTAAAGTTTGGAGTGGGTGAATTAAATATTATTCCCGGTATTTTCTGTTCCTGGAACATTTGAAGTATAACTGCAGTGTATAAAGCTTCAGACGGTCCATAACGTGTCCCGGTGGTTGCAATGTTGCGCGACTACTAACGAGACTTTATTAAGAGTACCTTTATCAGACCTTATGCAGAGCTCACGTCTTAATAGTCACCGGGCGGATACTCCTAAAACAGTCTCTACAGCAGTCACGTAACATTTAAATGAACTTTTAATTAGAAGTGACGCTTTAAAATATTGAAAGAAAGTTTTCGGCGAGGTTGGGTTCTATCAGCTGTGAACTGCTGCGGACAGCACATCTTTTTCTGGTGCAAACTATGCTTCGTTGATTTTAAAACTTTAAACGTTTTTCATGAGAAGTATAAGCGCAGTGCCTAATTGTACACCTTTGAACGCCTATGGCTTGCGTGTAGGGAATTTTTAATTCCTGGGCACTTTCTATTTAGACCTTGTTTGTTTTAGACCCGTAATTTTAACAGAGTTATTTACTGCCGCAACACTAATGCATAAATAATGGGCGAATGACTGCATAATCAAATGTAGGACAACAAAATTGTGTGCTTCCGTGGAGAAAGTTAAAACATTTTTTATAGAGTTGTGTTTGCTAATCGAGACAGCGGAAGAAAATAGAGCTAGAAAGAAGAAGGCCGAACCCGATGTTCGATTTGGTTTCAAATGTTAGTTCCAACGTTTTCCGTTCTTAAGATTTTTCTTAAGCATGGATGATTGCATGACGTGCTAACTTCACGATTATACCTTTATGCGAAAGACCACATTGTTTCACACGCTCACGTACGGTTGCGTATCCACCACTGTTTCATCACGACGTGAAATTCGCGGAACCTTTTGTTTAGTGAGCTACCCCTGAAGGCTTAATCAGGAGCCGAGCAGGGAACAATCGACAACCTTGGTAATGTTGGGTGTTTGCTTTGGGCTAATAACGCCCACCGATATTGTGACTGATTATCGCTTTTAGTACGCTTCTGCGGAGACAGATACTTCGAAAATTTTCCAAAAAGAGGTTAGAAGTATTTTTATCTGTCTGTAAAAGCCCAGCGGGAAACACAAAGCCCTAGGTAATTTTCCCTTGCGAGCAAACAATTCGATGCCCCCTCTCTTGTTTACGGGACATTATGAGTTATTCGCAAGTGTGAGCTACAGAAAATTTTGCCTCCTATACTTTGAACGTAACGGATACTGGAAGCAAAGTTAATTGGCGTTGAGGATTAACAGTTGTTCGTGGAAAACGGGAAATTGTTTTAGGCGGAAAGTGTTGCATTCGATGCAGCTTGCGATGCCGGTTAATACTAGCAACAAAGGCTTGTGTGTAGCTTTGGTCTGATGGCGTGGGCGGATATATAACTCCAGCCTTTCATAGCGCGATCAAGGGAGGTGGTTTGCAAGGCAAGCTGGCGATGGGGTACCGTATGATCGCACCACTCTCGGTAAACAGGCTTCACGGCAATGTCGATAGATGAAATGCGTAACCCGGTCTCAGGGAAACGTTCCGAATTTGGAATTAATTATAAAAGGATCGTCAATAGTTCGCTACAAAAAAAGTTATACCGCAAGAAAATCTACAAAATGTGCCCAAATCTCTCACAAACGCACGTTCTCTATTTTCAGCGGCAGCTGCTCATGGCTGCTATTTTTATTACACAGTTACTCCTGACCCTGCAGGAAGCTGTAAAAAACCGAGGACGTTTGGTTTAGCATTTCGAATTAAGTGGGAAGCTACTGCAGAAGGTTAAGTGACAAAAACTAGCAGTCTTTCAGAGCGTGAATAGATATAGAAAAGATAGTCTTCTTCCTTCAGATGAAAACCTATGTGTTTACCGTATTGCCTCCCAGTCTTTTTTAACAGAGGCAGAAAATAGGTGCAGAGGAACACCGTTTATAAGGCGGTCGTTTGTCGACCGTGCAGACTGCTACCATTTGTGGACTGCTACACAAAAAAATTGCGCATGTGAAACAACAGCAACAAAAGCAAAAAATAAGACAGACTTCTGCCTGGGGTTGCAGGTAGACTTGATGCATTCCTCTAAGGAGTTTAGAGCAATTTTTGGTCCGCGATGTGTGTAACGCTATGCTGACGATGTTGTGGAATCATATAGTCGCGAAGAGTTAGGTTTTCCCTTACTACGCAGATGCAAGTGCCGACAAAGCACTGTCACTGTTAATGTAGGGCAGGGTTGGATCACCTTCTTAACTCCTAGGTGTTTTGAACGCAACCCACCATTAGCGTGGATTACTAGAACAAAAGGTCGAAATACACAGCGTAGGTCAACTCACCAACTTCGTACGCAACCACGTTCTTCGCGAAAAACGCAAACAGTACCACATAGAGCTTCATGGTGACACGGGGTGAGAGATGCGCAGGGAACTGCCGCTTGATGTTGTAGGCGGGAAGCGCTACAGCTGGCTTTATGGCGTAGTTTATCTTGCCAATCGCTATCTCTTGATAAGACGGTCCAGGGGCGCGACATCTGTCACAGCATAATTACGTCAGCACAGGTGAAAACGAGCTTGTGGACAGCCTCGAACTCGATGCCATGTGGTTTTGTTCTCACAATGTCGCTGTGCCACTTGCGACCTTTCTGTATAGGCCCAGAAAAAAACTCCCTCTTTACCAGACTTGCGTCCGTGGAAATGAAAACGCGTTGGTTTCGACTTCTGGAAAACGTTTATTCCCGGTTCATTTCGTCTACATCGTGATTGAATACTCGGAAGTTCTCAATGCTAAAGTATTTCAGCACATCTGCTGTGAAGGCAGAAATGAGCAATCTATATCGTTTACTAAGCGAATAGATGTGCGTTATAGAACAGACCTTCCGAGAAAACACTTGGACAGCTGGAGAAGTACACGGATTGAGGCGCCATTTCTAGGATATCTTTCACACGGTGTAGGGGCATTATAGGCAGGCAAGGAAGCGTGTTAAAACGCGACCAGGGGAACAAAAATTCATTGATCGAGAGGCCACGCATTCATCTCGTGATGAATTGGAATTGCAGGTAATGCCGGCGCTCACTGGGGTTTGACATAACAACTTCGGATGCTCTTAAAATTTCTCTAATGATGGGAGGATGCGTGAGCACCGCTTCTTGTTAAATTAAGTCGCTCATTTTGGTGCCCCTAATTTTTTGCTGCTGATTTAGCGCTGCTGAGTATCTGACATCGTCAAGCACGTAATAACTCATTTTTTGTAATATGAGTAGGCCCTGCTGCAAAACACAATGCTTGAGAGCCGGCTTTATGGAGACCCCGCTTTGCCCCGGGCTCCTTAATGTCAGTTTCAATACCTAAAACAAATGCATTGGTGGGAATAAGGTTGTTGGGAGTGAATATAAGCCACTATCGAAATACGAACGTTTATAAAATATTTGAAAGTCCGTTCGCAACGAATGGGAATTTTGACGAGAGATTTCTCGTCCACTTAGTAATAACACGAACCGCGGGAAGGCGCGGTTTTCTCCGACTGACCTAAGGAGCGGCTGAGTGCTGCTCTTGCATGATGGCAGGCCGCATTAACACATCCTGTGATCAAACAAATAGGGAACTAGTTGACGCACATGCTAGGAAGCTGGTGACTGCGTGAGTACGCCGTCAGTACTGCCCTACGAGAACGAAATATACTTTTGCGGCCTGCATTTTAATGATGTTTTTTTTATAGAAAAGGAAAAAACTAAGAAATCGAGAAGGGGAATAGGAATTGCAGAGAAGAAGTATGATGATTTCGGGTTTAATGGCGCAAGGCCGACAAAGGCAAAGAGCGCCATGACAATGGTCAATGAGACCAGAAGGATTGGTAATAAAGGCACTAGTTTAAAAACTTCCACTAAGGGGTTGGTGTATACGGCCATAATTACAACATAGGGAGTATACTAAAAGCAAGGGTGTATAGGGTCATATTTAAAATAGTTAGTGCAGGCACCTAACGTATAAAGCCTCAGGTTACGACATGAAAGGAAGTAGCTACTTGTGAAAGTCCCGAGGAAGTCCTAAATTTATGGGGATGTCTCTCGGGCCACTTGGGGGAAGGATCGCGACCAATCGTGCACTACTTTTGTGACACCAGTTTTAGTCGCGAAGAGTCCTAGGTCAGGTAGAAAGTTGGGGTCATAAAATGCAGGGGTACCTTAAGAGAAGCACGGAGAAAGCGCATTATGAAAGACAGAGCGGTAACAGGAAATACGAGAGGATGTAGCCATTGGCGCTAACATTCGCGCCAACTGCAGTAATCGAGGTCTTTGCTCGTGTTTTCTGGGCAGCGGAGGTGGAGGGACAGACGGGCGGGGTAGTGCCTTGTAGGCAACGTTTACTAACCTGACAGGCGCGATTCACTCTGCTTTTGCGTGTCAACCTTTACACGTGCGCACCCCTCCGGCTCTGTGTTTGTTCCTTCATGTGCTTCTAATCAAGAGAAACAAAAGCTGAACGCGCCACCGGGGAATGATCTATCGAAATGCGATTATATACAATTGTGATGGCGGCGGTGGTGGGTATGGTATGAGGGACGTCAGTCCTGCTTGACCAACGGATGTAGCCGCCAAACTGTCTCTGGTGTTTAAATAGGCTTAACAAAGAAGTGAAGCAACACGAGCGTTACCGCGTGTGCGCGCGTAGCACGCGGTAGCATCTGGAAGCCTGGTTATGTTGGGGTGATGGTTCCGATGGATGCATTGGGATCTGCGCCAGCAGAGCGAAAGCGGTTGTGTGACAAGTTTGTGCTGACGAGCAGAATTTAATTCACTCTCCATCTCACCCTCTATCGTCTTTTATTAATCTGCCATCTTGTCGGCTTTAGCTGAAGCTTTACGCTCATAAGGATAGGTTCGGAGCGTTAAACGCCACAATAAATCACATCAATCGTACCCTGTAGTCTTTTGTTTAGCCGACACATGCTGTTCTGCTCAGTTTTCTCCGCGACGACGGTGATACCATTCTTTGTCTGCAATATGATGCTGAAGGTTTAACTATACCACGTTTGACATAAGGGGAAGTTGCCAGGCTTAATTTTGTGTCCGTGATGGAAAATTTGACGATGAGTTATTCTAAATTTTTAAGTGTTTTACGAAGTATATTTGCGTGTTTACCAATCTTGTGTTATGCGAAGTGGGGCGTTTGTTTTTTGTATTCTGTCGCATATATTACGCCCAAGTCTGTTTCTAATTTAAACCACAGTGGTAATTTCGTTATGTATCTACATTTTATTTCAGATGTATGCCTAATGTTTTTTTTTGCTCAACAATGTTGACACTAGGTGCGATGTGAGATTTAGTAGTTTGTAAATATTTTGCCTCTATAGAAACCGTGTTAAAGAATTCGTGTAACCTTTTACCGGGCGGCTGAATCAAGGGCTAGACAGACAGACAGACAGACAGACAGACAGACAGACAGACAGACAGACAGACAGACAGACAGAAAGTAGCCTAAGGAAGACTACCGTCTTTATATATAAACAGGGAGAAACACTTGACGCTGTGAATTCTTATTGGCTTGCAATGCGTCCCATAGCGCGTGCATCACAAAATACACTCACACACAAAGAAAAAAAGAATAGGCGCGTGCATCAGAATCATCGCATGCACTTTTTATTGTTGGCCTTAAACCTGGATCGCGGCAGTGTGCAGCAGCATGTATGGCAGCCGCAAATATATTTAGCTATTGGGTAGAGAACCCTAATCCACGAAAGTGGCTTTGTATATTTTCTTAGTGATTTTTACAGGTAATTTCAGCTTCGCGTGGACGTTTGTGGCACAAGCCGAAGTGTCTTCAGTATAGTTTGGCATGTTGTGAAGGGTATGATGTTAGATAGGATGTTACCGCATCGAACTTAACAATGAGATAAAAATCGCAAAAGATTGTTTTCTTTCTGTAGGTAAGAATAATTCTTTGGAAAATCGTAAAAAGTACTTCAGCTGTGCGCCATGTTTGGACAATATACTGTGTAATCATGATGTAACAGTGAAAATAACGGCTGAAGATAGTAAAAATGAAAGGAACACGATTGTCAGGGAGACTCGTGCCCAGAATTCAGCTGCCACCGTTAGTTACAGTGTCCAAAAGCCCCTCTTCGTCTCCTGTTCGTCTTGATTCAGCCGCGTGCCTCAATTGCATCGCCTCACTCGGTGTGGACAGCTGGGGCTCTATGGAGGCATCAATAATAATTCCGTGGCACTTTGGCAGCCCAAAATAAACACGGAAGAAATGCAGGACCAGACAGGGTGAGCCTTGCCGTGAATTTTCCTCTGCTTCCTGTATTTTTCTTTGTGCTTGTTCACATGATTCACAGCACTAACAACCAACTAGCTCAGTTGTCCACATATAAGGCTTGTGCAGTACTTTTGTAAGGTATTCGCATGATATATTCAACGTTGAGTAGGGTTCGAGAAATTTCTGGTGAGGTAACAGATTCTTTTGTCTGAAATTAAAAAAAAACAAGGTAGGAATACCAACACGCGAATATGTGACGAGGTTTTACGTATTCGCGTACACATACAGGGCTACAGGGAACAGTCCATTAGTCGTTCAGTTGTACGGCCGGTGCAAGCTAAATACGGGTAAAATGCCTTTACCCCCCCTTTAGTGCATGATGAAACCAGCAAACACAACTTTTTTTAAAGCATCTTCACTTCCATACTCTGCATTCAGATCGCAAGAAGCTTTAAGTAATACTGAATGATTTCGGTTACGCGTTTATTGCTTGTCGAGGGACAACCACAATTCCCCCAAACGGTGGAACCGGTATGTATAGCAATGGAAAAAGGAATACTGGCCAAACAAAACAGACATTTATTTTCCTTGCACAAGGATTGTTCACTGGGGCGTTGTCTTCCCTTTATATTCTGAATCATGTAAGTGTGACTTGAGAAATATATTAGTGAGGAGCCCGGAAGGGCCATGATGTGATATTATGATGATGATATCCGAAACTTGATGCAGACCGCCAGCCTCTTCTTTCAGCGTATCGTTCATACGACAATATCGTAAGTTTGGCTTAAACTAACTGTATGTCATAAAAGCGTGCACACTTGCATCTTGCGATTGTAAGTGTTTGCTCTAAGGTAAGGGTTTATGAATGTGTCCAGGTAGCTGGCGACGCGCGTAAAAACCATTGGGAGCGTGACGTCCCCGCAGACAGGTGGGCCGCCCGAGAGAATTCCTTGCAGGAACCAGTGACCATCGATTTTCTGCATCGCCGGTGCTCCACTGTCGCCCTGCATAATGAGGGACACATAATTTGACTGCCGCTCCGTGCTTGCCGTGCTGAACAAACTAGGAAACAATGATTGAAGAAAATGTCACATTCTGCGTAAGTGCTTGGTCAAGAGCGAAATTTATTTAATAGGTGAGTACACAAAGCTAAAATGTAAAAAGACCAGGTAAAATGTGAGAAAGACAGTGCACAAATTCACACCTTGTGGCATCCTTTCATGTGAATATACCACCGATTGAACGATTGATCTTGTTGTCCTTGTAAAATTCACGGAAGTATAGTCTTCGAAAAGGAGGGAAAAATGCCTTTTTAAGAGCCATTATGATCTACTGCATGCAGTACGAAGGCCTTTCCCAAAGCATTGATTGATTGATTGTTGGGGTTTAACGCGCCGACGTAACGCAGGCGATGAGGCGTGCCGTAGTGGAGGGCTCCGGATTAATTTTGACCACCTGGGGATCTTTAACGTGCGCCGAAATCTCGCTCACACGGGCGTTTTTGCTTTTCGCCTCCATCAGAAAAGCGGCCGCCGCGGCCGGGAATCTAACCCGCGACCTCGTGCTCAGCAGCGCAACGCCTTAGCCACTGAACCACCGCGGCGGGTCTTTCCCAAAGCAGCTGAATACGGAGGCTTTTCCCAAAGAAGCTGCTTTTACCGCGAGCTTGTCCTTCCATGGTAATTTCTTAGCTGATCATTTCACCGAATCTTTGATATTTCTCTATGTTGTCTCCAAACCCTTGGCAACCATTCCCACCTGTTATAATTTATTCGCTTTTTATGACCCGTCAAGCCCGGCTTTTCTCGTTTAATCAGAATTCGAATATCTTCCACACAATTTTGTTCCCTACAGCCCACTGCTATTTTCTGGTCTCTATGCGTTATCCATAGCATTTTTCTTTCGTTAGCACGCTTGGCCGATCTAAGTTTCTCTAAAGTGTTTAAGGAAACTCCGAATTTCAGAGGTACAGATTGGTTGAATAGCAAATAGGCTTACTGCGCAGAAAAAAGGGGGAGTACTCAAATTTAAAGCGAAAACAAGGCTGCGAAAAAATTCATTCTTCGTGCTATTCGTTTATGTACGCCAATATAGCTGGGTGAGAAACAGTCGGCCCGGTTAACTTCACTCGTAAGTCTGCCCAGAAGATGACGCAAAAATGATTGTTTTGCATATATTAGGGTTTATTTATTTGGCGATGAAGTACCATTTTCTTCGAGGGCCTCGTGTTTGACAGTGAGCACAAGAGGACGACAAGTTTGTGCAATATTTTTTTGTTATAGCAAAATTGCCCCAGACAAACTGTGGTGACAACAAAAGGTAGGGTTTAAGTCTTAGATTAGATTAGTCTTAGATTAGATTTTTTATTAGACTTTTGTGCGTACCCGACTTTAACGAAACATTTGTCCGCCCGTCCGTACGTGCGCACCGAGGTCCCACCACCCAATACCATCCCTTGGATGTACCCTCTGGCAAATGCGTATCAGTTAAAGCTGAAACGCATCGAATACCGTAAGAAAATCTTTGTCTCTGCTAGCCAATAAATATTGCCGCTACTGGTATATAGATTGCTAAGGAGCAGGCTTTTATCTCAGGACAGTATCAATACCCGGTTTCAAGGAAATATTTGCGTGTAGGTGCGTCAGCATTGGCATTGATTGTATGTTTGAAGAGAAAGCGAGAAACAGAAAAAAACGGGGGAAACAAAAGAGTGGAGTTAAAGACATATGCAGATTACGAGATGTACACAGAAGATTAGCGAATGGAGAATGACATGAATTGAGATATGAGTGAACCGATAACAAGAAGAATAGACGGATGGGTGGGTGGATAGATATACCGAGGGGGGGGGGGGGAGCGAGGAAGAAAAAGTGAGGATGAAAAGGTAGAATGTACAAGAGGATATAGCGGGAAAAACGCCGGGGTTTTTAGGACACAGATAAAGACAGGAAAGAAAGAGAGTTAGAGGGATACATAAAGAACAGGTTACAGAGACAGAAGTATTGGAAGAAAAGGAGCAGAAGTGATAGCTTGGCTGGCAATGGTGAGAACGGCAATAAACCAAACCAAAAGAGCAGAACAAAGCAAAAATAAATAATTTTGTGTGACAAAATTACCATTGAGGATGGGCATGTGCGATTATTCTCTCGTTTTTAGCTAAGAGCAATTTGACACCAGGAATAGTTTCAGAGAAATACAAACTATGCATGTAAATTGTGCGCACAAACGAAGCGGACGTGGGAAGTACGTATTAGCGCTACAATGAAGTGTTCTGCCGGTTTAGGTCATTTCAAGAGGTCTTTGTAGTCTGTAGGCGTACGAATGCAGACGTATGAATGTAGACGACTGTAGATGTGTCAGTGTAGACGAATGTGGACGTAACGAATGTAGACGTGCGAGATAACATCAAATGAAGTGTTCCATACCTCACAAAGAGAACCATAATCATGCGGGGCGCAAAGGCTCTCTTCGTAGAGACTGACGTCGAATGACTTGACGCACTGGTGGACGTTCATTAGCCGCATCTTGAGCTCCTGTAGCATCTTCCTCGTGCGATGTGTTTCTTTAGCTGCCGGGGAAATAGCACAAATTAGCGACATTCGTCAAAGTGTGCAAAATAGAACCGTTGTTACGAAAAGCATTTCCTACTTGATTTCTTTGTTCGGAAGGTTATTGAAACTGAACCTTTAGTAAGGGTGGAATACGTAGTAACTCACACTAACGTATTTTCGTCAAAATATCGCAACGACTTTAAGAGATGTGAACCGTACGTGTTGCTATAAAATATGCAATTTGATAGCACGAAGAGTTGTCAAGAAGTAAAAACACCGCTCATAACAATCTGAAAAGTTGGAGTGAAAAGAGTTTTGAATTAACAGAACTTGTTGAGCTGGTTGGTTCATTTCTGCAGTGAAAAAAATTGGCGCTTGTATATGTGGTTTGTGTGCATCTTCGTCTCCATCTTTTTAGCACCCTATTATTTTTACTGCACAGGAGTTGCATTTGAATGCAAGTTCATACGCAAATATTGCGTAGTTGCACGTTTGGGTTTTATATGAATATATTTTCTGACACTCCAGCCGTTGTTACTTGTGGAGTGGCGTGTCTTACGTGTCTGAAGCACAGGTCAGTACATTAGAAAAGTGAAAATTTACATGGCGGCTTCGCCCGCCAAGGCTGCACCTCGGCTAGGAGACACGCGGAAGTGAGACGTAGCACATTAGTTTAACCACAAAAGGGTTCGTAATGTGCGCTGAAATCTCTACGAGACTGCGGTTTTGCTGCTCACCTTTGCTCTTTGTTTCACACGCCGAAGCTACATCTAGGCTATAAGGTGCGCAGTAGCGAAAGGCCACAGATCAATTTAAATCAAGCGCGCTAAAATCACCACAATTGCGTTTGTTTCTCGCGTCCATTTGAAAAACGACCGCCGCGCCCGGTATCGAACTTTTGTCCTCGTAATCGGCAGCACAATTTCTTACCCCGAAGCCACTGTGGGTCGTTTTCTGTTTTTATAAAAAAATACGGAACCTCTCTCCGGGATTCGAAAACGCGATGTCGCTTGTTACAAGGCATAGCTTTTGCGGAAGTGACGCCTAGTTCCATCAATTTCGTCGCCCGGATGGGCTTGTAACCCCATCCTTCACAACTGTATACGAAAATAGTACGGCATGCCCGTTCAGGGGACAATGTGCATGGACTGTTGCTTACTTTTTCTAATCGTCCAGCCTGTGGCGTAGGCCTCCGAATCTGTGGGCAGATGCTCCTTTCTCTCGGGCAGGCACACCGGCCTTATCGTAGTGGTGAAGTTGACTGGGTGGGCGAGCTTTATGATGGCGATGTCGTCGTGCTGTATAGAGGAGGGCGACAGAAACCAAAAACTGTGTGTAAGATAGCGGTGGCGGTTAGTTTATTACTGCTTTTCTCTGACTTGTCTTGCTTTCACACTTCCCCTAAAAGCCTTTTTAACATATCCATGCTTATTCTGACTTTGCACGAATTGTCATTGTAGCCGTCAAGCACATATATTTTGTTTTAGTGTAATAGATTTAGAACGACAGTCATAGTTGCATTGCGGAGCAATGTTTATGTCATTGCAACGAATAACCTGAGTTCAAGTCCCGAAAACTGACCTTAAAAGGTGAGGTCCAATAACACTGAGACAAAAAAAAAACTTCGTACATAAATATGTTTCGGATGATTGAACAGCACATCAGTCTCGTAGCCTTGACGCCAGTAATCCGGCACAGTGTCGATTGTAAACTAAGTCGTGGACCTAGCGGTAATACTTAAAAGATAGTTTCCATTGGGAGCCTGTAATAGTTCAGGTAACAACCGTTTTTCGATATAGGACACTCGGAAAACGAGTCATTTATCAGCTGCTAAAGGCGTTTTTTCATTTTTTTCTGACACGGGAGTTAAGTGCACGCACAAATCAAGTAAGGCTTCGGATAGGGGAGGTTTCGAAAGCTACTAAGTCTGCGCATTCTTTCAAATACCAATGATGCTAACATTTGTCAACGTTTGACGGGATTTGTACCAACAAGCTATTTTTAAATTCTATCACAAGGTATAAATATGCTACTGGGAGAGTGCGTTGTCCTAAATTAAACTATAATGAACATGAACACTCAATAATTTCTAAGACGATGTTAGTATCGATTGAGGAAATTCAAATCTTCGTGGTACCCGAGCATCCTGTCAATGTATTAAAATCTGGACTACTGACATCTCGTACCAGGTAATCAGTGTAAACAGTCTTTAAATAATTGACGTTACTTTTCAATTTTTATCTAAGTACTACGATAAAAATATGTGTAGCATTAGGCTGAAGCAAAATGGAGAGACGAGCTAGTTGGTTCGCAATTTCCATGAGTGAAACTTAAGCGCAAAAGTTTATCACAGGGACGAGAAAGGGAACGACACAGGCGCTTACTATCAACTGAAAGTTTTAATGAAAACGAATACACATTTATACCACCCCCAGACCGAACAACCCAGCACGTGTGCCCTTCGCACATGCGCACGGCCGTACAAGAGAACCGCCCCATTCCCTTCTCGTTTCTCTTCTCCTTTCCCTCATCCTCTACCCTGTCTCCTTGAGAAGTTGCACTTCTTTATCTAAAATACTCAGCGACGGGTGACCTATACAATCGGGACCCTTAATCCGGATATGGAAGGCTTCTGCAAGTTCCCTGGTGGCACGGTCTGTGTGCTTAAAAACTACTACCGTGTCCGTGAAGTGTGGCTGACAACGTGGCTGATACCCGCATTTAGAACAGTGCTGCGCCAGGTGTGTGTAGGGCTTTCCTTTCAAAGAGGAATGATGCTCCCTCAAGCGTACATGTCCTGTGGCCGGGTGTACGTCGGCCAGACCGGCCGCTGTCTAAATGTACGCCTGAGGGAGCATCATTCCTCTTTGAAAGGAAAGCCCTACACACACCTGGCGCAGCACTGTTCTAAATGCAGGTATCAGCCACGTTGTCAGCCACACTTCACGGACACGGTAGTAGTTTTTAAGCACAGAGACCGTGCCACCAGGGAACTTGCAGAAGCCTTCCATATCCGGATTAAGGGTCCCGATTGTATGAGTCACCCGTCGCTGAGTATTTTAGATAAAGAAGTGCAACTTCTCAAGGAGAGGGGGTAGAGGATGAGGGAAAGGAGAAGAAAAACGAGAAGGGAATGGGGCGGTTCTCTTGTACGGCCGTGCGCATGTGCGAAGGGCACACGTGCTGGGTTGTTCGGTGTGGGGGTAGTATAAATGTGTATTCGTTTTCATTAAAACTTTCAGTTGATAGTAAGCGCCTGTGTCGTTCCCTTTCTCGTCCCTGTGATAAACTTTTGCGCTTAAGTTTCACTCATGGAAGTAGCATTAGGCTTTGATGGGTAGGTACATTTCTGGGAGAAACAAGTTTTCGGCAAATCTGAAAGAGTTAACCCGGCAAGTTTCGACTGCTGTGAAACTGTTAAAAATATCCGCCACTCAGAAAAAATCTGAAACGAGCGCACGCAAACACACTTACATCGCCAGTAAAGTTTTGGTGAATGCACATTTCTTTAACAGGAACTGCTATCTCGCCATTGTCTAGTTCACTTCTTCGCCAAGAGCCCAAGTGAATTCGTATTCCGTCGGGGTCCATTTGGCTGGAATAAGAATGAAAACAAGACGGCTTGTCAGCAAGACGCTTGAGCGAGTGCAAACAGCTCGAAATACCCTCAGTATAATTTACGATGGAGTACGACTACCAAAAGAGGTGGTCTAACGCATATATTTATATGTGAACCAAGACCTCTCAAGAATGTTTCCAGGACGAAAAAAAAAAAAAACAGAGTACGTCGATATCAAAAATACTCAACACTTATGGCAATGCAGAATGCGCAATAAAGGTAATGATAAATCAATTATACGAACTGAGGTTTGCATGGAGTTGTAAATAAATATTACGCATTTGAGAAAAAAGATCCTAGGGGTTTCAAAAAAAAGAAATCAAAAGCAGGGAACCAGACTGAATTTAACCGACTACAAATACAGGGGGTAAACGACTACAAATAAACGACTACAAATACAGGTGGCAAAAATATTTCATCTGGGCCTACGCAGATCACTGTTCGAAAAATAAAAATGCATGAAGAACGGACGGGCGAGGAAGTCTGCCTATTTTGCTCTATAAGAGAGGTTGGGACATTACAAACAAGGCGAAAGGGTTTATCCCTGATATAACAATTTCGCTTCGAACGGAAAGCGCACAGGGGTCACTATTGAGGTTAACAAAAACATTGTTACAGAGGATAAAATCCAGGAAGAAGACGAAACACTAAAATACGCTCCTCTATTTTGAGATTTCATGTTGGTTCACTCAGGTAGGACTGCGCCACAAAGCAAACAGTAAGTTACGCAGAATTCTCACTCGATGCAGTGGGCCGCCGTCAAGACGTGCTGCCTGGTGATGAGTGCTCCTCCGCAGTACTGCTCTGGCCGGAACCGGGAACTTGTGTGGATTGCGGCGTTCCAGGGCCACCGCACGGGAGTGACATCTTTAGACGTGGTGCTGTCGGCGTACAGCCTCGTCCTCACCGATGCGGTGCCGCACATGGGGTCTGTTGAAGAAGCATGATAGTTTTTTGCTCGTTTCAATGACGTAACTTCGGTGTTGCCGACTTCCCAGAGGAAAAAAAAAGAAACCGATCACAGCAGCATTGCTACACGGAATTACTTTGGGTAGCGGATTTATAGATTTCGATACCACTGATAAGCGCCTACACAAGGGATTACTAGGTCCATGGTCTTGCCCCAATAGTGCCTTATGGGGGCCAAAAGCACTGACTGCGTACCCGCGAAACGCAGGTCTTGACCAGACCCTGGAAATAACTCAAAGAATGCGGGCACATCATCAACATTTTCATCATCATCGTCACCGAATTCGTTGCGTTGCTGGCTAGGCATCCCAGCTCAGCTGACGTCACCATTCGTAACCAAAGCTGTTCTCTCTTTCTCTCTTTCTGTCTGTGACAACGCGAGTGGGCATATTTAATGTATTTCGCCAGTCTCACGTACGTTGCGAGAGTGACACATCTTTAAAAAAAAACATGCAACACTATGCGCCATAGCCTTCCAAACAAGCATCTCCGGGGTATGTGAAAATGGCCAGTGGTTGCAAAAAGTTATCGGACGTGGTATTTCGGCCATCAGTTTTTTGCTACCAGGACCTCTAAAATCAGTGTTTTTCAGATAAACGTGAATGGCAAAAAAATTTTACCACGAGAGTTTTTCGAAATTTTTCGCACTTATCTGAAAAAAAGTAGCCTTATGTATTTATTACACAACAAAAGTGGTCGTGCATTTACACAGTGTCAAGCGAAATTGTAAAGTCTAGTTTTAAGACATGCTTGAACACATTCAATGGAGCAATGCATGTAGCTCCTCGCAACTACCCATTTTGCCGCTGTGTTAACGAGACTGACTGTTTCCTATTCGAAAAGAGAAAATTCGGTG
The DNA here is from genome assembly GCF_048455015.1 of Haemaphysalis longicornis. NCBI lineage: Eukaryota > Metazoa > Arthropoda > Arachnida > Ixodida > Ixodidae > Haemaphysalis > Haemaphysalis longicornis. The sequence goes on along the minus strand of NW_027526245.1, from coordinate 62,204,973 downwards.
CTTAAATGCGCCATGCAGACAAAACACAAGTGGGGTTCATTCGAAAAATTTCGCGTTCGAATCATACTGACACCACTTTTAACGCACACTTCGCTTAAATAAGCTATATAATTAGGAAGAAGGGGAATGGCCATGCGGCCCACATGTTCAATTTCGGCAACAGAGCCTATATGTCATATGCCCAGCTGTGCTACTGGCTTAGGCCGGCAAAAGCAAACGCAAATTAGGCAGGGCTTATAAGCTTGCCGAACGAACTATCTGCGCTTAAATGTAATGTATATTCATCTTACAACAGTAAGAATGGTGGGGTAAACAATGAAAGTTATGAAAATACACGTACACACTCATGTACCGCTGCGCACTGCTGTTTTACTGCACTATGCTTGTTTTAGCTGCACAGGAGTCTGCCGATATGGAGTTGTCTTACACGAAACTGTCCGATTGACGTAAGCGACGTTCTTACGTGACCCTGTTTGTCGAGAATATCTTATGTTTCACGAAACGATTACTTTCTGCCTTAACAAAATAAAGCCAGGTGCAAATAGGTCCAAAAAAGAAACCGCAGACAACGGTCCGCGGCTGATTATGGTAGCGCCCTCGCGGGCGACTGACGGTATAGCTAGGCTGCAGAGCCCAATGATGCACTGGAAGTTGGTTTTGAGTACCAACCCTTATGACTCTATCGAAGACGTCACGAAAACACCCGATTTGGCGGGAGAATCAGAAGTTTAACCTGAGTTGATTTATTTCTCAGCGAATGCGGAATTGTTTCCTGCCGGTCAAGGCTAGGGGCACTCTGAAACACGAAATCTTTCGAATAAAACAAGCTTGTATTTTGTCTGCTGGGCCCCTTTAAGCACCGCTCGGTTTGTGTGGGTTGCGTTCGTTTGCCGCCTTTGGTCGCACGGTTGTCGCTGGTACGGCTGCTGAAGGGCGAACTTCATGACAGAGCTGACGTGGTTATACAGGGAACAGATGAAAAAAAGAGTAAATATTGGGGTGAGAACGCGCTGTTTTCACCCTGAAATTTTAATGGGCGATATTATTAGGCGTCAGCATAAGGCATACAAAGAAGATGGATAAAATGTCACTCCTATTAGAACTATCCCATACAAAAATGCCTTATGGGCGTCTATAGAAAAATGTATGGTGAGCTATGGCCGCCTATGCATCCCTATGGTCACCCATAAAAGTGCATAAATTAGGCTATAGCCAACTATTGAAGTTTTTATGCATCCTGCACTAAAGAATGTAAACCATACAATTCTCTTTAGACGACTATAGAACATCCTAGTGTGTTTAGTCTATAGAGTCACAGCTATTCAGGCTACTGTAGCCAGCTAAAGAAAAATCTATCGCTTTAGTTCTATAGGCTAGCCGCGAGAAAGCTCTTTTGGCTGGCTATAGACCATTGTTTAGCTTTAAGTCTACAGACTTGAAACCATTCAGCTGTCTTTTACCAGCTATTGAAAAGAGTTCGTGCTAAAGCTAAAGAGAGAAAGCCATAAAAGCTCATTTGGCTGGCTATAGGCCGTTTTTTAGCTCTAACTCTACAGACTCAAAACCATTAAGCTGTGTTTTGCCAGCTATTGAAAAGAATTCGTCCTAAAGCTAAAGAGAGAAAGCCATAAAAGTTCATTTGGCTGGATATAGGCCATTGTCTAGCTCTAAGTCTACATAATTGGAACCATTCAGCTGTCTTCTGCCAGCTATTAGAGAGAATCTGCCCTAAAGCTAAAGAGAGGCACCCATAAAAGTTTCTTCGGCTGGCTACGGCGCAATATATAACTGTCAACCTTAGACGTGTGACAATTGAGCAACATTTAGCCGGAATTAGGAAAGCATTTGGCGCAGAATTTAGAGGCTTGCATCCATAAAAGCTTCCTTAGCTGACTACATAGTGACATAAGCCTCTAAGTCTCCAGCCGCTAATAAAAAAGTGTTAGCCTATAAAGGTATAATTCGAGCGCACCATTAAATTCTATTCCGCTGGTTCCAATATGACTTATGACGCGTAATTTATACACTCATGATTTACCTAGCTACATCTATAACACAGACTGAATAACGATGATGAGGTTCATCGGCCAGTTATATGAAAGTTTTTGTTCAATAACGTTAGGTACCTAGTATACCAACAATACGGGAAAAGTACGATATAATGCAGCTACAGACAGATTAACGCTCAAATTCAGGTTGCAACTTTGGATACTGTGCGTCGGCAAAGCTTGCAAATGAACGTCGACCGAAAGACATAAGTTCGGAGAATTCTTCCTACCGTTGTCAGATGGTTGGGGGATTGGCACCAGTGTGCCACACCCCGGAGCAGCAAAACTCAACCAACCATCATCATTCAACTCCGATAACGCCACTCAGGGTAGGGTCCCCCCCGGAGCGAGGGGGAATCTTTTGATTTAGAGTGGCGGCCTTCTCTGGAAGGCCGCGGGCTTCTCCGAAAACGGCCTTCTCAGCGTCGAAGCAAATTGGAAAGAACTTTCGCGGCCCCCGTTCCTGCCGGCGCAGTCAGAAATATGGTGGCATCTGCGAACAACCGCATTCCTTCTCCCGCGGAGCTCACTTTGAAATTAGTCATTGAGAAAGGGGGAGAGCGACCCAAGCTGGACCGAAGGAGGCAGGGACAGGAAGTTCTGGGAAGCGTTGAAAAGGTAGAGGGGACCACGACCGGCCCGGGAGGTGCGGCGTGAGTGCCGCGCGCGTCGACGCTGTAGCCCGGTCGTGCGAAGGGCAGTTTTCGTGGAAAAGAGGGTCAGGCGTTCTGTGCTGTGTTAGTATTCGTGCGCGCGGCAATAACAGTGACAGAAAATTTTCCCCGAGTACTGATAACAGATATAGTTTTTTAGGATGAAGAAAACAAAACGTTAAGCGATGTTGTATTTGCCAAATAAAATCATTACCAGAAAACGAGTTAGAAAAAGGTCGAAAGATGGGCACGTATCTCTGCACTATTTGCTAGCGCGATGGACCTGGTTATACCAGGATGTACTCAGTCAGCCACATCTTGTCTCCTTGCTCATGTGCGCGGGCATGACACGTGTTGCCTAATGTTGGAAATTTACGACTCGACTACAATGTGTTCGTGTTGATGGTGTGACGCCAAGCATATGTGCCGCTTTTCGTTGTCGGAAATTTCGGTGTTTACGGTGACAGTGTAATGATTAATTCAACATCAACTCGAAGTCATGCGAAAATGGATACCTGCGATACCGGGACAGGAATTTCATCGTACGCAAAACACCAGGGTGAGTGATCTTACGAACTGAAGAGGCTGTATTGTGCGAGAAATGCAGGACTTTTTTGGTGTTCAAGAATACGTTTCCAAGCTACCCTGCACCACATGGGCATTGCAATGTACTTAGAAGTGAAGATTTCGCCGCGGTGATGAGACAAATATAATTATTTTTTCGCGAACTGAGAAAACGTACAAGGAACTAATTGAACAGACTTGGAAAACGTTTTTTATTATTGCATTATGTGTGACCATCTTCATTGTTTAATTAAGAGTGCATTTCCATTTTAGCCACCATACTTGCAACTTCGTGCATTGCGTACTGAGTGAAATGAATGACTTCTGAGTTTTCTATTTTCTGTGGACTACCCAGCACCTGCAGGTATATGTGTCTCGGTGGGCGTTCGTGGAAAATGTGCCGCGTAGTGTGGCTGTCGAGCGAATGACGTAAGCGTGAGCCAGATTGTTGGAATGCGTGTGCTGTGTGTTTCGATCGGCGTATGTGAACAACATTTTACTGGCGGCGAAGTAGCGTAGATAGTAGCCCTTTATGTAATGAATGGGATGAATAAACCCCTTGGTTTTGCTTTTCTTGTTTGCCTTTGTTTAAGCCTTTTGTGAATGAAAACTGGCGACGTGTTTGCAGTCGCAACCTTGCACTCCCCCTATATCGCTGAAGTGTTCATGGAGCATATATTACAGAATGCAGATAGCCACACAACCTAAGTGCCACAGGAGAAGTCCTAGAGATCCGCAAGGCTATATGCCGGCATGGCAGCGTGTTAATAATTTCCCAGAGGCTGCTGCTGTCGCTGTGTTTCAAGTAGTGGCGATTCTCTTCTGGCTGCAGCCCATGCAAAAATATCGTATGGTTGGCTATTGAAAATCCTTGTTATGGTTGTCTTTAGCTATTTGGCCCAATTATCTTTAGACATTTCTATGGCTGTCTTTAGCCATTTCTATGGATACTCCTATGGGTGTCTTTAGCTTCTTCTATAGCCCTAGCGATATCGAAAGAAGACCTAAAGAAAGCCATAGAACCGGCTATAGAAGAAGCTAAAGACACCCATAGAAATGTCGATATGAATAGCTAACGACAACCATAGAACCGGCTATAGAAGAAGCTAAAAACACCCATAGGAATGTCGATACAAATATCTAAAGACAACCACAGAACCGGCTATAGAAGAACCTAAAGACACCCATAGGAATGGCGATACGAATCGCTAAAGACAACCATGGAACCGGCTATAGAAGAACCTAAAGACACCCATAGGAATGTCGATACGAATATCTAAAGACAACCACAGAACTGGCTATAGAAGAAGCTAAAGACACCCATAGGAATGGCGATACGCTTCGCTAAAGACACCCATAGAAACGTCTAAAGAATATTGGGCCAAATAGCTAAAGCCGACCATAAAAAGGATTTTCTTTAGCCGACCATACGATATTTTTGTATGGGATAAGTGATCCTCTGCACATGTAATGCTCGTAACGGGTTCGTCGGGTTAACTGGACAGTATGGCTAGGGGAAATAACAAAACTGTTGTTACGAAAAAAAGGAAAACTAGTCGTGTTTGGGTAAAAGTAGTTTCGTCCCACGTTCTATCACCATGCGTATGACATGTTCGAAGTGCGAAGGTGTAACAAAGGACTTTGTATTGATTAGGCGGTTACAGATTACAAGGACATATGGCGGAATTCTGACACAAGTGTGCTGGCCGTTCGTTCGTAGTTGCTGATTTCCCGTTGAAGAACCCTTATCAGATTCTTTCGCAAAATTCTGTTTTGGAACTGTGACATTAATAACAAAATTTTAATTAGAACACAATGATATGTATTGCTACCCTGAAAAGAAAGTACCTTAGAAGATAACGATGCTATACTAGGCACTTGCTTACACGTTGGTTAAAGTAAAGTGCAAAATTAAAATAACGGGTGTCAAGTATCAAACAACGTTAATTCTTAGAGAAAGTACTCATTATACTTTTAGTAAAAGCTCGAAGGCCTAGTTAGTGGCACTTGTTTAAATGTGTGGCGTAAAAAGGAAGATTTTGGAGATATTCTTCTTATAAACGAACATTTAGGTACAAGTGAATATGTAAAAAGTACCTAGCGGTAGACTGGACCCCAGTTGAAGCCAATGTGTGATCCTCCGTGCAATGGTAGCAGAAAATTTTTAATTTAGGTTATAACTGCTTAAAGAGTCGAGTGGTAAGACTGCAATGACCGTAACCTTTAAGTTGTATAGATAGTTTGTTTTACATCTCTGCTTCTAAATATAATTTTTTCGCCACCTCATTTTTTCGGTCATCAAAGTCTGGTCTCCTATTTAATTTGTTAGCAGCACTGGGAACTGAACAGCGAAGATTTCCTTTGCTAGAAACCGAAACACGAACCATGAATGGGTTACAGGTTTTAAAGCGAAGAGCGGAATTACGGTTTATTGTGCTTGTATTATCTACGAAAATGTATGTGGGCATGCATGTTAATCTCTCTGGTTCGTTGTTGACCTTTTTGAGTCACATTTCTCAAAACGGCTATTTATATACGCCTTGGGGATGCTTTACAAAGGGCTTATATGTCTACCTTTACAGATTCCTTGACTGCTTACTGTATACCTCGCTGGTAGTATTAGAGGAGGCTGTATTATCGGTCGGCATCATGACTGCGATTATCTTAGGGTAGTCGACCTAAGTAGTCTTTTCCAAGGTTTTCAATGAATGTGCATTTTATTACCTAAAACACTATACGAGGCACTGGCGCCATATTGTGTACGGTGAGCGTTCTTTATGTTTCGTCGGTCCGGAAAATTGAAAAAGCCTCAAAGGTGGGTCAAAGTTGAAAATTACAGCTCGAAATTACTGACACCCGCACACACGCACTCACTCACACACACGCACGCACGCACGCAAGCACGCACATACACACACATACACACATACACATACACACACAGACCATTAAAGCCACGGCAGTCCACTCAGTTACAATGCACCTAGGTTTTTTACGTAGTTAACGGCGCAGCTGAATTGCTATTCGCTGGCTAATTATGCAAGATCACATTTTCTACTCCGAGGAACACCCCAATTGACTTCGAAAAATGCACAGTAGGACGAAAAAGAGGCGTGTTAATTGCAAAAGCTTCGTAAATACAATCATCTTCGGCCGTGGAATTTTTTTTTTGGATGGACAATTTTTTTGTGAGCTATAGTTGGAAGGCTGGGGCGGCCTCTAGTTGGGTATAACACCAGCACGCAGCGCAGCAAACGTCAGCCATTTGCGCGGGCCTGAACAAAAAGGTGACCATCAAGTGCTATGAATTTTTGATGCGCAGTGACATGCTCGCTCTTTTGGAAAGGACTGCGCTAACTGTCGAACGCTAGGTTAACATTTATATCCGCGCGAAAGCACGGAACTTTGAGAAGCATAGCAACAGGAAACATGTTAAATCCGGTTAAAACTATCTTTGGCAATCCCGTTGCGATATCAATGGACATCCGGACGTCGCTTAAGTGCACCTTGCAATTCATTTCGCATTCTCGATGTCATCCGGCCTACCCAGAATGCTAATATTGGATAGATAATACCGGTTGTAGCAGCGACAATAGTCAACGTACATTGCTAGCGCGCATTATGCAGGATTGCAGCAACTGTCGTGTGCACTTCGGGTTTTTCAAGTTGATGGCACCTCTCCTAACGAACACGTTCTTTCCCGGAGCTCCTCAAGATGCGGAATTTTCAGGGCGACACTTCAAAGCTATGGTTTCCTTTTCTTGGAATCAGCTTAAAAGATGATGGCTACATTCTGCGTTTGCACCTTAGCGTGCGCCGAGGAAACGAAGCTACGTTACTGTTGATTAGACCAGCTTATCTCAAATGATTGTCCACGCACCACACGAGGTTGGCGAGGTCCGCATTTGGGGGTTCCTAGAAGCCTTCACCGCGAAGTCAAATAATTCACTACACGGTAGCTTTTTCTGCATGACGCTGACGAAGATGTGATCAAACGGTTTGCCGCACAGCATACGGGCTGTGGGTTTCCAGTTTGTACCACGCGCCTTTCCTCTGCGCTGCACGAGGACCACGGAAAAGTTAAGCGGGTAGAAGACGCGCTTGTGCTCGAAGTAAATTGCCAACTAGGCGTCTCAACTATACCCTCATTTCACACTGTGGTGTCCTTTACCACTTTTTGCTATAGTTTACGAAAGTTCCACAGAACATCGATGTTTCAGGAGCACCGCCATTAAGAAAGAAAGTAGGACTGCGAAAAATTGGCATTAGATTACTGTAAATGTTCCAAAAAGGAAAGCATGCAGCATCCTGTGTGACTCAACATGGCGTCAGGTAATAAATTTGTTTAATTTTGTTTTTTTTCTATACGAGTTCACTGCTCGTATGTACTTCTTTTAAACTGTTCTATTAATAAGGGAGTAACTTCAGGCAGTGACCAGGCGCCGAAGGACGCGTATGGTAGACGCCCATAGTGTTGCTTATCTTTGTTATTTCATTTTTTCCATGGCTGCAGGCCAGTCGCGAATTCGAACCTTTTTTTGTGCTGCGTCTCTTGATTAAAATTACACAGAAAGAATAACAAATTCAAAGGAACGCAAATAGTGAAATAATGAAAGCAGGCAGAAAGAATTAAACAATAGCAATACGGGAGTCCCTTCTGCGGAATCGGGCACATCTACACTTCCGAAGCACTACTGTTTAATGGAACTGTATACGGAACATGAATATATAGCTGTAAAATCACCAGACCATACTGATGGTTGTAACCTGTGCGAGCATAAATATGAAAAAAGAGTCCCCAAACTTAACAAGCTGTAGGTAATTTACCATGAAAAAACCCTTCCCTGTAACACAGGATTTTTCGAAAAAGCAGAAGGCTGACGCCTTTTTGTTACGTACTGAAGTAAACACCGTGGTTTTTTTCCCTTATCTTCGCAAAATGTTTAAAGTTTTCTGTGGAAACAGTTTTATAGTCTGCAAAACACAATGCATGATATATGTGCTATGCAGGTGTATTGAAATGGAGGTTAAACTCATTATACGGGAGGACACGCTGCTTACCGTTGCTTCACTTTTGAAACAAAACTTCCTAAAGCTCCTGGAATGGTCCTGTGGATTTAATAAGCGATGCCGCTTCAGAGTCGGGGGGAGTGTGATGGCAGTTACGGTATATACATGCAGTATTGAAGGCAAGTATGTATGATCTAAATAAGGATTCTGTTGCGCAGAGTTAAGGAGGTTTACGGGAGCTTCCTACAAAACATAAGTATTGTTGCTTACTGTCCAGGAAGGTTATCGACGAATCATGTGACCACTTTCTGGGAACTTTTCGAACACTCCGCTTATTTCGAATAAATAAAAGAGTGGCCCTGTACAAATGACATGACAAAAATACACTCGTAAAGTTTTTTCCGCGCCTTATTCCTGGCTTCGTGCTGCCGCATTTCAATTTTTGCCACAGAGTGATTTACGAGATTGACCTGTGCTGCCGAGGAAGATATCGCAGCATTTCTGGTGCGATGTAGTAATTATGTTTTTTCGGGAGATTTCGGGAATTTATTGGGAGATATTTGGTTCAGAGCGTTGGATAGACTGTACTGAATACCGTTGTGGCTGAATAGAGCCGGTAAATACGCCTTTAAACTGTACCCTACAACTTGCAGGTAGCTTTTGTGCACTATTGATTTTACTCCTATAAATAAGAATATGAACGAAGTTGCAGCGAGAACCACCGCAGTTAAATAATTCAAAGAGTGTGTTGTTTTCACGACTAGGATGCGAGAAAATTAACAGGTTTGCAGTGAAGATCTGCAGGTAAGCAGGTGCGCTGTTAAGAAGGGCTAAACTCATGGCATTGGGATACTGATGCGCTTCCCTACAAATGCTGATGGCGGGCAATCCGGCAAATAGCAAAAGTCTGGATTATGCTGTTTCCGGCAGTGCCTAGACTTCGTAAGGTAAGAATCCGCGTTCCTCATTTACGATTGCCGGAATCTTTCTCTTATGTTAAAGATTTGACGAGGAATGAATAGATGCGGAATTGTATATCAGATACACTGAGGCTTTGAGGTACAGGCATGGCCCAGGCTTTTGGTAGTATTTGTTTCGCGAGTTTTTTTTTTAAGTTCCAAAGGAACAAAGAGGAAAGCGATAAATATGTTTTTCCGCGTTGGGTATGATCGAGGTTATTTTAGGACCTTTGCGAGAAATTGAAAGCGACACTGATATAGTGAGGGCCAATCCATCCTAATTCCAAAGTTATAACGCGATTGTGGTTTTCCCGCTCACGGCAGGTTTGACATGCCACTGGGCTGTCAAAAACCCGTAATTATGGGAAGTGATTTGAACAATACAGTAGCGTGTGGATCAAAACCCCTAAACAATCCTTGAATGCCCTCTTGAAGTCTGGGGATGAGAACGCTTCGTGACATCTGCTGGCATTTACCATTCCAAAATTACGTCCTGGCGTGTGAAGCGATAACAGTTTTTTTAGATTACGAAGGGCTCAGCTGCTTCCCTCGTTGTATCTGTTTTATCCTTTGCAACGAGAGGTGCTTTTGTGAAAAGCGAGAAAGATTGGCTCAATTTGAAAGCTCGGTTTGTTTAAGAAGAAAGTTCAGAAAATGGCTTCATGTCCTCGTGGCAATGACCTGACTATCTCATGCTTCCGCGTTTCGCTCCAATAAGAGGACCTCATTATACGGGAGGACGCACTGCTTACCGTTGCTTGACCAGGCTACGGTGGCCACGACGGCCATGATGAGGTTCGTGCTGGCTTCCATGCTCAACGCTCGCGAGACCGCCGCCGCGCGTTTCACGCCGGGAGTTCGCCGGCCTATGTTTTTAGGGGCCCCAGACCAGGCCTTCTTTCGCAAGTCGTCCGTCACTCGCTGCAACCGCCCTTGAGAAACGAGCTCTGCGATGGCTCAAGGGGGTTTCTACTAGTTCACGTGTCCACGCTCGGCATTCCTCCCGGTGCTTCGTGGCGCTTCTTCTCGCTTTCTCTCTCTGTCTCTCTCTATCGGAGAAAGAAGCCTTGTGGTTGCCGACCACTCCGTCTGGTATCCGCCTTAATTCTTGTTTCCGTCTTCTTTTTACGGCCAGTGCGGACGTGTTCAGGGAACAAAACGAAACGGTCGTGTAACACGTACCGACGAGGCAGCAGCCGCGTTGCCTCACGAATGCACCTTCTTGGTGAAAGAATGAATACGCATGGGCATGGTAGGTTGAAGGCTCACTTGCTCTTTTCCCCTCCTTGCGCTAAGACGAAGGGGAATCGGATACTTATGTTGACTGCTCGAGAGTATTTGGGTTGACGGGGGTCACGCCTGCTCTCGAGTTGCCCTTTATACACGGAGCACCGTTAGAATGTTTTCCCCTCTGCGTGTTGGTGTGCGGCAGCGGGAGGTGCCGTGCGTCATCCGGGCAACGACGTCGGGGATACGTGGGATCCGGTGAAAGCCAATTATTGGGGGAGCGCCTGGGCGCACGACGTGCGCGGGCTTGCCCCCTTCCGCCTTTGCGGAGCACCGCATTGCTTCTTTCACGGCAATAAATTATCCGGGGTGACCGTTCCGGGTACGCCTTGCAAGCACAGGTAATCTTTGAACGAGTTACTGTGGTGTGCCGCATTTTTGGCGGGTCATTTTTCTTGTACAAACACTGTTATTTACTCGTGCAGCAATGCCCTTGCAACGTCGGCAGCTTTTTACATTGCGGTGATCTGATGTGTTTTGCATGTTTTTTCAATGTTCCGTAAGTACGTTAGTCACGTACGATTTGGAACAAACAAAGAATGCGAGGATGAAGTTCGTCGTTGGTATGTTGATGTTGCTCGTTGCGGGGCTTTATCCGCAGACACACACAGGCTAAAATTTCCAATGAAAGAATTTTCTGTAAACATCAAAAGGCCTCTGCGTGCGTTGCGTATGTTTCATGGTGTGTGAGTAAAAAATCCCCCGCTCTCACTTTAATAAGTAACGGAGCGCATACCTCCAATGCTGGTGACCAGCGACTTCGTAAAAAACAAGATACAAGCAAATAATTACTGTTATATCCGCAGAATGCATGTAATACCAAATATTTTACCTCGTTCTGCCGCAAGCAACAGAATCAGACACGTTTGCTTCTTGTTATAATTCATTGTTACTAGCACAATTTTTCTCCTGTATAATTGCGTCTTTAACTTCGTGATTAAAATTTTCCTGACGTTCTTTAACTCAGGTGCATCGCGATGAGAAGAGTAATACTTTACTGGCAAGAATTCCAGTGGCACCTTTTCAACTTAGCCGTATAGGAAACACCAGGAAACAGTAAAAATCAGTTTTGCTGTCCAGTTGCTTGAGAATATGAAGAACTCTTTTTTGGTTCAGTGGAGTCGGCTTTCGTTGTGGCGGAGTTACCAATAGGCTCTTCACGTAAGAAAGTTATTCGCGAGTTGGAGTTCTTCATCTCGGAGGCACTGGTTTTCATGAAGGAAGAAAAAAATATTGTGTGTACCAATTTTCACCACATACGTGAGAACTCCAGGAGCTTCAAGATATCCATTATCCTTTCACTATAGTGTTTTTCAAAGGGTCAGATCGTATAACGTTCCCAACGTTTGCGAGGATTCTTCAAGAGTAGCCCGGCTTTCTTTGGCAAATTTTGAAGGACGCATTCTGCAGAAAAAAATGTAAGGCAGCAGTAAAGCGCTCGTCATTTGAGGAAGCAAAACCGGGGAAAATTAGGAGCATTTAAAATTTGGCGCCAAAGGAAGGAAGGAAAAGACAGTATTGAAAGGAAGGGAGATTACCCAGAGAAGCGTCCGGTTAGCCACCCTACACATGAGGATTTGCAAAGGGGGGATTTAAAGAGAAAGAAAGGGCATATAAAATGCGAGGAGTGGAGCTTGAGGAGCGAGAAAAGAAAGCGTAGTGGTAACTACAAAAACAAAAGCATGGGAAATAATGAAGCGCAAAACAGGACTAGTAAACTTGCCGAATGGGCGATTTAAAGACGGTACACGGTGTTCCTACACTCGTTCGGACATGCATGTGGCCTTTAAAAGATGAAGTAATGCTTTTATGGCGTGTTAAAACTGCGATGGGCAGCGCCTGTGACACAAAACTGACTGCGCAGTTAATGGCCGGTTGTCCAGATCCCGGAGTGCGGTTGACAGTTGCTGCCTCTGCGTTGCAAACCAGTCACAGTGACACATGAGGTGTTTTATTGTTTCATCTATGGCACACACGTCACAAGCAGGGCTGGCGGCAACGCCGACAGTGAAGTAAGTGTTAGTGTCAAGGCGGAAATTTGGGCAAGTCGGAATACGTTCATCTTGCACAGCGTAAAAAAACACACGGGACACGAGTAAGAAATAGACACCACAAACGCTGTCACAGCGTTTGTAGTGTCTATTTCTTACTCGTGTCCCGTGTGTTTTTTACGCTGTGCAAGATACGTGTTAGTGAAAGCGACTTCTATCCACAGGCGGCAAAGTCGGGTGGCGTCCGAGCGTGGCTCGTTAATGGGTAAGTGGCGCTGCAGGTCGGGTTCGAGCGAGTACAAGCGAGAGTTTGAATGCTCCGGAGTATTCCGAAGAGCAAGGGTGATTTTTCGGGCAATGGACTGCAGTGGCCTTGGTGCGATAACGGGATGCAGGCCAATTTGGCACTTCCATGGGCAGAATGGGCCTCTTTGTCTGCTCGTTCATTCCCGGAAAAGCCGCAGTGGCTTAGGAGCCATTGAAAAATAATATTATGCCTATGCGTGACTAGGAGTTCATAATTTTGACGCATCTCGACCATAGGCTGTTCGTATTCGCCGCGGCGAAGAGCAGACTGCAGGCACTGAAGACCAGGCCTAGAGTCGCAAAGTAAAGCCCATTTTTATGGAAATTCTCGCTTGATGTACGGAAGAGCCTTGAGAATAACTGTGAGTTGAGATGCGGTTGAAGACAGTTTGAAATAGATGTCTGAAGATCTGGCGGGCACGATTAGAGTTCCCGCAGAACTGGAGTTCTTTACCGAGCCATGAGTGTAGACATGAATCCAGTCTCTGTAGGCTACATGTAAAAATGCATAGAGAGCGGTTGAAGACCTGAGGTGGCACGTCCTCTTTATTGGTTATTCCCATGATGGTTAGGTATACTTGAGGCTGCGAGCGTCACCAAAGCGGTGACGATTGTCGTGTCGTAGGTTTTTATTTTGAGGCAAGGCTCTTACAGTGAGCAGCGACTACCTTAAAAAAAACATGCCACTGGTTGCATTGACGGCAGAGATTCAAGGTGGCGATGAGACAGTCGTGCGAAATGTCTTATTTGATCCTGGAGGGCATCCACAGCCACGTAGATTGCTGTCGGATGATATCTTGCGATTCAAATGGTTGCCAATGTTGCGGCGCAACGCGGTACACCAAGAAACGTCCGGAGACCTCGGGCTTGTATCGCCTGAATTGTGCGTAGGTTGGTTTTGCGCGTATTGTACAGAACGGGCAGTCCCCCTAAAAATGTTTACTTGTTATGGAGATCGCTCAAATTAACCGGATAAACATTTTGTCAATGTTTTATAGAATATTTCTACTGATTTACCACTACAACTCGGCCAACAAGTTTCCGTTACAAGCCTATAGGTCCACGTCAATAGAAATTACCGGTTTTGAATGTATTTTCTTATGAGATTCTTCCGGGTTTTCATAAAAAAAAGTTCAATAAACTCTCTATACAATTCTTACTGTGTATAGTTGTAACAGCCTGTGGCATGTCAGTCAGGTTTGAATATAGTTTTTGACGAGTTTTTATTAAATTTATCTCAAATAGCGTAACATTCTTATTGAGTTTAGTCATAACATCCTGTTGCGTGTGAGTAAGGTTTTAATTGAATTTCTGATCACTTTTTAGAACTTTATGTCGATATGCTTTCTATGAAATTCTTATTCAGTATGGCCATAACATCCAGCTGCATATAAGCTAAGCTTGAATAAAATTTTGGATGAGTTTTTCAAAAATTTGTCTCAATATACTGTCTATAAAGTTTTTATTGATCATAGTCGTAACATCCTGTTGCCTGTGAGTCAGGTTTTCTGGCGAAGTTTAACAGCGGAATTTCTTCGGGGCTGGGAATGTCCGACGGTAACGTCCATCACCAGAAGGGATGACTCTATTAAGTGCTCCCCAGACGAAGTGACGACCGTCCATCGCGCGATCTGAGGGTGGTGCGTTGGGTCACGTGGCGCAATAACACCACACATACATATATGCACCGATAAACTACTAGACCTCCATGGGTCAGCTATAGAAACGCAATATCGCGTCTATTAATACTCAGCATACTGAAGGCAATAAAATGTTTTCTGGGTGTTCGCAATGAAAAGTTTATTGCCTGTCCGATGACCACAGTATGCCAACTAGCAGTTCGATTGACCCCATAGAAAGGCAATACAGAGTCTGCTAAAATGCAATATTGGCCGTGAGGGCCACCAGTGGGGAGGCCGGCGCTGCAATCGTTTTGATGTCACTTGTTGGATCCCCGTTCCTACCTTGCTGCGTAGTTGGATTGCAGCAACGTTACTAGATAGGTTCGTTGGATTTCAGCCCGTGACACTTCATTTATGACGCGTTTTTAAGTGTATTTTCGCGGTGTTATTTTCGGTGTTTGAAGTTACTTATCAGGGCGTGAAGCGTAGTTTGACCTCATGGGGACTTTATAACCGTGTAAACTGTGGTTGGATGTCCGCAAACGACTTGAGCGTGGTGGTGTATGCGGATGTATGCAACCGAACCCGGTGTAAGCGTAAGCTGCGGCTCGTTTCCCTGATCAACATTGTAGGCTACGATGAATGCCGAGCTAAATTTCTTGATTTCGCATTGTCGTTTGCAAGAAATGGAGGAAGCAGGAAATCATGAAGTGTTTACTGCTCGCAGAAACGCTCCGCACACACGTCCGCCGTGACTGCCCGCCGTCGGCTCGAACCGATGCAGGTAGCGGCAGCAATACCTTAATGCCGCTTTTTAAAATCACAGTGATCGTGGAAAAGAAGTTCCACATTCGCGAAGGCGGAGACTAGTGTGGTGAAAAATTGTGCTAGGTGGTGTCGTCAGCTGTGATTTTCAAAGCGATGCTCAAATACCTGTCGCGATCTACGCCGTCCGGCCGCGGAGGTCGGTCCAGGCACCACGGACGTTGCGGCGAGCGGCCGATGGATGACGATGCCTGGCGCGCAAGAACCGGCCGAGGCCGGGGCAGGTATCTTGATCATCGAACGCTTAAACGGCAATTACCGCGAATACAAAGTTCGACATACGAGAAAGGGGCGACAGTGTGGTGAAAAGTTGTGCTAGGGACTGTCATTCGCGACTGTAACAATAGCGGCGATGAAATATCTGCCGCGACGCTAAGCCTTAGGTTTCCAATATCCGACTCCGCGCATACGAAGCTGGTTGCGAGATGTTGGAGAAGGCCCTCTTCTAAACCTCGCCGCGGACATGCGCGTTGCGTTTGGGTTCCCTTAACTTCTTGAGAACCCCCAACGCATAGTTTCCTTATTCTAAAACGCACCACGTGTTTCGCTTCGTACACAGCCGCACCTTCTGTGAGCAGTTGTGAGTTCTCGAACTTGATGCTAGAAAAAGGCGGAGGCTCATTGTAAACAGACAAAATTCCGCTTTGCAATTATAAATTCCTACGGCGAGTTCCTAATCACAAGTAAACATAGGCATGTCTGACTGCGCTCGAAGGCGTCGAAAACTCGCGTTAATACCATTCATACATTGCCGACAAGTTGTCCCAGAAAGTAAAAATATCAACCGTACAGAATAGTGATCGTTAATTAAATCACGGCATAAATATAAAAACATTGGAGGGGAAATAGACACTGTTTAAGCCAAACTGCAGATCGTACCAGCCCTTTTAGGCATGTGCGCCGAAGCAGCCCGCTCACCGTTCTAACGTAGGCATTCATTTACCAGGCAGTGCGCGCAGTACGCGCCTTGATATCACAACTGAGCGGCACGTTCCGTCGCTGTTGCAAGGTCTATTTTCTTTGCACACACAGTATCGTACATTTCACGTCGCAAGTATTTCATAATGAATTAACAGCGCATTTTTCTCAGGATCAATTGCATCGTCCTTGGCGTTAGCTGGCTGCGTACGATTTGTCGGTGGTGATGGTAGCAACTATAGACTCGGCGGTGTCGCTGGGAACAAGCGAGTCGCTGATTGCTTGCCCGGATTATTCGGTCTGTGGACAACTTTTTTCTGTAGTTTGCATCAAGCCAAGGGGGGGGGGGGACACATGGGGGCCACAAAAAAAAAAAAAAAAAACACGCGACCGCATAAGCAGCACAGGAAATGTGTTCTAGCAGACCACAACATAACCCGACGTCCTACAAGTGACGTCACTCGTAGGTGGCGCCATGGTATGTCCTCGAGGCCTATACTAAAGGATATAAAACGCTTGTTGCGTTTCTGCAATAAAAGGTTTATAGAATTTCTATTCGCCGCAGCTTATCAGATGGGAGTTATGGCTCACTCTATAGAAACGCAGGATGAAGTATATTAAAACACAATATCTTGATGGCAACAAAATATTGGTTGAGTTTGTGCAATAAAAGGTTTATTTACTTTATTATGACTTCATTCCCTAAAGTATGAGTTTTAATTGACACTTTATTGACTATATAGAACCTCAATACAAAATTTATTAGAACTCAAAGTCCATTTTTATGAGGGAGGGTGTAACGCAGAACACCGGGAAATAGCGCATTGCAATATCGAGGGAATAGAAACGCCTCACGTTTTTCCGGGTAAAAACTTTAAAAGTTGAACAATTCCAGTGAACCGTTTTTTCATGGATGACATTTGTGCAGTCCATAACAAGTCCCGATCGATGATTATTCCAAGAAAGCGGTGACTCTTTTCGTAATAAATAGGGTGTCCGTTTAAAAAGATCCCCTATTGCGACACTGTTTTCCGAGTAAATGCCACAACTTATCAAGTTGTGGCATTCCGAGTAAATGCTACAAGTTATCTAGTGCTGTCTTGAGGCCTTGTTGACGCAGAAACGCACATCGTCGGGTCGCAGCCTTCTAAAGGCGCGCCCGAACTTGAGGACGTGAAACCCCTTATGCCCAGTTGCCGATGTCGTCAGCTTATATGGGGACATGTACAGTGGTTGGTACAGCTTCTTTGCGTCCGATCAACGTGGGATGGAGCAGTGTCGGAATAAGAACACTTCCTTGTGGGAAGTGCAGCGTAGTGCCGCGATGTTAAGCCGGTAGTTGTCTCAACAAAAAAATGATCATCTAGATAGAAAACTTTGAATTCATCTGTAAATTTGGCCACTCACGGCCGCTTATTCTGGGCTTTTCAGAAGAGCGCCGCGTTGTGCGTTGTCCTACGCCCGTTTTATATCGAGAAATAGCGCGGCAGATAGACGTTTGAGCAATTTCTTGGGCTTCACAGATGTCACAAAGTCAGTAACACTGTCGATGGAAGAACGGCTGTGGCTTCGGAATCCAGTCATTGCGTTTCGGTAAAAATGGTGGTTATCAAGATGGCACTCCAGGCGGACAAAAACAATTCTTTCGATTAATTTTCCTATGCAGATAGCCGGGGCTATAGGGCGACGTGACGGAAGGTCCAGCGGAGACTTGCCTTGTTTGAGGACCGGAACAAGACGCTTAGATATACAGCTTGGCCGGGGCGATTTTGAGGAAAAAGTTATCCGCAACGTCAACTTCCCCGCGTGTCCCTAAAAGTTTACGAACAGAAGCCGTGCCGCTCTTGACAAATCCTCCAAGAAGTTAGAAGCGTCATAAAATTCCGCCCTACCCATAGAGTGTGGCGCATAGTGCTAAACCATGAATTTAATTTGACGTCATTGGGCGAACACTTTAGGCTACCTCGGCTGTGGTAGTGGAATCTGGTGTATGTTGGCGCTAAAGGGTGGCTGTTTAGCCCTAGAACACCTTGTCGGGGCCACAAGATGCTCTGCGCTTCGCGCCCTTCGTCTACGTGGAAAAACTCAGATGACACAGGAGCTCTTCCTTTTAGTTAGGTACGGAATTGCCAGCAACCCGCAGCCTTTTTTTCTACCAGAGCTCCAGACGAGACATGTAGAAACTTTACTCCGTGGCCAGCGCATCATTTCGGTCTGTAAACAACTGGAAAGACAGAGGCTTACTTAGCATGAGTCGCGACAGCTGCTACCCTTCAAACAAAATAGTGAGCGGTAAAATGTGTCAAACACAACATTTTACAGAACTGATTAGAGCTATAGCTCAGTGACAGAGAAGAATCGCGTAGTACCCACCATATCGGTTTTATTGCACTGCCCGTTTTTGAAAACGAACTGCTTCGCGACACAGTGCACCAAACAAATTTTGGTTGTCAATAATTGGAGTCACGAAGCAGTCAGTAATTAAGTTTGGCTGCCACTCACGACTATGTGAAGTGGCAGCCAAACTTAACCTAGGAAGACACCGTATTTGCTGTCGACGGAAGCAATAAAAAAGTATTTTACGGACTCATTGCAGTATGCGATAACATGGGAAACGAATTTATGAAAGACGCCTCTAGTCAACTAGAAGAAAATTGGAAGATGAGCCTGTGAAAAAAAGCAACTGCTATTGCACCTTTACGCAACGTTATTGATGGTGAATTTTGCTTGCGCAGACGATGAAGAGACAGTTCGCGGGGAAATATGACCTATGCTAGAAAATTGTCACACAATGAGTCTAAAAGTCAAGTATTGAAGCGAAAGACGAGGGGCATTATTGATACCGAAAAATTCCTGGTTGCTGCGGACGGCCTCGCCCACGAGCGCTCAGAATGCAACAAAAAGCGCTACTAAAATGGTGCCCTGTGGCAAAGTATACCTTATGGTTTTGTCGGTGTAAATTTGCAGTTTGAAACGTGATGCCAGTGATAAAAAACCTGGCCAAAACGGCCTTGAAATCGTGAAGACGAGCTTTTTCGGCAGCTGCGACAGCAGTTAATTGTTAAAGCACCCAAGTCGCGGAACACGATCCCATTGTTTGAAGCGGAACGAAAAAGACGGAGAACAGAACAGACAGGACAGGCGCTGATGGTTTAAAGATGGTTGCACGAGGTTGGCTCTGGCGTCAGAGCCACTGTGCGGTCCACATTTGCAAACAGCTGGCTCAAAACCGAGGTGATTAAGAACCGAGTCAACAATTTGCACGAACGTATGACTGGCATGTGATAGAACCCAGCAGTGGCGCAACATAAATTAAATTGGTAGACATTGCTTCCTTACAAACCTCCTCGATTAGGAAGCAAAAAAGTGTTCAAAGTAAGGTTACAGTAGCAAAGTTTTTGACACCACTACCACAGGTGCGGGCTCAACGACGCAGAAACACGTGGCTGCGAGAATTCAAATACCGTAAAGCCTTGGGCAATGAAAGTTAGCGCATAACAGACAATGTGAGACAGATAGACAGACGGGACGGAAGCCGCTACAACTGATTTTTTGGGGAGCCACATCTTCGATTATATACCGCCAGCCGAGCATGCGTAGCACGTTTTGTGACGTGTACAGAACAAAAACACACACGCACAATAATCTAAGTCATCTGTAACAAAAGTTGATGATACTAATTGCCAATACTAGCAACCAACTAGCTCAGCAGCAAATTATTGCCAGGGGGCTGTTTCACAACACATGCATACCCACACACAAATCATTAGTCAGGGACATATTTCACTTCTGGTGAAAGTCTTATAAACATTGGCGCAGCTTGCACTGGTAGTGAAAGGCTGGAGAAGCAGCAGAGCTGTGGCCCCTCTCCCTCCTTCGGAAACCCAGCTGTTACATCTCACATGGATGGGCGAACTTGCCGCTGAAAGTTCTTTATGACTGGCAGGCCCGGATCGTTTGGCCGGCAGGCTTCAACATCTCTGCCAAGGTGAACCGCGTTAGTACGCGCTGGAACCCGCGGCCAAGTCCAAATCCAACGCCCGCGCTACAAATTCGAAGGAAATACTGCGCGTCCGGAATGCGATGATAGCTCATTCGGATAGGCGCCGGTTTCCGAATGCGAGAGGCCCAGGTTGGATTCGAACTACGGGGAGCATTTTTTTTTCATCCCAATTGGCTGCACATGTTATTGTTCTCCGCAGCTGCTAACACCGTACTCCTGTGACCTTTGGGGTGGGCCAGTGGTTAATTGCCGGTTTCACGACGTGAAGGTTCCGGGACCCCCCTAACCACATTTCTCCCTCGAGGCGTGCACTCCCAACACGTGCTCGTGTTCTCCATGCCTCATCGACACTTTCGCTCATACTTCGAGGTTTTTCGGGGCGACGGACAATGCGGCCTAAACTGCTCCGCTGTTAAACTGGCACGATAAGTCTCCACGTGATGACACCCAATGCTACAAAGAAGTACGTATTACAAGCTTCAGCGGACGGCACGATCGCGTATCTACGATTCCCTTCGCGAGAGCTGTTTCTTGAACAACGTTTTACTTCATAAATACAAGAAAATAATTTTTAGAGCCTATAGAGGCATCCCATCAAGCAGTCTTTGTGTTAAGCGTTAACGAAAAATTCCCCGCATTTCCCCGAGGGGAAGAATGTGAAAGTGCGAATGCACGAGTTGAATTTGCGCGGTTCGGTAATGTTCGCAAAAGAGAGATCACACACACACACACACACAACTACAAAGAAAGAAAGATGCATTTATTCACAGACACCTATTTGTGTTGCCGTTGTACTTGATTGCTAGAGCGGATCTCAGCTTTGAAATTTCGTGTCAGTACTCCTTTAAGCAGGTGCATTAGCCCTTCTCACGCCCGATTCTTGGCCAATCCCCCACGTGGGTATGTGCCATGTCAGCGGCCAGGCAGCGCGCGCCCATCTCCCCCCGTTGCCAAGGAAGACGAGGAGATTCCTGGCCAATCCCCCACGTGGGTATGTGCCATGTCAGCGGCCAGGCTGCGCGCGCCCATCTCCACGTGCGCGGACATCGTCGGTGGACGCAGGTTCAGGGTCGCTTAAGAAGTGCATTGCACTTAATAACAGCGTCATTCACGTATAACTGTGAACTCAGAGAAAGATAACGCGCGCAAGAATAAGGCTTGAATTAATGATGGCACTACGCAGTCCTTTGAGGGCGCTTTTATGCTGGCGCGGAAAAGCCAGGAGGACATCGTGCATAAATCTATTTCTAGAGGTTAGCACATCTGGACACCTAGTAAACCAATGCCAGTTCTCTTTCTTATGGCGTTGACAGGTCTGTTTAAGCTTTAAAAACTCTAAAACATTTATTACGTAATAGTAATAGTTCTTTTATTTATTTATTTATTTATTTACATATAACGCAGTCTTAACCAGCAAGGAATGGTAAGAGGCATTGCTATGGGCAGCCGGTATGAATGTGACCCCGACGGGAGGTTGGGTATTCTTCGTGAAGCTGCTCTCGCGTGGCCGGAAAGGCAGCGCCCCTGAATAAGCCGGATACTGCAAGCCATACGTCGTCTGCGAGGCACCATGTCTAATGCATACCTGAAGTCTCTGGATGTCGCAATGATGAGTCGCAATGATGAGGAAGAAAAAAAAAAAACTTCCAGGGTAATGCCGCTAGACACATTGCGCAAAATATACCAAGAGTTCTGGATCTGGGAAATCAATCTAACGTCATTAAGAGCTCTGTTGAGTGGTGCTTGTCGACACGTGCCCACTATTGCGGGATTTGCATTTCAAGTGAGATATAAAAGCGCTCGAAGAAGAGTTGCACTTGCTGTATTTGGGATATTTCACTTGTCGAGCCAGGTGTTGCGCCAAGGAGATGAATGCCTTCACATAGCTTATTAAACGACAAGAACGTGTTATGTGGCCTATGTCTTAGTGTATGCTCCGGTATGGTGGAAAAACATTCTTGCAATTTTTGGTCACTCCCAATGCCTAAGGCAACTATGCAACCTCCGCAACTATGGTCTATAGACTACACAAACATAATGCAATTTGTATATTGCAGGTTTTAAAATCTTCCTTGCAAGAAAATAATTGCGCACTTCGTTAAAAAAAGAAAGCCGAAATTGAGTTCGATGAGATTGGACCCGGGCCTAATTAAGACATGCCTTATCTATTGCGGACGCAATGAAAGCAAATATCGACAAGAAAGCTTAACAGCAGAACACCATGGGCGCCTCCTTTGTGTTATGAGTTATGAGTTAGGCGCTTGTAATGAGTTGTGAATGCGAAATCACTAATGTCCAATCGAGCGCGGCTGACTGCTTCTTGCCGTTTCGCCGTATGAATAGTGTTTTCGAGTCTTTCTGTGGGGTATCTGCCGTGTACTTTTGTGGACGGCCACTCTCGCCAATTTTCAGGATGCCGACAATGCAGATGTTTCGGTATTTACAATGGTGCTGCACACTACCGTGTATAGCGGACTAGTTTGCTGGTGACTGTTGTGCCGCTGAGTGAGGGCGGTATGTGCTGCTTTACGAACATGTAACGCTGAGCGAGTATTGGGACTCGCACGAAACTACGAATCGCGGGGGAAGAGGGGGGGGGGGTTAATGTTGGACAATACACCTTTGCAGGCATGTTCTATCGCATTTTTGACCTTATGTTAGGTAGCTTTAACATTCAGAGCACTTATGTGCCCAGTCACGTTAAACTCCTACGTCAAGCTCCGGGTTCCTGTTAACGTTGTCAGGTCTCAAAGGGTAACGTTAGTCTTAATGGCAGGAAAATATCCGGAAAGGGTATATGCTACGCGTCGCAGCCAATGGGTGGTTTGATGCCCGTTTCGCTGCTACAGACTCTGGATGCCGGTTTTTTGGTTAATTGGCAATTTAATCCTTTCGCATTCATAATGTCCAATGACGCCTTTGTGGGGGATGGGATTGTGAAGGGCAAAGAACGTCCGTGCAAGCACCCGTATTCGGCCGAATTTGAGGCTCAGACGAAACGTTCCACAACAGCCGCAAAATTATAACTCCCATGGTTTCACAGCCAGTGCCTCGAGTGGTGCGCTAAAGGTACTTTGGCTCTGTGTTTTTTAAAACTTGGCCTACGACTGCGAAGTTTTGGTCACTATAGTCGCCAGGCACCGGACAAAGCTTTCTTGGCGAAGAATACGTTTGCATGTAATTAGGTGGTAATGGTTAAATAATTTAAAGCTTCTTAGCTAATGGTAGCCTTTGTGGTTAGCCCATTTGCGGTGAGTTCGCGTACTTTGGACGAGAAGTTAGAAGGCAAACTGCGTTAAAAAGAGATGTCTTTAGTCATGGCATGCCAATATTTTACATTAGGAACAAGCACCTCTGGAATCATTGGAGAAATTGTTGCACCGACGCTGTTTTCATTAATTTAGCCAAGTAAGCAGTACAAATTTTCGCGCATCTTAAGTTGCGGCGAACGCAATATGGAAGCGTTGGTTAATGATAAAAAATGGTTTTTATGCTTTTATGTGTAACATAGAGATACGTAACACAAGTTTGACGAAGATTTGTGCGCTTTGTGACACGAAGATGTCTAACAAAAGCTCGAGGATTCTGCGCTTTGGAACACAAGTTTGACTAAAAACAACTCTCACTAAAATTATGACCATAAAATAGGAACAGGCACGAAAAGTAACTGAGTTCAGCACTAACGTTTGTAGGTGCAGTTTATTGAAGAAAAAAAAATCGCCGCTCAGCGGTTTTTCGTCCTTGGTCGTTACGTGAGTTTGCAGATTTTGCGAATTTCTTTCCTGGGCGTTTTCGGGTCCATGTAAGGCAGAATAAAGTTGTCCATAAAGTGGGAAACCTTGGCGAAGAAGAGGGGGTACTCGTCAGCGTCTCCGCACACCCACGGACCACCACTCACGAGGCCGAACAAGGTCCACGTGCCATTTCTCTGATGCACTACTGGGCCACCACTGTCACCCTTGAGGGAAAAAAAAAACAAACTGCGTTATCTCCTCAGTGAAGTTGCTATGATAACGTCAACACCGAACTCTCAGAGGAATCGCGTAAGGGTGGGGGAGAAGTGATGTGGCTTACATAGATTTCAACGCAGGTTTTGGTAGAGGGGCCAAGAAGACAAAAATAAAAGTTCGCTCAATTTGAAACAACAAATCTTTGCTAACTTACTCTGTTCTATTCCAGCCACGAAAGATGTTTTTTTAACAAAAAATTGGTCGTGTATGTGCTACTTTCGTTGCAAACGTTGAAAAAAAGACAATAGTCTTTGTCGACATTTGCCAAGTAAATGCCTCCCTTCGCTTTCTCCTTTACCTCTCATGCTGTTCCTCTTCCGTCGTGCTCCTCCCAAGGTAAACACGGTGAAGGTTTGCTCAAGTCAATTTAAATTTACCGCGTCCCACTGCTCCAGACCGGGTGCCTCGATGCCAGCGCCGCCGTACGGCGGAAACGCGCGTGAATCGAAGCGCCCTACTTCAACGTTTATAGAACCGCGTTTTCCGACTCCACGTGCGTTCCGAGCAGAACGTGTAACCTACTTAGTGGAACCTTTAGTGACTGTTGCCGCTTCATTTCTTAGAATTACGGGAGAAGCTATAGCGGCGCGGGTGACAGCAGGCTACGGAGTGAATTTGTTTTCTGCCGTGGATGTAGTAATTCATTTCGCAAAAATCATGCATTTATGAATTTTTTTATAAAGGAACACTGCAAATATCGCTTATGTATTGTTTCTTTTGTCTTATACTTGCGTAATGTCTTGTTCTTGTTCAAAAATGTTGACAACTATTAACATTAATAATTGACACCAGACTTAGACGTTTATATTTGGCTGTCGGTGTATAAGACTATCGAACAGCTTTTGTTTCACTTTGGCCGGGTGGCTGAATCAAGTGACCGACAGACAGACGGACAGGAAGACAGACAGACATATAGACAGACCAAAATGTTTGGGCTTAAATGCCTAAGGAAGACTATCGTTTTTAAAAACACACGAAATATTACAGGACTAAAATTTCGAGCTGCAGTGGCATATAAGGAGCAGGGGTAACGTAATATAAGTCAGCACTAAAAACCAGTGCTGACAGTCCGTTATCGGCGTGTTAACTGTGCGTTATCATTCAAGTGACGCGATTAAACGGCACCAGAGGCTCCACTGCATTCGCCCAGTCATGTTTCTTGGCCACGGCTTGCGCCGGCGGCCGGCAGTAGCACAAACGAGATTCTGTGGCGCCATCGAGAAATCGCCTGGAAGTTGACAGCGATTAGCCGCTGGTTCATACGTTTTCCGCAATATTTTGATTACGTCTTTGAAGTTGGCGATAAATTTAGTGTCATTTTTATCTAAACAAAAGTAGTTTTAATTACCCAAACTTGTATTTTGTCCTAATGTGTATTTTTCTTAAAGGGCAGGTTTAAAGAATTTACTTTAATCCTTTAAAGACATAGTCAGTCCAAGTAATAAGGGCTATCTCTCTCTCTCTCTCTGCCCAAGTAAAAATTCCACAGAGCATTTGAGTCTGCTTAACCGCTTTGAATGCGAAAGCGCGATGACTTCTCCTGGAGAGTGTGGCGCCATAAGGGGCAAGCGATCGTTTTAGTCTTGTTTATCCCCTGGACACCTTTTGGAAGCAGGCACTACGGCACCAGGGGCGCTCGCCTGTTTGGCAGTTCAATTCTCCTCTTGGCAGCGTTTCATTCATATTTAAAGTACCTCGGGAACCGCCCTTCATGTGGCGACGTTGTGGAGTAGTGGGTAAGTGTTACCAAATATAAGGTGTTTGGGATTACGACGACATAGAAGCGAAGAATCCAACTGCTGTCGCACGGGTAGCGAGGCTCGTGACATCTTTATTGACCGAATTACGCTACATATACATGCTCGAAGGTCGCAATAAACCGGTGGCCGTCTAACCTGCGCCTGCTTCCTTGTCTTTGGTGGAGTTGATTGCCGTCTCTGCCAAGTTATGTGGCGGCGCGCGGCAGGTGGCTATTTTTAGCCATACGATCTAAACAAACCGTTTTTTCAAGACAAATGTATTGGTTTTCTCTTATGAAACATATTCTAGATTGATCACGTTATGTCTGACTGAGGAATTCAGTCGTATTCTAGATGCCATTTTGAGATCTCTGGCTTGTGGGGTTCCATTTTTATAGCAGAACCGGCCCTTAATTTTCATCATCCCTGCTCACCCCTCCGGGATCAACAACTCTGTCTTGAAGATGCGGGGTGTCCTTACTATATTCAAGAAGTTATACGAGCAGCCTTGGTTAATTTCTGCTACGTTTGTGTGCGAAACCATTAACCTGAAAGAATCGCTTATTTCTGTTAACACCTTTAAGCTAACGGCAAATGCTAGGTGTATACTCAGGTGTTACTTAGCAAGCTTGGAATATTAATGCGAGCTTATTAGAAAGTGTTTCGGGATGTAAAACAGCGGCGAATTTCCCTGGATGGGAATGGGTGGTTACACGAAGACAATCATTTAGCACCAGACAAATTAGTGTTAAACCCACAGTAACAATCTGAAGTAACGATCACAATATATTGCGTTTATTATAAGTTACCATATATAATAAGAAAAAAAGAGAGAACCCGATTACAGTTTCTGCCGGCTTCCGGTATTCGCTGTGCACCTTTTTTTGCTTATAAGAATATTGTTATTGTCGCATTGTTAACGCTCTGACAGAGATCCGGTAGACCAACAAAGAGTCCACCTATACTTCAAGATATCAAAGTAGCTTTCCTGAACATCGACCACAGCTACGCCATTTGGCTCCAGGTATGATGAGTGCTCTAGACATGAAACGGTTCTATGTATGATGACCTTCGGTGACCCTGCAAGTGCCATGAAATGTCATGGACCACAAAAAAAGATGGTAATGGTTTCTAGTTGGTTCTAGGTGGTTTCTAGTTGTTCCTTGTATGTGGGCACCCATCGAGTCTATTTCACTGTTGAAGCGTGTACTTTGTTGTGAAAAATACTGTTTCGATGGGAAGAAAGTTGCACTTGATAAGTGAGAAGAATCATTAAAACGATTTCCTCCCATCACATGCGCGCTCCACGTCTTGTGGTTCTTAAGGTGACATTACCCACAAATTTAGCCTGTTCTGGATGTCGCAATTATCCAGAAATGTACTCCACAGCAGTTCTTCAAATAAAAAAGCTTTGCGCCTTAAGAATGCGTCTGTGTGTTTTCTCACTCCATATGTTGTGGTTCAGAGCATACAAAAAATACCCGCGCATCTCCTTGCTTTGTTGAAAATTTCGTCGAAAAACGAGTCTTGGGCTGCCCCTGCCATGTGACCTTTTCTCCTCGATCCTCCTCTCATACGCCCCCCCCCCATTCGCATCTTCTCTCGTGTAGCTGTTCTCACGGTGAATAAATTGGCGGTATTTTCGTAAAGCTAAGAAGCTCGCAAATTCAATTAATTGTTTCCATTGTCATCCAGATGGTACGTTTCTTTCCCACGCTGTTTTCTTCATTTGCTATAGTGAGATGTAACCCAATGTGTATTCCTAATTAAAAGGACGCTCTCAGTTGTGCTCTTACTTTTTGCTTCAATCATGCCCGAAGTATTCTTCGCGCTGAATGATGTGGAGATGTATTAGTTATGGAAGCAGTTTAAGTAGTTTTGAACGGTCTTATTGATATATACATACTGTTCGAGCATTGTATTGCTTGTATATCTGGAGCGCGCATGTGGCTGGATAGAGTGACGGGAAACTGAAATTTTCGTCTTCAGGTAGTCCGAGAAATACTCTTTTTTGTTTGAAATGACCCGGAAGACGCTTCACCTTTACTCATGCTATCTATCTACAACAAAAACAACAAAGTACAGATAGAAACGAGCCGGTAAACGTACAAAGCAGGAGGATCCGTATTCGTGGCTTCCACACATGACCTCAGGGATGGCGGAGGAGCAGTTGACCCGAGGCAGTTCTTTAGTGAGCGCTTGCTTCAGTTCGTGCGACTTCTGGATCATCCTGCCGGCTGCGCGCAAAGTGAACACACCAGTCATTTATTGCCTGCAGTAAATGCACGTTTCTACTAAATACTGAACTCCCCGACCGTTCGCGCGGCACCACTTTCAATCATCGCTTAAATGCACAGACATTTCTAGTCAGGCAATTCTTCCCCGCCTGTTTTCAACCATAGACAGAGCGACGCTGTTCCAGATGTAAAGGTGCAGCTGTCGCGGCCTATCGACGTTGGTTGGCTCAGTTCTGTCAAAATTGGAACACCCACAGTGTATTGAAAGTGCACCATCTCGGTGCTGTGTCTATGGCAAAGGCTAGAAGGCTGCCCTAACATACCGATAACCATTTTTACGAGTGAATTAACATTAAGTTACATATATCAATAAAACAGAATTCTCATCAGAAGCCTCATACTTCACAAACGATTTTTGTCTACTACAGAAATTCCTTGTAGGTTATCCATTGTCACGTTTTAGGGTGGTGTAACTTCGTTCTTGAACTTGTCTAGCGCAGGTGGAGATGCCTAGCAGGACATCGTGGCTTTGGAGGCTTGGGTGATAGGACAACCAATAAAAACGTCAATGGTTTTCACAGAACAGCTTGCAGCAAGGGACGCGTGATTGAGTTGGGAATGTTACAGCCATGATTGCGTTCTACTGTTTTTCAACTCGCACCTGATGTGTTAGTTATGAAGGTGTCACCTTGCATCGGTAGCAAGGTGGAGGTAATACACAATAAAGAACTGCCGGTTTAGAATGTCTCTAATGATGTATAATTGGTGCCTTGCACATTGATATGCCAGGCAGGATATAGCCTCCCGTATTACGACTTGCCAAATTACCAGATGGGGCTTCGGGTATTTTGTTGCGAGGATTCGCGACTACGCTAAAATGCACTACACACTGCCCCCTGAATAGACCTCTCCCGGGGTACGTCACGCGGCGGCCGTGACGTCACGGAAATCGCACGTGCTGGGCGTGGCCGGGAGGGTGGTTGGCAAAACATTCGGACCGGCGCGCGGCGCGTATGCAGTGAGGCTGCATTAGACGCGCGCAAAAGTGGAATTTTTGTGTACGTGTTGGCTTTTCTGATGCCGGTGGGCTGCTGTGCTCTCGGATACCCAAATTTTGCGAGCAAAATCAGCGGCATCAGACTTTTCGGAGTCCCCACAGAGGTAAATTCGGCATGTATTGTGGATGCGCGCAATGTGCCGAAGAGGCTGGCAACCAAAGCAGCGACATAGTCTGCTCTTACTCGTAGCAACATTTCGCATTCTCGAACTTCAGCTGTTCTCCAAAGCGCAGTCATACCGTCTACATTGGCAGTCCACGCTGATTCGTGCAATGAAATGATACTGTTTATCAACCATCTGCTATGATGCAGCACCAGCAAAAATAGGGGGGGGGGGGGGGGGTGGAGAGGAAGGAGGGGGCAGACGGAAATTTTTTTGCTGCGAAATATTGTCATGTTTTGAGGAGGTAGAGCACTGTATTAAAAACACAATGAATGCCTAACCTGCTTAGGCGACGCGAAATAAATGTTTCGACGAGGGATCCGCGATAGCCGCCTGCCGCCTGATCGACAATGACAAGTTTGGTCTTTTGTTATGGGGGGATCTGTTCAAGACGAACGAAATTCATTGCTTGTAAGTACAATAAATTTTTACCTTGATCAATTATATTCTGCCTTGAGGATGCCGGAAAACTGAGGTGCTTGCCGTGCTCACATGTAGCATCGCGCCTTCGGGGCGAGATGGGCCGCTCACGCGACTCAAAAAATGTGTTTGCCCTTAGCGAACAGACTCAGTGAATGTATTCATTTGTTGCGGCCTCCCGACGCTGGCGTATGCAGCGGGCGTACATGGACACTAACTTTAACTATCATGAAATAATGACTACCCAAAAAATATTTCAGTGCACTGTCGCAAGATATACGCACTAACCATATGTGGCTGCTATGCTACTCTCAGAATGACGATGAACCATTTCGATATTTCACTGGGGTAAAGGTAAGAAAACAATTGGTCAATCTCGTAGGGAACGACATCATCGCGATATTTTTATTGGAATAATTTTTGCCTTTTGCTCTTCATATTTTTGTTTCGTTGCTGCTTATTTTACTATTTAATCCTTTCATGCTTTACCTTTCCTTTTTCCCCTCGACATGAAATTGTGTGTACGCCACTGTCTCCGGGCGACGCAAAGAGACCAAGAACAGGGAGCGTTTAGCTGCCTGAGGCACCGCGCTTAGCTTAAGCGGACCTCGAAAGCAACAATAAATTAGCTTTCCTTGGTATGTGTTCGAACACAAAGAATCTTCAAAAACATTTTGGGATGCGTCGCAACAGCACCAACCTTCAGAATGACTCGTTTAGGCTGTTCTGCCGCGAACTGATTATCCGAAAGCGTCGCCGTTCAGTTGACCGTACGGTAAACGAAAGTGTTACGGAGGTTGTAGATGCGGAAAGCTACATGGAGGTGCGACGGCCACAGCTAGGATAGCTAGACCCCCTCCTGCAATTTAGGCGGCCAGTGACGGCCCGAACCAACGGCGCATCGTTCCTTTCGGGCGCCGCGCGGCCAGGCCGTGCCGTCGGCGCAGGCGCTTTCTGCCAACCGCCACCTCACTTCGCGGCCGCCAGCAGGCGCCACCCGTCACGCACGTGCGCTTAGTGACGTCACGTTGTTTACATACAGGGAGAGGTCCATTAAACGCGATGATGGCTGGTGGAATTGCTTATGACAAAATAAGTGCCCGGTTAAAATTCATACGTATTCTTTTCTCAGTGATTGAGAGGCTCCGTTGAAATCGAATACCATGGGTGTTCCGTTCATACACATTCACAAGAGCATCGAATAGATGCAGCGTAACCGGCAAAGGCAATGATATTGAAGACTCAATTTACCGTGTTGTAGAACTGGGCCGAATATTCATTGATCCATTGCGAGAATTCCTACGCTCTTGGTTTCGGCTCCCGTTCAGTTGGGTGGTATATATTGACGCGTGCAGCAGATGCGTGTTTGGGTGTGGCGTAAGGGTTCAGTTAGCGCGGTCTTGCCCGAACAGCGCTCGAGAAGTGAGAGCAAGGCATTCCCACGCAATTTCATGATGATGATGGGTTACGTGTAGCGCTTCTTCATAGTCGTCGTCTTGGCTGCCTCGTCTTGCAGCAAAAGCTTATTCACACGCATGTTGTCTTGGCGATCTTCGATCTTTGCTGTTACAAAATCACGTGTGAATATTAGTTTCAGAGCAGCCACGGACATCGCTGCTGGTGACTGTCGTTTTGGCTGGTAGTGTCAATGCTAATTACAGCATAGGAAACAACGACCAGCAGAAAACGTTTCCGAAGAATGTTAGCGCCGGTGATGTTACCGCTGGTTCTAACAATGTTGAAGCTGCCTCTTTTGGCTACACCTGATAAGCTGGCTGGGATTTTCTATGTTTAGCATCTGAAAGCATAAAACAGAAGTCCCCAAAAGATCTTCGATAGGGAAGCATTGCAATCTTTCTGACGTTCAATAATTCGTGGAAACTGGAAACGCGTCACATGTAAAACCTATAAATGAGAAGGCAGGGGGCATGTGTGTGCGTGTATGTTTGTGTGTAGCGCATGAGCCGCGGTATAGGTAGGTTATATATATGCTCGTCTCACTTAGCTAAATTTTGGCGCCCTATGTTACATGAAAAAATGTCCGAAGTGCGCATCCCATGGCAGGACAATAAAGTCTCCCATGGTTGAGGGCGGGAAGTAGTGCCATACTTTCTTCGCGCATGCTTTATGGCTAGTCTTTAAAGGAACAGCCAACTGATTCTTGAGGGGGGCATGTACTCCAGCTCATATGAAAGCCAGCGTTTTAAATATTAGGGTAAGCGCAAGGGATTTCTAAATAAACATGCGGGAACAATTTTAATTTCGCACTGAAATTTCTGAAGTCTGAAAAGGTGGCGACATATAGTGTCCAAACGCGGCACTACGCTACGTTGGTTACGTGTCCAAACAATGCCGCCGATTGCAACGCGTGATTCAAAAACCGCATGATGGAATAAGAAAGGTTGCACCTTATTGTTGTTTTAGTCGGGGACAAGTTTTTGAACACCTCTTTCACGTCCAGTTAAAAGTATGTTGCCGCACGGCCCACTGCCATGGTTGCAAGTAGGCCTATTCCTTTTGGCGGGGACACGTATGGCTGCTAGGCCTAAAAAATCCGGTTGTAAAAGTTCTAGGGTGCTATCAGCAAAATAGTTTGAGGTTGAAGTGTTTTAAAGGAGCCATGAAGAGAAAATACAGCTTGGTTTAATTTGAAAGAACAAGGATTCAGTATCTCACTCAGCTCCATTACAGCCACAAGAGATGTTTTTAAACGAAAAAAGGAAGAAGTATTAAAAACTTTCAAATTTGGTGCCACAGTGACGTGTTATGAGCAAGAATGACGTCATAAGGGCCAAAAATAAAACAATTTTCAGTGCATTAACTGCACGTTAGCACTCAAGTGATGCGGTCAAATGGAACCAGAAACCCCATTACAGACGTCCAGTCATGTGTCGTCGCGACAGGTCAGTTGGGCGGCCGCCAATCGCACAAACAAGGTTCCGTGAGGTCATAGAAAAGTTGCAGGAAATGGGCTAGGGGGTCGCGACTGCTTCACACGTTTTCTTCAATATCTCCGTTATTTTTTCGAAGATTGCGATGGTATTGGTATCATTGTTATCGGGACTAAGCAGTCTGTCTAATAAACCCAATTTGTATTTTGTCTTCACGGATCCTTTAAGTGATGCCCTTTCTTTTCGGACAGAGAATGAATCAGTTGTCTGTACATTTAAGTCAAGTGCTGCTTTCGCGACTTGAAACACTTTCGCGCTTTCTCCCAAACCGCAAGCAATATAATAATCGACGAAAAAAATGTCCTCGAAATTAGAACGCGAATATGGGTTCCCGGATTTTCAGAAGCTGGAATGTTTTTATTTTGCCTCGTGTACAAATTCTTTCGTATGCCGCTATTTTATTTCGAGCATCGATACCGAAACTTGCCTTACCGTCTGTAGAGCCCCAGCCGGTGACATAGAGGAGGGATTCCGCTGGGAGTTCCTCATTGTGTTCGGGAAGGCAGACGGGGGATATTGTAGGCGCAAACTCGACGCTCTTTTGAAGCTTGAGGATGGCTATGTCGGTGTTTTTGAGCTGTTTGACGAAAAAACACGAAGGAAATCCAATTAAGCACGCATAAGATAAAGTAGAGGCAGCTGTACCATAATGGAAAGTGGTTAAGTTGGGTATAAAACGGCCTTCGTCTGTGCAGGTTGGTGCATATGTGGAAGGGAAGCAAATGAAGGAAGCTCACACTAACGCGTAAGAATTGAAGGTAGCGAACCTGAACGCAACCTTCACCACCATCACGAAGGTTTAAGTCCATGATTGACGCTGATTTACTTCTTCTCTGCCGCAATGACCTTTACTCCATCACTGTTTCTATAACTTTCAGCTTCGTTCATTTTTTTGGAAGTGATTATCATTGGACACCCCTTGGAGGGCCGTACGCTGTGACTTGTCTTTCTCGTTACGACCAAGTGTTGCCAATATTACGGCGAACGTTGCAGTCTTTCTCGCTTCGAGCACATGTTGCCAATATTACGGGAAACGCTACTGTTATTTTTCGGCCAATCTCCCTAAGTGGGTATGCTTGGCTTGACAAACGTGCGCTGGGGACGCTGGGTGGTCGTCGCGAGGTACACCCACACCAGCATAGAGTTTCATACTAATATATTTTAGAGGGAAATCCGGCGCTGCATTCCCGGGGTGCCGTGGGCGGTGCCATTGCAGCTGGCGACGTTCCTCGCGTACTTGGATTAGTTAGGCGCACGGCTGCTTGTTTATCTCGAAGCCAAAATCAACAAAACGGGTAACATTGTTTTGATGTTCACCTTGCATGAAGCTTTTAAATAATCCCTGACAAATAAATCTTTCTGGAGCTTTAATTTTATAATAACAAAACAAATGTGATCTTGTGCAGTAATATTGTTGCTTTTTTGAAGCCAGAGGCAACTTTCCAGCCTGTTCGTGAGCCATGTCAAGGACAAGTGGAACGTGCCTGCCCGGTACATGACGGAACGCTGGCTGAAGCGCGACTCCCCTAAGGTCCCTGTATTTTTACAGGGAACTTAGACTCCCCTAGACAGTGGCGGCAGATTTTCCTCTAGTGTATATTAGTAGGAAACTCTATGCACACCAGCACTCGGCATTTTCTGTTTTGTTAACTGTCGTACGGTCGCCGCGGCGCCCGCGCTCACGTGTGGACGCTCGGCAATTTTTGTTATGTTTAACTGCAGACACGAAAAATTATGATCTGCTAAACAGATTCACTGTTCAAACAATGTAGGATACCCCCTGACCCGCAGCGCGTGCTGTATTTTTTTTCTTAAACAATCATCCAATTTAGAGCTGCTTCTCAACTGTGTATAACAAAAAAGCATAATAGGAATAATGCTTTGTCGGTTCTCAGTTTTTTGTATCACGCGCCAATATAGAATATAACTGTCCAATTTCAGGCAACTTGTCGCGCAAGCAACAACCCGCTTGGGACCCTCGTTTGTAGATTTAATGAAGTGTAACTTCTCTACCACAAATAAACTCCTTCTCCAAAAAAAAGCAGAGAGAGAGAGAGAGAGAGAGAGAGAGAGAGAGAGAGAGAGAGGAAAGATAGTGGCTTTGAGTGTTTGCGGCATTCCTAATGAGCACGTGTCATGTAGATCTGTGTGTGCGCATGCGTCTGGAGCTGCAGAGGCATGCAGAACTTCCAGCGTCCCATACCCTGTTGCTCCAAAATCTGCAAACCATGAGCAATCATGCCTCGCTTACTTTGAAACACGACCAAGTTGGTCGTGCTTTGAAATTAAAGGAGGTCACAAATCTCGCATACAAAATCCGCAGTGACAAATTATCAGCGTCGACTGCGGCCGAGTGCTATTACTCTAACCTGAGTAGCAAAGGGGTGCGGGCTCGATATCCCTAACTTGCGGATAGGAGTCAGCATTCCGGTTTTATAGCAAAGCTTGCTACCTCTACCAGCCAACGGTTCCTTCGTGGCGTGCGGTACAAGAAACTCCCAACGCGACTGGGGAGGGGGAGGGCGCTTTTCACTCACGGAGCACAGAGTAGATGGCGCGGCGAATGGTTACCCAGCGTTCCGCGCACTCAGGTGCCTTGCTCACAGCAGCGGACGCGTCGGCGGAAAGGCTTTGTCGTCTGCTTTAGCGACACTTGTTTTGTGCCTGTTTATGCGCAGCTTTGCGTCTATTGGCGCTTCCTTCGCACGGCTGGATCAACTTGTAGGACAGCCCCTACTGGGTAACCCGGACCCGACGAAATGAAGTGGTTGTACGGCAAAGATACGTTATGGATTTGTTTTCAGGGCGGAAAAACAAAATGTAGAGACCACAGACAGACATATGGCCGCTAGAGAAACGCTACCTGTGGCGCACTGCTTGCCACGAATGGGACTCGTTTCCTAAATTGGTGAATACCAATTCGGTTGTGTTTTAAGAGGTATCACAAAATGAGAAAGTAGCAGCTGGTTCTAATAAATGGAAATTATAAAAGTTCCCTCAGCTTTCTCGCCATTCTAAGAGGCGCTGGAAAGCTCCGACTTCACCACCCAAGAGCTCTTGGTTTAACGAGCTGCTTCAATCGCCACCAGCCTGGTGGCCACCCCGTCTCATTAACCCATCTGTTCCTAATAAAGTTTTCTCTTTCTCTCTCTCGCCATTCTCAAAGTTGCTAAACTAACTAGTTTAAATCAGTATAAATGGGAATCATTAAGCTCAGGTACCGAATTGTTCCTGGGTCTGCGCTTGTGTCGCGCGGTGCTGTAGCCCCGAGTTGTAGCCCGGCCGCAGCCTACGCTTCTGCGTTCGGGACGCCGCCCACGCGAATTCCAGGTGACAGCTGGCAGAATCTCTCATTTGTAGAGCCATGTGTGTAAATTCAAGGGACGTCGCATGGGCAATTGTGGGTGTCGTTTAAAGTGTTGCTTTCCAACACCTTCCCAGCGTGGATTAGAGCCAATTTTTTAGATGCAATGCATCTCTTTAACTCGCCTTGTCCCGCGTTGTCGCGGCGTAGTCCGCATCCCTCCCCCATTCTCCTCGCCGCGGCAGCTACGCGCTCCGCCGCTTTCACTGCAGCGCCATCTGTGCTTCAGCGCGGTCAGCGCGCAGCTTGCGCTCGGCTGCGCTCGCTCCCGTCGCCGTGCCAGCTGTGCGTTAGCGCGCAGCTTGCGCTCGGTTAAAAATTTACACCATCTTCCCGCCAGGGGAACCATGGGGTATATGCGACGCATCGGGGGTGAACATGCTGCGTAAATAGGATACACAACAACAGCAATCCACACGCTGACATCGCTAACATAACGGAAACGCAACGGCAACCCCCGATGCGTCGCATCTACCCCATGGTTCCCCTCGCGGGAAGATGGTGTAAATTTTTTAGGTACGTGCTCGGTAGCACATGCGCCGTGATATAGCCCCCGTACACCCAATGGTGCACGCAAGGCAACAGCCACACAATTAATCGCATCCCCGCCACCTTATGTTTTGCGTGAAAAGATAAAATCTGATTGATTGTTGGGTTTAACGCGCCGACGCTACACAGGCGCTGCGGCGCGCCGTAGTGAGGGCTCCGGAGTGATTTTCATCACTTGGGGATCTTTAACGTGCGCTCCAATCTTGAACACATGGGCGTTTTCGCTTTTCGCCTCCATCAGAAAATGGGCCGCTGCGGCTGGGAATCGAACCCGCGTCCTTGGGATCAGCAGCGCAACGCCTTAGGCACTGAGCCACCACGGCGGGTGAAGATAAAAAAAACAATGACAAAAGCAAGGAGAGCCGTTTACAGCAGATGTTTAAGCGCAACGCCTCCTTAGTTATAACTTGTAGAAGCTTTCTCCTTACCGACCTATACAAGGGAATAGAGAACGCATTTACGCGTAGCGATTTTGTGAACGCAATCTTGAATAAAATATTCCCTAATTTCCCCGGTTACGTAACATATGGGAACGTTTTAGAGCCGAAGTATTTCATTTGCTCCCAGAAGTGCCCGAGAAAAATACGAAATTGTTTTTTATCTCCAGTAAAGTTCTTCCTAAACGTCATAGCAACGGACGCTGTGTCACGTCAACCCTCCCCCATTATTTATTGAAGAAAAGTTGCTGTTTCTGTGAGAGCATTGAACTAAAATGTTCGTAACTGCGCCTCCTTACCGCACTGCCGGATGGCTTGTAGCGTGGA
The DNA here is from genome assembly GCF_048455015.1 of Haemaphysalis longicornis. Classification (NCBI taxonomy): domain Eukaryota; kingdom Metazoa; phylum Arthropoda; class Arachnida; order Ixodida; family Ixodidae; genus Haemaphysalis; species Haemaphysalis longicornis. The sequence goes on along the minus strand of NW_027526245.1, from coordinate 62,167,532 downwards.
TGAGCGCACACCTCCTCGACCTTGTAGACCACTTCCGTGTTGTCCACGGCTCGGCGGGCATACGACCCCAAGTGCACCCTCACGCTTGTGGAGAGTTTGGACCTGGAGCGAAATAGTGACGCGTGTAACTGCACGAAGGCACGCTAATGTGCACGCTGTGAGCGGTACCGTTCACGATGAACCCTGAAATTTCTGGATAAAGAGTCAGGAAAAAAAAAAAAACGCCATAGTGTGCAAGAAGGCCGGGACTAGAGACCTGCATTTCCCATGCGCTAATACCATTGTGGTTACCTACACGTGCAAATAATTTATATCGGTTGTCATAGCTTATGCTTCTACAGTCGGTGCCTTTTTAAAATTCTTTCGCTGTATTCGCCGTCATTTCTACCAACGGAACTGTTAAGATTGCCGAGGCCTACCATTACTATTATATTCTTTCTGGTTTGGTGGATGTATCGAGCCGTAGTTTCTGACTGGTTTGAGCCCTCACCTTGAGGTTAGTCCAACTGCTGTCATTATTGAGAGCGTGGTTTTGTTATTACGTATGTACCACTTAACTGCTTTTAATTTGCGGGTTTTGATTCGAAGTGAGCACTCCTCGAACGACACGTGTTATCCGAGAGTTTTTGTAAATAAATAAATAAATAAATAAATAAATAAATAAATAAATAAATAAATAAATAAATAAATAAATAAAGTTTATAACAGACACAGCTATTCAATAGTTCCTGAGTACCAGCTACCTACATTAAAATCACAATAAGAAAAAATGTTTTAGTAGCTATCGTTAATAAAGATCGGTGTTTCGTAGGTATCACATCCGCGTTAATGTATAATGACGAAACATAAAATATTATCAGATTTATCTAGACTGCAATTTTAGTCTATAGGCTTACTAGTATTAGTTTTGCTTTTGTACAGATAACTAACCGTTCCATAGATATCAAATTGAACATGGCATAGCTACATGTGTGCACGTATGTTCGTTCTAATAGTTTGTGTCTGCTCCCTTACACCCCGGCACAGCTACGCGGTCCATTTTTCTTTGTAGAGTAACCGGTTTGGGAAGGTCCCCTGCTACATAATACGTTGCTGCGGTGCAACGTATAATCAAGCGTGACGATTTTGTCGCTGTACTACGCATGCCTTAATGCTACATTCGTACCCTGGACTCACTGGTTATCGTAACTAGAAATAACCGGTGGGTTGAGGTAAATATACACCGATATTTTAACATACTCCTTAGCACGATAGTGTGCGATTGTGGGCTGCGTAAAATAAATCAAATGAGCTGCACTGGCCAAGTCGGTCGCAATGTATACAGAACTACACCGTAACGTATGCTAAGCAGACGCTATGCGTTTGGTGCTCCTACATACTATGAAACTGGCGTAAAACGCTTTCGGTAGGCGTTTAAAAATTTGTTTATTCCAACCACGTGCAATCGTGGCAGGCGATGTAAAGGGGTGGTTGGTCCCAGAGGCTATTGTAACTACTGCGACGCCTGCGAGGTTGAAGAGACAATCGGACATGTGCTTTGTTGTCGCACCCAGCATTCATTGGAAAGACGCTTTATGGCCGCCGAGCTCACCCGATTGGACATTCAACGGTTCAAAGTAGAGACTATTCTACGACATCGACCCCTACAATCAACTTCGCAGAAGACAACAAAAGCCCTTCTGATGAAAAAAGAGAAGTACGCCGACCACAAGTTCGCCCAGTTTAAAAGGAAATTAACGTTTCGGCTTCCACACGGAAGCTGTGGTCGCAATAAAATCTCGAAGGGGCATAATCGCTTTATGTACGTTTCACAATGCTCCGGAGGCAGCTTGCGTAGTTTGGCGGCAGGTTTCCGGCGTTCCCGGAAGCGCTGGGAGCCTGCCGCCAATTTACGCAAGTTGCCTGCGCAGCGTTGTGAAATGTATATAAGGCGATTATGCCCCTTCGAGATTTTATTGTGACCAAGGCTTCTGTGTTGAAGCCGAAACGTTAATTTTCTTTTAAACTGAATGAACTTGCGGTCGGCGTCCTTATCTTTCTTCATCAAAATGCATCCCGACCAGACGGGCTTCCGTCACATCCTTGACTCCAAAAGCCCTTCAGCGTTTCGTGAAGGACGCACGCTTGGATGAAAGACTATAGTGCCCACAAAGGGACTAAAGTGTGTGCGCGGCCCCGCTTCTATCCCCTCCTTTTCGCCTGCCCTCTCTTTCTTCGCCTAAACACCCGCTTCCCCAGTGCCGAGTAGGAATCCGGGCCCTAAGCGTGGATAACCTCGGGGCATCTCCGTTCGCTTTTCTCCTCCTCCTCACATACAGTTTGTAATCACAACACTAGTGGTGGTTTGACTCCAGAACGTACAATTTTTGTTCCTGTAGCCGTACAGGCATAACGCGTGTGCCGAAATACATCCTTGAATAATTAAAATTATGCGCATAGTATCATTAAATTGCCTAATAGTATTCCACGAACATCCCTTGAACAGAATATACCATATACCTTTCGGCGCCAAAAACAAGGAAAAGTGATTTGATCGCCACGGTGGCGAACAGAACCATTTGCTGGGAAATGTGCCCTCGTCCTAACTGATAACGATAAAGACCGCGTGAGAATTGCCTGCTCTTTGCACTGGCTGTGATGCCACCACCTGTGGCCACTGGGCTTTCCCACTAGAGAGACAACAAGGGCGGAAGATAGAAACCAGCAGGTCCGTCTCTTAGAGATATAATCATTGTGACATTTATAATGTGGTCCTTCGTGAAGTCGATCACACAGACGGCCAATGTCAACCGGAAAGATTTGCGACATCTTTCACTATGTCCTGCTCTCATTGCTTGGAGAAAAAATACTTGAAAGTGGTACACAAGCGTTGGAGTTAGACAAGCTGAATGAAAGCGAGCGTTTCGGAAAAAGTTAAAGCAGTTCCACTTAACGTGACAGCTGTGAAATGTGGCGCCGTTCTTTGCTCTTTGCTACCACCCTTGACGCTATACCGTTCCATCTCACACTCTTTTCTTGATGAATTGAACAGAGGTTTGTTCAATGCAATTCAATATTTCCGCTTTCGAGGTGCTCACACGCCTTCCCACTCTATCATTGTTTCTTGTTCTGTTTGGAACAGCACGATCGGGCGTTCTGCTCTTTTTGTGCTTGCTTTCATCTCGCGTGGTCTGGAGCCTTTCTGTACCTTTTTGAACGTGTCGTCTTTTTTTGTTGTTCTGCGGCCACTTTTTTTCGCGTACTATGGTAGAAAGTAACCAAACGAGCATTCCTAAGTGAACGCGGGGACGGCCGGTAAGCACATAAATTTAGCCTAAAATGAACCCGCCGTTTTTTTTTTTATTGTTGTCTGCGATAGATAATGCGGACATGTATGACTTGCGCCAATGGTTCCAAGACTTTCGAACGGTTCCTCGTATATCAACTTCTTGATCTAGTATTGTCCTAACTTTTGGTACGAAGGCTGAACCGACGAACAAACGGGTATGTTTTCGAAGCCTGTTTGGGTGCGTGACGCGCGGTACTGCGGTGGTAGCACGGGCGAGCTACGACGGCGAGCCGGTCCCATAAAGTGCCCCGCACTTAAAAAAAAGTGTGAACATAGGACCAGCGCTCCCAATGTCTGGCTGCTTACACTGTTATAGTTTTAAAATGAACGCTTCCAAACAGTCAGGAGCATGCAAAACGCTGTTTTTTTTGTCTTTAGCCTTCCCTTTATTGTCCAGCGTTACTCAGTTGCAACAACCCAAACATTTTTGTTCTCCCACGCTTTGTGGTTCTTTGGAAGTTTAGCGCCATCTGTTCACAGACGAAGGGAACCGGTCGTTAAAAAATGGAAAAATAGAGGGCAGCACGTAGTTGTGCGCGATAAAAACCCGACTTGTTTATGAGTGTCGACTCGCAAGCCGGCCCGGTGGCTCCATGGGCTTGTAACAGGTAAGTGAAACTGGGCAGTTTTATTTTCTTCCTATTACGAATTATAACAATACAAACTTTAGATTTACGGCCTGGAGTTGAACCATAAAATGAACCGGTAGACGCTGATCGAGGCAGCATTCTTCTTCAGCTAATATATGAAGCAGTAAGTACCCGGCTTTGCTCAGGGGAAATACCTCATTGTGTCAGTTTTAATTTGGTTGGTTGGTGAAAACTATACTGGTGGTCCTGCAGAGCTCTCGCCGACCGGGCCTTGGGTCTCCCACTTGGGCGCGTTGAGGCCTTGTTTGTCCGCCGCCTCGCGGGGCTGCTGGACACCCCATTCGTCCTATTAAAGCTAATTTATTTTCTGACTTCATATTTGTGATGTCTAGAGTCCTTCAAGGTCATAAAAAAATGTTTAAGCGTTCTTACACAAAAATAAAGTTTTGGGCATCAAACACCAAACAACGCGACATTTCAGAATTCGTTACTTGTGTAACTAGGTCACTAAGCTACGATGACAGCCGGATGTACATCCCGAACGTAAAATATATCAAACAGATTCTCTTTCAACACTGCCCAACTTAGACCCTACAGTGCCCTGTGGAGTTAATTTTGAACCTTAACGTGTAAATCTAGAATAATTGCGGCTAGTCTAACTGCCATAATTTGAAGCAGAGGTTCCAGCTTCGTACATTGCGGTGTAATTGATGCTTTCTGCAAGTTATTTCAGCACATTGAGGTGATGGACACTTATTATGCAGTTTGCGTGTCCGTGGTAATTAGGAGACCTGGAAAAGTTTGTTTCCTTCATAATTGCACCACAAAAATGTCCAGCGAGGCCACGGACGTCGCTAAACCCTCTTCCAAGCCGCGCACACTAATCCACGCTCCGCCATCGTAAAAGTCTCTAGAGCCCTCTAGTTCACTGAGAATCCAGAGCATCATAAAACATCCAACTGTGCTTTGTCACGCAGGGCGAGACGAGATTTTCTTCCCCGGTGGGTACCTCTCCACTTCCTGCACGCACCCAGCACTACCTACTGTAGCACTTCGAACACTTTTGCAATAGTTTTCAACGACGGCGAAAAGAACTCAATAACCACGCCATTAGGGCTCTGTAGCCCAAGGGTCAGAATAGCGGTTCGTAGCAGGAACGTCCTGGGTTCGAGCCCCAACAGATAATTTTTTTTTCAATAATCGAAATTTTTTTACTGTAAAATGTTTTCTTGGCTTATTTATAATTCTACGTGTTGTTTTCGTAAATAAGGGTGGTTATTGTATCGTATAGGTCGGGTAAGGAGCTGAAAGCGGCATATTACCACACACACGTTTATTGATGTTTTGCATCGCACCGGCAGTGCCTGGCTTTCGTATCGTGGAATGAATCTCGCCTGCCCGAGCGCATGCAAAGAGTGCGTTCACGTGAGTGAAAAATGTATTTGTTTTTTTTAGAAACCGGGCGCTTGGTAAAGCTAGCTAGGGAGCTCGAAGCTCTCTGAAAAAGAAAACAAACAAACACGGGATATTCAGATTAATATTGGATTATAAATCATGAAGACATCTTCTCAGACGTTGACAGTGGATAGAGGGATCGGTGACAGTATTTTAGGGTTGAAATGCAGCTTTAGAAGTTCCTATTCTTCGGATTCGGGCATTTGGCTAGCATATTTAATATAGTGAATAGTTTCTTGTTATGTTTAATGAATTTGTTAGCTGAATCGTAAGATGAAAAATGACCATTCATTTGTATTTAAGAAAGATTTTACGAATATTTTATCAAGAGAATTTACAGCAAACAAGTTTTAGCACTCAAGCAAAGTTCCATGCCTTCATGGCCTATTGAGATGAAGGCTGTAGCCTCGGAAAAAAATTAAAGCAATTAGCATCGTAAAATGCTTTTTTGGGGCGTCTACAACCAAATCAGGCCGTGTTTGGCCGGTCGTAAGCAGCCAAACCAAACTTTCCCAGGAACGGTTTCGTGGCGTTGAAACAACCCCGCTGGCCACAAATTCTGGTGACTATGTAACCATTGATTGCTTATGGTGGTCTCAGAACTTGTGAATCTCGGAGAAGGTGTGAAACAGAGGTCGGCAGATTGCGACAACGGCGCTACCGTTCTGTGTGCGACGTCCACTGACGTTAGGGGAAATTTCGTGAACTCTATACTGAATATTTGTTAATGCATAAATGTGGTCTAGATGGTAATAACTGTGAAATATGTTAAATTAGCGGTATAGAGAGGGGGCGACAAAGAATAGATTACACAGGACTAGCTCTGGGTCGAGCGCTAGTCCTGTGTAGTCTCTTCATTGTCGCCCCGTATCCCCGCCCTTTTTTTAACATGTTTCCAGAATGAAATAGAAGAGGTGGTCACTGCTGTGACGACTTTTGTAGCTAGTGTAAAAACGTCATTTACAACTCGTACGCCAGGCGAAGGAACGCAAATTTAAAACGGATAATTTGAAATACACGATTTAAAACCCTGCTAAGTGAAAGAAAGCAGGGAAAGAAAGCATTCGCACGCCTTCGTGCTTTTTCGACGTTATGAATTCGCGAAAGCTGTTGCAGCCGTTTACTCTCTAAAATAGTTTTGAAGAGCATATGTTTTTTATGCTTGCAGTCCTACGCGCAACAAAACTAATTTTGACCTGAGTTGTGCTCAGACCCGCTCAAATAATATACTCTGGGCTACATTGAGCTCGTGGCCGAGCGCTCGGAGCGGGTTGAGTCTTTAGGAACGAGTATAATTCATTACGACGTATCCTGCCGCCTGTTGCTACTGTAGGGCATTGTTGACGGGGTTGAATGCACATTAAATAAAACACATACGTTTTTCTAGCAGCGCCCGCAACACTAGCGATTCATACAAACACAACAAACTTTTTTTTGGAGCAGGAAGTGGCTACGCTTAAATATTCAATTTTTGAGTCTAGAAACGAAAATTGGTTCTTAAAACCCGCTATGTGGCTGAGATTGTAGTAAGGAACCTCATTCCTAAATATGAACAATTTTATCGTGGTGTATAGTGACTAATATGACCGATAACGTGCAACTTTATACCATGGTGCAGCCCAGAGTACGTGTTCGTCTATTCCATTTTTGTCTTAGTCAAAAAAAGGTGTTGTTAAAACGGTGAAGTATAGTTGCGTTTGCAGAAAAAAGCATTTCAAAAGAATGATCCATCCCACTCATTAAGATTGGGTGACCAATGCAGCCGAGGTGACAATGAAATTTGAACAAAAGAGCAAACTCAGGGTGACGGTAGGTTTTTTCTGCTGCGGTAGTAGCAGTCGTGGGACGACCCGAACCTTATTGTAGCACACGGGCCGTACTTGTGCGGAAATTAGTGTCGAAGACAACGGTAACGGTGCGGCGCTGTCGTCGCCTGTTCGGCCGGCAGAGTTAGTTCAATCAATCAATCAATCAATCAATCAATCAATCAATCAATCAATCAATCAATCAATCAATCAATCAATCAATCAATCAATCAATCAATCAATCAATCAATCAATCAATCAATCAATCGATCGATCGATCGATCGATCGATCGATCAATCAATTAATCAAACAAACAAACAAACAAACAAACAAACAAACAAACAAAGAAGCGAGCAAGCTAACAAACAAAGAAGCGAGCAAGCTAACAAACAAACACAAACAAACAAGAAAGCAAGCAAGCAAGCAAACAAAAGAACGCACGAGCCCGCTCAAAGCGTGAAAATCTTGCCCTGAGTAGGCACCCTCCAACACACATTCCTGGAATTCGTACACAGCCCAGCCTTGCCTCCCCTTTCCATCGCACCTCCCCTGAGCTGTAAGAGACACTGTTGACTATCAGTCGACTGGAGGACCAGACTCTCGTGGTGACCCAAGCGAAGACGGTTAGGGCAACACAGATTCTCGGACTAGGGCTTCGCTTCACTACAGAGGTCATATAAATGTTTTTTTTTCTCTCTCTTTGTTTCTCCAAGATACGTGGAAGCTTGGTATCGTGCTCCAGCGTGGCCAACTGGTGCCACCTCTGGGGAGTTGGAGGAAACTATGCACGCGCGTGATTGGAGCGCGAACAATGAAAGGACGCGCTTTGTTTTTCTTGACGCGGAAGAAAAATGCACGGAACCCTATGTGTACACTGTTTCTCTGTAAGACGGAGTGGAAATGCCAAGATTGGTAAGTTACCAGACGCAGTGCGCCGCCGTGAGCACGTATCGGTCGTTGATGAGCGCCCCTCCGCAGAAATGCGAGTAGCGGTGCGTGTAGATGCCAGCCTGCCACGGCCAGCTACCCGGAACGGCCAGTTGGCCGCCGTAGATCCTGTCCTCCGGGTCGAGCTCGGGTTGAATGGCCGGCGTGCCGCACTCGGATGGGCAGCGCGGGCCAGGGCAGCCGGACTGCGCTGGTGGAAAACGCGAACGTGGGATGTACGCTATTCAGGCTGAAGCTGATTTAATACTTCCGGCCCATGAACACGCTGAACGCCATACCTATGCTAACAATCAAAATGTTGTAATGACAACTGGTAGAGCGGTCTTTTAATAAAAGTGAACAGCAGAAAACGAATCGAAATATTTCATATGTAATATGATCACATGCGCAGATTAGGGAGAGAGCGAGGTTGCCATTACAAATGTGAAGAAATGCGATTGCGTAGTGAGTATTACAGGAAATAAGATTACAGTATATGATACTTGTAAGGATCGCCATATTATCAAGTTTAAAAAGCAGAAGTGATGTAACAGTTTACCATGCCAAGATAAGGTGTTATTTGACCTTGAATATGAAAACTGGATATCGCATGGTCGAATTAGTTCACCGGAACAGACTATGGGCCATTTTTATCTTCCTCACTCGTGAAACACGAAAAGGTTGAACTGTGGGTTCTACGTAATAAAGGCCAGGTCACTTTATAATGAACTTGCATATTGCAGCAGGAAATTCCTGTACAACTCTGAAGACCATCCGTGGGGCGAAGCATACTTGGAGCGTGATCCTCGCAAAAACTTAAAATTATCGTTTCTTCAAGCAAACGGTGGTGGTTGAGCCGTTGGCTGAGTGATGTTCAGTGGTTGATACTTAGCTTTTTTAAAAGTACTAGGTCTAGGGTAAGTCGTAGTCATTTCAGATCACTATACTCTGGGAAATAATATCCGTCACTTGCAAACAAAACAATCAATAATGATAAAAATTCAGAAATTGTTACATACCAGTACCGTGGGGGAAGGCTGCAACGCATAGCGCTGCGGAGAGCACAGCGAGTAGCTTCAACATAATAATTTACCTAATGTGTTCGAAGACAAAAGTTGCCCTCAAGTCTTGATGCTAAGTGGCCGTGTGGTGAACAGATGATTCGTGGAAAACAAAACCACTCTTCGTTTTCGGAACGTGAATGAAGCTGTGTGCGCCAGAAGCAATGGTCGCCGCAGTATCGTCTTACCGATAACCTGCGCACGACAGTTTGAATGTGCTTGGAAAATGAGTTTTATCACTCTTAGATAACCTGCCTATTGTCCTACCGGATTCCCATTGTTCCGTTGTGCTGACGTGCGTCCAAGCGCTATCGTGATGACGTTTTGCGATATTGCTGTCAGCGGAATTATGTGTTCAAAGTAATAGCTGTTATGAAATTAGGTATCGTTAAAATAACGCTGATGCTGGAGGCCGGCATTCCGCAAATGAGAATTTGATTGATATGAATTCAATTTATGGTGACGGGTGTCAAGAGTTCGTTACAAGCACAATTTTTCTGGGGCTCTTTCATTCGGAGTGTCGCTTCGTGCGTGGCGGTAGTGTTACGTCACGTGTCTGTTACCGTGTGTCCTTTGTCGCCGGTATCATGAAAGATGCGCTTTTTAGAAAAATTCTGAAAACCAAAATGGGTTGCCATTTAACAGTTTGAAAGAATGAACCCAGGCCCCTGTGCTTCTGATGCCGTAATTTGCCACTGGGCCACGAGTATTTAATTATTACGCATTAAAAGCTCGTTATTACGAACTGCAAGGAGACGCCATTTCAGTTTGAATTAATCAAAGTTCGAACTAACGAAAGGGAAGAATAACAAGAGCACACTGCGATAGGGAAGCAATAGGACATTCCAACTATTTTATGCCTGAAAAAGTTGCCGATTACAGTCTGATTTTGTCCTTAAAGGCGACAGCCAGCCCTTTTCGCCCAACGATGTAACGGAAGGCCTCCTTCTCGCGTATATTCTAAAGCAAAAGAGACGAGCGGCATTCCATCCGGTCGTTACTTCCGAGCGATGGCAGCACTGGTGCTTCGTCCGCCTCCACCCTAGTAGTCACTGCTAGCGACAGGTTCTGCGCACCGAACCCCAGATACGAAGCCAATGCTACCCGTCAGCACACTCCTCACGTTGAACTCGTATCAACGTAGTCCCCAAAGCATCTTCTTTCAAAACGGTCGCCATGGGGTTTTATGGTCGCTTTTACCCAACTGAAATTCTTTCTCTGTCCTTCTCCTCTTTCAAGCCTCGTGTGCAGGCAGCGGGAGTGTTCACCTGGCTGTTGGCTTGGCTTCTAGCTGTCGGCGTAGTGGGCCGTAGTTCGAATTTCCTGTGGCGGAGGTCACTCGCGTTCGATGTAACGGGCTTTTCTATACACAGACATATATATGGAGCCAGTACGGAATAAATCTCGCTGTTAGATTTATCCATAAATTTGAATGATTGAATTTCCAATTAACGAACTTTTTTATAACGTCCAGGGACCAATGCTGGTTACTGGAACTGCGTAAGAAGAAGGCCTTGAGTGCTAGTTGAAAGAACAAGCCGATAAACAAGATGAAACACCATGAATAATAATATGCGAACATGCAAAAGGAGGATGCAGCCATGAACACTATCGCAGGAGAGGATACCATATATAGCGTAGAGTGACTTTAGTCACAGTATATCTTCTAGGTGTATAAGGATTTTGGTGAAGTGTGATTTTGATGAAGTCACTGGTTAGGGATTGTAATCTTATGTGCAGGTGTTCTGTGGGCTATGCAGGACTATCAAAAACATGAAAAGGCACGTCGTCGTGTTACTGAGTAACAAAAAAAACGCACACTATGAGGGTTCAAATCCAAACTTTTTTGACAGCTCTCTAGTGGACGTCCCAAACAAATACATCGTCTTCACAAGTTATGAAACCGTGTTTTGTAGCTCCCGGAGCACCGCACGAGCGACAGTTCATTGAGGCAACGAATACATCTCTTTTTGGTAGTAATGTTTTAGAGGTGATGGTCTCCGTTTGTAATAAAATACTTTCATTGATGTTTGGGAGCAGTATTTTCCGAACACCGGCTAAGCACCCAGCCTAGCCAGCCAAATAAGCAGATCTAACGAGTGGTTCTGTGAAGAGCAATGATGTGTGTAAGATACTAGCTTTTCAAAGATTCACGCTACATATGACAACATCAATTGCAGGGAAGGCGTGCCAAATATGTTCTGCGATGTAGATTTAATACACAAACCTCCTAAATGAGGCTGTGTGTAAATAATGAGTGTGCAAATATTAGGGCGAGGTGAAACCCTAGAGATTAACTTGTAGGAACAAGTGTCGAAAAGGGCTAGTTGAATGGCAATATTGCAAGAAGCGCGAAACAACTTCTTGCCCGAAGCGTTGCGTTAAGCATAGTCAGGCCTGAAGAGGATGGGCGCCATGGTAGAAGACTTCACAAACGTTTCATGTAGCTGCTGAAGCGGTTCGAATGTGAACCCGAACGAAAAGCGGAATTTTCATTACGCACACCAATTAAATAGTCAGAAATTGCTTAAGATTGCGACACTCCCTAAATCAACGTTTGGGAGCAGTTGGTGTTTTGATGTTGAAATGTATTCAGCCCGAGAATTTTAGACATAAATGAATGTTTACTTACAAAGCACTCTGTCGCCATCTCTTAAACAAAGTAAACAGACTTCCGGACAGGGCCTTGGTTTCTCCGGCCATCGAGTCGGCCCGGTCAAGAGGCATCCTGCCCTAGGAACGCTTCGCCAACACCCTCTTTCATTTCCCTTTTGCTCTAATAAACGGTTTATGCTACTACTACTCCAGTCATGCAGCAGTTTTTTCAATTAAAGTGTCGGTGGGTGCCTTCACCGCACGCTTTTTGGATGAGGCCGTAAGCAAATGGTTTACTGCGCACTACTTGTCGCCATATTTTAGCGGGATACCCCAGTTCAGCTCGTATTATGCTTCACTCCTGTTTCCTCTCCACTGTATCGTTGTTCTCTGCTCCAACGCTTTCGTCAAATGATTTTGCTGCACGTTCCTCCGCTTTACTCACCTCTCTCTCTTCGCTATCACCGTCATTCATTCTCAGTGGCTGTCTACGTTCGCACTCCTCGGTCCTCCCCAGTGTCTTCGCAGGTTACTTTAACGGCGACGCCGACGTCACTCAGTTCCCGAACGGGCGTTTAATTGGGAACTGCTCTCTAAAATATATATAGCGCGCCTCGAGCTGGCCAAAATACAGAGGTAGTGCGGTAAAAAATTCTTGGCTTAAGGGCGAGAATGACCAGAGCGTTCTTACCAATACTGCGCTCTGTTCCTGCTGGAGTCTGGTGGGGCGTCAAGCTGCTTAGTGGTACAGAAAAAAATCAATGCCAGAGTATCGATCCGGCGCAAGCGCCCACGAGTCAAAAAAAAAAAAAAAAACCAACAACCAGAGCTCTAGGAAAAGTTGGTCACATCTTCGGACAGTAATCTCTATTCATTGGTTTACGCGATGACTCGGGAACCCTGTTCTTATCCACAAAAACTGCCAAATTATGAGCGTAGGCTGACACTTTCAGTTGAGTGCTCCAGATATTCAAACATAGGATACAGTTAAACTAACGAAAACGCATGCATAAAAGTTATTAAATACGAAATGTAATGGGAAAACGGGCAGCCCTATTTTGCAGATGCATTTATGGCCCAAGGCTGCAAGCTGACAGGTAGTTGTCGCGAAATTCATGTCCCTCCTTGACGGGTTTTCTTGCCGCTCGCCATTTCTTGCCGTTCGCCGAGAGGAGCCGTACCGCAAAGCGAAGGAATGTTCTCGCCGCCATTGTCGCACCCGGGTCGGCTGGCCATGTGTTTCGGGGAGAGAGGTGGGCGAGAGTGCCGCGGCCTACTGAAGGCTGCGCCCCGGGAATTCTCGGAAGACGCGCGGCCCGGTGGACTGTGTGCGTGGCGCGGGTACACCCTTCGCCAGACAGTTTCGGGCCTTTTCCTCCTACCTCCCCCCCCCCCACCCCCCCTCAAAGCCTCATCGCATCGCATCGCGGGGTTTCCGGGGAGAATGGGCTGAGAACTGGTGGTGGCCGGACGTACGGCCGGGACGCGGCGTCGGCCTTGAGGGCTGTGCTGGGGAGGCCGAGCGACGACGGCGGTGAACTTCGGGCCCCCGAAGATTCCTCAAGGAGGCGACAGTGCGCGGCCGGAGTTCACCCAAATTGCGTCGCTGATCAGCGGCGCCCCACCACAGACGACCGACAGCCTCCGTCACCCCGGCGAGACCATCAGCCGGACCGCAGCTAAGATGTTCTCCCCTTCTCCACCTTTCCTCGGACTCTTGCTTTTCATCTTCTGTGTTGTATTTCCCTATGCGGACTGCACGGGCTTCTTATCCGCCTCCTTCAGTGCACCACGCGGTATGTGTTTCTAGCGGGCCTATTGTTAGTAGTTGGGGGAAGCCTCCAACCCCGCCTATTGTATACTCTACTGTCCCCTTCATTTACTGTCGTCTTCTCCTCGGGCTCGTAACGGCGTGTACCTTTTCTTTCATTGTGATTAATGTACTTCGTGTCGGTTTCTGGGCAGCTCTGATCCCAACGGGGTGTCAACTGCAGTGTGTATTAACTCGTCAACCCTGCTGTCTGTTTTGAATTTCCTGTGAATGTGAAGTAAATGCCCGTTGTTTTGAAACTGTTTTCCCGTGCCCCGTCTCGTGCCTCACGCCAGCGGCCAATCAGGCGTGGACCTATCGCCGGTTAGCAGGTCCGAACCACTTTCTCGAATTCACACGTAAGGGGGAGTTGTTTGTCGCTCCTCCCGTCCGAGCCATCGGCCACTAAATTATTACCTCGCTCAATTCTGTGACAAACTGGCGTCCACGGCAGGACCGCTAACCACGATTGGCCCAGGGCGTGAGGCATAGGTTAGCACGAAGCAAGTGTTCTTTCTGCGACAGGCAGAATGAGAGATTTGGAGCGTCTAGTCGCTCTTTGTAAAGATGCGCATCGAAGGGTGCGCTCTTCAGGAATTTTTTTTTTTGAGAAGAGAGAGGGAAGAGCGCGAGGGCGCCAACGGGAAGACGTGAGAGAGAGGGAGCGCGAGTCGCTTGAGTGGGAGATCGCGGTACACGATAAGGTTCGGCCGCCACGACATATGGTAGAGAAAGAGAGAAGAGATGGAATTCCTGCGCTCGAGGAGCGAGACTGGTGGTAACGGGAGCGTTCTTTCGATTGATTGAAGCGGCTTCTTTCCGGGGCACCTGTTTTATGGAATTCCCGCGCTCGAGGAGCGAGACTGGTGGTATCGGGGGTAACGGAAGCGCTCTTTCGATGGACTGAGGCGGCTTCTTTCCGGGGCACCTGTTTTACAGGTTGCCGGCTCCGACCAACCCTTGGTGCTTTGCACAGATGCCTCCAACAAGTGGAGGCGGGGTGATGTTACTGCAGTGAAAAGTAGCCGCGTTCCACCCTGGAGAATCTACGATCGGAAGTTGTTTCCGAGGGAACACGCGTAGTCGGAAATAGACGAGAGTCGCCTCCGGGCACTGAGATCCTTCAGCTCTTATATGTACGGGAGGACCTATTGAAATATGAGACGTGTTTGGCTGTATCACCGTGAAGCTATATGTGGGTGCATCGTTCAGCGTGCCCCGTGCCACCCTTATGTGGTCTAGTTGTTGTCAGGTTTCTGGTAGTACTTTGGGGTTCTTTTTGTTATGTCTTCAATACACATACTCATGGGTGAAGGTATTGATGTATGAATAGTGTGTGTGTTTTTTTCTCAACTTAATGTAGTTATGTACGCGTGTGCGAATATTTGTATTTTTTTTGGTACACAGTTTCTTTGTATTGTATACATGTGTTGTACTTCTGAGGTTCGCGCCTTTTGTCTAGGCCGGGTAATTGGGGTGATGGATTTTTTTTTTGTGTGTGTGTGTACCCGAATTTCGCTTTGAATATTTGGAATGTTAATAGGGATAACATTCTTGATGGGGGGGCGGTGTCGCGAAATTCATGTCCCTCCTTGACGGGTTTTCTTGCCGCTCGCCATTTCTTGCCGTTCGCCGAGAGGAGCCGTACCGCAAAGCGAAGGAATGTTCTCGCCGCCATTGTCGCACCCGGGTCGGCTGGCCATGTGTTTCGGGGAGAGAGGTGGGCGAGAGTGCCGCGGCCTACTGAAGGCTGCGCCCCGGGAATTCTCGGAAGACGCGCGGCCCGGTGGACTGTGTGCGTGGTGCAGCGCGGGTACACCCTTCGCCAGACAGTTTCGGGCCTTTTCCTCCTACCTCCCCCCCCCCTTCCCCCTCAAAGCCTCATCGCATCGCATCGCGGGGTTTCCGGGGAGAATGGGCTGAGAACTGGTGGTGGCCGGACGTACGGCCGGGACGCGGCGTCGGCCTTGAGGGCTGTGCTGAGGAGGCCGAGCGACGACGGCGGTGAACTTCGGGCCCCCGAAGATTCCTCAAGGAGGCGACAGTGCGCGGCCGGAGTTCACCCAAATTGCGTCGCTGATCAGCGGCGCCCCACCACAGACGACCGACAGCCTCCGTCACCCCGGCGAGACCATCAACCGGACCGCAGCTAAGATGTTCTCCCCTTCTCCACCTTTCCTCGGACTCTTGCTTTTCATCTTCTGTGTTGTATTTCCCTATGCGGACTGCACGGGCTTCTTATCCGCCTCCTTCAGTGCACCACGCGGTATGTGTTTCTAGCGGGCTTATTGTTAGTAGTTGGGGGAAGCCTCCAACCCCGCCTATTGTATACTCTACTGTCCCCTTCATTTACTGTCGTCTTCTCCTCGGGCTCGTAACGGCGTGTACCTTTTCTTTCATTGTGATTAATGTACTTCGTGTCGGTTTCTGGGCAGCTCTGATCCCAACGGGGTGTCAACTGCAGTGTGTATTAACTCGTCAACCCTCCTGTCTGTCTGTTTTGAATTTCCTGTGAATGTGAAGTAAATGCCCGTTGTTTTGAAACTGTTTTCCCGTGCCCCGTCTCGTGCCTCACGCCAGCGGCCAATCAGGCGTGGACCTATCGCCGGTTAGCAGGTCCGAACCACTTTCTCGAATTCACACGTAAGGGGGAGTTGTTTGTCGCTCCTCCCGTCCGAGCCATCGGGCACTAAATTATTACCTCGCTCAATTCTGTGACAGTAGTAACCAACTGCGCAGTCCTATTGGTGTAGCAAAGACGCACGCCCTGAATAATGACTAAAGCAACATTTACATGCTTCCTCAATGACAACAAAAGGTAATAGTGAAAGCAATAAAATGATCTTGAAAGGTATTTATGCCGCTGTGCGAGCTGCTCATGAGAGTGGGTTCACAACTGTATTGAGCCGTGCTGTAAGGTGCAAATTTGTCTTTTTGGAGTGGCGGCGTAGGCCCATGTGTGATGTGGGGTCCATATGCAATCTTCTATACCTACAAAATGAAGTGGCCGATTGCATAAATGATTCACCAAAGCCAAGCCTAAACTACTGGACCTAGGGACTTGAACCTTCCGGAATACGTTTCTATGAAGACGTACGGGCTCCCAATGGAGGGATAACTGAAAATTAGTCCCTAAGGGAGGGGGACACTGTGCTTTCGCAAATTCATGATAATCTCGCTCACCCCTTGATATTTTGAAGATCCTTTTGCTGATATATGTAGCCCTTCAATATCTCTAAAAGGCAAGCTTTACGGTTCTGTCTTATCCAACGGTAGTGGAGCGAATCTGCATTTCCGAGCAAATTGGGTGTTTTTTAAAATTTTCCATTGTATGCTACAATGTTTGATACATACAATTGATTTCTGCTCATCAATGCTAAGCATACAGATGGACAAAAGCTGTTTTCAGGATTTATCCTTGTGGCGGGGCTAAATTCGTGAGACGGATTTCTCGAAATCACACCCCTGACAGGCCGAAAAAGACTAACAGGGGATGTCGACGCACAGACAAACTACTGGTTAAAGAAGATTCAAATTTCAGTATCACGTGCCTATTACGGTGTTGCAGCTCAACGTGGCTGATGGGTTTTTAAGTTAAACCCCTGAGAGAAATAAAAGCGATAAGTAGTTTTTCTACAATTTTTTTTTTACCTCAGGCCCTTTGAGACTTGAACAGGTGTTTGTTGATATAGAAAATGTACACAAATGTCTAACAATTGCTTTAAAGATTTTTTGTTGCAGCCAGCTGATAGGAAAAAGCAGGATTTTAGAAAGATAATGCGCTTTTACAGATTGATCAATAATATTAAGCCCGTTGACAGATTCAAATCGTTCATTCTTACAAATGCTGCCAGTTGAAATCTCCGAAAACCTTTTTCACGATTTCGTCCTCGGAAGCACAAAGAAAGCGAGCGGGATTTACAAAACTGCGCCCCCCAGGAAGTGGAATTCAGATGAATTTTCGCGCGTTAGAATATGGCGCGGTTTCTCTGTGGACTTTCGTTAACCGCACGCCTCCCGTAGGAGCCCCTGCAATTTTTTTTTATAGAATCGTTCGGGATGCTTGTTCATCACGCCTACTGGAATGACACTTGCCATGGGTAGAGAGAGAGAGAGTGAGAGAGAGAGAGAGAGAGAGAGAGAGAGAGAGAGAGAGAGAGAGAGAGAGAGAGAGAGAGAGAGAGAGAGAGAGAGAGAGAGAGAGAGAGAGAGAGAAAAACTTCTATTGACACCGATGATTAGGGCCACCAAGAGGATCTCTACGTCTTCAGCCGCTCGAGTAATGAGCTGCTTCTGTAGCTGTGATCCGATCGACCAAACGATTCCATTTACTATCCCGGAGAACTAATGGGAGGGATGGATTGTCTGCTAAAGCGATTACTTGGTGTGGGACCATGGCCATTTCAGCGCAGCGGGATGGGCACGCTGTCGCTTAAGCTGACTATCTCGGAACAAGTTGGATCAGGATAGTTGTAATATAACACCTCTAGTCGTTTCCCATAAAGCCCAGGTCAAACCACCCACAGCAGGTGGTGGTTCTGAATTGTGTAGAGCGCAACGGTAAGAAATAACTGAACACGTGTATACCCATTAGTATCATTGGTGTAGTGGCCCACCCAGGCATCGTCGTGTACTGCCGCTTGTGACATATATAGTGAAATGGAGCTGACTGAATAAGGCTGCTTCAAAAAAAACTTGTTATAAATATTCGACAACGTGGTTCTCCATAATATATCAATGAAGCGCAGTTTTTTTTCTCCACCTCCGGGATTACGATACTGCGTTGTTCTTAAGTTGAGGACCGCAAACGGGGACTGACGTGAAAGGTAAAACGAAGATATATGAATGCAACAAAGGGATCTAAATATCTTATAAAACCCCTGAAAGTCCATCCGGCCGCGGCGTCTTACAGGCTGAAAGGTAGTCAGACACAGTCTTTGTTCCAGCTATAGCAATGAACTAATTATATAAAAAATCACAAAATGAAAGTATTATTAGAAGTATTTATTATCGATTACCAAGTTACTATCATCAAAATCTCGAAAGAGATTATCCAAGTATGTCAAGCAGCATGCCGAGCATACAAAGCAGGTAACATTCCAGGGAAAACGCGCAGGCTCCTCCTTCAATCCCCCCCGAAGGATTGCGTCAAAATTGCATGGACAACCGGCCCAGAATCAGGAAGGATAGTGGGCTCAGTGGACGTTCTAACATTGCAGAAATATATTGAAAAATTGATGTCAAGGTCTCTCCCAAGTATTCTTACCTTTATGGTTGAAAACTTTACCAATAAAATAAAAGGGCCCGAAGGGTCAATATCATTCCAGCCGGAGCAGGTGCCTGATGAAGCTTCGTAACCATTACCCTGCTAAGGCGGTATAATTGGGGTTTCCATATATCCTACACTATAATTTTTTCCCACTTTCCAAGAATGAGTGTCAACGATTTTTTGCACGCTTGGTCGAAGCGTGATATGCTTTCACGCTTGTCACGATTCTGCGCCCCGCTACCATGCTCGCGCTTGCTGCAAGTTTTGCGGAATCCCCCGGTGTGCAAGAAAGCTGCCTAGGACAGGTAGCAACGTGCCTGGGAACGGCCGGATCACGGGCGCCTCGCTGTCGGCGTGATTCAAACTCCGGCGACTGCAAACGCGGGTTGTTGAGACCTGCTTCGGCGAGGCGGACTCCGCAACCGAGATCTCTTCTCCCCCTTTCTCAGACTCAGCGTGCGCCGCTACTCCGGCCCCTCACGAACTCTAAAAAAAGTGTTCTGTGTGTCTGTACTATGTTCGTGCCATTTGCATAAAAGCTTTGGGAAAAGCCGCGGATGCGTGACGGTGATTGTATAAAACCCGCCTTTTCGGCGGATAGTTCATTCGCTTTTTAGCAGCGAAACAATGCTGTCGCTCCGCTTGTGTCCTGCACTGTAACCTCGCCCGGAATGGCATAGTTCTTGTATTGCTTCGGCTAATCTCTCGCCATGCAGTAAACCAGTTGAGTTGGCCTTCGGCTTCTTGTCGTCGTCACCAAGGCAGCAACCCTTGCTGGCCGCTCACCACCACGCTACCTCTCCTGACGGAGGTGATGGAACTAGGTTTGGGGATGCCTTCCTGAATGTAAGAACTGGTTGCCAGTGGTCGAATAGCAACTTCGTAACACGCTGAAAAATCCCGCTTCCTAGCCTGACTCGCGGGATGAGTAACACTTGCAAAACGTAGTAAAGGACATTTTTTGCACGCTTGTTTCAGTCGTGGTGAACTACCACGCTAAGCGCTCGCGCTTGCCATCCGTGACTGGCGGCTATCCTAACGCTTAGTGAACGTGAAAAAAAGGGTTTGTCCTTACTCGATCCGGCATTCTCCAGCTGTGTATAAGACGCCTCTCTGACAGTCAGAAATCATTTCATAAGAAAGATGAAAGAACACAATAGTTTCCGCGCCAAATTTATGGCCTGGGTATCTTGGAGCACCCACCAGTCCATTAAATATGGCAAAACAAACGTTTTCTTCTTCCAGCTTTTTAAAATGATTTCTGAAGTTAGAGAGGCGTCTTATACACAGCTGGAGAATGCCGGATCGAGTAAGGACAAACCCTTTTTTTCACGTTCACTAAGCGTTAGGATAGCCGCCAGTCACGTATCGATCAGCCTCACGTTGCGAATGCACCGTTAAATCTTCGTTATGCACTGCCCCAAAGTTAGCAGTGTTAGCAGAATAAGGGGGTTTACTATTGTGTCTGAATTTCGGTTGTGATTAACCCAAGCGCCGTTGAAGACCATTCAAGACAAACGTGCATAAATCATCTTCAAAAAGGGGACCTGCGGAGACTCATATAATTAAGCCTGGGATGTTCATTCGGTCGGCGCCATTGCCTATACGTTTGTTAAAAAAAAAAATTAGGTGAAGAAGTCTGTGAGAATTGCCGCAAAGGCTGAGATTTTGAATTAAAGCTAAGGAACAACACAAAGCAAGAATTATAAACAAAATTTAAATTTGTGTAAATCTTTTTATTCAAAATAACTTACCAGAATGCTTCCATGCAGAGAAATACGAGAAAGAACTTCAGGAACTGTAAAATAGGCTCCAGATTAACTCTTGATACTGCTTTAAAGCATCCGTGAACTTTGCTATGAAGGTAACTCAGACGAAGTGTAGTCTCATCAACAAAGCTCGGAGCATTTTGAGATGCCCGTGGAATTTCGTCGAGGCCATCACGTGTAACTACTTCCCGAACAAATCCGAGCAACTGCACGGAAGCAGACGGATACGTAACGTCCTACATGTAACACACGCACATACACAGAACCAAGGCTTTTTCCAGTGGCGCTTCCAGTTGGAACTTCACAATTTCTCTGAGGTCTGCCACATACCAGCTGCTTTACGTCGCCTCATACAGTGCACCGGCAACCGACGCCCACGGGGGAAACCTGGCAAAGATAAAAAGCGGCTTCAATATAATACGTATAGTGATGCGTTCGCGCTCTCGTACAACACACAAACTGCTGCCGCGATGTGCAGCACAAACACACATTTGGATTGGGGCCTTAATGCGGCGGTTCTACAAAATGGGACACAATTTCCAACGCTTCGTAATGGGCGCGTCGACTGTGTGAATTTGCGATATTTATACAGTATTTTAATGTAAAACACACAGCAATACTCGAGAATCTTAATTTGGCTAAACGTAGGCGTTAAGACGTAAGGAATTTTCTCTCCAGTCGGACTGCAGCCATCAGCTTGGGAGGAGAGTCGGTCGAAAATATTAAATTGGGGAATAGAGGAACACCGCAGGGGTCCGTCCTCTCTCCGACCTTGTTTAATGCAGCAATGATAGGGTTTCCAGGGCGGTTGGACGAAATAACAAACCTGAATTACACCATATATGCGGACGACTTGACGCTGTGGGTGAACAGGGGTAGCGACGGTGAAATTGAACGTACACTTCAGAAGGCCATAGATACTATAGAGAAATATCTTGAGCCTATCGGGTTAAATTCTCGGCAGAAAAATCCGAAGCTCTTTTTCTACCATCTCCAAAGAGGAAAAGGAACAGTCCCCCTTGCAAGAGCTACGACATTGCTTTACGAGTGAATGAAAATGCCATTCCGACCGTAGACAGTATTGGAGTCCTAGGGCTGCGCATACAAACAAATGGAAAAAACACTGAAACTATCAGGAGACTTGAAGCGAGTACCAGCCAGACGTGCCGGTTACTTAAGCGCATTTTTAACAAGCACGTGGGGATGAAGGAGGCCAATCTCTTGAGATTGGTTCAGGCTTTCGTCATAAGTCGTGTACTATTCGTTGCACCCTATCTCAAACTTCGCAACACCGAGACATATAAAATTGAAATCATACTGAGGAAAGGGATCAAAACCGCACTAGGTTTTCCTCCGAACACCCCGACGGTAAAGCTGCTAAGACTAGGTGTTTCAAACACTCTGGATGAGCTCATAGAAGCCGCTATGGTGTCTCAGCATCAAATACTTTTGAGAAGTAAAACTGGAAGGAACATCATGGAGCGCCTGGGATTCGAACCATCTCAGTGTTCTAAGCAGACTGATATCGTACCTAGACCAACTAGGAATAGACTAATGATTATACCGCTGCCTAAAAACATGCACCCGGTAATTCCCGAAGGCAGACGAAAAAACAGGACTATCGCCTTGCAGGCCAAATTTGAAGAGAGGTCTGATGTGCTGTACACTGACGCTGCCGAATACGACACTAACAAGACCGCACACACAGCGGTAGTAGTTCGTGAGAGTGGAGACCCGGTCTCGTGCTGCACCGTCAAAAACACAAATGCAACTGAGGCAGAAGAAGTTGCTATTGCTCTAGCAATAGCACAAACCTGTGCAAGGGTGGTTGTTATCGACTCTAAGGCAGCCATTAGGAATTATGATATGGGCAGAGTCTCTGCTGCAGCCGCCAAATTCTCAGAGAAGGTCAAGTACCAGCAGATCAAATTTCACTGATATGGTGCGCAGCCCACCAGGGTCTGCAGGGGAATGAGAAGGCGCATGCGTCCGCCCGAGGCCTCACTTACCGGTCGATCGCAGCTGACTCACCGCCTCCACGCAAGGAACCCCTTCCTTCAGGTGACGAACTAAGAACATTCCAAGAAATCATTTCTCATTATAAGCTCGGTCGCGAGACCTATCCAGCGGCGGATAAACAGCACAGCAAAAAAGAGGAAGTTATGTCGAGGAAATTGCAAACCGGGGTGTTTCCGAACCCTCAACTTCACAGCAAATGTCATCCGGAAGTCTTTACTCCTAAGTGCACTCACTGCAATAGCATTGCGGACCTAGTCCACATGGTCTGAACATGCCCTTTCTATAACGACCCGAACAGAAATGTGAAATCCTGGGAGTTCTCATTACTCAACCATAAAGCAGAAGAGCAACGCAAAGTCATCGGTCTGGCCCTGACCGCCACTCAATCCCAAGGGATTCCGGCCGACGGTTAGGGGATTAACGGGGGTCTAGGCTAATACCCTCTTCCTCGTCATTTTAGACGGGTGCAAATGAAAGTTAATTCTCTCTCTCTCTCTCTCTCTCTCTCTCTGGTCATTTTCGAGGTCCTCTGCGGAGGACGGAAAGAGCAGGCGGCTCCTTCACCGGCGGTGTTGCGCCTCCTCGCCCGACAACGGCCAACGACGCAAACCGCGAGCACGGAGGCAAAATTTACTGCCAGCGAACCAAAGATGCGGACCGAAAGACGCCGAGCCTGAAGGAAACCGGAAGGCGAACGAGAGAACCGACTGCCAGCCATGACAATTAGAAATTAATTCATTCCTTTTAGATGCGAAGCATGTCATGGTCGGGGCTATGTCCCTCCCTTGTCGTTGTCGTTGTTGTGCCATCCACACCCCCATTGCGCATGCGCGGCTTGATGAACGCCCGGTCCCTTTTATGGCTCCTGGAGCGACAGTGTTGCCGCTGTCTTCCTGGGCCGGCGCGAGACGAGCACGAGACGAGTGCCTTCGACGTTTCATCGTTGTCGGCAGCGGCGTGCGTGGGTGAGTCTCGGCGGGCCGTGGTTTCAAGCAGTCCACAACCATCCGGGGAACGTGCATCGACCTCACCTTCAGCAACTGTAGGGTTCATCCACTACAACGGCCCTTGACTTTACATTTCACAGACTATAAGGCGGTCATAGTCAAAGCGGAACGCCAACCACAGCTCGACATCACCTACGTTGAACATGATTATGATAATGCCTAAATATAGACAAACTCATACCACGTACAACGTCTCTTTCTCTCTCTCTCTTTAATGCCTCTCCCCTCTAACACCCCCCACCCCCTCCAATAAAATTACACCATCTTCCCGTAGGGGAACTCTGAGTAGTATGCGAAACAGCCATGGGGTCAACGCAATTTCCCATTTCGTAGTTCCGGTAAGAGAAAAGTGTGGTAGTTACCATGGAAACCAAACAGTAAATATGACGGTAGCTACGTACTTGAACCTCACGGAAACGACGAACTGAAAGCTAATGGGCACTTGAATTGACCCCATGCCTGCTTCGCATACTACTCAGGGTTCCCCTACGGGAAGCTCGTGTAATTTTTTTCTTGTCATCTTTTCCGGTCGACCGCATGACCCGTGTCAAACAACAGATAGAACTAGGCCGGACACTAATACGATGTTGCGAGGTCAATAAGAAGAGCTACACAATACACTGAAAACGTCATTATTTGGAATATAGTTCTAAAATATATAATGAGCAAGGACATAAGGAAATAAATTTGCTTGCCTGCGTACTCCAAGGGACGGTGCATGACAGTTGACTGCCCACTGTAAGAACGCCATCCGGGCGGAAAAGTTTACGGTGTCGTGTCGTGCGAGAATTCCCTGCAGACGACGCTCGGTCTTCTCGCACCTACTACGCGGCACACCACGACGGCAGTAGATGTCAAATTACTCATCAGGTTGTTCTTTCTTCACCACTTTTTTACCACAAGAAAGGTGGCACTCCGCACAGCATACACTTCAATGGCAGGCAGACACGACTCACGAAGCTCCTGCTTCAGTCGATGCCTCTAACAACTAGAACTTCATTTTCCCGCCAAAGACACCTTTCAATGCCTTCGCGTGAAAAAAAAGAAGAAAAGAAGCGAAGTCACAGCAGCATGCAGCAAGACGTCGCATGACTCCCTAGGGGATATGGATCATGGTATGTATATGCGTGGTGAAGATAGGCGTGATAGACGGCACGGGATTTTTCTAAGCGTGAGTTTTCCGGTTCACACGCGTGCAATCTTGCATCAGGTTTTTTTAAAAAAAAAGCCAACGGGGTTTTTTTTTCGACCCGCTTCATGTTTGGATGGAAGAAAACAACGAGTATTTTGAGTCACATGGTGTTCAAAGCGAAGTTCACGACTCGAAGGAGCGTGTTTCACGCTTACTACGCGTGAGAAGTTTTAGAGTGTAGTGGCTCGGCCTGTTATGAAACCTTGAGCATAGCAAAACTCCATCATAGGTTGTAGATTTTGGTACCACTAGAGATGGGAGCAGCGAAAGTTGCGGGTTCCACCAACGCCCACATGATTCACAACGCACATATGTAGGCCTGTACCGGTATATGCACCGGTATGAGTTGTGATGACTCGTACGACTTGTGATGGCTCTTTTGGGCATGCACAGGTATGCACCGGAATGCGTGCTAGCAAGTGGCTGCAGCAGAAAACTTAGCCGCACGCATTGCAAGCCACGTTTGTCAAAACTTCCATTTTATAACTGTGGAAGGATAACGTTACTTGGGAGATTTTCGAAGCATTTGCCAAGTTGTCGGGCGCGAACGAGAGCCTGTCAGCTTCCCGTCTACCGCGCTTACCTAACGTAAGATGCGGTTTTTGGAAGAATCGTTTCAAATGCAGCACTTACAAACGGCATGAAACTTTCCCAATTATCCGGCATATTTGATTTAATTCCATTTATTATACCCTTCATTGTTCGAGGTATAAGTGATACGAGACCAGAAAAAAATGTTTGCAGGGGTAAAATTGAACAGAAATAGTAATGAAAACAAGACATCGCAAAAAATACAACCACGAAAATGACCAATAAAATAACTAAAGGTACTACAATGTAGTAACGCCTTTCAGCAACAGATACTAAACAAACATATTTGGAACAAAATAATGCAGCCCAACGTTTAACAACGATGAAAGCTGAACGCGAAGCTTTCTCGTGACGGATTCTTTCATCTTTACGCGGTGGGGTGCAGGATTTTGCGGTCTAATTTTGCCCGTTCATGCACCCCTCTCCAAATCCAAACCGCTTCGGTCGTGTCGAAATGAAGTAATCGGATGAACGCCAGCTTCATAACGCGAGGGTCCGAGGTTCGATTCCGCCAACGGGTGTTGTTTTTTCTTTTCACTTCACCCATGATCCTCCATCATCATCGTCAGAAAAATTGGGCTTTCCTGTAGGACGTATTGGCGTTACAGACGCCATCAGTGAGAAGACTAAGGCTTCGCTTAAAAAAAAAGCAACGCTGAAACAACAATAGCATCCTGTAGTAATAATAGTGGTGATTCAAGGCTGATCTTAAGTGTTTCCAAACAAATATTTCCGGGGCACGTGACTATGTCTTCGGGTAAGGAGGTACATAATGTTAAGTATTTAGGAAAAAAAAACAACGATGACCTGAATGCTAACGCTCGGCCGATTATGGGGCTATTCAATGACTGGGATTTAAAAGCAAGGTGAGATCTTGGGAGAAGGCCTAAGTAACGCATGCCTTCTTTGGGGCCAGTGATAGAAATTGTGAATAAGGCATAAACGGACATGGCGCTCCGTGAATGAACAGCCGGGAAGGAGATATGGGGCTGGTGAAACTGACATACTTTGAGTACTGTGAGGTGGTAAAGAGTGCGGTTGCGGTTTTGAATGACTTTGATTTGAAAATTTGGGTATAATTGTTATGAATGCTAGATGACTGTGGCGTATTCCAGTACTACACTCTCGAAGGTTAGATAAGCTGGTCTTTTGATTCCGTGATAAGAAATTTTTGGATTGTGGTCAAAGTACCTAAGTGCGCGGGATGTCTCAGAACAAATGAAATTGATTAGCGTTACCGATATTAGCAATGAGGTCAAGAGCTCTGCGAGGTATTTGAAAGACGTGACAGAACTTATCGGAACCGAGTTGATGCAATTGGTGCGCTGAGAAGGAATTGTTCCCGCAAAAAAGACAGTGATAGGATTTTTTTTAGGTTCAATGCCCGATGCCAGTTGTTGGACGACGTTTATTGGCAAGTTATAATGGTCATCGGTGGCGCAAATGGATCCGCAGAAAAAAACTGCCGTCTGCACAAAGTGAGTTTTCTTGTAATGTTATCTGGCAAGTCGTCAGATGTTATGTTGGTTAAATAAGACTTGTGATGTTTAGGAAAGCTAAATTGTGTACGTCGTTTTAGGAAATGTTCGACCATGAAATTAGGACAGATAGTTCTGAAGTTTTTAGGAAATATAGTTTCGGAATGGGTTTAGGAAAGATGAAGTGTTTAGGAACGATTGTTCTACGAGTAAGTGGTTTATGGTTATGACTTACACGACTAAACGCTTTTAAGGATCTCAAAATACAGAGTCCATTTGAAGTTCTGTCCAATTTAATGTAGTTTACGTTGTGCGTGAACTGTTCAAGCTGGGTCTGTGATAAGTAGCATACGCGAAAGCGATGTTGGTGAGGATAAAAATAATGGAGTGATTCAGGTTCATCATCAGATTAGAAGAGATGATGTTATTAGGCAGTTAGGAAGAAAATATGTTAAGGGCACCAGGCGGTAGTTAGAAACTAGTGAGCGGTTACCGGTTTTAAAGATAAGAGCAATTTGGCATCCTTCCAATCGTGTGGTGCGCACCAAGCTTGATATGATTGTTTAAATTCTAGGTGTATAATCTGGCTTAAAAAATTCATAGCTCTCGTTAAGAGTTTACTGTTAACGTTGTCGTAGCCTGCCTCTGATGAAAGCCTAATATTAACAGTTAGATTAGGTATTAGTCGCTTCAGCTCTTGCCCTACCGCCAAAATTTCCTTGTTCTTGCAGTTATTTTACTTATGTTATTACATGATTTGCACGAAACAGTTGTCAGTGCGCGGGATTTACAAATGTACGTTTTTCCTTTAGGAACCGTACCTATGTTTCTAGCATAGGATGGCCGAACAGAAAGACCTCACTCAAAGTCAATCAATGTTTTTCCTTCACGCTGCGCTCACTCAAACTCAGAATCAAGAAGTTTGTCCGCACACAAAATCACTCGGACTCATTCATCACATACCATTTGCAATCGTACTCACCGGTACTCAAACTCATATTCCCCTACAAGCACTCTTACTCATTCGTACTCAACTCATCTGTACTCACTTGCAACCTCCGCAATTATTTACAGCCTGTCTGAAGGGCGTGTTCAGAAAGCTTAGGTGGATGGAAACCGGGGTTCAAATCAATGAGGAATATCTGAGCGACCTATGGTTTCCAGACGACATATTGTCTTGTTCAGTCAAAGTGGCCGGAAATAGCAGCGCATGCTTTGCCAATTGTGCACGGAAAGTATGGCTACATGCTTAAAAATAAATAAAAAAATCGATGGTAATATTCGGTCAGCATGTCAAGAGACGTGCCCTCAAGGTAGACAACAAAGTCTTGGAAACAACAAGCGATTACGCCTTCCTTACGCAAGTCATAGGTTTTGAGCTCAACCATAAAAAGGAAGTTTCGAGATGAATAAGCATGGGGTGGGCTGCTTTGGTAAGAATTCTGATATCCTGACTAGTAAGCTTACGCTGAAAACATTGTCACTCAAAAACCTTGTATTTCATCAATGCATTCTTTCATTAATGACGTACGGGGCATAAACTTAAGGTCTCACTAAACGACTTGAAAGTAAACGCAGATAGGCCTAACGATCTATGGAAAGGAGAATTCTAGGGGTCACGTTGAGCAAAAGTAAAATTGCCGTGCTGGTTAAGGAACTCACTCAGGTGGAAGACATTGCAGCTCAAATTAAGCGAAAAAATGGGCATGGGCGGGCCAGGTCATACTCATGAGGAAAAGCAGGGGGACCACTCGGTTAACAGAGTGGCTGCCAATAAACCGTAAATACAATAGGTGTCGGCCAAGATGAGCTACGAAAATTTGGAGGGAAGCATGGACTGAGCTGGCACTCGATAGACGTCGGGGGAGATCTTTGGGAGAGGCTGTCCTCTGCAGTGGACACAGACGGATCATGACTCACTTGTACTCGTACTCAATCTATAGCTATACTCTCTTGTACTCGCACCCAATCTGTACTTGCTTGTACTCGTACTCAATCTGAACTCACTTGTCATCATCATCACCATCATCATCATCATCAGCCTATCTACCCACTGCAGGGCAAAGGCCTCTCCCATTATTCTCCAATTACCTAGGTCCTGTGCCAACTGTGAGCAATTTATCCCCGCAAACTTCTTGATCTCATCTGCCCATCTAACTTTCTGCCGCCTCCTGCAACACTTGCCTTCTCTAGGGATCCACTCTGTTACCCTTAATGACCAACGCTTATCTTGCCTTCGCATTACGTGCCCTGCCCGCGTCCATTTCTCCTTCTTAATTTCTACTAATATGTCCTTAAAACGCGAATGTTCCCTGACCCACTCCGCTCTCTTCTTGTCCCTCAATGTTACACCTATCATCTTCAGTTTTCTGCCCCGCAGGGGAGTACCGGTAAGACGCGGCTGTGATAGACTTTCTTCTGTAGGGTCAATGGTAGGCTGCCATTCATTATCCTAGAATATCTGCCATATGCAGCCCACCCCATTCTTATCCTTCTAATCATCTCTGCCTCATGGTTGGGATCCGGGGTCACAACTTGGCCTAAGTAGATATATTCCCTTACCACTTCCACCTTTTCGCCATCTATCTCAAACCGCTGTGCTGTCCCGAGGTTATCTATAATTACTTTGGTTTTCCGCATATTAATTTTCAGGCCCACTGTTCTACTCTGTTTTTCCAGTGCGGGAAGCATGCTTTGCAATAGACCCTATGCAAAATGCGCCCCGCCATCTCACGTCGACTCCAGTAACTAGGTCCGCCATTTTTGTACGGTAGTTTGAAACCGAAACCAATCAGCAAAACATAGAAGGCGGGCATTGACCGCTCTTGGTGATGGACTGCAATGCCGGAGCATTGCTTTGTGCCGCAGTGCACGCAATGCGGAAATACCAGTCCAAATGGAGAAAAGGTACCTGAAGTTCCAAGCTTTTGAACGAACTTTCTGACGCGAACTATGCCGGCGCGAGCAACCTTTGTGACACGCTGGGCGCGGTGCGCTGGGAGCGAATATTTGTCATTGGTTCGCTAAGCACGGGATTCCGTAGTCGCTGTCCGGATGAAAAATACAGCTGCGTTGGAGTTCTGTGGTCCAGCCTTTGTATTCTAAATGAAGCCTGAGCGTGCGCTACCTATTCATGCGACTGACAGCGGCGCTCAACCGGGAAAACAGTACCACACGTTGCCAAAATTAGGCTGTTTCTTTACTCGTCCCTGTGGCTCTGCGCCCGCTTCATTTCATTGTTAAATGGTGCCGCTTAGCTCCTACATGACCCTTTATCTTACCTAGGGCTGTAAACAAACTTTTCTTGCCGCACTACGCCGTCACGGCGCGGTTGAAAATTTCCTCTGTGGCGGGCGCACATGGTTAACAGAGTGGCTGCCAATAAACCGTAAATACAATAGGTGTCGGCCAAGATGAGCTACGAAAATTTGGAGGGAAGCATGGACTGAGCTGGCACTCGATAGACGTCGGGGGAGATCTTTGGGAGAGGCTGTCGTTGCAGAAGTGGCGTACACTGTTTTATGCTGATCTAACGGTGGAAAATTCGAGCTTTTGCACTTGGTTCCAGATTTGCCGAGCTGAAATGTTTGTTGTTATGTCAAGTTAACTTGGTCCCCACTGTCATTTCCCCCACGATGTATTTACTGTGGACTATTTTGCGACTAAAATACACACTCACTTCTCTAGTTTGTCACATGCATGCCTCCGGCGTAATGATAGTGGCCATTGATGTAGGTAGCTGAGACAATTTTCAAGTTTTATTAAAAAAAAAGAAAACGGTCAGAGTTGCATCAGGCCGCCGCGCATCAGCTTGAGGGGTTTTGGATTTTTTGTATCCACAGTTAAAATATCAGTAAATTAAACTACTTCGCTGATTTATAGCGCGTACAGTATAGCAAACTGTGGATATAAATGGAACAAAGGGAAGCATTCGCGCACCCCTGCATGCCGCGGTCTAGTAAACACGACGTTGCCCAGCCTCTGCGTGCTCGCGAGATGACCACGGCAAAATGTGGCATGAATGCTTGCTGGTAGTTCATAGGGGACCCTTCAGGTGCCATGCCAGATCTTGTTTCTGTCACTGTGGGGGTGAGGCCAGCACAACTGGGGCAAAAAACCCATTCCCAAGGCTACCAACTTTTCTCCCAAGCGCCTGCACGAAACTTTGTTGCTGCTCGCATTGCTCCTGTACTCGACGTGCATCGAACAGACGAGTTGGCAAGGGAAGGGAGGGGCCATTTTCTCGCGGGCTTCTCATGTCAATGTCTTGGACACTCGCTGGCTTGATGCCCTGCTGTCTCGGACGTCCTCGCTGTTGTGGCAGCTCAGTGCACGCAAGCTCCGGTGGCGCCTCTTAAAACCTTCGGCTTGCAAGAGGCGAATAGGTGCACAGCAGCCAGGATGTGACTCCATGCTCCACTGCAACCCGCCGGGCAATCGCACGCTGCCTCACAATCGCCCCACTGTCCATCTCAAACGTGAGGCACACAACATAGGGCCGGCCACTTTTCTTCTGGGAGCGAAAGCAGCTGCTGAGCACATGGATGAGGCCCAACCTGCAAGAACAGAGAGAGTAACAGTAAATAGCACTCAGGGAAGAACAGGACTAGTCCGCTACAGTTTAAGGTAAAGGGACATAGCAGAAAGAAGTGGCCGCAAGGAACAGACTCAAAATGACCATATTTTGTGTCTTGCTTAACACTGTTGTAAGGGCAATAACCTACACCTCAAACAGCGATGATGTCAACATTGTTTGTCAAGTTCGAGCGTGCAAGTATCTCTGCATGCTTTGTTAATGCATTTTCAAGAGAAGGAAGTTTAACATTTAAAAACCTCACTGTGGGTAATGATACCAGTACCCGCATAATCGTG
The DNA here is from genome assembly GCF_048455015.1 of Haemaphysalis longicornis. Taxonomy (NCBI): domain Eukaryota; kingdom Metazoa; phylum Arthropoda; class Arachnida; order Ixodida; family Ixodidae; genus Haemaphysalis; species Haemaphysalis longicornis. Next base: position 62,135,763 of record NW_027526245.1, on the reverse strand, counting down.
TTCGTCATAACTTAAGCAAGCAATACTATGATTATCTGGAACTCACTTCCAGAACCTTTCGAGATAAACGGGTAAACATTCGGGCTATACGGATGACCAATCGAATTAAAAAAATCTTCTAGTTCAGTGAGTTCGAGCTAACGGGGTTTTACTGTATTATCTATTCGTGCACACCAAAAAATGCGCTTTAGAAACAAACACAACCACCCCACCGCCAAAAAAGGAGAATAAAGACACACAAACAGATTTTTGCGGCAGAACATGCGCAATAAATAATGAAAACACACAAAAACATAAAATTCAAGGCGTATGTGCGCTTTTGTAGTGGACTTCGCAGCAAAGCGCGTTTGCTTTGCGGCAAACGCGCGGGCGGATGACCGTCGCGGAAAACGGCCGCAACCTTTCCGTAAACATATTCGCCAAAAATCATCCCGTAAATTCGATGTACAGCATTTAATAGAGAGGTTTAGCACATCGTTACCGTGTTTCGTTACTGTTTACCGTGTTTTCGGGAGTCGACTGCGCAGCGCGAGACTTACCGCGAACGGTAACTTACCGGCACAGGCTTCACCGTCGCCAGCGGCTTCCGGTAAGACGGTAAACGGTAACGCAAACACGGTAACGATATGCTAAAACTGCCTAATGATATATCGGAGTTACGTTCGCCCGGTGTTAGAGTTTGGCTGCGTCCTATTTTCTGGTCTGGCGATTGTCGCTTTCCTCTTTCAGGGTTACTGCAACAAGGTCGCCGCTACGCATTTGCATGGTAAACAACGGTGAACAAAGTGCTATATAAAGGCTCATACCGGTTAACTCGCGTCAAGTAAAAAACAAAGAAGGATTTACTTACTGCGAGTCGCACGTGTTTGTCCGCACCGATGAAGGCGAGCAATGCGCCTCGGTGGCTAGGCGGCATGCCCTGCTCCGCTGCCGCTCGGATGGGTCTTTGGCGCGGCACCCCGAGTGGTATGAGTCTTCAGACACAGTCGGCAGCGCAGACAAGTCCTTCGTCCACAATCCGCGGTCGGGAGCCGGAAAACGCCGTCCAGTTTGAGCCATACCGCGTTACCGTCACCTACTCTTCCACATAAACAACACGAGACTTCCCGATCGGCGCCCGTACCAATATGGCCGACGTTCTCGTTTACATGAGTGTTGCTAAATCACCAAGCAATTTCGCATAAGGTCTATTTGTCCGCCGAGCTACTTAGCAAGGCCACATCATCAGCAAATCTGAGGTTACTGATGTATTCTCCATTAACCCTTACTCCCACCTGTTCCCAATCCAATGTTCTGAATACTTCTTGTAAACATGCTGTGGATAACACAGAAGAGATTGTGTCTCCTTGTCTGACGCCCTTCCTTATAGGTATTTTCTGCTCTCCTTATGAAGGATGATGGTAGCTGTGGACCAATTGTAGATATTCTCTAGTATTCTTACATAATGCTCATATACACCCTGGTTTCGTAATGCCGGAATGACTGCTTAGGTTTCAACCGAGTCAAATGCTTTCTCATAATCAATGAAGGTTATATATAGGGGTTCAGTATATTCCTCGCACTTATCTATCACCTGATTGATCGTGATTGATTGATAGCACACACTTGTACTCGTACTCAGTTTGTACTCGCTCGTACACACCTGTACTCGAACTCAATCGGTACTCACTTGTACTCAACCTGGATTCGAAGAGAACCAGAAGTCATTCCCCAGTAAATCGGCACGTACGTACTCGGCTTTAGTACCCAATGACGACGACAGGTTGCGGTAACATGACGAGCTTAACAGGGCAATCAATTGACAACTGATAAAATTAGACTATTGCTATGGTCAAACAAACATATTCTACTGTTAAAGACGAAGCCGTCGCTTTGTGATTGTTTTGAGTGGGTAAATTCCTGACGCGGCCTGTGGTTGCCCTGTAACTGGCAATGAAGGGAACGTTCAGCTGCGTGTGGGCATCCTTTTACTGGAGAGAGAGAGAGAGAGAGAGAGAGAGAGAGAGAGAGAGAGAGAGAGGGGGAGAGAGAGAGAGAAGGAGAGAAGGAGAGTAGGCACCGTATTTTAGCCCACAGCGGTAGACGGAAAGGGCGAGAGGGTGTGAGTCCTCTGGCTCTCCCTGTTAGATGGCGGCCATGAGCCCGTGGGCTCTGGCGGCATCGTCTGCCAGTTGGACGAGTGGTCGCTGTCAGTCGGTGTGCGAGCTAAGCAAAGCGACCTCCCGCTTCTCTTGTGTCCTGATGCCTCATGAGCCAGTACGCGCGTGAGAGTTATGTGGGCATGCTCATATAATTATTGTTCTGTTTTGCGCATGCGCTGTCGAAACAAAGGGAGTCTTGTCAGTTTCTTTATATTTTTCCCCTTTTATCCGCTTTCTGTATAAACGCTAGTCACCGGTTTGTTTTCTCGTCACATGGAAAGTGCTGGTGTTGGTATGAGAAGTATACACAGTTTAAAGAGTGGCGGCCTCGGTGCAGCCATGTTGAATGGTGTGACGTCACTCGCCATTGCTGGCCTTGAAGAACGCGTTTGTCGCCGTGGCCTTCCATGAGGCCAGGGCACCGCGGCGAAAGCTGAGCGGCTTTATGGGCGAATTTCGCAATTTGTTTCGATTGTCACTTTGCATGGACACTTATGGGATGACGAAATATTGTGTTCTAACCTTCAGAGACTACCTAGTCCCGAAAAATAACCCATAAAGCTTTTTCAGGCATCGATCTGATTGGCGCCCATCGCCTAAGTTCCTGGTCACGCGTTTTATAGCTTTTTGGCGTCATTTTTTCTGTTTCTACCTGCAGAGCAACCATGTGTAATAATGGTCGGAAACCTGGGGCCCGCGGGGAAGAATGATGCGGTTCCCCGCACGACGTCAGAACCCCCCCTCCTCTTGTCACTTCCTATCTGAAGCCAGACATGGCAATTCTAAGATAAATTTAGGTTAGACAGGAACAAAGCAAGATCGCTTCCAGTTGGCATTGCCACCCATCTTCAAACTGAGCCACATAACGTTTTCACTTCGTGTCTTTGCACGAGTACAACCCCCCCCCCCCCTCCCCCCGCCCCGACTGACCATCCAGCCTTTGCAGTGTCGGCGTCATGGAACTCGGCCTTCCACCTCTAAAGGTTGCCGACCCCTGATGTAAATGATACGGCTTTGAGCTGGTGGTTGGCGCCCATTTTTATCTCATGAGAATGTACGGACTCGTTCGCACACGGAATATTAACCGAGTTGGAAATAACTTCGAAGCTGCAGCGCCCGGCGCAAGGGAATAGCCGCTACGGCTTCGCTCCATTGTTGCACCAACATGCATAATACAGGCATGCAGTGCGATGAAACACATGAAATATTACTTAAGCCAAGCTTGTGCGCTCCTCAGGAATAGGAAGGATGGGTTAGCGGCACCGCCGAAGTGCGGCACTCTGGAAACGCCGGCAGTGCGATGACAGGCGTTTGGTGCCCTTTAAGTAACGCGAGGTTAGATATTTTTTACTCCGTGCAAAAACTGATATGCATTAGCAAGGACTGGAAAAGAATGTGGGAGCCACCGTTCCGATCTGACTCGTTTAACCACGACGATCTTCACGCACCGTGTAAACACAACATGAGGCATGCTTTACAAAAAGCGTGCCGAGGCAGATTGCTGTGCACTAGGCTGCGCTTGCCGGCAGCCTCCCGTTACGCTCTGAAAAAGTCACCCTTGCCGATGTACTTGGAGCAAAATTCTTCCGTAGTAAAATGGCGTTCCAGCGCAGCCGGGTGCGGGTCTCCGTGTCGCGCTCAATGTGCGGAAAGCGGTGCATTGCGGGAGACCGCGCACACGGAGAGTGTTTATGAAGTTGTGGCCAGTGAGACTTCTATGGCAATTTGTCCCCCACATTTAGGTCCCGATCGCAGCCGGTACATCCGGCTACAGCGCTATTTTTTCCCCGCTGCTTCCGCATTTTCAAAAAAAAAGAATAAAAAAACAAATGAAAATAAATAAATAAATATATGAATAAATAAAAATAAATAAATAAATAAATAAATAAATAAATAAATAAATAAATAAATAAATAAAAATAAATAAATAAACATGGTGTAGATAGGGGAGACAAATACCCACAACTTGCATTTTTTTTAACATTGTGACTCTGGGAAACGTCGGTTTTAGAGGACGGGGTCGGGGAAGGTGTTGGATTGTGTTCGCCTCGACGCAACCGATAGCCATCAGTTGAGGGCAGAGTGTGGTGCAGGGTACTTGAGTCGGCTCAACCTGTAGTGATAATTTTACTGGTATTTTATACCTGTTTCGCTTACGATTTTGTCTTTGCTGCTGCTCTTACATTTTACTGGCTGGTTTGAGGAGTTTTCCACGGTTGACATCGTCCGGAGGGCTGTGGCGGCTGAGAAAACCATGTAAATAAGGCGACGGGAACGGCTGAAGCTCCTGGTCATTCAATTTTATCTACAGCCAATATCAAATGATGCAACACACTCGCTGCGCTCATGCACACACGCGCTCACGCATCCACAGGAACGCACGACGCACACACGCAAAAACACGCACACGCACATGCACGCAAAGAGAGAAGAGAGAGAGATGTATGAAGAGAGAGAAATCTTATTCAAAGCTGCTCATGTCGAGCAGAGTAGGTGGCGATCCGAAGAACAGAGCGAGGGAGAGGATAACGGTCTATAACGACGCCTCCAACGTGAGCCGGCCAAAGTCGCCAAGCTTACTACACCTGATAGATGTAAACGGAGGCATCGAAAAAAAAATAAAAAAGGGAAACATAAACAGTCAACAAGTGTGGCAATGATAATGGTAATAACGATAATGTGCACGCGTGCATAAAGCTCAATACAGACCCTGGTCCGGTTTTGTGCTTCGCGAGTGAGTTAATAGCGCTTTCTTCGCACAGGACGCACGTTTGGAACATGAATGGCCTGATGGGGCCAGATCAACGGTCTACGTGGTGGTGGTGAAGACTGTTAGTGAAATGAAGGGAAGGGGCGGAGAAAGGAAATATGATGTGGGTGGCCATCCTTGTCCTGTATGACGTGTTCCTGCGCAGTCGGCCTTGGCCGAGAGATTGGGAAATCTTGGTCCTCAATACGGCTGCTGTGCACAATCTCTCCTAATGTTCGGGGGTGAAGGGAAAGCGCGAAGGGTAATTGGCGGGTAGTACGAGGTGAGTGGTACGAGGTGAGTGGTGTGAGGAGTGTCATTGGGCAGTCATTGAAGTAAGAGAGGGATGAGATGCCATGAAGTTGGGGGTGGTGGCTATAGTGTGAATTTTTTAGCCGATGCCAAAATACGCGCGTTCGTTGTGAAAACAGATGGGTCAGGATGGGGAAGGTCACGCTGTAGGCTGTGTAGTGGTGTAGGGCATCCGTGTAGGATTCTGGGAGGGTTGCAGGACCGGGGATTTCGGAGAGCGGTGCATCGTCTTACCCTTCTGTAAATGCCTAATGTGTGTGGTTGTTTTGGTGGTCTGTGCCATATCACTCCTTTCTGGCCAATTATCCGTGGGAAAGGATTGCGTGGGAGAGGAGGGAGCTAGAGTTGTGCATAAATTGTTTGTGGAATGGGGTCTTTATGATCAGGTAATAGCACGCTTTGTAGATTCAATAAATTGTGCCGAACTTTCAACATATTCTGTCGACACAGTGGCCGTTGTCGACAGACGCTTCTCTTGGTTGTGTCTATGGGCCTTGACTAATTCCTCTGCAGTCTTGTGGACGCCGCCCAGCTGTTACAACCTCGAAACCCGTATTGTTTATCGGGGGAATGGAGCAATTAATTTTTGGCAAACTCTGCTTGGGAGGTATTGAGGTAAGGCGAAGAGTATGAGGTGCGAATTATTACAAATGCGTCAATTAGGCAGATAATGTCAACTTATTTAGGACCTTTGCTTCTAGCTGTTCTTCTGTGTGTTATGGGAATAGTTCGGGGTACTTGGTACGTTAACCTGGTACGTCATTTGGCAGGGTTTCGCGCTGTTACGCTATGGATTAAGTGCAAGAATTTTGATGCTTGGGAGCTCCGACACTTCTACATTTTTAATATGAATCTTATAGTGGCAGGCGTTTTTGCCCGTGCTTTGGATGGGACGCAAGTTTATGCAAGTTATGACTTTTGAGGGGGGAATTGCAATTCAACCTTGCGAGCTTCGTCAGTGATACTTTAGGAAAGCATTCGAACAGTGTCTTCGAACATTCGAACAGCCACTGCCCCAGACACCGACTTTAATGTCGTCAGCGTAGATGTTGAGCCGCTGATTAAGGACCTGCCCGATTTGCCGATGGCTGTTAAGCAGAGCAAGATTGAAACACAATAGGCGTATCCATCTAAAAAAAGCACAACTTCATCAAAACATCCAGACTCCAGCCGCAGAGCTGACAAAAGTGCAATCGGGTAAATTCTGCGATCAAATATGGGGTAAGCTTCTCATGCGTCGTACCCGGGCCATACTCCGACACATGGTCGATTCTAAATAATAAAAAAATGGCATATCACCATCCACTAACGCAAATAATCCAAAACACCCCAGGGACCATTAAAGAACTCGAAGTACAAATTCAAAACCTCTACATAAGCCAGGACTCCTCTGGTCCTGGACTCATCTGGTCACACATCTGGTCATCTAGTCACTCTTATGGTTCCACCTCTCGAGGATAAGCAATAAGCAATACCGCGATGGATTTCAATGTAACCGAGGCATAAAACAGAGCAGCCACGAGAGCAGCGGTGACGGAAAGGCTGTAGACTGGACTGACGTGGTACTGTCTGAAATTCCCGGACAGACGGATGTGCTAGCCTGTCTAGCCCCACCTTTTTATTCTTCTCTCCGTGTTTATATATTCAGCACCCTGCTCTATTATTTTCTTGTCACTCGACGCCCCCTCCCTCGCACTGGGTTGTATGCAGGTGAGCTTTCTAGCACGCTCAATACTATCCCCAGTGCACTTTCTTTCCCTTTCCTTTCCCTCGAGCCGCACCTAGTATTCTTACCACTGCTTTTCTTTCTAGGTGGAAGACAGTGCGTGTTCGCAGCCTTCGTTGTCCATACCGACGGTCCGAAGCACACCGTGTCTGGCGACAGCATTCCGCTGCTGTACTTTAACCGACCTCCCTTCCCAAACTCTGCGCACTGCACGGCGTAAGCAGGGAACCAAATCGAAACGAACATTTCAAATCATTCTCCTGTGGTTAGCGTTAGCCAATACGACTGTATGTGTATTCACAATGGCCCCTGTTATACCCAAGAATAGTTAGTCGTAACGTTTAGCCTAAGGATGGGCCGAGCAACGTGAAACGTTTTGCTTGCCAAGACGCGTGTGCAAGTTATTGTCGTTAAACCTTAAGCCGTAGGTTAGGTCCTCAGTAAAAAAATCCCAGGAGGGCGTTAATCAACACACTAGACGAGTGCGTGCTGCAATGCGGAGATGTGACAGTCGGCGTGTTTTTGCGCACATGCAGGCGCGCAGAAGATACTGACCAATTATGAGCGACCAGCTTGACTGTAATGCGGGAGAGACGCAGTTTATAAAGACATCTTCAGCTATAGCGCAATCAGAGCTCTGGAGGCAACAGCCATTGTGCGTAATTGACGATTTTCCTGCACTTATGGTGTAGCTCAGTTCATAACAAATGCGACCAGTGCTTTGTGGTGTGGTCAGGGTCATGAATTACACGAGCTGGTTAGGTGTGACGCAACGGTGTGGTATGTGGTGAGTTTCAAGGCATAGTTGAATAAATATATCGCTGGATGTTCGCGAAAGACGAGGTGATGATTGCCCCAAATAATAAAGCAGCCCTTGATGTTTGGCCTTTTGAGCAGCATTCTGGGCAGAGAAATTGTGCCCGTATTGTATGAGGTTCTAGCGATGCGAGGCACTCATATAGGGCATGAAGATACTGCGGACATTCGATCGTGCGACATGCTGCTGTGATCGCTATCCCGTGAGCGAAAGAACGAGGTCAATTCTTTTTGCTGTAGATGATAAAGTTTTATCTCTTAATTGTTCCCCCTCAGAGTGCAAATCTACAGAATGTAGATTGCAATAAATCGTCGTCACATTATCATCAGCCCTACCTTCTGCGAACAATACATAAATCCCTTACGCGGGCCCTTTATATGGGGCGCAGGTAAAACTAAATTGCGCAAACGTCGTTGCTCCATTAAGAGCAGTCTGTTGAAAACGACGTGGGTGGTACCGATAGGCTGTGTTTCTAGATTTATAATAAGTGCGCCTCAAATCGAAGTATTCATTGCAATCACCTGAAACGGGCTGTTTCTGGCTTCTGGCATCCAACAGTACCGGTGGTCATGTGGACGCTACTTGGGATATTGGCCTCCCTTCTTGCTCTAGGTCTGGGACTTAACTCTGGTAAGGGCGTCTTTGTGCTTTTTTCTCCACGGGAGTTCCTTATTTCAAACTCATAGGAAGGGATGTCTTGCATCGGTACACAGCAACGTTCACTTTTTTTACTGGAATGGATTGTTTGAAGTATTTATTACGCTCTTTTTACCATTGTATTTGTTTTTCGAAAGTCAAGGAAAAACAGAAAATAGTAGAGGACAGGAGTATGACATCATTTATGAACAATCTCACTAGAGTGCTAAGTCCGCGGTAATGGGAGTGCAATACCTTTACCTTGCCCAAGAAATTCAATAGTAGCTATTTCTTTGGTCGCCGTTGTCTTTGTTTTTATCATAGTCATAATTCAGATAGTGACATCGTCTGGATGGAGGAGGAGCAGTTCCATGTCGTTGGGGACGCTGTTGGTATGTAACAATTTAACGTGGCTTGCGATCGCCTTGAAGCGATCAGTTCTGGATGCACCGGATAAAGATTTTTCTATGGCCTGATTGGCTTCACTTACCTTGTGCTAGGGCAAGCGATGTGCCGAACGACAGTTTCTTGTGATATTTGCTGCTTTCGAATCGCGTCGTATGGAAGCGCCAGTAGGAGTCATAGTATTCATGGGTTCCGTCACGAGTTCTGACGCCTCCCAGCATCAAGTGATGCTGGAATGAAAAACCATGCGCCAAGTGGCGGCAGGGCGGGCATCACACGGATCTTATGCGCGCGGGTAACAGATGTTTTCACAATACTCATTGTCCGCTAGGATGCGGAGCCCCGGAGATTCCACCTGAACTCGACTCAGCTGACCGCATCTACGGCGGGCAAGTCGCCGTGCCTGGTAGCTGGCCTTGGCAGGCGGGCATCTACACGCACCGCTTTGACCACTTCTGCGGAGGCGCCCTCATTGACGACAGGCACGTGCTGACCGCAGCGCATTGCGTGGGGTACGTTTACTGCTTTACTGCTCCACTGCTTCCTTCACTTGTTTTCCCTGCCAAAATTACAAACTGGCTGTTTGTCTCAAGACATTCTGGAATCCCTCTTCAGCTATAAGCTCTTGTACACCGGGCACTGCAATATTTGATTAATTGAATGATTGATTGATTGATTGATTGATTGAAGTGGTCTGTAAACATTGTCCACTGTACCAATGTTGAAAAACAAAACTTGATTTGATTTGATTTGATTGATTGTAGGTTTTAACGCGCCGACGCTACCCAGGTGATGATGAGGCGTGCTGTAGTGGAGGGCTCCTGAGTAATTTTGACCACCTGGGGATCTTAACGTGCGCCGAAATCTCGTACACACGGATGTTCTTGTTTTTCGCCTCCATCAGAAAAGCGGCCGCCGCGGCCGGGAATCGAACCCGCGTCCTCGGAGGGTGTCACCTGAATTCTGATTCCTTGAGAAAACAAATGATGCTCCGTGAAACCTATAAATGTGCCTCTCTTTTCTTGTTAATATGTTCTTGTAAGTTCTGAGAAAAATTGAGCTTTCTAGCTAAAATGCCACTTTACGGGATGATAGGATAATTTGTTTTGCTTCGGGGAAGAGACAGCGGGTACATGAGCGGGCATTGTTTCTGAAGTTGCTAAAACGAATGGAAGCTACCCTTTTACGCGGATCCCTCTCGCGAATGTTGAGATGTCTCTACTTTTATACCATGACCTTCCAGAGAGAAGAAGTCCAAAACTCTGCGGGTTCACTTGGGCTCATACGCACGCTTGGCCACGGACGATACAGAAGTGGTCTACAAAGTCAAAGAAGTGTGTTCTCATCCGGGTTACAAATACGGTGCCAAAAGGGTAAGATCAAAATTTTTTACGCCACTCGGGTGCAGTTTTGGCCATGGAAAACTTTGAAGATTTTTCTTTCTGGCTTAGTCTAGTATACAGGAACGGATGTATATGTATATGTATATATATATATATATATATATATATATATGTAAATATATATATATATATATATATGTATATATATATATATGTATATATGTATATATATATATATATATATATATATATATATATATATATATATATATATATATATATATATATATATATTTAAGAGAAAAGGTTCCTGGCTATGAGGTTTGCTGTACGATAGAGAAGTCAAACTGAAAAACATAACAACATTTATTCTAACGTTTCGACCGGGGGCCGGTCTTTTTGAAAAAGACCGGCCCCCGGTCGAAACGTTAGAATAAATGTTGTTATGTTTTTCAGTTTGACTTCTCTATCGTATATATATATATATATATATATATATATATATATATATATATATATATATATATATATATATATATATATATATATATATATATATATATATATATATATATATACGACAACCAGCCAGGAAGACAGCTCAAAGGCTGTGCACGGGGTTACGCAGTTCGCGGTAAAGTTGTAAATAGTGTGGAATTTCCGCCTGCAGTCAGTACACGGGCTTCTACAGGAGGGAAGGGAGCAGCCTCTTGTTTGTGGTGTAGTACATGAATCTAGTTCTTCCAGCTTTCATTAAGCTTGTTGACTAGAAAGTATGTTTAACCAGAAATACCAAAGAAGCGTGTTTTGTTTTACCCGCTCCTTGCACTACTTTTAGCACCGCTGGTCATCAGTATAACTTACGAAAAGACCTTTAATTGTTGTTTGTGCTCAAGAAGTTTTCGCCCTGTGAAGTGCCTTGCCCGCGGGTTGGAAGTAAGTCGCTGAATTATATAAAAAATAACGTACATTCGGTAGTCCCTCTTGGCGCGTAGCTTGTATCCAGTCATGAATGTATTTAATGCGTGGGAAAAACACAATGTTTTGGTAGGGAGATAAAACCGACCGGATTGTTTTTTATTTCGTGTAGTTTCGTGGTCGAAAGTTTTCTATGAACACCCCATTCCTTAGTTTAGGAACGCATTTTGGGAGGCAGTCAAACAAAACGGAGCGTGACTTGAGGGCTTTGGGTTGTGATTTTGCTTTCCTAGGTAGATGCGCCGCAGGGTATGGCAGAAGTACTCAGAAAAAAAATTACGGGGTGTGTCTGTATGTTTCCTCCCTTTCTATGGCGCAGTCGCCAGCCAATGATATCGCCATCATAAAGCTGCAGGAGAGCGTCAACTACACAAGCACCATATCGCCAGTTTGCCTTCCGAGAAAACAAGAGAAGCTTCCTGCCGGATCGAAGCTCTACGTCACAGGATGGGGAGCAACCGCAGGTGCATTTTTATTTTCCAATCTTGTTACCAAACTGCACGAATGTTCGATGGGTTAGTTTTATGACGTGAGAATCTGCTCCGAGCAAGGCTGGGGGCTAGTACAATAAGGTTCAATATTGGCCTAGTTGGTTGAGCTCTATTCTCCCCTTAAATATGAGTGCCCGTTAAAGTCTGATGCTGTGTCTTAATGCAATGAACTAAAGCGTTATGAACTAAAAGTAAAAGTAATGTAGCTTCGGGCAAAGTAAAACCCACGAAACTGAGAATAAAGCGCAGAAGTAGTCTTGCAAATGAGTGTTCTCGTCTACATGCGACTACGTGATAGTTGTGGTTGGTCACGGGTTCGCGGTCTGTTGTGCAGTCAGAGCTACAGTTGGGGGTAAGGGCCCCAAAAGCGCCGGCGATGGAAACACGCAGATATTGGTGACGTGGAGCGTTATAAGAATTTTTTGTTTCCCGTAATTTCTCATCACACTTACACTGAAATTATTAAGCGTTTCCCCAAATTTGCGCAGTGGAATAAACGGAGCAGTTGCTGGTTGCCAAAAAGCCTCGCATGTACAAAAATTACTTCAAGGTTCATTGGTGGATATCTAAAAAGAAAATGGCCGCATATCTGCTCACTCCGCTGAAAATGTCGAAAGACAATCGTCTTCCTCTCTTCGTAAAAAACAATAATTTCTCTTCTGCCCCCGCCAACTTTGGACACTCTTAGCGTCGCGTATCGTTCCTGCCATGCTACTTGGAAGGTTCGCTCAAGTCAATGCATTTTTCCGCATTCTGCTGCTCGCGCGCCATCTATTAGAACCTTTCGTGGTTGTTTTACTTGAAATGCCGCCATGATGACTAAATTGGGGCACAAACCCTTTTTGTAATTTTCGGCGAAAACAAGGTTTCAACACGTTCCTTGCTATTTTCGACCACAAGTGTCAAGCACCCATCTAGTTTTAGTTAAAAGAACAGTGCCTAGTGCCAGTTATGTGTTGATGTTTTGCCTCAAAGATGCCTATGTTTCTTTTTTTCCCAACAATTCTGACAAGTATTAAGAAATTTCTATATTCGGTTGTTCGGAAATATCTTGCCCTAATAACGTTCTTGTGACATTGTCCTGTTAACTTGCCCAAAAAAGACAATTGTGTTTAAAGACGTCAGGATTTATTTATCTTCCTAGATAACATGAGACCCGGCCGATGCACAGGCCTTGCTCCGGCTTTAGAAGCCCGGAACACGGTGTTTCTCCTAATCCACCTGTACACCATGCCAACTATGCTTTGAATTATAACCGTCTCAGTGTTTACGTTTACTCGCTTTAGCAGCCACATTCCCTCCGTGTCGCTCCTTTTGTTGTCCACCAGTATGGGAATTCCTTCCCCGTTATTTCTGGTCACTCATGTATTGTCGTCTGATGACCTCTGCAATCGTATCGTAGTCCATGGCTTCGTTCCAATTCGCTGAGAGCTTGGTAGACAGGTTACAATGCAGTCCAATTAGACGTCTCAAGTAAGAATTGGAAAGGCGCAGCGGTCACCGACGCAGACGACAAATTTGTAGCAGACATGTTGAGGAACGCAAGCCGCAGGTTTCGCAAACAATGTTTCCGGTATTATACAAGCATTATGGGATTTAAAAACTGCAGAAAAGCATCTTCACCGCTACTAAATTATACTGAATATTTTAATAAAAATAACAGGTTATTAGTCGCAACATTAGTAGACAAAAAGGTGGCGCTGGCGTCACTTAGTGGTTAAGGCATGGAGGTTTCCTGCATCGTTGCTGACTTCGATGCTGTTTCTTCGAAGCAGACTTCGTTGACGGCTTCGTTCGAGTTGGAACGGGGCTTAATATAGCGAAGACGGCAACGAAGCCGTCTCAAGGGTGAAATAGACTTTTCTTTTTTTACCTGCTCAAAGCAGCTCTGACCAGCTCTAAGGAACCCAAAACTGCTCCTGACATGGAAGTTCTATGGGCAAATAAAATACGGAGCTGCTTGGAGCAGCTCACAGCTGCTTTGAGAAGTAAAAAAAAGAGACCATGAAACACACTCCATGTTACAACGTGCACAAGTGGTTGTTGGACGCGTCGAGAAGCCGCACGATAGACGTGCCTGGCAGAGAGAAGCCAGCCGGCACAGCTTTCACTTGGCGCCCCCATAGATACTGGGAGCGCAGCGCCGCCCCGCCAATGGCCCTACTTCGGGCGAGGTCCGGCTAGTTTATGTCCCCAATCACTCTCGGGGCTCGGCTAATCGCGCTATAAATTTTATTTCATTTCATTTTTTTGTTTCCGTCGGGGTAGGAATCGTGCAGAAGGGACATCAATGAACAAAATGGCTGTAGGTAATTAAACAATAACAGAACACTCACGCAGAGTACTAAAGGAAGTACAATTCAGCCACACAGTGGCGAACTTACTCTGCATCATTTAAAGCAGCTATAAAACGAACAGGGTCTTTTATGCGCTGCAATGAGCTCGGTAGATTGTTCAAGTTCTTGCAAACTTTTGTAAAGAATGATGTTGGATGCATGACTCGTGTTAAATTGAGGTAGATGTATTTTACGTGTGGGGCGTCGTCGAGCTGATATGTAAGGTACAGGATAATTCAATGAATTACGCAACGTGAAGGTATGGAAATATATTTGTGACGGCGAGCCGAAAGGTGCGGAATACCTAGGTATTTGTATTTGTGTCAAACTAACTTCTATTTGTTACTATGTTACTAAACTAACCTCATAGATGATGAGAAAGCATTTGACTTGGTCGAAACCTCAGCAGTCATTCCGGCATGGCGGAACCAGGGTGTAGACGAGCATTATGTAAGAATACTAGATGATATTTACAATGGGTCCACAGCTACGATCACCCTTCATAAGGACAGTAGTAAAATACCTTTAAGGAAGGGCGTCCGGCAAGGAAACACAATATATTCAATGTTATTCAAAGCATGTTAACAAGAAGCATTCAGCAAATTGATTTGGGAACAGGGTTAATCGAGAACACCTCAGAAATCTGAAATTTGCTGATGACGTTGCCTTGCTAAGTAACTCGGTGACCGAATTGCAAAGCATGCTTACCGCACTGGACAAATGGAGTAGAACCGTGAGCCTGATAATTAATATGCAGAAAACCAAAGTAATGATCAATAACTCCGGGGAGCAAAGCGGTTTGAGATAGGTGGTGTGGCAGTGGAAGTTGTAAGCGAATATATTTACTTAGGCCAAGTTGTGACCCAGGACCCCGACCATGAGGCAGAGATAATCAGAAGGATAAGAATTGGGTGAAGTGCATTCGGCAGGCATTATCAGATAATGAATGGCAGCCTACCATTGTCCCTGAAGAAGAAAATGTAAGGACTCTGCTGGTACTAACCTACGATTCAGAAATTTGGAGGCTCACTAAGAGGGTTGAACTTAAATTGAGGACGACTCAGCGAGCAATGGAACGGAAGATGATGGGTGTACTATTAAGGTACAAGAAGAGGGCGGAGTGGGTCAGAAAATAAACGCGTGTTGAGGACATATTAGTAAAAATTAAGAAGGAATGGACGTGGGCAGGACATGTAATGCGAAGTCAACATAACTGTTGCTCATTAAGGGTAACAGAGTGGATTCCTATAGAAGGCAAGCGTGGCAGAGGCGGCAGAAAGTTAGATGGCAGATGAGATGAAGAAGATGATGAAGAAGAAGAAGATGAGAACTGTTCTATGGTAACAGCACATAATAAAACAGTCTGCGTGAGTTTATTTGATATTGACTGGATGTATTAAGGCTGTGTGAGCCGTATCGGAAATAGGTGCTACATATTCTATTTAGGGCATACGGGTGTTGTGGATGAAAATAACTTTAACGACAACGGTGGGAGAGAAAAATTTCTTTAGAGGTAGCCTAGAATTTGGTTAGCCTTGGATGCTATGCTTTTTAAATGTAGGCGTCGTAAACGGTTGTTTGTTATATTAATAGAAAGATACTTCTAAGAGAGTGCGGATTGTAATTGGAGATTGTTAAGAGAGTAAGAGGGCGCTGTCTGATTAATTCGGGAAATTCTCATTGACCTTCTACAGAACTACTCGCTCGTTCTTCGTTCGTATTTTGCTCTGTGTTGACTGTTTGACGGTAATAAATTTCCCAGATATATCCTATCTATATTGCTCCCGCTGTGAAGGGGATCGCGATAGATAACTGCCGTAAGCTGAAGTAAAGAAAGCAACTAACAGTTGATACTTAATTTGTATGACAGTTCAAAAAAAGCTTCTTCATTGCACGACGCTTATTACTGTATCTTTGCGTGCAGAGCAACCTGCCGGAAAATAAACCGCTTATGTTGATTCTCTTATATATTGCTGCTAAGATTAACTTTGAAAGGGGAGAAACTATCTCACGAGGCCACAGATTAATAAGAGCTGCATGTAATAATTCCAGGAAGAGTAACAAAGTCTACTTTGTTACGCTTGCAATGTTTCAAAGTGAAGTTGGGACAATTATATTTCTAAGATGATATTCTGAGGAACTTTGGTATGTGGTAAAAGAATGTATCGATATTTCTTTCTGCCACAGCTGATACTGAATCAGAGAAGTCACCAGAGCTTATGCAAGGCTTAACAGAGGTGGTGCCATGTGTTCGTGGCGGATCATATCCGGGAGCTCTCTGCGGAAGTCGTGCATACGCATCATCTGGCCTGGTGAGTGCAGCGTCATCATGACGCCAAATGAAAAAAAAGTTCTAGCAGGGCCTAGATTTCAGCCACCTGCAGTCAGCTAAGAATTTTTACGACAGTCTAAACGCCACGAAGGAGCGATTCCTACTCTGTCGAAGGAATTTGAGGAAGGAAGCGCGTAATAAATAGGTTCTTAAGGTAGCGGAGCCTCACAAAAGAGAATGTTGCAACTAGCGGTGTATCAAATAAACTCTCAATTTTTTTAAATGTTTTATCATTCTAGGCGACTGCTTCCCGAAAATCGGTCCCTCTGTACGCAGAGAACGCGTGACAGGATGCGTCAATATGCGGGACATATAGAGTACTTATAACAAGGCCCTTTGATGCCTTGCTTCCTAGGGTCTCGGGCCCCCAGACAAACGTAGAGGGGTTCGCTCAGAGATTAACGCCTGAAGGGAATGCTCACGCTCTATGCGACAATCATTACTCGGGAATTTCTACATATTTTCTAGTTTGAAGGATTTGCGCTGGAAGTTTTGTGCCTTGCGTTTTCGCCGTGTTATTTATGGTTCACAGGCTTTTTTTCATTGGTTGAACGGGGGCGTGGGGGACAGACATTGCTGACTGCGCTGCAAGAATTGTTACAAGGGGCACAAGCCCCGGCCATAAGTGACCAGCCGCATTCTCTCCGCCATTAATAGTAGGAGCTTGCGAGCCAGATGCTCACATTCCCAAATAATAACGGTTCTGCTTGAAGGGGTTACGCCGAATGGTGATAAAGGGACATGAGTTTAGCACTGCTGAGGACTGCTCGTTTTAATAATGTAACCCTATAACTTTTGCTAAAAGCGAGTATGGCCGCTCAACAGAGACGAAAAATCTGTCTAGGTTGCTTGATATGCATGGGGGCTATTCTTTTTACTTGAAAGAGCTTTTATGCCGTTGTCACGAAGGGTTGTTTTCTACTTGAGATATGCTTTTCTACATTCCTAAAAGTAATAGTGCTCGCTCATCCAAAAGAATTCCACGTGGTCTTTGCAGCTTCTTCGCTTTAGCTTGGTGTGGTTTATTGTATTACATCTATTTACTATATCTCCAGGTTCCCATTTTTCGTTGAACAAGGAATGTGTGCAAAACTGGTGGCGGAAAGATTTCTAGGCCAGCAGGCTTGAAAATTCCTTTGACAAAATATGATTATTGGTTCAAGTTGACGGCTCATTTGAGCCGATATTGACTACTGGCAGGTAAAACCAAAACAAACAATTCGTGGGAAAGAGGGTCCTAGTCGGCTATTCGGATTGATTGTTGTGGTGGTGAATATTTAAAAGAACACGCCCACGACTCTATAATTTAGAAACATTACTTTTGTGCCAATAACTACGCTCGTGAATTAATAAATTAAAGCAGCGTAGGCCTCACCAATCACAGTGGTAGGGAACCATCTTACAAAATGCACGCCTAATTCTTTCACGTTCCACAAAAGTTTTACTTAAAGAAATTGAACGTTGTGGATACGACATTTTTTGTCCCGGTGTTGCCAATTACCCTGCCATTTTAGCATAAGAACGATTATAGAGCGACAACGTAGTGGAAGCTAATGGCTTATCGCCTCTCAAGACAGCTTCACAATGACATTTTTTGACGTCGGTCTGCTTTATTGCTGACGGTATGTTATAATAAGATTTCATAACCTTCAAAAAAGGTGCAAGGAAGAACTTCTAGAATAGTTAAATATTTTTTTTGCTTCTCAAGGGTGACAGCGGAGGTCCAGTGGTGCATCGCCGAAATGACATCTGGACCATTTTCGGTATCGTGATCGGGGTTCCCAAGACGGCTGCCAGGGCGTCACCGTCTACAATGTTCTTTGCTGATGTGGCCCACTACATGGAGAAGTTTATTTTGCCTTACACAAATCCTAAGACTCCGATTAAGGAAATTGGCAAGTTGTGTAGGCTATCCTGATTTAACCAAGCCCCAATACCTCCGTCTCTTCCCCGACCCAATCTGAATAAAAGAATCGGAACAGTTGTTTCTCTTTCACCGGTTTTTTCAGTATGGTGTACTGGCTATGTTACTGCGGTGTTTTGCTTATGGAAGTAATATTGGAGTCCTGGTTACAGCTGTGCAGCTTACGCATAAATCGTCTCGCAGAAGTAGTCTTTTCAAGCCAGTGAAATTTCTGAGTAAATATTTTGTTTAGAAAGTAGGCTTATTGGACACCTATGAAGCAACATTTTGTGAGGCAGGTGATAGCGTTTGTGGTCGGCACGTAGGCAGGGCAGTGACCTCTGTTGGTCCCTGATATTGCTAATAGTATACCAGTAGGCGGCACCCTCGGCTAGCCTCACGTTTAATTAAGACACGAGCGTGGCTCCAACGATCGGCTGCTGTAAACATGTGTGCTGTTTTTTTCTTTACGTCACATAAAAAGGTTTTATTTGAAGAAATACTAGCAGCTATATTTTTTATTAATCAGCTATTAAATTCAGTTAAGATAAATACAATTTATTTCTGACAGACAATGAATTCAGGTATAGTACATCAAGCTACCATATCAGGCATACAATACGGCACACTCCAAAAGTAAGAAAGAACTATGGTGAGCAATCTTTCCTGTACCAGTCAACTAAAATATTAAATAAATTGGGAGAAAAATTAAACGTCGACGCAGGTGAACTTACGTTTAAAAAACAGGTCAATCTAGTCTTACTTAAGCAAAACGCTTGTAATACTGATATATAATTAAAGGTTTGAAATATATGTCGACATGTTCCCCTAAAGGTAGAAATTAAAAAAAAAATTACAAACAAAAATACATTCATACGTAATAGTAGTGTAACTGATGAAACTACACGGGTACGAATTACTGCTTTTATGTGTACACTATGATCCTTCTGCGAATTTTACACCTATGCTTTGTATAATACATAGGAAATGTAGTAATGACTTTGCTTTGTGATATTTCTCTATTACGATTGTGCTATTATGCGTAATTTGTGAACAGACGTGTTATTATGTACGCTGTAAATCGGGTGGCTGAGGCCCCTGTCAGGCCACGTCCACCTTTAGTCTCAGCCTCCCTTTGGTGTTGCCAAGAAATAAAAATCAAATACAAAAAAAAGTACAAAAGAAAATAGCAAATGCGCACTGCTGCCACAGCAAGCGAAGAGCGCGCAGCCGCAGCCACATATGATAACATCACAGAAGGCGCCATCTTCGTTTAAGTGTGCCACCACTACAACCTCCCATATCAACGCGTTGCAACCGTGACGGCACTTGCGCGCACTTCCAGTTGCGTCTTCGTTCGCCAGCTGGTGCTGGGAACTCCCGAGTGGCGTAAGCGTTGCCTATGCGACATCTTACGCTGTATTGTGAAGTTTTATAACCAAAGAGTATAACAGTCCAGATTTTCCTTGGTTTCCTGGGATTAACGGGGTAGAGGCAGACAAAAATTAGAATTGTTTACCACGGTGATTCTGAAATTATGTTGAGAGCGGGGCGCCGTTATTCTTGATTATTCTTGTTTAGATAAGGTTATAGTTGTGTTAAAGGTAGTTACGTAAGCACGAATTAGCTACGAAATTTCCACAGCACAAACCTTGTTCTAGGTTAATGCATATGCAAACAATCTATACTACAGGTGCAGCAAGAAGCAAAGACTGCCCCGAACGTGGCGGCCGCTGTCATCGCTGCTCTGCTTGTCTTGCTTTATTCATTACTGCACCAATACCACTGCACACGTGCACAACACGTACACTTGCGAAGAGAGACAGCCAAGAGAGTTCACAGTGCAGTTCCTGGAACGAAAGGCGCGCCCTCGCACTCCTCTCTCTTGCTAGCTCGTCTTCATGTCGCTAAGCAGGTGGGCCACTCTGCGCATGCGCAACGCAACTGGGCGTTGCCTAGCAATGGAGACACGCCGTCAACTTTCATTGCAGGCTCTGTATTCTTTCGGCCAGAAGGTTCCACAGACGACGAATCCAGAGCTCTCGCGGTAATACAGGAGCCTACGAAAAGGCTGCTGCATGATTAACCAGGCGTGATTTGCGCAGCCGTTGAGCTCATGGGAAGGGTAATGACATTCGTATACAATTGGCGAAGAAGAAGCAAAGTGACAACCTCGTAGTTTGCATTTATTGGGTGTACACCTTTCTATTCCTCAAGTCTCGGCCGTCTGATAACGTCAAGATAAATTTACTGGGGCAAGTTATAGAAGGCAGCTCTAATACAAACAGAAATAAACACATGACCTTAACGTCCACTGCCACAAAGTCGACGGAAGTGTGCGCGGTCAGTGGCATCCAGGTACGGCTGAATAAATTCTTCCATGTAGCGGGAAACCTTTGTAGTGATGAGCGGCAAGTGCTCGAAGTCACTCTGATGCGGACCGTCAGACACAATGCCGTACACCACCCAGTAGTTCGGAGCGCAAAAACCCACCACAGGGCTGCCGGTGTCACCCTGCGTACATGTTGCAAGTATTTCAGGTAAGACAGCGTGCACGTGTGCAGTACAGCTGAATTAGGTAAAAAAAAAACTGTTTAGCACGCCTTCCGAAAGGAAGTTCAGAGAAGCTGGAAAGCTTTCTAACATCAAAAGTGCATCAAACGTGCATGAAAGCCGTCGCTAAAAGTGCGTCCAATCGATCGTCAAACCTTCAAACAACCAAATCTCAAGCGAAGAGCGAGCCAATTTACATGATTTTTCGCGCACCAGTAAAACGCGTCTACGAATGATCGAAACATATACCAATACTTGGTTTATGAGACAATGGTATGCTATTGTACTCTTCATCATGAGGGGTGCGCGTATTGTCCTATCTAGAGCCGTCCCTTTTCGCAATTTTCGAGTAACCATTTTCACCCAGTGGAAGACCGGTTTCACGCACGCGCCGTGTTTCCAGAGATTTGATCAGATCTTTTTGATCGACAAGCTGGTATATGAAAAAAATGCATTAGTTTTTTTTCGCAGGGCAACATCAACCCCACTAAGAATCTGGCCTTTGCCCTTCGTCACGGGTGGCTGCACAAAAAAATTAAGGAACATCTCGATGTTCTAGCACTTTTCCGGAACTGTATAGACACGCATGGCTGCATGCAGGCGAGAAGAGGAGAAACAGAGGTTTAGTAACCACTAGAAGAGCTATTTTAAGGAAAGCAGAAAACGGTCTAGGCATACGTTTCCCGCGAACCATGTTGTAGTAAACGTGAAAGACTGTGCGTTGAACTTCGAGTAAGTACTCAGGTCCTTGTGCTCATTTCAATTGCATAAAGACGGGGTTGCTTGTCGTATATACCAAACGCCCATCAATCCCCCATTTCCACCGTAAAGCTTATAAGCTGTTTACCCACAGCGAGGTCGCTATCCTTAGTTTTGCTTGACGGATAAGTTTAGGACCTGTTCACTTTGCTTAACAGCATGTTGTGACGGGGAAGCAAGCGATGGGGAGTGGTATATTTTGGCAGTCGGGAGCACGCGATCACCAACCACGTCACCCGCATCACCTTCCTCTTTGGTCGGTCAAATCGGCGGACATGTTGAGGCATTCTCCTCGTCACCTGGAGTTGCAGCGCATGGCCCAGATGTATCGTCGCATAACCGAGACGTATCGCAAATCCCGTCGCAACAGCGAATGTGGCAGTATGAACAAGCAACCGCACGCGGGGATGGACCTAGCGCTTTAAGCGCGAAGCAGTGTCTTCTTTCAGGGGTAGGGCATCAAGAAGTGCTAGGGACTGTAGACAGATGAAAGCTCCTCCGAGTGTTGTGTTACCTCACACCGCCAACGCGCGACCCCATTTTTCATCCGCCGCAAAGGCGGTGTATTAGGGGCGAAGCACCTTAGGGGCTCGGGCTGCGGGCGTCTCAAGTAGTTACGGTACTAAAACACCGTGACACTTGTCTTGCAACACCTATAGCGCTAGAACGTACGGCAACTAAAAGAACACACCAGGGCACTCGTTTTTCAACGGCTCATACTATAATGTTTGGGGAGAAAACGCGTACTAAAAGAATACACCGAGACACTCATTTTTCGAGGCCTCGCGCTTGAACGTTTCATATCCATGGACAAAAACGCGTACTGAAAGGGACCCCGGGACAGTCGTTTGTTTCCCAACACCTCGCGCTACTTAGCATACTTCTTAGCATGCTGCGGCGTGTGACACGAAGGCAACTTACGGCCAGTCTGTCTCTCATTTCATTGCTTAAATCTGGTTCAACACAAGACACGGCGCCGCCGCCTCAGCAAGCGCGCGATTGCTTTCCCCACCGGCGCTTCTCCGGCGCCCAGTGAGCTCACGCCGTGTGGCGAGAGAGAAACTTACAATCTTTGAAAACACGTATACACTGCACGCTTCGCCCGTCCCCAGTTTTTCCGTTAGTTGAAATGGCCCGGCATTTTTTTGTTACGCAGGCGTGTTTTTGTCATGTGCTAAGAGGCAGAACCATGAATTAAATCTTGCATTGTATAAGACGTAGGGGGCCCATTGAAATAGATGCGTAATTATGGCTTGTATTGAATGGCTTAAGCTCGGTCAGGGATTGCGAGCCAGTGTAGGGGCTATTACTCAGATACTGATATGTAGCCTCAATGTCAACAATCTTAAAACTGTTTGCTGCTCTTCTTCGAAATAACCCCGAATGAGTGAATTTGTTGGCTGCGACTTCCGAGTAGTGCAATAGTCTTATTTAGTCACTGTGGGTCAAAGGAATATCCGCCTTATATACAAGATTGTTGACCATGATGCCGAGATTTGTAGTTTTTTTGCCGTGGTATTGCCACTATACTGAGCTTTACGATCACGGACACTGCACACTAAACGACGTGCGCATGAGGGTGCAGTTTGTTTTAACAAGTTCGTAAGAAAAAAAATGCAAAGTGATACGTAGGACTGCTTAGAGTGCGTAATAGGAGTGCATTACATTTTAGTTTAGGAAATCCGATGATGAAGGCATTGTAACTTCATAAAATCATAACTTGTCGCCGAGGGTACATTTAAATAGACACAGTACCGATGTATTGTGTTCGCTCATTATCATCACTCTCATCAATTCCCGTTGACTTCATGTCTTCTCTCTGGTTAAGTAATGGGACGGCTTGGGCTATCTCCGTCGTTCGCTCTACATATACGCTGTCAGCGTAAACGTCCTTTTTTACTTGCGTAATTAGCACGCATGAATTATTCCTGTAGGCCTCAGTAGATATGTAGAAAATTGAATAATTATCTATTTAGTGGCGGCAGTAAGCAGATATGTTTGTATTGAAAAGTTAGACGTAATCGTGCTTCCACACAGTTTCCTTTGGCAGAATTCTTCCATCGCATCCGTACTTCGAGATACTGAACTGCAAAATTAAATTGCCGTTCGCCAGACTACGCATGCAAGGTAATGAGGACCGGGGCAATGCACCTCGCTTCTGTGGCGTTCCTACCATCATTACAGGCAGCTCGGTTCCGTGTTTCGATATCGGTTCCGAGTGCTGCAGTTTGCGATTAGGCAAGCCAAGACTGAAAGGGTGCCAGTTATCACTTTTGCATGTACCGCACCCCGTTGTGGAGGCATAGACCCCGTTGTGAAGGTCTGCTGTGTAGAAAACACCGTACACAGCAGACACGCCACAAAAGGGTCAAGCTTTGCCCCGGTCCTAATTGTGTTGCATGCGCAGTCTTGGGGAGGGCAATTTAACGTCGCACTTCGATATCTTCGATTACGAATGTGATTAAAGAATTCTTCCAAAGGAAACCATGTAGAAACACGATTGGGTCCAACTTTTTTGTACAAACTAGCCTGCTCACTGTAGCAACTAAACAGTTAATTATTCAATTTAAGTTAATTAAGCCGCCAACATTATAAATACGACCCCATTCTGTGTCCCCCTGGGTGAATAAGCTTACTTTAAGGGTTGTCTCCACGTAGATCTAAGCGCCCAATTAAAAAAGAGTGGCCGAATTAAGTTTTATTACCCTGTATGGATGACCACGACTTCCGCTCTACCTTCCCTCGCATGCAATCTATCGTGAGATACAGAAGTGGACCTACGCTCGGTTTTTGCGTAAACTCTGCGCCTGAAAATTTAGTCACCCCTTTTCTGTGGCAGGGGGGTGAGGCCTCCTCTGCCCTCTCCCCCTCTCATCTGCCGACGAATACGCCACTGGTGTACGAACCTCCGTCTTGCGCACCTCGGTCCTGAACCCCGGTACATGTCGAGCAGAAGGGGACCTACGTTTTATTCTCAAGAAACTTTTCCGGCTGAAAATTTTCTGACCACATTCCAGTCGGGCTGGGTGTGGCTATAGCCTCGTAACCTCCCTTAGGATACGCACTGGTGCGGATACGAAAAACAACTTGAGGTTACCTGCAAAGGAAACTGTTGTTACATGAACCACGTGCCCGCAAAAGTTTTCTCCTGAAGATGTGGGGATTTATGTCAGGTTTCTGTCAATGTTTCTATCGTGACTTCACGTTTCTATCGACAAAAACAGCTGCCACAGCCCTAAAACTACAGTGTTAACTGGCGCCTAGACCGCCAACGCCGTAAAAACTTGGGGGGCTCGATGGGCGCAGGCTTCATTTTTTGTGCACACGGGAGTCTGATGGCACTTACAAAAAGTGAGGGCACCTCTTGCACTGTGCTGCATAGGATTGTTGGATCTGCAGTCTTGTTGAAGTAATCTAAGCAGCGGCTGTTCGCTATAGAATGTGTTGTCATCTGCTTCAGCGTTTTGGCCCGGGAACAGTTGGAACCTGCAAAATTGGGTAAGTCTTCAATATTCAACAGTAATTTTGTTCAAACAGAAAGCAGTGCTGAAAACAGGACAAGGGGAAGACAAGGCTTGCATGAGAGAGATATTCGAAGCCTGAGTCATACACCAAAAGGGAAAAGAATTGCATCAACAGTCCTTCGTTGGAGTTAATGTAAAAGGAGATTAGCTGTCACTATATAATAATAGTACTGCTAATATTTTTCGTATACGTTCTTTCTAATACACTTGTTTAAAACGCCGCTTTCATTTGAATAAATTTTTAGTTGGCATTCAGCGCTGCAATTTGTCCTGTATTTGGCGTTGTTTTTCTCTTTAAGCATTATGTCCCAACTGGCCAGCGTTACCCCACTTTTACAGTAATTTTGTAATGACCATCGGAATGGTAAATACATTGATATTGAAATAATAATTTACCCATCCTCCATCGTCAAAACTTAACCTATGATGCTAGGAACACCGAAGAAAAAACTTAAAATTGTCGCGAACGTGAAAATTTATGATTAACCAAATACACAAAAGTTCGGGATGTGTTTTATTTGTACGGCAAGGAACAATATTCAGATACCTAGTTGTTCTTTTTTGGCTTTTGTGTACGTAATACTCCGCGAACGCTGGCCGCCCTGCTCGGGCATCGTCCAAAAAGAAGTGAATATATTTCACTCGCTGTACTCCGCGCAACTTCGAACTTTGCTGACATACCTAGCGCATTTATCGTCTGGCTCGTTTGGTCGCATCGTGTTTGTTTGCCTTCTTACTCATTTCCGCATTTTGCACTCTTATCATTCCAAAATGAAAGTCCAAATTCTGCCCCACTTGCGTGTAAATAATACAATAGCATAAAGTGTGACGTATTGGCTCTCTTAGCGTAATAAAAAACTTTGGGAATTTGGCAACGCGGGCAATGCCCAACTCAAAACTACCGCACAGACGCAGCGTTTATTCGGTTTTCGCACTGGTCTCATGGCTGAACATATGAAAACTCAAATAGATATTTCGCTTTTCCTCACGTAGCCTGAAATACACTTGTATAATGGGCATATGAAGGGACCTATAAGTGTGACGTGGGAGGGACGCTGAGGGCTCGCTGTAATTGCCTCGAGCACTGCTTACTGCTTCACGTTACACGCTAATATGCGGCTTACGACACAAAATACGCCTTATTTTACTGGTTAACGGTGGGCTGCTGCCGCTGCCGCAAGGGCAAATAAAATTCGAACAAAGTGATAATACCTGGTAGGGAACGATGGTAAGCCTATAAGAAAGGACGATGTTTCGAGTCATATTTCTGTGCCATACAGCGAAACCGTATTTGAGCTAATTGTCTCAGCTCTGATACACTAAATGCGAACAGGGCATTCATTACAAGGAAGTTAATCTATGTCTACTTTACTCGGATAATTGAGGTTAGGGGCAGTGGCTCAACTTAAGGTGTTGCGCCTTGTGTCGCTATTCCGTTTTATCAGTATTCATAAATCTATTGTTGTGGTCACATAGAAGCCAGTTGTCTTAGGTGTGAAGCAAGAAATGTGCACAGGGCAGTCAAATCCAAACTTAGGCGACGGTATGAAAAAAGCGTCAGATGTGCAGCTCCCCCTCAAAGAAACAGTCGGCAAGAAAAATATCCCCCATCAGTGGTTCCTGCGGGGGTCACACATTGCTGAAGCGTCTAGAATATTACGGACACCAGGCACACAAAGGAATTACTTGTCACACAACAAGGACAGGCGTGAGATAAGGCAGGTGGAGCAGCTACACTAAACGGATTGATTTAGCTGGCCCAATGAAGACGAAGAAATTAAAACGAATAAAAATACTCACACCTGATGTAGCAGCTAAACGAAGATTCGACAAGTATAGCCAAGGGAAACCAACTGATTTCGCTTTCAAACACCTAAGCAGACCTAAATGCCCGTGGAAGTTTTGTTTTGTTCAGGGCATAAAAGGAAGACTAAACGTTATTCATTCGCATCTTGCCGGCCTTTTTTTGTAAGGTGTCTGTTCGTAGTTGTCAACTCTTGTGATGCTTGAGTTCTGCTGATTGAAGGGAGGCAATTTTTTAATAATTGCGGAGGTTAATTAACCCGAAATCGTCAGTTAGTGCGTGGTTGGCATGTTTTGTACCCGTTGCCTCGTCCATACATGCTGTTTCATTCAATAAATTTTACATAACTATTAGGGGACGTCATTAGAGATATTATTTCTTAGAAGTGAGCTTATGCCGATAGTTTTTTGTCTTCCTGACCTACACGGATCCGTTTCAGAAAGTGCTTACATCGTTGTGAATTTCGGAAGAGCAATACACATTTGCTACGTTGAGAAGCGTACGACTCCTTTGAATAATACGAAGGCGTAAACCGAAGCAGCTGCGCAGTTTATTTTAATGTTCCAGGGCTGAAATGAACTCACAGTGCGGTGCGCTTCCCCATCCAGTTGTGAAGAGCTGCGAGTTGTCAGGAATCTCCTCATCGTTTCCAGGTAGGCATACGGGTTGAACTGTGCGACTGAAGGAGGCCTCCTCTTTCAGTTTTAGCATGCCTATGTCATACTGAAAGAGATAAAATGAAAGCAAATACGTATACCCCTTATTTTGTATTCAAGAGAAGAATCAATCGCTGGTACCTTTTTAGAAAACTTTGATATAAAACTGAAAAATACCGGGAGATCAGTGGATGAGATGGTTGCTCATACTGGTCTGACTTCTTGACATGCCAGAAAGTTGAAGAGGAAGGAGTATCTTACGTCGATCGTGGTTCGACCTAATCACGTTTTATTGATCTAGGTCTGCGGCCCTTATTCGGTGAACTTGTGATTATGAGAACCGAGTAATTTTATTATTATTTGCAGTGTGGTTTTTGAATAATCAGTTGGGGAAACGCCCCGCATCAACGTCACACCTTAAATAGACTGGCTGCAAAGTACAGGAACACACCGACATCGTTTCTTCGCAGAAATGAGCAGAACATCACAAGAATATCAGGAAGATAAGCGGGCTTGTCTGGAGACAATTACTTGTAAAGTGTTAAAACAGCCTGGTGTAAACCCAGGTTCGAACATTTTAGTGTCAGTGTAAGTCCCAAGCGATGTGACAATCTTCGGCGCTATCCTGCTTTCTTCGTCGTATTTTGCAAAACCCTGAACATTTAAAGTGTTTCATGCATTCTTTCACGCATTTTCAATCGGCCCGTAATCAATTCCATAAAAATGTTTCGGTAATTTGCGTATTTGGCACAAATGAGTTTATAAAAAGCTACCGAGCGGCAGGACACCCGTGGCATGATAGAAAGCTATGCGATAATTATTTTAACGTTTTCAGATTCAAGCTTGAAGAATAAAATCTGAGGAGGAACAATGCCGGGTCAATTTACCGACCAACTCATTATTTAGAAATTTCCAGTCGATGGCTGCCGTCAACAGCTGGTGCGCAGCCTTCCACAAGTATGGTGGGCGTACTGGTTCCTATTAGTGACTCGCGCTCAGTATAATTTTTGGGAAACTGAATAGCCTCGGAACAATAACCTTATCAACATTTCTCGATGAGTAACGATATCAAATCGCACTTTCACTGACCAAGGTGGCGCTGCGATCGTCAAGGTCAGCGGACGTGCCTCACATCGGCTTCTGCTTAAACGACAATTACTGAAGCGTCAATAAACTGGTATCGTTGCGACATTAGTACCAGATGATCCGGGAAGGTACCGCGCACACGCTGATAGCAAGTATAACCAAGTGGTACGTGAATTTCGGACTTTTTTGCCGATTTGCTCGGAGCCGGGGCAGCACCCCGCGCCAAGCCTAACCACTCGTCGGGCCATTAGGCCTAGCGAGCCGAGGCACGGCTGATGCAATGAAACGGCCACGTCGCCTGACCTGTCACCGACCCCTAGTTCTGACGACATGGGCCGGATGTGCGTCGAGGTTAACGGCGAGGACATGGCAGGGGAAGACGACGCGGCTGCAGCGGATTGGACGGAAGTCGTTCGCCGCTCCAAAAAAGCCGAGGAAGGACAGCGTGCCGGTGACTACGCACCAACCGCGCCCGAGGACGAAGACGTTCGCCAAGAAGGCAGCAGCTACGGCCACGATGGCGGCAAGAATGCCCGACGTACTGCCGAAAGAAGATACCAAGATCGTCGTGCAGGCGCGGGGCGGCTTGTGTATTGCGAAAACACCCATCGCAGTCATGGCGGCGGCGGTCACCGCGGAGGCCAATATCCCGGGAAAAGAAGCGGCGGGCGACACATTCCTGCCAAACAACGAGCAGAATATCATGGTCGTGAGTACCCCTGATCTTTCTCGGGCGCGCAAGTATGACAGGATTCAGGAGATAAAAATCGGAGAACAGATGCACGAGGTGGGAGCGTACATGACGGTTCCCGACAGTGGGGTGAACAGAGTAATACGAGGGGTGCCAACGGAGCACAGGCCAACAGAAATTGACAAAAGCGTTGTTACCAAGAGAAACCCGACGGCGGTAGGAGCGAAATGAATTAGGACCTCGACCACGGTTATCGTGGCCTTCGAGGGGGAAATGTGCCGGATTATGTTTTCTATGGGCCAGCAGTGATGAAGTGTAGCCTCTACCGAAAACACTTCGATGTGCGTGAAACCTGCGGGAAAGTTGGACACAGAAAGGATGTATGTCCGACGCCGAAAGTTGGGGTGTGCTTCGGCTGCGGGGCAAACAACCCCGGCGAAGGCCTCGCCGAGGTTTGCAAACCAAAATGCAGACTTCGCGATGGCCAGCACACCACGGGCGGCAAGGACTGTAAAAATAAATTTAAGACGACGTACATCGCCAAAAAGAGGTGATGGGAGAGGAAAATGGCTGAACAGGAAAGGACGATGCAAGAACAAGAGAACCTTGCACCGCGCAGCTTCCCGGTGCTGGGGAATGGCGATGGGGCAAAAAGTCAAGAGTGGACGTCACAGTCGCAAAGCCGTTCAGCGGGAAAGGTTATCAGTGGGAGCAACAGCCGAGCGGCGAGCAAAGGACGTTCTAAATCACGGGAAAGAGTGAGCTCGGTTCAGATTGCCGGGGGCAACGGTGGCGGGAAAGGAAAGGTCGAGATACAGTCACGCGCATCGAGTGCGGCTAGCAGCTGGAGCGCCAATAGTAGCGCCGAGAGCGAGGCAATCACGACGATGCGGGAGATGATCGAAGTGCTCCGCAAGGAGAATGCGCAGCTGCGCGCGGCAACCGAAAGGAACAACAGACCGATGGAGGAACTCAAGAAACTCATCAGAGCTAACGCCCGTCACCAGCAAGCGCAGCAGCCGCCGGCGCAGCAACAGCCGCAAGAAAAGCCAGAAGAGGAGGTCAAGCTAACCGCGAGGCAATAAACAACGTCCTCGGAGCCGGCACTGAAGAAAAGGGTGGCCGAAAACCTCCGCGAAAGCAAGCTTGCTGAGCGAATAGACAAGCTAGAAGGCAACGTGACGCAGCTGACGGCTCGTGTAACGAGCGTAGAACAGACGCGCCAAAGCATCTCGGAAGTAGTACACCAGACCGCCGCGGTGGTTCGTCAACTAACGGAACAAATGAACAACATCCAAGCATGGATCGGAACTCAAATAAGACAGTGAGAACAACGGCGAAGAGCCACACGGCGTGGCACTGGAATTGCAACGGGTTCGCAAGCAAAAAGGCGGTCTTGCAGCAGCACATAGAACAGTTGGCGAGGAAACCAAACATACTAATGATCCAAGAAACCCTCGTAGAAGAGACCAGACTTTCCGGGTACAGGACGCACGCCAGCCCGCCCAGCCGAGCCGCCAGCGGCAAGGGACGTGGCGTCTGCACCCTGGTGAGGAAGGGACTCAACTGCGTGGAGAGGGAAGGCATCAAGAACTCACTGATCGAACACACGGTGATCGAAGTAATAACTAGAAGGAAGAGAAAAGCACATTTTTCGTGAACGTTTACAGCAGCCCAGCGCACAACAAACAAAAATTCAAGTCAATCCTACACAAGGCTTGCAAGACCGCCGGAAGCAAAGACAACCTAGTCATCTGCGGCGACTTCAATGCTCCGTGCCAGGCCTGGGGCTGCGCCAAGACGTCCGCCAAGGGACGCGATCTCCTGACCGACGCCGCAGATGCGGGCCTCACCCTCGTAAAGGACCCGGCGCACCCGAGTGGACCAACACCGGCGAAGACCTGGGCAGCGATCACTTTATTATTGAGGTGACGGCGCCACTCAGGGGGACATCGGAAGAAAAGCGGGTCCACAAAATCACGGACTGGGACCTCTACCGAAGCCTGTTACCGGCCGAGGAAGAGGAGATCTGGGACGTGGACGAGTGGACAAACAAAATTTTAGAGAAAGTTGCGGGGGCAACCAAGGAAATCGAGACCGGGGAGGAGATAGACAGAATTGACAGCCGCCTACCCCATTTGCTGGAGGCGAAAAGATCAATTCAGGAACGGTGGCGAAAACAACGCACCAACCGCAGACTGCGAAAAAGAGTGGCCGAGCTGAATCGCACTATCGAAAAGCATTGCCGCACGCTTTGCCGGCAGCAGTGGTACGAGACGTGCAATGCAGCTGATGACCAAATGCACAGCGGAAGAACATAGGCCATGCTCCGGCACTTGCTCGACGAAATGATAACGAAATCACACCAGAGGGACAGCCTAGCCAAGATCCTAAACAAGGCTCTGCGCGAGCTAGGAGAAGAGGAAGTGCGCAACCGAATTAACAAGTAACTGTCAGCAAGCCCCGAGGAGTCGCACTCAGACTATCGGGGAGTGGCAAACGAACAATTAGACAGGCACATCGAGGTCTGCGAGGTGCGGGAGCGTTGCATGAGCTCAACTGCTGATCAGATGCGGGCCCGGACAAGATCACCAACAAAGCACTCAAGAACCTCAACGAGGCGGCGATTGCGAGCCTGACAGCCCTCTTCAACAAATACTGGAGGGAGGGCAGGTTACCCAAAATGTGGAGCGCAGCAAAAACCATCCCCATTTTAAAACCGGGGAAGACGCTGAGCATTGAGAACCTCCGCCCCATCTCCTTGACCTCGTGCGTCGGGAAGGCGCTGGAGCACGTCTTGATGAACGGCTGGCAAAAGTATTTGGAATACAATGACTTGTTCCCGGAGTCGATGATCGGCTTCAGGATCAAGTTGAGCACACAGGACGCAATGATACAGCTCGAGGCTGAAATCATCGACGACAAGACCAAGACGCGTGACAACAAGGCCATCCTGGGGCTAGACCTGCTGAGTGCGTTCGACAAAGTCAAGCACGCGGCGGTTTTGGCCCAAATATGCGAGTTGAACATGGGAGTCCAGACGTACAACTACGTGCGCGAGTCAAAACGCACGACAGAAATTCACGTCGGCGACATCACGCTCGAAGAGAAGAAGCTCGGCAGCATAGGGACCCCACAGGGCTCGGTGATCTCACCGCTGCTCTTCAAACTGGTGATGATCGGGGTCGCCCGGCGCCTGAAGCCCCTGGCGGATGTGCGCCACACCATC
This sequence comes from Haemaphysalis longicornis, assembly GCF_048455015.1. Taxonomy (NCBI): domain Eukaryota; kingdom Metazoa; phylum Arthropoda; class Arachnida; order Ixodida; family Ixodidae; genus Haemaphysalis; species Haemaphysalis longicornis. The sequence goes on along the minus strand of NW_027526245.1, from coordinate 62,103,292 downwards.
TATGCCGATGACATCACGTTGTGGGTCGCGGGTGGCAGCAACGGGCACATAGAGTCGACATTACAGCAAGCAGTGGAAACCATCGAGAGCCAACTTGACGGATCAGGACGGGTATGCTCCCCGAGCAAGTCAGAACTCTTGGTGCTCCCACCCAAGGGCGCAAGAAGGATGACGGCGGAAGAGGAAGCTGCGGCAAAAGACAAAATCGCCATTCGAACCAGCAACGGACAGGTGATCCCGGAGGTCGGGAAGATCCGAGTGCTGGGCATGTTATTCGATAATCGTAGCACGAACAGCGAAACCATCAATCGCCTTTCGGCTAAGGTCACCGCGGTCACACGCCTCATAAAGAGGGTCGCCAACAGAAAGGCTGGCATGCGGGAGGACAGCCTGCTACGGCTAGTTCAATCGTTCGTCATGAGCCACGTGGCGTACGTCGCCGCCTTCCATAACTGGCGGTTAGACGAACGAAAGAAGATCAACGCGATGATACGGAAAGCCCACAAGGCCGCACTCGGACTTCTCGATGGCACGAGCACCGAGAAGTTGCTGGCCTTCGGCGTGCACAAGACGCTCGAGGAGATCGGAGAAGCACAGCGAGCCGCCCAAATCGATAGGCTCAGGGAAACCAAGACGGGCAGGGTCATCCTCGCCAGACTGGGTCTCGACCCCGGCATGAGAGAGGAAGAGCTATGCTGGCAAGAAGAGGTACCCGAAAGCATCAAGAGGGGAATGTGGGTCTACCCCGTTCCAAAGAACATGGACCCTGAACACAACAAAGAACTGCGGTAGGCTCGAGCCAAGGCCATGGTCGAGCTGCACGCCGAGATGCCGTGCACGAGGTACATGGACGCGGCAGAGTATCGAGGTGTAGGGGTTCCAGGCACCAGCGACGCAGGATGTGTCTAACGCGGAGGGAGCGGCGGTTCCGAGAAGTGGGAATGAATGTCTTTATAACAGCCAGCTCGTTAAGAGCAAGCGGTCTCTGGGTCACGCCGCTCGCGGGAGGACACATTGTCTGGGGTCGCAGCTGCGGTGTCGCGTTGTTTTGGTTGGAGTGCGTGGTGTAGCCGTGGGAAAACATTGATAGCCTGGCGACTCAAATGGCATTTCGGGGGCATGGCGGCAGCTGGCTCGGGGCCCACCGTGGTTTCCATTAGCAGGTTGTAAAACCATTTGGTCCGTCGAGCGGCTGGAGACGGGGAGCGTGGAGCTGTCAACTGTGGTTAGAGAGTGGCCGATTTATGGCGATAACTTTCCTTGTGTTGGCCCGTGCGCTCGCGGAGTGGAGGCGTGCGAGGGTGCGCGCGTTACGGCCCGGGATGGGCGCGGCAGAGGTGACGTCTGAGCCGGCCGCCGAGTCCTTTTGTCCCTACGCGCTGCTTCTGGCCCACGGTCCAATTAATAGGGCATCGCCTGTCAACGGCGGAGAATCTTGGGGACGCGCCGGGTCGTTAAGACGGATGTTTATGGGTTTCAGCTTGCTTGGGTGGCTGTCCGGTCTTGGACGACAATCGTGGGAATGGGCGGTGCAGGCCGCATTCGTAGAGGCTTGTTCACGGCCGCTTGCACGTGTCTCAGTGGGTTTCTGAGTGTTTGTTGTGTTTGTTGGTTTGCTTTTGATATTTTCATTCTTCCTGTTGTGAGAGAGGGTGACCGATGTCTCAGGGTTACGGAGGGCGTTGCCCACCGCCGTTTAAACCCGGATGTGGTAACACGCCCAATCAGATCGCCAAGGGATGCTCATTGGCCTGTGTATTGGGGGTGGAGACTAGCTGACCCATTAAAACCACGAGACACGAGGTCTCGAGGTCGAATCCTCAGGGTTTTAATGTGCTATGCACGGCCAGCGTATTGCCGGGCTAGCCAGGTCATGCTAAAGAGGATCTCACCACTTGGGTATTCTTCGGTCAGGGTCCATCGCTGACGGGGGTGCCGCGTGCACAAAGTCTTAGCTGACCAGGAATCCCACTTCATTTCTTTGTCTACTTCAGTTTGTAAATATCCTGTATATGTCTCTCGCTTAAATATACAGTTTGAAAAACCCTTAACAACTCGCATCGTCGTCGTGTCATCAGTGCACCATCAGGCACCAACGCAGACCATCGGAAGTCTTCTACATGCCACAACATCGCCGTATCGAAGCAAGAAATAACGAACCAAACCTTTACTCGAGGCAAGAAGACGTACGCGGCAGTAGTCATCGACGCCAAGACCAGCTCAACAGTCACCGTGGCAAGTGCCCGGGCACGTGAGGTGAGATGTGCCGAAGAGGTGGCTATAGCTTAAGCCATCGCGGACCCAAACAACAGGACCATTCTGTGCGACTCTAAAGGGGCCGTGTGGAACTTCGCCAATGGGAGAGTGTGTAGTGGAGCAGTGCGGTTGCTCGCCTCGCTGGACTTCGCGAACAGGCACGTGACAGTGACGTGGTTTCCCGCACACGCGAGGAACGAGGGGTCAGAACAATACCTGAACCACAATGAGATGGCGAACTCTACCGCGCGAGTGTTAACGGGCCGCGCGGCCGGAGCGAACCCGTCTGCAGAACTGTGAGGGGAAACCAAAGATAGGATGGGGACATATAACGAAATCACAACATACCATAGGATGAGGAGAGAAATAGCCTGGCCAGGGAGCAAGCGGTGGTACTAAGACAATTGCAGACGGGTTCCTTACTCACCCCGGTCATCATGAAGCATGTGTGCCCGGAATAATACGAGCACGATACGTGCAAAGTGTGCCGCAGTGCGTGGGCTACGATGGCTCACATCCTGTGAGACTTCTCGGCAAGACCTACAGAAGCGTCAATGGAGACAAAGGTCCCGCCGTGGTACCTGACCGCGGCGCGGAGCAATGACAAGGACGTACAGCTGCAGGCTGTCCAGCAGATCCTGGCGGCACTTGAACAACAGCGCCCGAGCGAAAGCCGAGAGGGCCCGGCCACCCAGCGCGGGCAGGCCGGAGGACCTCGAGAAGAGTAGCGAGGGAGCGGCCTAGTAAAGAGTCCAGCCGGGAAGACGTAGGGCCGCATCGCGGCGCTTCGGTAACGGAGGCCGCCTGCAGGCGATTTTAATAAAGTCTTCACTCACTCACTCACTGACCAAACCTTGGAACCACGTTTCGGCAATCCCAGAAACGTGCTCGTGGGTTTTCTTCCCAGATTCTTTTTAAATAATATACAAAAGCAAGAAGCAAGCATATTGCCGCATGCTCGCCAATCGCGTCAGAGCTAAGCTGGTTCCACAGGCGCACGCCGGTGTTGACGTGACGCACGAACCATCGGTTCTACACCCGGCCACCCTTCGCATGATACCCAAGTGGACTGGGCCGCCACGTGCGACACGGAGGTTGACGAAGACGCTGGGCGCATGGGTTTTGTGTGAGACGCCGAGCAGCGAGCAACGTTACTTTTAAAGACGATAGTCTTTCTTGGGTTACTTAAACCCAGACATTTTGGTCTGTCTGTATGTCTGTATGTATGTCTGTCTGTCTGTCCGTCTGTCTGTCTGTGACTCGATTGAGCCACCCGGCCAAAGCAAAACAATGCCTGCGCAATAGTCTTATATAGTCAGAACTAAATCTACCCGTCTATGCCCGGTATAAGGTTCATACTTGTCAATATTGTTGAAGAAGAACAAGACATTACGCAAATATGAGACAACAAATCAATACAGAAGTGATATTTGCAGTGTTCCTTTACAAAAAATTCAAACATGCTTGACTTTTGTGAAATTAAATACTTCATCAACTGCAGAAAAAGAATTCACTCCGCCGTCGCCTGCTGTCGCCCGCGCCACTATAGCTTCTGGCGCCATTTTAAGAAATCAACCGGCAACAGTTACGCAAGGTTCCACTAGATAGGTTCCACGTTCTTCTTGCAACGCACGTGGAGTAGGGAAACGCGGTTCTATAAACGTTGAAGTAGGGCGCCTCGATTAACGCGCGTCTTCGCCGTACGGCAGCGTTGGCATCGAGACACCCGGCCTGGAGCAGTGGAACGCGGGAAATTTAAAATGATTTAAGCAAACCTTTGGCGTCTTTACCTTGGGAGGAGCGCGACTCAAGAGGAACAACATGAGAGGTGAGCGGGAAAGCGAAGGGAGGCATTTACTTCGCAAAAGCCGATAAAGACTATCATCTTTTGACGACATTTGCAACGAAAGGAGCAGATACGCGGCCATTTTTTTTGTTCTCTTGTCTGCGGGCCCAAGTGCGCCCCAAATAAATCTGTTCCATTAGGCCTATTTGTCTTTGTCTACGTGACAATATCTAGCTTTAGTTTAACGATAGCGCTGGGGGCGACCAGTGTTTATGCTATTGCGAATCCGTTTTACTATTGAAATTATTCACAACCGTTGAAAGTTTAAAATTTAAAATATGGAACATAAAGTTCACTCTACCCGATGCAGGTCATTCTTTGCAAATCACAAAAACTGAGCGGCGAGAAGAACTTCACGAGTTCAGTACCGAAAAACCAAAGTAGTTTTGAAGCGGCTATACAAAACTTAAATTCGGTCCTTAGCGCACTTAAAAGTTAAAATACTGTTCTAAATAGGATCAGATTGTGGTGAGCTCATTCGTATGTGAGAAAACAAGGAAGAATTCTAGATAATATTGTGAGGGTAAGAGTAAACAATCGACCACAAGGACCGCGTTGTTGCATTTATCTTTACCATTTCTTGTCCTATGCGAAATTGTTTGTGCAGGCATATTTCCGATGCCTCGATGACCTGCTCGCCAGGTAGCCTGACGTTGGTGAAATGAGAGCCAAGGTGGACTCGAATCTCACTGGACAGCTTGCCGCTGGAACAGAGAAAAACCAGACGCTATTTGAAAAGGAAACCACAATACATCCTTCTAGTCAAATCAAAACTACAACTATGATCACGAGACCTTTAAAATAAAGTATGGAAATATGCGTGACATTTTCATAACAACATTGCACTCAGAGTTTTGTCGCCGAGCATTTTTGATGGTGGTTATTGAGTTCGACTTCGATGGACATGTTTGACGTGATTATATAGGCAGCGCCAGTTTGCCGCGGCACTCACCGAGTTTGCGTAGCGGCCTGGGAGTGCTGCGGTTTGCGAAATCATGCTCTCAAGCCGCAGGCGTCGAGGCACTGTGTTTTAAGACTTAAGGATGCGAAACTGTCCTCATGTATGAGGTTTCCAGGCTTGCTACCAAACTGCGAGGACGATCTAAAAATATAGTAACTGTCACACGAAAGCTTCTGACAGGTGGGTTGTAGGTTAGGTGTGAAAAAGCAGTTGCAGTTGTAATTAATGCTAATATGTATATCGTAATCACTTGTGAGTGTCGAAATACCGATTTCGGATTCGTTATTTGGATGATAGAAAACGAGCCGTTAGAAGAATTTTTAATAGTGGGAGGTTCTGCGACAAGTGCGTATCAAAACATTGCTCATTCAGCATATTTCTTCTTGGGTTGCTTCACAATAACTACGTGAGTAAAGCTAAGTCCATCTTGAGCTTGCACTTTTAAATTGCATATACAAGCAACGTTGGCATTGGGCCACGAAGCAAGAATAAATCATCTTCACCACCACCACCACCCCCACAACCACCCCCACTATCATCATCATTATCATCAGAATGACTGTGTGCAAAGTAGGACGAAGGCCTCTCCAAAAGATCACCAGCTCCGTCTATTGGTTGCTAGCTGAGTCCCCCCTTTCCCCCAAACTTTCGTAGCTCATACCAACATTGAGCCTTTTCCCAACTCCTGTTGCGTTTACGGTCTACTGGCAGCCACTCCGTTAAACGGATGACCCGTCTGTTGTCCCTCACGCGCATGCCTTGACCTGCCCATGCCCATTTCCTTCGCTGAAGTTGAGCTAGAATGTATTGCACACGACTTTGTTCCATAATTCACAGTGCTATTGTTATTTCTATAGCTCGTTGGGCCGATCTAAGCTTCCTTTCAAGTTGCTTACTGAGACCCCAAGTTGCTGCCCCGTACGTCACTACCGGAAGAACGCATTCAATATATACCAACTTTCTGAGTGACAGAGATGCGACAAGATGAATTTACAACAACATATATACGAGCCAAAACGACCCAGCGCGGAAGGCGTGAGCGAGCGACCACATGACGGCACAATGGAACCCAACGCGGACTACAAAGCTTGGTGGCTGCGCCGGCGAAGGAGAGGGTAATGGCACCTGATGGACGATAAAATAGCGACAATAATTCATTCCGGGAAGTGCAGTGAAGTGGCGATTGCGGCGGCCGCGAAGTTGTTTCTCCCGTGACAGATGCCGCTAGCTTGACCTGGGCCAAATGCTTGTGACGTTGTCCGGCCGCCATAGGAAGCGCCGTTTCCCCTCCTGTCTTGTTCTTGCTCGGTGCCCTAGGGCAGCAGCGTGAAACAACAGCAGCTCTTCAACTGTACTTTAAAACAATATTGAAGTAATTATCTGCTGATGTGTTATTTGTGGGCGTTGATGTAGCTGTATTGTGAAGGTTATCCTGTGCTGTAGTTGCTTAATGGGATAATTGGTGTCCCTCTCTAAAGCAGAACCCGAACATTCGTATGATTGAACATGCTATGCAGGTCATCAACCTTAGATATACCCTTGAAAAAATGAAGCTGCCTCCTTCCCGCTTTTTCAGTTACATCTCACTCATTGTCAGTTTCAGCACTGGCGAGCTACACCAGGGTCCCTCAAGCCCTCAAGTCACTCTCATATACGCTCATTCCAACTCTGAGAGGCCGGGGCGATCTATCGAATTTCCGAGAACTCATACGGACTCAGGACTCATCGTAGGCTCACGACTCTCATGGATTCATTTGGCACAAACGCAAACGGGATGAAAACGCCTATTATTCCAGAACTCATATGCATTGAGAACTCCTATAACTCATAGTTTATGTAAACTCAGAACTCTTGCAACCTCACAAATACGCAGGTTAACACTTCGTAGGTGCTCAGAGGTAATATGGGCTTCGAACTCACACGAGTTCACAAATCACAGGGGGTTCCACAAATACCATAGCTGAATTCATGAGATCAAATTGTTCCGCGGGACCTCGCCAAGGTTCAAAAATTTTACCAGGGCCACCTACAGTTCTGGCTGCAGGTTCCATCAATGCTTGCGTATGTCTTGATTACCAACGTGTCATTCATAAGGATATCACGCACGCACTTCCCTTGATATGAGCCGGGTGTGCATTACTGGGCGGATGCAGCTGAAAGCAAGGATGGGGAAAGAATGGGTATTGGAATTCGAGATGGTAAAAAGATCGACAAAACGGGAAAACAAGAAGGGAGAGTTACACAGGACGAGTACCAAGTGTTCCGGAAAGTGACCCTTCTTGTGTCCCCGTCTTGTCGCGCTTTTTAACATGCCCACGTCGTTTGAGCCACCAGCCCATCTCCCTGCATTGAACGGGCATTCGGCATGGATCCGTGCGCTCACTGGTTCTCCTTCCAATTATACTTTATTTCTGACTTTCGATTGGTTGGGAAACCTCAGCAAGGCATAATGTGCAGTGCTTCCGAAGCGTCGAGGTTTGGCGGCACTCCTTAAGTTTTGGTATTTCCGAAAGCTACTGGTCTTATTGTTCGAATAGCGTGGTTTGTCTAGTCCACAGTGTGTTTCTGCCTTCCTCGCGCACCCTGCTGAGTGGGCAGCAGCTAGGTGCGAACCATTGGCGAAGTACGGCGTGATTACCAGAAAAAGGCTGTACGGGGACAAGAAGAAAAGACTCAGGACGAAGCTGAATTTAGGTGAGGTATGACGTCATTTCGTGTCTGTTCTTTTCGTTCCTATATAGTTACTGTAGTGAAAATATACCAGCAAGCCTAAGTCGCTGTCTTTAAACATATTAGAGCTCTGAGAAGTACTTTTGGGCATTACTCCTTCGGTACTGAAGTGAGTGCACGTAATATAAGAGAATTTGTTTGTCCCACTGACTTTGGAAGTAATTGGAGGAAAATTTTGATTGTGGCGTCACATGTTGTCAAGTATTGGTCCTCGCAGAGATGTCACAGCAGCTTGTGTATGTAGACGTCATATGGATATCAATAAATGAGTGGCAAACGACGCACACCAATTGCAGTTTAACAACAGTGCGAAGTAGCGGGCTAGTAGAACTGAATTGTAGCGCCTATTCGCGAATTCACGACTCAGAGTTCGTGGCGTAGTCTTGCAAGGGAAAAACAACACGTATGGCTTCCGCAAGTACGTGCACGGCGTAACTTTATCTTTCCCTTGTGCTTAGATTTTTCGTTGAAGCGTCTAATGGTGGTTTGTCATCGAGGCAGGGGCGTTCTTTCTGATATACGAATAATCACGAGTGTTTTAAAACGCCACCCGCGACAGCACGCAGATCGCAGTTTGGTGAAACCATATGACGTTCTGATCAAGATTAAAATTTTTTTGGGTGAGATTAACGCTTTGGAGAGGAAAGTTGCGCAATGGTGCTGTGTGAGAAATGCATTTACCTTTGGCAGCATTTATGACCACATAGAGGTAAGTAAGTTTGGTGTAGCCTGGTTTTAGAGCCCACTACAGGGGAAAAGAGCACCGGAGTTTCGATGCGGGCAAATAAATACAGAGCCAATGAGAATAAAAACTGCACAGAATAAAAAATTTACGACGGAAAAGACAAGAAGATGGATTGTGTTATTGCGTTTTTTTTATGCTTACACGTTTTCGCACTGCCGGCAAGCGTGTGCCATGCTGGAACGTTTGCGCTGGTTGTGAGTTGGGTACTGCGGAACAAAAGATAATCTGAAATGATCGCTTAGGAAGGTACAAACGCGTTAAAATTGTGCTAATAGTATTAACAGGTTCTGAAGCAACATCTTGGTGCTGTAGGATTGTATCGTGCGTTTTTAGATGGGAAGCATTTCATGCTCGGGGCTGTGTCCCTCCCTCTATTGTTGCCGTTGTTGTCCGCCGTCCGCACTCTACTGCGCATGCGCGTCTCTTCAGCCCCATCAGCGTTTGGCCTGACGTCAGCGCAGTCCACTATAAATAAAAGAAATAGTTAGGCGGCGCCCGGTTGCGATCCCACGACTCTCTAGCCGCAACGGGAGGTACGTGGCGCTCTTCCCACTGCGCTACAAACCGAGACGGGAGCATGTGCTACGAACGTGCCTTATGGTCTTCACTCATTCAAACTACGTCAAGAAGCTACTGATACAACGAAGGCACGCGAAGCTGAACGTCAACGGAAACGACGAACTGAAAACTTTAGAGGAGGATGTTGAATTTCCTGTGGGAAAGCTGTGGCGGGAAGTGCCACTCATCGCACTCATCGGTGCACCCAATGCATTCGCATTTCCGCACTGGGGCTCCTCCGGTCCGGCTTCGGTCGGGTTTGGAGGGGCTCCAACACACCCTAAACGCCCTAAACCCTTCGGGGAGGTGGGGGGAGTTTTTTTTTTTCTTGGAGGTTGAACTCAGAGATCGCCTATTGCTCAAGATTCCTATGCCATTAAACGAATCTGTGGCAGTGTACTACGGCTGGCCTTTTTGCTCAAATCACGCGGTGCATAGGAACGTCGTGATAGAGTCAGTTCTAAATTTTTAATTACTTGGATGTGCCCCGTGATTAACTGGGGAACATAGCGAGCATTGATTGGTTGAATACAATCAGGGGAATTACTAAGCTAGACGTAAATGGACACTTGGGGCTAGAGTGAAAGGTGAACAGTTTAGCCGCGCCAGCGGAACGAAGAAAATGACCGGCACAACAGCCTTCGTACACTGCTTGGTGCAGTTCAAGCTTGGGACGCATTTCCACTGGCAACCCATCAATTCTCTATCTCAGACTCCCTTTGGCAAGTGCGTCGGCCTCCCCTTACGCACAGCGACTGCTCGGACACCTGGTTGGGCTTCGCCGCGATTTGAAAAACCTCAGGCACATTTCTTAATAAGCGTTTCAGAGAAACTAGGGATTAAGGGATATCAGGATGTAGCGCCAGGGAAAGCAGAGACGCCCATCAAGCGAGGAAGGGTGACGCGAACGGATTACGCTTGTTTTAGAAACCGTTCTGCGCATAATTTTAAGGAGAACTCACCGGATCACACTCTTACAGGACTTACTAATTCATTACCCAAGGGACGAAAAACCATTGTGCGCCAATACAAAAAGAATTACAGTTGTGTGAAAATGTTCCTAAAGGCCTAGTTCTCTTATTATAAAAATATATGACTTGTGTGGTTCAATAAACGATAAGCGCTGCTGAACAAGAGGACGCAGGTTCGATTCCCGGCCGTGGCCGCCACTTTTCTGATGGAGGCAAAAAGCAAAAACACCCGTGTGTGCGAGACTTCGGCGCACGTTAAAGATCCCCGGATGGTCAAAATTAATCCTGAGCCCTCTACTACGGCGCGCTCAATCTCCTGTGAAGTGTCGGCGCGTTAGACCCAACAATCAATCAATCAATCATCAATAAAAAAGCTCTGGCTTGCTTGACAGTGATGTCCATGCACTGCAAACTAGCTTAATAGAACTAGCTTAATGTCTTTCTTGTTTGTATTTTATTCCAGAAAAGCAGTAATGCTTTTTGAAAATAGGCACATAGGCCGTTAAGAACACTTTCATGGATCCGTAAAACTTTTCGTATTGGTGGACGTTAGTTTTTAAGTCCGCGGGTCCTGAATTAGTCAGCCCCTTATCAAGGAAAAATGCTCCTTCATGTTTTATTACCGAGCAGACCCTGATTACTTCAATGTGGCCGTCTTCCGGAGCAAAAACTTTCCATCTAACTGCCGCGCTGTTTGACACTTATTTCTATTACCATCCGTAGCGACCAGTGAGAACCGCTGGCTGCTTCTCGCAGGATCTTGTGAGAACGTATACTCGTACGTCCGCTTTTCCGCGTGTACTACAAAGAAAACGGGTGCAAGAAATCTTAACGACAAGAATTTTCCCTCCCTCTAGTTTTTTGTGACAGCATTATACCTTTGTAGTTGAAAGGTTGCAATGCGCTGCACCAGCGCTGCACCAGCGGCGCCTTGCTGTGAGGAAAGCAATCGGACTTGATTTTTAACAGGAAGTGAGGGAGTTTGCGTCGGAGTAACTCAATATCACCAGCTGCGAAACTTCCCGTAGGCCCCATGTATGAAAAATCGGTCCTTGGCTGGTCCTCTGCACTCAGGGCAAACAGTAGAAGCCTGGCGCAAGCTGACAAGCCTGCCATCTGCCGACAGGAAGGTGAAGTTGTACGAAAATCATGAAAGAAAAACAGTGGAGACATGTAAGCAAACGAAACCGTATGTAATGTTTCTAAATTTTAAACGCAATCTTTATTTGATTAACTTGTGTTGATAAGTAAATGTTCAGCAAAGTTAAGTTTTGGCCCGCTAGGTTCCGCCACTTGTTCCTCAGCTTCATGGAGGAAAGAAAAGGTTAGGAGAGGCCCTGACGTCACATTTGTGAAGCCGAGTCCCGCCATGACTTGAGCCCACTGAGCCCAGCACTCTATCCCATCATCCTTTGCTATCCCCGGTTTGGTTTGACTAACGTGGCGTCGCCCTGCCCTCCCGCTTCGCAGCGAAAACAGCTTCGTCGCTAATTCCTCGGTGCGATGTCATGTTCTAAGATGTTGATTTCGCCTTCAATTTGCCCATGCTAACCCTCACCCAAAGTTTCAATCAAAAAACGGCCTTCGTTTTTGAGATAGAAGGACGATTTTTCAGCTCTTAAGCTTGGGAAAGTAGCGTTTGTCGTCGTCATAGCAACAGGCTCGCGGGATGGCGAACGCATACGAGTTAAAGCCGCCTCCGACGGCGGAGTTTTCAAACTGGCCTAATCTAAAAACGTTTGTCGTGGCGACTGTACTGGTTTGCAAGCGTTGCGAGGCAGCCACATACCAAGCGCCGTAAAAATTTGTTCGTTCTATTTGCCCAAATTTGGCCGCCGCAGTTGGAAACAAGTAAGCAACACTGTCCATGGGCTCAATAAAAATGACGCCACTTCCTCCACACTTTTTGCAATGCATTGGAATGCTAGGGGCCTCTCCTGAGTTTCTTTCCTCCATGCTCAGCTTCAATGACGAAGCAGGTCTACTCCTACGGCCCGGACGCCGAAGCGGAGTTTCGCAAATGGTTTATGTTTAAGAACGCTGGTATCAACTCCGTTTTCAGCTACAGTGGGCACGATAACAAGGATTATAAAACGCCGACCAAACAACTTTTCTTCGCCCAAGAGAGTTCGAAAGAATGTGTCTCACTGCAAACAATGTGCGGCGGTGAGCACATGCCGTTGGCCGATGAGTATCCCGTCGCAGAAGTGGCTCTGTGAGGGCGCGTTCAGGTGCAGGGCTGCCATCCAGGGCCAGACCCCGTGGTCGGCGTCATGCGGCTCAGCACTGGTGGAGGTCCTTGTACTGTCCGTGGTGATCACAGGGCGGCCGCATTCGCTGGCTGCGCCAACAAGGCGCCCACAGTGCGGGGCTCGTACCCTGATCCATGCTCTCCATTTTGTAGCATGCCTGCAGAATTGCTACAGCATAATTTTGCTAAATTGTCCTATTTGAGCTTGCGTACCAATTGGCACCTGCGCACCTGTTCGCAATAAATGTATGAAACACGATATGTTTGGACGATTGACTCAGTTGTGATAAAAATGGCGACCCTGGATATAATCTGCCACCATAATTCAATGCGTAACAATTACCACGCTCATATAGTAAACAGAACTTTAGTTTTATGAGTGTAAATTCCGTTTTAAATATTTCGGGATGTCTATGCGTCTTTTTACCTGTTTCGACGCAGGGTACCTAATTCACGGCCACTACAGCCTGGAGCTATAATGTTGTCGGTATATATTTCAAAGGCAACACACCGGATTCACGCAAGCGTTTCATCGAACGGCATTGGCAAGAATTTCGACCAAAAGACAGTTACCGAGATTTTTTGAAAGAGATAACCTCCCTGCTTGTTCTGATATTTGCGGGTCACAAACCTTTACTGGGAACTCTATGCAAGGTTAAAAACTTAAATTTAAACTACTAATATGACCCGGACTCCTCAATGAAAAAAAAAACTGCGGAGAAACACGAACAACACAAGAAGAAACATACGACACAGGTATGTTTCTTCTTCTGTTGTGTGTGTTTTTCTGCACAGTTTTTTTTACTAGGAACCAGTAGCAACTCACTCAGTTTGTCCTTCTGACCTTCTAGAGTCTGACTTCGAAGAACGGAGCTCGGTTAATTAGAGATGAGCACTCTGCTTGAGGCGGTAGTGACCCCATTATGCCAGAAAGTAGCCCGCTATTGCTAAAAAGTGTTGAACAGCAGTTTGCGTTTGTTGAAAATCAGCAAAATTTCTAGGTGTCGGGATATAGGAACCTGCAACACAAACACACCACACAGTTTCGATTTTTGATTGTAAAAGGGGTTTGTGGGGCGACATTTTGAATTATATGTGTTACGTATACGAAAAGTAAGAAGATGCCATAATACAAAGCTCGTTTGAGCACGAATTACGCTATGGTATTTAAATAGAACTAAATTGCAGTGCGGGACACCACGCGAAGGTCAAACAAGTCAAACTATCACGCTATACGTCACAACCAGATTGACCTTGGAGGATATGCAATTCATTTTCCACTTCCTCTGAACATTTAACGTACCGTGATGTTTGTGCCCAGTGTATCCCGAATATTTTCGAACAGCGTAATTCAAGTAAAAAAACACCAGTGAGAATAAAATGAAGAGCCTATAATGTAATTTTGTTCAAATTTTTGTTCTTCAGGAAATTACTGTGCTTGCCCTCTTGGAGATTGTCGCTGTTAGGTGAATTGCAGCAGTAAAAATCAGAATGTGTGTTCTTTAGACGTGTAAACCATGTATGTTTAGAAAGTGCTATCGGAACAATGGAGTTGTGTAATTAGGCAAGAGGTAACTTCGTTTAGATAAAAATAAATCATAACATTTTTTTCTGACGCGATTTTTTTGTACGCGTGTAAGACAAAGCATTGGACGTATTGACCGCGCAGTCCATAAAACATTGCTCTCTCTTACGCGTTACCTCAATTGTTATACTAGGGGAATACTGCTTGCATCCTTGCTGCAAACACAAACGGTTGATCGCATATATTTCAACAAGTTAAATTAACCGTCTGAAGTCATTGCCTCCAATAAAGGCAATGGCTCAATCTCTTAGGTACTTCGGATTGGTTCACAGCTGCAGTCCCGTAGCGCAAATGGTTACGCTTGCGAGCACAAAGCCTATTCACTAGGCGAGAATTTTTTGTAATTTGGATGGGACCACTGTGACAATATAATGTGTGGGGTGCCTATGAGCTTTGCCCTGAATTCTCCCAAAATAATGTTAAATGTGCGAAAAAGTGTGGGTTGCAATTCAACGGAGCTTGGGAATTGCAGTAAAGATTGAAGAATTCTAGTAAAACAGTTGACCCCCCAACTTTGCTCATGCACAGTCACAGCCGGGATACTCTGCTCATAAACAGCCTGGACAGATAAGCTATAGGCGCTCCCCGTAAAAGCCTCGATCGGCAGTCAGTAGTGGATCACAGAATAACGGTCATACAGATGGCAATCGGGAAATACTGTGCTTTCTAATTCAGCACTTCGACTGTATTGTGGCACTGTGGCACTCTGCTGTAATGATTATTTTGTAATATATGAAACAATTTATACTGTACATTTTTGTTGCTTGGGTAACATCAAAATTCACCTAAGAGTGGGCAACGCCAATTCTCTGAACAAATGGGGTGAATGCGGTTAACAAATATCCCGTATTGCACTTTCTTCTGTACTGAAACTCATTCCGAAACGTATAAGGAGCAAGCGATAGTGCACAAAGCTCAATAAAAATACATTTTTTCTAACAGTAGCGCGTAAGAGCTTATAGGTTTGTTTTCACCGTGATGGCTGACGATAATAAGAGCGACTTTGGTGGCGTTTGAACTGTAGCGTACGGCTTCTACAGCGGTGTGAAGGCACAGCACCAAATCAATATAGTTGAAAATCAGAGGCGTTTCTCCATCATATCCGTAAAAAAGATAGTCAGAATACTCCCACCCGTGGTCGCAATGCGCGCAGAAACTGCTGTTTTAATAATAAAAAGTTTGAAGTCCTGTAGCCGGGAAGTCAGCACTAAAACTCGCCAAACCGTCATGTGCGGAAATCGCTATGCAGTTACCGACCTTATCTAGCATCAAGCAGGCGCCTCTCATCTTGTGACCTGAGATGCCGGTAATCTTTCGGCATCCATTATCTAAGCACAACGGAACGGAGGACGTAATATTGCCCAATATCCTTGGTTGCACAGCCATATCGCTCGCTTTCGAAAGCCTATTTAGATAGGCAAGCAGCCATTTGCGTAAGCTATGAGGAAGATTTTGTGATAATATGTACATACCATGCGCAAACTCCCCTATTTGATGATCGGTCTAGTGACGCCTCAGACATAACGTAAGCTATAAAGTAGGACATGGCGTTTCTGCAAATTTGTTGGCTGGGGCGTGAGATGACGTCATTGTTTTTACAATATTACGACCACCGCGCAACTGTCTGAACCGGACGTTACGCGTAACCCCTGCAAGTAAAGGTCAGCCCAACGCGTTTACATCAACAAAAGCACGCAATGGCGTAAGTGACGCTTACCAGTTTCTTGCGATGACACAGTCTTACTGCCAAGAAGAGCCACGAAAAGTGTTGCTATCGTCAGTGATAACAAATTCATGACGATGGCCAAGGGCGCTGAACGCTAATGTCAACAAGCCCAATAAGTACGCCGGGGTTGCGGAGCGACTGGGAAACTCAAAGCAACCCCCTGTGCGCGGCTCCTTCGCCTGTGAACTCGTTTCCGACTTAATCCGGTGGCGCCAATCGCCGAGGAGCGCTAATCGCAAGTTCCGAGAACGGAACTTGACCCGGCGTTGACGTAGTGGAGCTGAAACTTGAACCACCCTGGGAGGCAGTGACCAGAGATATGCGCAACCCATATCTCTATTGCGCAGGACTCCTTCCCTCCCTCTGGCTAGCGGCTATGTAACTGATTTTTTGACACACGCACTCAGTACCTATCCAAAATCTTTCTGCGTGTTTTGCTGAAAACAGCTCAAAATTACCAGAACACTTAAGGGGGCATGCGGAAAAAATAGAAGTTTGTTTTATTCGAAAGATTTCGTGTTTTATAGCGCCCCAAGCGCTTCTACGGCAGAAAATGATTCTGTATTCACTGACAAATTAACCAGTTTATATTAAAATTTTGATACTCCCACCACATCGTGTGTTTTCGCGACGTCAGAAATCAAGTCATCAGTGCGTGTATTCAAATGAACTTCCACTGCGACATTCGGCTCTGCAGCCTTGCTTGCCGCCAGTCCTCAATCTGCAGTCATCATCATCACGGACCGTCGTCTGCCGCTGCTTTGTTTTTGACCGTATTTGCACCCGGCTTGTTTTTGTTAGTGGGCGAAGTAACCGTTTCGTGAAACATGGGGTATCCTCGACAGGGTTGCCACTGAGTTTTGGGTCAATATCGCCAGACGGCCAGCAAAAAGTCGCCGAATGTCGCCGGCGATTTTCGCTTTAGAATTCGCCAACAGTGCCGCCACACTAAATATCTACGGCAACGCCTAATAATAAAAGCTCCCAATTATGTATAACCCCATAAAAATCAGCAACGTTCATGTTTTTCAATGCCAGTCGTATGGTACGCTTCATAATGCCTGGTTCTTCGACTAGCCGTTAGCCGGCGCCGCAGGAAAAGCCCACTCTGGAGTAAGCAGCGGCGGAAAAAAAGCAGAGAAGTCGATAAAGTGTCATCCCAAGCAGGGGTAGCGGCAGGGCAGAATTGAAAAGAAATCTGAGTTGAGGGTCAACTAAATTTAAGTTACTAAGATAGGCTAGATGGCGCATGCCGTTACGTCGATTCAAAGGGGAGGCCTTTGATCATCATCATCATCACTTTGGCGGGAAAAGCCAACTTTGGCAGCGGTTTGCGCGCAGGCGGCCGCGGCCGCGGTGCAGCAATCCTCCCTGTTCTGTGAGACTGTGGCACAACCAGCACAACCACAGCTTGGGGAGCGCGCTCCTCCAGGGAGTTTGTTCTAGTAACGTTGCTTCGAGGCTCGAGCGGAAGCTCTCCGTACTCTTGTGCGCTCCGTACTCGCCACTATCGGGGCGCGCGGTGGCCCCGCGCCGTTTCACGCCAGCTACGTCGCCGCTGAAGGCCTGGGTCGCACTAGAGAGGCTTTCTTGTCGCACAGGCCACCCGTTTTCGGGAGCAACGCGGCAGTAGACCATTTACGCTGTCGTAGCCTACGCGGGGGCAGCGGGGGCAGCGGAGGCTCGGTAAGCGCCACTCGCCAACACCAGCGGGCTGGGCGCACGAAATCTCCGGACAATCCGGCCGCCGAGCCACCAAACGACCAGCGAGAATTTTCTCGCCCCGCCGCCGACCCCTCGCCGCGCACGCAGTCGTTCCTAACGGAGATGCTCCCCGAGATGCAATCTCGTTGTTGCAGCAAGCCAGTAGCTTGATCGAGTCCCTTTCAGGCGCTCTAAAGGTTTCCCTGGAGGCACCGAAGCTGTCAAGGCCACTGGTGAGGCTGGAAATATCAGTTTACCGCGGTTACGAGGATACCATCAGCGTGACCGACTTCACTATATGGGACTCAGCGACAGCGATATGCTCGCGCGTGTCGTGCCAGTCGTGCTTACGAAGCGAGCAGCGCAGTGGTACCAGCTTGCCGGTCACCGATCCGCCACGTTCACTGAACTCAAGGCGGCAATCCGTCGCTAATTTCTTCCAGTGGACTGCCATCGGAGGACGCGGCGTGAACTGGAGCTGCGCACACAAGCTCCCTAGGAATCCCTCCTAGTGTTTGTGCGGAGTATGGAGAAGCTATATCAAATCGCCGAACCGGCAGCCCTGAACGATGAACGCGTCGAGAGGGTTATCAGGCAGGCGCAACCCACTTTTGCGGCGTACCTGCGCGGCGCTCGGTTCCGCGACCTGGAGGAGCGAGCCGCTGAGGCGAAGCGGATACAGGGCCACATACTCGCTTCCCTAGCGTATCGCCCTCTTCCTCCGGCGAGCGAGGCTCTTGAGCCCCGCTGCGCGTGGAAGGGAGCTTCCTCTTTTTCTCGCCACCCGCCGGACGCCGCCCACGCAATCGGAGCGGAAGACAAAGGTCTGTTGGAAATTAGTGAACGAGCTTTGGACCCATACACTTACGGACGCCACACGGCCAATGCCAGGAAAAAGCCTGCAACAACCGCCCTGAACTCTCAGGTCCGGCGGCAGGCGGAGACACTCCAAGGGATGCCAATCGCGGGAAAACCCGTGGTGGGCTGCGCTGTTTTCGTTGCAGAAAAGAGGGCCACATGAAGCGCAACTGCTCCCAGCCGCCGGCGCAGTTGGGAAACGCAGGTGACGGCCGAGCGGGAAAGCCCGTTCGGCCGAAGTTCGGCAGCACACCGCAATGAAAGAGGCGGATTCTGGCCCCTCCCAAGGCCGCCCGGGTTACCACGTCGGAGGGCCTGCTCCGTTCATCAGTGTCGTCATTGCGGGCCGAGAATCCCGGCTTTATTGGACACGAGAGCTAGCGCTTTGTTCGGAGACGAAATGTTGTACGTCTTGCAACAGCGTTCTGTTCGCCTCAGGGAGTGCCGAGCTGCGTTCAGCCTTGCCAGCGGTGTTGCGCGTGCCGCGGCGCCGCAAGGTTGACAGTTCGATGGTACGGGCGGAGGAGTCGATGTCGTTTTATCCGCCTGCCAAGCCAGAGTGTCCCCGTGATTTTGGGCCGCGACTTTCTTCGGAAGTCCAGAATTACGATCGACATTACGATCCCGCTTTCTGACCCCCGATGACAACCCCCATGCCGCCGCCTCGACATGACCACGCCTCGGGCGAAATAAGACCGATAAGACACTGAACAGAGACGACTGAAACTTTCGAACACCGCATGACCGCATCACGCGCAGAGGTCATGGCAGAGGTATTGCGGCCGTGTCAAAGCAACACCGACTAGGCAGAGCAACGCCACCCAGACTGCAAATAATTTCCTCTAGGTGGCGTTGGGCAGAGCCGTCGGGACGGACGGAGAAAGAGAAGTGGGGGAGCGAGAGTCCCAAGCCGAAATTCGCCATAAAATCGCCATGTCGCCATTTGTGATTTTCGGTCGCCACGGGCCTCTCAAAGTCGCCAATTTGGCGAAAAGTCGCCACCAGTGGCAACCCTGATCCTCGATGAACAGGGTCAGGTAAGACAACGTCGCTTACGCCAGTGGGCCAGTGTCGTGTAAGACAACTCCAAAGCGACGGAGTGCTGTGCAGCTAAAACAGCTTAGCTCGCCCAGTAGCAACAGCAGTGCGCATCGGTACTTCTATTTTTACGTGTATTTTCGTAACTTTCATTGTTTACGGCACCATTATTACTGCTGTAAAATGAATATGCGTTACATTTAGGCGCAAATAGCGAACTAGGCAAGCTTGTGCGCCGTGCCTAATTTGCGTTTGCTTTTGCCGGCCTCCACCAATCGCGCAGCTGGGCGCATTTGACATCATAGGTTCTGTTGTAGGAAATAAGCTAGTGCGTGGCGTGACCATTCCTTTTTTTCCTGATTATATAGCTAATTTGAGCGATGTGTGTGTTAAAAGTGGTGTCAGTATGGTTCTAACGAGGCAACCTTTCGAATGAACCAAACGTGTTTTGTCTGCATGGTTCTTTATACATTATTTGTTCTGTAGTGATTGCGAAAACACGAATTGGGGACCTCGCGTGCCCTTTAATTGTTATTTTAATCTTCTACAGCATTAGCCTCTTTCTTGTCTCGGGCACAATAACTGAGCCCGCACCCGCATACGCATTGCCAAGCAAAGATGACATTTAGAGGGGACATAATTTACTACCTGCCCAATGCAAACAGTCTAATTAGCACGCTTGTATCATGTTGCGCAAGTGGCAAGCCGCACTTTGAGCGTTTCATCCAGTATCCGTACTGAGGCCGTAAGGTTTTAGTGAGCGCGTGAAGCCAGCTCACGCTCACGGATGTAATCCCCCTCCTCCTGCCCCTCTTAAACAAAACAGGGGAACGGCCGGTGATGTGCGCGCACCTTGACGGGAAGGACACCGGGCAAAACGTCGCTCCAAGAGCCCTTCAAAAGGAAGGCAACCTCGTGTCTTTGGGCAGTCGACCATGCTTTGTGTGCTGTTCTTGGGTCATTTTCTTCGGTAATTTCGGCCGTATTTGGTTATTTTTTAGACCGATTTGTCCCGATTATATCGATGGTAATTTGATCGCAAATTTGAGAGAAATAGTGGAGATACTAAAAAAACACATGATTCAGTGAAGGTTCCCAAGAAATTTTAAATATATAAGGGTAATTGTACGGTAATTTCTACTTCCCTTTGATTGTGTCACTTCAATGTTAACGGACACTTAACACACTGATAACTACGTTTCTAGTGCTAGTTTATATTACTCCGCTCCTATCCGTATTACGTCACTTTGACAAGTTGACAAGTATTGAGTATTTTTTGCTTTTACTGGTTTTTCGTGGCTAGAATGGAGTTGAGGGAGTTACAAAAGACGACTTCTTTGAAATTTACGACAGTTGTATTAAGTGCGGAGCACTTTAGGGGCTCGCGGTGTCATCGTAGCTCGCTCGCTGGAGCTAAGTGAAGCCAGACGGCGTTCTGTTGTCGCGGCGTCCCACAGAGGCTTCAAAAGTCAAGCGGTTTATATAGTCATAAGCATTCGAAACTCGGCAACCGCTGCTGCTTGTCATACCCCGTTGTTTAGCGCAAAGAAAACTGCAGGCAGATTTGAGGCAAAATATACGTAATTAGGCGGCAGCACCCGCGTTCATTTAGTTAGGAACGCTCGTTGGGTTTGTTCTTACGGCAGTAAGCGAAAAAAGTGGCAGTACAACGCCGGCACGTGCGGAAGGAACAGCAAGCACAAAAAGAGCAGAACTCACGCTGGCGCAGTTTCAGGCAGAGGAAGCGCGAGCACTGTGAAGGCGGGTAATTTGAATTTCATTGGACAAACCTCTGCTTCATCCATCAAGACAGGAATAAGAGAAGGCGGCGAAAAGCGTGATGGATGGTGCCAGTGAGCGGATATCGGTACAGCAGCCCATTATGGCGAATCACTACTCTGCACTTCCGACAACTCACGTTGAGTGGAACGGCTTGACTTTTTTTTTGTCTTTACGCCCTGTTTAACTAATGCTATTTGTTGAAAAGCCTATTTAGTTCTTGATGATGATGATAACGCTTCGATAATCTTGCGAAGGGGCTTGGAATACTAGAATTCCCTGTACCTTTCTGCAGATTGTGCCGCTCTTTATTTACAGCAAGCACTTTCTGCTTACGGTATTCCAAGAGCGACAGGGAAAGAACTGTAACCGGGTGACCGAGTCTACATTACAGAGAAGTGTTTAAAGGGGCCTATACTCGCGCCAGTAGTTAGATCCCGGGTCGCTATTCAAAAATTGCTCTCAGGATTTTGGCGTGCTTTAGAGATCCCAGGTGGTCAGTAATCAGTAGCAGGTGTAGCTTCGTCACGTTAAACCCTGAAAATCTAAAATGAAAAATTGGTCGCAGTGAGGAATGGAACCTCTCTCCATATAACCCAACAGGTCCCAATGTGCGCAATTTCGGAACCAGAGAAAATATGAAGACGCCCATGTGTTCTAGGGACGTAAAGAGACACTGAAGTGAATTTTTCTGTCTTGTCATTCGCATCGCTGTATAGTTATTTTAGGGGCGAAGCTCCTAAAGCCATGGGTCTGTCCATTCCTTGTGTCTCGTGGTACATGACCGCCGCATGCTTTCGGAGATGTCGCAAAGTGGGCCGCGTTGCACGCGCAAGAACCGGCTGCAACCGGCGGCGCAAACTCGGCACCGGGAGCGCGAGCTTCTCTGTGTTCGCCAACGGAGGCGCGAGCGCACGTGCACTGCGAGGGGGAGATCACGCAAGAGATCACGCCACGAACGCAGGCAGTCGTTCTCGGAGATCGAACGAGACGGAAGGACCTTTGCTCGTTTCCTCTCGTCTTGTTCGGGCACAAGTTCGCCCTAAATAAAAGTTCTTTCTTTACCGTTGTGTCCCATCCTACGTGACAAATTGTGGTGGAGGTGCGGGGTAGTCTTCGATGGCGCGGGGTCTTTCACCAGGTCTGCGCCTGGGAGCATTGACTCCGAAAATAAAAGTTGATTTGTACAATCTACGCACACAGTCTTACGTCTTTCTTAATGATGTAATGGGCGAACTTTCACGGGAAAGTTACGGTTACCGATGATCTCCCCCTCTCGAGCTTCGCCCCACTTATCATCATTCATTCCGTGGATATGGCGTGATTTTTTCCTATAATAAATAATTCGACTGCTCAGGTGAATTGTACAAAATTTGCCTATATGCAATTGGTGGCAGAAGCCTAAACAACATGCGCAGTTCGTGGCTTCTACGCCGACTACCTTAACGATGTCGTTTTAATTTGGATCTCAGCTTCCAAAATTTTGATGTCATGTCCTTTATGTTGAATATCGACGTTTATTTCGTTGACGCACAGACCGTAATGGCCGAACGTGGCAGCATTAGGTTAAACGTACCCCTGGAAGCAGGTTGGTGCGTAGTTATAACAGACGTGTTAACATCAGCGGGGAGGAGAGTGCGAGGAAAGCGTTGTTTTCGTACGCATCTTGTTTCAAAAGGGGGTAAATAGGCCGAAGCAAGTGTGAACATAGCTTACATATGCACGCCCTGCGGCAATATCACCCTCTTTCTCATTATAACCTGTTGAACTACGAAGAAACTACTCTTGCCCAATTCACAGAACCAATTTTTCTCACCCCAAATGGCTACATTGCCTTTAATTTAACCCAGTATCTCGCAGATGGTGAATTTTATTCTCAGCCAGGCACCCTATTAAGCATCCCTATAGAGCCCACCCAGCCCTCCGGACTCTTTCCTTCTCTCTTCTCTTCCGGAGTTGTGTATGAAAACCTGACGACCAGTGATGACCTGGGCACCTAGAATCTGTTGCACTCCGGGGCAGAGATTGCCACATTGTCACTAGGGCTCCTAGAATAAGAAAACAGATCTATTATCTGCAAGATAAAGTTCTTCAGTGTCCCTACTAATACTTCGACTATAAGCATCCGATAGGATATTATGCTATGGTAATTAGGCACTCTTTTCTACTCCACTCAGTGTTTTTTTGAAAGAGCCAGTTAGGCCGCATTATTCGCCACACGGCAGACAGAGAAAGGAATGAAGGAAGAATAATACAGTGCATGAAAGGCTGGGAGGTTAACCAGGTTACTGTCCGGTTGGCTACCGTACGCAAGGGAAGTGAGGAAGGAGGGATTTAAAGAGAAAGAAAGTGTATTGAAGAGACAGGGTATAGAGCTTGAGGAGCAAGAAAAAAAAATTAAAGATAACTACAAAAACAAAACAATGCGTGATAATAAAGCATAAACTGAAACGGTAAACTAACCAAATGACAAATGAACAACCGCACACAGTGTCTCTACAATCGTCCAGACAGGCCTGTGTCCTTTAAGAAACGAAGTAAGGCTTTTGTGGCCTTTTGGGACTGTGATGGGCAACGCCTGTGAGACAAAACAGTCTGCGCAGGTAATGGCTGGTTGTAGAGTTTCCGGAGAGCGGTTGACTGGTGCAGTCTCTGCGTTTCAAACCGGGCACAGTGACATAAGAGGCGTTCTATTGTCTCGTCCGTAGCGCGCACGTCACAAGCAGGGCTGTCAGTCATGCCGATAGTGAATGATTAAGCTTTGGTGAAAGCAACCCCTATCCACAGTTGGCACAATAAGGTGGCATCCGAGTGTGTAATGTTAACGGGTAAGTGGCGCTGCCGGTCAGGGTCGGGCAAGTACAGGCGGGAGTTTGAAAACTCCCGAGTATTCCAGACAGAGGGTTTCGTTCTTTCTCTATGGCGTCGTTACTGGAGTGCTGCGGTATGCTAGTTTATGTCAAGCGGTACGCAAAATATTCGCAGATAAGGAACTCATACACGGAACCCTTGCTATCCTATTGTTGTTTTGAGTGCGAAGCAATTTAGGGGCCCGGCTTGTCGTCGTCGCTCGTCCGTGGTCACAACGTCATGCACGTAAACAAAGGCTTCGAAAAGATAATCGCTTCCCCTCGTCTGGTTTGAACCTGGGTCCCTCGCGTTACGAAACCGATGCTTCTCCCATTGCGTCAGAGAGGTGTACATTGCTCATATGCAAAATGTTTGGTGATCTTAGTGCTGCGCCGTTGCCACGAATGCTGATGTTTCTAGGCCACAAATAAGTGCACAATAGTATAAAATAGCGAAAATATCATTAATAACGCACGAATACCACAACTAAATGAAAACTCATTTTAGGGCCTCTTTATGGGCATTTTCAGTGTCTGCGGCGGCCTATGTTGTCTATTTTCGGTATCAACACCAAACTGATATTGAAACTAGTCAATAAAGGGCGCCACAGCCCCTCTGCCGAATCACTGCTCAGCACTTGACAGCGTTCACCTTGACTTAAACTTGTGTAATTTTTTTTAATACGGTAGCAAAGCAGTACAGCAAAGTACCGTTTCTTTTGAATTTTTTGCCGTCAGTGCCGTTTAGAACAACAGTAATGAATAATTCCACATTACTAAAACATCCTCCTTCTGAAGGGTATTACTTCACGTACTGATGTTGGTGTTTTATCATTATATTGTGTGAGGGCTGATACTGCGAATAACCCACAATTCCATGACGTTGTTTTTTGGTGGTAAGCGGATATGGCACGTGAGACTCTACTTGACGCAAGTTTTGTGGTCGGTAATGAAGCACACATGCATACCACCGAGAAAGAGGGGTAGCATTTGCTTGACAATGATCTTTGGACTGCTGGGAAAAAGAAAGGGAACAACTATTTAGGTGCTATTATGGCCGCCTCGCAATCGAAGTGTCACAATATTAACAATTTCGCTATCGTGTTCGCTGTTGGTATCGTCCATTCCTGAAAGTGGTGACACATGCAAGGTGTTTGGTCATATTTTCGTGGGGCCATGGCAATCCCACAAAAGGTGGTGAATCGCTGGGACTTTAGAAACAGTTCGGCGAAAATTGGAGTTGAATGCTGTCGGTAGTATTGCTGACATTTCCGAAGGTGATGCCGTGGTACTATGGTGCCGCCATTCGCCTTGACATCCGCTGTGAGGTCTTCGCCTGTTCGGCCTCGGCACTTAGAAAACGCTGCGGCTCAGTTCAACTAACCCTGGATATGAAAAGCTAAAGCTTGGCTTGGCCGGGTTAAGCCTCGGTTTTATTTGGCTAACCTTCAATTTAGCTGTATTATTGTAATATTTGTCCAAACCATCACTTTTTTTACACTTGTGGTCCCGCTTGCGGTGTTTTCCGAGCAATAGTAAACTGAATATGAAACTAAAACTGAAGCGGCATGCCGGGAGTACTCCGCGTAATGGTCAGACGCCGCTTGGAGTCCAGAGAAGATGGCCCGGCCCCGCTCTCATTCATTGCAAAGCTGACATGCATGCGGATAGTCACGTGGTCAGGCGCAAACCAGTTGCGGAGAGCGCATGCGCCAAGGCAACGGGAAACAGCAAGTCACGTGACTTGCTGTTTCGGCCAGCAAGTCACGTGATGCGTTGCCAAATGTGCTGCTCAGCTGCGGTGATAAGACGGTCAAGTTTACAGCGACGCTGAAACCGCTCGACAAGATTCGTAAAACTTTGCTTTAAAACCTCAATGCCGAAGAGCAACCAACAAAATTTTCGGAGGCCATCCAATATATATATTATGAGTTGTGGATGTGAAAACATTAGTGTTTGACTAAACTCCGCCGCGAAAAGCAGCCTGGCTCGGTTGTGACTGCTTTGCCGCTGGCTTGACTCGTGGCACTGTCGGCTTTCCCATGAGGCTGTGCGCATATCCGCGTGCTCACTTCCTTCGTGCCCCATTTCTAAAGCACGCGTACGGTTCGTGTCCCCGCCGCCCATGACCGCTCGATAGAAAAGCACAATGTACCACTGACTTCACACAATTATTTGAATTCGTCTTCGAGGAACTTGACCTCAAACAACTTGTCGTAAGTGGGTTATCACTGTTGTTTCTTCTTATGGCGGGTGTCCGGCGTTGCTGACGGGGGCATTAGGCGTAGTTGTGGCATTTTGTCTCGTCCTGTTTATCGTACAACTGAACTCTTTGTTGTTGCCTACGGCGGTCAGAACCACGCGATCGTATTTGTAGTGCTTGTGGTGCATGGCGGCTTTCCGAGTAGCGCCGCTGTCTGAATGCGTTACAATGCTGCCCTCATATTTCTTTGCTTCGTTAGAGTTGGCAGCTACTTCGACCCTGCGTTTCTTCCCTTTGCTGTTTCTTCAGCACCGGACACGCACGTTTTCTCTCCCAGTTTCAGGATCCTGGTTCTTCAGCAATGGCGGCTTAGTGTGGTAGACAATGGGGTGCGTTCGCTGGTAACGCGAGTCGGCGATGTCCTTTTTCCCACTGCGCAACACCGTGGTGAAAAAAAATGGGTCACGTATCTGCTCGCATCGCTGCAAATGTCACCGAAAGACGACAGTCTTCTGCTGCATCTGCCACGTACATGCCTCCCTTCTATCCTCCCCCCACCTCTGACGTTCTTCGCGTCTGGTCTCGCTCCTCGCACGATAATCCAGAGGAGGTTTGATGAAGACAATTCGATGTTCCCGCGTTCCACAGCTTGCTGGACACTTATTGGAACTTTACTGTTGTATTTGGAACGGCGCCACAAGGTCCGACCTTCAGCGCTAGCCATTTTTGCATTTTTTAGCTAAAACATTCTTTTTAACGTATATTTTTTATTTGCTATCGCAAAAATGAAGCAGCCCAGTGCTTTAATTGAAAGAGCACTGAGAATACCACTTGTGTATTGATAGCTTGTGTCAACTATGCCTAATGTTTTCGTTTTGCGAAACAATGTTGGCAAGCATAAAATGCGTTTCCAGATTCTGTTGTTTGGAAATGCTTTGCATATATAAACCTCTCGTTCAAGTATTCATTTAACTTCTAACCTGGAGGCTGAATCGAGAGACACAGTGACATATATGGTTGTATAGTTATAGAATAGCATTCCTCCTATACTGAACTTAGCTAATTAACGTAATTGTTCTGGCCATTCCAGTGTCTTTATGCACCTGTATGCATCGTGCTTGCATGTTCTGTGTCCTGTGCGTTTGTAGTGTAAGGTTTTGTGCGTATTGT
This sequence comes from Haemaphysalis longicornis, assembly GCF_048455015.1. NCBI lineage: Eukaryota > Metazoa > Arthropoda > Arachnida > Ixodida > Ixodidae > Haemaphysalis > Haemaphysalis longicornis. Next base: position 62,076,062 of record NW_027526245.1, on the reverse strand, counting down.
CAAATTTACTCTTTCTAAAAGACAGACAGACACATACACACCAAGTTTTTCTGGCTTAAGTGGCCAAAAAAGGCGATCGTCTTCAGATTATGGAACGTTTCAGTTATAGAACAAGCTGTGTGCCGCGGAGGGACGCTAAGGTGAAGCCCGACTGGGCTGGGGCGAGTCACGAACCAGTACGCTCGGAATTGAAACATGTATGATTCCGCTTGACTCAATGTCGCTCCTGTGTACTGCGGCGAGGTTCTGTATCATTGTTGCCGCATTTGGCAGCCAACGGTGCAACCACTATTATCTTTTGCGCCGCCTAAGAGAATGACCCCGCAGTCTGTGTTCAGACACAGCAGTCCCGGGTACGAATCACATCATTGAAAATTTTAAAACCTTATTTTCAAGCATAACAAGCAAATTTTGAGGCATAGATTTTTTCCCAGATAGCGAGTTTATATTTACTTTTACAGCTGTTTCGTACGTAGCGAGAGTGTCAAATACCAAACGTTACCGACGGACGGACGGATTTCCTTGGTGAGTCCGCATGAAAAGCTTAGACGCTTAAAAATGCATGAACATAATCAACCTCCCTCTTCCCCGCACACACACACACACCCCGAGGCATACACACGGGAACACAAGAAAACACGCACAGATGCGGTAGCGCTACCTGCAGCCAATACTTTCTCGGCACAGGTTCGGTGGACTCGGCTCGGCGCCTCTTCTGAAGGGGCGCCGAGGTAATGTATAGACTAACATCGTCTCCACCGGGTAGCTCCGGATTGTAAAACTGTGCGATGTCGGTTCAACATGCAACATTAGGCGTTCAAAAATTCTAATTTAGAATCAAAATGTCCTTTCACGATCTCGCATACACGCTAACGACTTTAAACATAGGTTAGATTGTGCTAAAGGTATCTCTGTGCAATTGTTTCATCAACAACTTGTAATCCAGAACAAGGAAGTAGCTTCGGTTTTAAAATGTGTTGCGATGAAGGCATAAGTTTCCTAAATCACTTTGCCGTCATATAACGGACGAAAACAACGAACGCACTTTTTATTTTCCTCAGGCGTGAACACCATTGGGTGCCCAGGCCAGAGTGTTTGTAGAAAATTGGTTCTCGGACTGCGAAGTTAATTGTACAACGTGCGAAATAGTATGTCGTCTCTAAGCAGGGACCAAAAGGCGTTTAAATGGCGAGTCGGACATGGAGCGTTGCCGTCTAATTGCGCGATGCCAATATGAGCAACGCCGATGGAAGATGGGTATTTGAGGGCGGGTTTCGTTGTCACCGGCCGGGCGCTGACGTCATAGCTTTGAGAGAACCCACGGAGCTGTAGCTGCTGCTGTCAGTTATATTCAGCTGTTGAAGCGCTATTTGAAGATACATTGAATAAAAATTAAGCTGCGTGTCATATCAATGGTAAAAGCGGATGGCTGTGCCGTTTGCTATGAACCTGCACCTATCTCGTGCCGGCACAGAATTATTTACTCTGATATGAAATATTTACTTTCGAGCACAATTTATACCTCTGTATTGAGGTGGCGGTGTAGAATCTCCACACAGAAGGCGCGGTTCGGGCACTGGCAGCAGCAAGGCGGCTACCCCTCTCTTTGTAAGCGTGTGAGGACCGTCCCCGACGCTACCGGCCGAGCCCCCATCCCGGTGTTAAAGGAGAGCCACCGTACACACAGTCCAGAAGCGGAAACTCCTGATATAAAAAGACATAAATTCAGCCTCGACCCTCAGCTTCTAAACTCTGCGTTCGGCGGCAGGTGCCGGAAACGTTTTCTTTTCCACTGCCCCCGATTTTTGGCAGCTCGACAGGTGCTTTTGAAGGAGCCCATTGAGCATAGGCGGCAGACCAGTCCCATCCCCCTCAGCTTAATTTTTGGGAAAACAAATTTTGGCAGGCATTACGAAAGATTGGTATATGCAGTTAGGCTGATCAGTCTTGTAAACGTCGGCTAAATTGCTAAGGAATCTATATTCATTGGGTAATTTGGTGTTTCATGATAGCAAAATTTGTGTCCCTCCCTTTTTTCTGGAGAATAAATTAATCTTTTCAGGCTCAATCGATGTAAAGTCGATGATTTAAGCTTGACCAATCCGCCCTTATGGGTACGAGCCAAAAGCACCTACGGTATCATTATGAACATTCCCATCATCTTCATAATAATTCTCACTATCATCATAATCACAATCATTTCAAGAGGCGAGCGCAACAGAAAAAGACAGCGGAATGTATTCGTTTTCGTCCGTCGGTTTTGTTTATAAGGCGGCTGTATGATGCATCATGCATCAACAAGTCAGCCTGAGTAAACTTGCCCTGTTCATTATTTTTACTGGTCGTTACCAACGTAAGAAAACGAGTGTCGGATAAAGTAGGAACGGAGAGTTTCGACTGATGTTGGTGATTTTATTAGCAATGAATGCGGGTGATTTTTTAAACATAAAAATGTAATACCACTTCACACACAAAAATGCATATGCCCGTCGAAGCCGCGCACAAATATTGCACGAATAAACAAAAACACCATCTTCACTACCTAGAGGAAGTTGCATATTTTGCGTAATGTCTTTCGGCTCGTTTTGGCGTTCACGTAGACGTCGATGAAATTTCGGACATAGTGAGAGACCTTGGCGAAGTACAGCGGCTCATCTTCTTGGCCGCACCGCTGTGGCCCGCCCACCACGATGCCATGCAGTGTCCACGTTCCATTGTTCCTGTGCACAACGGGGCCTCCGCTGTCACCCTAGGGAGAGAATAAAGCCGGAAAAGTATGTTGAAAACAATAAGAAGCCTTTACGGAAATGCATGTGCAAGGTTTTTTGTATACGCACGGTGGGTGCGGCACAAACCGAAATGAACATCACAAAATTTGTTGCTCTTACAACGCTGAGGAACAGGGGATAAGCAGTCCTTCACCTTATCCGGAGCACCATTCAACAAGGTTATGGTCAGAAACTGAACCTTACTGCTTTGCACTTACCTATGACAGGAACGAATGATGAACGCGCTTCGAAACAAACAAATGGTCGCACTTTTAAAGAAAATCGATGCTCCTGATTCTTACTAAATGGCTGTAGAAAAACTTTGAACGATTTGTGCAAAAATGCTTCACCCTTAGAAACTGCTTTTGAGTAGTAATTTTCTGCACGCTAAAAAAACGAGCTCAAAATTTGGTAGTTAGGTAATTTCTTTGGACATTCAATCCACCTATAAGTTCGTTATTGGAAACATCCCAAGGATATGTAACGTTTTAAGAAAGAAGTTTGTGGAAGGAATAACTTGCTTGTCTAATATTTCCATTCAGCAACTGGGGCAGTTTAACTGGCACCATCTATTTAGTGCGGAAGAAGTCTCAGCCTATTTGAAGGCGTTCAACGCCTTGACCACGGTCAACGCCTTGACACCGGCGACCATCCCCCGCCATGCAGAAAACCCCAACGCTTCAGTTGGCTTAAGCGGACAGGGCGGATGGGGATTACAAACTCCTAAAAAAGAAGTAAATTCGCAGGTTTTTTTTTGGGATTTGCCGCTATTAGCAAGAAAAGTTATTAGGCTTCGCCTAATCGAAATAATTGGGAGCAGAGAAGAGAAACCTTTTGGTGCACGGAGGCAGAAACGCGTCTGCCTCTAGCTCGCGTAAAAACAGTTTGACGATGATGTGATAACTGTTTGTACCGTGACAACATGCGTGTCATCGTAACATGTTCATGAACAGTCTTAGGATGAACAGTCATGGCGTAAAATGGTAACACGTCCGAAGTGTTATATTATTTGTATTTTAAAGTAGAAGTGAGATCTCGTAATTATGGAGTAGGCTAGATTTAAAGAAAATGGCGCAGCTTGCGCTAGTAATGCAAGCCTGGAGGAACAGTGGAGCTAGGGGTCGGCCTAGCTTCTTCCGGTTTTGCGAAGTTTTGATAACTTTTGCTAGGTTTCGCTAAGTTTTGTTAGGTTTTGTGGTTTTCTTGCTTAAGCCCGTTCTACATGGAGCGAATTTCGCCTGCGAATCCGCTGGAACGAACATTCGCACTTGCGAAGTTTGCAATGCCTGGAATTGTCGTCTACATGGGGCCTGCGAACGCCGCGATTTTCGCCTTTCAGATGCGCCTTGTTTGCAGACTGAATTAAGTTTGCCACCAGCAAAGGTTGTTGTGATTTTAACAAGGTTGGTTTTATTTTACTTTCTTGGCAAGTTGTTTCTGCCTGGTTTGCGGTAAATATAAGTTTATTTGCGGTTTTATATAAGAATCGCCAATTCTTTATCAATATACGCACACACAGCAGAGAAGACAAACGTTTTGGTGTGCCCGCGCTTTTGTCGCGCTCATACAAGTAACGTAATCTGGTTTCCAAGCGTGCAAGTGGTGCCGAGCTGTGCTCCTATTGGCCGCAGGTCCGGCCCCTCTACGCCGCACACGCCGCACGAGCGGCGTTTGCTCGACCGCTGCAAATGTTTGGCACTTTGCCGCTGCAACGAAAAAAGGTGGTTTTGCCGCACGAGCGGCGCCGCATCAGCGAATTCGCAGGCGAAATCGCTCCATGTAGTACGGGCTTTAGCCAGGCCAAGTATCAAGGCGTCAGGCCAAGTTTAGCATGATTTACAAGGCTGGGCCAGTGTGCCTCCTACTCTGACAGCAGATACTGTGCGGGAAGAAGCTATGTCGGCCCGCAGCCCCGCATTTTTCCCGACGTTGCACCACTAGTGTAAGCTGCATAATTTTGTTTTCTGTTTTAGTAGCCAAAGAAAGGCTGTCGCTTCTGAATGCTATAGTAATGGGTGCGCTTACGCATATGCCACTTGTGCTTCAACTGAAACAGGCGCGAAGGCCATCTTCACTGTTATAATACCCTACCTGCGGTGGTACAACCTTTACAGGCGGCGCAGTTTTTTTGCTTGGTATTTTTTTTTGCTAACGGCACGCGAGAAAGCTGAAGCTTAAACAGCTCCGCTGTTAATGAAAGACTGCACACCAGGAGAAAATCCAGAGATTGAAGACGCCTGGATAGAGCACTTGCACTTTGCTTATTACAGTCTTTCGTGCTAGTTTGCGCTTTCTTATTGTATAAATAATGTACTATTTGGCACAGCACCAGTTGGCAACACTAATTGGTACTAACTGGTAAGTCTTGCTACAATGCAAGATTTATTTTCTGAAGCAAACTGTAGGGTGAAGAGCGCGGCTGACACTACATCTCAACGGCATTGCCCTGAGTACTTCCTATCTCATCGTTCAAAGGTAACGCCCAATGATAGTATTGTCAGTGGGAGAAGTTAACGGTAGGTGGGTTGTATATAGCGTACTCCCAAATGACGACGCTATTGGCGCCCCGAATTACTTCTCCCAGTAACACTCATCCCCAGTAACACTATCCCAGTAACCCAGTAACACTATCCGAACTCACAACAGGATAGCACCTTGTCCATTCTAAAGAAGACGTAATGGTGATAGAAAACCATGCCGGCGGGAGTTGAGACAGTCTTAAATTTCGTAATGGAATCCATGAACAATAGTTATTTGGGTTGTAGTGAACTTGACGAACACAGTACTGAGCCAGGCGGCAATTGTTTCGATACTCCCAGCTTGGAATGATATACACGTAATTTACAGGCACAAAACAGCTATGCGTACACTTCAAAGTTTCTACTTACTAAAACACAGGGATTGCTGCACGAAATAATATGCTACGAGAATCAGCTTGGGTTTTGATTAGTCGCCTATTGTTCACCGAAATGGATAATTCACGAGCGCGGTATATTGTGTTTTTAAAATGAGTTGCAAGTCCCGTCTGGTAGAGTCGCTACATCGATGTTTTAAGAGTTGCTAGCAAATACATTTCATATTGGAATCTTTATAAATCATTGTGAGCAACTTGGAGAAATCTACATACAGAAATTGAGACGCGATAAGCGTCCCATCGCGAAAGACAAAAGGCTGACAGCCGAAACCATGACGAGGAACCACGTTTTGACTCACATCGCAGGATGACCCGTAATCATGTCCTCCACAGAGTATTGTCGGTGGAACGTTGCGGCCGCTGTGGTCTCGACACGCTTCTGTGCTCATGGCTTTCGTTAAAGTTTGTTTTAGGTCTGTGGTTTCAGTCTTGCCAGGACCTGTTGGAAAACGAAAACAGGAATAATTCGGTGCATCGCGCGCCGATATTGTCGTCGCTTCTGTACAAAAATGATTGACTGTGAGAGCAGTACTGAAGGGCAATTGAAATAACTGTGATAAGTTACCCAAGAAAAGTTTTCAGTGGTTTGATTTTATCGACTTAGCCACAAAAAAGGGAGGCAGGTTCCCTAAGCATTTAGAAAAACCACTTTTTTAAAATATTCACGGGGTTTGAGACTGGTGAAACAACCCTAGGGTAATCACTCAATAATAGAGCAAATTCAGAAGTTTCAATACTACAAAAATCAACTAACAGTACCTCAATGTTCCGCAACCAGCAGTGGTAGTAGTGATAGCTATTCACATGCAGCTTTACAAGTACGATGGTCCTCCGGGGGCATACTTTATGCCAAAGTTACCACGTTGAAACGAGGAAAACCAAGATCGTGGAAAATGTGTCTTGTGTATGCATGTCCGCACAGGCAATGGGCAGATTACCTTACCGTATACTAGTAATGTAACTGCGTTGCGGATATGTCAATCCCGCGTTTTCATATCTTTCATTAGGCATGCACGTGTGCGTGCAATCGTGTCTGCACATAGCTTCCGCTAAAGTGACTCTTCGAAGGCAATTTGTTCGTGAGTTCTGCTTTGCCAACCATACTATGTTCATGAATATTTGGGAGAATACTGCGAACATTTGTCTTCCAACCTCGCACCTTTTGGCAGGATTTATAAGTTGTGTCCGCTCGTCTCTTCTGCCGAGTACAAGATAGGTAATCACGCCAAACAGGAAACTTTCCCGTACTTCAATATTATATTTGCAATAAAGCGTATTGCGGGAATGACGGCGGTCATACATTTTTAATTTTTGAGGTGCATTCCAAAGAAGGAAAGAAAAATAAAAACCGCCGAGGGTGCCGCGATTGTGAAACGCGTAACTTTTAGCAGTGGAACTTTGTGTTGATTATCTAAACGCCGCAGAGAAATGTTCAACTTAAGGTTCTCGGTACCTCGTAGCGTGTATGCAATATCGGTATGTAGTATCCGCCTGCCCTGTTTAATGTCTGCATGCATCCCTCGACCACCATGAACTGATAGTACTCGCTGACATTCAGAACTGAAAATTTTACATCTTGCTGAGGTTGTCAGCAGGTGAAGGGGATTCCATGACTGTAATGTCGCAAAACTACGTGACTGGTTTTATCACAGCTTTATATCAATATTTTTGTCTGATCAAGCCAAGCTGGGCTGAACTGAGGTTGGAGCTGATATGCAAGCCAGTGCATTTGAAAGGCTACGACTCACGCTGATGAACTTCCCAAGTAAGGTATTCAATGTCCCTTCTCAGTCCTCTATCTCTATATAATATCGACGTCCAGCAGATGATTAACAAAGAGGAAGGTTTACGAAGGTTGTTGATTGACGAAGGTTGATTGTGGGCCTCAGTGGTTCATACTAGCGGCTTTGACGTTGGATCCTGCGGCAGTCGCGGATGCCTTGTAAATAGTGTAAATATATTGCGCCTTCCTCCCCCACGGTGTAGGAATATCGTGTCCTCCCCTAACATTACTATGTCCCGCACGAGTGCAGAAAAAGGAGTAGTTTAATGCCTGAAGTACATCTGCTAAGAATTGCAGGTGAGAGCGGTGCAATACGAAGAATAAAAAATTTCAGGAAAGAAGGAGAACTTTAGGAGTGATTTACGTTATAATTGCCTGACGATAAAAGGAGGTGGGAGCTCTGAGGAGTAAAAGTATTTCCAACCCGCAAAGTAAATTTTAAGGGAATCCTCATGTTTACGAAATTAAGGGCTACAAAACTAGTTGAGCTGCTCCAGCTACGCAAACACAATACTGAATCTGCATCGTTGCTGGCCTTATTTGCCAAAGGGAGCCTCAGTCTTGACTGAACCAGCAAATTTTGTTTAGTTTATACATCGCAGAAACAAGCTCATGCTGAGGAGCTCATATCAAAACACTGTGTGACGTCAGCTGCACGTTACACAGATATAAGTGCTATACTGTTACAAGATATTCTGGTTCTACTTACTGCACAAAACCTGCTGTTACTGCCCAGAAAAATAACACAAACAGGCTTTCGTTACAGTTATTAAAGTAGTGCTAAATATTCTTACTGGGTGAAGCTTATTTTTTAAGCCGTAGTTAAATTTCCAGCCATTCACAGCGAATGCCCCTACTGTCTACAAACAAATTTTATTCAGGACAGAAGCGTGCGAAATAATATCTTGAAGTTCTTTCTAGAAACACATGATGGTATCTTACCTACAATCTCTAGAATGAGCAGAGTAACATCCGACTGCAACGGCTGTCGGATAAAGCTAGTAGCTGCTTTTGGCTCAACTTTTAGTAGCTCGAAATGTTTACGGAGCAGTTGTCACATAGCGAAAAAAATTATTGACTTCACTTATTCAGGGCGGGGAAACGCGGGAAGTTTAACTTGCTCCTTTAGTTCTCGCGAGATTTTCTGACTTTGCCATGAATGTCATAGGCAATTATGGCGAGTTAAGAATGGTTCAATCACTCATTATGTTCCTGTTATCACTAACATAATTTGTCTTTTTGTTACGAAGCTGTTCGTGTGAAAGCCTATTTATCGCGCTCATTCATGATCATAAATAAAGGAAACGTGGTGCGTTTACTGTTCCCGTTATTGCGGTTTTTAATTCCTTCTCGGCAAGCTAAGGCACAAGTGATAGTTCTTTTCTTACCATGCGGCGAAATATTCGTATATTTGTAGAGCCGAGCCTCGTCATAGCGAAGTAATATCGGGGCAGTAAATTAGTTCCTTATATTCGATATTCGTTGTAACAGTAGATATAAAAATCGGCTCTAACACATCGGCATAATGACTGTCGCCGAAAGTCTCCATACAAAAACACATTATTCTATGCTTCGAAGCCACTATAAACAAGGTAATTCTTACATGCCACCTTGTGGCATTTCAAACTATATGGACCGAAACAACAGATCAAAGTTCGTTTGAAAATGCAGGCCTGAACTCGTAATTATTTGAAGAAGGACGTGATCTTCGCCTCAAAGATTTTCACAGCGCTGCAGGATGAACTTTGCTGCAGTGTGAGTGCACAAAATGGCCTTTTCTGCATTTGCAGTTTTACAAACAGTTATCTTCTAATTATGTTTTTTGGCTTTTAAAGCTAGCTTTCGAGTTGGGAGCCCCGCGCCAACCAAATATTTCTTTCTTATAGCCGATATCGCGCTCGGCTATGGCGGTTCCGGTTTCGTTATAAAAAGGATACGTGTCACTTAAATGAAGCGTGACCAACCACATTTATATTTAGTTCGCTATAGCCGATATTTCGGCATATCAATATTCATTATAATGAGGTTCGACTGCAGAAGGAAATAACGTAAATCAAGGTATGTTATAAGCTTTGTCCTAGACACCGTTCAACCTTAAAATATTTAATTTCGGAGGTGAGTATTTGGTATCTTCCTTTGTGTTCAAAAATATTTTTGTGTTTTTACATGGTTAGAAGCTCCAGATGTAATAAGTGCACTAGGCGCCGCTTTTATTGCTATGCAATTATTTGTTGTAACGCGTGCCCATTGCATTAAAAGTATTTCGTTACCTACCTCTTAGTAATATGTTTATCAGCCCGTACAACGTAGTACATTTACGCATTATTTTTGAGAAGCCTTCCTTTGCCTCACAAGAAGGGCAACTGCCACGGAGTGAGGAGATATACAGGGGATGCGCATGATGCTTGTCGCTGCAATTCTATTCCATAATGCAGTGGCTGTGCAAAATTCTCACCTTTCTGCGCAGTAATTTGTGTTTAGAGGCTCTCCCATAAAAAGGCAAAACTGCGATTCCAACTAACACTTGTAATCGTGTGTCTCACTTGAATAAGCATCGCTGCAAGCAGTATTACACACGCTAACGTTCTGCTGCGAAACCATCTTCCTTCTATGAAGTCTTCAACATGCCAAAAAAAGTTGCATTAGTATGAACCTAATCTAATAGTCGTTGTGCAGCCACGGCGCCTTTATAAAATTCTAAGGAGTGTTCATTATATTTAACATTACCTAGAACGAAGCGTGCCTCCAGTTTTACAACTCAACAGGCAAAAGAAAATGAAAATAGCGAAATTATTTTGAAATCAGGCTGTAAATACTAACGGTTCCCACCTATGGTGCGTTAGTTCTTTTTTATAATGGACAGCAGTCTTGCTTTTGCAGAATAAATTTCTGCAGAGGAATGTGCGTAAAATGTCTTGTACCGACTTAATTAAGAGTTACAACTTCCAAATTATACATGTATACAGTAGTACATTGCTGCTTCAGGGATCGGGTTCTTCTGCCCAGTCAGCTGTAAAAACAAGAACACTCACTCAAATATAAAAAGATCCTCTAGTGCGGACGGTTTTGCTCATGGCCAACGTAAGGGGCTTGGAACGCATGCTGACAATGTTTGCTTTCTATCCTACGTTTTGGGTGAACCTGTGGCGTATTCCTGTTTTAGGAGCCGCTACATTAGCACCCATTCGCGAAGATGAGGAGCGCGCTATCAGACTGGGCGGGACTGAAACGTCTCGTTGCATTCCATGGAGGCAACCCTTGCATCTTTGTTACTCTTGAGTGTGTGGCGATGAGGTCGCAAACAGGCCAAATATGTCGTGCCCCCATTTCTAACTAGGGAATCAGATCAAGGTTGTGTGAAACCCTTCTCCACGCTTGTGTCAACAACGTCGTCTGATGTCCTCAATGTCGAGCTCACTTTCTTCGCAGGAACCAAAACAGATAGGATGAGAGTGATGGGGAAGATTGCGAGATAAAACATCGAACGTGAATTTCGCAGCATTTTAATATAATAAACGGAAGTTTGTCTTGAGTAGTCCGAAAATCAGGTTACAAAATGGTTGAAAAAACTGGCTCATCATCATAACGGAATAACAGTGCTTTTTTTTTAATTGTGTAGCGAGCAAAAAATTCGTAGATCTAAAGTTTGCTTATTTTGCTCATGTTCTCCATTCCCCATTTTTTCTCCTCTTCTTGCTTTTACGCACCCGAGAAGCGTTGCACTGAATGACATCAAATAACAATCGTGCTGATGTTGTTTCTCATAGGGACGTAGGTTTTGGCGAAAATTATAGGTTCGGATCTCCTGCTTGTATGAATATCTCGTATGGGTGAACAGAACAAAAAAATTTAAAAAGAAAGCTTGTGCGCAGTTTTCCGCCTATAGATTTTTCGTTTAGCCTCTTATGGCACAGATATCAATGGTTAGAAAACTAGGAAGGCTGGTCGTGAGGCAGTTAGCTATGGGTCCAAGTACAGACAAGGGTGCACGTGAAAGGGGAGCAGAAAACTATTTTCGCAACTTCGGTAAATGAAGTCTGTCCCGCGACCATAGCCGATTTACGCTTCCACACTGCAGCAGTTTGTTAACACGACACAAATGTCAGACATACTCAAAACAAGCGAGCACGAAAATGCCTGAAGTACCCTAGAATACCTTCTTACTCCTTGGGTGGTTTCTTTTCTAATCATTATGCTTATTTACTCCCCCAGTAAGCTGAGCAATGTACGAATGAGCAACCGAGCAATGTCGGTGAGAACGAGGCTATTTTTTATGCACTTGATTTTACGGCTTCCTTCATACCATTTGGCCCAGATTTTTGGAAGCATTCTGGGCAATGGGCAGAACAACAAGAGTGCAATGCAAACGTTGATGTTGCTAGTGAATCGCCGATATATGAATGAAATTGGGAGCACAGGAAAAATGCCATTTATGTCTTCGGTATCAGCTCATCATGATAGCCTGATGTAGGCGAAAAGCAAAAGGCAGTGGCTATTTTGCCGGCAGCCGGCAGATTAGCCTGGGAGAAAAGTTACCAGCAGTCCCTTCCCATTGGCTGGCCCAGACCACGTGATCCTTCTGCCGGTTCTTTTCCATGGGGGCTATTTTGCCGGCTGCCGGCACATTTTCAGGGTTGCTATTTTGCCGGCAGCCGGCACATTAGCCCGTGAGAAAAGTTGCTGGCAATTCTCCGGCAACGCTGCCCCTGGGCGCCGATTCTGCTGCAGCCGGTGATGTCAACTTTAACCTGCTTTAACGTTGGGGACAAATTTTCGAGCTTTGCCGAGCTTGAGGAGAAGAGTGATTGGTACTGTTCAATGAATTACGTCAAGTTATAGATACGAGTAGGCAAGATTGCGGCGGGCATGTCGAACTTTGACTCAGCCCGACGCGAACTTTGACACTTTGATTTGTGCTTGTTGCCACTTGCGATGTGTGCGTAGCAGCAAGCAGCCGAGAGCTAAAGTTTGGCAGTGTGGTGATTGTGCATAAGTCGCTGTTTTTAATCTGTCTGATTGTCTTTGGTATATGAACGCAAAATTAGATGTTTTTGGACGTCTGCCTGCTTTGCATATTTCCATGCAGAAATATATGTTTTTACTGAAGTTCGTGTTTAAAATTTCATAGCATTGAAATAAACCGTGGTGAATTCTAGCCATGCAATCTTGATTTTTTGGCTGATCATTTCTTTATTGTGCGACTTTTGCTTGAAATTCTACAAAGGAAACACCAAGGAACATTCACTGTCCGTAATCAAAGTGTCAAAGTTCGCGTCGGGCTGAGTCAAACTTCAACTGCCCACCGCAATCTTGCCGACTCATATCTATAACTTGACGTAATTCATTGAACAGTACCAATCACTCTTCTCCTCAAGCTCGGCAAAGCTCGAAAACTTGTCCCCAACGTTAAAGTAGGTTAAAGTTGACATCTCCGGCTGCCACAGAATTGGCGCCCAGGGGCAGCATTGCCTGGGAATTGCCGGCAATTTTTCTCACGGGCTGATGTGCCGTCAGCCGGCAAAATAGCAACCCTGAAAATGTGCTGGCAGCCGGCAAAATAGCCCCCGTGGAAATGCGCCGGCAGAAGAATCACGTGGTCTGTGCCAGCCAATGGGAAGGAACTGCCGGCAACTTTTCTCCCAGGCTAATCTGCCGGCTGCCGGCAAAATAGCCACTGCCAAAGCAAAAACGCCCGTGTTTACTAGACTTCGGCGCACGTTAAAGATCACCACGTGGTCAAAATTAATCCGGAGCACTCCACTACGGCGCGCCCCATCGCCTGCGTTGCGTCCGCGCGTTAAACCCTACAATCAATCAATCATCATAACAGCCAGCGGGACACACAAAAAGCAAAAATACGCATAGGTAGTTAACCAGAAAAGCTGCAGTGTCATTGCCAGGTTGGCGCTGCTACGATCTAACAACCGCCGCTTCTGCCCGGCGTAGTCGCTTCAGCTCTGCTTCGCGTTTTATCTGGCTTCGCGCGCGCTCTCCTGCAAGAGAGACTCAGTGCTGCTGTCTCTGTCGCGCCGTTCTCGCTCACCAGTGCCGGCAGATGTGAGAGTGTAGCTACGTCGCGACGTGGTTTTTTTAGCGCTAAACAATGACGAACACAAGAAAGAGGACAGAACAGGCGCTAGTCCGCTCCTCTTGCGGGCCTTCCTTTCACGTGGGTCGTCTTTTTTGCTATATGTCGCGATATCGTACGGATTTGCTCTTTTTTACTTCAATGGATACTTATCAATGTAACCTTACGCTCTAACGTCTTGTGTTCATCCATTTTAACGCTAAAACCATGTCGCAAAGTTCACGCCAACTCGCCCAGTAGCACGTCCTTCTTATGAAGCGACGTCATCTACAAAACCACGCTATATCTGCCCCCGTTATATCTAACTCCGCTACATCTCCATTTTTTCACGCACACGCATGGGTTTGCACCGGAAGAATTTTCTGCGTACACGATACCGCAGGATGTTTCTTTCGCGTAGCCGTCTCGCTTTAAGACAGAACTAAGGATGAATTATGGTGGAGAGCGTTTCTCTCATGCCTAAACGTATAGAGAAATATGCACCCCGCAACGAATCACCAACGTTTGCTTACACGAAATAATTCTGTTCGAGAAACAAATGAGCGGAAGCAAGTAAAGCCCAACAGCGTGCTTTTGCTACTCCGCCACGATGCTGCTGCAGTTACGATGGGTGATTTTTTTTTTCATTCCTGTGTAAAGTATTGTTCACATGCAGGACAATAGGCGGTTCGATAATCAAAAGCATGCTGGGCTCCGAAAAATATTTTTGATGCGCTGCCTACCGAGGCTGTTGCGGCGCCTCGTACTGGAACACCTAAGGGTTAATTTAAATTACCATGCTGTCTTTAACGAGTGCCTAAATTGTCATTTTGTAGCTGATGCGTGTTATAAGTCAAACTTGCGTATCCTCACGCTTGTTTAAGTGAGCATAAAGAGCTTGGATGCTAATAAATCTCACAGCGCTGCGAAGTGGGTCGGATTTGAACAATATTTCAGCGTGTCAGTGAGGATAAACAATGGAAACTGCTTTTAGGAAAAGGCGTACAACAGCTGTAATGCCCATAACTTGGGTTGTCTTTTTTGTTTTATGTCGCGATATCGTATGGTGTGGCTTCTTTTTTATTTTAATGGTTACTTATCAACATAACCTTACGTTCTAACGTCCCACCAAATGCTACTGTTTGAATACAGCGCCGGTAATTCGCCTTTATTTGTTTTGCAGGCCGTAATTCACTCTACCTTGCTATTTGCTCGTACTGTCTCTCATACTGAAGTTCTCAGTGTAAATATTGTAAGGAGACAGGACGCTTCGCTCAGGGAGGCAGCAGAGCGAACGGTTCCGTCCGTTAGGTTCCAGATCGCGATTCCACATCCAAGCGACCTGTGATGATGATTATGTACAATTGATGATTGTAATGGTTATGGACAGGTGAGAGGTTGACCACACCGGTAGACGGTGGACGGGCACAGTGTGGGGCAGTTCACAGGTGTACAAGTAAGCGCTCACAATATGCCTGGGGGTGGGTGGAGCTGGCTCGATTCCTAACTGGTGTCGTCGTCTAGTTTGGATTAAGTTACGAATGTGGCTCATAAGTGCCCGAAAGCACCGACTACTTTACCTCTCTGCGTATTCGGGCTGCATGCACGTTAGTCCACTAAGCCACGAAACAACGACAAAACGGGCATGCTAAAATTTATCTGCTCTATGCAGGATTACTCACGGCCTGTAAGTCCCCGTCCAGTGACGTATAGGTGAGAGCCATCACCAATTTCTTCGTAGCTCACCGGCAGGCACACGGGATGGACCACGTTGGTGAAGTTGATTTTGTTCTTCAATTTCAGAATGGCAATATCACCTCGGAAACTCTGTGAAAAAACGACGGGGTGGAGGTGATGGATGAGCGGGAAGGCACTCAACAGAACTACACAGGCATCGTAAAATTCCAGTGCTCTAATGTGCCTGTTTTGACCGTATACAATGTCAGAGCAAATACAGTACGGTGAGCGCGTGCCCTAAGTTAGAAAACAAACAAGCAACAACAGTTTGAGGATTGTTGAAAAGAACAAATTGTCAAACTTAAAGAATTTGTCAAACTTAAAGAATGCTTTGAAATAGGTGTTAATTTAGGCGAAAAAACGCGAACAAGAGCCACGAAATCAAAAGAAGAGATAAAAACTGGAGAGCAGACGGAAAACTTCCATTTACTTGTGTAACCCAGAGCCTTTTTTCACATTTGCGTTTCACAATGCTTGAAAAAACTAACACTACAAAAATATTTTGCATTACGTATACGGAACTGGAAGAAGGGACGTGGGCAAAGGCGAAAAAAAATCACCATCAAAACGCGTACACGACTCGACTGGGGCTTCCAATCTTGTGCCCTAATTTATACGGATTTCGGCATGTTTGGGCTGATTCCCTCCTGCTTACACTACACGTTCATTTAAAACACATAGCGTTCGTGCCGAATAGCTCACTGTTTTCCGGTTGTGCTTGAAGCTTGAATGTGCGCAGATCTCTTCGACTTCCTCCCACATCTCACTTCCCTGGACAGCGTCCCGGCTGTGGGCACCCAAGTGAACCTTGATGTACTGCTGGCCCGGCTGAGGCGCCCTGAGAAAAAACACTAAGATGGAAACTCCCGCAGGAGCACGAAGCAATGCGATATAATGATTCGAAAGCGGACAATGGTAGGTGTCAGTAATTATCAAGCGAAGAAAGACCTCTGATCTCACGTATTCTGGAAGAGTTTATGATTAAAAATGAACTGCTCTCCATCAAATCAATAACGATGGGGGAACGCGAAGCTTTCCAAGATCAAGTCCAACACCAAACAAACCAACCCAGAGACGAGCAGACCCGCATCACACCACCTTACCACACACATAAGGTATTTTCTATCGGAAGGTTTACTGCACTGCGATTACGCTCTCTAGTGCTTTATTGATAAACACATTTTGTAGCTTTCCCTCACTTTGAACCTGAGTCGTCGTTGGACGGGAAGATGCATTTTTTTAACTTTGTATGTCTGTGACCCCTCTACATATCCAAACTGCCTCGACCGAGCCGGAATTCCGTAGTCGAATAGACGCCTGCTTCATAACGTGACGAACCCAGGTTCTCTTCCGACTACGGGAATCGATTAAAATTTTCGTCACTTCCCCCACGACCACCAAAACTGTCAAAGAAATTTGGTGTTCATGCAGTGGGTTTGGGTGAAGTACAGACGACGGCAGTGAGAGGCTGGAAGCTTCGCTTTAAAAAGACGGTTTTTTTTTGGCGGCAAAGAAAAATATTTCCTGAACTGACAGACCCGCCGAGTTGCTATGCACTATGGTTCCTCGATATAGAGGGAGAGAGATGTCTACATCAAAGACGTCCAGGTTCAACAAAAGCCTGAGCCTGGCCATTACAAATATACAGGCACAAACATTGCCAAATAAATTAAACAGCATGGAATGCCGTTTTATCAAGGTAAGTGCGAATGAAAGAAACTGGTGACAGTGTATTCTAATAAATTTCGTTAGTTCTTGCAGTTGACGTCATGCGAGGACGAAACTAATTACTAGTTGTTTGCTTTATGAAAGTATGCCATAGTACATGTGATATAATGCCACAAAACTTAGTGAGAGGTGGTTAAGCGAACACGGAAGGAGATATAACGTGCGGCTGAAGGCGTCAAAACTGTGTACTAAATATTTCCTAAAATAACATTTTGCCGAAAGAAAACCAGGTCTGAAGCCATAGCCAATCTTTGAACATTAGCTGGCTTAATGCAGCCGTATATATGATGAGAGTTCGACAATTTTCCGAGCCACGTGTGCGCGAATCGGTCGGCGATGCTTTGCCACATCTAGTACAAAACGTCATATCTTATCCACTGATGTAAAAACCCACGTTTCAGGATATAAACTTTCAGGGGCCATCAGAGTTGCCTGCTTTCTCGTCTTGCGCCTCTTTGCATAGTCATGAACAAAAGCAATGCGATCACAAAAATGTGAAGCAGAATACACAAATAAGGCGATTTCTTGGCATGAAGTCATATTGTCCCGTGGCTTAATTATGGTAATAAAGTTTCTAAATGCGGCTTTGCAATTAAACCGACAGTGCACAATTTTGGGCCCTCCACGAACTGTATTTGTTGATTTTGCGTGTTCTGGTTAATGTTTTTGTGTCCGCATTCAATTTGTCCATGACTGTACGCTGTTTTTCTGTTTATGCACCTAAAGGCGTATATGTGCCTCAGCCTGTGCCTATTTGGCCGAAATACAAATGGTGGCTTCAAGGCCCTCGTAGGGGTGTATGCGCTAGGTCGCCCCAAAGACCGGGCACGTCATTCACGACCGGGAGATTATCTCACCAGACGCAGTGGGCAGCCGTTATAATGTGTCGGTTGGTGATGAGTGCGCCGCCACAGCTGTGTCCCGTTGTGTGCTTGTGAAGGGCCACGTGCCAGGGCCACGAGCCTGGAACTGCAGGCTGGCCGCCCATGATTCGGTCTTCGGGCTCCAGTTGTGGCTCTACCGAGGGACGCCCGCAGAGGGCCTGTGCGGCTGCGTCTGCGGAACAGAGAGACCGCGGTGGAACACGACGACACATTGTACCTGTTGGACCTAGAAAGCAGGATATGCGTGTTGTGCCAGATATTGTCAGGGCAATATTATTGTAATTTGAGCAGAAGCACTTGCATGCTTCTATGAAGGATTCAGCCTGTGGGGGTACCTTTAAACTACTTTGGGTGCGTGCCTAGGTGATAAGAGCGCATGACGGATGCGATGTTGCTACAGCTGGCATATATTTCGCTGAACTTTAGCTCAAACAATCCATACAAATACGTGAAAGTTACACGATGACCTCTCGGAGAAGCACGTATGCAAGAGAGAATCTGTTTAGATATGTGTGACTGAATGCGCTCTCTCCCCGTTGCACATTCAAATGCCGTGTTTCTTCTAGCGCTCAATAACTTTTACGTTACTGTGATGTCACATATGAAGTAGCAAGGGGTTCAGTTATACGACAAGGATAAATAAACACTTCAGTATGTGTTGCGCTCCTGTCTCGCTTTCTTTCTAGACAGGCCGGAATAGAGATACTCGCTCAATTGTAGTTCTAAGTTGCCACAATTAAAGGGACACTGAAAAACCATCGACAAACGCTTCCACTACTTTTCCCAAACCTGGAAGCACTATGAAAGCTACAGTTATCGCAAGCACGGTGCGACACTGCGTCATGTTCTTGTCACATCTGGTACGTCTTCAAGTTTCTTCTTTGCTTTTGTTGCGATTTTAAAGTGGCGTGGAATGCTTTATTTGCTGCAGCTTAAAGCAACATGCCCAATAGCCACGACATCGCTTAAATCACGTCATTCGAGACTGCAAACAATGCCCAGATCGAAAAAAAGACGAAACATTTTAATCAAGTTTCGGTGTTATCTGATCGAAATGGGCAGTAGTACTTTGCTGGGAACTTTCTGACTTCCTACCCTAACCACTAGATGCGCTTGTTGATTACATTCAGAAAGCATTATAGATGATGAAAAGTTTTAAAATATGTTGCAATTCTTTTGAAATAGCCGCCTATGAAGGGCAGTTACTCATGACTAAGCGAACTGATTTAAAGTGGCGCTTTGTTGTGAAACTAGCCATTCATATTAGCGTGTGCGTGTGCTTCAAACTGAGTTGAACAGGATTAGGCTTTCTGCAGTGAAAATGTGTAAGACGGTGAAGACGCCAGATGCCACGGCGTGGTACTACCAGCGATATTTACTGATAACCATGTGCCAAAATTCACGATTATAATCTCCAGTAATTGGCTGTGAGGCTGACGTCAGTTGCATAACTTACTACGCTATCTTGCTGATAAGCAGGATTGCGTGCGCGCACAGTGTCACAATTTGGGCTGGCGACTGTCGTGAGATATCGCTGGCCAGCTGCGCTGGTTTATCACACGCTCACTCTTACAAATTCTCCGGCTCCACTGTATGAACAAGGTCGCCGTTACAATCAACATCTCCTGCAAAAAGAAAAACTCTGCGGACTCAAAAGTCTCCTTATGTGCGGTGAAGGCGAATGCCTGTCGATGCTTACTAACAACTTGTTTACTGGTACAGCGTCTTTGTATTTCTTTCTTCGCTTTTGTTTGTTTACCTTCTGGTGCAAATAATTTCTACCGGCTTTTTGTCGTTCTGTGCCGTGTGTGGTCTCTTTCTACGCTTTAGTTTTTTCGTCGTACAGCACGAATTACGTCAGCAAGCAGACTGTCACGTGCCACAGCTTCCTGGGAATCAGGGTTCTGCGTGGCTGGGTTTAACGTGTTCTACTCATGTGCCACCACGTTCAGGTGTCACGCGTCGCGTACTATTCTACACAGTTTATGGTGATGATGGTTGGATGTTAATGGTGCAAGGCAAGCTGGGAAAAAGCGCGCCAGAACAGTGGTTATGTAAGTGGTTTTTATTTCAATGCATACTTTTGTGAAGTTTGTAAAACGTGAATACTACCTTTCAAACCTGCCGATTCCTCGCCAACACTTAAGTGTGTGTGTGTGCATGCGTGTGTGTGTGTGTGTGTGTGTGTGTGTGCGTGTGCGTGTGCGTGTACGTGCGCATGCAACAAACAAAGAAACAATCACGACAACAACTTTGTTCTGCGCTGTAAACGTGCGGAGATAGCACAGTCTGAAAAGCGCAGGGCTGGTAACTGTGCATATCCGGGGTACAAATTCCATCGGATCACACGTGTAATTCTTTGGTCTTGACAGCGGGGCCATTTTCCATACCGGACAACGAGAAAAGCAAGGAAAGTTTTTTCGCTAATTGGAGCTTTTAATTCTTAAGAAGTCCTTAGGCCTTCCTGCTCTCCTAGCGACAAGTGTCATGCTGTTAGGCAATACAGCGGCTCCCCTAGGGCGCTGCTCAATGTAGCTGCGGGCATTTGGACGATGCTGTCGGAGGCACTCATCCTGGCTAAAAATTTTGCGGTTATTATATTATGTTCACGTTTTTATCTTATCGGTTTTGGTCCCTTTCGCGCTTAATGGCGCGGTAACTTCGATAGCGAAGAATTAAAAAAACAACACACAGATGGAGTCCCCCAGTGCACCGTATAGAAATAACTCCGCCCTAATTACAAACGCTACTTTCCAAGTTCGCGGATTATACCAAAAATGTACACAGAGCATTTACACGTACTATTTGGAACAAAACGTACGTGTAAATGTATTGCGTACATTTTTGGAATTTCAAGAAAAAAGCACCTGATACGCGTATTAGGTGAATGGTAGCGAACATTAAGAAATGTTAAGAAATATAGGTCGAAAACAAACCGTTTTTTCAGCCTGCGCATTGGCGCGTGATAGGAAACTGGTATTGCCTAAATAAGCAAGCTCTGAGTTTGGGGTTGCCGTTTCACAGACGTGGTTTTCATGATGGAAGTCAAAAGGAGATAATCAAATTTTGTCCGTTTCAAATACATCATGTGAAGCCTAATTGTATCATGTTTGATTAGACAAATAGCGTCATACAGTGTCGGTGTTCACAAGCTCAACTGGCCGGTGCCTCCAAAATTCATATTCAGTACAATCGCTGGGGTGGTGTCAAAAGTCTACACTCCTGTATAAGGCTTTTATTAGTGGACGGCGATGGATTGCTTTGAGCCGCTGGATATATTCTATATGCGCCGAGATTTCCTACGCGCAGGTGATTTTCGTGTAAGCCTGCATCAGAAATACACCCTCTCGGTACGCCTTCTAAATTGCCGTTGGAAATCGCTACAGTTGTATACTTGAAGCACCAATAGCAGCTTTCATGCTTATCGTCAAGATCGTGATCATATGATTGTCGTCGCCGTATAAAATCAGCCGTCATTGTAAAGTCCCTCTCACACTTACGACTGGAGCGACAAAAGCGACGCAAATTTGCGCACTCTTCTCGCATTGCTAAGTCGCAGGTGTCACGTCGACAAGAATTGGTCGAGACCTGTAGGTAACAGCTGCTTGAGCGATGCCACAGGAACGATGGTGGGTGGCTGGAGCGACAGAAATCGCCTCTATTTTGTCCCTCCAGTCACAAGTGTGAACGGGCCCTAATAATTACCCTGGAATTATAATAATAATCGTTCTAGTAGGAACCACTATTATGATCTTGAGCAACTGCTGCAAGCGTTACGTTGGGGGACGACCATATTGTTGTGTGCATTAGATTGCCCATATTGTCGCCTATATTAACTTGCTACCTAAGTATGCCCACACTTTAGGATGCCGATCCCTTTTGTTGGATGTCAAGGATGAGTCAATGTCAAAGTTGGGGGGGGGGGGGGTTATCGTGAAATTTGATTTGTGCTGTATAGCATCCGTTTACTTGCCTTGATTGTGTAGTTTTCCCCCCATTTCCTACGTTCATCATGGAGTTGCTTGAACAAAAGGAACCGGTACCTACTTAAACAGCAACTGTTTTTCTGCAGTTCATTATATCTGCTGAACAGTCATTTCGTGGCTTGAATCGGTACAAGCAAATTTCCACCGCACCAGTTGACGAAGAAGTGGATGTGTACCGAGGCGAGGACGCATAGAGTTTTATACTAATATATACTAGAGGTAAATCTGTCGCTGCAGTCGCGGGCCGCCGTGGGTGGCGCCATTGCCGCTAGCGAGGTTCCTGGCTTACTTGGCTTAGCTAGCCCTATAGCTTCTTTTAAGTGCGAATGCACTTCTTAAGCGAGCCTGAATCGTCCGCCGCCGTCGCCCGCATAGCAACAGCTGCGGGTGCGCGCGCTCCTCGTCTTCCTCCTCGTCTTCCCTAGCAACGGGGGGAGATGGGCGCGCGCTACTCTCCTCCTCCTCTCTCCGCTCAGTGACTGCGGGTGTTGGGCGCCTCCTCTCCACTTCGGGCGGGAGAGCTCTCGCTCGCGTAGCGGGCGCTCCGCATTCCGACGCGTGAGGGCGCTCGTGTAGCCCTCGCCGTAACGGCGGGCGCTACTCTCCTCCTCCTCTCTCCGCTCAGTGACTGCGGGTGTTGGGCGCCTCCTCTCCACTCCAAGATCACGATATCCACCGTAATCGCGCAATCAACAACCGTGCATTCGCATTTACACACTGTCCCCCTCGGGGAAGTGCGAGGGAATTTTTTTTGTCTGGAAGCCGACATCAACAAAAAAGGGTAACATTTTTTTCCTGTTCATTGTGCATGAAGCTTCAACAAAATCACTAACAAATTATTCTCTTTGGAGGTTCAATTTTATAATAACAAAACAAATTTGACGAACCTTCCACAGTAATATTGTTGCTTTTTTGTAGCCAGAGCCAACTTTTCAGCCTGTTCATGAGCCAAGCCAAGGACAAGTGCAACGTGCCTGCGCGTTACATGACGAAACGCCCGCCGAATCGCGGCTCCCTCAGACAGTGGCGCCAGATTTCCCTCTAGTATAGATTAGCACGAAACTCTGTGTGAGGACGCACTACAAGAGGATTTGCCCTACTTGGCTGTGCCGTCGGACGACGAAGACGGAAGGGATGGACACGACTGCAACTGAATAAATCCCTGTACATTCCTATCGGTGTTTGCTTTACAGTGCCGTCAAAAACGACTTTGCAGTGCTGGCGTACGGCTGCTCTATCTCTCTCCTTGCATCCGCTGTCAGCGTGCGGATAAGCTAGGTCGGCTCGCAGCTCTGCTGTTCCTCCAGCCTTACACCACTAGCGAAATGTGCGCCAATTTTACCAACTTTATGCTCAGAGTAAAAACGACTGGGAAATGTTTATGTCTACATCCAACCCTACATTTTGAAATTAGGCATAGTGGTTGAAATGTATCAAATGAATTGAATTTTATGGTTCGTAATAAGTCGAAATCGAAGCAAGATAAACCTGTGGTTTAGAGATGTCTACAGTTCCCTAAAGATTAGCTGTGAAAATTTTGTAGTGGCTATAAGATGTTGCCACAATAAAACGATAAAACAGGAACATTTACGGGCGGCGATTCTGGACAATCACCCACATTTAAACTGCGACTTATGATTTACTGGACGTTTGAGGTATCCGTGCGGCTACTTTACCAACGGTGAAAAGAAGAAACGCTCAACCAGGCCAGAATGTCTGAAAGCTTTCCAGCTAAAAAACGTGCTCTGCAAATGTCATTATATTCTAGCCGATAAAGGTGTTGAAATATGGCCATAATTCTGCAGAATTTCTATTTTGAAATATTGATGTCTAGTTAAGCTATTGACAGCTGGACTTATGTAGGCCAATATTATTTGCGTTTTTAGGTCCATTTCGCAGCCGCAGACGAGGTCCACAGAAACAAAAGAAAGCACACACACACACACACTGCCGGAAAAAGTGCTTGTACAAGGCACAGTGAATAATTTATACCCATAACATAACGGTTATGCCTGGGCAAATACCGTTTAATTTTCATCCCAGCGTTTCTTCAAGCGTCAGTGTGATAACACATGGCTCGGAATTTTTAATAATGAAAATGCAAATAATTTTTCGAGTTCCTCCAAATGGTGTTAAATCTCTTCTAAATCATCCCTAGTAGGGTACCGAAGTTTTAAATTGCCATCTTAAAGTTTCAAGGAAGTTGTGTATATCTGAGGAAAACGGCCGAAAAATACGCTGAATTTGTTGTGACGTGAAACAAACTTTTCTCTAGAGCATTATTCGTGAAAAAATAGGTGTATCTTGGGACATTACATGCAGGAGCAAATTGTGTTCTCGAAATTTCCTAGCACTCTTATTTGTTTGACTACCTGACCATAATGTGCATTACAATGTGCGTTACAGGGAGATCTACTAGATTTGTGGGGTCGGGCAACGGCAGACCATACCATCCTAGTCTTAACAATTCTGACGATGATGTTTCCTGCAGAATATGCGCTAAATTATAGTGGTGGAACAAAATGTTTGCCTTGGGATAATAAAAAGCTATCAAGGAATATGCAAGACGAGGGTAAAAAAGCCACCAAGAGTACAAAGCGCTCGCGTGAAGACTCCTTTGCCAACAAGTCTTTTTTTTCTGCGTTGATCAATTGTTTGTCTCGGGGTCACAACATAGAGCGTGGTTGCAGGATCGCAGTTGGTAATCCAGTATTCCCTTCTAGTTACAAATTACCTGCCAAGGTCCTCTTGAACCCTAATAACTCTGCAAAATTCTCCCTAAGTTTTCTTTCTCTTGAGTGGTCAGTATTTTACAAAGTTAGTGTGTACTCCCTTTAGGCAAACTGAATATCCTGTGCGTTATAGTTTCCACTGACATAGCAGTAATGGCAGAGTTCGAATGTGCCCATACAACCGACAAGGGCCTGTTTGCAATAAAGAGGTCATGCACTTTGCGGCCGTTTCCAATGGGGTGATGTCCACTTGGTGGAAGTTTAGTAAGTGGTCTTCCACCGATACCCCCTCCTGCTGTACGTAATAAAAGATACCCTCCTTTTGATTACAGCATCTCTTTCAACGGCTCACGGAGATAATAATGATAAGAGTGGCCCTTAGAGATACGAACCGAGTGCCTTTGAATAGAGGGCAAACTTGGATGGAAGATATCGCAACTCAAATAAAGAGAAAGATATTGCATTCAATGGTGATGTCCAGTGGACAACTGATAATCAATGGGCCACCAGTGGAAGTAAATGGCTTCCAAGGGTGGTGACTAAAAATAGGAGAAGAATGGTAACGCCTCGAACTAAATGCATCAAAAATTGTGCTTGGAAAGGCATTTGAACAACACATCATGATGGCGGGGATTACCATCATTTTGAAAGTGGTGTCTGTAGTGAATTTTCCCACTACTCATTTTTCGTGTGAACAAATGTTTGCCGGCGCTCCATCCCGTCCTCTTGGAAGTTTCATAAAGGCCTAGCCGCTCCTTAAGCCATTATAGTCGCCCGGTCCTTAAACCATTCGCGCCCTCGATGGTCTTCAACTCGATGTGATGCGAATAATTCTAAGGCGAGAATCGTGTTCCTTATTATTATCACCTGAAATGATTATACAACACTCCGATGCCATTGCCACAGAGAAAGTTCATTGCGACATAGCTGCACGTAGATCTACTGGAAGCCCCTCCTTGTGTAATCGTCCAACGTTTTGCTGGAGAAGATTTCTTGCACGCAATTTTTATAGAAATTTTGGTAACGTCATTTTCGTTTAGAGATGTAGATTCAGTTTTGTCACATTCTTGGGAACCATTTGATTTGATTTTACCATTGTCAACTGGTTTAGCGCTTCCAGTACATCTAATAGGCTGAATTCGGCCTAATTTTTGTGCTCTCGACCAAGTCCAAAACGAGAATTTCCTATCATAAAAATGTTTAACTAAAAAAAGGAGATAATAACCTTCTGTCAATCCTTGTGCAGAGTACAGCAAGAGTGAAAAAAAGCCGTATAAAGCTACACAGAGCGGTGTTCGCCAAAATCAAAATTACTGTCAAGGATAGGCTGGCCATATGATTTTTGCATGTCACCCAGGCATTTTGTATATGAATGGTTTCCAGGATGGATAAGCAGATATTCTCCGCCACATTGATCATAGGATAACAAGGAGCACACTTCATTCAGCTGACTCAGCAGTGGAGCAATGTTTAGCTGCAGTCGCTCGGCGTGAAAGGGCCGCTTTGTAATCACTGCATATAGCTCCTAGTTGACACACTCCAGTGACACTGAAGCTTTGTGCGCAGTCCAGATGAATGTACATGCAATATGCATGTTCATTGACCGCCACATCATGTTTCGGAGGCCGCATTACTCCCACAGAGATCGTGTTCTGTCCCACGATTCCGACGCTGAATCAGCCGACCTTGACCGGGGCATTCTGTTGAATGCGTCGACCTTTATAACGCAGATAAACAGAGCTCCGCCACGCGTGTTTCTGGACTGATACGCGCATGGTTAGACGATTCGCACTGTCAGCTTTGTCATTTTTTGCCACTCGGGCACGCGGTGAATAGCCTGTCAGGTTTGGGTGCGGAAGTGATTGTTGCAACGTACTGTGGTCGAGGTGCTTGAATTCATGAGTTTAACTAGTACAGAAGACGTGTTATTCTAAGCTGGTTTGGATACATTTCTTGTAAAAGCAATAAGTGACCTATCGAACGATAAATGGGCATCGGCGTTCTATAACGCTAGCTTAACTACGGAAGTAGCGAGAGGTGGCCGTAGGCCTCACAACCAGACAGATGAAGGTGGCGAAATAACACAGCAAAACAAACGAACAGCCGAGCAGCATCTCGCCTATTACAGGGCTGAAGGAACGGAGGCTACTCGTAGGACACAGGTCAAAGCCGCACGAGAGCGTTAAGGGAGATCTTGAAGCAAAGCATCTCAAGTAGCAAGATTACGAAGCCCATCGAGAACGCGAGGTGGAAAGAAAGCGTCATGGGTGTTTAATGACACATGAATGCTTCCACAATCACCTGTGCTAAGTTGCCTCGGACAGACGTTTCATTTCTTATATTTGTCGCGCTAAAAATGGTTGCGACAACGTCTTTTGTAGCATTAAGAGCATTCACTTCGAACAGCTGTGAGTGTAAAGAGATTACACGTTAGTACTACAGGAAAAAAAAATTGCTCCAATCCAGGCTGTGAAGGTGGTTGGAAAGCAAAGAGTTATAAGACACCCCCAACAGTTGCCGATGCGACATCACTTGAATTCACACACACATGGCTCTACAAAGACTGAAACCAGAGATTGTGGCAGCCGTTACTGGAATTCGCGGTAGCGGCACCCCGAACACAGCAGCGGCGTCGGCCATGGCCGGGCTTGTGCGACGGACGCCACCGCTTTGAGTCTGTATAAAGAAAACGGAGAGGAGCGTCTTTCGAAGGGTGAGACCACGGAAACTAGCCATCCTGATGTGTTAGCTTGGGGCTACACCACCGCGCGACCCAAGCACAGACACCGAAACAATTCGGCATGTGAGCTTAGTGATTCCCAATTATACCAATTTAAACTAGTTAGTTTAGTAAGTTTGAGAATTGGGAAAAAGCTGAGGGAACTTTTATAATCGTTATTAATCAAAACCAGTTGCTACATTCAAAACACAACTAAAATGGCATTCACCAATTTAGAAAACGGAGCCCCATTAGTAACAAGCAGTACGCAATAGGTAGCGTTTCTCTAGCGGTCAGATATCTGTATATGGTTTTTACATTTGGTTTTCCCGCCCTGCAGACAAATACTAAACGTATGTTTGTCGTACAAATACTTAATTCCGTCGGGTGCCGGTTACCCTGGAGGTGCTGTCGAAGAAGTGAATCAAGCCGTGCAAAGGCAGCGCTCAATGGACGGGAAGCTGCGCCAGAACAGGCCCAAAACAACCATCGCTATAGCAGACGACAAAGCCGTACCGCCGACGCCACCACCGGCGAGCAGGAACTTCCGCGCGGGGAACGCTGGGTAATTCGCCGCGCAATCTACAGTGTGCTCCGTGAGTGAAACCCTTCGCCCCCCTCCCCCCCCGTCGCCGCCTCCGGTGCGTTGGGCGTTTGTTGTCCCGCATGCCACGAAAGAACCGCTGGCTGGTAGAGCTAGAAAGCTTTGCATTAAAAATTTAATGAAATAAGGAATGCTGATTCCTCGTAGTCGGATTGAAGAATTTGAAACCAACAGGGTTTAATTTCAGGTAAGCAACGTCCACAAAACACGTGGTAAAAGAACGCAAAAAGTGCGCTTGCTGTTAATATGCCCTGCTTATAAAATGGCGAAACAATCTTTAAATTGGGTTAGTGTGTGAGTATGATTATACTGGTTTCTCCAATTTCGCTAGAAACTAGGTATATCAGCATAGTTAAAAAACAGGTGTCACAAGAGTTTTACATTTAGTTGAGGGACCTATTGCCCATACTTTGGTGTGCTAACTCAACTTTTTTGCACCTTATTGCACAGGCATATTTACCCGGATACAAGTTCGACGCCTGCTGTTCTTGTGTGATTTCGAAGTTCGAAACAGCATGTCAGAATGATTTTAATTCATATCGCCTGTAGCCTGGCCTACGTACAATTCTGGTAGGTAAAAACGCATTGTGCGAAGATTTGTGGCACACTTCAGAGGTTAAAATAATTTTGTTGTTGGGAGAGATGTCAATGCATTTCTTGATCGAAGGCGTTGTTAAAGAAAAAAATAATTGAAGCTCCACTTGCACTGTCGCAGTGTTGCACGTAATAGGTCCATAAAGTATTTCTAGACTTAAGTTTGAAGCAACCTTTTGGGAATAAAGTTCTGCCAACATGCAGTGAAATACCCAACTGCTAATACATATATATTCCGCGGAAGGTTTCGATAAACGACTTGTTTGTTGGTTCAGGCTGTGCAAGGGAATATAGGGGCCACTGATTATGAGAATAGAGGGTTTCGCTCTTTTTAGGTATATTGAATCTATGCAGAATAAATGCATGATAGGTATGGGCGGAGCAACTAGCGGCATATCCAGCCAGGCTAACCCCGCCTGATCCCACAGACCAACAACCCCCACCATGTACCACCACCATATGCTAGGCAATTTATTATTCTATTTCGGACGGCTCGTGTCATGTTTCCTCCGTCGTAATAACGAATGCCTTTTTTCTGTTTGCATGAAGTTTATAGGCTATAGAAATAAAAATGCTGAAAAGAAATAAGGTACACTGACTCATAAATGCTTAGAGCACTTCACGTTAAATGTGATTCATTTTGTCAGCAGTGCTCTACATGTTCTTTTTTTCCCACAGTGCGGATTTCACTACGAAATCCGCACAAAAGAAGCACATTTAAAAATACTTCCGTGTATAACAGCGTCAAGGTTTTTCATTTGATTACAGCGCCTAGCATCATACAAGGTTTTCAAAAATCTGGTTTCTCGTCAGCATATAAACATCCTTAACATAGCAGTGGCAGCGCTAATTCAATGTTCCTTACAAATAAATATTGCCCATTGCACGCTCCCATTGCGCCGTTTTTCTAACATGTAGGAAATATATCCAAAATATATTACATATCTCGCGTGCTGTTGAGGTAGCGTCTATTTTCAGTTGCTCACAAAGCAATTTACATTTACCCAGTGAACAACTTTATCCCGTTGAAGAAACACGTGAAGAACACGTGTGCCTACATCATGTCAGACGCGTGCTTCTTAAGGTTTCAGCGTCGCCTCTCTACTGGGGAAAGCCACGAGAGTCACTGCCTGACTTGCAAATATAAGAGAGTATAGGGTTTCCTGTCAAGAAACACTCACCGGTCGCCTGCTCCGTCGTCGACATCTCGGATGCCGGAGATGGGATCACGGCGGCAGCTTGAACTTGGCCAGTGGAGTACGCCAGTAGCAACACATGGAACGCTGCCGGTGCGAACACTCCGGCAGAAAACGTCGTTCGTGCCAAGCAGCAATGCCCTCTCCTTCTAGCCATTGAAAATACTCTTAAAAAATGACAATTACTTTCAGCGGGTCACTTAAGCGGAAGCCAAAGCAATGTAAAGCTGCGCCCACGAGGGAAGAAAAACCCGGCGTGTATTACGTGGTCAAGAGAAAAGAAGAGCAGATATCGGCGAGGTGACCTAGCAGGTCCTCAGAATGAAAGCCCTCGTGAGCCGTGTGTTACGTGCTGCCTTTTTCTTCGCGCGGTCTGGAGGGTGCGATTCGGCGCGTGGCCTGACCTCCCTGGTTGCGAGCCTTATGGCTTTTAACTAAGGTCGGGGCGCGATACCGCGCTGGCGAAGCGTCTTGAGAGAGTCGAGATAAGTGGGATCGCGGGCTTTGGCGCCTTCCCGTATTTCGAAGCCGGCGCAGGGCCCGCGCGTGCAACCGCTCCTATCGGCCGCCGAGGAAGTGTCGGAAAGGGGAGGGGGAAGGACTGTTCTGTATGACGCCGGAGAATGAGCGACCCTTAGCGCACACTATTTGTTTTTTTCTTTTATTGTCGTGAGGAGCTCTTGAAGCTGATGAAGCCTAAATACTTGCACGGAGGAGCGCGCGCGCAAGTCAGTGACGCGTCTTTCGCATCGATATGTCCGTCTAAGTGACGCCGGTTCCAGAATACTTGTTGAATATTCGGGAATGGTTAGCCGAAACAACGCTTACCCTGCGTTTGCCTTCCTCTAGCGACGCTTTGTGAAAGTGCTTCAAAGTATCAAATTTATCGAATAACTTTAAGGGCGAACAGCAGTTTAAAAATTACACCCCTCTGTCTAACGACGACGATGGTTGAACGCGAACCTTTCTCGCGCTCCATTCTCTGGTAGGTCAATCCCACACTGCGAGTATGCGCTACTTCTGCAGGTTCGCACCTCTTTTATAGAACACCCACAGCAACTCTCTGCACAGCTCCGGCCGCACAAGCTGTTGCGGACCATCTCATATGGGCGTGTCCTTCACTGGCCTCAGCCAGAAAGCGACACCTGAGAGGCACAGGCCTCCATCCTGGAAGACCCCCCGACCTTCAGCGGTGGCTCTGGGGACCCCACCACCGCTCCCTTCTTGACTTTCTTCGAGAGACGGGTGCCCATGTATATTTGTAAATAAGTTATTTTATGCCAACGGGCAGTCTATCGCAAAAAAAAAAAAAAACTCTTGGATTTGCACTCAGTAGCGCTAACGTTTGGATTTGGGGCGTACGGTCTGAATCGGTACCTGTGGCCAGTGGCGCATCCAGAGGGGGGCTGACAGAGATTCAGACCCCCCCTCCCTACCGAAATTTTTCCAGCCGGCACCGTGTTGCCTGTATGCCTGGTACAAAGGCGCATATCCTTCGGACTTGCCACTATTAAAAAATTCCCCGCATTTCCCCGAGGGGAAGAATGTGAAAGTGCGAATGCAGGAGTTGAATTTGCGCGGTTCGGTAATGTTCGCGAAAGAGAGATCACACACACACACACAACTACAAAGAAAGAAAGATGCATTTATTCACAGACACCTATTTGTGTTGTCGTTGTACTTGATTGCTAGAGCGGATCTCAGCTTTGAAATTTCGTGTCAGTACTCCTTTAAGCGGGTGCATTAGCCCTTCTCACGCCCGATTCCTGGCCAATCCCCCACGTGGGTATGTGCCATGTCAGCGGCCAGGCAGCGCGCGCCCATCTCCCCCCGTTGCCAAGGAAGACGAGGAGCGCGCGCACCCGCAGCTGTTGCTATGTGGACGGACGGCGGTCACCGGAATTCAGGGTCGCTTATAAAGTGCATTCGCACTTAAAAAAATTCAGGACTCAATGCCTGTCCTAACGCATTGGTGCTTACACAAAAGGAAGCGCGCGGGTCCGGATAACTGCGTCGGAATGGTGCAGCTCCAAAACCTATGGCAGCCCTCTGCTACACTCAGCGCACGGGACGCGAAAGGCGTGCGTTTCGTCCCTTTGAGTGTGGCATGTCACCACACAGAGAATAATTGTCCCGCTGAGTCATTCTTAGCAGAGGAATTGATTCGTCACGGTACGGCCGGGTTAACTGGCGGCGTAACAAAACAGAGACCACCGGCCATTGATGGGTGAAGACTGGTACGATGAAGGGCCGAAAGGGAAAAGACGATCTTTATGTGTGTAAGCAGAACCACGTGCAAGCGACGGCGTCAGAAAGCCAAGTTAACTGAAGAAAGCGATGGGTCTGCGTATTTGGCGAAACGCATGCTTTAGCTGGATGAATGTGGGATAAATGGGCAGAGGGCCTTTGCGGGTGAGGCGCACAGCAAAGTACGCCCCTCTTTCGCGCGTCAACCCTTCAGTCTTTTCCGCGTTTCTGTGGAGCCTGGGAGGGTGTTGGCGGGGGTTAATTGTATGGGCTCAGCTTGCGTGCACTGCGTGTTCCCTACTGAAAGCGTTGTTGTAGACAGTCATGTTCTCCTCCGCGATTAGGCATATTCGTTCGGTGGTAATTTTCGCTAACCTAGAAAACTGTGGGTCAGGGAGTTGGCAAAAAGGGCCCACTGGGGCTCGCCGAGCTAGTTCCAGACTTTGTCCTAAACGTAAAGGCACTACCACGGCCGCTCGAACTACCCCTAAAGGGGGGAGATGGACCGGCCGTGGCACTACGGTCACCAGCCCTGCCATAGGCACACGGCTGTCGCGACAGTAACAAATACCCGATGGCCTTCTTCGACCTCGGTCCCAACTAAAGCCCCTCCGTTGCGTCCACAGCCGCTTTTTCTCTGGGCGTCGGCTGCCCAGAGCAGTCTATATTCAGGGCCAAAGCCGCAACAACAGCGCAAGGACCGAAGTGCCCTGGCTTTGGGAAGCTCACACTCGCAGTTCATACACGCAAGAGGCCTCAATTGTAAGTCATTTTCTTCCCCTGACCACTGATTTATCCTTGCGTGATCACTGATGTCTTTTAAAAATTAAATAATCGCTTCTTAATATTTACACGATGTCACAGTACCTTTATGTCTGCAAACCGAAAAAAAAAAACTATATCTAGTTCCATTTCTCACGCAATGTTTGCGTTTAAATTGGTGTTTGAAAGGAGCGCCAGCTATGAAGCGTGTAGGTAACTTTGAAAGAGCAAAACGTAAATTCCACTCAAATAAACGCCTCAATACCCTATGATGCACAAATTTGGCGAGGGTTACTGAAAGCGTATCGGGACAGCGTCAAGTACATGGAAAGTTACCGCTGTCCGTGAAGTGCATGAACAGTTAAAGTACATAAAGAGATAAAAATAATTGTTTTCACTGCAGTTTTAGTAGTTTGCTTTATTTACAGGCGCGCTATTCAATGAAAAATAGCCGCGGTCGCCTGATGCGCCCGTTATCGCGACTTTTGTTACTCCGTTTCATACCGACGCGTGCATCCACTTCTACATCCAATTTTAAAATCCTCATAGCAGCGTGCGCAAGTGAAGGACCTTCGTACGTGTGGCGAAGACACGAACGTGCCTTTCTATTAGAATTTTCCTTTACCTCGTTCTGGCCTTTTTTTTGAAGTTTTGTGGGCTCAAGGATATTGTTCTATCAATGCTGAATCAATTTGGTATGATGATCGAATGTCGTAATTAAGAAAACAGGCTACAGACCACAAGCACTCTCAAGAACACCAGGACACTTCCGAGCTCCCCCCCGCCCCCCCCCCCCCCGTCTTCCCCCGTATTCACTTACGGGTGCGCGCTGATGTGATTCTGCCGGTATCTACTACTGTTATACGTCCTAAAATGACGCCTGAAGGAAACTTTGAGCGATAGTCAGCATTACGTAAATAACCAACATGACCGGAAGTATCACATTATACAACTTTGAGATTTCTTGCCGATCTATTATGTCGTAGCCTCAAACAATGCTTCAGTTTGAACATCACGGTCGCTGTCTACGAAAACGAGCACCTTAACTGTGTCATTACTGTGCATTTCATGCTGAAACACGGTAGTCTGTAGCATTTATGTACGCGAGGCCATGCCCTTACGCATGTTTTCTTGGTGCACTGCGGGCAACAAAATGCTAACTGGTTTCGAGCATCAACCGACGCCCGAAGTTCACGCTGGCTCTGTACAACTGCCCAATGCTCCGTTTTCTGGTGGACCAAGGAGCTTCCCAACATAATTTCCATTTCCCGTGTCGCTAACCAAAACTACGAAATTCCTATGCGTCCTGTACATTGCCGCCCATGCTTTTTTATCGTTAAGCTTAAACCGGCAGTGCATACTCGGCTGAACAAAGCAGCGCATGCATACCCTAAAAAGTACGTTCTTTCATTAATGTTTCAAACCAGAATGGTAGGACCTCATTACAATGCCTTCCTCAGATCTCACGATAAAATTTCGAACGCAGCAAGATTTTGTTCAACTTGCGTAGAACGTGTCCAACCGCAAGAGTGTGGTTAGACAACGCCGTCTTTGCATTATAATTTGTTCTTGCTAAGTTTGAAGTTCTATATAGCATTCAATAGTGAAATTTCCACTGACTTGCTCTACCTTATCCAGGAGTGGTTCATACAAATAAAGGGGATGGCCACCGCAGAAAATTTACTGGCAAGCTACCCGCCTTCTGGCAGGCTGTAGGGCATTTATGCTGGAAGCATTGAAAACTTGACAGAGAATAATGCAAGAATTTTAAAATACCAACCAAGGGGGTGCTCATCACAGCAGAGTCGAGATTTTGGCTGTACCGAAATGTTAACCAGATTGACGTAGTTACAAAGCACGAGCTTTTCATGCCCTCCCGGCGTTCTTAGAAGCTACGAGGTAGACTGCGTTACAGACTCGAAACAGAAGCAAAAATTTCAATTGGCATGGCTTTACAAATACGGGTGGCTGAGTTGTTCCGTTTTGCGTGAGAGCTCATCCTTCGATGTTCGTGTAATTTCCGCCGTTGACTGCACGAGTCTTGCGCATAATGTCTGTGTGTCTAGGGTTGGCATTTTCTGAAATGATTACTAGGGATATAACGCTTCTTGTATGCATAATCCATAGCCTCTCGTTTTTTAAAGATAAGAGCTGCGCTACACATAACGTAAGTGCATTGATTCGATGTAGACCGCACGAAATGAGCTCCATTGGCCTTACACTGGAAGCTGCTGGACGGGCGTAGAATGATTATAAGCAAAAAGTTTTCTTTTGCATTTTGGACAACACAAACTCAATAAAAAAATCGCATTCTTACGGTCTACGTTATTTTATTTCGGAGACCACACTCATTATACCACACGCGTTGAAATAAAGCAAGTAATCGCATGAAACTATGATCATTTATTGCAATCAATGCCTGCACAAGGTGCCGTGCGTGCAGTATACGTCCCGTATCACTGGTGCGTATTTGCACCACGCGGTCTGCGGATTTTTTCCCAGTTTAAAACTTCATCTGGCACTAAATACCATCATAATACTTTATTTTCAGCAAAACAGAGAAACTGTAAAAAGAGAAATGAACACCAATATCAAGAAAGAGACCTTAAAGGGCCCATTTGAAGACAAAATACAACTTCGTTGAATTTGAAAGAACTAGACTTTCGTAACTCACTCAGCCCCATTGCAATCAGAGAAGACGTTTTTCAACCGAAGCAATGCAAAAAATGCAAAAAAATTCCAAATTTCGCGCTGCAGGGACGTAATACGGGAAGGAGTGATGTACTATAGACCAGTACTAAAACGTAACTCTGAATGTGTTAACTTCACTTCAGAATTCAAATGGTATGATCAATAGAAGGCGAGGCCCCTTTACAATCTCGCGATCATGTTTTTTGGCGGTAACTTATGTCGTCGGGCGCCGATCGTACAAAGGAGATCCTGTGATGTCAGAGAAATCGCCCGACAGTGGCTGGGTAGTCGCCACTGCTTCTTATGTGTTATTTATTCTCTCGACTATTCCTTTGAAGTTGGCAATAAGATTGGTATCATTGCTTTCGGGACAAAGCAGTGTTTAATAAACCAAACACGTATATCGTTTTCACAGCCTTTAAGGGCACTTGCAAACTACCGTGCTTTTTTCTTTCGAGGGGAGGGAGAGAGGCGGAGGGCTTGAGAACAACTTTAGCCACCCCCCCCCCCAAAAAAAAGAAAAAAAGAAAAAAGAAATCCTGGCTACGCGCCTGGCTGCGGCGTGGCGTTCGCTTTGAGCACGTCGAAACGGAGCAATCGGATAGACGCTGGCTTAATAACGCGAGGTGCGCAGGTTCAATTTCAACCACGGGAACCGTTTTTTAAAGACGATAGTCTTTCTTGGGCTACTTAAACTCAGATATTTTGGTCTGTCTGTATGTCTGTCTGTCTGTATGTCTGTCTGTCTGTCTGTCCGTCCGTCTGTCTGTCTGTGACTTGATTCCGCCACCCGGCCAAAGTAAAACAATGTCTGCGCGATAGTCTTATATAGTCACAGCTAAATGTGCCCGTCTAAGTCCGGTGTCCGGTGTAATGTTCATACTTGTCAATATTATTGAAGAACAACAAGACATTACGCATATATAAGACAGCAAATTAATGCAGAAGTGATATTTGCAGCGTTCCTTTATAAAAAATTCTACATGTTTGATTTTCGCGAGATTAAATACTTCATCAACTGAAGAAATAAATATCACTCCCGCCGTCGCCTGCTGTCACCCGCGCAACATAGCTTCTGGCGGCATTTGAAGAAGTCAAGTGGCAAGAGTTACGAAAGGTTCCACTAGATAGGTTCCACGTTCTGCTTGGAACGCACGTGGACTAGGGAAACGCGGTTCTATAAACGTTGAAGTAGGGCGCCTCGATTCACACGCGTCTTCGCCGTACGGCAGCGTTGGCATCGAGGCACCCGGTTTGGAGCAGTGGAACGCGGGAAATTTAAAAGGATTTAAGCAAACCTTTGGCGTCTTTACCTTGGGAGGAGCGCGACGCAAGAGGAACAACATGAGAGGTGAGCGGGAAAGCCAAGGGAGGCATTTACTTGGTAAAAGTCGATAAAGAC
This sequence comes from Haemaphysalis longicornis, assembly GCF_048455015.1. Taxonomy (NCBI): domain Eukaryota; kingdom Metazoa; phylum Arthropoda; class Arachnida; order Ixodida; family Ixodidae; genus Haemaphysalis; species Haemaphysalis longicornis. Next base: position 62,039,248 of record NW_027526245.1, on the reverse strand, counting down.
TATCGTCTTTTTATTTCGCTTCACCCACGATCATACATCATCATCGTCAGAGAAAGTTGGCTTTCCTGCAGGGTGTACTGGCGTACAGCGGCATCAGTGAGGGCACTAAACCTTAACTTTTAATAGATCGGGTAAAATCCACTTTTTCCGTGCGTTCAGTAATTGTTGCGGGAACTGTGGTTTATTTTGTTGGTTTTGAGTTATTCTAATAAAATCATTGGGCCTGGGTACTACTATGGCGTGAAACATAAAAAACATTACTTTACAAAAGTGTTGGTGTATGTCTCCCTTTCACGGGAATAGTTTTGTTTACAGTGAGTTGAGTTCAGTGCGCACAATGTTTTTACTGCATATTGCATGCGAAATAAGTAATGACTGTTGGTGCTAAAATCTAGCCGTTGAAACAGCAAAACTCGCCTTACCTTATTTATTGCATTTTATTATATACCCTGAATCCTCTTGAGGCCATTTTATAGGCAGAATTTAGTTGGGTTGCATACGCAAGTACCGAAAATTTCCTCGCCAGAACACAAGAATAAAAGCGTAGATGCTGTACATGAATGCAACATCTAAAAACGGAAAGTGCATACCAAAAACTAACCCCAAACAATGCATTACCACACGAGAAAAAAAAAAGCACAACCATAAGAGGCTTAAAAACCAAAAGAACTGCAATCATTACACCCCAATGTAGAAAAAAATAAGAGAAAAAGTATAAAGAAAGATAATAATCTACAAACATTACGCACCAGGTTGAACCTAATGCTTCGAATCAATCGGAAATAGGGCACATACGCGATACCTTTTAATAGTTTTGTCCTGATTAGAGATGGTCGAAAGAGGGCGGAAACGAAAAAAAATCTCGGGTCATCCCCCATAAGGTGAACCTAGGCAGGGGCTAAGCATATGGCATATTAGTGTATTCTTGGCGCCTTGACGTTTTTCCAACGGAGATGAAACCGTTGGGACGTATCCCAGGGAGATGAAAATGTTCTAGCGCGAGGCGTTGAAAATCGAGTGTCCCGGTGTGTTCCTTTAGTACGCGTTACGTACTAGCGCGAGGCGTAAACGAGTGCCCCGGTGCTTAGTACCGTAACTACATCGACGATGACATGAGACGACGATATAAGACGCCGACAACACGAGCCCCGAAGGGGCTGGGCCCCTAATATGGCATTGCTGTATGCGCTGCACAACAGTTAGCTTTGGGTCGAAAGCCCCAGTAGCCATTTTGCAAAATAAAAGCGGCGTTATTGTTGCCATTATAAATAGCAAAGAAAACAATTCGATTCTTAAGGAAACTGAACCAGGGTGTGCAAAGTAGGATCCGAGTGCGCTGACACCACTCTGCCTAACAGTTTGCCCGTGGCGGATCTAGAGTTAGCCTCCTGCGTAGGGCGGAGCCGTGAAATAGCGTGAAAGCCATGGTGACGACACGTCAGTAGAACAGGTGTATGTCAGCCACGGATGACTGTGATTCTGGGGAAGCTCTAGCGTGAAGTGTCGCCATTTGAACTGCCGGTGTATTTCGAGCAGAAACACGGATGAACAACAGCGGAGAGACGCAAGCACGACAAAAGAGATCGTTTATAAGTACCGCTAGGCTTTTATGTACAAAGCGCGGGACCAGACGTAAGGAGGGAGCCACAGAGGAAAGGCCTGTTTGGGCTCTCTGGACGGCCCACTCTTAAATTTTATGGCCCCCAATAAGCATCATGGTATCCCCTTGCCCGTTGGTGGGGATAATAAATGTGACATTTGGACTAATCCACTGCGTCTTTGTATACTTCAATATTCCCACAACATAGTTTGCTGGGACGGACTGCTTTTCTCCGAAAGTTAACTCTCGTAGGGGATGCGTATACGTGGTCAAGGAGGTGGCTGCCGGTAGGCCCCTTGGGGAGGTGTTCGAGGTGCCCTGTGCGGGGCTCCTGGATGAGCGCTTCAACGGTACTGAACACTCTCAGTGCCTCAAATTTCTCGTTAGAGGTGCATATCGGGGATACCACGGTGTGATTGTGTGCCCTCTTGATGAAACAAGGGATCGTGCGCCTTCCCAGCTCTTGAGGGCTTGGGATGGGGCTTTGTACTTGATGCTTGTAATAGACCTTTTTCCAATGATTGCGTGCGCATGGGCTGCTTTCCCTCCCAGTGAGTATTTTATTATAATGGCTTACAAAATGTTAACAAAACTATACCACCGTGTCAGGCAAAGTGTAGACATAACGGCTCCACATTACCTTGCCGCCAGCTATCCAGCCTAGAGGTGCTCCATTTTTGGAGCCCTACAATTCTTCTTTCGTTGTTGTGTTATCATGTTTCGCTTCTTGTTCTAGTTTATCTTTGCTGCATTGTTTATTGTTTTTTTTTTGTTTCTGCTTTTATCCTTATCCAGAGGCAACATGAGGGCACAGTGGAGGCATCTTCTTCCCTGTAGTGATAGCAGGCAGACACCTGAAGTAAGCTGGCCATGCCGCTTTGCTTAGAGCACTTACAGATCAAATCACGAAGGCGCGTAATTAACGGCCTAGTCGTGCATAAACGTAAGCCCGTAGAAGCACGCCCTGTAGCGCACATGCCTGCGCAATTGATCTGCCTCCTGACAGCGGTCGTTACTGTGCCGACCGCTACACACCCTAGGCCCAGCGCTGTGAGGACTGCTGTAACCAAATCTAGCCTTAACCACTTGTGACCGTAAACTGCATTAAAAAAAAACGATATAACCTTGACCTTATTTTACATGGCAGCCCATTTTCAACGTTAGTAGATTGACTGATTGAATTATCGATTGAGGGGATTTAGCACGCCGACGCTGCACAGGCAATGCAGCGTGCCGTATTGGAGGACTCGGGATGAATTTTGACCAGCTGGGGATCTTAAACGTGCGCCGAAATTAACGCTGGTAGAAACGCAACACGGCCCCGTCTCCTTGCATACTCCGCCAGCCATCAAGCCGTCCTCTCAGGTGGTCAAGCGGAACTCGTTGAAGCATGCGGTGCGCGCAGGTGCAGTGGGCGGGAAGGGCGTTCATCCTGTAATGAACCTAGATAGGCTGCTGATAATGATGGTGACTGAGATAATGATTATGTGACAGTGTCTGTGTAGTTAAAAAACTCTAGTTTAGTGAATGGGTTTGTTCAGGCTGTCGCCAACGTGAATGCCAACGTAGTGACAATGCTGAAAATAAACTTTTCAATTGAATCGCAATCAGTTCATATGAGGGAAATTGTCATTAAGTAAAAAACCCTCACGAATAGAGGACGGAAGGCGCTGGTTAAGCATTTGTTTCTATTCTTTCTGTCGGTCCTTTGTTAATGTGCACCTTTCACTTTCAATTTTTTGTCAACTATAGCCCAACTTGCGCTGTCGTGTTAGAGAGTTCGCCGATGCTTCGTGAAATATCTGACCCCCGAAACGCAGTTTTAAAAGGCAGCGCTTACTACTCAGCGGCAGTGCAGCCAGCCGACATTCACACTTTCCATGTTTTATTCCCTCAACATACACTAATTAATTTTCTGTTGTGATGGTTTCTTTGGCATTCCGAAAGTTTGTTTTGGCATTTGTGTACGCGCTTCTTCTGGGTAGGGTGCGAATTTCTCTGTCAAATAAAACCAGGGTGCAGATATGCAGCTGTGGTGGAAGGAACTGTAGGGATGCAGGGACAGCGTTGGGGAAAGACTGCATGGCAATTTCCCGTTCAAGCCGAAAAAGGAGGTTTAAAGGTGACTTGGAAAATACTGGAGAATGGGGGGAATTCGCAAATTGAACGGAGGATGAAGTTGTCCATCAGAAATGCGTCACAAAACTAGAAGAACACTGATTGCGCTACATCAACTGACATGGGAGATGGTTTCTGACTAATTTTTTTTTGCCGGGGAGGTTCCAGAGAAAGACGCGCTGCCATGGACCAGTACCAGAATGGAGCGATGTCTCAACATTTATTGGGTAGAATAATTAAGTCGTCGACTTGACGCGTCCTGCATATGCACATTCTTTAGAAAATGGTTATGTTTTTGCCCTAAGTTGTTATCGACGCGAAGGCACAACGTACAAAATGAGTGAACTGAAAACGTTTGCCGATTCAAAGTGCCTCCAGTAAAAAACAGACAACTGGAACTCATGGTCCTTGTTCATTTCTTTCGTCAAAAATTTGTTTACACGAAATTTACATTTCTTATTAATTTTTCATCTATACATTTTATTTGCGGGTCTTTTACGCAACCGAACACACACACACAATGCAAGATCAGATGAGCTTGGCACATAGGCGCATATGTGTGGTTAATGGGGGACAACTTTGAGGAACTACACATTTTCGGGAAGTCTGGGTTACACTGCTGTAAAACAAAACACAATTCAAAAATTTATAGATTGTGATTTGCACGAGAACTAATGAGAATTATTATTTGTTTTCTTGATTTGTTTGAAAAGAAAAAGTATTTTCGATAAGTGATAGCGTGGTGAAAGCACGTTGGGCGGTATTAAAGGGACACTGAAGTGAATTTGTCAAGCTCCCGTTTTTGCTTGCACTGCTAGACTGGCTCAAATTAGCACACTTTTCATCGTTTATCCGGTTAAAACGGCAAAAAAGAAAAACTACCATGCGCGGGCTGTGGCGGCTGCACCAACTAAAGCTGTGACGTCGCGAGGAGATGGCACCGTGATTGGACGATGTCCGAGGTTAGCATTCAAACAAGTTTCGGTTTCGGTTCTGTAAAACAACATGTTTGACATCCGACGGAATCGTTGGATGGGCCTTCTCGATATCTCAGTAATCGCCGTACCGCCCTTCTGCCATATTGTCGGCTGCAAAAATGCCTGAGATAAGCCTCCCAGGACAGCTTGGAATCGTAGAAATCACTAGCCGAAGCCTAGGCAGTGGATGACGCCCTCCGCGTCACCGCTGACGCTCAAATGCCATGCGCTTTTCCCTCATATTCGGAGCTTGCCTCACTCATGCCTGTATCGTAAAAAGCGTGTTCGCACCAGGCCAAGGGTGTGCTGATTCAGGCCTGTGCCCACTGCCCGCAAGCAGAGCACGCTAACGAGAACTCGCTAGAGCGTCAGTGGCAGTCTGCGCGTGTTCTGCAAACTCGCTCGTGGAACAGTGAACGTTACGGCCCAAAAATGGTGAACTTAGTTTAGAAAACATCGGCCGAAAACAAAAAAATCAACTGTAAAAAAAAAACAAAAAAAAAACGATGCACCCTTGGGGATTCGAACTTACGACTTCCAAAACGGTGACCTAGCGCCTTAGACCACTCGGCCACAGGCTTTTTTTTTCCGAAACACAATATTTTTATTTACAAGGATATACATATATACATAATGCACTGGCGCGCTCGATGCGGTGACCAGTGCTGGTACGCGTACATACTGTTGCCACAGGGACTCCAATCCCTTTAGGCTTGCCCTAACTTGAGCCGCAGAGTAAGCAACGTAGTGGGACTGCGGTGGCAACAACGAACAAACAAGCAGGAAAATATGACATCCTGAGACAGTGTTATATCAGAGTACATGCACTGGGAATCGTGTAAAGGTAACATGTTCACACATGAGTGTAAACTCTGGGCAAGGATGTACAAAGCCTGTTCAGGGGGGAAAAGCGTCTCTACAAAGTTCTGGTGAGGCAAGATCACAGCCGTTGCCAGCGCTGCATCTCTTTTTCTTTAAAGCGCTGCAGTGCTTGGCATCCTTTTTGCAGTGAGTCGCAAAGCTCCGTGTCAGAATCTGATGCCCCCAACACGCTCACTGTCAATTCAGCCTTGGCCGTGAAGTGCCACCAGGTAGGCCTTGGGTTCCTGGCGCACTCCACTGCATCCACTCGAGCCCTCCACAGCGAGTGGAGCCCCAGGACAAGCACGCAGTCCCGAAGCGCCTTGTTCTCTGTGGGCGCACTCAGGTGCCGGAGGCCTGACCACGACAGGTCCCATCGCTCGGTGTACGCGGTCTGCAGCTCGTCCCAGAAGACGGCCGCGGCGTTACAATCTGTGAGGACGTGTTCTGCCGTCTCGCGTTTTCCACAGAGAAGACAACCCGCGCCGCCATGGAGAAAGAAACCCTTATCCTCCAGACGTGCCTTTGCGGGCAGCACCCCCATGTGGAGGAGGAAGAAAAAGTCCTTTGAGGCGGTGGGCACAGGAAGTCGTCTTACTCGCTTCAAGACATCGTTGGGTATGGGGGGTTGTCGGTAGAGAGGGGGCGGCAGGACCTTCTCCACGAGGTCCCAGTACAGTTTTCTGGGTTTTGTTTTCAGCAGATAATCCCAAGAGAAATGCTGCTCGAGCAGGGCTAAGGCTAGCGCGATTTCTTTGTAGAACCTCGTTCCGCGCGTGTCAAAGCGGAGTGATGCTGTCGTGGCAAGCCACGGGGCCAAATCTCTGGTGCCCAGGCACTGCGTGGCTGACACTAGGAACGGATCGCGTAGACCCAGAAAGTACAAGAACCGTTGGACAGTGAGTTTGAGCTCAGCGTTGACGAGCCCAAACCCACCCTTTTCTAGGCTCCAGAAGAGGTTTGAGCGGCGCATGGGCTCGAATGTGGACCGCCAGAGAAACACCGCCCAGGACCGGTGCAGCCTATTCAGGGTGTCTGCGTCGATGGAAGTTATGCGGGCCCCGTGCAGCACTGCGGGGTATGCAATCGCATTGCACACGTGAGCCCTCGTGAACAGAGCGATGTTTCTATTTCTCCATGGTTGCAGCTTTCTTTCTGCAGCTGACAGCTTGGGTTTCCACCGACTTTTGACTGCGACGCTTCGGGTGAGGTCGACGCCCAAGTAATTGGACATCTCCTCTTCCCAGGCCATTCCAAATAGGCAACTTGGTTTGGAGGCCCAATCACCCAACCAGGCTCCCCTCGACTTAAGTAAGTTTAGCTCTGCTCCCGAAAAGCGGCAAAACTGGTTTGCTAGTTTAATTACCTCGCCCACTTGTGATCCACGCGTGCAAATGAAGGCCACGTCGTCCGCATAGGCGAGAACACGGAACTCCTCGTCTCCCATCTTCAGGCCATTGATGACCTCGGATGCAAGGGCCATACGGCAAAGTGGCTCAAGATAGAGGGTGAATAGGATGGGTGACATGGGGCAGCCCTGGCGCACCGACCTGTGGATGTCTATGGGCGTTCCCACAGACCTATTTGTTACTACGCAGGTAAATATATCCTCGTAGCAAGTTTTGATCCAATCGATCATTGTGTCACCGATTCCGCAGTGTTTGAGGAGATCCAGTAGAAAATTGTGGTCCACCTGATCGAAGGCTTTCCTCAGGTCCAGTTGAACGATGGCCAAAGGTAGCAGACCTGATTCAGCCGCCTCGACGGCTACCCTCATGCGATGTAGGTTGGAATTGATGGACCGCCCCTTGAAACCGCATGTCTGGTGAGGACCAACTACAGCGCTCAGTGCACTCTCCAGCCGTCCGGCGAGAACTCGGGCCAGGATCTTGTAGTCTGTTGAGAGAAGGCTGATCGGACGGTAATCGGCGACGTCGGGGATAGAATCGGTGGGTACTTTTTTGGGGATTAAGGCCAGGTGGCTTGTCCGCATGGAGGATGGCAGGCGCTTCTGTTTTCTTATTTCTTCGAAGACCATGGCTAGTATGGGGCTCAGTTCCTTTCTAAAGGCCATATAGAACTCTGAGATGATACCATCCGGTCCAGGCGATTTGTTCCGCGGTAGGCTCTTGATGGTACGCTCTATTTCCGCTTCTGTTAAGGGGGTGTTGATCAAATCTTTGGTTTCTTCAGGTATTTTGGGAATTTGATTTAGCACTTCAGCTGGGATTGCATCTAGGACTGACCGTCGAGAGAATAGTTCTGCATAATATTCAGCGAAAGCTCTTGCGACTTCCTCATTGCTTCTTGCCACGCCTGCGGGATGTTTGACCTCCGTGATATTTTTCTGTGCCGAGTTCTCCCTTTCGAAGGCTGCAAAAAGCTTCGATGGCCTTGCCTCGAACTCTACCTTTTGCTTCCTGCTCCGCACCAGGGCTCCCCAAAAACTCTTCTCAAGCTCTCCCCGGAGCTCTTCTTTAAGTAACCGGATATCGTCTTTAAACTCCCCTGGTCTTTCTTCATCAGCCTCAATGAGCGCGCAGAGAGTCTCCGTGAGGCGGCCCTTTTTTTCTTTTTTTCCTGCGGCCTCCTCGCGTCCTATGGTGACTGCAAAATTCTTTATGCGTGCTTAAAACGTTTCCCACTTTTCCACATTAGTGGTTCCCGACCGAAGTGCTTCAATTTTTTTTAGTCTTTTCGACAAATGTCTCGTTTTTAAGTACTGTGGAGTTCATTAGCCATCGGGTACTTGAGTTCTGCTTAGCCGTGTATGTGTTAAGGGACACGGTGCACGTTACGAGGCCACAGGCCAGTTCTTGCGAAGCTGGATATATAAGGTAGATAATGTATAAGGAGTTTACACTTTTATCATTTCAAGTACTTCAGGTGACTATTTGTCGTATAGCGCCCGTGCAGTAAGCGTACCCCAAACTTCCAGAATATCTCACGTCTAGCAATTGCATTTCTTGGACGGAAAAGCGTTCGCAGATGTGCGGTCGTGCTGCTGATCGCTGTGCTTGTTCACCTAGCGCAAAAAAGTGCTTACTGCTCCCTAGTTTTGCGCTGTACAGTAAAAGTTTCAGTTGATTGTATTTTCTTAGTACCAATATTGACTTCGTTGACTCTTCTCCCGCCTTCAAGTGGCCTTAGATTTTCCTACTAGCGTAAAGTCAGCGAAGCGTCGCATGTGCCCTTCTTCAGCGCTTGTGTGATGCGACCTTGGCTCGACTTGGAGCTAGATACAGTGTACAAACTAACAAAGTAAAGAAAGGCACATTCTTTCATTCACAAACGTGTCCTGGCTTCGTTTCAACTGAGCGAACGAATTGCGACGGCCCGTCGGTGGCCGGCCGCCGGCGAACGAAACGCTGGGCCGACTGACTCTGTCTGAAGGCCGGGGAGCCGTGCAGTAGCGCAGCCAATTGCGAGCTCGGCTCCTCCCGACGTCACACGAAAACGCCACAGAAAATGGGCGAGCGTAAAAAGAGGAGGACAGGATTTTCGAATAATTTTTCTACTAAATAAAATTGCGTAAACACGCCCAAAGTGGTCGAAAGATGGCCTGGGGACTCCGGACTACAATTTGCGCTAGTAATCCCGCAATTTTTACATATCACTTCAGTGTCCCTTTAAGCTTTTTTCGAAGTAACGCATCGAATGTACCATGGCATTACAATTCAGGAGACAACGAATCACAGAAGCAAACAAGACGTCTAAAGTAATAAGACATATCTGCGTCGCGGCTCACGATTCGGGGTCCCATTGTGCGCAGTCATTCGCTGCCGCAGTGCATGTTTCTTCCCAGCTAATGTATGCTCACCTCGTAAACTTGCAAAAAAAGTTTACCAAACAATTAGAGTATACCAAAAAAAGAAGATACCGAAAAATTAGCGCATAAATTTGTTTTATTTGTGCCCCTCCTTTCTAAATCGGTATACCCCCTTTATGAACTTCCTACCACAGGCTTGTAAAGTACTATAAACAAAAATGTCAAAATATTGCATAGCTGCATGTCTCTCGGGGCCGTACAGAAGGTCGCAATATTTTCGGGGAAAAGTAGCGTTGCTTCTTACGTTGTAAAACTAGATAGCGCTACGCCGCAAACGCCGTGCCGCCAAGTAGCTCTCCCGCAGCTGATATCTATATCTGAGAGGCGCAACAGGAACTAAGCTAAGCCACCCATTTCTTTTTTTGCCCCGCGCTGTCGCCTCTCCGCACCCTTTCGTATGTATTGCAATTTGACCTTAACTTCCTTGCTTCGGACCGCTCTTGCTGCGCGGACACACAAGGGCAGACAACACATCCGCTTAAATGTTGCACGCAAGGCAGTCAAGTATTGAGCCCCAGTTGTGTCTTTCCTACCGCTTGGAAACTGAAATAGAAGAAAATCATGTCGATAATTCTTTCCTTGGTGAACCTGCTGAACCTAAGTGCATGAAATTTCTGCCCGTAGCAATCATAAGATTTAAAATACACTCAAGAAAGGAGAAAATAATAGCAAGGCATAAAATAAAAATATTGGGAGAAATAGAAAGCAAGCATTTTGAGACAAACAATGGAAGACTGCACACAACATTAGTGCGAAGCTTTCTCGTGATGTTTTCTTTGCTTGGCGAATCCCACACTGCGAGTTCGTGCTACTATGGAGGTACGCATCACTTTTCGAGAATACCCGCAGCAGCTTTCGGATGTGCACTCCGTAAGCCTAACGTGCGGGTTTGCGGTGTACTGCGCGAATAGGTACCTGCTGCTTGGCATTTGCTTCGACCATATCGAAATGGACCAATTGGATAGACGCTGGCTTCAGAACGCGATGGACCAGGGTTTAATTACGCCCACGGGAAGCGTTTTTTTTCTTCCACGTCACCCACGATCACTCATGACCGATGATGATTGCTATTAGTTTCCCCTTTGTAGCGGGGTGATGACCTGTCATCTTACCATAAAGGAATAACAGACCTACGTTTTATACTCTTGGTTTAATAATAGCGCTGCTTAGGGCAGGCACAAAAAGCTTATTACGCCCAAAATATTTTTTTTTCTCGTACGGGTGGTAACTGTCCTAGGCAATATTCACCTGTCTGCTTTTTGTCCTACAGCATTCTAATATTCTTTTTGTCGTCTCGACAGCCTTGAAGTTAACTTCCTCTGTGCTACCCTTAAATCCTAGGGCTTCTGGAAGCAGAACATTTCCCTCATGCAGATTTGGATGGACACCTTCCCATTCTAACACTATGTGCCGCATAGTTTCTGTTTCTTCTCCGCAGACCACGCATACACCATAATTTTTTGATTACGTCCCCACATAGCTCTTAGTTGGCAAGCAACCTGCTCTAACCTCAAAAAGCAAAGCACTGCTCTGGGAATTACCGTAGAAATTTTACTTTCTGATGTTCAATTTCTCAACCCTGTACATCTCTAGCGACATTTTAGCTTCAATTTTTCCTCTTCATTTATTCGCTTCCATCTGCCTTGCCTCTTTTTTGGTTACCTTGGCTGTTTTGGATTCCCCACTGTTCTTTCCGTATTGTATTGTTAGCCTTCTAGTCTTCCTTAAAGGAGCCATGAAGACAAAACCCAACTTTGGTTCATTCAAAAGACGGCCTCGTTAGAATCATACTGGCACTAGTTATAACGTAAACTTCGCTCAAAGAACCTATATAATTAGGAAAAAAGGGAATGTCCATGCGACCCACTCGCTCATTTCCCGCGAGAGAACCTATGATGTCATCCCAGACTGCTCTGCGATTGGCGGAGGCCGGCAAAAGCAAACACATATTAGGCTGAACTCATAAGCTTGCAGAACGAGCTATTTGTGACTAAATGAAGGGCACATTGCTTTTAAAGCAATAAGAATGGTGGGACAAACAATGGAAGTTACGAAAGCACATGTAAACATAGAAGTACTGATGCGTACTGTTGTTGGTACTGGGCGCACTATGCTTGGTTTGGCTGCACAGCACTGCGGGGCTTTGGGGTTGTCTCAGACGACACTGGCCGATTGACGCAAGCAACGGTGTCTTACGTGACCACGTTTGTCTAGCGGGCATTGTTTCACGAAATGATTATTTTCTCCCAGAACAAAAACCAGCCTGGGTAACATATGCCCAAAAACAAACCAAAGGCAGAAGACGGCTTGCCACGGTATGGTGCCGCCATCTAGGTTCAGTAACGTAAACAAACGCACGATCACCGCTGCTATTGCCCGGCCTTGCGCAATCGGCTGCAGTAGAGTACCTCGATGCCAGCGCCGCCGTATATGGTGGAGACACCCTTTGAACGGTCCCGTGCCACCGCACTTGGGTCGACGTGCTTAACGGGTTCTTCTTTTCGTTTCCCACGAGACCCAGCAACGCGAAACAGATAAGATTGTTCAAATTTCGCCAGTGAACCGCATTGCGGCGGTAATTTTACCGCGGTTTTGATACAATGACTTGCTTCGGCGGCGAGCGAGTGACGCAAAAGGGCGGCGCCAGCGTGTACGTGTCTCCACCCTGTACGGCGGACGCGTGAATCAAGGCTCCCTAGGCTGCAGAGCGGTCGGTTCCTGTGGTGTCATTGCAGACCACGAAAACATAAGATTTAGCGGCAAAACCAAAATTTTAACAAATTAATTAATTTCGCAGTGCATAAAGCATCGTTTGTATCCGGACAAGCGCTGGGGACACTATAAAACACGAAATTTTGCGTATAAAACAAACTTGTATTTTGTCTTCATGGCTCCTTTAACCACTGCGTGTCCACGCTTTTCAGGTATAGGTACCTAAAAACCCTAGCTGCCCACCTTCGTTTATTCATTGCCCTGAACCTCACCTCAAAACATATTTTACTCTCTGTTTCTCGAACTTCACACGACGCCCAGCCCATATCTCCCTGTACTGCGTCGTTAGTTGTTTTTCCCTGCGCGCCTAATGCCAAACGGGCTACCGTTGTCTGGTTCATTTCAAGGCCTGATAAAACGCCTGATTTTAAGCAGAGTACGGCATTCGCAAATGTGAGATCCGTAACCATTACTCCTTTCTACATTCCTGTCACTACTTCATATTTGTTACCACAGAGCTGTATGGTTCATTATAGCCGCGTTTAGCTTTTCCTTACCCTTAAGTTGCTGCTCGTGAGTTCTTAAGTAGTTATCCCCTTCGTTTATCCACACTCCCAAATATTTATATTCCTTCACTCTGGGTAATTCGCCTTGTTGGATAGGCACTGCGTCAGTGGAGTCATAATTGAAAACCATTATTACCGATTTTTCTGCGCTGAAATTTAACCCGAGTTCGGTGGCGTGCTGGGAGCTAATATTATTAGCTGTTGCATATTGGTCTGGTTAGCAGCTTAAAGAACAATGTTGTCTGCGTATAACATTCCCCGGATACGCTGTTGTACCACTTCGCCTTGCAGCATATGGGTTAGGCTAAACCGTACTTGACTTTCTTCCAGTACCTTTTCTAACCCTGCCATGTAAAGCATAAACAGTATTCGGCTCAAGGGGCATCCCTGTTTCAGTCCCCGATGGGTGTTGACTTGCTGGTCGCATTTCTGTCTTTCCCATATAAGGTGCGCTATATTGTCTGTACAGATTGCTATAAGGAACTGTATTAAATCGTCATCTAATCCCTGGAGTTTCAGCATTCCCCACAGCAGTTCTCACTTTACGTTGTCATATGCCCCTTTAATCTCCAAAGACGTAATCAATAATGGTCTATTCTGCGCTTTCGCAATTTCGTTGCATTGTGTGATCCCGAACAAACTATGATACAATCGCCTATCTTGTCTAAATCTATTCTGCAGTTCCCCAAGCATTTCATTTTCTTCCATCCATGCTTGAATTTCTGATTTTATTGCCTGCATAACGAATCTATACACCACTAACGTTGATTGATTGATTGATTGTAGGGTTTAACGCGCCGACGCAGCGCAGGCGATGAGGCGCGCCGTTGTGGAGGGCTCTGGATTAATTTTGACAACCTGGGGATCTTTTACGTGCGCTAAAATCTCGAACACACGGGCGTTTTTGCTTCTCGCCTCCATCAGAAAAGCAGCCGCCGCAGCCGGGAATCAAACCCGCGACCCCGTGCCCAGCAGCAGAACGACTTAGCCACTGAGATACAGCAATGACGTTACTGTGAGTGTCCTGTATGAATCAATACTGGCTTTGTAGCCTCTGCCTTTATATATTTAATTCATCCTACTTTCTAGCCAATCCTCTGGTATTTGTTTGGTTCTTTTGTTTGGTCCGACTTTCTCTGGCCATCGTCAGAGAAAGTTGGCTTTCCTGCAGGGCGTATTGGCGTACAACCGCATCAGTAAAAACATTTTAATGGAGAAATGATCAAAATGCAGTTTAGCCCTGCTTTCATGAATTGTTTTTACAACTGTCGTTTATTATATTAGTTTTCAATTATTCTATTGAATAATTAGGCGTTTGTACTCGTATGTGGGGAAATGCAGAAAATCACAACAGAAAACTGTTACCCTATGTCTTGCTTTCACAGGAACACTTTTATTTACAGTGGCTTGAGTTCTGTGGGCCCAATGTTTTTACGGCATATTGCATGCGACATCAATAATGACTATTAGTGCTAAAATCTAGACATTGAAACAGCAAGACTGCCTTTGCTTTATTTATTATATTTAATTAGGCGCTCTACAGCCCCCTGTGGGCACTTTACGTAAGCGAGTTTTATTTGATTACATGCGCTAGTACCGAGAATTTCCACCTCACAACGCAACAATAAAAGCATAGATGCAGTACATGAATGCATCATCTAGATACGGAAAGTAACACCAAACAATTTATTAACACACGAGAAAAAAAAGCACAAGCATAACAAGTGTCAAAAACCAAAAGAAATGAATCAATGAATTCTTGATTCTCAAGAATGAAGAGAAGAAAAGTATAAGGAAAAATAAAGCAGTGCAAATATTACACGCCATATAAAACCTAATGGTTCACATCAATCGGAATTGAGGATACGCGATATTTTTCATTAGGTTTGTACTGATTAGAGCTGGTCGAAAGAGTGCGTATGCAAAAATATGTCATTGCTGTATGCACTGCCCAACAGTTAGGTTTAGGTCGAAAGCCCCGATGGCCCATTGTGCAAACTGAGAGCGGCGTTGTTATGACGGTGTGCTACAGAAAATGTCCGCCACTGCAAATAGCAAAGAAAACATTTCAATTCTCAAGGAAATTGAACCAGGGGGCGCAGAGAAGGAACCGAGTGCATTAAAGGTACTCTGAGGTGATTTGTAAACATTGCGGGAATGCTAGCGCAAATTGTAGTACGGAGTCGATAGGCCATGTTTCGACCACTCTGACTGCGTCTACGCGAATTTATTTGGTAGAAAAATCAATTCGAAAATGTTGTCCTCCTCTCTGCATCCTCGCCCATTTTCTGTAGCGCTTTCGTGCGACATCAGGAGGGAATGGCTTGGCTTGACTGCACTACTGCACGGCTCGCCGAGCTTCCGACAGGGTCGGTCGGCCCAGCGTGAAGTCCGCCAGCCGCCGACAGGTCGTCGCAATTCGTTCGCTCAGTTGAAAGTAAGCCACGACATGTTTGTAGATGCAAGAATGTGACTTAGTTTGTACACTGTATCAAGCTCCATGTCCAGGTAGCTCCACACAAGCGCTGCACAAGTACACATGCGACGCTTCGCTGACTGGTACGCTTGTAGGAAATTCTAAGGACACTTGAAGGTGGGAGAAGAGTCAGCGAAGTCAATATAGGTACGAAGGAAATAAAATCAACTGATACTTTTACCGTACAGCGTAACGTAAAAATAAGGAGCAGGAAGCACTTTATTGCGCTTGGTGAACAAGCACAGTGGTGAGCGGCATGATCACACATCTGCTAACGCTTTTGCCTCCAATAAATGCAATTGCTAAACGTCAGATATTGTAAATATTTGGGGGACGCTTACTGCACGAGCGCTATACAAGAAATAAGCCACCTAAGCTGCTTGAAATGCTAAAACTAAATAATAGTGTAAACTAGTTATATATCATATACCTTACATTTACAAAGGAAGCAGTCCTGGCCTGTGGCCACGTGTGCTGAAGGGCTACGTTTCTTATTTTGCAAGTCGCAAGTTCGAATTCCCGAGGGTGCATTCCTTATTTTTTGTAAGTTGATTTTTTGTTTTCGGCCGACGTTTTCTGTGCTGAGTTCACCATTTTTGGGCCATAGCGTTCACTGCTGCCCGAGCGAGTTCGCAGAACGCGCGCAGACTGACACTCACGAACTAGCGAGTTCTCATTGGCGTGCTGTTGCCATAAGCACCGACTTCTTGCTGGTAGTGGGCACAGGCCAGAATCAGCACACCCTTTGTCTGGTGCGAACACGCTTTTTACAATACAGGCATGAGTAAGACAAGCTCCAAATATGGTTGAAAAGCGCATGGCATTTGAGCGTCTGCGGGGACGCGTAGGGCGTTCATCCACTGCGTAGGCCTTGGCTAGTGATTGCTACGATTCCTAGCCGTCCTGGGAGGCTAATCTTAGGCATTTTACGGCCGACAACGTGGCGGAAGCACGGTACGAAGACTACTGAGATATCGAGAATGCCCATGAGATAACGTCCGATGTCAAGCATGTTGTTTTACAGAACCGAAACACAAACTTGTTTGAATGCTAATCGAGGGCATCGTCCAATCACGGTGCACCTCTTTCCCTCGTCACAGAGTTTAGTTGGTGCGGCCGCCGCAGACCACGCGTGGTAGTTTTCTTCTTTCGAGCTTTATAAAATAATTACCAACTTGTCAGCCGGATAAATCATGCAAAATGTGCTAACCTGAGCCAGTCTACGCAGTACAAGCAAAAACGGGAGCTTGTAAAATTCACTTCAGTGGCCTACTTCAGTGTCCCAAGGGTCAAGCTCCCGTTTTTGCTTGTACTGGCGTAGACTGGCTCAGATTAGCACATTTTGCATGATTTATCCGGCTGACAAGTCGGCAATTATTTTATAAAGCTCGAAAGAAGAAAACTACCACGCGTGGTCTGCGGCGGCCGCACCAACTAAACTCTGTGACGAGGGAAAGAGGTGCACCGTGATTGAACGATGCCTACGATTAGCATTCAAACAAGTTTCTGTTTCGGTTCTGTAAAACAACATGCTTGACATCGGACGTTATCTCATGGGCATTCTCGATATCTCAGTAGTCTTCGTACCGTGCTTCCGCCACGTTGTCGGCCGTAAAATGCCTAAGATTAGCCTCCCAGGACGGCTAGGAATCGTAGCAATCACTAGCCAAGGCCTACGCAGTGGATGAACGCCCTACGCGTCACCGCAGACGCTCAAATGCCATGCGCTTTTCCGCCATATTTGGAGCTTGTCTTACTCATGCCTGTATTGTAAAAAGCGTGTTCGCACCATTCAAAGGGTGTGCTGATTCTGGCCTGTGCCCAGCGCCCGCAAGTAGTCCGGGCTTGTGGCAACAGCACGCCAACGAGAACTCGCTAGCGCGTCAGTGTCAGTCTGAGCACGTTCTGCGAAATCGCTCGTGGAGCAGTGAACGTTACGGCTCTGATGATGGTGATGTTTGGTGTTTTATGGCGCAAGGCCAACGAGGCAAAGAGCGCCAAAACGGTGGTTAGGTATGAAGGATGTAACCGTAAACGCTAAAACCGTTCAACAAAAAAAAAAGTGAATTCAGTAAAAGACAATGAGGATGGCTGGTGTAAAAGGCCAGGTTGTGATTGTGCGTGGCATGAAATCGACTGGGAGAACTGCGAAGATCCAGGCTGGGGACCTACAACTGGAAGAGCGAGAGCTGGGCAGCGTTGGCACGCCGCAGGGCTCGGTCATCTCGCCCCTGCTATTCAATCTCGTTATGATCGGGGTGGCCAACAAGCTGCTCTCGGAGGTCCCGCAGGTCCGCCACAGCATCTATGCGGACGACATCACGCTGTGGGTCCCCAGGGGGAGCGACGGTCACATCGAGGACACGCTGCAGGCGGCCATCAATACCATAGAGGACCACCTCGACGGAACTGGCCTCGTGTGCTCCCCACAGAAGTCGGAACTACTAGTCATTCCTCCACCTGGCAGGAACTGAAAGCAAGCGCTCGTCGGCGCCGAGGGAATTACCCTCGGCACGAGGGACGGCACAGTCATACCGAGAGTGCAGGTACTCAGGGTCCTCGGAATGCTTCTGGAAGCCAGCGGCGGCAATACTGCCACAGTGAACCGGCTGACCACCAAGATTGGGGCAGCCAGCCGCCTCATAAAGAGAGTGGCGACGAGACACCGGGGCATGAGAGAAGCCAGCTTGCTTCGGCTAGTGCAGTCGTTTGCCATTAGCCACGTCGCGTACGTGGGGGCCTTCCACGTGTGGAAGGTCCAAGAGCGAGAACGAATCAATGCGGCAATACGGAAGGCTTACAAAGCGGCCCTGGGTCTATTGGACTGTACCAGCACGGCAAGGCTCTTCGAGCTGGGCGTTCACAACTCCATGGAAGAGATTGCCGAGGCGCAAAGGACCGCGCAACTGGAGCGATTCTCGACCACCAGAACGGGCAGGAACATCCTCGCCCGGCTGGGACTCGATGGGCGAAGTGCACCTAGCGAGGCGGTTATGCTACGTGAGACGGAGCATGCGCTCCCGTCGAGGACCCTGCAGAGACTGAGGGTAACGCCTCTACCTCGCAACGTCAACCCCAACTACAACCCGGAAAGGCGTGCGGCAAGAGCGAGAACCCTTACGGACACGTACGCTAGCGACACCGGCGCGCTCTTCGTCGACGCGGCACGGTACGCCGGATCAAGAGACAAGTTCGTGGCGGTGGCGGTAAAGGCCACCACCGGGGAAATCTACAGCGCGTGCAGTGTGCGAGTGCGATCGGCGCAGCAAGCTGAGGAAGCGGCAATAGCGCTCGCCCTTACGGACCAGAGGTGTTCCACGGTGTTGAGCGACTCCCGCTCTGCCATCAGGAGCTACGCCCGCAACCGTGTGTGCAAAAGTGCTGCGAAAATCTGTGAAGTGCAGTGCAGTGACTCAAATGCAGCGGACACTGTGCCGGCCACCTACCTTCGGCGGTTCCCGGCGCACACCCCCGCGACCAGCGGCCCGCACCCCAACCGCAACGAGACGGCGGACGCCGCCGCGCGTGCTCTCACCCACCGCGCGGAGGCGGCCGGAGGGACGGGCCCGCTGAACGCCTCCGAGGAACCGCACGAAGGCTGGACCGGGGGGCGTGTGAGTGGCGGTGTGGTGCGTGCAGCGAGTGCGAGTGTTCGGTGTAGCGAAATGTCGGGCCCCAGTGAGGTGAGCGAGGACGAAGAGGAGGCGGACCCGCTGCTGGGATACGCCGAGATGTTGGACTGGTACCGTGCCGGTCGCCAGACCATGCCACCGCCTCATCCAAGACTCACGCGAGAGCAGGCAGTGCGGTTTAGGCAGCTGCAAACCAACTCTGTGCTCACGCCGGCGCTGTCGCGCTACGTGTGCCCGGAGGTGTTTGACAGTGAGCAGTGCAGTGTGTGTGGAAGTGCAACAGCGACTCTTACCCACATTCTCTGGGACTGCACTACGGACCTGTGTCCACCCGGGTCACACCCGGGGGGCTTACCGACGGACGTGGTGTGGGCTATGCAGTCAAGAGACTATGAAGTGCAGTTGCAGGTAGTCCAGCGGGTCGAGGCGGCTCTCGCCCGGCAATCCCGAGGGCGGGCTGATGCCGCGCGGGACCGAGGGATGCGAGCCCTGGGGACTGCCGGCGGTCCGGCCGGCCCGAGTGGAGCTCGGGGGGACACCGCGCCTTGACGACAGGCCTAGAATAGTCGGGCTGTGGGCGATCCTGCGTGGTCCGCCTGCAGCCTCCGTAGGATTTTTGATCCAATAAAGTCGATTTCTCTCTCTCTCTCTTAAAAGCAACTACGCGTGATAGGAAACGAGGTGTAAAAACTTGATGTCACTAAGAAACTTAAAGGTGCGTTGTACAGGAATCATGGGGTCATCCCCTAAAAACAATGCTGGGTGTAGTGGAATGTGTTGTCTGTAGAGGTCGGCGAAGTGTTGCTGTCGTGTTGTGTGGAGTGCTTTACATTGAAGTAGCACATGCATCACGGATAGGCCGTCTCCACACCTGCTACACAAGGGTCTTGGAGATCCCGTGAGCAGGTATGAGTGTGTTGCATGCGTGTGGCCTATCCGTAATCGAGCCAGGGTAACTTCATTGTGCCTGTTGTGTGTGTCAGTGGTGTATGCTCCCAAGACTGTCTTTATAACGTGTAGTTTGTTGTCTGCCTGTCCATTCCAGTGTGCTTCCCATGTATTGCGAAGGTGTTGTCTAATGTGTGACTTAAGGTCAGTGTACGGTATTGCTGTTATGTCCACTGTGTTTGCAAGTGCAGCAGCAGCGGCCATTTGATCTGCTGTCTCCTTTCCGGTGATCCCCGAGTGACCTGGCACCCAGCATACGGTCACTTCAAGACCTAATGCATATGCTGACATAATGGTTTTGGAAACTAAATGAATAACATGGTTTTTACAAAGCTGCTTAGATGACAATGCACGTACTGCACTCAATGAATCTGTAAAGATGATGGACTTGGGAATTTTATGATGAACTATGTGCTTTAAAACTAGAAATATACCATAGGCTTCAGCCGTAAAAATGCTGCTTTTCGAGTTTAGGGTGTTAGATACCCTAAAATCAGGTCCGTGTGCAGCACACGAAACCATACGGGCTGTTTTTGACGCGTCGCTAAAAAATTCTGCACACTTCTATTTCTCTTGAAGGAACATGAAGTGCTGAAGAATTACAATTGTGGGTACTCGTTTTTTATCAATCGCTACAAACGACCAATCGCACGACACGGGGCGAAGCTGCCACGGTGGTAAAAAGTCGGAAAGGGTTGATTTGTAGGTGTCTGAAAAGGTGACAGATAATTCTGACACTTCCTGTCTCACCCTATGTGAGAACGGAGCAGAGAGAGATGGACGATTAAGAAGAAGTTGGGACATGGGTGCATCACAAATAAATGGTTTGAAAGGATGGTCGGTTATAGACGAAATTTTAAAAGCGTACAGAAGATCTATGTATGTTCGCTGATGATCTAGGGACCATTTATCGCACTCGACGTATAGGCTTTGTACGGGGCTTGTACGGAAAGCGCCCGACGCGAGGCGGAGGCCCAAGTGAAGCCCTGGGTCTAGCATTTTCAGCGCTGTTTTTGTTGCTGACCCATAAACCACGCTCCCATAGTCCAAGCGGGACCCCACCAAGCTTGTGAAGACACGTAAGAGGAGTTGCTTGTCCGCGCCATAGGAGTGGTGTGAAAGGACCTTAAGTATGTTTATTGCTTTGATGCATTTATGTTTTAGTTGTGTGATGTGAGGGATGAATGTTAGTTTCTCGACTAATACGACGCCTAGAAATTTGTGTTCTTTTTTTACAGGAATCAAGTCACCATTCAATTTAATTTCAGGGTCGGGTTGGATACCGCGCCTCCTTGAGAAAACGACGCAGGTACTCTTTCCAGGATTAATCCTAAAACCGTTTTGATCAGCCCAGAGAGCAAGCTTGTTCGCCCCAAGCTGGATCTGTCGTTCACATATGGACATATTACACGATTTAAATGATATTTGTATGTCGTCCACATACATCGAACAGGAGATTGTTGGTGGCAATGCCTTCCGAACTGAATTCATTTTGACTATAAACAAAGTGCAGCTCAAAACACCACCTTGAGGCACGCCATTCTCCTGCACGTGAACGTTTGAGAGTGCCGAACCAACTCTGACTCGAAATGTTCGTAAAGATAGGTAGCTGGACAGTGTTCAGCATGTTACCAGATATACCAAAGGATTTGAGGTCTCTAAGGATGCCATAGCGCCATGTAGTATCATATGCCTTTTCAATATCAAAGAACACGGTCATGGAATACTGCTTATGAAGATAGGCACCTTTAATGTAAGATTCTAGCGCTACTAGTTGGTCATTTGTAGACCGCCCCGCCCTGAAGCCCGCCTGGCAGCTCTCGAGAAGACCATTGTACTCAAGAAAGTACACGAGTCTCCTGTTGATCATCTTCTCGAGTAGCTTGCCCACGCAGCTTGCGAGGGCGATAGGTCTATAACTGGCAGGAGGAGAAGGGTCTTTGCCCTCCTTCAGAAACGCCACTACAATAGCCTCCTTCCAAGATTTTGGGATGTGCCCCGAAAGCCATATCTTATTGTATAGGTGTAGGAGTGTTTCAAGTGTATCTGGGTGTAGGTGTTGTATCATCGTGTATGTAATCTGATCTGCGCCTGGAGCTGAAGGTTTACATGTGCTCAGGGCAGCCCTCAACTCATACAGTGTAAATTCAGAATTATAACCAGATTTTGACCTGTTATTGTCATGTAGGGACTTTTTTTCAGAAGTATTTTTATGTTTCAGGAAAGTGTCTGTGTAGTGTGCCGAGCTGGAAACCTGTTGGAAGTGTCGTGCAAGTGCGTTAGCCTGGTCTTCGATTGTGTCCCCGTTGTACTGACCAGGGGCAGGCTATGTGTATGTTGTCCTTTAAGTTTGCGTATTCTTGTCCATACCTTGTGTGCATCTGTGTATGAATTAATGGATGTAAGGAAGGTGCGCCAACTCTCTCGCTTTGCCTCAAGGCGCACACGTTTTCCAACCGCCTTGGCCCGTTTGAACAACAAAAGATTACCCGACGTGGGGTACCGACGAAGGATACCCCACGCCTTGTTCTGGGCCTCTCGCGCCCGCCTACAGTCCTCATTCCACCACGGCCTCCGCTGGTTGCGCGGGGCACCAGAGGCGTGGGGAATGGACTTTTAGGCGGCGTCGAGGATGTGCGCCGTGAGGAGTTGGGTAGCTTCTTGAACGTGTAGGTGTCCAATGGATGTGTGGTGTAGTTTGGATGTCTCTGTAAATGTGTTCCAGTTAGCTCGTGCTTCATTGAACCTATTATGGGAAGATGAACTGCTTGGGCCTTTACCTATATATGTTAGTGAAGTGGGGAAGTGGTCACTGCCATATGGGTCAGTGCCCACTCCCCACTCAAGACATGGAAAGAGAATTGCCGAACCAATAGCCAAGTCAAGATTTGAGTATGTATTGTGTCCTATGTTATGGTATGTAGGCTGTTTCTTGTTGAAAAGGCATGCTCCAGAGGATGTTAAAAACGTCTCTATCAGGCGACCTCGGGCATCCGTGCGAGAAGAGCCCCAAAGAGAATTGTGTGCATTGAAGTCGCCTGTTAAGATGTACGGTTCAGGAAGCTGGTCGACCAGCGCCTCAAAGTCGGAGCTCAGAAGTGCAAGATCAGGAGAGATGTAGATGGAGCATACCGTTATCAACCTATTAAAAATTATTGTGCGGACGGCTACAGCCTCAAGGACGGTGTTCAAGGTGACAGGGTGGCATGCTAAGGATTTGCGGGCGATTATGGCCACACCGCCAGAAGAGTGTGTGCAGCCATCCCTGTCTTTCCTGTATACCAGGTAACTATTCAAGAAATTTGTGTGTTTGGAGTTCAGATGTGTTTCCTGGACACACATTAAACTTGGCTGGTTGGCATGCAGAATCTCATGCACGTCGTCAAGATTATTCAGAAGGCCTCTGCAGTCCCATTGAACTATGTTTTCCCTTCCCATTATGACGTGTTAGAGCTACTGGAGAGTGATTATTTATGTAGGGTCTTTCGGGGCTTGGACTCTTGGAAGGGGTTTTCTGGCCTTCTCTACTGACCTGGACGTCGCAGCCCGTTCCTTCCGCTGCGATGAAAGCCGGAAGGGCTCGACGTCCAGGTCGTCATCTGATGGCAAGGGGGTGCCCAGCGGACTGGGCCCCCTTGACGTGGTACTCTTTCGGGCATTCTTTGCCTGCGCTGCCAGTGCCGAAGGCGTGAGGAGCACGACAGATGGCACAGGCAGTGAGGCGGAGGAGGGAGTCGCTGCGACTGCCTCCGTCTCCATCTCCGTGCCCTCGCGTGTGGTTTGGGACGGTGGAGCGGAAGTAGAGGATGCAGCATCCCTCCCACCAGACGTGGATGCCACCACAGCCGCTGCTGGCCCAGCGAGTGGGGCGGAGGCGGGCTGGGCTGCAAGAGGCAACCCAGGGGGGGGGGGGGCGGGAGCGGGACCAAGTCCGACTCTCGGTACTGGGTCCCCGCCGAAACAAGACGCCGCTCCGCCCCCCGGCGAGCTGCGTCGGCGTACCGGCCCAGAGGGAAGGAGGCGAACCTCTTCCGCGCCTCTGGGAAGGTGATGTTTTCAGTGATTTTGAGGTTGATTATTTTCTTTTCCATCTGGAACCTTTCACACGTGCGGGAGTACGCAGCATGAGGTCCATGATAGTTGCTGCACATTAATTGTTGAGCCTGGCAGTTATCTGTATCATGATCTTGAGATGAACATTTTGCACACGTTGTTTTGCCACGACAGGAGGTGGTGCCATGCCCGAACCGTTGGCACTTGAAACAGCGCCGCGGGTTCGGGATGTAAGGCCGGACAGAACAATGAATGAAACCCGCTTTGATGGATTCGGGGAGTGTAGAACGCTCAAATGTCAAGATTATATGCTTTGTCATAATTTGCTTATCATCTCGTCGCATGGTGATGCGCCTCACTGCTGTCACGCCCTCGCCTTTCAGACCTTCGAGCAGATCGGCTTCCGTCTCATTTATCAGATCTGGCTCAGAAATCACACCCTGAGAGCTATTGAGGCTACGGTGCGGTGTGACTCTGATGTCCAGATCTGCCATGCGATTCTGGGTAAGGAGGCTTGTGGCTTGCTGGTGAGTGTTCACCTCGACCAGAACTTCGCCGGTTCTCAGTTTCTTGGCTTGGAAAGACTTGCCAAGGATGCCTTCAAGGAATTTGGTGATAAGGAACACTGACTGGGAGGAGATAGGATTTGACTTGTCAAGAGATTCAACAATCAAGAAGCGCGGATAGTTATCTGGCTTTTGGGATGCAATTGTTGACAAGGGTGGGAATGAAGCTTCGGTGCGGCCCCTTTTCGGGGGCCGATCACGTTTGGGGGGGGGGGGTTTGAAAAATGCCATATGATACATTGGAAAGCAGGGAGACGGGGGTACTTTCTTCTTTGACCTTACCCTGGTAGTCAAAGAGGTCCCGGAGCTCCCTGCCTGGTGAACAGACAGGGAGCCCATCCGCCGGAGCTTGACCTGGGCTCCGACGGCCACCGTTCGTGGTTTCTAACCCTCCACCTATAAACAAATCGCCACGGTTGGATCCAGCTTATGTTTGGGGGCTCGGGGTCCGCGGTATCGCCAGTACCGTCACCAAGATTGCTCAAGGTGCCCCGTGCGGGGAACGTTACGGCTCAAAAATGGTGAACTCAGTATAGAAAACATCAGTCGAAAACGAAAAAAATCAACTTCAAAAAAAAGTTTCCACGGGGATTTGAACTTGCAACTTGCAAAATAATATATCTGGTGCTCCAGACCACTCGGCCTCGGGCCAGCGCTGACGGCGTTGGAAATTAGACGTATATGATGTATAACCAGTTTACACTTTTTTTTAGTTGGAGCATTTCAAGCAGCTTAGGCGACTATATATTGTATAGCACTCGTGCAGTAAGCGTCGCCCAAATTTCTACGATATCTCACGTCGAGCAATTGCATTTCGTAGACGGAAAGTGTCCGGAGACGCGTAGTCGTGCTGCAGACTGCTGTGCTTGTTCACCCAGCGCAAAAATGTGCTTCCTGCTCCCTAGGTTTACGCTGCACGGCAAACGTTTCAGTTGATTTTATTGCCTTAGTACCTACATTGGCTTCCCCTACTTCTCCCACCTTTAAAGGGCCACTCAAGTGATTTGTAAACATTGCAGGATTACCAGCGCAAATTGTAGTCCGGAGTCCTTAGACCCTGTGTCGACCACTCTGAGCGCGTTTACGCGAAATTATTTGGTAAAAAAATCAATTAAAAAATGCTGTCCTCCTCTTTGCACCCTCAGCCATTTTCTGTGGCGTTTTCGTATGACGTCAAGAGGAGAAGAGCTGGCAATTGGCTGCGCTACTGCGCGGCTCACCGGCCTTCCGACAGAGTCAGTCGGCCCAGCGTTTAGTTCGCCGGCCGCCGACGGGTCGTCGCAATTCGCTCGCTCAGTTGAAACTAAGACACAACACGTTTGTGAATGGAAGAATGCGTCTTTCTTTACTTTGTTAGTTTGTACACTGTATCTAGCTCCGAGTCAAGGTCGCTTCACGCAAGGGCTGCACAAGCGCATATGCGACGCTTCGCTGACTGGTACGCTAGTAGTAAAATCGAAGGCCACTTGGAGGTGGGAGAAGTCAGCAAAGCCAATATAGGAACTAAGGAAGTAAAATCAACCGATACTTTTACCGTACAGCGTAAAACTATGGTGCAGGAAGCACTTTTTTCGCTGGGCGAACAAGCGGAGCAGTCAGCAGCACGTCTACGCCTCTGCGAACGCTTTTCCGTCTAAGAAATGCAATTGGTAGACGTGAGATATTGGGCAAACTTGGGGACGCTTACTGCACGAGCGCTATACAGCAAATAGTCACCTAAGCTGCTTGAAATGCTAAAATTAAATAGAAATGTAAAGTAGGTATACATTACATACCTTATATTTCCAACCTCGGCGTTGCTCGCCCGTGGCCGGGTAGTCTGGCGCGCTAAGTATGATATTGCAAGGGTTTTGCAAATAGTGAGTTCGAATCCCCGAGGGTAGGTTGTTTTTTTTAATAAGTTGACTTTTTCGTTTTCGGCCGATGGTTTCTGTACTCAGTTCACCTTTTTTGCCGTACCGTTGACTGGTCCACGAACTAGTTCACAGAACGCGCGCAGGCTGACACTGACGCGCTAGCGAGTTCTCGTTGGCGTGCTGTTGCCATAAGTACCGACGGATTGGGGGCAGTGGGCACAGGACACAATCAACTGACCCTTGGCCTGATGCGAACACGCTTTTTACGATACAGGCATGAGTGAGGCAAGCTCGAAATATGGGGAATAACGCAGGCGTTTGAGCGTCTTCGGGGACGCGGAGGGCGTTCATCCACTGCGTAGGCCTCGGCTAGTGATTGCTACGATTCGAAGCCGTCCTGGGAGGCTTATCGTATTCATTTTACAGCCGACAACGTGGCAGAAGCGCGGTACGAAGATTACTGAGATATCCAGAATGCCCATCCAACGATGCCGTTGGATGTCAAGCATGTTGTTTTACAGAACCGAAACCGAAATTTGTTTGAAAGGTACCCTTGGATATCGTCCAATCACGGTGCGTCTCCTCCCGTCGTCACAGCCTTTAGTTGGTGCGGCCGCCACAAATCGCGCATGATAGTTTTTCTTCTTTCGCACTTTGTAAAATAATTACCTGCCTGTGAACCGGATAAACGATGAAAAGTGTGCTAATTTGAGCCAGTCTACGCAGTGCAACGAAAAACGGGAGCTTGACAAATTCACTTCAGTGTCCCTTTATGTGGCCTTAGATTTTCCTACTAGCGTACCAGTCAGCAAATTGTCGCATGTTTGCATGTGCAGAGCTTGTGGGGAGCGACCTGGACTTGGAGCTTGATACAGTGTACAAACTAAGAAAGTAAATAAAGTCACATTTTTGCATCCACAAACGTGTCGTGGCTTACTTCCAACTGAGCGAACGAATTGCGACGACCTGTCGGCGGCCGGCGGACTAAACGCTGTACCGTAAACGCTGGGCCGTCTGACTCTGTCGGAAGGTCGGCGAACCGTGTAGTGGCGCAGTCAAGCCAAGTCATTCGCGTAAACACACTCAGTGTGGTCGAAACATGACCTGTGGACTCCGGACTGCAATTTGCGCTAGTAATCCCGCAATGTTTACACATCTCTTCAGTGTCCCTTTAACACCACTCTACCTCAGCAGCTTGCCTGTGGTGGATCTAGAGTTAGCCTCCTGTGTAAGGCGGTGCCCTGAAATCGCGTGAAACCGAACTTCAAAACACGTGAGTAGAACAGGTGTACGTCAGCCACGGATAACTGTGATTTGGGGAAGCTCTAGCGTGAAGTGTCGCCATTTGTACTGCCGGTGTAATTCGAGCAGAAACACAGAGGAACAACAGCGGAGAGACGCAAGCACGACAAAAGAGATGTTTGACAAGTATCGCTAGGCTTTAGTTTAGAAAGCACGTGACCAGATTTAAGTTCCCCGATAAAAGGGAAGTCACTTTTCCGTGTCTATAGAGGAAGGGCTTGCTTGGGCTCTCTGGATTGCACGCTCTTGAATTTTATGCCGCTCGCTAAGCATTATGGTATCCCCTTGCCCGTTGCTGGCGATAATAAATGTGCCCTTTCGACTACTCCACTGCGCCTTTGTATACTTAAATATACCCGCACCATAGTTGGGATTGGATATTTTCGTGGAAAATAGCCTTGCTTCTTGCGTTGTAAAACTAGATAGCGCTACGCCGCAAATGCCGTGTCGTCAAGTAGCTCTCCCAGAGCTGATATCTATGTCTGAGAGGCGCAACAGTAACTAAGCTAAGCCATCCATTTCTTTTTTTGCCCCGCGCTGTCGCCTCTCCACACCCTTTCGTATGTATTGCAATTTGACCTTAACTTCCTTGCATCGGACGCCTCTTGCTGCGCGGGCACACAGGGGCAGACAACACATCCGCTTAAATGTTGCACGCAAGGCAGTCAAGTATTTAGCCCCAGTTGCGTCTTTCTTACCACTTGGAAACTGAAATAGAAGAAAGTCATGTCGCTAATTCTTTCCTGAACATAAGTGCATGACATTTCTGCCTGCAACAATCATAAGTTGCAAATACGCAGAAGAAAGCAGACATAAATAGCAAGGTGTAGAAATAAAAATATTCGGACAAATAGAACACAAGCACTTAGAGATAAACAATGCAACACTGCGGACGACATTAGTGATACAACGGTACTTGCTTTGCTTAACGATTCTTACTATACACCAGCAAAATTAGGCAAGGGGGGCAGTACTGCGGCTACAAGATAAGACTGTATAACTTCGTACAGCGAGAGCTCGTAATTCGAACTTGGATTTGTTCCTGTCAAGCTCCATAGAAG
Organism: Haemaphysalis longicornis; assembly: GCF_048455015.1. Lineage (NCBI taxonomy): Eukaryota > Metazoa > Arthropoda > Arachnida > Ixodida > Ixodidae > Haemaphysalis > Haemaphysalis longicornis. The sequence continues at coordinate 62,010,691 of NW_027526245.1, read as the reverse complement.
ACTGTGTATAACAAAGCCCGTTCATTCGAATGCGAGGAGCCTCCCACACGGATAATTAGTACAACCCGCCAACCCACCGGTATCTTGGGGCCAAACCCAAAGCCAGAGAAACGCACCCGCTAAGTACAATCGAAACTGACTTGCCTCCGAACAGGAGAGAAAAACGGAGAAAGAAGTTAAATCGGGTCAAAGCAATCCAGAACACCCGTGGCGGAAAAATTTGGAAGAAGGTTGTGGACTACGTCGAAACGAGTTGAAGGTGCGAGGCAAGCTCACAGATGGCATCATTTCTGAGGTTAAAAGCGTGGAACATGTCGCTGCAAGTTACCACGAGGAGTGTGCGGACGAAGAATCAGTGCGGCCATCGGTCAGAAGGAATTCCCGGATGGAATGTCGCTTGCCCGTTCTACAGTTTTCGGGTATACGCAAGATGGAGGGCTTTCGCTACATTCGCTCGTTGAGCAAAAGGTACTGGCGCTCACCTTCAAGGATAAAAACCAGGCTTCGCTCGCGGCCTTTTTCACGAATTTCATTGCTGACAAGCTGTACTGCTCCCCAATCGCATTGTACGGCTTTTGTAGTTCACTTTCTGTAGTTCGAACTTTGATTAATTCGACCTGAGGTGGAGTCACCTTGCAGTTTGAATAAATGAGCGGTTACAGTACTGGAATTTTCTTAACCCACTAAAATACATTTTTCCCTGGACCAACATTGTATAAGGACATGTACAGCGGGATCCGTATACAGTGTCTAGAAGTTCCTTATACAGTTTTTTCTTTGGCACGTGTGATAAGTATTCGATAGATAAACGAGCGCACAAAAACCTTGTGGCATCTACAACTTCACGCAGATAACCATGAACCGCAACGGGGTAGGCACAGAGCGTAACTGCAAATTAGGGCAAGGATGCACCTAGTCGAGCCTCGCACATCGTATGCAAAACAGGGTGACGCACATTGCGTAGAAGAAAACGTAAGTGGCACAAGAACAAATGAACCAACAAAAGAACACTAATCGGACACGTCAAAATAAATGGGTCTGGCTCCATCTCTCTCAAGGTGGACATGAACAGCAAAAACACGGCGGAATCTTTGTCGATTGGAACGTGCACAATGGAAAAACTGCCTGCAGTACTGGAACTTGGATACAAAAAAGAAATTACAAACCACTGCATGCCACAATTGCTCACGTCCCCTCCATTATTCTGCTTCGTCGCGCGTCTCAACTATACTTGTCTCCGGCAGTACAGGTCACTATCCCGATAGCTTCCTAGCGGGACACCTAGGTATTTTGTAGGCGTTCTTTCGATGCTGATTTCTGCAAATACAGTCTACTTCCATTACAAGTCACCAAGCCAAAAACCAAGACTATTCTTTTAATTGACGCAGCTGCCACTATATTTGCAGTACCTCTTCAATGTGCTTACACATTCGCTAAGGCTGCTTCTATCCTGACAAAAACATAAATATGTCGCCCACGTAAGCAAGTACGCGTACTCCGCACGTTTACATAAAAACCCAAGACTTTACTGTTTTTAATTATTCTAGCGCAAAACCACTCAATCTGATAGTCTAAATACCGAACAGCATTTACGATAACGGGCAGCCCTGGCGTTAAGAAGGGCTAACCCTGACTAGTGCGCTAGTCGACCTAGTCTAGTGGAACATTCCTTGTATGCCATTTGCACAATTTCAGTAACCGTTTTTCCTATATAAATGTCTGCAAAGATAGCAGTCAATAGTGTGATACCTTATCAAACGCCTTTCCTAGGCCTATCTTTATCATTGCTACCCTTCGTTTTAATTATCACAGAATTCAAGGATGCTTCTGGGAACGTGGATGTTAGTTACTATAGTGATCGCCCTTTAATGTCAAACGTTGGGTGTGGTCTAAGTATGTCATTGACGAATGACTGCATGCGTCCTACGAGGATTCTTATCAATATTTTGTAATGTACGTTAGTAAGACTGATGAGACGATACGCGAATACCTTTCTTAGTGTAAGGTTGTCTTCAATCTTCGGGATGAGCAAAATGTGTGAAAAGGTGAAGGACGGTGGCAGTACTCATTTTCGTATGCCTGAATGTACATTTCGCACAGCACTGGACTGAGCTCGTGTTTGAACGCTTTATAAAAAGCTGAGGCTGATCCACCTGGGCCACGCATTTTTTCAGGACTCAAAACATCTAAGGCTTCCTTCACTTCGCCAAGTGGCATCGCACGCGCAATTTATAGTTCATCTTGTTAACACGGCATCAAAATAAAAAGATCGTATTTGAATTCCCCCAGGTCAATTAGATGTTCCGAAAAAAAAAACAGCATCGTTATACTATCTGACCATGCGCTGATTTCCAGCATGGCCACTGGAAACCCCTATCATTTGATACAAGTGCTCTCTTGGAAGGCACTTCTAACAGCAACGTCTTCGAACGTGCTCTTACTAGGTAACCGGGATGCCTATACTGATCTATTACTACGAGCTGGGGCTTGAGGTTTCGAATCTCGTCTTTGTACAGTCCGGGTGTGCCCCACACTTCTTCAGTTGGCGTCTAAGGTTGTTTCGGCGAAGTTCATTACTATTTCCTTCTTTCTTTCTTTCTTTCTTTCTTTCTTTCTTTCTTTCTTTCTTTCTTTCTTTCTTTCTTTCTTTCTTTCTTTCTTTCTTTCTTTCTTTCTTTCTTTCTTTCTTCTTTCTTTCTTTCTTTCTTTCTTTCTTTCTTTCTTAAATCTTGCTACTGCGATCATTTTCACGTTTTGTTTAAACATTTCCCATTTTTAGGCGTAGCATTTCTGTTCCCCATCTATGTGTGTAATTGTTTCACTTTCGACGGCTAAAATGTTTTTCGCAATAACTTAGCATTACTTTTCCAGAGATCTCAATTCAACCCGTTAGCCCATTTCTTGGCTCTTTCGAGGGAGAAAGAAACCACGCATTAATCACTAAAAGATACTGGTGTCATGCAATAATTGCGAAACTTCCAAAAAAATCCAGCGGAACGAACGCAGTATCGAAACGCGTGTGGCTCTTTCCCTGAAAATGCGTAAATTGAACTACAAGTGTGTCAACCACGGCATCACCAACTTCTTTATCCGAAACTGCCGATTTCGCATGTTTGGGTAGTGAAGTGCTGGCACCACGAAAAGGTGTCACACCTGACTTATATCGGGCAGAACACACACAAATAAACTCACTAAGAAAAAAAAAAAGGTCGCCAGCCCGCCCTGCGAACGTGCATGTCCAGCAAAGCTGTTGTGAACCACTACATATGGTGATGAAGGAGGGTATGAAAGGTTTATTGTCTCAATGGCTCGTCGCTTGCGCTCGGCTAGTGTCACGAGATAATTGTACAGAGTATCGGCCCTCTTTTCTCTTATTGTTCCGGGCCGCCGCCATGATCATACGTTAGTTTGCATTAGGTGACATTTGTTTACACGGTGAATACTCGTGGGTGCCTCCATTTTATTTTCTATGCGTTTTAGTCAGTCAGCTCTGGTAGGCTTAACTTGTCGTCTCTGCTATGCTACTACTCCCGACTAATGTCGTTCGGAATGCGGATCAAAGATAACGAATGTCAGAGCATTTTAGCAGCAAAAGTGTGTCCAAAGATGCCATTTTGCTGATTCTTCGGTAGTGTTGTTAACAAACGACCCGGTCGAAGTTAACGGCGAGGCATTAGATGCAGAAATCTAGCAACACTGAAGAACGACACAATGGCCGCCGTTGCTGATTGGCATGCCTCAGTGGCGGTACTGTAATACTTTATCTTCTGACACTACGCTAGGCTTCTTTGGCGGAAAAAGCTGGGTCCGGCCTAGCCTGACGCATCTGCTCGGCGTCTTGGGCGAGAACTTCTCTATTTAGTGGCAGTAGTCCTGGCTAGCCTTCAAAAATTATCTGCAAGCATAATCTTTACAAGGAACACATGGCGGGAGGAGGAGGGGGGGATATTCTTTACAGGCTCCCTATCATCCATAATGCGTTTTCGGTGCTTTTTTGTGGCTGTGTTACACGAATTCTGAGCTCCATGCTGTACGCCTGTGAAGCATGCGCTGAGCGTCTTGGGCCTTGGCACCTTGGTGTTTTTTGCCAAGGAGCTAAAACTGTTGGGGGTAGAGATATAGAGGTTTGCTGTAATACAACGAAACGGTCTGCCTGTAGGGATCCGCGGACATCTTCAAATGACGGTTTTCTTTCTGCCGTTTTTGTCGCCGAATAGACAAGGATCATGTGCCATTAAAACTACAAGAAATGGAAGTCACAGACAATGAAGCAACCGTTCGAGCAACCACACCCAACTCTTGCCTAATCAAAAGCATGCAAATATCGGAAACGCGCACTGCATGGCTCACACAAACATGATCGTGCGCTGTAAATATTCGAACTATCTTCCGAGTCTGTTCTAGTCTTCTCTGCCGCCACTATGACAAGTTTTGTATCTGCAATTAGACGATAAATTTGAGTTTGGCTCCTCCGGTCGGCAAGTCTGTGCACATTGAACGTGGCAACCCGCACACGGGTTTAGGAAAATTGTCGTGTTTGGGCAGAACAAGACTCATGCTTAAGTTCATGAACAGAGTACATATAGCAATAATACCGTACAGCGACCTCAAGTCACGAATCCGACAACACCTTCGTAACAAATGGCAATCACAGTAGAATGAACAGACAGATAACAAATTACATGTATTAAAGGGACACTGAAGTGAACTTGTCAAGCTCCCGTTTTTGCTTGCACTGCGTAGACTGGCTCAAATTAGCACACTTTTCATCGTTTATCCGGTTGATAAGTCGTTAATTATTTTATAAAGCGGGAAAGAAGAAAAACTACAATGCGCGGTCTGTGGCGGCCGCACCAACTAAAGCTGTGACGTCGCGAGGAGATGGCACCGTGATTGGACGATATCCAAGGGTACCTTTCAAACAAATTTCGGTTTCGGTTCTGTAAAACAACATGCTTGACATCCAACGGCATCGTTGGATGGGCATTCTGGATATCTCAGTAATCTTCGTACCGCGCTTCTGCCACGTTGTCGGCTGTAAAATGAATACGATAAGCCTCCCAGGACGGCTTCGAATCGTAGCAATCACTAGCCGAGGCCTACGCAGTGGATGAACGCCCTCCGCGTCCCCGAAGACGCTCAAACGCCTGCGTTATTCCCCATATTTCGAGCTTGCCTCACTCATGCCTGTATCGTAAAAAGCGTGTTCGCATCAGGCCAAGGGTCAGTTGATTGTGTCCTGTGCCCACTGCCCCCAATCCGTCGGTACTTATGGCAACAGCACGCCAACGAGAACTCGCTAGCGCGTCAGTGTCAGCCTGCGCGCGTTCTGTGAACTAGTTCGTGGACCAGTCAACGGTACGGCCAAAAAAGGTGAACTGAGTACAGAAACCATCGGCCGAAAACGAAAAAGTCAACTTATTAAAAAAAACAACCTACCCTCGGGGATTCGAACTCACTATTTGCAAAACCCTTGCAATATCATACTTAGCGCGCCAGACTACCCGGCCACGGGCGAGCAACGCCGAGGTTGGAAATATAAGGTATGTAATGTATACCTACTTTACATTTCTATTTAATTTTAGCATTTCAAGCAGCTTAGGTGACTATTTGCTGTATAGCGCTCGTGCAGTAAGCGTCCCCAAGTTTGCCCAATATCTCACGTCTACCAATTGCATTTCTTAGACGGAAAAGCGTTCGCAGAGGCGTAGACGTGCTGCTGACTGCTCCGCTTGTTCGCCCAGCGAAAAAAGTGCTTCCTGCACCATAGTTTTACGCTGTACGGTAAAAGTATCGGTTGATTTTACTTCCTTAGTTCCTATATTGGCTTTGCTGACTTCTCCCACCTCCAAGTGGCCTTCGATTTTACTACTAGCGTACCAGTCAGCGAAGCGTCGCATATGCGCTTGTGCAGCCCTTGCGTGAAGCGACCTTGACTCGGAGCTAGATACAGTGTACAAACTAACAAAGTAAAGAAAGACGCATTCTTCCATTCACAAACGTGTTGTGTCTTAGTTTCAACTGAGCGAGCGAATTGCGACGACCCGTCGGCGGCCGGCGAACTAAACGCTGGGCCGACTGACTCTGTCGGAAGGCCGGTGAGCCGCGCAGTAGCGCAGCCAATTGCCAGCTCTTCTCCTCTTGACGTCATACGAAAACGCCACAGAAAATGGCTGAGGGTGCAAAGAGGAGGACAGCATTTTTTAATTGATTTTTTTACCAAATAATTTCGCGTAAACGCGCTCAGAGTGGTCGACACAGGGTCTAAGGACTCCGGACTACAATTTGCGCTGGTAATCCTGCAATGTTTACAAATCACTTGAGTGGCCCTTTAAAGGTGGGAGAAGTAGGGGAAGCCAATGTAGGTACTAAGGCAATAAAATCAACTGAAACGTTTGCCGTGCAGCGTAAACCTAGGGAGCAGGAAGCACATTTTTGCGCTGGGTGAACAAGCACAGCAGTCTGCAGCACGACTACGCGTCTCCGGACACTTTCCGTCTACGAAATGCAATTGCTCGACGTGAGATATCGTTAGCATTCCGACGTTAGCATTCAAACAGGTTTCGGTTTCGGTTCTGTAAAACAATATGTTTGACATCCGACGGAATCGTTGGATGGGCCTTCTCGATATCTCAGTAATCACCGTACCGCCCTTCTGCCATATTGTCGGCTGTAAAATGCCTGAGATAAGCCTCCAAGGACGGCTTGGAATCGTAGAAATAACTAGCCGAGGCCTACGCAGTGGATGACGCCCTCCGCGTCACAGCTGACGCTCAAATGCCATGCGCTTTTCCCTCATATTCGGAGCTTGCCTCACTCATGCCTGTATCGTAAAAAGCGTGTTCGCATCAGGCCAAGGGTGTGCTGATTCAGGCCTGTGCCCAGTGCCCGCAAGCAGCAGCATGCTAACGAGAACTCTCTAGAGCGTCAGTGGCAGTGTGCGCGCGTTCTGCAAACTCGCTCGTGGAACAGTGAACGTTACGGCCCAAAAATGGTGAACTTAGTTTAGAAAACATCGGCCAAAAACGAAAAAATCAACTAGCAAAAAAAAGAAATACGATCCACCCTTGGGGATTCGAACTTGCGACTTGCAAAACGGTAACGTAGCGCCTTAAGCCACTCGGCCACAGACCAGTTCTTTCCGGGTTGGATATATAAGGTATATAATGTATAACCAGTTTACACTTTTATTTAGCCTTATCATTTGAAGTACTTTAGGTGACTATTTGTCGTATAGCGCCCGTGCAGTAAGCGTCCCCCAAACTTCCACAATATCTCACGTCTAGCAATTGCACTTCTTAGGCGGAAAAGCGTTCGCAGATGTGTGGTCGTGCTGCTGACCGCTGTGCTTGTTCACCCAGCGCAAGAAAGTGCTTCCTGCTCCCTAGTTTTGCGCTGTACAGTAAAAGTTTCAGTTGATTTTATTTTCTTAGTACCAATATTGACTTCTTTGACTCTTCTCCCGCCTTCAAGTGGCCTTAGATTTTCCTACTAGCGTAAAGTCAGCGAAGCGTCGCATGTGCCCTTGTGCAGCGCTTGTGTGAGGCGACCTTGACTCGACTTGGAGCTAGATACAGTGTACAAACTAACAAAGTAAAGAAAGGCACATTCTTTCATTCACAAACGTGTCCTGGCTTCGTTTCAACTGAGCGAACGAATTGCGACGGCCCGTCGGCGGCCGGCCGCCGGCGGACGAAACGCTGGGCCGACTGACTCTGTCTGAAGGCCGGGGAGCCGTGCAGTAGCGCAGCCAATTGCGAGCGCGGCTCCTCCCGACGTCACACGAAAACGCCACAGAAAATGGGCGAGCGTAAAGAGAGGAGGACAGCATTTTCGAATTAATTTTTCTACTAAATAAAATCGCGTAAACGCGCCCAGAGTGGTCGAAACATCGCCTGGGGACTCCGGACTACAATTTGCGCTAGTAATCCCGCAATGTTTACATATCACTTCAGTGTCCCTTTAAAACCTCAGTTTGGAAAATATACCACTGACTCATACAACATATTCACTGAGGTTGCCTTATGCAGGTTTGGGATAGGACATACACTTTTAACACACTCGCACCTGCTCACTGTATCTCCAAGACCCCTGTGTAGTAGGTGTGGGGAAAGCTTATCCGTTATTCACATACTAATACGATGGAAGGCAAAAAAACACTTCCCAGAGTTATACAGAGAAAACATTCCTCTGCACCCCTCGTACTTTTAGGTGACGTTCCCATGGCTTCTAACAAGTGCGCGTTCCAGTTTCTCAACGACGTCAAATTTTTACACCTTATCTCTTGTCATGCACACTAATCACCTGGCCTTTTACACCAGCCATCTTCATTGCCTTTCAGTTCATCTGGCGCATATTTTAACTGCAACTCTTTGGATTTTGCTTTCCCACCAATCTCATGAAGTAGCTTGTTTTTGGCGCGCTTTGCCCCTAGTTGGCTGTGCGCCATAAAATACAATCATCATCATAATCTGTAACTTTTAATCTATTCCAGCTAAATATCTCTTTTTGGCGCTCTTCGGCCTAGGTTGCCTGGCGACATTAAAACCAACCATCATTATCATCATCCTCTTGGTGTGGATGTTTGACAAGCGAGGCAACTGCGAGTGTAATTGAACACTTTTGTTCTCATGCGCGGCAAGGTGACGACGCGGCTGAGTTTCTCGTAGGTCTTTTTACCATCACTATGCCCTCAGAGGGCACCGACGAGGTAATACTTTAGGAACGCCTGTTGCAGATTATTCGGGCTGAACTCTCCGAAGGACGACTCGTCGTTGTAAAGGTTGGCTTCCGCGGTGTTACATAATAGGATACCTCATCGTGGTACCCGTAGCAGTCGTAATTTCAGCTTGCGGCTGCATGACTGGCAGACTGTCGCCGCAATGCCCCGCAGGATCTCTGTGCAATGGTTGTTTGCCCTCTGGACCTTCTGTAACTGCTGACGGGTGATGATGTTTCCCCAGTGTTCATCCGAATGCGATATCGTCGTGATCATCGCTTGGGGTTGCTCCTGTCCGAGAAGTGAGTCGCGCGACAAAGTATCGGCCGTGGTGTTGGTTGTACCCTTTCGTAATACAATGCTGTATCGATCTTTTGAAGCGTGATGGCCCAGCGCGCCTTGCGGCCTGGCCGATTGTGCAGTGGGGAGAGACATGAAAGTGCTTGATGGTCCCTTTCAATAGTGAATTTCTCACCGTATAAGTACATTTCTCCCTTTTTTAGTGCGAGCATAATTCCCAGACATTCCTAATATGTTACGAAATAGTTTTTCTCTACACCGGAGATAGTGGTGACTGGCGAAGGCGAGCGGGCTTGATTGTCCATTGCGCTCATGGAGCAGCAGGGCCCCTGCATCGTATTCACTTGCGTAAGTTTGTGCTATGAACGATCGGTTTAGGTCCGGGAGTCGTAGGCTTGTCGCGACCGCCTTTGCTAGCGCTATGGAAGACCTTTGCTCCCTATCCGTCCAAGTCCAGCTCGCTCCTGTCCGGAATAGCTGATGGAGTGGTCTTGCCACATCGGAACCGTTGGGGATGAGTTTCCTATAAAATCCTACCATCATAAGGAAGCGCTGCAGGCTTTTAACGTTGTCGGGCCCCGGAAAGTGCAGGATGGCCGGATGCTTTTCATCATTTGGCCTTACTGAGGCATGCTCTACGATAAAGCCCACGAGTTCAATCCTGCTGCGAGCGGGCTGAGCCTTTAGTGGGCTCCCGGCGAGACCTGCATTTTTCATACGCTCCAGGGCCGTGGTCAGGTGCACGAGGTGGTGTTCCATGCTTTCCGCGAGCACAGACCACGTTGTCTATGTTCGCCGTTGCGTAGTGGAATTTAGCATACCGCGACAAAGATTTCCATTGCACGCTAGAAGGTTGCCGGATAATTGCCGAGCCCGAACGGTAACCTAACGAACTCGAAGAGACCTCTGCTGCAGGCAACGCCAGTCTTTGCTATGTCCTGTGCTGCTATCGGGATATGCAACAATCCCATGCTACAATCCGAAAGTGTGAACATTTTTGCAGACTCCAGTGAGTACATGACTCCTTCTATAGATGGAAATGGGTAAGAATCCGTACCTGACAATGTGCTTAACCGGCAATAGTCTACGCACAAGGGAGGTGTTCTGCGTTCCTGTCGACTAAGACAATGCGAAATGCCCAATAGATTTTTGATGACCTTACCGTTCTTGTGTCGATCATCTCATCGAGGTCCATGCCCAGGGGTGGTCGCTTGTAGCCGCTGAATGGCCTTGCGTTGACACGAGCAGGTCTAGCATCTCTTCTCTTGATGTGGTGTTCAAGGATGTTGACCCTCCCTGTTTCGGTGAATATCGCCACGAAGGGCCTCAGCGCGGTAGCCAGCTTCTCATTTTGTTTGATGGAACCTGCGAATGACTGCAAAGCCATTGCCAAACCACTTTTATGGCGCACGACCCGAGAAGCTCCGCCCACTACCGTATGTCCTGCCACGTAGTCGGTGCAATGAAGCGTATTGATCGAGTTCGTAACCAATAGTGGTAATATCCTACTTTGACATCCAGGATGATGTAAGTTTTGGCGATGAAGTCACATCCTAGGATAGCGTGGCAAGAGAGCCCGGGAAACTACAGAAACGAGGCTAACTATGTGCTTACTTGTCTGTACGATTTCACGGGGTGCCTTACGTATGCTGCCATGCGTTGGGTATTGCTTACGTTGCGTAATGTGCGTCAGGTCTCCCTGCGGCATTCTTTATTGTAGTTTCCGAATACCGAAACAGTAGGGCCCGTAACCAAGTAGGATGCATTCGCGTTCGCATAGCCACTTACCCCCAAAGTTGCTGGTTTTTGGCCTCCGCCAGAGGCCGCAGTCTTGGGCCTGACTGGTGCTGGGGCTGTAGCCGCCGGCAATGGTTCTGCGGACCAGGTATCCGCTTTTTCCAATGAAGTCCCAGGGGCTGTTCTCGGATCTTTGTCACCCAGCTACTGCACATCATCATTTTAGGTACGCGGGATACGATTCCGCCTGGGTAGCCGAGAGCGGCATGTGGCCCTGGTCTGCCGGTCTCTTCTCCGCTGGTGCCATGCAGCTCGGGTCCGCCGGGGCAGAAAGCGTTTTCCCACGGACGCGTCGCACCGCTGGGCTGAGTCCACCCTGCTACCTCGTTCTCCCGCGGGGGCGCCGCACAGCTTGGGTGAGTTTGCGCTGACCTATTCTCCCTCGGTGGCCCCGAACCGCTGGAGTGACAGAGTGACAGAGTGCTGCAATCTCGTTCTCCCGCAGTGTCGCCGCACCGCTGGAGTGAGAGATTTCGCGGAACTTTCCGCAGGTGCAGCCCAAGACTCGACGCCACAGCGTGCGTGTCTCCGTGCGGGGCCGAAATTTGCTGGCTGCTGCTTACCACCGCCGCCCGCTGTCGTTTTTCTGGCGTGCACAGGGGCTGGTTGGCCTTGGACAGTGCCTTCTGAGCTATAACGATACCGTCGATCACAATTGCTCTGACATTGCCAACGCTGTCTGCGATTACCTTTCCCGGCTCCAAACGCATCTACCTTGTGCTGCACTTTCAAATCCACGTCTTATGCCCTCAAATTCATCCTTCGCCCTGTTTCTTCTGAGAAAGCATACGTTACTATGGCGCAGCTTAAAGTCTCTGCCTTGACAATATTTCTATTCGTCATTTAAAATTTGTTGCTCCTCTGGTTTCCGACGCGATCCGCGTCGTAATAAATGCGATATTCTAGCCATGTGTGTTTCATGAAATGTTAAAACGGCCCAAGACCATTCTTGTATTAAAAAAAGGTAACAAAGGCTAAGCTTCTTATTACATACCAATTTTAATTGTCGTCTTTCACCAGGTTAATAGAGAAATTGTTCTGTAAAAGGCTCAGTAATCTATTAAGGAAGTTTAACTTATTAAATTTTTGTCGATTCGGTGTTCGCGAAGACAGCTCTACAAGCCTTTCTTTCATTTCTTTACTAGACTTGGTCAAAAATTAAGTACAGAAATCACTACTCGTTCGTGCAGTGTTTTTAGACTTCACAAAACCCTTCGTCATAAATAACCACTGCATTCTTCTTAACAATTTACAGTATCCGGCCCCTTGTTAACTTTTCTAAAAAACTCTTCACTTGACAGACAATATGTGGTCTGTGCCGGAGATGCTTCGTCAGAGACTTAAATATCTAACCGTTGTATCCCACGGGGTCCATTCTAGGTCTCTCGCTTTTGTTAATTTATATTGATCACCTCCCTGTTATTGTTGGTTCATCTCATTGCGCCTGATACGCAGACCAGACAATCGCTTCGATCTCTGAGAAACGCTGCAGCTCATTCACAAATAAATTAAATTCTTCTCATTATTATTTTGATTTGTGTTGCAAGAACTATTTTTAAAATAATAACGCCACAGAACGTTGCCCGAGGCTCCTGCATTGGCGCTCGGTAAAACTTCAGTTTTTAAATTGTGGCTGCACTACATTCCTATGTATTCGCCTCGACTGGCAAGCAAATTTTAATTTTCATATCAAGAATGGGAAAACAGCCCCTGCGTTCGGCATTTCAGCCCTAATCAAGGCTACAGATTATTTTGTGACTCCTACTTTGCGATTGCTTTATTTTCTTTAATTTATAGCCACTTCAGTAATGGTATCATTGCGTGAGGCAACACTTATAAGTACAATTTGCACTGCGCTCAGCACATCTAAAACAGTGAATTGCGCATCATTACAAATAGTTCTGTTTACGATGGTTCGACGTTACGTAGAGCAAGTTTAACAACTGTCAAGCAACAGCCTATTTCATTGCACCTATTATTGATGTTTTTAACTAATTGACAACCAACTCTCCTATGAATTTATGGATAGTCATTGCTTATATAATTCAAACTCCACAAGGTTTGCTTTCCAGCAGAATTTCTTATTCGCAAGAGTTCTCACTGACTACGAAAAAAGAGTGCCCACTTTGCTTCCATTTCTATGTGGAACACTCTGCCCCAACAACTAAATACGGCTTGTCATTATCGGCCCTTCAAAATGCTTAAAGATTTCCTTTTACAGAACTTGTGTTTCTTCACAGCGTGATGTAGCACTGTCTAAAAGTGTCTTTTGAGGTGTCTGATCACAACGTCTTTCTATCATGGTACTTCACTAAGATAACCTGTATTACAGGTACTGTGAAAGTGCTGTCGCTATTGCGGGAATTGTTCTGTATTCTGGAAATATCGGTATTTATTATATCTGTGTTTTTGTCTGTACGTTTGTTGCACCGATGCGCAAGCTTTTTACGTATTGTTTAATATCATTATGTACTTTTACAACTGCGCGAAAGTGTTTTTCTGTTTACTTTACCCTGAATTGTAATTGCGCATGGAGAGTGCCGTGACAGTCACAAATCTTTCGGGCCCTCGTCTGCGTATTTAATGAGTTGTAACTTTTCTTCTAAGGCAAATAAACGTATTCTTGTCCTCTTTATAACGTGCATGCGCACTTCGTGCCATCAAAGAAGCTACTAAAACCTCTCACCCATGAGCACATAAGCTTCGACGAGAAAACTTGTCAGAAAAATGGCATATGACACCATTTCCGGAAAGAGTGTTTGAGAAGGTGCCTCCTAAAGCAGTCTGTTTTGCCTGAGTATATATTTAGGGGAAACAAACTGCTTGAAAAAGCGCTTAAATCAGCGCTTCAAGAATCCCATAGCAAAATAAAGTGACGTACTAAACCCCCAATACACGCACGACTGAAGAGCCATGACTACGCTTAGAAAAAAGTAGGCATCATTAGCCTTAATGGCAATGTGGGCGAAATATTAAACTGGAATCACACATAATGGAGACGATATCACACACCTTATATTGTTGATTGATTGTAGGGTTTAACGCGCCGACGCAACGCAGGCGATGAGGCGCGCCGTAGTGGAGGGCTCCGGATTAATTTTGACCACCTGGGGATCTTTATCGTGCGCCGAAATCTCGCACACACGGGCGTTTTTGCTTTTCGCCTCCATCAGAAAAGCGGCCGCCGCGGCCGGGAATCGAACCCGCGACCTCGTGCTCAGCAGCGCAACGCCTTAGCCACTGAGCCACCGCGGCGGGTACACCTTATATTGTAATATCCGAACGCTGTACCCTGTTTTCGAGCTTTAGTTGGCAGGTGTGAAAACCAGTGATAACTGCTTTCTTTCTAAAAGCCGTTTCAAAACGTCTCGTTTGCGGTACTCGGAGCGTGCTTTTTTTAGCTATTGTTATAGTGAATCGATTCATCACTTTCAGATTTCATCAATTCCAAGTTTTGTTGCTTATGTTCAGGCAAAAGCTTTAGCGTTTTATTCGGATTTGTCAGAAGGACGCTCGTAATCGCGGTTTGCAAGGTCCACATCGTCTCGTGCACAGACGCCTACTGAAGTGCTGTAATATCTTCCAACATGGGGTACGCAGCTGCAGTTTGCGTAGGCGGGATCTGATAGTCTCCTACATGGCTCCGGAAAATTCACCAAGCACTGTTAAAAGAGAAAGAAAAGAAGTCACCGTTAAAACGCTTGTAAAAGAAAGCCAGATATTCATCAAATATCCTATTCGCATCTAGGTTTTGTTAAAGATACATGGCCTTGAGACAGAATGTAATTACCATTAAACATCGGATTGCGTAGAAATATTCCAAATTTGCACGACTAGCATTATCAGTAAATAACTGAAGTTCGAAAGGTACTGTTCATCGAAGAATTGTGTTCTGTGGTTGCCGAAAGTGTATAATGATAAATATCTGTGGCCGTATGGTAAAACGGTTGAACCCCCGTTTGATGTTTGGTTTATCCCTCAGCTTAAAACATTAGTGAAACGCGTTTGAGTCATGCCACAAATCTAAAACGCTTAGATCCCTAGAATATCGAAGTCACTATTTTGTGTGATTGTTCTTTGAGCGTATCACTTGGTGTGAATCACGTAGTCAAGTAAATCTGGTTTCTTGTAACTAATAATCAGTCATTTCCGTGTTCCCGGTTTTTTTGTTTGTTCCCAAATCATTTCACTTTGTGTGAAATATTGAAAAAGTGTAACGTTTTGTTTTCCTAACCTTCTGGTTGAATAAGTTGTTTTAAAGTTTTTTGTTGTTTTATTGTTGTCCTGCCATTTCGCTAAGTGTGAATCATTTCATCACGTAAATTTCTACTGCTCTTGTAACCGCCGTACAGTCATTTCTTTATACACACCTTTTCTATAGATCATAACCATTTCCCTAGGTGTTGGTTTGTTTAAAGTAGTTTAAATTTGTATGGCACTCACAACCACCACTCAACAACACCACTTCTATGTTTCCTAGGTGCTTTTGTTTTATTGTTCCACAAACTTTTCACTAGATGTGAACTATTTAGTTCCGTAAATTTGCTGTGTTTTTATAACCACCATTCAATAATTTCTTTGTTTTCACACTTTTCTTGCGTTGTTTTTCACCCAATTATTTTAATGTGCGATATTTCAAGTTGGATAGCTATCTTGTTCTTGTACCCTGGGTTTACATGTTTGCTTTTTTCCCTATTTTTTGTCAACCTTTTTGTGTGTGACTTGTTTATTGTCATGAATATCTGTTCTATTCTTGTAATTGTACAATGTGTACCCTGTGGTCCAGGGCAGATAGGAATGAAAATTAAGTGGTTGTGTTGCGAAAGCATGTTATATAATTTGGAAGTCAATATAAACTGTTTTACCCGAACTCTTTTGTGTTTTATGTGTGCTTTGAAAGCGTTCTTACTACCCAGCTGCAGGTACTTACAGATAGGATGGGAGACTGTCATTTTATATAGATTAATTTTTGAATTGTTTCTGTGATAGTTTATTTGCAGAAGGTCTGTACAGCCGTGCTGTATGGTACAATTCGATGACGCCACTGTGGTTGCCTTAGTGTCCAGGGCGCTTGTGCTGATCAGGACTGGTTTGCTGTTACTTACTGCCTCTTGTTTTCTATGCGACATTTCTTGTTTAGAGCTGTGCTTCGTGTGCTTCTGCGAGAGTGTGTGGTCAGCTTGGCACTTCACATACGAGACTTCATGCAGTATGCAGCACTTCAAAAGTGGAAACACATTAATCTAGTAACCAGGTGACAAGTAACAGCAAACAGTGCTGAATAGCTAGTAAGACATGTATTTGAGGTATAAATGCCCACAACACGCAGGCAACCTTGGAAAGGGGGCTGGCCAAACTTCGAAATAATGTATAAAGAATGTAAATTTCAGGCATACAGGTTCATCTCAACAATATCATACTAACGTACACAAGTCATAAATATAAAAAACTAATGCTTGTGCCAAAGACAGAAAACCAATGTAGAACAGACATCTATATACGTCTTGCATGCGTACCACGACAACATCCATAAGACGTACCACTAAAGTAACATCCCGTAAACAGAGTATAAAAGTACCAGGAGACGTCTACTGGACGTTATCCTTCGCGTTATTTGGATGGGTTTTTTGCGGTTGTAGCAACGTTGAGTATATGTAACTCCGACCCCAACGGTACGTCTCCTGGACATCTGCAATGTCGATTGCTGACGTCTCCGGGATATCTGCACGACGTAACGTGGTTTGCTGGATATATATATATATATATATATATATATATATATATAGCTTTCGATGAGTTTTGCAACGGGCCAGAAGAAACGTTCCGGTAAAAGAAAATAACAACTTTGCGGTTATGCGGTTACCTTGTTTATTATAAAGTTGTTATTATCTTTTACCTATATATATATATATATATATATATATATATATATATATATATATATATATATATATGGCGTCCCCTTCTCCGCTTAAGCCTCCATTTGTACACGGCGTCGCGTCGTGTCGCGCCAGGTCAATGTACGGCCTGTTAACTGTTAGTACTCGGCTGTCGCCGGCACGCGTGGAGCCCTGGGCCCAATTCACGAAAATATGTCGGAGCGCGGCAATTTAAAAAAAAATGAAAACAAGAAGAGCGAGGCGACCGCCGGTATGTGCCGCGCCTCTGGGGCAACCAAAAAAGAAAAAGAGGGAAACAATGAAAAAGAGAAACAAAGCAAAACATGAGTGGAAAGACAGAAAGGACGCGTGCACTCCGTGAACACCAGCATTGGGGATCACAATGTGATTACAAAACACCCGAGGCATAAGCCACAACAGGCACCAAAATAAAATACTTCTTACACGCTCGGTTGGAACTAAAAGCTTCAACATTCCGTTTCACATTTCTCAAGGATAAAATGGGTATGACATATGGTGACATAAACAGGCAATGGGTACCATCTGGGTATTAATGAGGCATGTTATGCTTGCTGAGCGCTGAGACAAGGAAATGAGAGAAAAAAATATAAAAATAAAAATAGCGGGGACGGGAAGGGAAGTGTGGAAATGAGGGGCTCGTTAGGAAATACAGAAAGAAATGCCGGCAGTCTGCAACGCCAAAGAAGGCATAGGGGAACAGTTAGACGATTTATTACCGTTAGCGACGTTACATTATTTTTATTTTATTATTAATTACGTGAGAAAGAAAGAAAGAAAAACACGCGCCCAGAGTGGGGACCGAACCCACGCCTTTCGATTAGATCTCGAATGCCTTACCAATTCGGCTATCTGGGCGACTGTGTTCTCCTTAACTTTCTGGGCTATTTATATTTACTAGAAGTGTATCTGACACTTGAGGGTGGTAGCCAGCGCCACTCTGACTACACGGGGAGAAGGGGACCTTCTTTTCAACCCCCAGGGCGTGACTCCAACGTCTACAGCCTGTCATGAGCGGGTAACTGGCGGGAAGCCCCCTTATGCTACCTAGGCATCAAGGCTGCCAGAACCGAGACCCTCGCTAGGCTTTCGCAGAATAATATAGTAAGGAAATGAGGGGCTCGTTGAGGAAATACAGAAAGATAGGTCAGCAGTCTACAACGCCAAAGGAGGCATAGGGGTGCGGTTAGGCTCTTTTCTTTTTTTACTATGGTTAATGAAGTAAACATTTTTTTTAAATATTCAAGAGAAAGAAAGAAAAACACGCACCCAGAGTGGGGACCGAACCCACGCCTTTCGATTAGATCTCGAATGCCTTACCAATTCGGCTATCTGGGCGACTGTGTTCTCCTTAACTTTCTGGGCTATTTATATTTACTAGAATTGTATCTGACACTTGAGGGTGGTAGCCAACGCCACTCTGACTACAAGGGGAGAAGGGGACCTTCTTTTCAACCCCCGGGGCGTGACTCCAACGTCTACAGCCTGTCATGAGCGGGTAACTGGCGGGAAGCCCCCTTATGCTACCTAGGCATCAAGGCTGCCAGAACCGAGACCCTCGCTAGGCTTTCGCAGAATAATATAGTAAGGAAATGAGGGGCTCGTTGAGGAAATACAGAAAGATAGGTCAGCAGTCTACAACGCCAAAGGAGGCATAGGGGTGCGGTTAGGCTCTTTTCTTTTTTACTATGGTTAATGAAGTAAACATTTTTTTTAAATATTCAAGAGAAAGAAAGAAAAACACGCACCCAGAGTGGGGACCGAACCCACGCCTTTCGATTACATGTCGAATGCCTTACCAATTCGGCTATCTGGGCGACTGTGTTCTCCTTAACTTTCTGGGCTATTTATATTTACTAGAAGTGTATCTGACACTTGAGGGTGGTAGCCAGCGCCACTCTGACTACACGGGGAGAAGGGGACCTTCTTTTCAACCCCCAGGGCGTGACTCCAACGTCTACAGCCTGTCATGAGCGGGTAACTGGCGGGAAGCCCCCTTATGCCACCTAGGCATCAAGGCTGCCAGAACCGAGACCCTCGCTAGGCTTTCGCGGAATAATATAGTAAGGAAATGAGGGGCTCGTTGAGGAAATACAGAAAGATAGGTCAGCAGTCTACAACGCCAAAGGAGGCATAGGGGTGCGGTTAGGCTCTTTTCTTTTTTACTATGGTTAATGAAGTAAACATTTTTTTTAAATATTCAAGAGAAAGAAAGAAAAACACGCACCCAGAGTGGGGACCGAACCCACGCCTTTCGATTAGATCTCGAATGCCTTACCAATTCGGCTATCTGGGCGACTGTGTTCTCCTTAACTTTCTGGGCTATTTATATTTACTAGAAGTGTATCTGACACTTGAGGGTGGTAGCCAGCGCCACTCTGACTACACGGGGAGAAGGGGACCTTCTTTTCAACCCCCAGGGCGTGACTCCAACGTCTACAGCCTGTCATGAGCGGGTAACTGGCGGGAAGCCCCCTTATGCTACCTAGGCATCAAGGCTGCCAGAACCGAGACCCTCGCTAGGCTTTCGCAGAATAATATAGTAAGGAAATGAGGGGCTCGTTGAGGAAATACAGAAAGATAGGTCAGCAGTCTACAACGCCAAAGGAGGCATAGGGGTGCGGTTAGGCTCTTTTCTTTTTTTACTATGGTTAATGAAGTAAACATTTTTTTTAAATATTCAAGAGAAAGAAAGAAAAACACGCACCCAGAGTGGGGACCGAACCCACGCCTTTCGATTAGATCTCGAATGCCTTACCAATTCGGCTATCTGGGCGACTGTGTTCTCCTTAACTTTCTGGGCTATTTATATTTACTAGAAGTGTATCTGACACTTGAGGGTGGTAGCCAGCGCCACTCTGACTACACTGGGAGAAGGGGACCTTCTTTTCAACCCCCGGGGCGTGACTCCAACGTCTACAGCCTGTCATGAGCGGGTAACTGGCGGGAAGCCCCCTTATGCTACCTAGGCATCAAGGCTGCCAGAACCGAGACCCTCGCTAGGCTTTCGCAGAATAATATAGTAAGGAAATGAGGGGCTCGTTGAGGAAATACAGAAAGATAGGTCAGCAGTCTACAACGCCAAAGGAGGCATAGGGGTGCGGTTAGGCTCTTTTCTTTTTTTACTATGGTTAATGAAGTAAACATTTTTTTTACATATTCAAGAGAAAGAAAGAAAAACACGCACCCAGAGTGGGGACCGAACCCACGCCTTTCGATTAGATCTCGAATGCCTTACCAATTCGGCTATCTGGGCGACTGTGTTCTCCTTAACTTTCTGGGCTATTTATATTTACTAGAAGTGTATCTGACACTTGAGGGTGGTAGCCAGCGCCACTCTGACTACACGGGGAGAAGGGGACCTTCTTTTCAACCCCCAGGGCGTGACTCCAACGTCTACAGCCTGTCATGAGCGGGTAACTGGCGGGAAGCCCCCTTATGCTACCTAGGCATCAAGGCTGCCAGAACCGAGACCCTCGCTAGGCTTTCGCAGAATAATATAGTAAGGAAATGAGGGGCTCGTTGAGGAAATACAGAAAGATAGGTCAGCAGTCTACAACGCCAAAGGAGGCATAGGGGTGCGGTTAGGCTCTTTTCTTTTTTTACTATGGTTAATGAAGTAAACATTTTTTTTAAATATTCAAGAGAAAGAAAGAAAAACACGCACCCAGAGTGGGGACCGAACCCACGCCTTTCGATTAGATCTCGAATGCCTTACCAATTCGGCTATCTGGGCAACTGTGTTCTCCTTAACTTTCTGGGCTATTTATATTTACTAGAAGTGTATCTGACACTTGAGGGTGGTAGCCAGCGCCACTCTGACTACACGGGGAGAAGGGGACCTTCTTTTCAACCCCCAGGGCGTGACTCCAACGTCTACAGCCTGTCATGAGCGGGTAACTGGCGGGAAGCCCCCTTATGCTACCTAGGCATCAAGGCTGCCAGAACCGAGACCCTCGCTAGGCTTTCGCAGAATAATATAGTAAGGAAATGAGGGGCTCGTTGAGGAAATACAGAAAGATAAGCCGGCAGTCTACAATGCCAAAGGAGGCTAAGACGTGTGGTTAGGCTCTCTTCTTTTTCACTACGGTTAATTAGTTAAACATTATTTTTTTTAAATATACAGAAGAAAGAAAGAAAAACACGCGCCCAGAGTGGGGAACGAACCCACGCCTTTCGATTACATAGATAGCCGAATTGGTAAGGCATTCGACATGTAATTGGACTTCCGTTCAAACGGACTCGTGTTTCTTTTTAGTTAGCAGGCCTAGTTAGGTTTCTTTTTCCGTCGCCTTCCTACTACGCGTGTTTCTGCGATTACCCAACCCTATAAAGCGTGCCATCTTCAGTTCTTCTGAATGCTCCGGTGCCGTGTCTCGTTATTCTCCCGTCCGTAACAGTAGGGATTGTTAGAAGAGCCTGTATTACATCACAATTACACACATACGGAGAACCCTAGAATAAGCCGCGCAAGCAATAAACAGCATAAGAACGATAAACCATTAACCCTAATATAACGCAAATTGCAATGCACACAACAATTTAAAAAATAATGGTATTGTCCTACACAAAGGACCTGTTTGCACACGTTAGTAATTATTGACCATGTCCTGATTGCTTAATATACCACTAGTTTCTAGCTGTGTCTCGTCGTCTCGTGGTGACACCGGCGTCGTTGAGCTCGGTCCTTCTGTAAACAGCGTTGGCACCGCGCGTCTCTGAGCAGTTCCTTGGTGGCTACCGTCATAGTACCCGCTGCTGTCGGAGGAACCCCAGAGGATCACGAACGTAGCCTTTCGGCGGGGTCACCACAAAAGTCGACGGAGCGTGAATGCAGGCATCAGATGCCCAACCGTCATCGGTGGGGCCATGAATAAACAGATTCGTGGTGTCATGAAGTGAAGAGAAAGACGACCTAAGGCACGCGCAGCCTAGGTCATGGACACGAGCTACGGCACCAAGGCTCTTGAGACCGGAGCACGAGCTGCGCCGGCCACCGGCGAATGAGAAGCTGCCCGTGACAGCTGCCGGAGGCAGAGAAGCGAGCCGGAAAGAGAACATCGAGAGGAGGGGATTGAGAAGCGTGGAGCGAGACCGGGATCCGCGGTGGTCGGGTGACCAGACCCGTGCCGTGCTCCAAGAGGTCATCCACGACTGCAACCTCCAAGACTTCTCCTCCGCAAGGAAGTCGTCTCGTCGTACGTCGGTGAGATACAGCGACTCTCCAAGACAGCTGCGTTGGCCTCTTTGCAACGGGAGCTGGGAGCGCGTTCGACCACCACGGCCACGACATCAGCCAGACCTTGCAGCACCGCATCACCACGACTGCGCCTCTGGGACGTGAGGTAGGACAACCGCGTTCTGGCAGCGAACACCTACCGTGACCTTGCCGTTCACCTTGAACTCTTTCTCGCATATTCGAACTGTGCCTTTTCCCTTCATTACCGGAATTGTGACTGTTTCTTGTTTGTTAAACTTGTTAACGTTTTCTATACCACGTTCTCACAGTCCCTCTCTATTCTTCGGTTCCCCAGTGCTCTTTAGTCTCTGTCCATAGTGTGTGTATATATTTGGGTTTTGTAGAACATAAACATAGTCTCATTCAAAATTTATACTTGTATTTATTATTATTGTCCCGAACCTGACAATAATTGGCGTCCGCGGCAGGAATAGGCTAGTTTATTTGTGTTTACTCTTAAACACCCTGCATGGACCTTGCAGAGCTAATTGATTTGGGTAAGCGATTGGGATTAAGCGGCGAC
Source organism: Haemaphysalis longicornis (assembly GCF_048455015.1). Taxonomy (NCBI): domain Eukaryota; kingdom Metazoa; phylum Arthropoda; class Arachnida; order Ixodida; family Ixodidae; genus Haemaphysalis; species Haemaphysalis longicornis. The sequence goes on along the minus strand of NW_027526245.1, from coordinate 61,988,195 downwards.
GAGCTGACAAAGTGGGCACTCGAGGAGCAAAGGCTCTGGCGTGAGAAAATACCTCTAGTTATTGAGGTGGCCAAAAGGCTTGCCGAGATAGAAAAGGAGCGTGCGGAAATTGAAAAGGAAACTTTGAAGCTACGGCAACGACTCGCGGAGCTTGAGTCGACGCGAAATGAGGCCTGTAAATCTAAGGATGGCGGGAAAAGCTTTCATGGAGTACAGGCTTTCTCGCCCCCGCTCTCTCGTGCAGGCCGACCTCTGACCCCTTTTGAAGAGTCTGGGGATGTCAATGAACCGTGTGAGCATAACGTGAGCACAGCACAGCAGGTGCATCTTGAATCAGAGGATGATCAAAAATCTTCCCTTAAAACTCTTGTGGCAGCATCGCACTTGACTGTTTGTGGGTCTGCTGAGCCCAAGAATAACGAGAGCCATAAATCGGGCCACCATGACATTTTGTCTGATAAGTACCGTCCTGTATTGGAAAAGACCCCGACTTCAGACAGAGATGACGAACCACCCAAGACTTCAGTCCAAAGAGACCAAGTAGCGCTGAGAATAAAGCATCCTCCTTGTAAGCTAAGAAGGCACTACTGTAGTCGGACTAAGACGGCAATTTCAAAAACCGCCAGTCAAAGCAGGCAGAGCCCCTCAAAAAGAACTATGTCAGAACTTACCAGTAGCCTACGGAATCAAAAATCTACCGAAAGGTTTGTTTCTCTGCGTGTGCCATGGTCACGGTCAGTCAGCGAGTCGCATCAGCGTGGGTAGCTTGTCACTACGCTACTCGACGTGTGTCCAAAAGAGGCAGGGAATGGCACTGCAGTCATTGTCGGAAAAGGTATCAGAAACTCCTGTCCCCCCCCCCCCCCCGGCTTGTCTTTTCGGCTGAAACCTGAGCAGTGTGTCCCACTTGTGCGTCGTGCGTAATATTGTAGTAATGAAATTGGTGCGTTGAAGTATTATGGACTGTGAACAGTTTTTTGGTGAAGTCATACTGAACTGTGCGTGGGGTGCGAACATTTTTCGGGGAAAAATGCTAAAGCGGGGGGATATTGTCATGAAGTGAAGAGAAAGACGACCCAAGGCACGCGCAGCCTAGGTCATCGACACGAGCTACGGCACCAAGGCTCTTGAGACCGGAGCACGAGCTGCGCCGGCCACCGGCGAATGAGAAGCTGCCAGCGACAGCTGCCGGAGGCAGAGAAGCGAGCCGGAAAGAGAACATCGAGGGAAGGGGATTGAGAAGCGTGGAGCGAGACCCGGATGCGGGCGCTCGGGCGACCAGACCCGTGCCGTGCGTCAAGAGGTCATCCACGACTGCAACCTCCAAGACTTCTCCTTCGCAAGGAAGTCGTGTCGTCGTGCGTCGGTGAGAGACAGCGACTCTCCAAGACAGCTGCGTTGGCCTCTCTGCAACGGGAGCTTGGAGCACGTTCGACCACCACGGCCACGACATCAGCCAGACCTTGCAACACCGCATCACCACGACTGCGCCTCTGGGAGGTGGGGTAGGGCAACCCCGTTCTGGCAGCGAACACCTACCGTGAACTTGTCGTTCACCTTGAACTCTTTCCCGCATATTCGAACTGTGCCTTTTCCTTTCATTACCGGACTTTTGACTGTTCCTCGTTTGTTAAACTTGTTAACGTTTTCTATACCGCGTTCTCACAGTCCCCCTCTATTCTTCGGTTCGCCAGTGCTCTTTAGTCTCTGTCCATAGTGTGTGTATATATTTGGGTTTTGTAAGAATACTAGAGGATATCTACAATGGTTCTACAGCTACCATCGTCCTCCATAGGGAGAGCAGTAAAATACCTATAAGGAAGGGTGTCAAACAAGGAGACACAATCTCTCCAATGTTATTCACAGCATGCTTACAAGAAGTATTCAGAACGTTGGATTGGGAACAGGTGGGAGTAAGGGTTAATGGAGAATACCCCAGTAACCTCAGATTTGCTGATGACGTTGCCTTGCTAAGTAACTCTGGGGACGAATTGCAAAGCATGCTTTCCGCACTGGGCGAACAGAGTAGAACCGTGGGCCTGAAAATTAATATGCAGAAAACTAAAGTAGTGATCAATAACCTCAGGACAGCAAAGCAGTTTGAGATAGGTGGCGAGGCAGTGGAAGTGGTAAGCGAATATATCTACTTAGGCTAAGTTGTGACCCCAGATCCCAACCATGAGGCAGAGATAATTAGAAGGATCAGAATGGGGTGGGGTGCATATGGCAGGCATTCTCAGATAATGAATAGCAGCCTACCATTGTCGCTGAAGAAGAAAGTGTATGACAGCTGCATCTTACCGGTACTCACCTACGGGGCAGAAACTTGGAGGCTCACTAAGAGGGTTCAACTTAAATTGAGAACGACTCAGCGGGCAATGGAGCGGAAAATGATAGGTGTAACATTAAGGGACAAGGGAGCAAACTGGTGTTAAAGACATATTAGTAGAAATTAAGAAGAAGAAATGGACGTGTGCAGGGCATGTAATGCGAAGGCAAGATAACCGCTGGTCATTAAGGGTAACAGAGTGGATCCTCAGAGAAGGCAAGCGCTGCAGGGGGCGGCAGAAAGTTAGATGGGCAGATGAGATCAAGAAGTTTGCGCGGATAAATTGGTCACAGTTGGCACAGGACCGAGGTAATTGGAGAATAATGGGAGAGGCCTTTGCCCTGCAGTGGGTGTAGATAGGCTGGTGATGATGATAATGATGATGATAATATTTGGGTTTTGTAGAACATAAACATAGTCTCGTTCAAAATTTATACTTGTATTTATTATTATTGTCCCGAACCTGACAGTGGTACGACTTGGACGCCGCAGCCGATGGGAAGTCAGCCCGCTCGTACCCAGGCTTGGTAGGCATAGTCGGTGGCGTGGCCGCGTATTCCTGGCTAGTTCCTCGAAGCTCACGTGCTCCTTCAGCCTTCTGGTCCCTTGCCTCTTTCCTCCTTGTTCTCCTCGCTGATATACCCTCTGTGGTCTAGTGCAGTACACCCTGATTGGCTCGTTACCTTTTTATTACCATATATTGTAACAATGCCGCCGGACTCCTTCGCGGCCTCCTTGGATTGGCTCCCCAGTTTGCTACCATACTTGGTCGTGCTGCCCTGGGGCTCCGTCACGGCGTTCTTGGAATGGGGCGTTCTTGGCGTGTAATTGAAGCTTCCGGTTCTTCGGTCTTTTTCCGGGTGTTTTGATGCGGTCCTCTCAGGGGTACGTCCTTTGATATATGACCGTCAGTGCATACATTGTATCAGTGTCATGAGGCAGTGCGTTTTTTATAATACAGCTGCGAATTTCGTTTATATTCCTTCAATTCTTGCAGCGTCGTCCGTCAGCATGTCACTGTTTTGAATCTATGAATAAGCTTTGACAACTCCGCAAATTTGATTCACTCTATACTCCTGTTATTCAGTTGGTTTTTTTTCTAAAGAGTTTACCAGTTTGCTGTTAAGTTTGTCGCCGTGCTATGGCTACTGGTAATTGTTTTTCTAGGTTGTCGTTCTGTGTGTTCAAACTTTACTCATGTTCGGGTAGGACGGTAAATTCAGTCTGAATTGTTACTGAAAACCTCTGCTCCCTGTTCTAACTCATTGCAGGTTCGGTTCCTGTATTTCATTATTTTTTACATTACCTCATAATTAGAGCGTAATTCACCAGGCTATTAACCTGTGATCACTGCTCCTTACCTTGCCTAGCATAAAAGGCAAATGCGTTTCTTTTATAAAGCAGTAGTTGAACCGTGACCGTAGTTCTGGTTCGACAAAAATAAGAAAGTATGTAACAGAAGCTTTACTTTGTTTCGTAGCACGTAACGATAAGGGCTTGTTAACCCTGCAGTTCGAGAAAATTTATTATGAAGTGCGTCAATGTGATCATCACAGCCAAGTTGGCCATTGAATGTTGTTGCCTCGCCACGAGCCACCCAGAGGCGTGCCGGTAGAAGAGAACCCCCGCCGGTTAGCAAGGCAACAGAACATCGCTTTATTGTCAAAGCCAGGATCGCATAGACAGTTCGAATGTAAGAGGGGAAGGGGCACGGGAAGATGAGCGGCGATAGCTACAGCCGCGCAGTAAAGAAAGGTGCGCACTGAACCCCGCGCGCAACGGAATGGTGATGGCGGCGCACAATATGCAACAAATGTGACCTCCAATGGTTTAGTTTTTTAACAAACACTCTCTGGTCGCTGCCAAATGTAAGCCATCCGGTAGTATTAACGCTGTATGTCTGGGTTTAAACATTTTTGCTTATGTTTCGCTTCTCAATTAGTAGTTTAAGTAACTCTGAGAAAGGTGAGGAAACACCTGAGGTAAACGAATAAAAGTTGAGTTTCTGTAAAACTGGTTCTCACCAACACATCCAATAGCGGGAAACACGTTTTTAGCTTTACCCCACAAATATTACTGAAATACGCCTGTATTTGCGTATGAGACACAACACTTACCGCCTCTTAGATACTGCTGATAATTTGCAATCCATACCGGGGAGTGAAATCGACCTGTATTTTCAGGAATTTAAGAAGAATAATGTACATAAATAGCAGAAACTATGTCGTGTTGTGCTCTTGCGGTAGCCAGTCAGGCTCAAGAGACTTAAGATGACGGTGATGAAAAGATTTAAGATGATCAAGAATTTTAAGATAAGGAAAAATAAGATGGCAGTAACATGAATGTTGTGGAACGTACTGTCGATATCACGGAATTGTGGCCTCCGGTTTTTGAATTTTTTCCCTTTTATATATTGACAAATGCCATTGCTTGGACCATTAGGCTTTGTTGGTTTACAGGGAGCTAGAATGCGTTTATAAAATATCCGCTTGCACTTGTGGCTGCTGCGGCTTTTTTCATTCGATTATGCTGGAGTATTTCAATAAACCCCCATGTACCATAATGCTTTGTAGTGGAAGGAAGAAAAATTTATTAAGAAAGGATGGCCCGAAGCCGCACGGGAAGGGGGAGGGCAGTGGTAACACTGGTGTAGTGAGCAGTTTATTTCGCAATAGCGAAGGCAGAAGAAACGGTTATATTGAGGTTCAGTTCTGGCTATGGTAATACAGTTTCAGAAAGCAGGAATTTTGCTCAGTGACATGGGTACCGCGCTGTGGCCCTCAGCAGAGGATTGCAACTTATGAGCAGAACTGTACTGTGCGCGTATGGGGGAAGAAATAGCGCATGGATAAAGATATAGTCTTTCTTTCTGCTGTACGTTGCGGAAAAACGTTCAATGCTGCAGCGGATAGGTAAGAAATAATTTGGTCACTGAGCAGAGCACGGTCTTCTATTTGAATACAGGCAATGAAAAATTCAAGGCAGCGCACCCCTTCCAGCAAATTTTTCAGAAAAGTCGACGTTGGGGAACGTTGGTATTGGTTTAACATTTGAAGAGCAGCGTAGTGGACGACCACAGGACAAACGTATACACGAAGACATCCTCTGTCCGCTTTTTCTCCCGTATTCGGACAGCCCGGTGCCTTTCAAGATGTAGGTAAATTATCATGCATTCACGTAAAACCGATAATATTAAAAGCAAGCCGTAAATTGGGGTAACATACTCTCTTCCAGCCTGTGGACGTCACCTCCAGCCTCCGCGTCTACCTTCTGTTAAAACGGCAAATCTGGAAGAAGGATAACGCATTTTAAAGTAATGTATACCAATTTAAATCCTCACCTTTTCTGCTACTCACCTATCATGGATTAGAGTTACTCAAAAAGGCAGAATACATTACACAAGGAGATGTCACAAACTTTATTGAGAAGGCAGGTGAACACAACAACGTGCTACAGTGTCAGCTGACCCGGAAGCTGTAAAACACGGGCATTTCAACGGAGGCGTGCGCCACGGCACCAGTAATGTAAAGCTGTGTCCCTCACTCGTCATGTGCTGTCAGGTCAATTATTCTTATTGTAAAATTAGGTCGATCTTTACAGGCGTCTAGCCCAAACAAGTCCTGAAGCGTTTCCCCGTGGTTTCAAATGTACATGTGGTGTCTTTTGGCACTTTGAGGCGATATTGAGTTGAAACTAGGTCCCATGACTAAGGCTCAAAAAGAGAACGCGTGCGTTTAAAGCTGTACAGAGGGTGGAGGCCAAGTGACCCTACCGCACATCAAGGTGTTATAAAAATTGCAGAAAAATATTGTTGCAGACATATTTACAGTGTGTAAAAAGACGTGTTCTATAACTAGTGTTTAAAAGTCAGTCGACGGCATCACTAGATGCTTCCACCTCCTTTGCCCCTAACAATTCTAAAATGCAAAAAAAACAGTGCCCTAAAACCACTCACGCCAGTCCAATATTCTTTCTAAGTAGTTACGAATACTGAGAGACCTGAAGCATGGGACGTTGCTGGACGTCTCGTCCATGAATATTCCACTAATACCGCAGGGATTACCGCATAGGCCGTTTTTATTGTAAAAACCGAGCCCAACCTTATCCAAGCTGTACAACAAAACAAAAAATAAAGTTGACTCGGTGGGGAGAAACGGTTTTAAGCTAAAAAAACATTCAGTTTTTATAGCGACTACTCAAACATTGGTCGCAATAGGCGAAGAAAGTGTGCGCAGTCTTCGAAAACAGCAAAGGAAGATGGCGATTATGTGCGATTTAACTACAACAAATCGCTTATTGACAATGATACACACCATTAAGACACTGAGGCCGACTGCGCTGTACCGTTGACACTTTGCTGTCATTCCCCCAACTAGTGAAGGTAACCTACCTTCATTCTCATGCGTCGAATATTATACAGGCATGGCTGCTGTTCATTTTTATATCAAAACTGTAGTGTCCGATAGCGGGCCTCTTTTCCCAATAATCGGTTCATGTTATTCTTGTCCCCACCTGTGAATTTAAGTTTTATTGCTGTGGCCATAAAAATATCCGAGGCAGTGTTGTGCCTCTTCTATTGGAAAAGGTATTGGAATACGTAATGTTAATTCTATCGTCAGCCTACACGGGTATCCGTGGAGAATCGTGTTAGTGTTTATCGTCTGTGATGGGATGCTAACCAATTTGGTGACTTTAATTTTGCTACTAATAATCGTCGTGAATAAATGAAACAGCCTCTGAAAATGAAGCTCATGCTTTCCTCAAGACTTGCCTTTATTCCTCATTACTTCAAATAAAGTCAGCCACACGAAGTTCCGCAAGCTCATTTATATCCTTGACGGTATTCTAACAAATGATCCGCACGTTCGTTCAGATATAATACATCTTTATGGTCTTTCGATTACTTTATTATCACGAAAAAAGTGATACTTTCACGAAATAGAGACAGAGTCACAAAGGGTACACAAGGGGTTCAAATAAAACAAACATCGTATAAACGAGCAATTGTCTACTTTTGCAGAAATTGCTCTCGACGATTATTTATCCCGATCAGTAGAAGAGACATGGAGTTTGTTTAAAGCTAAATTTTCAGATTTCATAGAAAATATTTTGCCTGAGCACTTTTATGCATTAACACAGTGCCTCGGTATAATAATGAGCTTCGGGGACCTAATACTAAAAAAGCGCTTCTAAAACCGATGTAATAGGCGTAAAGATTCAGCTTGCTGATATCGGTACAAATTATATGACGGTCTGTACCAATCGCTGCTAAATAATTCCAACGTAGCTTTTTCTGCACGATCTGCTGTTGGTGTTACACAACATCCCACGAAAGGTCTGTCGTAAATGCCATTGCGATAATCCGGAGGTAACCGTTACAAATGCCGCCGGTGGCGCAGTCGCCGAGGATAAATGCACGCAGGTCCTGATATAATAGCTTTTCTTCAGTATTTACTCCAGAGCACGTCATTTCATCGCCTACTGTTAACCTTGTTTTCGTTATCGCAACGGCCAAAATAGTTTTTAGTGGGACTGATATATTTTTATTAACTCAGCAAACTTAAAAACACTTGGGGATCTGATCGCAATCGATTCAATAACAACGTACTGGAAGATGTTATGTTTATCTTATCTACTCTTTTCTCACAATCCTTCCCATCTCTTTAACTCCGGAAAAGTGGCGAATAGTACCCATCCCTAAATACGGGGATCCCTCATCCCAACAAAGATATACACCATTATGAGTAAGAACCACCACTTGCAAACGTCTGAAACACGTCCTTCCCACGGAGGTATTCAACCACTCTAAACAGCATCCCACAATTTTCAAGTATCAGCCCGGCTGGTAGTTGAATGGTGCAGTAGATGAGTAATGTCTCTGAATAATGTTTAACAGAAGGCTTATCTAATTTTCTTCTCGTGCATCTCCTATTGCAGTGTCGGACTCTTCAAATAATACAATGGTTGTTAAGCTTACTACAACACAGAAGTATTTCTGTACTAGCCTTAGTTCGGTTTTATCAAGGAATCATCACATTAACGTAGTACTTGGATCGACTAACCGCTGGCTAGCTTTCTTAAAAGATAACTTGAAACATTCCCTATGACACCTAAGTATATATGCTCTCACATAATATCACAGTCACACGGACAAAACCAAATATCGATCGGCCATTTTGGACCCTTTTAAAGCGTTCCGAATTTATCGATCACTTCTAAAGCACGCAGTGGGTCTCATCTTACACTACTTTTGTTATTCCGGTGTCGCAGCCTTAATACTTTGTGCAGGTCTGCTCGATTTGTCTCCACGACACGGACGTCCGGAGAATTCCGGAGAATTCCGGTAAAAGAACAGGTACAGCCATTTTCGTTTACCATACTATGTCTGTACGTGATCACGTAATGGCAGCAAACGGTAATGCTGCGACGTTTGCGAATTCACTGTGAAATAACTAATTATTATAAATAAATTAAAATTCTCGTAAAGGCGAGTGTTTTGCGGATAATTTTTATGCAATTTCTTTGCGATATTTTTTATAGAACAAGAATTAGAGCAGTTTTCTGTAAGCATACTCTGCAAATGGCCTTGATTCACAGCACAACACCTATTGTGGAAAAGCAAGCTTACCAAGACCACGCTCACGCCAATCTCTTTAAAGTCGGCTTCACCTATAATCGCCAATACATTGCTGGGGAGATTTCACAGCGCAGACGTTTAAGTTTCAGTACGACCGGTGGCGTTATAAAAATACAAAGAAAAAAATTCACAGCATATCCACGGGGTGAATGATGATGAGTGGGCGAAGCTCCTGAGGGGAAATCATCGGTAAAACCGTGACTCTTCAGTGAAAGTTCGCCCACTACATCTGTGTCCGAACGTAACGTCTAGAAAATCTCGCTTAAACCGCGCGTCGGCACCTTGGGGCTGAGCTCGCCTGGTGCGTTTTGCAGACGCCTCACGAGCTCTCACTACATCGGGGTCTGCCTGCCGATACGCGCGCTTTCTCGCCGCTTCCCGTTCTCTGACGTTTTGGAGATCCTCTTCGCGCCGCAGCCGTGCCGCTTCGCGTACGGCAGGGTCCTCGCGCCGTTGCCGTGACGCTTGGGCCTCTCGTTCTCGAACGCTGGGATCTTGGCGGCGTCGTCGCGCAGCCAGACGACACGCTTCGGCCTCCCGCTCTCGTACGGCAGGATCTTGGCGGCGGCGTCGCGCAGCTTCACGGAGCGCTTCTGCCTCGCGGGCTCGCACATCTGCAGCCTTATCCATCGGGCGACTCCGAGCGCGCACCAACAGCGAACGGATTTTATTACAACGCTCCCCGCCATCTAGTAAACAATCCAAGAACTAAACTACAGGTAGCCACGCCATCTAGTAAACAATCCAAGCGCATCTTTTCATCATATACAAGTACCGCCATGTAGTAAACAATCCAAGAACTAAACTAGAGGTAGCCACGTCATCTAGTAAACAATGCAAGAACTAAACAAGAGGTGGCTACATACATACGTCGAGGATGGACAGACCCACGCCCTAAGGAGTTTCGCCCCTAAAAGATGCACCGGCTGCCTCCCTGCGAGAAGGGAGAGCGGGAAACCGGCGCGCGTCAGATACCGGCGAGGTGCACGTGCTAGCCTCTAAGCCCAGCCTCCCAGCAGGGCTCGCTCTAATTGGGCTCAGCTTCGATCAGCTTTCGAGTAAAGTTTAGCCTCGCAACCGGCTAGAGGTCGGTGGACTCACTGATGTGTCCGCTCACTCAGACTCATTTGGACTCAAACTCACACATGAGTTTGAGTTTGAGTGAGCACGAGGCTAGTGTAGCATGGTGAGTTTGAGCTTGAGTGAGTCTGAGCCCGGCTGAGTTTGAGTACGCCAGAGACCGAGTTAGTTCTGAGTCCATTTTAAGTTTTGAGTACATTTTGAGATTTGAGTGTATTTTGAGTTTAAGTACATTTTGAGTACTGAGTATATTTTGAGTTTGAGTACATTTTGAGTTTTCAGTACATTTTGAGTTTGAGTACAATTTGAGTACTGAGTACACTTGTGTTTGAGTACATTTTGAGTTTTGAGTACATTTTGAGTTTGAGTAACATTTTGAGTTTGAATACATTTTAAGTATCGAGTACATTTTGAATATTGAGTACATTTTGAGTTTGAGTGCATTTTGAGTACTGAGTACATTTTGAGTTTGAGTACATTTTGAGTTTTGAGGACATTTTGAGTTTGAGTATATTTTGAGTAGTGAGTACATTTTGAGTTTGAGTATATTTTGAGTACTGAGTACATTTTGAGTTTGAGTACATTTTGAGTTCTGAGTACATTTGAGTTCTGAGTACTAGGAGGCAGATATGGTTGGCGGTTAAGTGTTATGGGCCGCTTTGGGCTCGCAATTCAGGTTATCTTTGGGTTTGGCAGCATTCGCAATGCGCATGATCGGTTGGTGGGGAGGTGTTGGGGTGGGATTCGTGGCTGTGAGGTCATAAAAAAGAGTAATTGCACCTTTTCCTTTTGATGGATCCTCTGAGAAGGTGGGAGAGGGTGGTGGGAAAGCACACGTTGGCGCTTTCTTGCCGGTTGTTCGCCTGCTTTTGTTAACGGTTTGATTTGCTAGGGTCAAAAAGGAAGAGGTGAATACCGGGTGGAAGGGGCGGCGGCTCTCCCCTCCGCTGTTTCAAATGAGTTGTCAAGGCGAGTTGTCAAGGCGAGTTGTCAAATGAGCTGTCAAGGCGACGCCCGTTTAGATAGAATAATGACCGCAGTATGAGATAAATTGTCTAAAAATACAAACAGATGTCGCTAAGGCGTGTAAGGTATAAATTTAAAGGTCCCGATTAACGGAATCACGCGAGGTAAATTAAAAAAATGCTTCCTGTGTAGTCATCAGACAGTCATAATAAGTCGCAGATTGGGTTGAACTTGAAAATGATGCCACGAGGGCGTGTGAGGAATCATTCAAGGTCTAGATGAGGGGAATCACATGGGACCAAACTGCCTTATGGTTATATTATGTTCCAGTCATGGGTAGTCATATTGGGTTAAAATTCAAATTCGTAGCGGAAGGGCGTGTGGCGTATGAAATGAAAGGTCTCGATGAGGGGAATTACGTCGGACAACTGCAGAAATGCTTCCTGATTATTATCATATTGTCACGAAGCCAAAGACGATGCAGTTGTCTTCAAAGAAAACAAGCTCATTGGAGCGAACTTGTGCTCCCCTAATAACTCAAATATACACAGGCGGCGAAAAGCTGTAAAGAAAGTGACGTGCTTAAGCAGGCGTCGAGAGTCCAATGTCGCGTTCTCTCCTCTGCATGCTTTAATCTTTCGGCGCACGTGTTTCTGGAACTGTCAATTTACATCCAGAACATTGTAGATTAACTAAGATTATTCTGGGCTAGTGACGGTAGGGCGAAACAGTGTGCTTATATGAATGACATAGCCCGTGCGGCATGGAAATAAAGAATGGAAGACGCGCTTCGCTTGGGACACAGATAACAGATCCAAGCGTGGCCGGGCAGAAACTAAACAATAAATAAACAAACCCATACATGGTTCGCGTCGATATGACATAGCCATAATAGGTCATAAATTGGGTACAAATGAAACTGATGCCACTAGGGTGTGCGGGGCATCAAATTGAAGTTGCGATGAGGGAAATCACATGGAATAAAACTGCGGTATGGCTATATCATTACTTAGTCATGGTTAGTCACTGTTTGGGTTAAAATTCAAACTGATGCCACTAGTATGTGTTGTGTATCAAACTAATGGTTTCGATGAGAGGAATGATGTAGGGCAAATACAAAAATGCTTCCTGGTTATAGTCATGAAATAGTGATAGTGAGTCCTACAGTGGGTTAAAATGGAAAGTGACCATACTCGGGCGTGTGGGGTATCAAATTTCTGATCTTGATGAGGGGAATCACGTTTGACAAATAAAAAAAAGGCTTCATAGTTCTAATCATGGGATAGCTATGGTGAGTCATTTATTAGGTTAAAACTCAAGATGAAGCCGCTAAAGCAAATGGGGTATGAAGTTCAAGGTTTCAATTAGGGGAATACCGTGGGGCATATAAATAATGCGTCCTGCTTACAGTCATGATGGTCGCGGTTAATCAGATTTGATTAAAATTTCATGCGATCCTGCTAGGATGTGTGGGGTATCAAATTAAATGTCTCGTGCAGGGGAATCACGTGGCACGATTATAAAAATGATTTCTGGTATAGTTATACGATAGTCGTTGTGAGTCATAGATAGAGTGAAAATGTAGAGGGACGCAAGTAGGACTTGTTGGGTATCAAGTTAAATATGTCGATGAGGGGAATCGCGTGAAATACATAAAGAAATGCGTCCTCCTTATCATCATGATATAGTCATGGCTAGTCAGTGATAGGGTTAAAATTCAAAGTGATGCCAAAAGGGCATTTAGGGTACCAAAATATTGTCTCGGTGAAGGAAGGTGGATCGGATGCAACCATCGGAAATCATGGCCCTGAATAATGACCAGTTAAGTAAAAAAGTCTTATTCAGTGCCCGATAGATATGATTGTACTCGTTAATGGTTGGCACGCCATCTTGAAAGCGTGGTTGGTTCGACCCATTACAGCACTCAACATCTGTCAACAAGCTTGCGTGCCCATAAAACTGCTAGGAACTATTGGGCTGATATGCCTCCTATGTATACGCCAAGAAGTAAGTGGGTTGGCTTAATCAGCGAATGCCTTCGATCGCGCGCGCGATAGTGCAAATTTCCAAGCACGCCTTGCCGGTGTCGGTGCAGGAACGTGTTGAGATTTAATACGCGCTCACATACCTCATAATGAGTTGGTTGTTAAACAAGGCTATGAAATACTTCATTAACTGTGCAGGTCGTAGACGTATGTGCTCAGAAAAGTAAAATATTTGTCGCCTCATAACACTATTTCCTGCTCCCAAACACGGGCAATGTATTTGATACACCAAGATTTCATGGCCGTTTGCTTGCTTATAAGAACTTTCGCGCTTCAGTGGCGGGTAGGAACCGCGAACAGCTATTTCCTGAAACTACCGGGCGTTCTCCGATACCGCGACGTTTTTATTTCGCTTTCGGCTGAATTTTTTCGCATACCCGAGCTGCAGCATGCGCGTCCGGATGACTTTTGTCGGCTTCCCGTCGATGAGATGAGCAGACCATACCTCCAGAGAGCAAAAACGTGCGATAGGGACTGAACATGACGCCGAATAAACAGTGCTTCCAGAAGCAGCGTACGACCGTACGTATTCTGGCAAATTTCCTTGGTTCAAAGTCTTTACGGCGACCAATTCGCGGCGGCACACAAGGGGCGCAGGAAGTTTGAGCAGCTATTAGATTTCGCACAGGCAGGCACTTCTTTTGTCATGGTGCCCCTCACACCTTTGTTGCACGAGCCCTTTGCCCTAACGCTGATTGTTGGTGCAGCCAACAATGCCGTAATCACGCCCGGACGAGTAGCTTCTGCACATTGCGAAGTAAAGGCAATGCGGCAGCTTGTCTCCAATTGAGAAACTAAACATAAATTGGGGATGAAAACTCGGGCGTCCTGCTTGCACGGTTAAACGTAGCCTAAAAGGCAACCCCCGTCAGGACAAAGCGCTTGTGGGGTGGCCCGCCGCCTTAGCGGGTTGGCGACAGAATTTATGGGCAAATCTTACAGCTCTCACAGGCTTTTAACGTTCTCTTTAAAGCCCTGCAGAACTTGGCGCTGCTGACGTACCGAATAAATGACACCGATTTTTGATGCCGCCAGGACGTCTAATATCCACGTGCGTCACGGAGCAACAGCGTGGGACTGCGACGTCGTCTGCTCTCCCCGTGGTCCCCAAGAAATGCCCGCCAGGTCGTCAGAAAATGGCCGACATGGCAAAATTCTAGTCTATACAATTTATAGAAGCGGGGTACAGTGAGCAGTGGTTGGCTGCGGATGTTGACCCATCCCGACATAAAAAAAGTTACCTCGATTTTCATTTCCATCTTGCCCCTGTGGCTGTTTATCTTCGTTTTTTCGGTGGCTACGCGGGCTTTTTTCCAGACATTGCGAGCTGCAGCGTGTCGACCAAGCCACGTTTTGAAGATTGCCTGGTGGAATGCCGCAAGCACGATTGATCCCTCTAAAGCACCAGATGAGGGTTTTTGAATTGTAAGGGCCTTGCGTACTTGGTGAAGTAGGACGTTTATTCTACGACACAGCCGTCTCCGAACACCGGTCCAGGAACCAACGATGATGATGGTCAGTCCAAAAGAAAACAAAGTGTTCCTCGAAGCGTTTGATGATGGGGATAGTGTGGAAGTGAAGTAAATGAATGTTCACCCTTAGGAGCTTCGCGCTTACAATATTGCTTTCCTTCAAAAGTGAATGGCCGTAAAAAGTAGCATGTGTTCGCTTTAGCTACTCGTGGATCCCGACACAGAAAGCAATAATTGTACAGCCCCGGTGAGCTAACGCCACAACTCCAAATTTTTACTTATATTTTTATTTGCCATTGAAAGCCCGTTGGTATAAAAATAACTTATTTACAAATATACATGGGCCCCCTTCTCTTGAAGGAAGTAGAGAAGGGAGCGGTGGTGGGGTCCCCAGAGCCACCACTGAAGGTCGGGGGGTCTTCCAGGATGGAGGCCTGTGCCTCTCAGTTGTCGCTTTCTCGCTGTGGCCAGTCAAGGACACGCCCATATGAGATGGTCCGCATCAGCTTGTTCGGCAGGAGCTGTGCCGAAGGGGCAGTTGTCATCGAATGGCGCATGGTAGCATGGTGGGCACGCCAGGGTCACAGCAGGGGAAAGCGCCACTCCAACGCGAAGTCTGCGCAACAAAACCTGTTTCCATCGAGCAAGTCTACTGGGGAGGTCCGTTCCACACGGTGGAATGAGGGCACGTGTTGTGCGACGCCGATCGTCCTTCCGTTGGAGAGAGTTTTCTATCGGACCAGTTGTTACCACTGGCAGCGGCCGAGGAATACACGTCGGGTGACAAGCCATATCCGCTGCAATGTGATTGGGGAGCGTATTCCGCCTAACCTACACCAGCCTGATAGGGCAGGGATACATGTCTAGCAGTGTGTGGATGTCTATTGAAATAGTAAAATTGTTGGATACTTGGAGTAAATCCCGTATCGCCGTGGTGGAGTCCATATAAAGATGTTGGATGGAACCCAGGGTGTGCACTGTAGGGCCGGCGTTAGCCCCTGTAGGCCATGCCGGATTTTTGTGAGCACGGCCAGTAGAGAGGGCAGGGCGCGGATGGTTTGGTAGAGGTAAGTTTGAAAGGCGCCAGGATAGACGGGACACTGTATCGCAGTAGATAAAATGCCATTCTGGGCACCAGCGTCCACGAAGGCCTCTATCGCCTCGTAGTGGGTCGCAGCTGTCGGTAGGGATCCGCTCGCACATGCTTTTTCGAAATTTTTACTTAAGAACTGAGTGCACATAATTATCATACGATGCGGTCATTTCCTGGTGTAAAGTTTCTCCCTCAAACCCTTCCCTTTGACCCCACAATTCCTTTTGTGCTACCGTTCTAGCATGTGCGCTGAATTTGCGCACTTTAGCCCTAACTATTACTGATCAGCGGGATGCCCTTTTTATCTGCCCCACACGATTTTATTCCTCGAAACCTTTAATTTTATACCCCACACACTCTGCCAGAATTTTTAGAATTTTACACTAATTTGTGACTTACGAGACTATCGCATGAGGATAACAAGGAAGGGTCTCGTATTTTTCTCAAGTGATTCCGTTCAACAACCCTTTCAATTTGATACCCCATACCTCGCTGCGGAATCACTTTGATTTTTAACCCAAATGATGAGTCACCATGACTATGTCGTGAATATGACCAGGAGCAATTTTTATGTGTCGCACGTGACTTCCCTCATGGAGCACTTAAATATGACACCCCACTCCTTTGCGCACATCACTTTGAATGTTAGCCATACCTATGACTCACCATGACGGCGTCACGATTATAACCAGGAAGCATTTTTTTCTCCCACGCTTATGCCCGCACCGAGATCTTCAATTCGGTGCGGGGGGACACACTAGCGAAATCCCAATGAATGTTAAATCATTGTATGATTCACCGTGACTATGTCATTATTACTACCAAGATGTATTTCTTATTTCTCCAACGTTGTTTCCCTAGTCGAAAAATTTAATTTAAGACCCCATAACCCTACGGGTCATCATTATGAAGTCCCACCGTTACTATGACTCCGATACCTAATTCATGATTATGACCAGGAAGCATTTTTTGTTTGTCCTACGCGATTTCCTTCCTCGATACCTTCAGTTTGATACCCCCATGACCTACGGCATATCAATTGGAATAATAACCCAATCTGTGACTATACATGACTCCCACTTTACATTATTCACCATTTTCGATATTTCCTGCTTTATTTCTTTTTTTAGTTCTTTTTCAATTTCGATTGATTAAATATGTTCATATTTACGCTTTTATAATGATTACAGGTTGAACTTCGGTGATATCTGCATTTTTGTGGAAATGCAGTGAGTTACACGATTTTGGCCGGGGGAGGGCGAGGAATGCTACACAATAAAAAAGCAATGGCATATCCATGAAAGCCTCGTGCTTCAGAGATTCGCGGGAACAGTTCGCTTTGACACAAGATGTTTTTTCAGGATGCAGAGCAGGAATGCACGGAACCGCAAATCTGAACAGCTTCGATGTAAATTGTAAATGAACTGAGCAGTGAGCGCACGTCCCCTCACCAAATCTTGTTTGTTTCACTCCAGGGCCCCAGCTCACCAGCTAGTCTGGCCCGCCTCTGTCATGAACACAAACACGGAGCCTACATCAAGAGTTTGGTAGGCAATATTTACGTACAATTGCTTGCAACCAGCGCTAATCATCATGGCCAGCCGGTATAGCTGTATTAAATCTGCAACAAAAATTGTTTCCGACCTCACAGGAGTTACGGTGTCAAGTCGTACCGAATTCAGAGATAGAGCTCTCGACCGCGCGTGAGTTTAAAAATTCTGAATGCTAATGAAATGAAATCAGAGTCCATCTGAGCCCGAGTAAATTCCTAACACGAGTCTATTTGAGTGGTGAATTCATCTTGAGTTTCCAGCCCATATTGATTTCTGAATTGATATTGAGCTTTGAGTACATTTTGAGTTTCAGTACATTTTCAGTTTTGAGTACAATTTGAGTTTTGAGTACAATTTCAGTTTGAGTACATTTTGAGTAGAGTACATTTTGAGTTTGAGTACATATTGAGTATTAGTACATTTTGAGTACTGAGTACTGAGTACATTTTGAGTTTGAGTACTTTTTGAGTTTGAGTACATTGTGAGTTTTGGGTACATTTTGAGTTTGAGCACATTTTGAGTACTGAGTACATTTTCAGTTTGAGTACATAGTGAGTTTGAATACATTTTGAGTTTTCAGTACATTTTGAGTACTGAGTGCATTTTGAGTACTGAGTACATTGTGAGTTTGAGTAAATTTTAAGTTTTGAATACGTTTTGAGTTTGAGTACATTTTGAGTACTAAGCACATTTTTAGTTTGAGTATATATTGAGTTTGAGTATAGTTTGAGTACTGAATACATTTTGAGTTTGAGTACATTTTGAGTATAAGTACATTATTAGTTCTGAGTACATTTTGAGTTTGAGGACATTCTGAGTTTTGGGTACATTTTGAGTTTGAGTACATTTTGAGTACGGAGTACATTTTGAGTTTGAGTACATTTTGTGTTTGGAGTACATTTTGAGTGCTGAGTACACTTTGAGTACTAAGTACCATTTGATAAACTGAGTACATTTAGAGTTTGAGTACATTTTGAGTTCTGAGTACAATTTGAGTTTTGAGTCCGGGTGAGTTCTGAGTTTGTGCTCACTGTCAGTTTGAGTTTGAGTGAGCGCAGATGTTCAGCTCAGCATTGAGTCTGAGTTTGAGTGAGTGGTGATTCGGCAAAAAAATTTGTTAGTGAGTTTGAGTGAGGCGCGCCATTATTGCCGAGGTATGCAACCGCGTTAACTCTACTCGGTGAACTCGCGGCATAAAAGAAAAGTGGCCTGCTACCCACAGCGCCTCGTGACTCCCACCCGAGCACATCGCTCAGACTCCTGCAAAACATAGCTCAGGCGAAGGAGTATGTAATTCCTTATGACGAAAAAGCGCAGCGCAAACGCCGTCGTGTCGCTTCTCGAGAGCGTCTTGCAAAATTCGGCAAAATTTGGCCTCACCTTTCAACACATAGCCTGGCCTACCAAGAACATCGCAAAACCTAGCACTTACAAAAGCCCAGCAAAACCAAGTAAATTAGAAAAATCAGAAGAAGCTAGCTCCATTTACAGATTCGCTGTTTCGCCATCTATGCGCACCATTAGTGCAAGCTGAGCCATATTTTAAACAGTCAAGCTGTTTAGGAAATCGTAATTTTTCGTGACCACTGTTTAAAAACCAAGAAATCACCGAGCGCCACGAGAGCGCGGTCCTCGAGGCGACCGCTGAGCATCGTCAGAGCATGTTTGTCAAGCCAATGATACCCACTTAAGGAGATTGGTCAAGGTTGCGGCGATCACCCGGCCATTAAAAAAATCAATAAAATGCTCAGCGCTCGTATGTGTGTGTGCCTCTCGGTGACCACCCGGTGTCCCCTGCGCACGTTTGCACGGCAAAAATGTCCATTTGGGGAGAGTGCCAGGATTGGCAAAAAAAATTGCCCTCAGTTCAACTGAACTCTATCCTCAACGAACTTCTCGCGTACCTGAAGCCTCCACCTGAAAGCTGCTATGGAGTCATTCACGGCCTAGACTCCGGCACTAAAAACGAGAACGTCTCGGACCTCCTTATAGCTAATGAACCTGGCCTTCCTCACTCATGCATGCTGGGTCGAACGTCGTCAGCCCTCCTCACATTTCAAAGCCCGCACGTCGCGTTTTTTGTAAAAGTCGGCATTCTCATCAACGTTGCCACCCGTTTCAAAGACCTGCTCAGTTCTGCCTACTGTGCGGAGAAACGACCACGAAGAAGCTCAGCTCGCCTGTCTACTGCGAACGGTCCGCGGCTCTCAACCTTTATTTAGGGTGACTTTGAATCCCTGCCACGCAAAAACTATACGGTCGACTTTCTGATGGCAAGCTGCATCTGTGAACACCCGGTGGGCCTTTTCCCCGTAATTATCGCCTATCAAGTTCTCATGTGAGCGTCAATGTGCTAACCCTAATTCTTTGACGAGCCGGTTTTCGGCTCCTGTTGTGGCATTTGCAAGCATACTGGCGGACGCGGAGTTCCCTCCCACCACTTATGCCACTTTTACTGAGAAGATGAACTTCGACTCCCACAGTGGTCGCATCATTCACGCGACAGCCCGTGGATCCAAGTTTTACACTCACGCATCAAGAAGAAGACAGCTAATGCCCCGAGCATCGTTACAAACCACAAGACAGCGTCGCTACCCAGCCACGCCATCACGAGATGCCGTCACGCAGTGGCGCAACCCGCTACAACGCCTGCCTCCCAATGATTACACTGTGATTTATCGCCCCCGATCCAGCCTCGATCTTTAAGCGTGGTCGCCTCTCCTCACACAAAGCTTAGCGATGGCAAGCAACATTATGCCGCAGGAATTCTCTTAATTCACAGTTCACATTCAGACACTCCAAAACCTCATCGTAGCTCGTACGCCGAGTGAAACTCACGCCATAACCAAGCCGCATCTCTTCAGTTCAACTAAACTCTGTCCTATACGAACTTCTCCCGTACATGAAGCCTCCAGCTGACACCTGCCGGGAGTCATCCACGGCCTAGACCCCGGCACCACGAACGAGAACCTCCCGGACCTGTTCATACCTAATGAGCCTCGCCTTCTTCACTCACGGATGCTGGGTCGAACCTCGTCAGCTCTCCTCACATTTCAAGGGCCGCGCGACCCATTTTTTGTAAAAGTCCGCAGCCTCATCTTCTGCTGCCGCCAATTTCGAAGAACTTCAGTTCCGCCGACTGTGCGGGGAAGTCGGTCATCGGCATGACATCTGCGCAGACCCCGACCAACAAGTCTGTCGCGGCTGCGGAACTCCTAATCCCACCGATCACCATCGAGGCTCACCGACTTGCGAGCTTTGTGAACTTCCCCACATCACCACTTTCAAGTACTGCCCTGAACACCTGATTCCAACGTCTCCCTTGGTCAAGCGGAAACACCCAGAGCAGCCACCAGTCTCGACCAAGAATAGCAAGCTTCCGCACACAACAAAACAGGCCCTAACTAGCAAACTGGTGAGCTGGTCACAGGCCGTTCGTAGCGCTCCCACTGCTAAACATTTCCCTCCCCTTCCACCTACGCAATCAACCACTCATACCCACACTACCATCCACACACACACTATCGTATTTTTTTCGCATCAAACCAGTTTACCGCTCTTCTTTTTCTTTCAGTTTAGTTGCTTCCTATCGGCTTATCTCATATAAATACTTCTTTTGGAGACCTTTCGATGAATACAAAATATGCATTAAGCAAATACTAACTTCAGTGCGAGATGTCAGTTTTACGCTAGAAACAACATAAAAGCACAATTCGTGCATAAGGAAGGACATTTTATAGCATTTAGCAAGTCATCATCAAAATTGTCCGATTCCTTGAGAGGGAGAGCGCCGCAAAATTTGCAAATAAGGAGGACACCAAAAATATCAAGGTTTGTCCCCCCAACTCGATATTTTTCTGTTTACTAACGCCTTCACCGTTCCGAACCATTCATTAACCGCTCCCGGAACCGGTTGGGAATGGTTCCTTCTATTCGTTGCGGTTCGGGTTCTGTTCCGACACAGCGGAAAAAATACAGGTTTGGTTCGTTCCGGTTTCGGGCGAAAATTCGAGTTCGGTTCCGGTTTTCGGTTCGGTTTCGGTTCCGGGTCGACACTCTGGTAGTAATCAGCACTGGAGTCGACTTTCCGGTGATGAGTGGATAATTTGCACCCAAGCTGAAAAAGGTACGACAAGATCGGATCGCCGTCACATACACACAGCAGGCGGCGCAAAGAAAGGAAGTGAAGACGTCATCTGGGTAAGTGTCAAGATACTCGCCCCGCTGGTTCAGTGGCTAAGACGCTGTGCAGCTGACCCCAACGACGCGGGATCGATTACCGGCCACGGCGGCTGCTTTTGTAATGGAGGCTAAAAGCAAAAACGCCCGTGTGTACGAGATTTCGCGCACGTTAAACACTCCCAGGTGGTGAAAATTAATCGGGTGACCTCCACTATGGCACGCCTTATCGCCTGTGTACCGGCGGCGCGTTAGACCTGATGATCAATGAAATAAGTGTGAAGATATGAGGCAATTCCGACTGAAAGTGACCTAGATTTGTTCCTGTCTAACCCCATTTGCGTTTAAAATTGCTATGTCAGCCTTCGCTTAGGAAGTGACAAGGGGAACTGTGTTTTGATATCGTGCCGGGGGCTGCATAATACTTCCCCGCAGGCCCCATGCGGCCTGCGGGTTGGCGATTCTTGATATACATTTGCTATGTACATAAAAGTGAAAAAAAAAAATGCCGGGAAACAGTCGTGAACCCGTATGAAAATGAACTATTCCTTTCTGTTTACTTTGTGTCTCCTGCATGTTGACTGTGTGGCCTTTCTTTTGACTTTTCCTTTGTGTTACCTCTAGGACAAAAGCAGGCTGTGTACTTTTTATAGACTGCCGGATAAACAGCCATGATGTTTTACCTTTATATGTACTATGGTAAAGACGAAGTTTAAATTTTTATGCGAAGATTTTATTTCGGATGAGAAGTATAAAATTTTCAAATTCACTTGCTTTCTTCTCTTTCTGAGTTCCGCAGTGCTATTGCCCATGTGTGTACTCAAGGCAAAATGAAGTCAAAAGACTTTGGTCTGTTTCCCCTGTGTTGCCTCTAGGACAAAGGGTGGAAGATAGAACTTGAATTTGCTGTCTTAATACTTTTTCGGTGTGCCGTAATGCTGTTGCTTATGTATGTACTAAAGGCAAAATAAAGTCAAAAGACTGACTCGTATCTTTTGTGTTGCCTCTAGGACATTGGGTGGAAGTATAACTATTTGTTGCCTTACATTCTTTTTCTGAAGAGCCGTAAACTAAACAATCGTGCTGTGTTTCCTCAAGTAAACATAAAGTCGAGCATGTAAGCCTTAATTATACTCGAAAGGTTAAGTTTTTTGGCTTGGCTAGAGATGGTAAGAAACAATGCCGATGAAATGTGGAAATTCTGCAGCACTGTATACGTTATTTTGTGCTAGTGAGGTCTGATAAATTCGCAGAATTAATATTACGAACTGGTACGTTTGTATGAAACAGTGGCGTAAGAAGGATACATATTGAACGAGGCTGTTCGAAGTGCCTCGTCCCTCCCCTTACGAAAAAAAAGTTGGAGGGAGAAGAATATACAGACCAGAAAAAGTAAAAAGAAAACAGAAAGCCGAATAGAAAACAAAGCAATGAAAACAAAAACAACCTAAAAAGTGGCTTCCGATTGTCCTCGTCTGTGTTTGCCTCCAGGGTCGTTGTAAAATGGCTTATCCTTGCAACTAAATGCTGAAGCGGTGTACGGTTTATTGGGGTAGAGCTTGCGGTAGAAATATATTGCGACAGAAAAAAAAAGGGACACAGCCAGACGAGAGCAACAAGAGCAACAACAATGTCAAAATATAACCTAAGGCAGAAAAACTTCCTATAAAACACGGTTGAAAAAAAAAAGATCACTGAGCTGGTTTCGAAACTCCGCCCTTTGAGTCAGTAGGTGAGTACTTAACCTCCAAGCCACCGTAACACAATGCGACGGGGTGTTAAACGTAGGTCTAAATATTTCAGCTTACATAGTCTTGCTAAGCCTCCATTTGAGTGAATTGTTTTCCTGCGTGGATTTGACGCATGGTGCTCTTGTGTGCTTGCGTGCTTGCGTGCGTGCGTGCGTGCGTGCGTGCGTGTGTGTGTGTGTGTGTGTGTGTATGCGTATGCGTGTGCGCGTGGGTTTGCGTATGTCTGCGGGGAATAATTTTTTTATCCGGCCGTTCTGTTTGTGAAAAGCCCACAAACAGTGAATGCTTGGACGCTGAACAAAACACAAAACAGTCAACCTAGATGTAGATGACGATGATAATAACTTCGTTTGTTAATCTATTTTTATTTGCTTTTGAGTAGCAACAACTTCCGACAACAAAAGACGTTGCTGGCATCAAGAAAATATACTGCCATTATATATATGTTTGCTATTATCAACTTTAACAAACTACTATAATGGCGTCTGCCTAGTTTGCTTCAGGGGTGATCATGAAGTAACCAAGTAACTCCTAAAACTCTATGACTTCTAGATAGCCAACTGTAGTAATAAGTCCAGTCTAGGCTAGCATATATGCAGTCATTGTTATAGGTGCGCAAGAAAAGACGTGTAAGGTTCGTTGTGCGTGGTTTTGGTGGTTTGTTTTCGATTTGCTGGTGTTACGTGAATTACTACGTTCTCCTTCTGCCGTAATATTACGTGTTAGTGCTCTTGTGCCACCTGAAACATCGTGACTGCTGGAAAGCGCCTGTGTCGTCGCCGTACTGCGCTGCTGTAGCAAACGCACATCGAGGTCGCCATTTGACCAAACACCTGACAAGTTGTACGTGCCTGCGTGAATCAAGAGTCTCTACTGCAAGTTCCAGTGTGTCGACGCGACGTGTGCAAAATGCTGCGTGTTGTGCCGTAAGTGAGTGTTTATCGTGGTGCATGTTAAAATTTTCTTACGCGTTGCCGCAGCGCCGTTTTATTAAACGAGTTGAGTATTTTCCTTAGTGTTCGGCTCGCCGCGCTTCTTTTAGTGTAAATTACCGGCTGCGTCGGCGCGGTCACATGCATGGGCTCCAGGAGCGGCGGCCAGTATGCTGTGTGAGTGATCGACCCCCTTGCCATTGCCGGCAACGAAAATGTTATCATGCTGACGGCCCAGCGGCCGCCGCTTGGCTTGGTTGGATTCGACCGCTAAAGCTTGTTGCATTGAAAAAAAAAGAAAACTGCGTTAATGGTTGTGAAACAAAACTCCCACTCCCCGATTTTTTTTTAGGAGGCAGTTGACCCACAGTATATTTTTCACCGGACGTGGGCAGCTTAGCATTGTTCTAACGGGTAGTTTTCGTTTACGGGTAAAGAAATGCAAGGAGGCTGCATTAAATTTGTAGTTATAACACGTAAGAGTTGCATATACATTGAATTTTCAACATTTCAGCATTGCTAGAAACTTTATTAGTAGTAACACATGCACAAGGTCTTTAGGCAGTGAACATTTGACCAGATAATTGTTTAGACGTCGCAGCTTGAAAACATGCTGTTCCGGCCTGCATTGCTGGTGCAGTCACAGGGCAGCTTTCACTGTTTAAATGCAAGAAATTTTTCCACCTTCCTAAGCTCATCCAGCATCGTCATGATCAGACAGAAATTTTTGTGTGGTGTGACGTTATTTGTAGCTGGCTGGCATAAATTGTGTTGACCGTAACATGTTGAGCATGGGTTGAACGTGTTGATTTTTACAAATATGCATGTGATGGGGATGCAATCAAGGTGCGAAAAAGATTAAACAGCGCGTGGGCTTGCCACCGTGCTTCTTCGCCATTCCGTTTTTTTGTTTCGTCAGCATTTCAACTTGCCTACCCCTTGGTGGTATTGGCACGCTGAGACGTTCACCATGTGCCTCAGAGAGGCGCCATGAAGACAAAATACAAGTTTGTGTTATTTGAAAGATTTCGTGTGTTATGGTGCCCCCAGCACTTGTCCAAATGCAAACGATGCTTTATTCACTGAGAAATTAATTAATTGAATTTAAAATTTTGCTTTTCCCGCTAAATCGTGCATTTTCAGGGTCTGCAATGACATCACAGGAACCGACCACTCTGCAGCCGATTGGGAAGCCTTCTTTACCGTTAGTGAACCTAGATGGTGCCACCATACCATGGCAAGCCGCTTTCTGCTTTTGGTTTGTTTTTACCGTATTTAAAAACACCTGGCTTGTTTTTTTTTTCAGCGAGAAAATAATCGTTTCGTGAAACATAGTGCTCGCTCCACAAATATGGTCACGTAAGACACCGTTGCTTGTGTCAATCGGCCAGTGTTGTCCGACACAACCCCAAAGCCCCGCAGTCCTGTGCAGCTAAACCAAGCATAGTGCACGCAGTACCAACAGCAGTACGCATCGGTACTTCTATGCTTATGTGTGCTTTCCTAACCTTTACTGTTGGTCACACCATTCTTACTACTGTAAAAAGAACGTGCCCTACATTTAAGCCCAAATAGTTTGTTCGGCAAGCTTATAGGCTCTGCCTAATTCGCGTTTGCTGTTGCCACCCTCCGCCAACTGCAGAGCTGGCTGGTATGACATAGGTTCTGTTGCGGGAAATGAGTTAGTGGGTCGCATGGCCATTTCCTCAAATTTGCAGCTTATTTGAGTGGAGTTTACGTTAAAAATGGTGTCAGCATGATTCTAGCAACGCAATCCTTTGAATGAACCAAACTTGTGTTTTCTCTTCATGGCTCCTTTAAAAGCCGTAACCACGTTTCGCACGCTCTGGACCAGAGAATATGCTTGCAGAGTGGAAATCTGGGGCCACAGATTTCTACCACCTAGGGATATTTAATAGAATTAGTTTAACATTAATTCAGTCTAAGGTTGCTTCTGTTCCTCTAAAGTATGACTGAAAGCCTTGTAAGGATTGTCATGCATGTACAGTGCTCATGGATTGAAACGCGACACTGCGAGCGCGTGGCCTGCGCTACATGCAGCGCCGCCAGTGGATGCCCGTGGAAGCTAGGTGTTGCATTGTGGTATACCGCGAGGATGAGAGTGTTTTGACCATAAGCTTGGTGCTTCCGGTTGCAATAAGCGGGGCAGTGTTTCCCGCGCTGCGAGCCTGGAGCGCTGGAGCGTGTTTGTGTGGCGGTGGTAGCGGCCTGGCGTTCCGCGCAGCCAATGTCGCGACATCATGTGCTCGCGCGCTTTTGTTACGCATGCCGTTCCGATGCGATACAGATAATTTGCATGTAAGGCTCAGTCACGCTTATCTGAGTAAAATGAGCATTTGCACGAAGGAGTAGCCAACTTTATTCCATGATATCACCTCAAACAAAGAGCACAGCCGACGAAGTACTAATGCACCGCACCACACGCAAACGTGCCTGCAAAGGCGTCTTTCCTGTTTTAGTTTACATCCTGGAATAAAGTTTGGTGTTTCTGCGTACAGAAGTGATGAGCGTGACTGATGAGCGTGACTGTGCATTAGATGAGCGTGACTGTGCATTAGATGAACACTACTGTGCCACATCAGAAGGGCACGCGTAACAAGAGCGCGCGCTTACTATGTCGCGAAATCGGCTGCGCGCACAGCCGGGCTACAACCGTCGGGCTCGCTCCAGGCCCAACGGTTGGAGGCTCGCTCCTGGCTACAAGCGCTCCAGGCTCGCAGCGCCCTGTTGTCGCTGCGGGGAGCCACTGTCCCGCGCATTGGCAACCGGAAGCAGTAAGCCTATGGTCAACACGCTCTCATCCTCGCAGTATACCACAATGCAACACCTAGCTTCCACGGACGTCCATGGACGGCTCTGCATGTATTGGCGGCCACGAGCTCGCAGTGTCGCGTTTCAATCAGTGAGCACTGTACTTATTTTTTAGCTTGAAAGAACTGAAGGTGCCTTTCTTGCACCTACAAAAAAGAAATTCTGTCATGTCCTGTCAGAGCGAGTATTTCACGGCATTATACCGCATATTTACGGCTTGTTTACTACTTGAACATTCATTTTTTCAGGGCCAGGTGTTTGACATGGAGGATGTACGTTGTGAGCTACCAGAAGAATTCGCTGCCTCCTGTTTCTATCTATCTTGCACGATCTGTAAGTGGAGCTCATTACGGCTGTGAAATGCATGAAAATCTCGATTTTGAAGGCTGAGAGAACTTGAAAACACAGAAAACCATTGTGGCATCCTTGTGGTACCTTATTGATATTAGGACGTAAGATCCTTGCATAGATGGGACAAATAATAAGGAACCGATGAGGGTGAGAAACTTCCTGGTACCGTTCTTATTTTTTTTGTCGCATCAGGGCTGCGTCCTTGCTCCATGAATTAATTAATAACGACTTTGTCACCCTTGTTCACTCTGGTAGTTGTGTGGTGGCCACGGACAGTGTGTGGGGATTTTTCTTCTACCGCCTATTACAGGTGAACTAGATCTTTAGACTTCTACTCAAAAGTCATATTATGGATTACATTACATGAGTGAAACAATTCCATGCACCCAGAAATGGAATTTAGGTGAATTCACTTCAATGCCCTAGATGCAACTTGTGCCTAGCAGTGAAAAGGGTGTATTGCGTGCGTTTTTGCCACTTTCTTTCTTGTAGTGTAATGATTCTCACTGGCCATCGGAACCCCCTCTCCCCTCACCCCCCGAACTGCTATTTACTCTAGCAAATATAATGATGGTCCTAATTGTAGAAGGATACTCAGCAATTGAAGGAAGAGCTGTGGGGGGTTCTGGTTTGTGTATCAGACTTTGTTTGGAATATTGTTATGTAGCCACGGATAATGCAGGGTTTTTGTAAAAAAAAAAGAAACACACACACAGCTGGCTGGCGCCGCATTTCAAAGTGCTACGAATTGTGTCCCGCCTGCGCCAGATGGCGCCACGGGTCCCACGACCGAGAGAAGACGCAGTGAAACATCCCCCTCGCGAGGGGCACGATCAAATGCAGAGCATTTCTGGGGGCGCACGACGTTAAGTAGTTTGCGTTACGTTAATGTTGTTGCACTTGTGGCAACTGCTGACGAGAGAGCCCTCATCAGCAGTAATTGGAATGAATCAACGATATAAGGCGCGTTCGTAGTGTCCAATTCTGTGTCGGCTTTGTGGCGCAGTGGGTAGAGCACCAAGTACATTGCGTTCCGCCCGCGGGGTCGAGGGATTGAAACCGGGCGCCGGATAGTATTTTTTTTTATATATAGTAGGAAGGGGTGCGGACTACGGACGTCAACGCGGGTGACATCGTGAGTTACTGAAATGCTCTGCATTTAAAATATAGATTATCGGAGCAAACTTGTGCTCCGCTGTGAACATAAAAAAACACAAACCTCGAAGGAGTCAGCAAAGGGACGTCCTTGGATGAGCGTTGGCGAATTGAATGCCGCAGGGTTCCTTTTGCACTCATTCATTTACACCGAGAACATTTTCAATAAAAAACAGGAAAAGCTAGGATAGGAATCGGAAAGCAACACCCTTTCCATATCAAACAAGACTGCTGGTGCAGCATACAAAGAAAAAAGGGGAAAAAGGCGGTTCCCTTAAAAAAGGATAAGATTGCAGGGTGTGGCCAGGTGCTTGTAACAAAACATTTTGTAATCAAATCAAATGGCGTGGTTAGGGGCAATATTATGATGTTTATAGTAGGCAAAACCTGCATTATTTCCGAACAGTATGAATGCTCTGTGTGCAAACATATGCAAAAATGCTTGTGTGTTTTTAGCATTTGAGTGCACGTTACAGAGTAGTCAGCTCAAGTTACTGCGGTAGCTTTCCTCATTGCTGATAAGCATAAACACTGAAATTAAATTTGCTGTATTGGACCACTTTAACCCTTTCACTGTCACTGATGTCCTGGTTTGTCTTCGAATTTCTCCTCCACAGTGTCACTGACATACCGGTGCGTTTTCTGTTGTGCGTTGAAAAATTCGTGCCATGGTGAAAAGCTGGCGCACCTGCACTGTGTGCTATCTGTCGAATCTTTCTAGTAGCTTGTATTTTCACAAAGTACAGAGCGACCACGCCCAGCTTTCGCTGCTTGGAGGTCACTCCGTGCGCTGTACATCTGTTGGGATGAGTGACCACGTGGCACGCGTGCAATTATGGGTGCAAGTGTGCTATCCACCTCGGTTTTCTAGGGTTTTTTATTTCTGTTCCTGTGTCCGCTACCCATCGACACAAGGAAATATAAAAAGCGAGGAGCCAACCTAGAGTTTGGTCAGTCATAGGTGATGTACATTTTGCTTTTTGTCAGCAAGCACAGACAAACTAGACAATGCAAGTGCTGTCCCGTAAACGAAATGCACAATAAAACTGCTGCCTTTATAGGTTCCAAAGAACGCGTAGACACAAGCAACTACTCATGATGACGACTGATCAATGCCTGTCTTGGCATGTTCATGCAATTTTATGTTGCCTTCTCTGCCCCCCACCCATATTGCTTTGTTCCCACAGTGCTGCTGCAATAATCTCATCTCTCAAATGTTCTTGCGAGGCTGTCTGTCATGAGGAGGCCATGAATCTAAACAGTACTTAGTTCTGGGTTGTGTTGCCTATGTAACAGTATGTCATATTTGATGTTCGTAAGCTCATTAGTTAATTTATGTGGTCTAAATTTTGTGGCTAATTTTGCAACCTAGAAGTTGTACCTTCTCTTTCAGGATACTTTGTTCAGTTTTGTATGGGAACACTCCTTTATATTTATAAGCATAACCAGCAAATGTTTGAGACGTGTTTGTTTAAACCCCTTCATATGCGATCAATGCGTTTGTCATTTCAGGTTCAAGTGTGGCAGTGGCTATCCCGTCCTGTGAGGGGTAAAGATGAGGAGACACCTGGTGTGGCAGGCGGCAGCAGCACGTATGGATCCAACCTGAATAAAATAGTCAGGTTTGCAAGAGTCATATGTGATTCATGTGATTTTCGTCAGCTTGCTCTTACAGAAACTGCAGCATGAAACAGTGACTGTGGAGCTGGCTGACATTTTCCACATGCAGCTGGCTGTTGGGCGCTGTTATTTGACAGCATGCAAAGGGCACTCAAAAGGTGGAAGCTTGTGGGATACGTAGAGGACGGAAACAAAGGATTCTTGGAGGACGCATAAAGTCGGTGGCGAAATTTCAATACAGGGGACACACAAGGGACGAATGTGGTCTGTTGCCTTCGAGACACACAGGGGACACACAAAGGCCGTATGGTGTCTGTGTTGCCTTTGGGAGATAGACTGGACGCATGGAGGACGGAAACACACGGGACACTTGGAGGACGCAGAAAGTCGGTGGCGAAATTCCAACACAGAGGAAACACACAGGATGCACGCAGTCTGTTTCCTTCGGGACGTAGACTGTCTTTTGACTGGACATAGAAATGTTCATAAGGGAAACGCGTTAACAGGAGCTGAGGCGATGGGCGCCAGTCAGAACAGCGCTTTAAGAAGCATCACGGGACATTTTTGGGACTAAGTAGTCTCTGAAGGACGGCACACAATAGGCTAAGATAGGCCCCCCAGCACAGCCGCTCTGAAAACTGACTGCACTATTCGCTTATAGAGTCACCCCGGCGCTCGCCGGTGCGCCACGGCCCCATGGGAGACCACGGCAAGAAACGCGTTCTCGAAGGCCAGAAATGGTGGGTGAGGTCACACCATCCAACACAGACAAGCCCAGGCCACCGCTTTGTAAATTGTATAGACTGCTGCCAGAGAAGTGGTATTTCAACGATTATAGTTGAGACTACATTTTAAAGCGGGCTTTCAACGTCTCGCTGATGGCGCATGTCGCGTCGAAAACGCACGGCAGGAAAAGCCACTTTCTCTGATGATGCTGATGAGCGAGGTTTAAGTGAATTAAAAGCGTTTCCTGTGGTCAGAATCGAAAGTGAGTCCCTCGCGTTATGAAGGCAACGTCTATCCGATTGCTTCACTCCGAAACTGCAGAATCACCTTGAATTTGGAGAGGGGTGCATGGACGTGCACAATTATAAGAAAAAAATTATGCATCCCTCCGTCTAATAATAAAAATGGGTGAACGGGAAACTTGCTTCGTGTGAAATTAAGTTGCGCAGCGTCAAGGTTAAAGCCGCTGCGATCAGAAGGTCGAACTGCGTGTGACTCAAATTCAAAGTTCACCGAGGCAGTCCAAACAAAGTCAAAGTCCAAACTCAGATGATCGCTCAGAAAGTCCTCACGAGAAACCTTCGCGTTCAACCCTCGCCAGCGTTACATAGATGAGCGCATGAGCTTTTAGTTCGGGAACTTGACACGTTCACGTGGCGGATCACATAATTGGTCATAACTGGCTACTAAGTTTCTATTCGGTACTCAAAGGCTCAGTAAGCACTGCAGGCAGCTTCGCTACAAAAAGGAGTGTGTTATCAGCTGTATGAGTATTGTCTGCAACTACTGGTTGTTTCGATTCTCAGCTCACATTCAGCGCTTGGGTAGCATAGATGGTAACTGTTGCAGCGACGTTGCCCAACGCTGACTCAACTGCGCATCAACGCTGTTTGTATCCCATCGACACATATAAACGTGAATGGCCTCTGCAACATGCCTTCCTCTACATTGGGTAAGGAGGCAAATAGCTGTGCTCTGCACTGTGCTCTGTGCTCTGGTAAATAGCTGTGCTCTGCAGTTTGATGAGGCGCCTTGAACAAGGCCCTCCTTAGCCTACATGCCAACAGAGTAAATCATAGAAAGTGTGCTTTCTCTTCTTATTGTACTTTCTTTTAAGGGACTCTCTTCTACAGCGCCGGCTGAACAGACGCCCACTACGGGGTCGAGCGAACTAAGTAAGCCAGGGAAAGCTCTCTCCACGCGTGTGAGATCACTACGAGAGGACGGGTTAGCACTGCAGGGCTGTGTTCCATGCCGTCGACGCCAAATTACAACATCTCAAGTAAGTACACCTAGTCTTGGGCAATGTCATACACGTTCCTATAAAACAGGAACGAAAACTCGTTCCTCGTTCCTACCCAATTTTGAAATGAGTTCCCGTTACAAGTTCCTTTATTGCGAAAGGAACGCGTTCCAGTTCCACTTCTAACATTGGAACGTGTGGTTATATTACCATTACATTTCATTTTTTTTTTAAATTTAAAATATGGTGTCGGGTTCCTGAGGCAAAATTAAGTGAAAAATTTTCAGCTCACATTGAACTACGTATATTATAAGAATAAGAACAGCGCCGGCAGCAGTTTATCTGGAGATAAAAAGAATCCAATGAAACCCTCCGAGACGATTTTTTTAGGGAGCACCAGACACACTCCAGACATGTCTAGCTGCGATTTTGGTGCTCGTCTATTATAGGTGCAACACATGTGACACTTCCCACTTCGATCCTACAAATGCGCCGTAAGGCTACTGCGCTTCACATATGCAAATAGAAAGTTACTCACATGCAGGAGCGTAATTAAATGTATTGCATAAGAAACCGCTACGAAAGGCACAACACATATGCCTTTAATGGATGCTGATTTATAGTTACCGTTTATTTAAATACCTTAGAGGCCCTTTTGCAGGGAAATTGGTGAAGGGGTTACGAAAGTAAAGATTTGCGGATCATACAGCAGAAATTTGGGAGCAACAAAACACAGCAGAACAAGTAATGACTACGAGGTTCGCAATCCAACTTTAGGGTGGAAGACGATAACAAGAAAAAAAAATCCAACAGCGTAGTCATACACGAAATCTACGCACAAGAATTACAAGTAATGCCTAACACAATAAGGGCAGTAGATAAAGGAAACAAGCAAACTTATCCAAGTATGTGGACGCGACGCACAAATCAGTTGCGGTGGTTAGAAATACAAGGGAAAAGCACTGAAAATAACACGGAGCCTAATCACCTGAATAAAAAACATTGACACTATAAAAATATAGGTGGACATTATAAAGTCAAAGAAACAACGACAGTAAATAAAAAGTAATGAGAAAACAAGAAAACACGTGCCGTGGTACAGAAACGACAGATTATTTGGCTCTTGAAGCAGAAAAAAGGTAAATACATAACAAAGTTCTATAATATAGCAGAACAGAAAAAGAGTGGAATGAATGAAATAATGTGAAAACAATTAGTGGAGAAAAATGCCCGAATGCATAGACGCAACTAACAGTCCCTTGTTTGAATTCAGGAAAAGTTGCATCTCGATTTTGAGTGAGGCAAACGAACCCGTTTTTTCGTCAACAATTCTTTGCAAATGTTGAAGAGCCGTTCCATGGAAGCGCTTGAGGGTACTGACGTGTTGCACTTCCAGAACAGTTGGTTCAGTCCCTCGAAGTTCTTCCTCTGCGACAGCGGGTAGTCAACTGGTGCTAGCAGGTACCGCGAAACCTGATCCTGTGTCTCGGCTGGAAGGGTTTGCTGCCCGAAGGAAAAGAAATCCTCTGGTGCGGGCGAGGTGGCAAAATCTGCGCTGGATGGTTCGGTCACCGCAGCCAGCTCAGTCTTCAATATCGTTGGTCGCCTTGTCTCCCATAGAACTGTCTGGGTTCCATGCTAGCTAAACATTGGAATTAGGCAACTGGCGACAACGAGCTCGCGCTTTCCTTTGAGGGTTCCAAACATGCAGTCCCGAACAATTCCCGGTGAGCCGGTGACCCTGCAATCCCGCTGACCCTTCGAATGACCCCCCAGGCAGAGCAACTGCCTCGACCAAAACGCAGCCGCACCTCGCGCGCACTAATGCGGTAATTACCCCTGATAATTTGTGGTGGTTTCACAAGGTACCTGCTGTGACATTCGGACTTAGAAACCTTTACATGGCTGGGAACAATGCTATTGGCCAGACCCGCGTCCTCGCCTCCCCAGACGAACGATGAAAAGTGAAAAAATTCTCGCGGCTCCGCTATGCACCCGTCGAAGGCCGCGTCAGCTTAACCGGCGTGAAAGCAAGCACAAGCTGCGGCACGCTGCGTGGTTATTCTTTTGCCTTTGACCTTCAAGGAAGCACGTTCCGCTGAGCGGCGGGCAAATTGGCCAGCTTATAGGAAGAGAAACACGGTAGCGACTTGCGAATTTTCGCACTCGGGTCTTGGCATCAAAAACAGCTAATTCCTAGCGATGTAACGTTTGGAGAAGGAACGCCGTTCCTGCCGTTTCTTCAAAAACTATAGTTATCGTTACTGTTCCACCGACCCTTAATGGAACGGTGGCGTTCCTCTGTTCTTCCAAAAAGGAACTAGTTCCAGGAACGCCGTTCCTTGGAACGCCGTGCCGTACAACACTGGCCTTGGGGCAGCAAGGTGGGTACCTGCCGGCCGCTGCACGGAAAGTTACAGAGCTCAACCGCTCGGGGCAGGGAATCAACAGCTGTGCATCAATGGCGCAAGCCGCCGAGGCAGTGAGGGTAGTCAACTCCGGGGAATACCGAGAGGGAGGGGGGGGGGGGACAAAAGGCTGACCGAACTACCAATCACAACTCAAATCATCTGCGCGGGTAAAGCCATGCAAAACCAACCCCCGGTACGCGCCGTTCGCTAATAAATTTGGGAGCAACAGCGACCGCGCCAAGCGAATGCGACGAAGCAAACAGCATGCATTTCATATGAGGCATCGGGGGCTGTGGCCCGTCTCCTCCTGGGTGACCTGTAGGCGCGCCCGCGAGCAGGTTCCGCCGCGGGGGCAGGCTACGTTACACCCCCGTGGCCCACTTATCGTGGCGCATTGGTCAACCGAAACACCTTTAAGGGAAAGGGGGCACGGCAAGTAATTTTTCCTCACGGGGAGGTCCCCACGCGTTATGCGCTACGCAAAAGGGGGGGTCAACATTGATATTTCCACTTTGAGGGAACACGCCACGCGAATGCAACTATAAAATAAATTTAATCACCGATAAGTTTGTGTTCTTGATATGTCATTTTTCAGCGTCTTATAAGCCCAAACCTTTAAAACAAAACACTTCTCTGTAAACTTCAGATGCCATTTGACATGCAATCACAGAACAGCAGGAGCGTATGCAGTTTTCGCCTCAAAAGAATGTCAATGCTATTTCGATGACATTACCTTGCAACCCTGGAATTTTCAACGGTAAAAATGTTTTCCGCGTGCAATAATTCGGAATCAGTGGAGGCGCGTGTAGTATTCTTTTTTAAAGTTCTGCTGTACACAATGGGAAACGATTTCGGTTCTTCGCTGGCTCATACAATGGGTACGGCAAAAGCTAAATACACGTACTGTACGACGCATAACCATGGCTAATCATACCACTAGAGCACCAAATACACGTGTAACTTAGATGAGAGAATACACCCCGTGAAGATGTAACCATTCCGCGACAATTGCTAGAAGTACCTGACCATGTTTAAAAAGTACAAATCAAGAACTTGCAATAGAAATCATTACAACTGAGTAACCACCGTGCTATGGGTTCACCGGTTATTACTTTCCTATTCTAAGTAGGAAACTGCGGCGTAAAGCAGCACACCTCGTGAGGGGACGATCTCTGGTTGTTATGCAATTATATAGACGTTTGATTAAGGAGAATAACTTTCACGTTCCTAGAAGGAATTTTAAAGAAGTTGAATTAGCCTAAAATTTGGGTTGCCCTACGTATTTGCAAAAAATATGTTCATTGCTCATATACAAAATCTCTTAAAATAATTACACTTACATTACTGTCTGTACCATGAAAATCACAAAAGTGGCAATTGTAGCTTTCTCTCGCATCATTGTTGAATCGCCTCTATTGCATGGTATCAAGGTACTGAAGAGCGAGCACTCTAGTATTAGCTTCCTTGCTATAGTTCACAGCCAAATCGAGCAGTGAGA
This sequence comes from Haemaphysalis longicornis, assembly GCF_048455015.1. Lineage (NCBI taxonomy): Eukaryota > Metazoa > Arthropoda > Arachnida > Ixodida > Ixodidae > Haemaphysalis > Haemaphysalis longicornis. Next base: position 61,952,322 of record NW_027526245.1, on the reverse strand, counting down.
GATTCGCTCCGATAATTTTGGCATGCAGCGTCTAAGCACGCTTGCTTGCTTTTCAATATGTTGCTCGCAGACACTTGTCGGACATCCAGGCATAATCGGCGGAAACTTTTTGTGTAATGTTTTGCTGAGAGACGTCGTGAAAGTTTCGACTCAGTAAGAATCTTAAAGAAGTATTGTTCCCTTTGCTTCTGCCCATCAGCTTAGTTCTATTGTTCCCACTTTCCTGGAGGGTCCTTCCAACACGGCTGTGTTGTTTAGGCAGAAATCCTTCGACGTCGAGCACGCTGATTTCAAATGATCCTTGAAAGCTCCCAACAATACAGATTCAAAAAGCTTTCTTGAATATAAAAACAATACTGATATAACGGGCGTTTCAATCATACATTGCGTGTTTTTTGGACATCACTACACTTGAATTGTGGAAGGGGTGTGCCGAAAAGAACCAGGGCAGTTTAAGCTACCTTTTTATGAACACGCTGTTTTTGTTTACGTTTGAAGATATTGAACCAGCAGAATAACCAGAATGAAATGTGGTTTTGTACCAGTGTTAATGTGTGATTGGCCACTGTTTTCTTAGGTCATGTTTTCAGCAGTTTCTAGAGCGGTGAATGCTTGTGGCAGTGCACAAAAGCTATCTTGAGGTCAATTTTCAAGTTACGATAGAGGTTCGCCTTTTAACTGAAGCCTAGAAAATTGCCGATGAATAAACTAAGCAACCAATTGGTAAAAATATGTACTCATGCCATCAGCATTACGGACCTATGGAGCCCGTACACAGGGCAGCGATATTGCAATGATAAAGCAGAAGGCACTAACAATCTGTGTTATAAAAGAGGCCGCCAGTAAAACATGAGCCTCACCGCGCTTGATGGTGGCGACACGTGAGCAGAAGGCAGCTTAATGGTTCTAAAAGAGGAGCTTTAGGGCGTTAAACGGCACAATGCATAATGAGTCGTGCCTAGAACAGCTATGTGTTTACGGTAACAGAAGTGGACATCCTGCTAGACAAAAAAATCGAGAAATAAAACGTTTGAGATAAGATTCGTAGGGCTGCAGACGGTAGCAGAGGTAGTAGAAGGATCCAAAAACGTAATTAAGAATGCCGCTGTCTTTTTTATCTTGCTAAGTAAGAGGTAGACGATAAAACAAAACAGCGTACTTGCGACTCGCTACTCAGATGGAGCTGTGGGCCACTTCTACGAATACCCAGAACATTGCAGGAAATAATGCAAACTTATAGACAAAGACAGGAATAGAAGAACGGAGGAGTGTATACTTACCTAATGAATCAGAGAATACGCTTTCAGGTGCACAGTCGAACAACTAGAGCCTTGATATTGCTACGGGTTTGTAAGGCGAACTCAAGAACTAACACAATGTAAATGGAGCGGAAAGAGGACAGAAGATTAACATATATAGGGCTGAAACCAAGAAACAATTATACAAAAACTTCTAAGCGCATCAAAACAGCACTACGTAGCGAGCCCCAGAACTGAACTAGAGTGCCTTTAAAGTAAAACGAAATAAACATCGAAGGGAACAAAAACACGCTGTGCACAAAAGAGAGTAAAGTACCGCATATATGCCTACAATAGGGAGGTACAGGTGGTTACACTACAATTTTGATGTCCCCACAGAACAAAGGTTTGGAACGTGGCAGGCGGTCAGAGTACGCATTTCAAGGGAATTGCACCTTGGTAATTTGCGAGAGGCTACTTCACGACGTATTTGTTTTCAAATGACCATATATTCAAAAAAAATCCTCGTGGGTTGATAATAAAAACTGCAATCAGGCCTCCACACAAGATAATAAAATGAGTTTATAAAAAAAGCCGACGTATGCTTGTGTTTCTCCGCCACCAACCCGAAATACTTTGTATGGAAGACTAGATACCATTTCCAGACCTTACTGAAATGGTACTTGAAGATGTAAATGTACTTGCCCTTCTGTACTGGCTGTTCCTACAGCAAACAGTACGAATACTAGAAATACAGTAGAAAAAAAAACTGCTCTTATTATTTCTGCAGCAAACTATTTCTGCGTATCGAAAAAGAGGTAGGCAGCCAGCCAAGAACACTTTTACGAAAGAAAGGGGACATTGAACTTTCCTAGAATATCAGCGGTACGAGCTCATCAATCAGCGCGCATGGTAATATGTGCGACATACGGTGAATAGCAGATGAAAGAGGAGTGGTTCCAAGTATCGCATTTTTGTACCCTCAGAACTGCTCTGCAAACAATGCATAATAATCTTGTAAGAATGCCGCAACAGTTGCGTTTCTTACCATACTAGACCGGCTTCTTCTCGAGGGGTTTAAATAGATGGCTTTTCGTGCACGGACGATGGAATGTAAATATATCAAGTGGGAGACGGTTGTAATCCTCAGCAATACGTACGTCAATCAATATGTTAATATACTCGTTCAGAAACTCTAGGAATAATATTGGCGGAAGCCAAACCATCGTGGAAAGTAGAACATGTGCGATGCCTGTAACAGTGCCCAGGGAGGGGCCAGTGGCGCAGCCAGGTAGGACGACGCTCACGCAAATCTCTTTTTGCACCCATACGATTAGGACAAAGAATAAAATGTACTGAATAATTATATTATTAGTTTTTATATTAACACTTCGGTTGCACAGGCGAAGGCAAACCCCTTCAAGGAGTTTTACGCAAAATAATAAACAATATAGCAGTTGTTTCCTACAGTAAGCAATATCTACATTTAGCCCAACCATGCACCTTGTTTAACACCGGGGCTTTAAAAACTTAAATTACAAATAAAATAAGGCAATTTTCAGCTTTTCTGTGTTTTATCGGGTTACGCGAAATTGACGGCGGTGGTTAATCCCGTTTTACCACACAAAAAAGTGCGGCACAGTAGGCATGTACGTAGTTATAGTTTTTCGATACGTTTCGTGAAATATATGTCTGAGTATTATTTCTCACATACTTCAAATGTTCATACTCTGCTTTCAACCTTGTGATCCGTGCTGATACCAGCATGATGCTACATTTACAACAATGAGTTTCCTAAAACAATATGTAATACGTGACAACTACAGCTGTACTATTGTTGCTTTCGATGAAACAAACTGCTGCGCTTTGTCACAACATTTTGTTTCATGTTTACTTCGGTTTTAATATATTGGATAGTCATATTAGGAAAGCTTAGTCAATCCTGGCTCATTAAAAAATTAAAACTGAGAAGTAACAATATCAGCTCGCTGCAGGTTGTCTTACACACAGCGCTCGAAACAGCGATGGCTATGACCGTAAATGGGAACAAGAAGATCCCGTAAAGCTTTTATATCTCCATACAGTGGCGGCGCAAACAGATTGCTGCAATTACCGGTGTTTTTATTGATTGTGAAATTATTGCCCCTGGCTAAACGTGGCCGTAGCAGATGAAATAACTTGATTGTTTGCGGTCTCCCTGAAGTTGGCGAAGAAACAAGTGATACTCTGGGGGACACCGTGAACACGACTATAATCAATAGAGCACTCGAGTTAGATAAAGTTGCTTGAACGCATACACTGGTTCGGTAAACCCGCACCAAATAAAACCCGGCCGGTAATTTTTACGCTGTTGTATTGGAGAGAGAAAACAGAAATTCTAAAAAGAAGATTCAAACTAAAAGGTACGTCGTTTTCCATCGGTGAGGACTTCTCGCCGAAAGTACGAGAAATAAGAAAGGAGCTGTGGGACAGTGCGAAGTCAAAGCGTGAAAACAAAGAAAAGGTTACCCTTTCATTCGACGAATTGTATATTGACAAGCGCGCGTTCGTTTGAAGCGACGAAATGAACCAACCAGGTAGCTATGAAAAAAAGCGACCAAAATGCAAACAAAAGTGCAGTGAGGGAAACCAAGCAAAAAGAAATCCCAAGCAGACCGACGACTCGAAGCAATACGCAGTGAAAGAGCTAACTTTGCTGAAAATAAATGTGCGGAGTATACTAAACAAGATAGAACAACTCGAGCATATCTTACTTGACTATGGGCCTGACGTTGTGGCTATAACGGAGATATGGCTTTCCCCAGACGTATCCAGTCACAAAACTGCTCCCCCAAACTACTCAGTCATCAGGAAGGATCGGCCAACTCGTGGCGGAGGAGTGGCTCTACTAATTAAAAATGCATTCCTTTCACATCTTTGCCTTGTGTAGAAAGTTGCAGAGGCTATTCTTTGTAAGATAGTTTGCGACGGCTCAAATATAATCACTGGATGCGTCTATCGTAGCCCATCCTCCGGTGAAGACGGTATATCTTACGTCCAAGAATTCCTTTCGCAGCATGCACATAGATCTCGTGTGAATATTATGGCTGACTTTAATCTCTCTGATTTTAACTGGCCTACTATGCACCACACGTCTACGTCATCGAAAGCACTAGTTAATTTATTTCTCGATTTTAACATTCATCGGGTATGTAGTATTTGATACAACACTCACACAAGGAACAACTGGAAATATTCTTGACCTCATACTTCTCAGTAACGATTTTCCAAGCGACCAAATTGAGATAAGCATTGTTTATGGGATATCTGACCACAAGGAGCGCCAGCGGCAAGCCCGCCAAGACGACGAGGAATATTTTGTAGCCTCCCCTTTCAGCATGTGCACTGGTGTGCAACAGCTTCGCCTGACAACCACTTTTGCAGGGCTGGATGGCGGCCGTTTTTTATGACTTGGTTTTCTTTGTTTTTGCTCTTCTGGCCACGTTAGTGACGATGTCGCGTTCATTATCTTCGCTTTCACCTTTTTGCCTACAAATACAAATAAAACAAAAAGGTATATAAAAACAATGCAGTATACGTGAGCCCTGCCGTGTATAAAAATTTTAATGGAGGCGTTATGGTACCGAAATTTTTAAATATGCGTTGCAACTTCATTCATCAGTCTTGGCGTTTCCAGTATCCCGTATCGGCAGACCCCATGGGAAACCCAGGCAGGCGCGGAGCTTCAAAATCTCGCTGCCGAATTGCGCAGCTCTTATTAAGATCAGTGCGCCATTTTCCCCGTGTTTGTAATGTCCTCTGTACCCATATCGCCAGCAATCAAAGTGAACGGATATAAATAGTGCAAGTTCTTCACCTAAAACATTTTGCAATAAAACCAACCCAACGCGTAGTCGTTACTGAAAGAACGGGGAACTACTGGTTAAGTTCCCACATTTTGCTTCTAATATGCCTGAGGTTTCCTTTGCTCTAAGTAAGTGGGATATGTATAAGCTACGTCAGCAGTATCAGTTGTATGGAACGGTTCTTCCTATATATAGATATACTTCTTTCTGTTCAATTGTTTTTTTCGCCGGATGGCTGAATGAAGGGACAGACAGTTGTAACAGGAAGAGGAAGAGGTCGACGAGGAGCCGGGCAGCAGCCAGAAGAGGAGGAAGAAGAGGAGGTGAAAGGACAGGGACCGGACTGTTGTTTGACTACTCAGTGAACTCGACCCAATAAAGGGAAACGTTACATTTGGCGCAGCCGACTATTCCGGACAATGTGGGTGTTGTTCAATCTGACCCAGCGTGAAGATGGTCGTCTGGTGGTCAACGGTTACCAAGAGGACGGGGATGATTCGACCGTGATCCTCCCAGAAAAGGTCAGCACACCTGACTTCATATCTTTCCTTGCCACGAAAGCTAAACTGACGCTAGACGAGTTAGCGTTGAAGAGTAACATCAAGGTGAACATGCGCGCCGCTGATTTTCAAGCTTGGGTGATTAAGCCAAGTGAATCAGTGAACACAAGGTCAGACCAACCAGAGGGACTCACGCGTATCATGGAACACATTGTGCGTTTGCAAGAACAACAACTTCAGCAGCAACAGCAATTTATGTCTTTCATGGAATTGAGTCATGATCCGTCCCGGTACAGACAGGAAGTTAAGCCTGATTGTTTTGATGGTACCACCTCAAGTCCAGCGGCATGGATTCAGTTCTACGAATACGCGTGCTCCAACAATCACTGGATAACAGACTCTGATCGGATAAATAACCTACGAGTATACCTTTCGGGGAACGCGAAGAAGTGGTATGAATTGCGGATGGCAGGGAACGCTGACAAGCCCTGGGACGACTGGCGAGCCAGCTTCATCCGCGCATTCGACTTGAACCCCGTTGAGCGTTGGGATCAGGCCATTTTCTTCAAACACAAGGAGGGGACGTTGGTGGATTACTTCTACGAGAAGCGAAGACTCCTGCAGCTTGCCGATCCTAATCTCCCCGAGTCGTCCATTGTACCACTCATCATCCATGGTACGACGAAAGCCGTTCAACGCCAGGTTCTTCCAAGGGCTCCTACCACAGCGGAAGAACTCCTCCATGCGCTGAGGGACGTCTGTGTCGACCTTCTGCCACCAATAGGCCAGACCCGACAGTACGAAACTGCTCGGAATGCCCTACCATCGGTCGGCACGCCTAGTGGTGCTCATCAGCCAAAAAACGAATAAAAGAGGGTGATCGGTCCCACCCAAAGACCCCAAGCGAGACTGTATACTTAATTAAATCTGAATCCAGTTTGCTGTATGCACCAATGTATGTCAGCGGGCGACTAGAAAACGTTTTAGTGGACACAGGAGCATCAGTGAGCATCATGAGTACAGGACGTGCCTCGCCAGATGACATATTTCCTGGTAGGGTTGTCCAGGTACATGGCTACGATGGGACTGCTAGGGTGCTTGATAAATGGACGCGCGTCGAAGTCGAGTACCAGGGAAGTAAAGTGCTCGTAGAAGCACTACTAATAGACGACGCGAAGTTTAATTTCATCCTAGCCCGTCCTGACATGAAGAGATTGAAGCTCAACCTTTCTTGGAAGGATGAGGTGCTCGTTGACCATTCCACTGAGACGATATGCGCGCAGACAAAGCCGTCCATCAGGCTGGTCACGAATAGCGAGAACGTCTGTTCACGATATCCCGAACTTTTGTGTGTAGGCACTTATCCGCCAGCCGCAGCAGTCAGGGAAGTGCCGTTTCAACTGCGCGATGTTACTGCTGTACGAAAAAAACCATATGGCATGTCCTACGAAAAAAAGAAGTGGCTAAAAACTGAACTGCAAAGTCTGCTGGAGTATCGTATTATCCGACCTTCCGTATCAACATTTGCGTCGCCTATCACAACGGTTCTCAAGGACGATGGTACATATAGACTGTGCACAGACTACAGGCTTCTGAATCGCCAGACTGACCTGTTCCCGTACCCAATGCCAAGAATAGACGACATCATCAATGAAACCGGTGGTTGCTCTTGGTTCTCTCGAGTTGATCTGTGCAAAGGGTATGGGCAATTACCACTTCAGGAGGAATACAAGCACTTCACTGCATTCGTGACTCCTTTTGGTACATATGAGTACAACCGACTCCCCTTCGGATGGAAGAATTCTGGAGCATGGTTCCAGAAAATGATGGACACCATCCTACAAGAGTTCATTGGACAATTTTGTGGAGTGTACGTCGACGACATAATAATCTATTCCAGGAGCAGAGATGAGCACATATCACATCTCTCACAGGTGCTAGACGCCCTTAGTAAAGCTAAACTGAAGATTAATTTCAAGAAGAGTGAGTTTTTTAAAAATTCTGTTGTCTTTCTTGGAAGAGTTTTTGATGGCAAGACTAAAAGCACGAAAGAGGAATCCGTCAAGCGAATTTTACAGCTATGCAAGCCGCATGACGTACATTCTCTACGCGTCTTCCTAGGACTCGCCGGCCACTTCAGGGCATTCATCAAGGATTACGCCACTAAGTCGAAATGCCTCACAGCATTGACCCAGAAAGATGTTCCCTTTGAATGGACCAAGGAATGCGACAGCGCATATCGGGAGCTTACAAAGATAATATCGTCGGACCCAGTGTTGACGCTCCCAGACTTCACCAAACCGTTTGAACTGACCACAGATGCATCGCATTACGGAGCCGGGGCGATTTTGTACCAAAGGGATGACAAGGAAGCACCGAAAAGACAGCTCAGGGCCATTGGTTATTATTCTTACACATTTACCAAGGCAGAGATTAATTATTCTACAACCGAAAAAGAGGCCCTGGCGGTAGTGATGGCGCTACGTTACTTCCGAACGTACTTGGAGGGCCGACGCTTCAAGTGATTCACAGACAATCAAGCCTTGATCTATATACTGAATTTGTCCCATCCAAAAGGGCGGCTGGCCAGGTGGGTCAGTGAACTGCAGCAGTTCGCATTTGACATTGCTCACAGACCAGGTGACAAGCTACCGGACGCCGATGCCATGTCACGACTCCACATACCTGCCCCATGTGATGATCACCACGTGAGCGCGCTCTTATGGGATGGCACAGAGACGATGTCGCTGAAAGATGGTCGTTTACAGGTACCGAAGACTAGTGTACCGAAAATCTTGGCTCTTTACCACGATTCACCTCACTCTGGCGGACATGACGGATTTTGGCGCACATACTGGAAAATCAAGCAAAGATTTCATTGGAACACCATGAAGCAAGACATCTCTGAATACGTACGGACCTGTTACCAGTGTCAAATCTGCAAGGCCAAGTTCAAACCCAGAGGTAGTGCAATGATCATCGCAGAATAATTCCAAAGAACTATTCGCAACGATCCACCTTGATTTCGCGGAGCTCAGGAAAAAAGGCGAGGGGAGAGGCAGCACGCAAGCGTTCCTACTGGCAATTGATGAGCGCACGCGAATGGTCGCGTGTAAAGCCGGAAAGGAAGATGCAAGGAGCGTCATCTCTGTCTTGAACCGGGATATGTTTAAAGATACCAAAACAATTGTGGCCGACAACGGACCAGCCTTTCGGAGCGAGCAGTTGAAGAATTGGGCTCTCCAGCGCAATGTGAAGCTATGTTTCTCAGCGCCGTACCACCCTGAAGCCAACGGTTTAGCTGAGAGAGCTATACGTGACATCAAGCAGTTCATTTCCCTCTATCCAGATTTCAAAGGGGGCTGGAAATGTGCTCTAGAAGCCGCTGCTGCACACCACAACCACTCGCACACAGCCGCTTTAGGATGCAGTCCATACTTTGCACATCATGGGAAATCTGAGTGGCTGCATGCCGATAACCTCCTGGGGATTACCGATTCAATAGTGCTCCGTGAACAAGAAAGGTCCCAGAGAGAAAATGAAAGGTACCGGATCGCAATGAAGAAGCATTACGACCGTCTTCACACGGGCAAGGTTCCGAACATTAACGTTGGGGATTACGTCCTTGTCCGGAAAGGCTTGCAGGGTTCCAAGGCTCCTTTTTCAGGGCCCTACATGGTTGTGAAGACTGCTCGCAAACAAGGAATTTTGAAGTACATATGCTACAATGGACCTAATAACATCGTGGAAGCTGCGTCTATGTGCAACGTAGTGCCGTATCAACCCAGGAGGGTTGACAACAGAGGGGCGGCCTGTGTAACAGGAAGAGGAAGAGGTCGACGAGGAGCCGGGCAGCAGCCAGAAGAGGAGGAAGAAGAGGAGGTGAAAGGACAGGGACCGGACTGTTTGACTACTCAGTGAACTCGACCCAATAAAGGGAAACGTTACAACAGTCTGATCAAAAACGACGGCGGAGCATATGCAGTCATTTAGCTGCCTACAGCACTGCCTTTCCCGGAGCGAAATTATGCGTCGGGTGCATCTGTCGACAATGGCTCAGAGATAAACAAACGTCCGAACGGTTTCGGCACTAACCTACTGCGATTTCTTTCTTCCTCAGATTCGAGTCGTGCAACCTGCAGCGGATTTCAAGTAGCGGACGGTGCGCCGTCAACGTGTGGGGTGCGATTTCAAGCCATGGCCTCGGTCCGTTAGTTCGTATCGAGGGCCGCTTCAACGCGGCTGCTCACGAGGACATCGTTGACAGCGTGGTGATACTCTACGCACTCGATGGTCCGTTCGCGGATGCTCTGTATTATTTGCAGCATGAACGAAGCCCGATACACATGGCTCGGTCAGTATAACACCTACTGGAAGAGCGAGGCGTGATGGTGATCGAGTGGCCACCGCAGGGGGCGGACATGAATATAATTGAAAACGTGTGGGGAGCAATGAAGAAGTCTCTTAGCAGCCGACAGCTACAGGGCGGCTCGCGTGACGCGTTGTGGCTAGCTGTCGAAGAGGAGTGACAGCGCCTCCGGGCTACCGACTTCGCGGCGCGCCTTTTCGAGAGCATTCCTCCAGGTGTGGCGGCTGTTGTGTCTGCCAAGGGGGACTTCACCAAGTATTGAAGTGTCTCAAAAACTGAAACTAAAGCGTGGCAAACTGTTCGCATGGCGACGCAATGAAACATCCCCCTCGCGAGGGGCACGATCAAATGCAGAGCATTTCCGGGGGCGCACGACGTTAAGTAGTTTGCGTTACGTTAATTTTGTTGCACTTGTGGCCACTGCTGACGAGAGAGCGCTCGTCAGCAGTAATTTGAATGAGTCAAGGATATAAGGCGCGTTCGTAGCCTCCCATTCTGTGTCGGCTTTGCGGCGCAGTGGGTAGAGCACCATGTACATTGCGTTCCGCCCGCAGGGTCGAGAGATCGAAACCAGGCGCCGGATAGTATTTTTTTTTATAGTGTAGGGGGAGGGGTGCGGACTACGACTACGGACGACTACGGACGTCAACGCGGGTGACATCGTGAGTTACTGAAATGCTCTGCATTTTTTAAAACTGTGGCGTTTCAGTAGTCCATAAAAAAGCAGCAAATTTATTTATTTATTGTCCCTTGATCATCAAATTGCCATGTTCGTGGGGCGAAAGGCCACTATAATAGTCGCCTGACTACGTCCCTCGCAGCAGACAACACAAGCGACAGGAAAAAAAGCAGCTATATTGCTTCAATAGATGCACAAATGAATACAAATATACATACCCACTTTTTCCACAAGAAAGAAGAATAGAAATACTAGAACAGAAATAGTACATAGATATGCAACTGAACATATTGAAACCTTCGAGGACTGTCTGGCTTCCGTGTCACCAGAATTCCCAGACGCCCCACTTTTTCGGGCTGAACAACGGAAAGATCCAACGCTGCGCAGGCTTTTTGCAACCGCGGAGGACACAATGTCCACACCCTTTGTTGTCCGCGACGGCGTTCTGTTCAAGAAGAATTACTCTGCTGATGGGGCACGTTTACTTCTTGTCGTCCCTACTACGCTCCGACATCTGGTTCTCCGCGCAATGCACGACGACGTAACATCAGGTAACTTTGGCCTTTCCCGCACCTTACATCGGCTTCGGCAACGCTTTTACTTTCCTCGTATGCAGACAGCAGCGCAGAAATATGTCGCCAGCTGCCGTCAATGTCAGCGTTACAGGCGTCCTACGTTTCTGTCTCCGGGCCCTTTGCAACCAGTGAATTATCCCATGTCGCCCTTTGACGAAGTGGGTATTGATCTGATGGGACCTCTACGAAGTCCAAGGCAGGTCACCGTTAAATAATCGTCTGTGTGGAGTTTTTGACACGCTACGTTGAGGCCGCTCCTCTTTGCACTGCAACGGCCACGGATGTCGCATCTTTCCTCTAGAATCGTGTTATTCTATGCCATGGAGCTCCTCGCGTTGTAATCAGTGACCGTGGCCGCCAGTTTACGGCGGACGTTGTGGAAGCGCTTCTTCGGCTTTGTGGCTCCGAATATCGACATTCCACACCATACCACCCGCAGACGAACGGACTCACTGAACGCACAAATCGCACGCTAACTAACATGCTGTCTATGTACATTGATTCAGAACAAACCAATTGGGACACTGTTTTTCCCTTTATAACCCACGCGTACAATACCGTCAAACACCAGGTCACAGGCTATTCTCCGTTCTTCCTTCTGTACGTCCGCCTTCCTCAAAGCTTCCTCGACACCATCCTTCCATTCTCCTCGACTAAAGATATGTCGCTGGCTGAGACTTTGTGCCTCGCTGACGAAGCCCGGCGACTGGCTCGACTGCGCACGCTCAGCTCTCTGGGACGATCCAAAGCAGGCTACGATCAGCGCCACCCACCAGTCTTCTACTACCCGGGCGACCTTTTTTGGTTGTGGGCTCCAGTTCGCCAACGAGGCATCTACCAAATGGTTTTGCTTACGTAGTCGGGCCGCTTTGTAGTGCTATCTCAGCTGAGTGCTGTTAACTGTGTTATCGCAAAAGTTACTGCTCGGGACCGTCGCTCCCGCAAGACCCAGGTCGTGCATGCAGCTCGGCTGAAGCGTTGTCATAGCCACACTCCATAACTCGCTCAGTGCGCTTCGTCTCCACAGGGGGGTAAGAGACTGTGAAGTCATATTCTTGTAAGCGTAAGGCCCATCGAGCTAGGCGACCGGAAGGGTCACGCAGTCCGACAAGCCAGCATAACGAGTGGAGGTCCATGCCCAAAGTGAAGTGGCGTCCATACAGATAGCAGCGAAACTTTTGTACAGCGAACACAACGGCGAGGCATTCCAGTTCCGTGATGGTGTAGTTGCACTCGGCTGTGAACAGGGTGCGGATGGCATAAGCTACGACGTGTTGTGCCCCTTTATGTAACTGGACGAGAACAGCTCCAACGCCCACGTTACTCGCATCAGAGTGGAGCTCGGTGGGTGTCGTGGGATCAAAGTGGCGCAAAATTTGGCGAGAACTTAACAAAAATTTAAGCTGCTGAAAAGAGGGCTCACAGTCGGACGTCCTCATCACCAACATTTTCACGGATATTATTACGTTACGAGAAACTAACGGAAACTTTTACCTACCGGGATATTATCAATATGTTCAGCCAAGTATTATCGGGAGTAGGTAAGGGACGCAACCGCTATCAACGCCACGTACCATGGCAATTACCTACGTAGAAGAGAAATTCCCACCATGCAGCTGGACACAAGGCATCCTAATACTTCTGAAAAAATCACGTGGCTACTACTACGATGGTTGATGGCAATAACATCACTACTGTAGGCTGCTATTGGCCGCTCAAACAACCACCACGCTGCCCGCCTTCCACATGATGTATAACAAAATTAGTAGCACAGACAGGCTCGTATTTATTGGATATTTAAACGCTCCGCACCCAAATTGGGGCTACTCTCAAACATCACGTTTAGTGCGTAAATTGGAGGAATTTAGCAGCCTCCATCAATTCACTCTTATGAATGACCCCACATCTTCTACGAGGCTCCGCTCCAATCAAGAGGCGGACAAATGCCGATTTTACCCCGGATTCGGGGTCCGCTAATCGCCGCCTGGGACAACATCGAAGAAACTCTCGCCAACGACCACAGCATCATCGAAATCAGTGTCCTTTTTACTCGGTCATAAAAAACAAACCGATCAAACATGCCCTCAAAAAGTATAACGAATGGGCCGATTGTCCGTACACCCCTGCAAAAAATCGACACGAGCGGAATTCCCTTTGCTGTTTGGAGCGACGTCATCTTGACAGTGGTATGTAAACACACCAAAAGTATAACGCGAACCAAATCCAATTCGTACATTGACCAGCACCTCCTTCCCCTCTAGCGAAAGCGCTGTGCTATTCGTAAACACTGGAAACGTGACACGCATAAAAGCGTGCTCAAAGAACGCCTTTAACACCTGAGTCACGAAGGCCAAGGGTATGCCGACAAGTTAGCCACACAGAATTGGCTTCAAGTATGCGAAGCGCTCAACCGTAAGCTTCATATGGCAAGGGTGTAACAACTGTTTCGCACACTGCTGGAGCAACAAAAACCAAAATACACCGTCCAACGGCTTCACTTCGCGGTGGGAGGCACACCACATATCGCAGAACAGATCCGTAACACTCTGCCTCCCTTGCAGTACCACACTAATCGAAATAATTTACCCAGAATCATCCCCAGAACACGAAGTTGAAGGAATCAGCTCGGCCTTTCGCCCAGAGAACAAAACGTGCCCCTGCATCAACTCACTCGCAACGCAGCCCCGGAACCCGATAAAATTAGATACGGAATGATCCGCAACCTGCCTGACGAGAAACTTCAGGACTTCTCAGCCATATCAATCTGGCTTGGACATAAGGAAAGCTACCTCCGGAATGGAAAGAAGCTCATGTCAACCTCACCCCAAACAAGGAAAACCACCGAACACAGCCACCAACCTCCGCCCTATCTCTATTGCACCTTGTGTTGGAAAACGTAGGGAGATGATGGTGCTCGCCTGACTGGAAGGGCATCTAGAAAACAACGGCCACATGCCAGCACAATGGTGGGATTTCAAAAGCATGTGAGCACACAGGACATTGCCAAGTGCATTCATAAGGACGGATACGCTCCGGCCAGTGCAGCGTAATTACGCACCATCGTAGGAGTAGATATAAAAAATATTTTGACAATGTGCTGCATGACACAATAATTCTAAGCCTCAAGGAAACCGCACCAAGTATCCGTAGTTTCAATTACATTAAAAACGTTCTAACAGACCACACCATCTGTATCTTAGGACCCGATGGGAAACTACCTCGGCCTCATTCACTTGATAGAGGCACGCAACAAGGATTCATATTATCACCAACGCTCTCCAGTCTGGTGATGAAGAATCTCTTCGCAAAACTCAACGCTATCCCAAATCTTCAACACGCCATGTAAGCTGATGACATCAAACACTGGTGCACAAAGGGTAGCCCTGGCGAGCAGGAATACTCATTACAACAGGGCCTCGATATCATCAGCGGGCACGCCCACGATGTCGGATTCACCTGCTCAAACGAGAAATTAGAATATGTAGTTGTATTGGAGAACAGAACCAACAAAAATAACCAATAGCGCAACCTCATCACGCTGACAGTAAGGAACTTATTTATCCCTCACCGCAGCCACATCAACGTCCTTGGCTTCATCCTTCAACAACACGCTAAAAGCACAGAATGGGTCAAATACTTCATTGTCCAAATTACCCAAATTCACGAAATGTTTCTCCGCGGGACGCAACACCATCAAGGGCTCCAAGAACACGAATCATGTAAACTAGTGGAAGCTCTCGTGCTGTCATGCGTCATGTATGCCTACCCTTTTCAGCACCTTAGCAAGACACAAGCCAACAAAGTAGAAACAGCCATAAGAAAATGCATCCGCACAGAAATGGGAGTGCCCCTCTACGCCCCTACGGCATTAATTAATGACGCTGCCCTCCACAACACCCTTGAAGAAAAAGCCACAGTTTATATTATTTTTATAAAAAGTGTGACCGTGTGATGATACCAGGAAAAGGATACCATGATGACGAAGGAACCGGGGACAACAAGGCCAATCCCCCTAACGCGGGTATGCGCCATAAAGGAAGAAGGGGATGGAGAAGGAGGAAGAAGTTGGAGACGGAACTCGCTTTTATTTTCCAGTTTTTTTTTCTCAACACCAACTGATCTAAATTATCTTTCCTAGGCGTCTCGTGATTTGACTACCATTCATTTTAACAATCCTCGGTTGATTGGCCGATCCCCTGATTGGGTATGCGCCATTAATTATCAGGATCAACAATAACAACAACACAAGACCTGCTGGAGTTCGGGTGCCCTGAAGAAAAGCGACATCCAGCGGATGGCGACGGGTATGCTGCAGCGCAGGGATGTCGCCAGCTCTACCGGCACAGCGAGGCTCGCGCCGTAGGGCCGGACGCCCGTCCATCTCCAGGCACCCGAGCTTTGCGCCGGGTAGCCTGGCCATTGTTCCTCTTGCGGGGGCCGCCACAGCATCGGGCGGACTACTTGCTCTTCCCAAGGCACCCGTGCCTTGCGCCGGGGAGCTTCGACTCGCACCGAGTCATCGGGCCACCACTGTTCACCGTGGATCTACCGCTCCTGCCATTCAAGGCAGCGGTGTCAAAAAGACCCGAACGGTACGCTACGGCCACCGGGCACTCCAGAACGTGAATACGTCGGGCACGCTTACGCTTCTACAATAGATGCGCCTTACACCGTACTAGAAGAACTGTGAGCTCGTTCTTCTCTTTGTCTTATGAGTGACATTTAGCGGGTCCTAGAACTATTATTCTTTGTACCAGGACCATTCTATAAGCTTTTCTGTTTATAGTGTGTGTGTGTTTAGTGTTGCTCCCTTTGCTGCCTTCTCCACATATTCAGTTTCTTGAGCCTCTCATAAATGTGCTGCGTTTCCCTCGACACCCGTGTTTCCTCTCGTCTTTTGGCCGTCGAGTGTGCGTAGTCTCGTTCATCATTAACACCCGAACCCTGACATCATCACAGACCGCCTATCTGCTGCCTTCGTTGCAAATGTCGACGGAAGACGATAGCCGACTGGCGCCCCTGGCAAGTAAATGCATCCCTTCTCTTTCCTGCTCACCTTTTGCGCTCTTCCTCTTCCGTCTCATACCTTCCAAGATACCACGCTAGAGGATTACTCAAGCCAACTTATATTTAGCGCGTTCCACTGCTCCAACTCCGGTGCCTCGATGCCAGCGCTGACGTACGGCGGAGACGCGCGTGAATAGAGGCACCTGACTACAACGGTTATAGAACCACGTGCCGTACTCCACGAGCGTTCCGAGCTGAACGCGGAACGACTAGTGGAACTTTTCGTTGCTGTTTCCGTTTGATTTTTTAAATTCCGCCATGTAGCGCGGGAAACAGCAGTCGGCGGTTTTCTGCAGGTGATGTTGTGTTTTATTTGCTGTCGCAAAAAGCAAGCACTCGTAATTTTTAATAAAGGAACACGGCAAATAATACTTATGTATTGATTTTCTGCCTTATATTTGCGGAATGTCTTGTTCTTGTTCAACAACGTTGACAACTATGAATATTGCCGTCAGACTTAGACGTTCAGATTTGGCTGTGAGTATATAAGACTATTGCGCATATGCTCAGTATGGGTGGCTGGCTGAATCGAGTGACAAACAGACGGACATACAGACAGACAGACACAGCATTTCCTTTTTAAGTGGTCCAAGAAAGACTACCGTCTTTAAAGGAGCGTTCAAGAAGCCGTTAATCTGACCAGGCAGTTTGGCGAAGAGTCTAGAGCGGCTGTGAATATAAAAAAACAAAGGGATTTTGGTTTCGTGAATGGATTACGAAACCCTTCTTATTTTCGGTCATTACTTGGGATAAGGACGCACTTCAGTACCTGGTTCATGACTGGAACTGCCCACAAAATACTGGTCCAGGGAAGAGAACGCACACAACGCAGTGTGTGTGTTCTCCTCCCTGGTGCAGTTTTTTGTACGCAGCTCTAGTCCTGAATCATTTTCAGCTAGCCCGACTTTCCACTCCGCTTCAGTACCTAGGTGTGCATTTGCACCCCATACGAAACACCGGGCCGCATTTGTCATTGGTACTCCAAAATGTCAACCGAGCTTCACAGACATGGATGGGGCCTAAACTTTCTGTGTTTACGCGTGCGCAGGTTTGTAATGTCGTCCTTCTCGCAAAGCTTGTATATGTGCTGCAAGTACTTAATTGTGCGCGTGTTCTAAAGTACAAGCTATACATAGAGCTTTTTCGACTTTTTTGTGGGGGTTTCAATGCGAACCTATGCGTAGGGACAATTGTTTCTTACATTAGTGTCTGGGGGCGCTGGAACGACGGATTTGTTTGTACACTAGCTTGTGCCTCGGTTTTTCTTCTGTAAAGTGAAGCATCATTCACTTCTTGTAAACGTTATTCAACAACAAATAGGTTTTCATTTACCTTTTTTGCTTGTCTCCACGGGCTAAAGTAGAAGCCGCCATGGTGCTTTTTAAAGGGGGTGGTCGACACCTTTCAATTCCTTAACGCGAGGTTTTCCCTGCTATACCTGGTTACCCTTTCCTGGAAGGCGTTGACGAACACTATATAGAGATTGTGTTCCCAGTGCCCGTTTATCGCCAGCCTTACAATGGCCACCATAAGTACAGTGTTTTGAAGCGTGTCAAACGCATGTGTCTTCCGCCAAATGCAAAAATGTTTTCTTTAAGCTGCACACATCAATACTCCAAGTGAAAATATCGTTGCGTGGACAAAGAATGTCTATTTCTTGATCTGACAATTGCCGCTTACGTAATCAACCTGAAACTATTGACCATTGTTTTGTTTGGTGTCGGAATGCAGTGTTTTTCTGGGGTCTTTTGCAACGAACTGTAAAAAAGGACATAGACATTACCCCTTATACAATTCGGTTCTTGGCTTTCCGAGATGGTGGTTAAGGCGTTGCGCTGCTGAGCATGAGGACGCGGGTTGGATTCCAGGCCACGGCGGCCGCTTTTCTGAAGGAGATGAAAAACAAAAACGCCCATAAAAAAAATTCTAGACGCGTTGCGAATGACGCCTTGATTCAGGTGGCTTCAGTTGTATCCCTCTGTGTTCACGTAAGAAAAGGCGTAAGAGTAGAGTTTCATAATTTGTTTAAAACCAATAACATAGCAATAGTAGTATTCATAAAGCAAACCTTGCATACTGCAACGAATGAAACAATAAATATTTCATTGGTCAAGTTTGACTACGCAAGGTTTTTAACCCGTCGGAGGCGAACGTGCGGCTCCGCAAGTTTATTTATTTATTTATTTATTTATTTATTTATTTGATACCTGCTTGCCTTTGCATGCATTACAGCAGGGAGATACATAACACTAAGCATCAAATATGAGAATAAATAACAAAATATTTCCACAAAGCGCGGTGAAAATTGTCATTATAAACAGTTGGTACAATCATACGTGGAAGATAATTACACTCTCGTAGTTATCTAAGATAAAATGAATCGCGCAAGGCGTCACCTTTGAAGGAAAGTTAATAATTTGCTTTAGGCTAGCGGTTCCACTTTGGGATATGTAGAATGGCGCTTGGATATACTTCTCCCCTTCTGTTCAAGTTCTCGAATGATAGATAATATGAAAAAATTTCAACCTGAGTTTTCGTTTCTGATCTTTCCCGTCTTACCATTCAAGTTTACTTTTACTTTCCCTTATGCTAAGTTGACAGTACCAATTACCTAATACGAATCGCACTGCCCTTTTCTGTATGTTTTGGAGCGTATCAACCAGCTCTTTGGTGTAGGGATCCTAGAAAACACATACGCACTCCAATATTGAGCACACATGAGTAAAATACGGTTGATATTTTAAGGTAGATGAAGGTTGGCTGCAATTTTATCTCGGAAAGCCAAGAACACGTGCAGCCGTAACTTTTGTGTTGTGAATGTACCTATTTAACCTCTAACCTCTCGTTAAATAAACTCCTAGTTATTTATATTCCCCGGCCGTTCTTAAAGCAGTGTAATTTACGGTATACGTATTCAATTGGAATGAAGGTTTTTTGTAAAAGTGACGTTAACACACTTTTTAACATTCAACGACTTTTCTGAGTCAGCACGCCAGGATGTTATTAAATTAGAATCATGCTGCAGGTATTCGGAATCGCGTTCATTCACTATAGTCCTGTAAATTACGCAGTCATTCGCGAACATTTTGAACAAAAATTTGAGGCTAATAGTAATAACATTTACATATAACAGAAACAAAAGAGTGCCCGCAACTGACCCTTGGGAAATTCTTGAGGTCACGGGAACATATCCGGACGAACAACCATTGAGAGCGACCGACTGCGGTCTCAGAGAGATATACTCGGCTATCCATGCAATAACCGATTTATTCAGTTTATAAGCCGCAATTTACTAACAAGAAGCTGATATGAAACACCTCCAAATGCTTTTTTTTGTTGTACGAGAAAATACAGTCAACTACTTTAGGCTTATCTTTTGC
The DNA here is from genome assembly GCF_048455015.1 of Haemaphysalis longicornis. NCBI lineage: Eukaryota > Metazoa > Arthropoda > Arachnida > Ixodida > Ixodidae > Haemaphysalis > Haemaphysalis longicornis. Next base: position 61,932,669 of record NW_027526245.1, on the reverse strand, counting down.
TAGAGCCAAATCGTGCGTGAACTCAACAAGCTGCGTTGAGCAAGAAAAACCCGACAAAATCATTGTTTGTTAGGACGCTGGCGATTATGTTTAAAAAAATGAGTTATTTCGGAAGTGTAGTTAAGCTCGCCTTCAAACACAGCAACTAAATTAACATCCAGGCTTCGTTATTTAGAAGGATCTGTTGTTATGGCCAATTTAAAATGACACGTGTTTCTAAATAGGCCGTCCCAAATCCCATGAAGCAGGCCACGAAGTTGAGCCTACCAATTGCACGAGCTTAGCCTCTTCTACATTTATCACCAACAAAATAGTGCAACATTGTTTTTCGTAGTATTATTGTAAGAAGAATAGCCGCAAACTTGCGCTTTTGCGCGCCCTTGCCTTTCTTTGGTGGGGAGTCCTTGACATGGCGCCGCTTGAGCTCCTGCGTGGCGGCCGCTTGCTCGACGCCCTGTTAGGCCACTGATTTTGGTCGAACATCTCTGCCGGGTCGATGTCTCCAATGGTCTTCATTTTTTGAGGGGGCGAATAGCCTTGAGCTGATGCGTCGAGGAAGCCGGCGGGCGAGGCGTGGTAGCGGCTATGAGTGGCGAGGCTTAGCTCACCCGTCGGTGTGGCACACTCTTCTTGTGGCAATAAATGGCAATCGGATGGCCTAAAAGGTTCCCTGGCAATGTCCACTGAGTCCTTGCACCTTGCCCGTTCACCTAGAACACTTATTACTGTTTGACAAACGAAGTTCGTTCATTTAAAACGTAGAAACACCGAGAGGATAAAAAACGCGTTTGCGTCATTCGGCTCCCTAACAGCTCTTTCTTCACCCAGGGAAAAACTGGTCCTACACCGGCGGGTCTCCTTCCAAACACGTCTGTGCATGAATTCTCGGCGCCCAGACCCGTGCCGTTGTTCGGCTGTACGCCGCTTAACGAAAGAATGACGTATAATCTGAGACCTTAGGTAGGCTGGTCTCCTCGTGAACACCGGTTGTCAAAAATTCTGCTGCGTTCGCTTGCCGTAATTCGGCCGAGGACCGCTAACCGAATGAAAAATGTACATTCTGGGGCCGTGCGTCGGCCGGTCTGCTGTATAACAGCGGTTTCCCGAAGAAAATGAATATTCTTCCGCCGGACGCGCGGTTCACCGTTAAAAGAGCGAATGCGAGGCAGCCGCGCTCCGGCCGGTCTCCTTTCGAACACCAACTGCCAGAAGAATACGGATAATATGTGGTCGGTCGCTTGCCGTGCTTCGGCTGAACACCACTTCCCGAAGTAAAAACGGATGCCCTAAAGCCGTACTTCGGCCGTTCTCTTTCTCAACATCGGCTGCAGAAAGTGAACTGAATATCTGGCAGCCGGCTAGCTGCCGTTGTGCGTGTGAACACGGGCGGCCGGAGAAATATCGAAGCGCTGGTTGCAGAATGTTGGCCGCTCATGGTATGATCAGTGGCTGCCAGAACCTGGATGCTGGCCGGACATGCCAGAAGGCGGCCATAGACGGGCCGGTCTTGTGACACACTTTCTCTGCCTCCTGGGATAATGCCACAAAAAAATTTGGTATTTTCAGACACGTAAAATGCGCGGTGATTCGACACCAAGCAAATAGCGTGAAAGCATTGACAAAGCACACATTTCAGTCATTTTCTGCTTGAAGTTCTATTTCCTTTCAGTAGATAATTGTGTGCGATAACACAACCCTCAACGTCAACGTCAACTGACGTATATAGACGCCGCATGTATTAGCTCATTTCGTTGAAGGCGCTGAAACAATGATCTATACGGACGCCAGCAACGCCGTACTCGGAGCGGTGCAGGTGCAGAACGAAGACGTTACTGAAAGGGTTCTTGCTTATGCGAGAGCCCTCTCACACGCGCAACATAAATATTAGGACAATGCTGACCGTACCTGTACGAGCGTACAGACACGGGCAGCATTATATCGTACCTGTACGGGCGGCCTTTCAAGGCGTAACTGATCACAACTCTCTATGACGGCTCACGAACCTAAGGATGCCGTCTGGTCTCCTTGCACGCTGGAATCTGGGGCTTCAAAAATTGAATATAACCATCATGTATAAATCCCTTAATTAATGTCTCGGGTGCTAATTGCCTCTCCAGGGCTTTAATGGCATCTGCAGAGGACGTCGAATAGCGCGAAGACCAAGAACTGCGACCATTTGATGTCTTCTTTGAAGGACGTACCCACATGATTTCGAAAGCATTGGCAAGAAGATGGCGTCTTTCTTGTTACCAAACCATGTAATATTCAAGCGGAATTTCACCCCCATTGATATAAGTAGCCTCGTAGTCATCCCTAAAAATGTATGCCATGAAATATTACAAGCTCTAAATGACTAATCAACCGCTGGCCACTCAGACTTGACGCGTACGTCGGCAACAATTAAACAGACATATTAGTGGCGACGGCTCTGAGCAACTGTCAGGCACTATATACGCCCATATCTCACTTGTCGATGACATAAAATGGCACTGGGACGACCTACCGGCCTGGTAAAATGGCTTCAGATTCGCGAGAAATCTTTCGAACAAGTTGAAGTGGACGTTTTGGGACGTTTTTCTTTTTCGCCTTCGGGGTACAGATGGGTGGTAGTGGCGACCGACTATCTAATCCGCTACCCCTCTGCCTCGAGGAAGAGCGGAAGGAGTGGCCCTGTCCTTCTTGGGGAATATCGTCCTGAGACACATTGATCCATCGATGGTAATTACAGACCGTGCAAGCGCCTTCATGTCCCAGCTCATGGAAACCCTAATGGCACTCAGTGGTACCTTCCCTAGGAAGACAACGGAATACCACTGAAGGAAAGCCCTGAAGAAGGAAACGCTCTGACATTTACTGTACCCTTTTCAGGGAAGTAAACTCTTTTCTATTGTCTGAGCTGCAGATAAGAGGTGGCGCGGATTAATATTTAACGGGTAAGCGTGGAGCGTACGAGAAAACTGCCCGACCCGTGGCGTAGTAATGGGGGATGGGGGTTCCGGGCCCCGGGTGCCAGGGGCTGGTTGGGGGAGGAGCATCATATTTGTCTGAAGACCCCTTTCCTTCCATAGTTTCACTTGGCATAAAAGGTAAAGAATCCTCCGATACCAGCCACCCGAACTTATATACCCGATGTGTGTGATGTACAGAGCTCCAGAATTGTAAGCTGCAGTTTTCTCAAAATCCTACGTTATAAGTGCATAAATGTTAGTGATAAATAATTTATTCGCTCAGTGCTCGTACAATTACTCTCCGTGGGGCAACGTTTCATGCGCGGCGTGCTCTTGCTGGGAGCCCGCGTCGCTAAACATATGGTCTGGCTTTTTGGTTTTTACCCGCCGCGGTGGCTGAGTAATTTAGGCGTTGTGTCGCCAGGCCAACGGACGCTTTTTTGATCCCGGTCGCAGTGGCTGCTCACCTGACTGAGGCCATCAGCGAAAACGCCCGTGTGTTCGAGATTTCTGTGCACGTTAAACCATAGGTGGTAAAAATAAACCGGCGCCCTTCACTACAGCGCGTCTGTCTCATAGGACTAGTGAAACGTTCAGGGCGTTAAGCGCAAAAAATTCAAAGAAGAAGAGTTTTTGGGCTTCTCTTCTGTTCAGTCCACGCTGCGAAGACGAATAAAATCGGCAGCGTGGGAAGACCTGCCTGCTGAGGCTTAAGGAGCGCACCCAATGCCCGCGCTTACGGTGAAGCTTGCCTCGATAGCGCAGGTGCTAAGTTTACGCAAGCGCGGCCGTCGACAGACGGGAACAATATTTTCGGGACTGTCTTTAAACCCGGTGAGGGCGAAGACTAGAATGAACGAGTGCGGCGAAATCACGAATAAACAAGTAACGTGAGAACCCATATTATTGACTACCTTGTTGCTGTGAGATAACCTGTTGATGAGTAGTTTAATTGTGTCGGTCGTAAGGCTGTTGAAAGTAATCGGCATATATGCTCCTTATGTACATGGCGTCATGCTGTTGTGAAAAAGAAGGGAGAGAGAGAAAAAGAAGTGCGGGAAGTATGCAGCCAGTTGCAAGTTTTTACATCGGTAAAATTAACATACTGGCCTCAAACTGTGGGTTTTTGCGTAGTGTACGTGAAATAGGTGGCTCTGGTCTGCCGTCCAACACAATGCTTTTCCTTGTACTCATTTCTTAGGAGCCAAAGAATAAATAAAATTATATAAAATAACAGCGGGGAACCCTTCGAAAGCCTCGCCTTCATGAATACAGGCCCTATTTTTCAGGGCTTTTCTCTTGCGGCGTGCTCATTTGGCCATTTGCTCTTTTGTCGCTGTGTCGTTTTGTCCCTATGCTGTTTCGTCGCGTCCTGTGTTATCGGGTGCCCTTTTGTCGCGTGGACCGTTCCGCCTAACGGGGTGGGTATGTGGTAGCGTTTTATGATTACCAATAGTATTTATTAGACGAGCTCAGCTTGGATGTTTGGCGTCTGATCCTCATTCATCAGGCCCAACCTCCGCCTAAGCAGGTTCCTTGCTGCGGCATATCTTCCTTGCTTTCAACCCGGGGTATCCTACCGTTCCCTTGTGCGGCCACGACGAAGTAAGGTGTTTTGTAGCGGCTCTTGACTGGCAGGCCTAGCTTGCTGTAGCACCACTGTTGCAGAATCTGGGGTGGTGTGCAGCGTTTCGTGCAAGCAGGGTACCCACGTCGATGAAGGCTGCCGCAATGGCCGCAGGTGTGAGAACATTGATGGTCTTAGGTAGGATCGAGGATCGCGGATTGTTTGCAGAGAAGTAATTTCGGTTGAAGCCTTGCTTTAGAGTTTTTTGATGCCGTGGCACGTGTCATAGATAGGATGTTTTTTTAATGCTATACGGTACCTTTCTCCAGAGCCGTAGGTTGCACGGTATCTGTGGTCCAGGTTTATGTGAGGCAAAGCGGGACACCGATTACGCCCCCGACTGATTCATATAGTGTGGGTCCATACAGGCAAACTGAGTGATTTGTAGCCCCGATTGCAATTTACTCGACTTGGCTTGCATCGTGGGCTGTCTGCATAAATGCCATGTTGATGGTGGCTGTGCTACTAAATGGGGCAATGCCGGGCCCCAATTTCAACAGCCGTAATGTTGCTAAGATGTCATTTAGCAGTACGAGTGAATTTTTGGCATATTAAGCATCCTTGAGACGAATGCCACATTTATTGCGGGTTACGACAATATTGCTTCACGGGATGGTGGTTGAAGACATAGCGTTGGCTTACATTTTGTCGGCGGCCTGGCTAGTGGTATTGGGGATTTTGGCGGGCCGAGCACCGCTGGTGTATTTGTTTTTTGCGGGCTTCGAGAATTATGGACGAAGTCGATGAAGTTGTGGTAATTTGTTACAGTTGAAGCTGGTAGACCATTGCATGTGGCATTATATTTTAAATCCCTTTCACGGGGCGGGCTAGAGTTAGTCTTTTGTGCCTTCGGTGCTGTGTTCTATACTCTATTTCCCTCGCAAGATAAGTGCGTGCAAAGAGCCAACCGCTCCAGCATGAAGGGTTAGGCCTGACGTGCAAATCGAGAAGTCTAGCATTACATCAGGCAAATGTACGCTCACAAGGTCGCATGCCCTGAAAGAAGTGTACAGAGGTTACACGGGGTATGCAGAGCAGTGAACAAACCAGGCTGCTTTGAAAGGCACTTGAACCAGGACTTTTACTATAGGAGAACAAAATAGACCTGCAATTTGAAGTTCAAGTTCAAGCTTTTTATTTACATCCTTGAGATGTGGGTTGGCCCAGGTGAAAAGTGAACAGTCTTTCATTTCAATGAGCCCGAGCCACCCGTGAACAACGTATCAATCCAATCGCATGTAAAAGACGTCATCACAACATATGCGTACATTACGGAACATTTTGGACTAACATTACTGTACTGGTCTCCAGGACAACTAAAAGGGCCCCAGGAAACACTCACGATGTTTTTTCTAACTTTCCCAATACAACATGACAGCAAACAACCTAAGCACAAAATGCTAGTTTACTAAAACAGAATCAAGCTGTGTAAATGAGAAAACCTCAATGAGTTCTAGCAATTTTCGTTTTGGCCTATGACAGAGATGTTTACATAGAAAAAAAATTAGCGAAGTTCTACAGCGTTCTTAGTACAGCGTTCTAAAACAATTGTTGGGCCCCCTGACCTGTTAACTAGGTGCGGACCAGCCTTATGAAGCATTTGGCGACCGTACTCAGTGCGACAAATTGGGATGTTCTAGTACTCATGATTCCTAAAGCTATACATGGGCATGTTTTTTTATGTGGAATAACTGTAGGAAATCAGATTGACTATTTTAAATGGAGGTCTTTTACAGGATCGATAAGTTGTTGGCATATTCTTTTTGAATAAGAAGTTTAAATACTGGTTCTGTATGCGCGAAATATTCTGCATTTGTTACATGACGCACCGTTTTCTTTTGCAACAGGTACAATAAAGGTCTGTTGGTCTGTATAGTCTCTGTCAGTGGCCTGCTGTCTGTGGTGGGTGTCAAGGTTAGTCTGTGTAGTGTAGCCCCAATTGAAAAAAGCAATAAGGAATATTTATAATATTAAAGCAAAAAACAAATTTTCTGCCATACGTGCAAAACTAATGACGCATGACAGATAATTCGGAAAAAGACGCATTATCATCAACGAGATGCACATCACCACAATATCAGCAAGATCAGTTTTCTAATCATTGACAATGCTAACCACGGCACGGAACCTCATCGCCGCAGTACCCTTGTCGTGGCGCTGCATACTTGTTGGTTTAAAACCTGTTTATTGATGCCTCGGTCTTGATTAAACTTATTCGCCAATAAAGCTCATTTATAGTGGCCAAAAATGTCTGAATTTTTGTTATAAAAATTGGTCGGTTTCTTCAAACGTGTTAGGTTGTATTATCTATCCTTTGCTTCCGCAAAAGCTTTGGCGTTTTATTCAGCTTTGGTACGAGTAGAGCGCACGTAATCGCGGTTTCCAAGGGGTACGTCGTCTCGTGCACAAATCCCTGTTGTTGGGCTGAAGTGTCTTCCAACATGAGGTATGCAGGAGCAGTTTGCGTAGTCAGGATCTGATAGTTCTAGACATGGCTCTGGCATAGTCACCAAGCACTGTTGAAAGAGAACAACCGAAAAAAAAAAAATCAACATCAGAACCAATCTGCCTTTTCAAATATTATTTAGTATAGCGTCATCAGTTACTAATAATTTCATCAATCATTCAAAATTATCATAATCTGCTGCAAAAACCGCACTCATTGTCAATAACGGCGAGCAGTTAGAAACAATACAGTCAAACCCGTTTATAGCGAATTGCAATATGCACCGCGGTTAGTACGATATATACAATAGTTCGATATAGCCGAACCCGCCTATAACGAACTTATTGTTACAAGTTCGCAATCCGCCGGAGCCCCCCCCCCCCCTCTTCCCCTCCCCAACTTCCCCATCCCCGCACGCAGAAACGAAGACAGTGAAGTAGCCATTACCATACCCAAAATAACACATTTATTGCAAACAATAAAGCTACTTTCCAACTGAACTGCCAACTTTGCAAAGAAAAAAGCGGTGATTTTTGTTTTCACTTTCGTTTTGGCCGCTTAAACTAGCATAGCATTCTCTACACGGAACAGTTCGAGTCCGGGTCCGCCAAAATCTAAGAAGCATTGGCGGAGCACATCGACTGCCGAAAGCGCTTCGTTATGAGCGTCGGACGGCTTTCACTCGCGACATCATCGGGAACGTGGGGGAGCTCTTCCCACAGTTCACCGATGCTGCCGTCTTGGTCCGGACTCGCTGACTGCGCGGGTTCCGTCATGAGTTCCGCGCGTCGGAAACAGTTACGGAAACTGTCGGGCGTCACGTCGCTCCGTGCGAGGCGCAATGTCTCCGTCGCAACTCTTGCTCCATGGTCACGGCCAATCCACATCTCAATCACCACTCCGAGACCATGCATTTCGCCGGCCAATTTAGGCGCGCAGAGTTCGATATATCCGATGTGAACTTCGTTATAAGGAATATGGTTCCCATGTATTTCCGTAACTGAATTATTTTTGTTCGATATACAGCATATTTCGCTCTATCCGGGTTCGTTATAGCCGGGTTTGACTGTAGTTTAAAGCTCTACAAGTATGTATATTTTAAAGATCCATTTCTAGGATTACTTGTAAGGCGTAGATATCCCACGCTGTTTGGTGGCACGATTCATGCACCGCTTCAGGCATTGTGTAAAGAAAATTCAAAGCTTTTTATTAATGGAATTCAAACTTTGACTCTTCCTAGAAACCTCTCTTTCCTCGAACACTCAATCCAACGCGACACCAAGCCATTGGCTTTATCCAGTACCGTTTGAAGTGCTCCCCAGCTCTTCGTGAATCGAGTGTCGGTAAAGCTTTAGGTGTTTGCAAATCTTCAAAGCTTGGCAATCAATAGCAATCTTTCAAGAAATGATTTATAGACATAGAAAGGTGAACTATAGAACGTCCTATATCCCTAAGGAATATGATAAGATTATAAGTCAAACCAAATCACTACATATTTTCGTAGTATCAGGTGGAGGCCGATGTCCTAAGTGGACGACGTTGTAAGCAGACATCAAATTCAAATCAGATGGGCGACCACACCAGCTCCGAGGAAATTCCAAAATTAGCGCGTTTATGTGTGTATATGTATACAGTTAAACCCAATCTAACGACGTCGCCAAGAACCGCAAATCTCAGAGCAACCTTGTACTGGCCTACTCAGTAATGGCTCCCCGAGTTAACATACTTAGCAAACATTTCAACATACTAAAACAGAGCACTCGGTTGTGCACAATTTTCGAAAGACCACCCAGAGTAATGTACCGGCGAGAAAAAACCTTAGCACTTAATAGGGAAGGCTAAGACAGGCCTACCAGACAGCGCACACGGTTACCATCCTTGTGGAAAACGAGGCTGCAAGGTTTGTCCTCACATTGTGCCAAGTTCCAAGCAACAAGCTAAAGTCCAGATGTTCCAATTTTGGGCATAACAGAAAAGAAAACCTAAATTGTGACTGGAGCAAGGAGGTATACAGACTTCGGTGCGGCATCTGCATTATGGAATACATTGGTCAAACAGGAACAGCCTTCCTATTGCGAATTAACACTCACAGGCCAGACGTGGCATCACAACCGAATTTGTCACATTCACGGCACCTCAGACTTCCCAACCACAACTTCGAACACGTCAAGGTCGTGCTGCTTCAATCAGGCTTTCGAAGTAACCTTGATCGGGAGAACAAGGAATCATTTTTCATCTAGAAATTCCAATCACTCACACATAACTCAACGAGACCCCAGGAAGGCGTTCGTGCTAAAGGAACAAACTGAACTAACTTTCCATTCTTATTGATACCTTAGATTCCTGATGAAGTCAATCAACTTTCTTTCTTTTTTAGCAGTACTGAGTGGCATCGTCGGGTAACACATTCAAAACCTTACATTGAGTGACAACAGTATCTCGGTCGGGCCATGCCTGCTGATAGTTTGGGAGAACATGTGTGCAGTTTTTTTCTTTTATTTTTTTCCCTCTTTTTTTGTGTGTGTCATATTCATGTTCGCCCTCTTTTCGGCCTGCTCTGAGAGTAATGGGAGGTTGGGGGTAGCCCAGCTGGCCGTCGGCTGTGATAATGCGTAGCCGGGTTTCGGCGCAATGGTCCCTACCTGCCCCCCCCCCCCACTTCGCCCCGGGACGCGAGACGGGGGAGAGGGGCCGTTGCAGCTCGGTGGCGGGCTGTACGCCTCTCAATGTCCACCCCTGTGCTCCGCCTGACACTGCTGTCACCCCCCCCTCGTAGCCCATTTGTTTTCCATGTTCGCCTTTTTCTGTAGAGCTTTCAGAAGCCCATTGGGCGCAATGTGGCATTTGTCGTCAGGTCTAACAACCTTCTCAAAACGCAGCTCAACAAGTGTCTCAAGTGTCATTTATTGACTCAAATGACTCAACGTTTCGGACGGGGACCGTCCTTTATCAAGAGTGATATCTTACCGAATGGAAGTTGTTTCTATACAGTTAGTGCATTGAGGCTACAGGGGCGGTGCCGACATTTAATGTGGAAAGAGATGAGGAAGGAAGAAAAGTGCATTGAACAGTGAGAGAGAAAGATCCTTCACCTGTTTCACCAATTTTCTAGATGCTTACTTCAATTGATTGTTGCCTTTGCCAGCGTTATCCTGTGGGGATACATGCAGCTGTTTGTGTATGTCTCAGTATTTAAATAATGAACATTGCTAGTGTGAAAAACACCACGAAGTTGTTTGAAAAACAACGGAAATCATGTTGAAAGGCGTATCTTAGTGTGAATCCGCTTCCAAAATTTCTCCGACACGGGGACACCTTAAGGCGCAACCACATGCGACGTTTTGGTCGCGTTTGGAGATCGTCCGCGGCGACGCGCGTTCAGCGCGCGCCACCAAATACACAGCAGCGCGCTCGGAGCGCCGGTGTCTGCGCATCCGAGATTTTCTTTCCGTTTCCGGTGTCTGCGCCGGATGTTGCTATCCTCAATTTCCGGTCCCCCTCCGCACGCAACATGGGGGCTCTTTTTTTGGCGGCTCTTTAGCACTTTATTTAATGGAACATCAATTTAACGTGTTTTGTTTGTTGAAGTTTTGATTATTCTTCAGTTTATTAAAAATGGCTTAAACAGAATGATGCTGCCTTTACCAAAGTAAGTCTGGCAACTTGGATCGGAGAAGCGCTCTTCGCGGGTCTCTTGTGGTTGCTCGCGCTCTCCAACGGCCGTTCCGCGTCGGCGCCAGGTGCCGCAGACGGCCGCAAGACGTGACCAAAATGTTGCATGTGGTTTCGCCTTTATGGCTTTGGCCACGGGCGCGACCTAATGTGGAAAAGTAGAGGGAGAGGGAGGGGGTCGTCTTCAAGGCCGACGAAAACACGTGCCCTTCGCACGCGAGGGCTTCAAAGCGCACGCACGTATGCGTAGTGCTCCCCTCTGGGAGCCGACGATGACAGACGACTATTACACCTCGGCGCTACTGTCAACCACGCAGTCATTTGTCTCGTATCGCTCCTCCGCTAGCCAGACAAATATGCGTGTCGGCCGTTCACTCAAATCACCCAGTTATTTAAACTTTATTTTTTGCCCTTTCTTGTTCATGCCTTTCTCTATCACTTTTCAATGCTCTATAGTTCTCGCTTCCTCCTCTCTTTCCAGCTCCCTCTTTCACTTATTTATGCTTTTTTTGTTTACCCCTTCCTCAATGCTGTCTTTCTCTCTCACTTTTTAATGCTCTTTTGTCCCTTCCTCATCTCATCCTTTTTTTGTTGAAATCGCAATCGTCGCTATAGAATCGCCCATCACGCTAACCTTGAAGCCTTAAATTTAGACAGGCGTACTGGCGGGTTCAAATAGCAGCGCCTAATACCAATGGCGCACATTTTTTATATTTGTAAGAAAATGAAAAAATCCTACAAGAGGCACATATATACTACCAATGAATTACATTATTTGGTTACCCTAAATAATTTCTTAGCTGTCACCTTATCGAATGCGTTAGACACAATTTTGTTAAAAGTAAGCTGTAGGAAACTCTCAGTCACAGCATTATTGCTCTCACCACTGAAATTACATTGAACCCGCCGTGGTTGCTCAGTGGCTAAGGCGTTGCGCTGCTGTGCACGAGGTCGCGGGTTCAATTCCCGGCCGCAGCGGCCGCTTTTCTGATGAAGGCGAAAAGCAAAAACGCCCGTGTGTACGAGATTTCGGCGCGTGTTAAAGATCCCCTGGTAGTCAAAATTAATCCGGAGCCCTCCACTACGGCGCGCCTCATCGCCTGCGTTGCGTCGGTGCATTAAACCCTATAATCATCATCATCAATTCCTTTTGCGGTAGCTATACCGGATGTGTGCATTACAATCAGTATGTCATCGTATCGCCTGACCCCCACAGCCATCGTTACGCGTGCTATGTTGCGGAATATTATAACAAATTATGCTGTTACAAAATGAAATGAAAAGTTGACGCGCGGAGCAGGAGATGGACGTTTTATGGGTGCACGCTCTTTAATTCGTCCACAGCAGTACTCCCCTCCGGAACGAGTACAAGTAGAAGTAATGTAGCGAGTTGGGTAGTCAGTACAAGTGCACCTTCGAAAAAAAGCAGATCTGAAAGAGGCATAATTGCAGAACAAGAAGAAAAGATGATCGCTGGGCGAATGGGGCAATGTGAGGTACCGGCCTGCATTTCTGCACGTGTCATCTGCTTTATTACTGTTTCTGCTTCAAGACAAGGTCGAGGGCTGGAGTTTCTTGCCAGGGGATTAAGTGCGTAGTAACAGTTTTCCCTGACACATCTGTTCTTATTTGTATCTCGAAAAAACGAAACTTGTCCACTGTACTGTTCTCAAAACCTGATCACGGAACTCACTTCCTTCGCTTTGATGAGACGTTTGGTTGTGAAGGGCAGGGCAAAGAAAAGTATTGAGCGATATCCACGTTTTGGCGCTTTTTTACTTATTCGGTTTTACTTACTTTTTGCGTCATATTTTAAAACAACGTGATTCGCCTCTTTTTGTTGTTTTCCGTGTAAACACACTTAAAAAAAAAAAACTGGCGCATTTGATGCCCCGTGGGATATCTCTGCTCTGAGGCGCAGCTTATGTTGCAGGCTGGCAGACTTATCTGAACCGGCTGGTGATATCAAACGTAGATCAAATTCTCGATACACGGACGTTCTCGATTTAAATCTACTAGAGAAAAACGGTAGTGGGGAAGGGAGATCGAGGACACTTGTGGTAAGCAGCAAACGGCTTAGCCACTGAGCAGCTGCCGCGGTCACACTTGTGAAGTATTAACAATTTGCAGGCGTCGGACGTTTTAAACAAAAATATGAAATGCATAAAGTTTGCACACATCAGGTGTGGGCTTTCGCTGTTACGCAGTAGAACACTCCTGCAGCCTAATTGCTAGTAAACCAGACAACGGTAGGACGTTTGGCCTTAAGCGCGCAAAAAAAAAAACACAACTAACGAAGCAGTTCAGGGAGATACGGGCTGGTCGTCGTTTGAAGTTAGAGAAACAGAGTAAAATTTGCTTTGAGGTGAGGTTGAGGGCAATGGATCAACGAAGGTGGGCTTCTAAGGTTTTTAAATACCTATACTTGAAAAGCGTGGACCGCAGTGGTTAAGAAAGACTAGAAGGCTAACGATGAAATACGGAAAGAACAGTGGAGAATCCAAAACAGCCAAGGTAACCAAAAAAGAGGCAAGGCAGATTAAAACGAATAAATGGAGGGAAAAAATGGAAGCTAAAACGTCGTTAGAGATATAAAGGGCTGAGAAATTAATGTCATAAAGGCAAATTTCTGCGATAATTCCCAGGGCAGTGCTTTGCTTTTTGAGGCTTGAGCAGGTTGCCTGCGAACTAAGAGTTTTGTGGGGAAGTATTCACAAAATGATGGGGTATGCGTGGTCTGCGGAAAAAAAACAACTATGCGACACATAGTGTTAGAATGTGAGGGTATCCATCCAAATCTACTTGAAGGGAATATTGGCTTCCAGAAGCCCTAGGATTTAAGGGTATCACAGAGGAAATTAACTTCAAGGCTGTCGAGGGGACGAAAAGAAGATTAGAATGCTGGTGGACGAAAAGCAGAGAGGGGAATATTGCCTAGGACAGTTACAACCTGCAACAGGAAAAAAAAAACGTATTTTGGGCCTAACAAGCTTTTTGTGCATGCCTTAAGCACCGCTAGTATTAAACTAAGAGTGTAAAACACGGGTATATTAGTCCTTTTGGTAAGATGACATGCCATCACTCCGCTTCAAAGGGGAAACCAATAGCAATCATCAATCATCATCATTATCATGCTCCAATAAAGTCGCAGCTAGGGAAGGGTAAAGCCATTTTATATCGCATGCAAGCTGCCGAGAATGACATATCGTTTGGTCAGCTTGCACTACGCTGGCTCTTCCAGCAGCAACAGACCATTTTTACGTTGGTGCTCATTCATTTCCCCTGTTCTTACAAAGAGCGTGATAGTTTTCAATTGTCTGGAGGGGAAAGTGCGCGGGCGGTTACGAAGTTAACGTACATGAAAGAAAAAAAAGGCTTGAAGTGCACCCACTGTGCAATATCAACAACGGAAGGTCGAACCTTTTCGGCATGAACAGGTAACCGTTGGTTCTTTTTTCGGTTCAGTTCCGCTGCTTCGGGCTCAGCGTTCTCAAAAAACAAAAACAAATAACGGTTCGGGGTTAGTTCCGGTTCGACACCCTAACATATTATATATATATATATATATATGACAGAAATAAGAATTGGCAGTCAAGAAGACCTCGGAAAGCAAAAGGGAGGATGTAGTAGCTCCAGATAAAGAATTTGGAAAATAAGAAAGTGGAGAAAAAATGCCCGCCAGGTGGGATCCGAACCCACGACCTCCAGAATACCGGTCTGGTGCGATAACCACTACGCTACCGGCGGGGCTACTTTAGCCTCCACTTTCTGGGGTATTTATGTTCAGGTGTTTTTGTTTCCTACGCTTGGGGTGGTAGCCAGCGCCAATCAGACTACTCGGGGTGAAGGGGACCTTCTTTTTAACCCCCGGGCCGTGACTCGAGCGTCTACGACATGTCGAGAGTGGTTGACCAGCGTTGAACCCTCTTAAAAGCTCCCTATGGCACCAAGACTGCCAGAACAGAGGCCCTCGCTATGCATGTAGCGAATCAGAATAGGAAATGAGGGGCTCGTTGAAAATAAGACAGAAATAAGAATTGGCAGTCAAGAAGACCTCGGAAAGCAAAGGGGAGGAAGTAGTAGCTCTAGATAAAGAATTTGGAAAATAAGAAAGTGGAGAAAAAATGCCCGCCAGGTGGGATCCGAACCCACGACCTCCAGAATACCGGTCTGGTGCGATAACCACTACGCTACCGGCGGGGCTACTTTAGCCTCCACTTTCTGGGGTATTTATGTTCAGGTGTTTTTGTTTCCTACGCTTGGGGTGGTAGCCAGCGCCACTCAGACTACTCGGGGTGAAGGGGACCTTCTTTTTAACCCCCGGGCCGTGACTCGAGCGTCTACGACATGTCGAGAGAGGTTGACCAGCGTTGAACCCTCTTAAAAGCTCCCTATGGCACCAAGACTGCCAGAACAGAGGCCCTCGCTGTGCATGTAGCGAATGAGAATAGGAAATGAGGGGCTCGTTGAAAATAAGACAGAAATAAGAATTGGCAGTCAAGAAGACCTCGGAAAGCAAAGGGGAGGAGTGGCGCTGAGTGGCGCTGGCTACCACCCCAAGCGTAGGAAACAAAAACACCTTGTAAGGATGCCCGTCGCCAACGCAATTCACGAAGGAGCAACCCGAGTATAGGAAGCACTCTCCACTCGCCATGAGAGGGTACGTGCCGAAACAGAGCATGATCATCGCAGTCAAGTGACAACAATAGACGGCAGCCGCATCGCGAACGCTTGGAAGGAAGAAGAAGCTGCCTCTCGCTTTTGCTCTCGGCCAACACTGCAGAGCGGACTTCGTGCTCCTGACTCCTAGAGCTGACTTTGAGCTGACCAGTCCTTTGGCCTTGGAATAAATCCTCCTTACAATTTTGGTGGAGTGTGCGGGTTCCTCCCCGTCCTGGCCCCAGCTTCCCACCTCATCGGCCTTCGCACAATCGTCGAGAGGGCGTGACCCGCGTTGGCAGTCGTTTTCTTACCCTGGAGCTCCGCAATCGGACACTTCAACCTCCTACAATGCCTCGCGACGATAACCCGCCGCCCACGCCAACACCCATCGTCTGCTCTGGTGCTATCCGTGAGCGGGACCCTCCCAAGAACAACGGCACCGATGAGCAGGACGTCGACGACTGGCTTGCCGCGTTTGAACGGGTGAGCACTCGTAACAATTGGGACAACCGCCTCAAGCTCAATAACGTGGAATATTCTTTGACTGGGCTCGCGGAGAAATGGTTCCTGAACAATGCAGCCCGTCTTGAAACGTGGCCAGAATTTAAAGCCGACTTCCAAGCAGTATTTGGACGCCCCGCTGTACGAAAATTCCGGTCGGAGCAGCGTTTGCGCGAGCGTGCACAGAAAAGTGGTGAAAACTTCATTTCGTACATCGAGGACGTCGTAGATCTGTGCAGGAGGATCGACAGCGCCATGCCCGAAACGGACAAGATCAAGCACATCCTGAAAGGCATCGAAGACGATGCCTTCCAAATGCTCCTCGCGAAAAACCCCCAAACTGTGGCAGAGGTCGTTACCATTTGCCAGAGTTTCGACGAGCTGCGTAGGCAGCGGGCTCTCACTCGGCGACCCGTCGTACAAGATCAGTTTATGTCCAGCTTGGCTGCTAACGACAGTGATGGTACATTATTTCAGCGAATCCAGCAGTTTGTGCGCGAGGAAGTGGCTCGTCAATTGTCCCTAATGCCAAACGTTCCGGAGCGTAAATCTTCCCTCAGCCCTGACCTCCGGACCATTGTCCAACAACAAGTTGCTCAGTCCCTTCCAACTGCACTGCAGTCAACTCCTGTTGTTGTCGCCCCCGTGCCCTATTCCGACGCTACGCCGACAGCCCCAGTCACCACAACTCTCGCTTATGCCGATTCTATACCCTCCATGCCGATGGCCGCTCCACCGACCTTTCTTGACTCTGTCCCACGGCGACCTTATGCTGAAGTCGCAGCCAGGTACATACATCAAAGCCCCGTCTTTCTGCAGCCCCGCGTACCTGTACGCCCCCCGGTATGCTCTGGTCCGCAACTCACTAACCCTTGGAGGACGCTGGACAATCGTCCAATTTGCTTTGCATGCAGGGCTCCTGGCCATGTGGCCCGCTATTGCCGCCGCAGTATGACAACTGGACGCAACCCTGCCACGGCTTATTCCTACGCCCCATCGCAACTCATTCAGGAGGGCGCCGCGTATTCGCCGGTGACATCTATGCCCTCCGAAAGCCGTGACTTCGCCGGCCGCCGATCTTCGTCCCCGCGACGACGCTCGCTGTCGCCCATGCGTCGTCGTCCTACCCCAACGCAAGCGGAAAACTAGGCGCCGCAGTTCCGGAGGCAAGAACTGCGTCGTCGTCGATCTGCCCAAGACCTCCTCCCTCTCCCGCAAACATCATTAGTATTGTCATAGATGGCGCCGAAATCTTAGCCCTTGTCGACACTGGAGCCGCCGTTTCTGTCATGGACGCCAAACTCTGCCGCCGCTTAAAGAAGGTCACGACGCCGCACCTCGGGTTCTTATTGCGGACTGCTACGGCTCATCCCATAGATCCACTCGGCGTGTGCACTGCCCGTGCCGTTATTCGAGACGTCCTATACGTTATCGAGTTCGTTGTCCTGCCTTCGTGCTCCCACGATGTAATACTGGGGTGGGACTTCCTTTCCCAACATGGAGCTGTAATCGACTGTGGCCGTGCCGAAGTAGAGCTCTTCCCGTCCATAGATCCTACCGCTGATGACCCGCCCGCTTGTTCTGCCGTAAAACTGGTCCTCGCGGAAGAAGTTAGCATTCCTCCTCATTCCGCCGTCCTTGCTTCTTTATTGTGCCCCTCTCTGTCCAATGCGACAGTACTCTTTACGCCTTCTACCCTGTTCTACCAGCGCCGAAATCTTCCGCTTCCTTTCTCCCTGCTTCCAATCCGCAACAGCGAAGCTACACTTCTCCTTTCTAACTACGGCTCATGTCCCTGCACCTTGCAACGCGGAGAGTGCGTCGGCCACGTCGAGACCGTAGCTTCTGTTGTGGCTGTGGATTTTCCAGATGATTTAACAACCCTTGACGTCAGTGGACTCTGCGCTCCTGCAGCAGCGACACCCCAACCGTCTGCAGATGTGTTTCTTCGCGCCGTTGATGACAAGCTTTCGTCGTCCGAACGAGACCAACTTCTTGCATTGCTGCACCGATTTCGGACGTCTTTTGATTCTGTCCAGACTGGCCTGGGGCGTACCACCACTGTTGAACACACCATCGACACTGGGAGTCACGCACCCTTACGACAACGTCCCTACCGTGTTTCTCCTACTGAACGCCGCGTAATTGACGAACAAGTCGAGGACATGCTCCAACGTGGTGTGATTCGACCATCCACGAGTCCATGGGCGTCACCGGTAGTGCTTGTCAAGAAGAAGGACGGTTCTATTCGGTTTTGCGTCGATTACCGACGGCTTAACAAGATAACCCGCAAAGACGTATATCCTTTGCCAAGAATCGATGACGCCCTCGATTGTCTTCAAGGCGCAGAGTTTTTTTCTTCAATTGACTTACGCTCAGGATATTGGCAGGTCCCCATGGCGGAGGCTGATCGTGCAAAAACGGCCTTTGTTACTCCAGATGGCCTCTATGAGTTTAACGTCATGCCGTTTGGCCTCTGCAATGCGCCTGCAACCTTCGAGCGAATGATGGACAACATTCTCCGTGGACTCAAATGGCAGACATGCCTTTGTTACCTGGATGATATTGTGGTCTTTTCTCCATATTTTGACGTGCTTAACTACCGCAGGACTGCAGCTAAACCTCAAGAAGTGCCGTTTTGCTGCCCGACAGCTGACCATCCTCGGCCACGTTGTCTCTAAAGCGGGGGTGCTGCCGGATCCTGCCAAGTTGCGTGCTGTGGCAGAGTTCCCGAAGCCGACATCAGTGAAGGCCCTTCGCAGCTTCATTGGGCTGTGTTCGTATTTTCGCCGCTTCGTACGGAACTTTGCATCCCTCATCGCGCCACTGACACAGCTCCTCAGCAAGGAAGGCAGTATCTCTGAGTGGTCAACGGCTTGCGACGACGCTGTTGCTAAACTGCGTCATCTGCTCACATCTCCGCCAATCCTGCGCCATTTCGATCCCGACGCCCCTACCGAGATTCACACCGATGCGAGCGGAGTCGGTTTGGGGGCAGTTCTCGCACAACGGAAGGCAGGTTATGACGAGTATGTGGTCTCCTACGCAAGTCGTACGCTAACAAAAGCCGAGACCAACTATTCTGTGACAGAGCGAGAATGCTTAGCTGTTGTTTGGGCGCTTGCAAAGTTCCGCCCGTATCTCTACGGCCGCCCTGTCGAGGTTGTTACGGACCACCACTCGCTTTGCTGGCTGTCCTCACTAAAAGATCCGTCCGGTCGCCTAGCACGCTGGGCTTTGCGACTCCAGGAATATAATATTCGCGTTACCTATAGGTCAGGCCGGAAGCACCATGACGCTGATGCCCTTTCTCGCTCCCCATTGCCGCATGAAAGTGAGCGACTCTCAACTACCGATTGTTACCTCTCACCACTGGAGATACAGTCCATGTCATCCGAGCAAAAGAAAGACGCCTGGATTTCCTCCACCTTCAAACTCCTGTCAGGCTCATCGGCGAAAGGTGCATCTCGAAATCTACGCCGGCAAGCGTCGCACTTTGCCATTCGTGACGGTCTGCTGTTTCGACGCAACTACCAACCCGAAGGTCGCAAGTGGCTCCTAGTAATTCCACGCCACCTACGTGCACAAATATGCGCATATTTTCACGACGAGCCGCACTGCGCCCATGCTGGTGTACCCAAAACCTACCAACGTTTGCGCCTGCGGTACTACTGGCGCGGCATGTACCGTTTTGTTCGTCAGTTCGTTCGTTCCTGTGTTCACTGCCAACGCCGCAAATCTCCGCCTCGCCAAGGAATTGGACCTCGACAACCTTTACCATGTCCAGAACGACCCTTCGACCGCGCCGGCATCGACATCTATGGGCCTCTCCCTTGCACGGCAGCTGGAAACAGGTGGGTTGTTGTGGCTGTTGACCACCTGAACCGATATGCAGAGACGGCAGCACTGCCGGCTGCAACTGCGCCTGAAGTTGCCTCTTTCCTCCTTCGGCACTTCATTCTACGACATGGAGCGCCTAGAGAACTACTCAGTGACAGAGGAAGGGTTTTTCTGTCTGAAGTTATAGAAGCCCTCCTCACAGCCTGCCGAACCATCCATCGCACCACAACAGCGTACCACCCACAGACCAATGGTCTCACCGAACGTTTCAACCGGACGCTAGGGGATATGCTCGCAATGTACGTGGCATCTGATCATTCTAATTGGGACACCATCCTTCCATTTGTTACATATGCGTATAACACCGCCAAGCAAGCCACGACTGGCTTCTCTCCGTTTTTCCTTTTGTATGGACGCGAGCCCTCTTGTACGCTGGACACAATACTTCCTTATAGCCCTGATGACTCAGAGTGCACGCCCATCTCATACGTTGCGAAACACGCCGAAGAATGCCGCCAACTGGCACGTTCACTAACCAAGGAAGACCAACAACGACAGAAGACACAGTATGACGAAAAGACCTCTGCACCAAGCTTCTTACCCGGATCACTTGTTTGGCTGTGGGTGCCAACGACTGCTCCTGGATTGAGCAGTAAGCTCATTTCGCGATACGATGGTCCCTACCGTGTCATCAAACGCACCTCCCCTGTCAATTACATTGTCGAGCCTGTTGCCCCATCACCCGACCACCGACGCCGCGGCCGTGATATAGTACATGTCCAGCGCCTCAAGCCTTACGTTGAGCCCCTCCCCATTTCGACTCCCTGATCGCCAGGATGGCTCTTTTTCCCCGGGGGCAATTGTAAGGATGCCCGTCGCCAGCGCAATTCACGAAGGAGCAACCCGAGTATAGGAAGCACTGTCCACTCGCCATGAGAGGGTACGTGCCGAAAAGAGCATGATCATCACAGTCAAGTGACAACAATAGACGGCAGCCGCATCGCGAACGCTTGGAAGGAAGAAGAAGCTGCCTCTCGCTTTTGCTCTCGGCCAACACTGCAGAGCGGACTTCGTGCTCCTGACTCCTAGAGCTGACTTTGAGCTGACCAGTCCTTTGGCCTTGGAATAAATCCTCCTTACAACCTGAACATAAATACCCCAGAAAGTGGAGGCTAAAGTAGCCCCGCCGGTAGCGTAGTGGTTATCGCACCAGACCGGTATTCTGGAGGTCGTGGGTTCGGATCCCACCTGGCGGGCATTTTTTCTCCACTTTCTTATTTTCCAAATTCTTTATCTAGAGCTACTACATCCTCCCCTTTGCTTTCCGAGGTCTTCTTGACTGCCAATTCTTATTTCTGTCTTATTTTCAACGAGCCCCTCATTTCCTATTCTGATTCGCTACATGCATAGCGAGGGCCTCTGTTCTGGCAGTCTTGGTGCCATAGGGAGCTTTTAAGAGGGTTCAACGCTGGTCAACCACTCTCGACATGTCGTAGACGCTCGAGTCACGGCCCGGGGGTTAAAAAGAAGGTCCCCTTCACCCCGAGTAGTCTGAGTGGCGCTGGCTACCACCCCAAGCGTAGGAAACAAAAACACCTGAACATAAATACCCCAGAAAGTGGAGGCTAAAGTAGCCCCGCCGGTAGCGTAGTGGTTATCGCACCAGACCGGTATTCTGGAGGTCGTGGGTTCGGATCCCACCTGGCGGGCATTTTTTCTCCAGTTTCTTATTTTCCAAATTCTTTATCTAGAGCTACTACATCCTCCCCTTTGCTTTCCGAGGTCTTCTTGACTGCCAATTCTTATTTCTGTCTTATTTTCAACGAGCCCCTCATTTCCTATTCTGATTCGCTATATATATATATATATATATATATATATATTTATATGTATATATATATATGTATGTATAAAAGCTTAACATAAATACCCAAGAAAGTGGTAGGGAAAGAGCCCCGCCAGTAGCGTAGTTGTCATCGCTCCAGACCGGTATTCTGGAGGTCGTGGGTATGAATCCCACCCGGCGGGCATTTTTTCACCACTTTCTTTCTGACTCAAAATGTTCAGCCGCTGTTCTGTTTGCTCTATTGGTGGACTAGCCAATGAAGATGCTCACAGCTGTTATATCGCAATGCTTTGCGCCTCCACAATCTGCTACACTGCGAGCCGTGGCACCACCGAAGTGTTTGAGTGGGCCTCTAGCTTTGGCTTGATGACCGGCCCACCAACGGCTGAGCAGTTCGTTGTCGGTTATCTCTTCTCGTCGGTTATGGCTGGCAGTTTGGTTCTCTTCCTTTCTGGTTAGTACCAGAGCGAAGCTTGGTTCCATTAAGGAATTCCTTACGGCGTTTTCCAGAATGATCCGGTCCGATTTTCCAAAGCGGCGTGTTCTGCCCTCAATGCAGTTCGTTTGTTTGAAGGGGTTCCTGCCTCTCATGGTGATCTGGTCGTCTTTTCAAGGGATGAATAAGTCCATCTTCTTATCCGCATGCTTGCCTTCAGGATTCCCGTCATCTTCATCAAAAATTGTCGCTTATACATCCTTGTCTGCGGCAGATGCATCCCTACATTCGACTAGGTTTTTGTCTTTAGTTTGGGCCCTTGACACGGCCTCGTTGCTGGCTTCGGGCTCATCCTTTTGAACCCAAATGGCGGCATGACCATTAACAAAGTCTTCATAAACGATTCAGGAGGAATTACTCCAGGGAGTGTTCTCGATCGTGTTCTCGCAATATGTTCGGCCCAAGATGCGCTTCCTGTTGAGGTAGGTGGAGTAACTCGTCGCGAAGAATTGAACGTTGTCTTTCTGCGCCATTTTGGGGGATTTTAGAGCCGGTTCCCCGTCTTCTATGACCATCGGGGTTGTTTGTGTGGTCACCACCTCTTCTTTCAGTGACTTCAGTCATGGACTGATCTTTTTGTCGATCCAGCTCTGGGAGACTTGTTGATCGTCTGCCTCCATTGGTCGTCTTGGGCTTCCAGGAGGCAGAGGTTGAGTGACGGTCATGACCGGCCCACCGTCCGCGACAATCTCCCCGAACCTTCGGAAGCCGAAGGTGGCTCATCTTTAAGAGAGACCTCCATCGGCACGCAGGAAACCGTCGGCTGGTTACAGGCTTGGTACGGAGACTCGGCACACGTGACTCCTTCACCAGTCACAATTGTGGTCCCCTTGACGGTCATCTCCTCCTTCTCCTCCGCGAGTCCAGAAAAGTGGTCCGCTTCGAAAGCCGCGGCCAAGGTTGGATCGCCTGGGTGTTGGGTGTTACCTCAGTTCGGCCCTAGGGCGGAGACCACGGCACCACCGATCAACTCGGGAAGCAGGGCTGGAAGGCGTGCCAGGCGTTGGTTGCGGCTGAGGGCCGTACCTGCAGCTGGATCGTCGCGAGGGGGAGCAGGTCCGGAGGCTGGGTCGCCGTGTGGCTTGAAGGGGTGTCTGCTGCGCCCCTTGTAATGAATCGACATCCGATTCACACGCGCCATGCTTAATATGGCCGAACGAGCCTCGCACTTCTTCTTCCTTCGCTTCCAGTAGGCGACCGTCTTCCTTGGTTTGGTGGTGGATTGGCTGGTGAACTTGCTCTGACGTTTTACTTCGCAATGTTTCACGCCTCTAGAATATATATTGTCACTTGACAACGCAGAGATAGGTAGTCAGGAAGAATGTGTATTTACAAAAGACAGCGTAGTCACTGGGATAGCGGCAGGTTGATGGCGCGAACCCAGTCGGACTTCGTCTACCTTCTCTTCATTCCGTTGGTTATCTACCAGCGTCTTTCCACCCGAGCACATACCCAGATAGGGAGAGATTGGCCACATGGACATGCGGGTACAATAAAGTATTCAGTGTGTGGGGAGACTGGTTAGGAGGGATCTATACAGGCATGAAGAAAGAATGTGTTTTAAGTGCGAATGCACTTCTTAAGCGAGCCTGAAGCGTCCGCCGCCGTCCGCATGGCAACAGCTGCGGGTGCGCGCGCTCCTCGTCTTCCTTGGCAACGGGGGGAGATGGGCGCGCGCTGCCTGGCCGCTGACATGGCACATACCCACGTGGGGGATTGGCCAACAATCGGGCATGAGAAGGGCTAATGCACCCGCTTAAAGGAGTACTGACACGAAATTTCAAAGCTGAGATCCGCTCTAGCAATTAAGTACAACGACAACACAAATAGGTGTCTGTGAATAAACGCATCTTTCTTTCTTTGTAGTTGTGTGTGTGTGTGTGATCTCTCTTTCGCGAACATTACCGAACCGCGCAAATTCAACTCGTGCATTCGCACTTTCACATTCTTCCCCTCGGGGAAATGCGGGGAAATTTTTTTTGGTGTGCACACCGCGGATGGACAGAATAGACACAGTACACAAAAGAGCATCGCACAAGAGCTAGCAACTCTACAGGAAATAGGCAGGCTGCATAGATGACAAACGGTTAAACGTTCCTACGTGGTGGGGGGAGCGCGGCCTCCTTCCTAAGGACAAATCGCATTGTTGAGTCACATTAGGCTAATAAAGCTGCTGTATTTGGAAAGTTTCTGCGAATTCTGATGGGAAACTCAAGGGTAGGGTTAATGAAGAATTTGATAAAAATTATGAAGTCGCCAATTTTAGTCGAGGGATAAGCACGTTAGTTTTCCGCAACTTTCATTAATACCAAGTGTCGCTGACCCAAACTTATAAATGAGATAAGATTCCCGAACCTCGCGGTCATTGTGGGTTTTGAAAGCAGATTCTAAAATTGTTGCTTTAAGATGTTGAAATGCATACTCTCCGTTTTCGAAACCTCTCCCGGTTATTCTCAAAGTTTTCTGCAAATCTATATAAGAAATGCGTTCCAAAAGTTTGTGACAGCAAAATCATGTAACTGTACTCTGATGAAGTCAAATGCCGTTCCCGCTACGTAAGTAAACATTCTTTGTTATTGTGCTTGCTGTGTATCCGACTCTGTAATTATACTATATATATATATATATATATATATATATATATATATATATATATACGCTGTAGGCTGTAGGAAACTGCGCTTCGCGCTTAGTGCTATGTACAGGTCTCGGCGCGACTGTACGAAGCACTGTACACCAACACAAAAACAACCCTTAAATGAAAAACGATATATTTTTGATAATTATATGGCGTAATATATCACTTTTCTACATTCAAAATTAAATATTTAGATTGAAGTTTTCTTAACCTGTTATGCCTTGTTGGCTGGGCAATGGCGTCTTGCGTATTGGCCCATTTCTGGATGGAAGAATAGAACTAATCTCCTTTATAAGTTGCAAGAAATAGTGGAATCAGTGGGAATTTACGGGTGGAATAGACTTTATTTGTTTTGAGGCGCTTGCAGGTGGGTTTGTGAATTTTGTAGAGAAATTTATGAAGTGGATGATATTTATGTATGCCTATACGGTAGAGTATAACTAGCCCATGTACGTTTTCATGCGTTCCCTGGCTGATATGGGGGATAACTTTCCGACACCCCGGTTGTCGGAAAGTTATCGGGAAAATGAGCAGGGGCAGCAAGCCACCAGATTGCTGCACCACGAAACAGAGACCCACACCTCAAATGTGACTACTTGACGCATTTTAAAATGGGTATGCACACGGTACATTGTGCCCTCATACTGTTATATAAAACTGCTTTTATTACTGCAAAGCAGTATATGTCTAAGCCCACAGATTTCATTCCTGTATCACCGATTTTGTCGGCGCCACTCCGAGGCTCCTCGTCACCACCGCTGACACCTCTTTGATAACTATTGTTCCCCTCGCCTCCAGCCATGCCCCTTTGACAAGTTGCCCAGTCAGCATCTAACGGCCGTAGTGCGGTTGTCTGATGATTGCGAAAAATAAGCAGAAGCCTGGATGGGCGGAAAAATGCGCTGGCGATTACTATGCTCCATAAAAACAAATTTGTGCGCAGCGCAAGCGGCAGTGTTCTCGGTCACGGCGAATTTATGCCGCGTCTCAGAAAGTGTTTGCGTGATCAGCGAACGCACGGCGGCGTGCGCTATTCGGCTGCTACCACGCAGCCTGCCGCCGCCGGCAGCCTCCAGCATGTTGCAAATCGTGTTTGAACCTCCCGGGCAAATGTCACACGGTTCGGATTATCCCCGCAAGAGGGAGCAGCGAGCATGTTGTTTGTTGCAAATTGTGTTTGAACCACCCACGCAGACGTCAAGTGGATTGGATTAGCGGAGAATAAAACAGGATCTGGTGAAAGTGTCAGGGAGGGCGCTAATTGGTGGCGCCGCATGATGCATGTGTTAGGTAAAGGCAGTGAGAGAGATGGCACCATAGCCGCAATTATCGTACTCCACCTCACCGTTCGCTAGACGCTCTTCTCCATTTTCTTTCTTTCGTCGCTGCTGCGTTCGCTCACTCGGTTCCGCAGACATAAACAGACGCCCCTTCCGCGGATTCCAGGTAACGGCTGCCAAAGAGCTGCCCCCTAAAACGACCGAAACCCGCTTTCACCAGTTCTGCCCAAATTCCACCTCGCCACGTAGCTGCGAATCTTTCCCCGTTGAAAAGAAACTCGCCCAGTTGAACCGCCGGCATTAGCCAATATTTTGTTTCAGCTTGGGAAGGCTTCCGAGCGACATTTTCGCCGATGTCTCTCACGCCTAAGTATGTACCGTCACAAGTTGCCGGTTTATGCGCGCATGGTTTGCGGGTGGAGAAAGGGGAACGTGCATACACAGGTAGGCTTGATGCCGCTACTGATGAAATGCCGGTTGTGCTGGTGGAAGATTTAGATGTCGAAATTACATGGCTCAATGCGGTTAGTCGGTTATCCTCCTTCATCGAGTTGTTCGAGTTTGGGTTGATGTGTGACACAGACCTCTTACACAGACAGTAAGATTCCTTCGATGTGAAAGGGAAAGGGACCGCCAGATGTTTGAACGCGAGAGTAGAGCTCAAGGGCTTCAAGGTTTTAAATGTTTGTAGGACGGATTCACGCCGTTCGCTTGGGGGAAGAGGAGCAAGGATTGACCCGTTGGCCCGTACACAAGCACGAACGAGCGCAAAAACAACGGAAAGCGGGGGGCGCCGCCATTACCACCTCAAGTCCAGCTCGTCGAGTAGCAGCGAATTCCTCCCGGATGAACAATTTGTCCGTTTGGAACGCCGGCGTGAGCCAACATGACTTCTTCAGAGGGCTTTCAGGATATATTTTCGACCTCGTCTGTCACTTCTAAGCACGCGCACATGACCGGTTGCCGGTTTATGCGTGCGCAGGTTTGGAGGGAGGAGGGGTGTGTGGATGCGCGGCTGTGGGTTTCATGCCGGTACTGATGGATGGCATGTCCGTTGTGCTGGTGCGAAGATTAAATGCAAATGTAAACGCCCCGTGGAAAGGACACAGGTAGCTCCATGGTTTTCTGAAAGAAGAAAGCTTGGATCCTTCAGAAGTTCATTGAGCTAATTGGCTAGGAAGTATGCTTCATTTCAAATTACAACAAACGTGTTTTGTTAAGTGCACTCCGTGGACTGAGTCCAGCTTTGCAGGTCATCCTTGTTCACAGAGTGGAAGGGCACTGATTTTTCATCATCATCATATTCATCACCACCACCATAAGCCTCTCTGTGTGCGCTTAAGGACGAAAGCCTCTCCCAATGATCTCCAGCCATGGCTATCGAGTGCTCGCTGACTAATAGAAATTGTTTTTATTACTCTTGGTGAAATGTCCAAACAATTCACATCTGTATAGCGGAGACGCCGCCTTTGTCAGGCTTTTTGTTGTATGAACGAGCAGCTGGAAAGGATGCTTACTCATTAGTAAAAACACTGAAAATTTGTGTAGCAGTTATTTGCAAATTGTTAGTAGATTAAAAATGCAGGCAGATTTTGCTTTTTCTCTGCATGGAAAGCATTTCAAAATCAATGTCGCTAACTTCGTGGTCGGCGCTTATTCCCCTGGTGCATCTACTTACAGGCTATGCATGGAAGTTTAAAGCAACCATGAAAGGAAAATAAACTGTGACCGTGTTTTATTTGAAAGAAATAGCATTTGGTAACTCACTATTCTCTATTCTATCCCGGCGCTACGTTGTATTCACGAAAAAGATAGGAAGTATGGGAAAACATTCCAGTTTACTTTACCCAGCGTCAGCGGTGACGTAATGAGGATCAAACAGGCTTATTAGGCATTTAATTTAATGGTAGCAGTCAAAAAGTACCGTAAAACACGACTGCTGGCGCAACCAAAATTAAAAAAACCTGGTTTTTAGCTGCCGCTTCGATCGGCTGCTGCGAATCGGATAAGTGTGCTCCTGTAATGTCACAAGGTTTCGGCAACAAAATACCTAGTCAAAGGGGAAACGTTAACCGCTTTTTCTGATTATATAGCCTAATTTGCTACAGTTGCGACTAAGAACGACATCACCGCTATTGAGACAAACCGATCTTTTGAATGAACCAAACTTGTATCTTTTTTGTCGCGGTCCCTCTGAACTAAAAACTGAATACTTTTTCGCAATTATATAATTATTCTTCCGCAACCGGTTCGCGAACCGGTGCAGGATTGATGCGAGGCAGCCTTTTATTCAGGCGATCGGGGCCGAAGAACCCCAGATCACACGATGATGATGATAATCTACAAAATCAAGAAGTGGCGGAGGCCACTGTGTGACGATGGGAATTTACAGGTGATGCATAGAAATGCGCCCTTGTGAGGGGATTGGCCCTCACATTAGTTCGTTCCTCCAAGCGATGCAGCCACCTCCCTCAATCCGTCCCCACACTATTTCCTCCCCCTTCGCGAAGGCAGGCGCCCGTCGCCATCAGTCCTCACAATATATCTGAACTACAGTCACGCCGGTAGCGTAGTGGTGATCGCACCATACCGGTATTCTGGAGGTCGTGGGTTCGGATCCCACCCGGCGGGAATTTTTTCAAAACTTTCTTTCTGTCTCAAAACATTCTTCATCTGTTTTTATGACCCACCACAACCTCCCTTTGCTTTCCGAGGTTTTCTTGACGGCGAACCCTTATTTGTGTCTTAATTAGGCGAGCCCCTCATTTCCTATCCTGATTCGCTACATATATATCTATTTATACCAGCGGGGCTGTTTTACATCTACGTTTTCGGGTATTTATGTTAAGGTGTTATTGTTTGCTGCGCTTGGAGGTGGTATCCAGCGCCAGTCGGACTACTCGGGATGA
Organism: Haemaphysalis longicornis; assembly: GCF_048455015.1. Taxonomy (NCBI): domain Eukaryota; kingdom Metazoa; phylum Arthropoda; class Arachnida; order Ixodida; family Ixodidae; genus Haemaphysalis; species Haemaphysalis longicornis. The sequence goes on along the minus strand of NW_027526245.1, from coordinate 61,903,804 downwards.
AGGGGATCTTCTTTTTTACCCCCGGGCCCTGACTGGAGTGTCTACGACATGTCGAGGTTGGTCGACCCGCGTTGAACCCTCCTAAGCTACCTACACCACCTGGACTGCCAGAACAGAGGCCCTCGCTATGCATGTAGCGAATTAGAAAAGGAAATGAGGAGCACGTTATAATAAGACAGAAAAAAGGGTTTGCAGTCAAGAAAACCTCGAAAGCAAAGGGGAGGATGTGGTAGGTCATTAAACTGATGTGATACAGGATGTGGTGTGAATCAGGGATAACCTGCGTAGCCTGCGGCTATGAAGAATGATGTTGTGGCGTTTTATGATCATGCAGTTTACGTTAGGGAAAGAAGCGAAATAAGTTAGAATGAGGTTGCCGATACTGTCTAAGGATTATTCTTTCGAGGTGTTCACCAGGTGGCCGCGGTGCTGTTTTTCCGAATTCTGGTAGTATCGTAAATGACAGGCAGTAGGCACTGTTGCCGCATTTTAGTCATTATTTGCTTAAAGTTGGAGGTGAAATCAGGGGGGTCGGAGATCTTCCTAAAATGCAGATACTGACTGTACGGTATACCGAGAGCAGTGTTCAACGTGGCTGCTTTCAAAATGAATGTATTGGTTAGGTCAGTTCGCTTTCTATAGACTGAGGTCACTTGCTTACAATCCAATAATTTTATAGAATGTAGAGTAAGTTTATGGCAGATGCGTAATATCAATGGGAGAATGAAAAGTTCTCGTGATACTTAACCGCCGCGGTGGCTCAGTGGCTAAGGCGTTGCGCTGCTGAGCACGAGGTCGCGGGTTCGATTCCCGGCCGCGGCGGCCGCTTTTCTGATGGAAGCGAAAAGCAAAAACGCCCGTGTGTACGAGATTTCGGCGCACGTTAAAGAACCCCAGGTGGTCAAAATTAATCCGGAGCCCTCCACTACGGCGCGCCTCATCGCCTGCGTTGCGTCGGCGCGTTAAACCCCACAATCAATCAATCAATCATCTCGTGATACTGGTGGAAACTGGTGATGAAGCTTTTATTTTCCTCTTCTCATCTCAGGATTCATTCATTTCTAGTAGAATATATGACCACGCTGAGTAAATTATTGCGATCTCCATGATATATTAGCTCATCAAGTCAGTAGTGATGCCATCCGAAACAGAAGCTGCAGCACTCAGTTTTATCATAGCGTCAGCGAGCTCTGAGTGTGTTGCGTTTACGTAGTTGTGTACCATGTCGGGCAGAGGAAATGACAACGCTAAAGCAGGCGAAAAAGAAGCTCGGAGGCCATCGGCAACCAAGTATAAGGGCTCAGAAGGTTCACCTGGGGCGGTATTCTCGAGTTTTGTCCTTTTTACGTCCCTTTCAAAAGTGCCCCTTTTGGCGAGCCCTGATTGGATAAAAGCAAACAACCGGATGTGACGTAACGCAAGAGCGGCAAACCTACTGCTAATGCAAACTGCTTAACCGGAAGTACGTCACGATGAAATGGACGGAAAAGGGACGGTTTCAAAAGGGACAGTTATACGAGAATGCCGCCCCTGGTGATAGACCAAGGATTTTGTATAGCCGCGAACCATGCATTGGGGTTGTTTATTTCTTTTGCTTTTACCGCCCGGCTGCGCCGGTATGTGTTATCTGTGTGCCAGAGGAAGCCCGTGTTTCATTCTTTCTTTCTGTGGCGAATGTGTTAACTGTTCTGATAGCGAGAGCGTTCCGAACTAACGTCAACAGCCTAGAATTATCTTCTGTGATCTAAAGTGTTCTGAATGTAATTCGACAGTTCGAAAAACACTCGTGGCAAAAGATAAATTCCCATGCAGCCAACGCCGTGGCATTCGATTCAATGACGCTCGCCAGCGCACGACACTTTGTTGAGTGTTGCTGCGCCGACTGTATTCTTTAAGTTGTTAGGGGAGCACAAGTTCGCTCCAATAAACTCGTTCTCCTTGAAGATAACTGCGTCGTCCTTGGCTTCGTGACATCTGGTTGAGCTGCGGGGTACATTCTCCCTAAGCGCTCTTCAAGCAGACAAGCAAGCCCAACTCGTGTCAGCCGCTGACAGCAAGGTCTTCAGCCAGAGTATGGACTGCTTAGACATAAAGTGAAGAAAGAATACGTCGTGAAAACAACCATGATCAGCGCAAGCACCACGACCAGCGGTTTCCATCCTGCTGTTGTTCTTCAGCAACCAAGGGAGCCCCCATCATTGCACGGGTCAGCTGCAGAGGACCCCGAAGACTGGTTGGAGCAGTCGAACGGGTCAGGCTGTTTAACCGACACGAAGACGCGGAGACACTCAGGCAAGAGTTCTACTTTGAGGAATCTCACAGATCTGGTTCGAAAACAATGAGTGCTCCATAGAATCCTGGAACAATTTTAGCACACAATTTTTAACGACGTTCACCAGAGTTGTGCGGAAAGAGCGGGCCGAAGTGTTGCTGCAGACATGGACGCAACCATCTAACGTAAGCATGTTTGTGTTCGTCGAGGAGATAAAGAGGATTTTCACGCGTGCTGACCCTTGCATGGCGGAAGAAAGGAAGTTACGCTTCTTGAGGCGCTGTGTAAAGAAGGAACTGTTTGCTGGACTTGTCCGCAATCCACCCAAAACCGTGGCCGAATTTGTGATCGAAGCCAGCGGAATTGAGGAGGCCCTCGAAATTCGTGCTAAGCAGTATAACCGCAGTTTTCTTGGCGCAGTGAATGCGAACATTTAGAAAGTATGCAGATTCCGACAGAAAGCCTACGCGAGACTATCCGCGCCGTAGTGAGGGAGGAGCTGCGCAAACTTCTTCCAATGCCGCCGCAACCCCAAGTCGCTTCCCTTACCGACCTCATTACGGAAAAAGTGCAGCAAGCGCTGGGAACTTCAACGACGGCAGAAGCAACCCGCGAGAGGCAAGCCATGTACTATGTGGCTGCTGTCCGTCTACCTCGCCGCCTTCCCCCTATCGCTAAAGGCTCCATACCGTCGGCCCCTGCCGCCGGACCGACCACGTGCGGTGCAACTCCCTGCCGCAAGGAAGACCGACGTGTGGCGAACACCAGATAATCGTCCGCTGGGCTAACACTGCGGAGAGGCCGACCACATCTACCGGCGCTGCCCCTACAAGAGGCTCGGTTTGCAAGTGTTCTCCGTCGACGCACCACGCGCCCGGCCCGGCCAGCGCCCTACTCAAATCGAAGATTACCTGTCCAACGCCAACCGAGGCCCAGCGCGCTTCAACCGTTCATCGTCACCGTACCCATCCCGATCGCAAGCCGTCGAAGCAACGGAGACTTCACGCGTGGGAGTTCTCCAAGTCGCGTAGGGGAAACTAAAAGCAGCAACTTCTGGAGGTAAAGTTGCACGATGGCAAAAAAATGAAAACCTTCCAACGACGCAACGGCTCGCCGAAGACCATGATTCCCGACATGTCCTTACCTCGACAACCAGATCCAACCCGGGCGTGACTCCCGAACACGACGAGAACAACACGACGCGACGCGTATCCGAAATGACAGATACTGCCGCTGAGAAGACGACGACGATGACGACGCATAGTGCCCGGCCGCAAACACGCACAAGCCGAGGTACGACGCTCCGACGCACCCGAAACTGGAAGAAAGCGGCGTGCGACGTCCAGTTGTCCATCGACGACGTTGACGTAGTCGCCGTCATTGAGACGGGAGCCGAATACTCCGTAATAGGCGGGTCATTCGCGCCGAAGCTGAAGAAAGACACAACAAGATGGGACGGTTCGCACATACGCACAGCAGGAGGCCATCTTCTAACGGCAAGTTTAGCGTGCACATCGCACATCACCATATAGGGCACTACGTACCGTGCTGTGTTCGTCATTTTGCATAACTGTTCCCGCGATGTAATTGTTGAAATTGACTTTTTGACGGACAACGGTGCAATAATTGATCTGCAGGCAAGGTCAATACCTTCTTCCTCTGATCACTCCACGACACCGGTACCAAACTCCGAGCACCGTGCTGCTGTAAGGATCGCCGAGAATCACGTCACCCTGCCACCCCGCGCAAGCTTGATGATCACAGTCTACTGTAAAGATGCTGCTCCGGATATTGAAGCTATTGTGGAGAGTGACCGAAGTTTGCTTCTCGACCACGGTGTCTCCGTCGCGAGAGGCATTGAGCCATTTCAACAACGCCAATGCTGCGCTTTGGTAGCTAGTTTCACTGAGGAGTAGCATTTAAACAATGGCGCTGCAATTGCGTCCTCGCAGAAAAGCAAGAAACAAGTCAAGTGATCGCGGTCGCCAAATTTCAACGCGCACACCTAGATGCTTTCAAGCTGCCGCATCCTTTTCACGCGAACCCGGCGCTGCTGCAAGAAAAAGGGGACCAATTATTGAATTTGCTGCGTCGCTTCAGCGACTGTTTTTCGTCGAACTCAAAATTACGTCAGGCACCCTTAGTGAGGCACCGAATTATAACCGACAATTGAGCCCGAACTACCCCACAGTCACCGTATTGTGTGTCTTGACATTAGCTGGACGCCATCCGGACGCAAATCGGCGACATGTTCAGCGACGACATTATACAGCCATCGAAAAGCCCGTGGACTGCTCCGGTCGTACTCGTGAAGAAAAAAGACGGCGCATTGAGATTCTGCGTCGACTACCGGTGACTAAACAAAATCACCAAAAAGAACGTGTACCCCCTGCCACGAATCAACGACGCCCTCGACCACCTCTGCCACGCAAAGTGCTTCTCATCGATGGATCTGAAGACAGGCTACTGGCAAATGGAAGTGGAGAAAGAGATCGAGAGAAGACTAAATTTATAACCCCGGGCGGTCTATAGGAGTTCAAGGTGATGCCGTTTGGGCTATGCATGGCGCCGCCAACGTTTCAGAGTCATGGACACTGTGCTAGCTCGCCTGAAGTGGCACACCTGCCTCGTATACCTCGACGACGTTGTGGTATTCGCCCGAAATTTTGACGAACACCTTGCAACGTTGGAGTCTGTACTCGAGCCTATTCACTCGTCGGGGTTAACGCTGAAGCCTGATAAGTGTCATTTCGCGTAAGAGGAGCTGAAGTTCTTGAGCAACATCGCCAACGCAGCAGGAGTCCTGCCGGACGTTGCCAAAACTTCAGCCACAGCGAACGTTCCCAGACCGAAAGACGAGAAGGGCGTGCGAAGATTTCTCGGACAGTGGGCATACTACCGGCGCTTCGTCGCAAACATGGCACGCATTGCAGAGCCACGCATTGCAAAGCACCCCTTTCAGCTGGGAAAATTCCCAAGAGGACGCATTTTGCGAGCTGCAAAAAGACCTGCAAAGCCCGCGCGTGCTCGCTCATTTAGACGAAAACGCCGAGCCAGAAATGCGCACGGACGCCAATAACATAGGCTTGGGTGCCGTAGTCGTCCAAAAGCATAGCGGTTGCGAAAAGGTAATCGCCAATACCAGCCGTGGTCTGTCAAAGAAGGAGCTAAACTACTCTGTCCCGCACCCCGGTCGACCCACCATCTCAAGACTCCAATGAAGACAGCGCGTTCTTTGGAGTCCTGACCGAGAGCGACCTAGCCGCCCGGCAGCGTGCCGACCCTGAGTTGCGCGTCTGATCGACTGCGTCGAAGAACACAACATCTCCGTGCCTAGGGCCTTCAAACGCAACTTACTAGCATGCAGCCTCAAACGCCACCCTCGTGAAGAAAAATTTCAGCCACGGAACCAGAACAAATTATTTTTTAGTCATCCCTGCAGACCTTCGTGACGAAATTTTTGACCCGTCATCCGGGCATCTCGGCACTGCACGCACCATTGTAAAAATCTAAGCAAAGTACTACTAGCCCCGCCTTACAACCGATGTGTCCCACTACATCCGGAGCTTCCGTGACTGCCAGCGACGAAAAACTCCGCCGACGAGACCCGCCGTACTTCTGTAGCCGATCGCCGTCCCATCGAGGCCCATCTAACAGATTGGAATGGACCTTTTGGGCCCGTTTTCTACGTCACGATCCGAGAACAAGTCGATTGCCTAGCGAGATACTACATAACACGCTACGCAGAGACTGCCGCTCTTCCGCGCGGCAATGCACAAAAAGTTGCAAAGTTCTTCGTAAGCCAACTTGTGCTGGCGCATGGATCCCCTGAAGTCCTAATCATGGACCGCGGGACGGCTTTCACCGCGGAGCTGATGCAAGAAATCTTACGCTAGAGCAACACGGATCACCGAACAACGATGGCGTACCACGCCCAGACGAACGGACTAACGGAACGTCTGAACAAGACCATCGCGGATGTGCTGTTTATGTACGTCAACGTTGACCATAAGACCTAGGACGAAGTCCTTCCGTATGTCACGTTTGCGTATAACATGGCTATCCAGGAAACTACGCAGATGACACCATTCGAGCTTGTCAATGGAAGACTGAAGACGAAGATGCTTGACGCCATGCCTGCGCACGTAGAAGACGAAGACCTCAACGCAGACATCCAAGGATACCTTCAACGTGCAGAGGAGACCCGGCAGCTCGCTCGAGTTCGCACAACGGACCAGCAGGTGGTGGATGCCGAACGCTACAACCTGCGACGCCGAGACGTCGAATACCATCCAGAGGATCGTGTGTGGATTTGGACTCCCATCCGACGACGCGGACTCAGTGAGAAGCTTCTGCGACGGTATTTCGGACCGTACCGATTCGACGACGCGTCAGCCAACTTACCTACGAGGTGATCCACGATGGTGATTCCGGAACATCACGACGATGCACGCGGCCCGAACTCGTCCACGTGGTTCGCTGGAAACCTTACTACGGAAGATGACGGACCTTTTTTGTTGTTTTTTTGGACGTTTTTGTACTCTAGCATTGGGTCGATGCACTCTTAGAGGGGGTTAATGCCTCAAACCATGCATTGGGTTTGTTTCTTTGGTTTGTTTTTATCGCCACGCTGCGCCGGTCTGTGTTATCTGTGTGCGAAGAAAAGCGCGTGTTCCATTCTTTCTTTCTGTGCCGCAAGTGTTAATCTCTTTTGATAGGGAGAGCGTTCCGAACTGACAACAAAAGCCTAGAATAATCTTCGGTAATCTACAGTGTTCTGGATTTAATTCGACAGTTCGGGAAACACTCGTGGCGAAAGATAAATTCCCGCGGAGCCGACGCCGTGACATTTGATTCAACGACGCTCGCCTGCGCACGTCGCTTTCTTGAGTGCTGCTTCGCCGACTCTGTATTCTTTGAGATGTTAGGGGGGCACAAGTTCACTCCAATAAACTTGTTTTCCTTCAAGGCAACTGCGCCGTCCTTGGCTTCGTGACAGTATTATCACTGAAGGACTCTGGTATTATCTTGTGAGGTGACTGCTTTTCGTGATCAAAGAAATCGCAAACGCGCGCGCCTATTATTAGGCCGAGAAACACACCAACATCACTCTGTGTCATACGCCTGTGTGTTTTGTGTCATACGCCTGTGTGTTTTTAGAAACAACACATTTTATAGTGCAGATTAATATTTGTAGTTGCACCAGTTAAGGGGGAAAGGTTTTGCCGAATCTTCTTGCAGGCCGACTTCTGCATCCAAAGCTGCGTGAGCATTCTCGTTCCACCGGGTGATAGGTCATACAAACCTCTTGGACCGAATAATGACGCCTGCTCGGAAGTGGTAAAGGCGGAGCAAAGACCTGCACGATATTCAGTTGGTATGTTGGTGGGTAGAGAAGATTGGCCTCCTTCAGAGAGGTTTGAAGATTATTAGAGTTGAGAAGAGATCGGCTGTGACTATGAAGTGAGCGGATGGGACACACGATGTCAGAAACTATTGGGATATGTTGCGTAATCGACATGCAATTATTAGTCGTCATGGAGATACCTAAGCAGCCAGATAAGATATATTTAAATCCAAAACAGTTTGCGCTACTCCCTTAAATTATCTTAGAGAGCCGGAATTTTTGCATGTCCAATTACTATCAACAATCTTTTAGTTACGAAGGCAAAACGTTTGGTGGCATGGCAGCGAGGTTTTCTGAAGCAAAATTGCTTCCGCGGAAAGCTGAGATCGCAGACAAAGTAAATCCCCAAAGCCGACTGAAACAGAGCGGCAATTCAATTGGAGAGCATTACGAGCAGCTGCGACTCGGAGAGACCCGCTGCAGCAACTGCAGCTTCCAATATCTCGTCTTCGTACTTTGAACCAGATTTTCCTTTCTTGGATGTTTCTTTTGGCTGCGCGAAGAAGGATACCGTAATAGCTGATGTCGGGCGTTTTCTGGAAAGGGAAGCAGACATCATAGGCCAAGCCTAAAGCTCAATTGTCCATATCTGAAGAGAGATAAGGGGAGGTGGGTTATTTGTGTCGGTGGTACGACAACAAACAGACGGGGTACCAGCCTCAGAGAAAGTGAGAGGCTAAGACTCACCACAGGAGCAGAAGGTGGGGCGTATCTTCTTCTTCTTCACCTTAATAAAGGGTCTCGTACGCACAGAGGGTGAGGATGGACCAGGGTTTGTAAAGCGCGGTTATTCAGTTATTGGAACCGTGAAGCGCTAGGACACAGGGAGAAGCGAGTGGGAGAGACAAGGCGCTACTACCAAGTTTTATTAGCAGACGAAAACACATATAAGGGGAGCGCTTCAAGGTTCCGTCATGTCATACCAACAGGCCCAAAGCAGCACCCTCGTGAACTATATTCAGTTAAGTATCATAATGGTAAATACGGAAGTGCAATAACACAAAATCCAACATAAAGAGATTTACTCTGTAGGTGCAGGGTTTACGGGATGAAATGGTTGCTTCACATCTCCCAGTATTATTTCTTTCACTTCTTCATCTGTTAAAGGGGCACTGACACAAAATTTTGAAGGCGAGATAACGTCGGAGATAGATTGGTGGGAACACATATACATCATCTGCAAAATATCCGCGGCGAATACAGCCTAGAAAATATTTAAAATCAATTTTGAAGTGTGCGAAACGCAACCGAGCAGCCAGCAGAGGACCACGCGCAATTGTAAATAAACAACATCCAAACACGTCACGAGTTTGTGTTTGCCGATTCCGCACTACCGGCGTTTTACGCGGGCTCGCCCGGCTCGCCGCTCCAATCGGAGGGCCGGAGGGCGGAGCTTCTGCTCTCGAGAACGAACGACCCGATCGTTGGCGGCGGAGGCGCCGTGATTTCGTCAGCTAATCGGGCAGCTGGCCGCGACCAAAGTTCTACAGCGATTCCAGGCACTCTGTTTCTATTACTGTTTATTACCATTGGATGCGAAAACGCGCCGGAGGCACGAAAAGCCCACTGAGCTAGCCGCACGGTCGCTGTGCAGGCGGCGGCCACGGCCGCGAAGTGGCCCAGGCCGGCGCAGGTAGCTCGAGTGATAGCTTGTTACCGCTGCACGAAATTGTCACCAAGTCCCGACCATAGTGGCTTACATGAGAAAGGAGTTAATGATGCGATGGCGGGTTGCATTAAAAATTGTCATCTGCACCGCTTACGAGAGCGGCACTCGAATATCCGCCGCAGTGCTAAGCCGAACACATCTGTAGGCGGACCTGTAGGCAGACCGGCCGGCTGCTCCCAGCGCGCGTCTTGCCACCCACCGTCTCGAGCGTCGCGCGTCGTTCTTTAGCCGCGGTAGCATTTGCACTCGCAGCGCCTGCGTCACATCCACGGTCGCTTTTTAATTAAGCGCCTCACGAGATCAGTACTTGGGGGCATTCGCAGAAACTGCCGTCGATGCGGATTCGACAGTGCTACGGCGGCTCTGCTCTGTGATATCCCTCCGACGGTCACGTGGTCAGCTTTGTTCACACAAAATCCACAATATCCATCGTTTCGCGGCACTCGCTGAAACCGAAACTGCGACTGGCCGCATTTAAAATCCCTCTAATTAAACAACCGTCGCACGCTGAAGCAAATGAGGTTTCTACAGGTTATAAGTAGGTCACTAGCTACTTATCGCAACGAAAAAAACAAGATGCTAAATTTTTGTGTCAGTGCCCCTTTAAGCTTGCCGTCAACGTCTAAGAGATTTTTCGGGGATCTCTGAAGCGCCCTCAGAATCCTTGATGAGCCAGACCCTAAGTACAAAAAAAACCTGGATTGGGCTCATTTTCGATACAAAAGACGATCCGCCCACACGTTTGCAGGACATTATCTGACCTATTTTGTTGCAAGCGCGTTTCTAGGGGAAAGTTGCCGACTTCTCCCGGTCCCTGCCGGCTTAGGTGAATCAGTTGCAGTTTGAAAATTAGGCTCATTTTGAGGAAAACTCCTCATTCGGAGAAAATATCACGTTGTGCAGGCATGATGCACATGTCTGAAAATTTATCCTGTTGTGGGGGAAGAATTTAATGGCCTATTGATGGCCGCCTAGTTGCACGATTGCGGTTTACCAAACGCTTCGATACGCAGCGCCTTACGTAACGTTCGTCTTCGCGCAATACAGAAGAATAATTAACATGTTCATAGGCTACCCCCCGAACCTAAAGCATACCAAATCATCATTTAATACAAAAACAACGCGAAGAATTCAGGCATTCCACCATAAAAAAACGAATTGAGTTTAGAAAAATTGGAATAAAAAAAAATTAAGTAGATCCGCTGAGGCTCGCGCCGAGGCTGTCAGTGCAAGTATTCAGGACTTTACCTCGAGACCACGGAGCCCGAACGACGGCATTCTTTTACCAGAAGCTTAACCCTTTCGTCCCTGACGTCCCATATTTAGGACATGAACCAAAAGATTTCTTGCAATTTGAGGACAAAACCAGGAGAGCTAGTTACCTGGGAAATAGCTTTTCAAGAATGCCTCTATCGATATATATCACAATTGTTCGTTTTTTCGGGAGAAGGATATCACGGTCGTTAGCTAAAAAGGGGAAGGCTTTGCAGGAAGGCCAAATTGACGTCAGGATGGCCTAAGTACCCAAGAACTAGTTGATGACATTGCTGTAAATACAAAAATACTTGCAGCACCAGCCCAATTTTTTGTATGTTGGCTCACTGCTTTGAAATTTTTGAAAAAACCGCAAACAAAAATTCTGCTGTAAATTTAAATTTTAATTGCCTGATGACCTAATTAGGTATCATGCTTGTAAGTCACTAATAACTTGCATCACAAGCCTAAATGGTACAAATAATATTGAAAACATAGAGAAAAAATAGTTTACCCGTAGGAAGAAAAAAATCAGGGTTGAAAACACGCGTTTAAAGCAGGGTTGAAAGCGCTGGCACGCGTAGTGACATCACACATGTTTCATGGGGCGCTGTGTGGCGAGGCGTTTGCACACAAGCGTCCGGGTTGAGGTTTCCGAACAGAGGAATTCGTCTGCAGCTGTGTGAACGTGGACCCTTCCTCCAAAGTTAGCTCCGGGTAAGGCGGTGCCAGCATCCTCCTACTATTTCTATAATATTTGGTGATACCCTGAGAGGTATCGTGCCTGTCCTTCGTCTCGGTCCACCACTCTGCGGACGGTTCCACTGCTGCCGCGCGGCCAGCTAATCGTCGCGTGACTACGTTCGCCGTAGAAATTCACTGGTGACCCCGGTTGTCATGAACCACATACCGCCAGAACTCTATACGGACGACATGTGCGTGTTGTGTAACAATGCTAGGGCCTCGACTGCCCACTTACTGTGGACTGTGAAGTGCGACCTAACGAGGCGGCAACCAGGACAGACCTATCACCGTGGATCCAAAAAGCAGTGCGCAGTTATGACAAGGACACCCAACTCTCAGGCATCCGGCAGGTCCTGGCGACCCTCGAAAAGCAGCACCGGAGCGAAAGCGGGGGGGGGGGGGGGGGGGGAAGGAGGGGGGGGCGACGCCCTCCCTTACGGGGCAGCGGCGTCCAACCTCGTAGCGAGATGCGAAGGGATGTCCGAGTAGGGGTGACTTCGGGATCGACGAGGGGCTACATCCGGGCGTAGTGTACGCACTGTGTCTGTTGCAGTCATTCAACAAAGTCTTTCTTCCTTCCTTCCTTCCGAACAGAGGAATCGATCGCCGTATCAAAAAAAAAAAAACTCCAACAGAAGGAGAAAAAGCCAGTGCAATATTTTGGCGGGCGCTTCAACGGAATATTCAAACCCGCCGACAAAGGTGGCGCGATTGTAATTATGAATAAGCAGGACTAAATTTCCGCGGTAGAAAGATAGCTAAGCAATACTTCCTTCGACACGCCATCAGGCAGCGATCACACTCACCATTTTGGGAATAAGGCAACCAGACGTTAGTGATGCTTGTTAAATACAAAAAAAATCACAGAAAGAAGTGCAGCATTACTTCAAATTGTAAGGTCTGTTCCTAGACATTTTTTTATGTTACCGAAAATACATACAGCAGGGGAACCAGGCCGAGCCATCACTGCCGGTATAGTGACTCTAATTAAAACGATCTGCAGTTTTATTGATAGCCTAATCAAAGGCATTTCAGCCACACTGCCCTGCAATGGCAAAGATACAAAGCACTTTATGGCTAATAATATGAATAACGTTATACTGAAAGATAACCTGCTAGTCACACTCGACGTCCCCTCTTTATATACAAACATTACCACTCGAACGGCGTCAAATCTGTCAAGCAGGCGTAGGATAATGCAGCCAAAGGCAACACATTTTATTGTGAAATCTTTGGCCTACTTCTGTAGTTTGTCTTGGAGCTACACAACTTTTAGTTCACCAAAACACACTGCATGTAATTCAAGGGACATTTTGGTAACAAAAGTGTCACCCAACTATGCTACTATAATAAATGCAAATTAGCCTCAGTTTTCAAGGCGCGCATAGTTTCTCCCTATTATTGGAGGATCAGTGACTATGTTTTCGTATTTGGCGTCAAGGGGAACAGAAACTAAAAAAAAAACAGAACTCAAAAACACAGCTCACGAGAACATTTCATGATCCCATACATATTCCGCATCTGCAATTAACTTCACGTTATTTCCGTAAAAATATCGAACAATACGTTTTTGATGTCGGTGTATAAAAAGCGAACTCCCCGACGTCAATTCTGGAATTTTAAGAGCAGCAGCGCTAAACTTTGTTAATTCAGCATTCTTCACAGTCAGTCTGCGTTTTAGGAGAATATGTATCGTCCCGGCTGTTTGTGCCTCTAACTGTCTAAAACTAACAAATGACCCAACGCGAAAACAGCTTCTACTGTTTGTCGATAATGATTCAAATAGGATGTCTCAACAACAGGACTACGGCCACCTTTTAAAAAAATCTAAAGCTGAATCCTTGAGCACTATACCAAAATTCATTCTTCCCTCTTAACTTGAACAGTATTCTCATAAAGCACGACGACAACTTTCATGAAAGAGGCCCGTTGAGAAGTGTTTTCCTTGTGCCTGGCCGCGTAGTGCACAGACGAGCGAGGAACATTAAACATATTGTAACGTTATCTGCGTTCACAATAAAGGCAGCTTAAAGGCAGGGGGCGTTGCAACAACAGTAGGTATGGACTTTGCCTAGTGATGAGTAGAGCGTTTCTCGCCAGCAGCGCCATATTTTTTTTTCTTATAAGAGGCGACTTTGACGGTGAGAGCGCAAACAGTTTCTACCGTTTTGATTAAACCATATGCCCCGTCTAGTGTTTTAGTCAAACTGAGAATCCCTTTACGAAGGGAAGTAATAACCAAGCAGCACACAAAGCCCTTACCATATTTTCCCCTAGCTAGACACGTGAATAATCCCGGCTACCTCTTCCCCACATTCACAGCCACGGCGTTCCAATCTAACTTCAAATCACATAATATCCCTGAAGCGCCTGAATCTACTTCATACTCAAGGTCACGATGTGAGATAAGTTACAACGTGCCCGAAGTGAACATTGTATTTAGCGGCATAAATGAAAACACAGGCTGGTTGTCTTGCTTGTCCAGTCATGCACCGGAACAACTGATGCAGCGAGCAAATTAAAAACCTTGTTCTGAAAGAAAAGTATTTTTGCGTATAGTTGCTGAGCCTTATAGGTGCGAATGTGAATAAAGGTCACTATTGTACCCACCTTTACTTGTTGACTCATTAACTTTGTCCTGAGAGAAAGCAGCACTTCATGTGCATAGTTGCTGCCCATTAGAGGTATGAATGTATATAAAATGCACCTTTTGATCTTGCTGGACTGATTGTCGCGTAACGTTGACCACCTGTTTTTATACTTATGTTTTTCCTTCCTCCTTTTTTCTTTGGTTTCTTCAGTGATAGCTGCAAATATGTATGATTTTCTACCAATGCTCCACGAGAGCCCCATGGGGCACTTATATTTTTTTACGTGTCAAAGCCCTATTTTCTTTTTTATTTTGATTTATCTCGTTAGTTTTGAGCTCCCACTTGCATTGCTGATGAAGGGTTGCTCCCCTTCTACATGCACTCCGTGGACATCTATTGTTTGCAGATGAAAATATGCCTCCGCTATGCAAGTTCGTGGGAAATTAGGCGTCATTTGGTTCTTTTATAAATTTTTTATCTTCATTCTCCCGCAGGATTCCTCCTTTTCCCCGGCGTGCGTCCTTAGTGTCCTGTCGGGTGTCGCTGTACGTCAGTACGTCCTGCAGGAAAGCCAACTTTCTCTCACGATAAAGCTGAAGGATCGTGGGTGAAGTGAAAGAAAAAAAAACGCTTCCCATAGCCGGAATCGAAGCTGGGTTCCTCGCGTTATGAAGCCTGCGACTGTCCTATCGCTTTATTTTAACATGATCGAAGTGAACGCCGAGCAGCAGGTACCGATTCACGTCGTGCACCCCAAACCCAAATGTCAGGCCTACGGAGTGCACACCCGCGAGTTGCTGTGGATGTTCCAGAAAAGTAAACTTCCTTGCATGCGAAAATGAAATGGTGAAATGCCAAAGTAAAGATGCTGCAACCAAAGTCAAAGCGTCAAACATCAACGGGCAAATTAATGACACTCGAAGTTCAAGCTCCAATCATCAAAGTGCTAACTGCCGGACAGGTAAGGTCCAAACTCAGAAGACAGCAAACGAACCCCTCAGGAGCAAGCTGAGCGTCCCCTACCCATCGTCGTCGCACAATGTGAAATGCTCAAACTTGCTTTAAAATTCAAACTGGTTCGACCACGTGGCATTGTCAGAATCAGATAGACGTCGACTTTATAACGCAAAGTTTCCAGGGTTGATTCCGACAACGCGAAGCGTTTTCTTCTTGTGTCATCATCACCATCCTCGAGGGTCCTCCGATTGTGCAAAGTTGGCTATCCTCCAGTACGTTTTAGGCTACGGCAGCGCCACCAGTGAGACCAAGGAAGCTTCGCTTGAAAGCACCGGGCGGCCGAGATTCAGCCCCGAATATTGCCGCACGCACACACTATGCCCTAGCATCCGACGTGATGTCAATCAGCTTTTATAAAACTTCAGCAAGCGAGAGAAATAAAAAAGACACAAAAAACATCAACGCAACAGGCAACTCACACAGGAAGATTGTGTCGAGCCACATAAAAACCACACAGCCTTGTACGCCTGCATCTGGTATTTTGCACAAGAGGCAGACTATTTGAGAGATTCTGAAGTATTCTGTGTTCACGGCGAACAAGAAGACGTCGTGATATATGCACTTGGAAAGGATAAAAATCCAGTTCTAAATCCGTCTTTGCCCTTCTAATCTTCGATTTTCTCCACATATGGCGTTGAATGCATCTGTTGCGTATATATGATTGCGTTACTTATTAGGAGCAAGAAAGTTCGTGAAATATTTAGCCACAATATCTATAGATGCAGTTTCTCGTTTTTAAAATTCCGCACCTAATAGGTGACCGCAATTTCAAGCGTTCGCCAAGTTAGAAGTTCTTTTAAAAACCGATGTATCGCTCCTAAATTATTAGAACTAGAAAACGTATGTTAACATTGTCTTAGGCAATGAATGCAAGGCTGATAGGCAAAATAGGTGAGGTGTTTTCAGTAAAAACACAAAAAGGAACGCGTAACAAGTTCATACTTACGGGCATAAGACAAGCAGAATGAGCCAACCAGTTTCCAGGATACTTCACTTTTGTCTTCGTGGTAGCGTTTCCCACTACAACAATAGTGGCGGGAAATCCCGCATCCGAGACCAAGAAAGCTTGTTCAGGTGAAAAACCCAAGCTAAAAATAAACAATTCACATACGCGTGATGAACATTTTATTATATAAAGGTTTTATTAGTTATCACAAACCGAAAGTTGATATTTGCAAAACTGAGTAGCCCTCATTAAACTAGAAGCAATTGAAACACACCAAAAATAATTTCAGGATATTTTTATTGGTCATCATATTTTAACCGTCCCTTGCGAAATTGAGGATAGGCAGATTGCGGAAACCTTACTGCGGATCTTGATGCCCGCTACATGGCGGTGTTTTAGCTTATTCTACCCATTCTACACCGTGAAACTGTAATTAGCGTTCCATCTGTTCGGGGTGACGTTTGCTCAGTTTGGCGAAGGTGCTAAGTGTTTCTTAATTCTGTTATAAGCTTAACTATTGGCATTCTGTTACTGTCAATCCGAGTGTGCATTTGTTTTACCTTTTTGGCGTTGCACTCTCAGCGTCTGTAATTCGTAGCAAGTATATCACGTTATGGTAAGCACCAAGACACTTTGCGATCATTGGGTCCCAAACCGCTTACAATTGAGGTTTCCAGAGCAACTAGTTTGGCAGCCATGCGAACGGAACGCCACCATCGCTTCAGTTTTCTTTGCTTGCTGTCCGCCGCTCTTTGTTCTTCTTTCGTTCTGTGCTTGTTTATTGACTGCAAAAGGTCGTCAATATGGCCTTTCTATTGCTTGCATCAAGCATACTCTGTTAAAAAATATTGGGTAGGCAAACTTTTATGAGGTGAAAGCGCTTTTTTGTAGCCGTTTTTCGTAACGTCTGCTAACACTGTTTTAGTGACCAAATTCGCAGTTTGTGAACCGACAAAAGAATTCAACCTAGTGTGGAACTTTGCTGAAGCGTCTATGAACGAGCGATTATAATGATCATTGGATTTTTTCGCGCAAGTCCATCAAAGTGACAAGAGCTCCAAATCTGAATATATTATGCAATAACGTGGAATGGCAGTAAGTGGGTGGTTAGAAATTTCAATAAAATATGGCTGCTGCACAGGGTCGCGACGAAGAACAAGAGTGCTAAAAAGATAAACAAGGTGACTGGTGTGCAGGAACAGGTGTAAGACTATGGATGTTATGAGGTGAGGTGTAAAAGTGAAGCTCTGAGCTAATATTAAGGATGCGCTTAACAAAAAACATGCCATCGTCTTCTAAAAATATGATGGATGTGATAAACTATGTTGTCTGTAAAGTTCTCTCATGTGTTTGCGTCATCTAATGTCGAATGTCTTGCATTGAAAAAGGATGTGCATCACGAATAGACCCTCACCACACCTGCTACACAGGGGTCTTGAGATCCAGTGAGCAGGTGGGAGTGTGTTATACGTGTGTGGGTTACTTGTAACCTAGGTAAGGTAACTTCAATGAGTCTTGTGTGAGGCAGTAGTGTATTGTCCCAAGTGCGGTCATGTTACGTCTAGTTTGTTTGTCTGCTTGCTTGAGTGAGTTTGCCATGCTTTATGAAGTTATCGTCTCATGTGTGGCTTGAGGTCTGTTTAAAGCAGTGTTGTTATGTCCACTGTGTTTCGGAGTGCAGCAGTGAGTTTTTCAAGCTTATTTCCGGAGATACCAGAGTCACGGCCGCTCGATGGAAACTAGGTTTCCATCGAGCGGCCGTGCCAGAGCACGGCCGCTCGATGGAAACTAGGTCCGGCCTGCCCATTCACGCGCCGCCAATGGGCAGGCGCGTGAAAGCGGAGTTGTCAGTTGCCGCCGCTACTTTCGGCGGGGGCGCCACACATCGGTGACGGCTCCCGCGTCCCTTGCTTCACGGCGCCCTAAGGAATATCGACGATCATCGTTCCTTTAAATGTAATTCACTCGCGTTATAACACACCTATCTGTAAAATAATAACACCACGATTTACGGCAAAGATATGTCTTCAATGTCTAAGAATTTCATCTGTTTGATGGCGGTAATTCTTGTTCGCTGTTTAAAAAGACGAGTGCGATGCGGCCGCTCCCGCAACCCCGTTCTCGCGATGTTGGGGAATATGACCGTCCAACATGTTACAATGCTAATTCGGTTTAAACACTGCAGCCCGTTTGTGCTGGAAAATAAAGATCCATTACTGCTGCCATTCACCATGCTAATTGAAGGACAATTTTAAAACGGTCGTGTTTTAACCTTGCCAAACACAGGCTGAGCAGCCCCAGGGCTGTCTCACGTTTGAATTCAGGCACGGTAATTTTACTCCGAAGCAAATGTCCCCAAAATGCAGAGAAATTGTAGAAGGTCACATTTATTAGTAAACCGGATATTTACTCGTTAAACAGGGTTGTAAAATGCTTAGATGCACTGCGCACCTGATTGCTTTGCGTGAGAGGAACACCTAGCTGTGTACTCTCAGTAATGGGTTTGTGATTTGCTTTTGTTCTTTCCGTATTTCGTTTGAATCGTGGTTTGATTTCGCATGTGCGGTCGAGTTTCCCGTATGTGTGAAGCTAGCGTTGTACAGCTAGGCTGCTTGAGTGGATATTCATAGATTTAATAAAAACTGCTTGGCAGTGAGAACTTTTGTATATTTACGTGATTCTATGTTGTAGAGCGTTTACGCTGCTTGTCGTTTTTCATTATGAACAGCACAGAATAAGCTCAGCTTTTTAATAATCTGTACACGTTAACTTCCGTAGGGTGGAATCGGAATTAACGCGGGCAAGCAACACGGTTGGAAGGATTAATACGGCTTGCAGCATCGCGTGTCGGCGACGGGCGATGGCATGGAAGCGCAGTTTACGGGTGCCGCTTGTACTCGAGGTGGTGTGCTACGTATCGGCGCACACACCGGTTTGGGCGCGAAAAGAAGCAGCGGCGGGAATGTTGAAGCTCGCGTGAGCGTTTTGAGCTTTTCGTTTCGCTGAATTCCTCGCACTGCGCGTGTAATATAGCGTACTAGTGTGCTCCTGGTTATGAAATGCCCAAAACTACTGCGTGCCGCGCTGAAAGTCAAATTCCTCGAAAACCCCGGACGTCTGCAACCACGAGTTCCCTGCCAAAGAGCGACTCCGAGACGCCTGCTTGCACATCTCCCGTCAAGGGATCAACAAGGGCAGCCAATGGAAGCCAAACTCCAGATCGGTCGTTTGCTCGCTGCACTTCAAAGAGGATGACTACACAGGGGGATTGAAGCGCAAGTTGTTGCCAACAGCTGTGTCGGCAAGATTTCCGTCGTACCCAATGTACATGCAGCCGGGAAGCCCAAAAAGGAGGAGGGCGCTTGTTCGGCCGCTGCTCGAGGCGTGTGCGTCAGCATCTCAGGTACACTATCAAGGTCAAGTGAGCACAATGGTTGCGAAAAATGAAACGATTAAGTATTCAATTCTGGGCCTAACGGTTAATGAAGAAAGAGGTCAACCGCACTCACCGACAGAGGCAGACCCAATCCTGTATGCTCTCACGGACACGTAATCATGCGGCCAACGTAATTTTGAGACTCGAGAATGCCAGACTTCGTTCGATCTGCCAGGCTTTTTCGATAACACCAATAGAAATGCCCTCCGCCTTAAAATAAAAGCAAACAGACTAAGCGAAAAACTACAAGAACTGCAAAAACGCTGCGACGAATTTCGCGAACGAGTGAAGAAGTTCGAGGAGGATCGCGCTGTAAAGGCAGTTCGGCACCGCGGACAAATTTGTAAGCTCCTTTCAAACACCGTATTCCCACACCTCACAGACTGTCCGCTGATGTGGTGCGCCAGCAACAGGGACCCGTGCCACTGTCATGAGCTGTGCGAAATGTTCTTGAAAAAGCTATTGAAACGGCTTCTTGCCAACTGGGCTGGCGACGTTAATAGCTCCTTGGAGAATCTACTGAAGCTTTCGTGAAAACATTTCTCGCCGAAGGTTTTCCGCTTGTAAAGATGATTGCCGGTGAACCTTACGCAAAGAGGACTTACATATTTTCTGATAAACCCAATAAATCCCCCTTTAAATGTTGTATTAAATTTACCTTTTTATGTCCCACCGACTTAATATAGTTTAATTTACCTTCCAACTGTATATTACGTTTGCAACTAGTGTAAATTAAAGAACGACTGCCGCAGTTTTACAGCATTTCAAGTACTCATTTCCGTGTTTTGGTGGTTCCCATGTAAATAGTGTTCTTGTTGCAATAAATCAGTTCATAGTTGCGTTCGCTCTGTCCACTTCATTCGTGTGTGCTTCGTAATTTTGGTACTCTGTAACCTAACGCGCAGTCTAACAATATTTACAAAGCAAATGAACCAATGCACCCTAAAAGGTATTAATATTATTCCAGTTTTCTATGAAAACGCAGTTAAAGCAAGGTGTGAAAATATCCAGTCATATTTGTCAATCCCGCATTGAGAAATGGGCGTGTAAGACACAGCATGAAACGTTTATGCGATTTTTACGTATGCGCAAGTTATAAGCTGCTATGTAATAAACAGAAATGCGGTTGCTCAGACTAGCTTGCCGCGCCAAATATTATTCCTGAAAGCCTTTGTAATGTCTTCAGAAACAAATCCACCTATTGCGCTCGACGTTAGCAATGCGCCACCTGCGAACGTCGCATGCGGCGCGCTAAAGGAAAACAAATGCAGCGCTGTGCCTGCTTCGGAAATACTAGTTAGTCCGTGACGCCTACATTATGAGTTTCCGTCTCATGTATCACCACATATTATTATACATTATGAAGATGCTGACTTCGGCTGTCGGTGCCGCCAGGAACAACTTACACCGCATTGAAACCGTGACCGCGGCCGGCAGCCGCCGCTCTTCTTTCACCGATCATTAGCGCCACGACTGACGCTGCGGCGGAAAGGGAAACTAACGCCGTCACCGGCGGAGAGGCGCGTTCGGCAGGCCGGACCTAGTTTCCATCGAGCGGCCGTGCCAGAGTGAACTGGTACCCAGCCCACAGTCACTTTGAGATCTGATGCATATGCGGACATAATGGTCTTAGAAAAGGACATATGGTGAAGTTTTTCGAAAACTTTATAGATGATAATGCACAAACCGCACTGAGAGAATCCGTAGAAATGATGTATTGTGGCATTTACAGCCATGATTCGGCGTGTACTCAAGTTCGGTTCATGTGTAACACAAGACACAGCAGAGGAAGGAACATTCTGCTATAAATCTTGCACTTGATATTTTCCCCGCAAAAGCAGAAAGTGCTGCAGAATAGAAGTTCTTGGGACTCGATGTTTATCAGGGTTTGTATTAGGGAAAGTTGGCATATTTTTAACAAAACAGCGCGATGCACGGGACAAAGAGAAAAGAAGACGACACCAAGCGCCTTTGTCGTCTTCTCTTCCCTTTGTCCAGTGGATCGAGCTATTTCGTTAAATTATATTGATGTGTATATTTTTTTTACCCAGGACAAGTTGCACGACACGGGGCGGAGCTACCATGGTGGCAAAAGATTTATAATAGACGTCATAAAAGGCCCCAGAAGAGAGCCACCCAGTTCATCAAGTTCATCGTTTACTCTTTACGAAAAGGAAGGAGAAATGAATAGATGATTTAAGAAGTCCTGGTACATTGAGTGGTGTTGGAAGCTCCATTTAGCACAATCGACATAAAGGCTTTGGAAAGGGCTTTTCCTGAAAGATCCACACGCAAGAGGGAGCCCCAGGTGCACAACTGGGGGGTGTAACAGTTTGAATGCGGGTGTAGCGGAAGCTGCTCAGCACCACCGCATTCTTTTCTATCCCGTCAGCAGCCGGCCGTAGACAGCGCGCCTACTCGTGGCGCCAGCGCCTCGCCCTCCGTGTAGGGGGAACAACTTGTTGTCGGGGCCGGCTCCCGGGATTAGCCCTGGCGGCATGCTACGTCTGCTCGCTCGGGGGCCCCCCTTTTCCCTTTTCTCTTTTCTCTTTCTCTTTTAGAAGAACGCGGGGGTGCCTCCTTCTCTCCCTCGTCGGGGGGAACTCTCTCCCTCGTCGGGGGGAACTCTCTGCACTCGGACGTAAGGAAAATAAACAGTTTGTCTTGCAACTCCAAACCACCCGCACGTCTCCTTTCTCGCTTCATCCGGCAGCCGACATTCCCGGCTGCTACAAAATTGGTGACCCGAACGCTTCAACGAACACGCCGCGATGAGCTCCGACGACAACGCTGCTGCCTCCACGCCTGCGGTCATCGCCACAGAACTGAAGCTACCAAATTTTTGGCCGAAAAATCCAAGAGTTTGGTTCAGCCAAGTGGAGCCCCGTTTTCAGCTCCGGCACATCACCTCGCAGTCAACAAAATACCTTCACGTCGTCGCAGCCCTGCCCCCCGAAATCGCCGACGCTATCGACGACATCTTGGTTTCACCCCCCGCGCAAGAAGAATACGACACCCTCAAAAAGACGGTGCTGGACCGCCTCGAGGCGCCTGAAGAAAGCAGATTGCAGCAGCTCTTGTGTCGCGAAGAGCTGGGCGACCAACGACCTTCCCAACTGCTGCACCGTATGCGGCAACTACTCGGTGTGCACGCGCGTCAGGACGGCCAGCTCCCACTTCGTGAACTTTTCCTGCAACGGCTGCCCCAGTCGGTGCGCGTGGTTCTCGCGGGTTCAAATGAGACGTCCCTTGATCGACTAGCGCAACGTGCCGATCGCATCACGGAATACTCAACTCCAACCTTTGCGCCCATAGCTGCTGCAAGAACACATGAGCAACCAGATCGACTGTCGCGCCTTGAGGAGAAACTGCAACACCTTACCGAGACCATGCAGAAACTTGTGCTATCTGGCGCTCCCCAACAGGACGAGCAACAACGCAACCGATCCCCTTCAAGACACCCAAGCTCTTCCCAGAGAAGCCAGGCACGAGATAGTCAGGACGGAGTTTGCTGGTACCGCCGTCGTTTTGGCACGGGTGCTAGCCGCTGCACTCAACCTTGCTCGTTTCCGGGAAACGCTCCGGCCAGTCGTTAACGGCGGCTTACGACATCGGCCCTCCACCCAGCCGCCTGTTCTTCGTAGTCGACCGCGTAAGCAACTCGCGCCTGCTAGTCGACACGGGAGCCGAAATCTCTATTGTCCCGGCAACCCCCGAGGATCGCCGACGTAGCAAGAACACATCGTCGCTGCAGGCAGTGAACAACACTGCCATCGCTACGTACGGCTTCCGCTCGCTGACAATAGACGTCGGACTCAGGCGCCTGTTTCGCTGGGTCTTCGTGGTGGCGGATGTTAATTTCGCCATACTCGGAGCAGACTTTCTCAGCCACTTCAACCTGGATGTGAGCGTACGTGACCGTTGCCTCAAGGATAACAACACATCCCTCAAAGTACGTGGTTTGGAGTCAAACATCTGCTCATCTGGCATCTGCGCCTTCCAGCCAGTATCAGCCTACCACCACGTCCTGGCCGAATTCCCCTCGCTCACCAAGCCCCGCAACACGGAACAGCCGGTGAAACATAACGTGACTCACCACATCGTCACCACCGGGCCGCCAGTCACCGCCCGGCCACGACGGCTGTCCAGCAAAAGGCTTCAAGCGGCACGCAGGGAGTTCGAGCATATGCTGCAGCTGGGAATTGTTCGCCCTTCGTCTAGCAACCATTCATCGCCGCTACACATGGTGCCTAAGGACGACGATTGGCGCCCGTGTGGTGATTACAGAGCCTTGAACGCATCGACAACGCCGGACCAGTATCCTCTGCCACACATTCACGATTTCAGCGCGCGGCTGGCAGGTACGAAAATATACAGCAAGATCGACCTCGTAGCGGCATACCACCAAATCCCCGTCGAACCGCAGGACATACCAAAAACAGCCATAACAACTCCGTTCGGCCTGTTTGAGTTTGTCCGCATGCC
Source organism: Haemaphysalis longicornis (assembly GCF_048455015.1). NCBI lineage: Eukaryota > Metazoa > Arthropoda > Arachnida > Ixodida > Ixodidae > Haemaphysalis > Haemaphysalis longicornis. Next base: position 61,879,983 of record NW_027526245.1, on the reverse strand, counting down.
CTACGGCTTGAAAAATGCCGCAGAGACCTTTCAAAGGTTCATGGATGAGGTCACCCGGGGTCTTCCTTTCATCTTTGTCTACCTGGATGACATTTTGGTGGCCAGCAGAACGCCTGCGGAGCACGAAGAGCACCTCCGCAAGCTCTTTCAGCGTCTGGATGAGCACGGTCTGGTGTTGAAACCTCAAAAGTGCGTGTTTGGAGTAGAGGCGCTCAACTTCCCCGGCCACCACATCACTGCTGAAGGCATTATGCCATTGGAATCGAGGGTGGAATCCGTCAAGAAGTTTCCAGCTCCGACATCTTTTCGCAAGCTGAGAGAGTTCCTCGGGCTCTTAAACTTCCACCGGCGGTTCATTCCGTCTTGTGCTCGAGTGCTCCAGCCATTGACCGACCTGCTGCGCCGAGACGACCAAAAGGCACCAGAATTTTGTTGGTCTGACGAACACCAGAACGCTTTCCAGAAAGCTAAGGACGAGCTAGCCGCGGCTACCCTCCTCATTCATCCACGGCCTGAAGCTCCTACACGCCTCATGGTGGACGCTTCCTCCACATCGGTCGGAGCAGTGCTGCAGCAACAGGAGGGCGCCCAGTGGAAGCCACTGGGCTTCTTTTCGAAACGTCTGAAGCCTGCAGAAGCACGGTACAGCACTTTTGGAAGGGAGATGCTCGCAATCTATTGTTCCATTAAGCATTTCCGCTACTTCCTCGAAGGCCGTGAGTTCTACATCTTGACAGACCACAAGCCCCTCACCTACGTATTCAACAACAACAGTTCCTCCTACTCAGAACGAGAAATCCGTCAGCTCTCATTCATCTCCGAGTTTTCTACAGACATCCGCCACGTTCCCGGGGTCGAAAACGAAGCAGCTGACGCCTTGTCTCGCGTCAACGCTTCCGGCACAGAAGTCCTGGACTTCGAAGCTATGGCCGCAGCTCAGCGGGACGACCCCGAGTTGACAAGACTGAAAGGAGGGGGATCTTCACTCGTGCTCTCGGAGGTTGCACTTCCCTACGTCCAGAGCACGATAACCTGCGATACCTCCCAGGCAGCACCACGACCTTTCGTCCCACTGAATTTTCGCCGAGTGGTATTCAACACTTTCCACTCAATCAGCCACCCAGGTGTCCGCGCCACCCAGCGGCTGATAACGCAACGCTTCGTTTGGCCCGGAGTCAACGCGGACGTGCGACGTTGGGCTCGGACATGTGAAACGTGTCAGCAAGTGAAGGTGACTCGCCACAATCGGGCTGCACTACAGGAATTTCGGACTCCTGAGTCGCGGTTTGACCACGTTCACCTCGACCTCGTGGGACCACTACCGCCCTGCCAAGGATTTAGGTACCTGCTCACATGCATCGACAGGTACAGCCGGTGGCCCGAAGCTATACCAATTGCGGACATATCAGCTGAGACCGTCGCGCAGGCCTTCATTCAAACCTGGGTGTCGCGCTTTGGCTGCCCCGCCCGCATAACAACTGACCGGGGACGGCAATTCCAGAGCAACCTTTTTTCCGCACTTTCAACGCTCCTCGGCACGAAGCTGCAGCATACTACCGCCTACCACCCCGCCAGCAACGGAATGGTTGAGCGCTTCCACCGGCAACTCAAAGCCGCACTGGCAGCGAAACTTGACCGCCAGCACTGGGTGGAGAAGCTCCCGCTCGTTCTTCTTGGACTACGCTCAACGGTGAAGGAAGACCTCGGCTTCAGCGCAGCGGAAATGGTCTACGGCTCAACAGTGCGCCTCCCGGGAGAATTCTTCTCCGACCAGACACCTTCCGCCCCAACAGCCTCCGATCACATCGAGAAGCTGCGCGCATGGCTTGCGCAACTCAGGCCTACAGCACCTCGCATCGCCCGCAACAGGAAAGTTTTCACTTTTCCTGACATGGACTCCGCTACCCATGTGTTCGTGCGACACGACGCAACGAAGCCGCCCCTTACTCCGCCGTACGATGGCCCATTCAAAGTTTTGGGACGTACTAACAAAACCATCACAATCGACGTGCGGGGGAAACGAGAAGTCGTCGCCGTTGACCGCGCCAAGCCTGCTCATATTGAGGTTTCCATTCAAGCAGCCTCTCACGTACGATTTCACTGCTAACCATTGGACTCTGACCTTTCGCTATTCAGCCCGTAACTGCTGTCCTTCTTTAAAAGCTCCGCAATCTAGGGGGGGAGCCTTTGTAGCGGAAGCTGCTCAGCACCACCGCATTCTTTTCTATCCCGTCAGCAGCCGGCCGTAGACAGCGCGCCTACTCGTGGCGCCAGCGCCTCGCCCTCCGTGTAGGGGGAACAACTTGTTGTCGGGGCCGGCTCCCGGGATTAGCCCTGGCGGCATGCTACGTCTGCTCGCTCGGGGGCCCCCCTTTTCCCTTTTCTCTTTTCTCTTTCTCTTTTAGAAGAACGCGGGGGTGCCTCCTTCTCTCCCTCGTCGGGGGGAACTCTCTCCCTCGTCGGGGGGAACTCTCTGCACTCGGACGTAAGGAAAATAAACAGTTTGTCTTGCAACTCCAAACCACCCGCACGTCTCCTTTCTCGCTTCATCCGGCAGCCGACATTCCCGGCTGCTACACGGGATTACACGCGGACCAACATTCCACACTCCTGTATTCAGTACAAGCCTCGTACGTAGTCTGTACAAGCCTTGTAAAATGCTGAGCAAAAGTTGTTTGTCAGCCCCGTACGAGTAATGCGAGGGAACCTTCAGAACCTTTATTGTTTTTAGGAATTTCTGTTTAGGAATTTTAATGTGAGCACGGAATGAGAGCTAAAAGCGTGTGTTCTTTATGGACATAAATTAACTCTATACAGCTGAATATCAGCATCTGGAGGGATCCCGAGCCCTCTGAAACGCACAACGGAGGTAATGTTTCCTGCATTCAGTTTAAAAGCGTTCTTGTCTTCTTATTCAGGAAGTTGTCTCACAAAGCTGGACTTGACGTTCAAAGATTGACGCGGTACATGGTATAAAGGATATCTGTACATCGTCTACATACACAGAGTATAAAACTGTGGGCGGAAATACCTTACCAAGTGAGCTCATTCTAACCATACACCGTGTGGAGCTCAAAACCCCGCCTTGAGTCTCGCCGCATTTTCTGCGCACACACACTAGAAAACGCAGTTGAAACTGTTGCGCGAATCGTTCTCTCGGTTTATACCGGGAATCATCCTTCACCTAAATCTCTAACCGGCTGATCATTTGCTCATCAGCCCGCACGGATGCCTGCCCGGGAACTCTCGAGAAAACCATTGTACTCTTAAAAGTTCACCATTTCCTATTGATCACCGCCTTGAGAAGTTGTCACAGGCCTCTTGTCAGGGTGAGGGGCAATAACTTTAACCGGAAGGAGGGTCCTTCCCTTTATTCGTAAAATCCACTGCGATGTAATCCCTGGATACGTATTGGAAGTGTTGCGCAAGTGTGGTAGCCTGGTCACCGAGTGTGTTCCTTGTACTAACGAGGGGCAAGCTGTGCGCTTGTTGTCCTTTGATTTTACGTACGTATGGATGATATGAAGGTGCGCCAAATGTTCCGTTTTGCCTAACGGCAAACAAGGTTTCCAAAAGCTTTTGCCCGTTTTTACATGACGTCATCCGACGTGGGCTATCGACGAAGGATAACTTACACATGTTGTCTGTCTTGTTCTTGGAATATCTCGCCCACCTACAGCCCTCGTTCCACCTGGGCCTCCTTGGGTTGCACGGGGCACCGGAGGCGTGGGGAATGGAGTTTTCGGCGGCGTCGAGGATTTGGCTTTGTGATGAGTTGGGCTGCCTTCCCTACGTGTAAGTGTGTTGTGGATATGCTGCGGAATCTAGACATTTCTGCATATGTACTCCAGTTAGCTTGTGTTTCAGTGAAGGTTTTGGGAAGGTGACCTGTTTGGACTATTTTTGTTATATCTTAACGTTGTTGAGAAGTGGTCACTACCATATAGGCCCGCGCTGACGTCCCACTCAATATATTTCTCAGAGTTCTCAGTCAGTATGTGTCGTGTCCTCTAGTATTATCATACAACATAGAGCATATTACATAGATGATATTTAGAATGGGCCCACAGCTACCATCATACGCCATAAGGAGAGCAGTAAGATACCTATAAGAGAGGGCGTCAGACAAGGAGCCACGATCTTTAAGATGTTATACACAGCATTTTTACAAGAAGTATTCAGAACATTCGATTGGGAACAGGTGAGAGTAAGGGGTAATGAAGAATACCTCAGTAACTTCAGATTTGCTGATGACGTTGCCTTGCTAAGTAACTCGAGGGCCTAGTTACAAAGCATGCATACCGCACTGGGGAAACAGAGTATAAGTGTGGGCCTGAAAATTAATATGCAGAAAACTAAATTAATGATCAATAACCTCGGGACAGTACAGCGATGTGAGATAGGTGGTGAGGCAGTGGAAGTGGCAAGCGAATATACTTACTTAGGCCAAGTTGTGACCCCGGATCACAACCATAAGGTAGAGATAATTAGAAGGATAAGAATGGGGTAAAGTATATTGGGCAGGCATTCGCTGATAATGAGTGGCAGCCCTACCATTATCCCTGAAGAATAACGTGTACGACAGCTGCATCTTACCGGTACTCACCTACGAGGAAAAACTTGGAAGATCACTGAGAGGGTTCAACTTAAATTGAGGATGACTCAGCGAGCAATGAAACGGAAGATGATAAGTGTAACATTAAGGGACAAGAAGATAGCAGAGTAGGTCAGGGAACAAAGGCGTGTTAAAGAGATATTCGTAGAAATTAAGAAGAAATGCACGTGGGCAGGGCATGTAATGCGAAGGCGAGATAACCGTTGGTCTTTAAGGGTAACAGAGTAGATGCCTAGAAAAGGCAAGCGAGCCAGGTGCGGCAGCAAGTTAATTGGGCAGATGAGATCAAGAAGTTTGCAGGGATAAATTAGTCGCAGTTAGCACAGGAGCGGGGTAATTAGAGATTAATGGGAGAGGCCTTTGCCCTTCTGTGGGCGCAGATAGGCTGGTGGTGATGATGATGATGAAGTGTCGTGTCCTATGTTATGATATGTAAGATGTTTCTTGGGGAAACAGACCGCTTCGGACTACGTCTAAAAATTTTCAATGGGGCGGCCTTGGGCATAAGTACGACAAGAGCCCCAAAATTGGATTATGTGCGTTGAGGTAAGCTTTAAAATAGAAAGGTTCGGGCTTTAAATTCGGAGGCCGAGCGCGTGAGGTCGGGCGGGATGTATACGGTGCACACTGTTATTACCCTCTCAATATATATGGTCCGAATGTCAACAGCCTCAAGGGCGGTGTCCAATTCCATAGTGTGGCCCGAAAAGGATGTTCGGGCGAAGATGGCCACACCATCTGAAGATGTGCCACCACAATTCTTGTCCTTCCCGTCTACCATGTTACTATACAGGAACTTTGTGGTGGGAGTTTGAATCTGTTCCTTGGAGACACACCGCACATTGTTGATAGGGCTGTAATTTCTTGTGGGCATCGTCAAGATTTTTAAGGAGGCCTATACAGTTCCTTTGTATATTTTGGCTTCCAATTATGCTAGCAAATTTAAAAACTACTGGTGTGTGTTTGCGCGCGCGTGCTTGCGTGTGCATATGTGTGCGTGTGTGCGTGCGTGTGCATATGTGTGTGTGTGTGGTGTGTGTGTGTGTGTGCGTGTGTGTGTGTGTGTGTGTGTGTGCGCGTGTGTGTGTGACAGAGAGAGTTAATGTCTTGCCACTCGGGCCTGTTATTCTTCGAGGGGCCTTTTAGGCTCTTTGGTTACCTTGTAAGTCGCGGACCATTGCTTGCTGTGCAACGTAGGCAGGTGCAAACCAGCGTCATCTCAAAGTGAGGTCTCCTGGGTGCGCCCGACAGACCGGGCTCCACGTAATTGGACAACGCATACTTTTGGTAGCCCTTCATTTCAGCCACCACCACCCAGGCGAGGCAGCACAGATGGTGGGCCGAGGATGGTAGTCGCCGCGGCTCCCTTTGTCCATTTCCTCCAAGCGCTGAGGTGTTCTCGAGGACTGTGAGGCGGACACAGAAGAAGCTATTTCGCTCCCCTCTATGTGTGTGGCATCTCAACCCCTGCCGGTGTGGCAAGAGGTGCGGTTTTGGCTTGGGCTGCGAAAGGGAACCTAGCGGCGTGCGGGAGCGGGACAATGTCGGTCTAGCGGCACTATGTACCTGCCAAAACCAGACGTCGCTCCGCCTCCCGGCGAGCTTCATCGACATACCTTTCAGAAGCGAAGGCACTGAGCCTTCTTCAAACTTCAGGGTAAGAGATATTTTTGTTTACTTTAGGAATACTGGTTTTCCTTCATTGTTCAAATTTCACTCATGCCCTCGTCTATAATGGGTAAGGGCCACTGCAATTTGGGCATTTCCTGTTTTGACTGTGGCAGTTTTCGCTTGGGTTGTCATGTTTGAAGTATTTGATAGATGCTGGATAGGGACTTATGGTCGGACAGTACATATAAGGAAGTCTACATTGACAAATTCAGGTAGAGGGTGCTGCGGTCAAAAGTCAGTACTACATGTTTCGTTTTTGATTTCCTGATTTTCTGAGCGCATAGTGATCCTCTTTGCTGCAATCCCATCCTGGTCGCACATGCTCTCGAATATGTCGGAGTAAGTTCCATTGTTCAGATGAAACGTTTGTGTTACACCTTATCAGGCATTTAGTGTTCGGTGTGGAATGACTTTCAATTTCAGGTCACCAATTACGGTTTGTTGAATACGTTTTTTCGATTGTGCCTCGTTGTTCATTTCTACAAGAATCTCTCCAGAGGTCAGTTGTTTGCGCTCTAGTGTTTCCCTATAGCAGTGTCGAGGGACGTAGCTATGACGAAGACAGATTTAGATGCCACTGGTTTGGTCTTCCCATCGGATTCAATTATTAAGATCCGAGGGAAGTTGTCAGCTATTTCTAACTATAGGGCACGTAATGGAGGAATGTTCACTTCGGGGCGGCCGCTTTTGGAGGGCCGATCACTGAGCGTTAAACATGTTAAGAAAACCATATGGCGTGGGAAAAGGAGGGAACCGAGGTACTTTCTTTATTGACATTACCCAGGGAGGTCGTGGAGCTCCCTGCCTGGTAGACAGAACAGGAGCGAATCTGGCAGTGCGTGATCAGGGCTCCGACGACCACCGTTTGAGCTTGTACCTTTCACCTTAAAACTCATCGACCCGGTTGGTTACAGCATGAGTATGGGGGCTCGGGGTCCGCGGTGTCGCCAATACTGTCAACTTGACTTCACAGGTGTCTGGTGCGGGGCTATGATCGAGAAGCTGACCCCTTTGCTTGATGGCATTGAAAGATTGTCAAGCTCCTTTTGGGTCTCAAATTGTTCTTTAACTCCGCAACAAACACGATTAGATTTTAACGCTTTGTACAGAGGTTGCCCCAGTGGCAATAATGCTCTTCATTGCTTTCGCGGTTATTTGATCTTGATAGCATGTATTTGTTATTTGATAGGGTAAAAGGGGATTTTTTATTCTATCGCAATGGTTGAAGACTTTGCAGATTGATACTCTTTGTCCCGAGAACATACGACAGTTTTTCTCTTCACAAATATTCTAATGATCCGCATAGAGTTAAATTTCAGGTGAATTTGGGAGTTAGACACAAGATTTACGAATACTACAACGATATGGAACTAAGAATGGAACATATAGAGCGCGTACTGCGGGCGAAGAAAACGGGAACGGCACAATTTCTTGAAGTGTTTTGTTTCCGTAAAAAAGAAATGGATGATCGCTGGTTCTATTTAGGAACTTGAGTCGATTAATTGTGATTGCATGGTGGTTGAGATAGGTGGCGGGCGGGTGAAAGCTGGGGCTGCGATAAAAATTGTCGCACCCTAATGTTTAGAAATGACGAATGTGCACCTCAAACAAGGGCCGACCAGCCATATACTCAACAGAAAACACCACCAACCACCTAATACTAGCCGCATCTCAAGGCCATCAAAGAGCCTGTTCGAAATTTCTTATTTTCTTGTTGAAAAACAATACAAACCGTGGCTATGTGTAGACTATCATCGGGGAAATGCACTGCCAGATTGGGATTCTTTACCATTGCAATCGATAGATGAAGTTATGTACTCGCTGGGGTCTGCAAAAGTGTTCACAAGCTTACATAGTAGCAGAAGGTTCTTGCAGATGTCCATAGCAGCACAGGAGATCCAAAAAACTGCCTCTACCTGCAGCAGAAATCTATTAGAGCTGATCAGGCCAAACTGTAGTAGACTGTTCGGGCTCTGCAATTTACCGACAATCTTCCATAGCGCAATGTACACTGTACACGAGAATGCCAATTACACTACGCGATGGCGTTCATGGACGACGTGGTCGTGCTTTTGGGAAGAATAGAAGACCCCCTTGGGAACCTGACAGCGATACTGGAGCGTTTGAAAACCAACGTGAACCACCAACGTCAAACCTGGGGATGGGCGAAGCATGCAGTGTATAAGTTCATTCATAGATTGTAAGACTCTCCCTTGCCGTATTACGCGCACTGATATGCGCGACATCTCAAATACAAAAACAGAGGGGAAGAGAAGTCCGAACCGCAGGACTGCACATTTTGAATTTAAAGCCAGTACGGAGCGAAGTACAATAAAAAAAAAACAAGGACGAGCAAAACAAAATACACCATCTTCCCGTAGGGCAACCCTGAGTAGTGTGCGACGCAGCCATGGGGTCGACTGAAGCTCCCATTAGTTTTGAGTTCGTCGTTCCCGTTTGTGTTCAGCTTCGCGTGCCTTCGTTGTATCAGTAGCTTCTTGACGTACTTTGAATGAGTGAAGAACATAAGGCGCGTTCGTAGCGCATGCTCCCGTCTCGGTTTGTAGCGCAGTGGGAAGAGCGCTACGTACCTCCCATTGCGGCCAGAGAGGGGTGGGATCGAACCCGGGCGCCGCCTAACTTTTTCCTTTTATAGTTGACTGCGCTGACGTCGGCCCGAACACTGATAGGGCTGAAGAAACGCGCATGCGCAGAAGAGTGCGGACCGTGGACAACGACAACGAGGGAGGGTGGGACAGAGCCCCAAGCATGAGATGCTTCGCATCTAAAAACAAGTGTCCCGGTGGGTTAGTTTACTACGCCTTTTTGACAATGAAGATGAAATGTTCTAGAGCGAGGAGTTGGGAAACGAGTGTTGGTGTGTCATTTTAGTACCCGTGACGTACAAGCCCGACGCGTTGCTAAACGCGTCTCCCGGTATTTTTGTACCGTTACCACATGAGAATACGACATGAGACGACGACGACACGGGACGCCCACAGCCCGAGCCACTAAGCTGTTTCGCCCCTAAAATGATAGTCCCGCAGTGGACCTCCGAAAGGCTGAGCTCGGCCGCAGCAGGATGGAACTCCTTGGCTTTATCGTGGAGCAAGGAACAGTTAGACCTAAGGGGGAAAAGCTCGAGGCTATGGCGTTTTTCTCGACCCGACAACGTGAAAATGTTGCAGCGTTTTCTCTGGGTGGTACGGTGTAGGCAATTTATTCCCAATGGTTCTGTTATGGCAAGACCGCTTCACCAGTTCCTCTAAAAGGCAGGGAGCTGTTCGTGGACAGATAGGCCGGATACATCATTCAGAGCGCTACCGAGGGCCTTCGCGGACACGAAAAGATTGCGACTCCTGGATCTAAACCAGCCCTTCAGAGTACTAACCAATGCAAGTAAATATGAAGGGAGGTTTCGTCTTTCTTCAAGAGCACAATGGGCTAGTCTGCCCAATTGGCCTCGTTAGTCACACTCTCTCGGGCAAAGAAAGAAATTATTTTGTAACAGAGAAGGAATGTCTGGCATTAGTGTTCACGCTCAAAAATTCGACATGTGCTTGGATGGTTCCAGTTCACAATTGAACCGGGCCATCAGGCACACTCGTGGCTTTCGCGATTGCGCAATCCGGCCAGCCGTTTGGCTCGATAGGCCCTCACGCTTCAAAAGTACGACTACAGCATCGTATACCGGAAGGGCACAATCAATACCGCAGCCGATGCTTTGTCGTGCACCCTAGTACTCGGGCAGGAAGAACCCGCCACGGAGATAATGACAATATCACATTCGGATGAACCCCGGGAAAACATCATCACCAACAATCAGTTACTTGAGGCGCAGAGGGCTGACAACCAGAGCACACAGATACTGCGGGGCATTGCGCGGGGATCGAGGCTGATAACCACGCGGCAACACCCCGGAAGTACGATTGCTATGTGCAGACGGATGACCGTATTCGCCTCCGCTACAAAGCGGAGGCCGACTTTAAGAACGGCGAGTCGCCCTTTCGAGTGTTCATTCCAAAAAGCTAGGAAACGCCTTCCCAAAACGTATCACAAAACTTTCCTCGAAGGCATAGCGATGGTTAAAAATTACTGCCCTTCCAATCTGCGAAAAGGATGATGCGCAGAACTGCACGAACTGCACGGAATGCACGAAAAAAACACGTTTATCGTAATTTGCGATGGAAAATATTTTCTAGCCAATTAGCTGAATGAACCTCTGACGGATCCAAGTTTTGTTCTTGCAGATAAACATTGAACTGCCTGTGTCCCTTCCGCGCCGTATGCATCTTATTGTTTGCGTAAGGCCGCGTTCAGGCTGTTGCCGCAACTATAGCAATAACTTTATGGAATGACGTCATTTCACGTCTGAACCAACCGAACTGCGTGACATGCCATTTGTTCCGTCCATAGATCTGGATACGGGTTGTGTGTCGGTAATCTGAACATACCCTAACACAAACCCAATCCGCTCTACCAGTAAGGACTCCGGGCTGGTCCCATTGGGTTATTTAACGTCCGCGTTTAAATCTCGCCCCAGTACAACGGACATGTCATCCATCAGTACGGGCAGGACACTTATAGCAGCGCGTGCACGCCTTCCCTCCTCCCCCCACTATTTCCCACTACAAACCTGCTCACGCATGAACCATCAACCGGTCATGTGCGCCTGCTTAGAAGTGACAGACGCCATCGAAAATATCCCCTGAAAGGCCTCTTAAGAAGTGATATTGGCTCACGCCGGCGTTCCAAGCGGGCAATTAGCTGTTCATTCGGGAGGGATTCGCCGCTACTCCGTGAGCTGAACTTGAGGCAGCAACGGCGGTACCAGAAGCTTTCCGTTGTTTTTGCACCCATTAGCGCTTGTGTTCGGGCCAACGATTCGATTCTTGCTCTGCTTCCTTCAAACGAACGGCATGCATCCGTCCAAACTCTATTTAAAACCTAGAAGCCCTTGAGCTCTATTCTCGCGTACAAATATGTGGATGTCCCTTTCCTTCCCCCTCGTATGCATCTTACTGCGTGCGTAAGATATCTTTTGTAACACATCAACCTATGCCCGAACCACTCGATTGAGGAGGACCGACGGCTAACCGCATTGATACATTTATATTTGACATCTAAATACCAGCACGACCGGTATTTCATCCGTAGCGGCAGGAAGCGTAGTTTTGCGTGCACGTCCCCGCTTGAACACCAGCAAACCGTGCACGCATAATCTCGCAACCGGTGATGGCGCATACTTAGGCGCAAAAGACACGAGCGGAAATGTCGCCCGGAAGGCCTTCCACGCTGAAAAAGAAGTATGGGCTCAAGCCGGCGTTCTAACTGGGGATGTTTCTCATCTAACGGGATGGATTCGCAGCTACTTGGCGAAGTGAATTTGAGTGGTAGCCATAACGGCGGGTTTCGGTCGTTCTAGGGGCAGCCCTTTGGCAACAGTTGCCTGGGCTTCGCGTTAGCGGCGTCTGTTTATGTCCGCGTAACCGAGGGAGTGAACGCAGCAGTGACGAAAGAAAGAAAACGAGAGGAGCATCCAGCAAAAGGTGATGTGGAGTATGACACGTGCGGATACGGGGTCATCTCTCTCACTGCCTTTCCATCCCACATGTTTCATGTGTCGGCACCGTGCAGCGCCCTCTCCATGACACTTTCCCAAATGCTGTTTCATTCTCCACTGATGTAAATCAGGTGAAATTTGCGTGGGAGGGTCAAACACTATTTGCAACATGCTGGCCGGTGGGGCAGGCGCACTGCAAAGTAGCAGCAGAGTGGCGCATGCCGCCGCACGTTCGCTGATCACGCAAACACTTCAAAAGACGCAGCAGAAATGCGCCGTGACCGAGAAGACTGCAGCTCGTGCTACGCACAAATTTCATTATGGGGAGTGTAGTAATCGTCACTGCATTTTTTACGCCCATATGTGCTGTTTAATTTTCGCAATCATCTGGTAACTGCATACAGCCATTAGCTGCCGACTGCCAAAGGGTCATCGGTGGAGGCGAGGGGAAAATTAGTTGTGAAAGAGATGTCAGCGGTGGTGAGCAGGGGCCCCGGAGCGGCGACGAGTAAATCATTGTCACCGGAATAAAAAAAGGGGGGGGGGGAATGGTGTTATACATACACTGCTCTGCAGTAAAAGGCTTACGCCCCGCACGGGGCACCTTCAGTATTCGTGGGGAGGGTGAGCAGCGAAACCGCGGACCCCTAGCTCCCATACATAAGCCGTGTGCAACCGTGGCGAGGTGTTTAAAGGTGAAGGGTAGAAGCCGTAAACAGTGGCCGTCGGAGCCTTGGTCAAGCTCCGGCCGATGGGCTCCCTGCCTGTCTACCAGGCAGGGGGCTCCGGGACCTCTTTGACTACCAGGGTAAGGTCAAAGAAGAAAGTACCCCCATCCCTCTACTTTTATACTATGCTATATGGCATTTTCAAAACCCCCCGAAACGTGCTCGGTCCCTGAAAAGGGGCAGCAGCGAAGTTTTATTCCCACCCCTTTGCAACAACTGTCTTTTCAACAACCGTGAATAACTATGCTCATTTCCTTGTGATAGAGTCAGCTGACTCAGCAACACCTGTCGCATCCCTGTCTGTATTCCTGGTTTAGAAATTTCTGCAAAACACAATAGGTGGAAAGTATCAAGCTAAAAAGCTTAGGACGGGAGAAATCCTTGTAGAACTCCATGCCGAACAACAAGCTCGCACTCTTCTTGAACAAACCCGCATTCATGATCTGGACATCAGTGTCACACCCCATGGGAGCCTCAACTGCTCCCACGGTGTGATTTCTGAGGCAGATCTTTTTACGGAAACAGATGCCGACTAGCTTGAAGATTTAAAGGATGAGGGCGTCACAGCTGTGCGCCGCATCACGATGCGCAGGGATGATAACATAATCCCTACGAAACATATTATCCTGACCTTTAAACGTTCCTCACTTCCTGAACATATCAACGCAGGCTTCATTCGATGCTCCATTCGTCCTTACATTGCGAACCCGCGCCTCTGCCTAAAGTGCCAGCGGTTCGGGCACAGTACAACCTCTTTCCGCGGCAAAACAACCACGGGCCCCGCACCGGCTCCCACTGCCACCAAACCGCCCGTGCCACCTCTCGCGCCCCGGACGCCCTCGGTATTGGCGGCTCAAACGAAGGGCTCCCGACGGGGGCCAAGTCCGGCAGGCCCAGTCCGTCGGGCACCCCTCGGACATCCGACGACGAGATGGATGTCGGGCCATTCTTGCCTGCAACGCAGCGCAAAGAGCGGCCACCAACTTCCAAGCCTACAGACAGGCCCAAAAAGGCCAATCCCAGAGTAACAGCCCCGAAAGACGACCCATAAACACACACAGACACACTGCACTCATTCTTAATTGTAAATAATGGGAACAGACAACATCATTCAATGGAAATGTAGAGGCCTTATCAATAATCTAGATGATGTGTACGAGATACTTCATTCACATCAGCCAAGTCTCACGTGTCTTCAGGAAACACACCTAAATAGTAAACATACTAACTTCTTGAATAGCTACTTGGTTTTTTGAAAAGACAGGCACACTTGCACTTATTCTTCAGGTGGTGTGGCCAGAGTAGCCCAAAAATCCTTAGCGTGCCACACCATCCACCTAAACACCATGCTTGAAGCTGTCGCGATTAGAACAATTATTTATGATAGGTTAATAACGATATGCTCCCTCTACATCCCTCCTGATTAACAACTATCGAACACTGATTTTGAGGCCCTGATAGATCAACTACCTGAACCGTACGTAGTCTTAGGCGACCTCAATGCACCTAATTCAATCTGGGGCTCTTCCCGCACAGATGCCCGAGGTCGCCTCATAGAAAAATTTCTAACATCATCGGCAGCATGCCTTTTTAACAAACACCAAGCTACATATTATAACATAGGACAAAACAGTTATTCACATCTTGACTTGGCTCTTGGCTCTGCAGTTCTGTCCCCATTTCTTGAGTGGCATGTGTACAAAAACCTATATAGTAGTGACCACTTCCCCACCAAATTGACATACATAGGCATAGGCACAAACACTTCCCCCTCTCATAAAAGGTTCAATGAGGGAAGAGCAAACTGGAGTACATTCACAGAAACATCTAAACTGCACTACACATTCATAAAACACCTACACGTAGAAGAGGCGACCCAACTGCTCACGGCGCACATCCTCAACGCCGCCGAAAAGTCCATTCCCCAGCCCTCCGGTGCCCCACGCAACCCAAGGAGGCCCTGGTGGAACGAGGACTGCAGGCGGGCGCGAGAGGCCCAGAACAAGGCGTGGGGTGTCCTTCGCCGGAACCCCACGTCAGATAACCTCATTTCTTTTAAACGGGCGAAGGCTTTTGGGAAGCGAGTGCGTCGTGAGGCGATAAGGGAGAGTTGGCACTCCTTCCTCACTTCCATCAACTCATACACTGACACACACAAAGTCTGGACACGAATACGAAAAATAAAAGGACAACAGACACACAGCCTGCCCCTGGTTAGTGCGACAGGGGACACACTTGAAGACCAGGCTAACACACTTGCATAACACTTCAAACACGTGTCCAGTTCAGCACACTACACAAACACTTTCATTAAACACAAAACATCTGTAGAAAAGAAGTCCCTGCGTGATAACAACAAGTCGCACACTTCCTACAATTCCCCCTTTTCAATTGATGAGCTGAAGGCCGCTCTGACCACATGTAAGCCTTCAGCTCCATGTGCAGACAAAATCACATACACCATGATACAACACCTACACCCAGACACTCTTGAAACATTCCTACATCTATAGAACAACATATGGCTTTCGGGGCAGATTCCAAACTCTTGGAGGGAGGCCATTGTAGTAGCATTCCTGAAGGAAGGGAAGGACCCTTTCTCTCCTGCCAGTTATCGACCGATCACCCTGACCAGCTGTCTGTGCAAGCTTCTCGAGAAGATGATCAACAGGAGATTCTTGTACTTCCTTGAGTACAATGGTCTTCTCGAGAGCTGCCAGGCAGGCGTCCGGGCAGGGTGATCCACAAATGATCAGCTTGTTGCATTAGAATCATACATCAAAGATGCCTTTATACACCAACAGTATTGCATGACCGTATTTTTTGACATCGAAAAAGCGTACTATACGGCATGGCGTTACGGCATCCTTGCAGACTTAAAATCGTATGGTGTAACAGGTAATATTTTGAACACTCTTGATAGTTACCTGTCCAAACGAACATTTCGTGTGAGAGTTGGGTCGGCACTGTCCAGAGTTCACATTGAAGAAAATGGCGTGCCTCAAGGAGGAGTTTTGAGCTGCACGCTGTTTACCGTCAAGATGAATTGGCTTCGGAAAGCATTGCCTCCATCGATCTCCTGTTTAATGTATGTGGATGATGTAGAAATGTCTTTTAAATCTTGTAACATATCTATATGTGAACGTCAAGTCCAGTTTGGGGTAAAGAAACTCTCTCGCTGGGGAGACGAAAATGGTTTCAAACTTAATCCCACAAAAAGTACCTGTGTCGTATTCTCAAGGATACGTGTAGTAGGGCCCGATCCCGAAATAAGCCTCAATGGTGACCCAATCCCTGGTAAAAAGGAACACAAGTTTTCGGGTGTGGTGATGAATGAAAAACTCACATTCATATCTCACATCAAAGAACTCAAACAAAAATGTCTAAAAACAATGAATATTTCGAAAGTCCTGTCTCACCAATCATACGGTGCAGATAAACAACTCCTGCTGCGCCTTTATACCGCTTTGGTAGGGTCTCGTTTGGATTACGGTAGTGTTGTCTACGGGTCGGTACAAAAACAGTGCTAAAAATACTCGACACAGTGCTGCACCTGGGGCTTCGCCTCTCGTGTGGTGCTTTCCGTACAAGCCCTGTCCAAAGCCTGTATGTGGAGTGTGACAAGTGGTGCCTGGAGTACCAGCGAATTTATGTTGATCTTTTATATGCTTGTAAAATAACATCAATCGACAACTGTACTTTTAAACCTGTTTTTATGGATACATTCACGTCACAGTTCTTTTTAAATTGCCCATCTCTGTCTCTACCTTTCTCACTTAGGGTGAGAAGGGAAGCTTCTGAACTATCAATCTCCTTTTTGGACACGTACAGAACATCTACCATTGACTTTATAGCCCCCTGGCAATTTCGCCCTGAATCGTGTGACCTGTCGTTTACACAATTACAGAAAAGCAGGGTATCATAAATTGTGATTTCACAACATTTTCAGTATCTGCAGCGAAAATACCAGGCTGCAGAATTTTTTAGTGATGCATCGAAAACTTCCATCGCGGTGTCTTGTGCTGTGCATGGACCCACCTTTACGGCCTCTACATCGATGCATGTAAATTCGAGCATCTTCACGGCGGAAGCGTATGGCATTTTTCTTGTTGCTGGTCATATTGTTCAACATCACATTCAAAAGTCCATCATCTACACAGATTCACTCAGCGTTGTACGTGCATTATCATCCCAAAAGCGTTCTAAAAATCTAAATCATAAATCATAAATCATAAATCTAGTTTTTAGACTTTAATGTCAGCGTATGCCAAAAATCTTGAAGTGATTGTATGTTGGGTACCGGGTCACTGTGGTATTGCAGGAAATGAGACCGCAGACCAAACGGCCGCCGCTGCGGCACACACGAACTTTGGTCGCCGCTGCGGCACACACGAACACAGTGGACATTACAAAATTACCGTACACCGACCTCACGCCATACATAAGAGAACACCTTCGCAGAACCTGGCAAACCGACTGGAGCACACAGACTGACAACAAGTTACACCTAATTAAACCACACCTAGGACCATACACTACTGACTCACACAACAGATTCATTGAAGTTGCACTAGCAATACTGCGGATAGGCCACACACACGCAACACACTCGCATCTGCTCACTGGTTCTCCAAGACCCCTGTGTAGCAGGTGTGGGGAGGGACTGCCCTTAATTCACATTCTCATTACATGCAGAGCACTCCACAGAACAAGACGCAAACATTTCCCACGACTATACAGACTACACATCCCACTACATCCAGCACTGTTTTTAGCGGATGATCCCATAGTCCCTCTACAACGCACTTTTATGTTTCTTAGCGAAATCAAATTTTTACAGCTCATTTCCTATCACGCGTAATTCTTGCACATAGTTTCATGCCCTGCACTATCACACCCTGGCCCTTTACACCAGCCATCCTCATTGTCATACTGATTTTACTAGTTTATTCTCTGCTTTTGTTGAGCAATCTTAGTGATTACATCTTCAACCGTCATACATAACCATTGTTTTGGCGCTCTTTGCCCTAGTTGGCCTTGCGCCATAAACATCCAACCATCATCATCATTAAAAGACTTACGAGGACCTCTGCCGCGTCGTCACCTGGCGGCGTATGCGAAGTGTTAAAATACACTCGCAGTTGCCTCGCTGGTGAAACCTACAAACCGAGGGGACGAAAACCACCAGGCCTTAGGCAGTCCGTAGAGCCACCAACCCTGGAGATCGCACTCGCGACATGACGGGTCGTTACCTAAGATCACCGAAAGGCAACCGCCACTTCCTCGCCATAACGGACCGCTTCTCGAAATGGGTAGAGGTTGACCCCTGACGGAAGCTGGACTCGAGAGGTATTTGGGACAAACTGCTGGAAACGTTTGGCCCCTTCGAGTACTCAGCCCAACTTATCACAGACGTAGCTTACAAGCAAAACTTTCAGGAACATGTTTGTGACGTTGGGCGTGCAACACAACAAGACAACGCCGTAACACCCGCGAGCCAACATCGCGGAATGCGCCCATAGGATCCTGAAGACCATGCTGGTACGTTTCATAGTACGGCAGAAAGGCTGGGACGCCAACATTCAGGAAATCTTCTTCGCCACCAAGCTTCATACCCGCAACTCTTCTCTTCGGACGCAATATATCCTTGAGACCATGAACGAAGACCGGGAGTAGCAGAACCTGGCACATATCGAAGAACGCGCGCAGCACAACGACGATAGGCGAGCCATGCAATTCACGGTCGGTCACAACGTCCTGAGACGCAGGTACTCATTAGGCAATGCTGCCAAGGGGTTCGCGGCTTCTCTAACAGCTGGGAAAGGCCGTACATGGTGACGAAACGGCTCTATCCACTCGCTTACTGACTGCGTAAAGAGCAAGGTGGTCCTAAAATAGGGCCCATAAGCACTGTCGACTTGAAAACTTACTAACATTGCCTCGAACGTGAAACCTGGGCACCCGGCAACAGTAAACTAACCGCCATATTCCGTAAGCAAAAGTCTTTCCGTGCTTGCCCCAACGCATATCTCTGCAAGATGCCTGGGCAGTCTCATCAAAGTTCCACTGGGTACCACCGCGGCCGGCGGCCCACTTCCTCCCCAACTTGGCGCAGGCGACTCCAGGGCCTGGGGTACCACCGCCGGCACACGAACCCGCACCCTCAACAGTACCGTTACCGACCGTGTTACAGAAAATCGCGGTGTAATGTCGCGCAGTTATTTCCCTAGTTTTACCTTTCATTTTTAGCGAGATATCACAGCTAGGGCCCTTACGTTTAGTACGTTAACCAGGAATGTACTTCATGTTTAACAAATATTGCCTCAAGAAGTGTTCCTCTGGCTACGGGCCCTGTTTTGAGTAGATTATCCCGGAGCACTTCATCATGTGCCGCATGTTCCTTAGCTTCGTAGAAAAAAGATGGTGTAATGATCTGGGCAGTTTGCCATAGCGAGGACTGAACTGAAATGGTACAGTAGGGTCTAATTCTGGCTTTGTTAAAGTGGTTTCTCAGAACAGGCATTTCGCTAAGTTAGTTGAGTACTGCAGAGTGCGTGTCAGCATTGAATTGCAACCTATTGGGTGACCGTCTGTTGAGGCCGCATGGTGGTATAAAGATGTAGCGGTCGTTTAAAGTATAAGTTAGTAAAAAAACATCGAATAATGAAGCGGATGTGTAAGGAAGAATTTGGTCAGATAGCGCAGCACAGTTTGCGTTTAATGTGTAGCATTTTTTCCTAGTACCCCCGCAGCTAGGACCGTGTAACGCCCTGCACTTCCACAAAAATCCAGACATTGCGGAAGTTCCACCTGTAATTGCTATAGTGGCGTAAATGGAGATAACTTGTCGCACAACATTGTAAAAAACCAATAACTACAAGCATATATAAAAATTCCGGAAAATAATGCATATTTCGCGAAAGCTCCACCTGGAATAGTTATTGTTACGTGGCGATAGGGTAAAGATGAGACGAATATTGGACGATGGAGCACGGATATATTTTCAAGGATCAACTATGTACAGGCGGCCATGATAGCTCGAGTTGAGCCGGTGCCACACTTTGCTTCAACGTCGTCGGCGTGGATCCGCTAGAGGTATGTGCCAGCGTCCCCTTCTGCGTGAGTTCGTAATATTATGATAGCGCAAATAGACATAGTTGGTCCAACAAAATTTTGAAAAAAACTAAAAAAAAGGAAGATGTAAAAATAATTACCAAAATTGGCCAACCGTGACGCGCCCTTCATTTCTACAATAGTGCAGATTTCGCGAAAGTTCCAAATATAACAGTTATAATAACGTAAATGAAAATAATTGGTCGAAAGGAATTTTGCAAAACTACAAAAGAAGATAAATATAAAAAAATACGGAAACGGGTAAACCGTACAACGCAGGGCATTTCCGCAATAATGCAGATTTTGTGAAAGTTCCAAATGCAATCGATATAATAACGTAAACGGAGATAGTTACTCAAACGAGATTTTGAAAAACAACAAATTAAGAAAATTATTTAGAAATCCGGAATACGGCAAAATGTTAACACCCTATATTTCCTCACAGTTTTTGCACACGCAGTTTTTGCAAATGTTTCAACTGTAATCCGTAAAATAGCGCAAATGAACATACATGGTGGAAAAATTAAAAAAAAAATATATATATATATATATATATATAATTACGGAATCTGGTGAACCGCGTAACGCCCTGCATTTCCACAATAATGGATATTCAGTGAAAGTGCAACTTTTAATTGTTATAATAGCGTAAGTGGACATAATTGCTTCAAGTGAATTTTGAAACAAGAATAAATAACAAAATATAAAAAATACTGAAAATGGCAAATCGTAGAACGACCTGCATTTCAACAATTTGCATATTTTGCGGGAGTTCAACTTATAATCGTTATATTAGCGTAAATGAAGTAATTGGTAGAAATAAATTTTGAAACAGTAAAAAACAACAAACTCTAAAACAACTTACGGAAAATGGCGAACCGTGTAACACGCTGCATTTACATATTAATGCAGGTATCGCGAAAGTAACACGACTAATCGTTATAATAGCGTAAATATAGATAATTGGTCGGACAAGACTTCGAAAAAAAATTGAGTGAAAAAACTCACACTCAATAAAACGCCATAAGAATGCTACGCATTATTAGATAATTCTCTGAATTCCTGCAGAATTTTTTTGGGTACATGTAACGCGAAATATAGAAAAGAGAAGACAGGCAAGTAATTATCCTAAAATACCCTAAAACGAATATTTATATTGAAAATTACGTACTCTTTTCCAGGCGGATGACGGCGACGCCAGGCTCCACTTTCAACTTGTGTTAAAAAAGCAAGGCTGGAAAAAAGAAGCACTTTTGAATAATGTATAATATTTCTAATCCTTCCTAACCTTTCCTTCAACTTATGCATAACATATTATATTTGTACCACTAGAGCATTGCGAACTGAATACATAAAAATGATACAAATGCAGCCACATGTCTGCTAGAAGGCCGGTGAGGCAGCAACATGCTAATCTTTTGGCTTACCTGGATGTTATAAACCGTAGCAATTTCACCGGAGCCTTAAAGGGACCCTGAAACACTTTTTTCAGCAGTTTTTTTGTAATCTTAAATGCCTGTAGAATGTAGTCACCTAACACGCCAGTACTTAGATTAGGGGGTGGCAAAGTGCTTCGGACAAAACGGCTGCTCTATGCTGATCAGATAACTTGTAAATTTGATCCGGAGATTTTTCTGTCTTTTCCCGATCTTGACGTTTTTTGACGGCCTGAATTACGTCACTAAGGCCATGTAGCGGCTGTTGGCCGGTTTCCCTTCAGTTGCAGCAATGAACGTTTTTCGACAGCAACCTAAAAAGCTCCAAAAGTAAAGCAGAAACGGAAGGCGTATTTGCTGCGACGAGCAAATCACGCAATACCGCTTTGTGCTTGCGATAACTATAGCTTATGCAGTGTTTCCAGGCGCGAGGGAAAGAGTTAAAGCGCTTATAGAAAGTGTTTCAGGGTCCCTTTAATCAACGCCATCGCGATAAAATTCTGCGCCACTCACCCATTATGCACTGCCTGGCCAGTTCTTATGATTGAATTGGTTACCGAAACATTGACGTCACAACCACGAAAATGATGGCTTTTTGGATGAAAAACCAGCGGTAAACACTGAAGAAAACGGCGGGAAAACCGACAATGCTGGCTTTTGGAATCATATGGTTCCGTATTTATTGTGTACCTTCGTGAAACCCTGGAGGGTCATTCAGAAGTGACGAGTTTCGAAGCAGGAAAATATAGAATGTTCTTGTTACCAGATGTTCTGGATTGCTGCATGAAATTAGTTATTTAAGATGATTATACGATGAAAGTTATTTTCCCAACTTTGTAGTTGACCAAATACGTCTCACAAATCTATTCATGTAAGTTAGCTGGATCAAAAACAAAAAACCTACGAGGAAAACCTGGCAGAATGTAGTGAATTCAACATAAAATGAAAAATGACAGTGCTTTTTGTTTTCAGGTCTAAAAATGCAATATGAGAAAAAATCTTTCTTTGTACAAAATAAAGATCTATCAGGCTTCCAATAAATGTATCGGAAAGGTAAATTGTCTCGTATATTTATAAATAATAATTGGTGAGAGTGAAATCGTAACAAAAAGCAAATAACGTAGCGGTAAAGAAGCATGACCAATCAATCATAGCCACAACTTTCTTCGGGAGTACACTGGCAGGGAATATGAAAAAAAAGGATTCAACTTAAACTTTACCAATGTAATTTTCTTTTTGTGTCTATTAATAAGTGCTACGTATTGTGGCTGTTAGTAGAGTGTCTGCAGGGGAGCGATGTTTTAAGCTACATGCCAATTTCAATAACCTTCTTAGCAAATTAAAAACACGTTCCCTAAATCATACCATACATAAAGCAAAAGGAAAGAGTAAAGTTTGTTTATCGTCAATATCGTTCGTACTGCGCCAATAAAGTTTATATGCAGCGGGGAAAATACTGCGCGATAGACCTGCCAGCGTTACAGACGGTCTCTAGACGGCCGGGAACATTCCGAGTGCCGCCAATTTAGAAAGACAAGCGTTCCAAACTTTCTCGCTTATTCTCGTTGGTAAACCACAGGCCTAAAACGGACGTTCTAACTTTACAACTGCTCGGAAGGCATCGCACTGGTTCGTATGAACTGCAAAGTCAACGTTCGTGAATTTGGGAAGGTACGACTCAGAAATGAAATATCGAAACTACAGCAAATGTACAACAAACGGGCCAGCCTAAGATTTGGTAACCGGCTTGTTTGCTTCCGCATGAGGGGCTGAGGCTATGCTGCAGCTTGTCGCAGTGGCAGGCAGCCCGTGAGTGTACCCAGGTGATAGTGTTCCAAGAGAGCGATTAACCTTCGTGCAGTTCTTTTAATGTTCCACGGGTTAAGCTGCAGCCTCCTTCCGCAGCGGTTCCACTCCCGGGAATTGCCGTTCTGCCGCAGTAAACTTTGTAGTCGAATGCGTCGCAGTGCTCGGTGTCGAAGGTATCCTATCTGATTTGTTTGCGAGGATCGTTCTTGTGACCTGCGTGATTAAGTTCGGTCGATATTTTGGTCGCGCCAATTGTTACGAGGGCTGTTTTATGCACACAATTTTGTATATTACACAGGGCGTTTTGCTCTTTACGCCGCGGTGTTTACGGCGGGAGAGGAAGTGCGCTTGTGCCTGTGCCCCATAAGACACGCACTTCTCCGTCCCAAATATTGCACGATTAAGAAGAAACCGCCCGCTGTAGTACAAATAATTCTGAGCGCCAAGGTGTACTTCTCGTACAATGGAATAATCAAATATCCAAAGGAAAAAAAGGGAAGTTTCGCAATGGTGGCGCGAAGACTGGGCAAACAGCGAAGCTGGCAGCCCCGCCTAGCTTATTCTTGTTCGGATAAGTTTATGTGTGGTTAACCTTTGAGACTCGGTCAAGCTTTCTGCCTCATGTAGCCGTTAACAACCAAATGGCAATCAACACTCGGTCATTCAAGTGTGAATAATGTAGGCGCGCCCACTGGCTTTGTGGTGAAGCTCCAAGAGTAGTGGAGGGCGCAGAGGGACGAGGGTTTGATCGAAATATTTGAAGTTGTTTGGTTGCCACCGTTCCCCTTGTGGGGTCCAGAGTATGGGATGCTAATTAGGAAGTTGAATAGCTTTGTCATTCTCGACCTTTTGGCTGTTTTAATTTTGGCAAATAATTCTCTTACATTGTCAGAAGTTCACAACTCGTCGGAACAGCGACCGAGCGAGCCACACCGCAGCGCGTTTTCAAAGCCGTGCATGTACCAGTTGTATAGAGCCTTCCAGCTACGTGTGTTTGGAGCGGTGCTCGTACCAGCCATACTTTGCTGCGCACACGGGGTGACGCGAGTCCCACCGCAGCGCGGCGAAGCAAAGATACGGTAAAGCTACAGTGCTGGCATGTGCGATGACGTTACCGCAGTGCGAAATTTTCCTGCGCACGTTCGCGGGCCCCACCATCAGCTTAAACAGCATCGATACTAAAAATCTGGCAGCACAAGAGCCACGTCCGCTTCAAAACAGAGAGGAGCCTGTTGCCGAGCCCTCCGAGACATCCCAACACAAAATTGCCTTTGGCGAAACGGAACAACTGCAGCAAAAGCCTTCTATTTGCGCTAAGGCGTTGTGCTGCTGAGCACGATGCCGCGGGCTCGATTCCTGTCCGTGGCGGCCGATTTTCTGATGGAGGTGAAAAGCAAAAACGCCCGTGTGTACGAGATTTCGGCGCACGTTAAAGTTCCCAGGTGGTCAAAATTATACCGGAGCCCTCCACTGCGGCGCACCTCATCGCCTGCGTTGCGTCGGCGCGTTAAACCCTACAATCATAAATCAATCAATCAATCAATCAATCAATCAATCAATCAATCAATCAATCAATCAATCAATCAATAAATGAATCAATCAATCAATCAACCAATTTTCGCCCGTGTCTCATTCCAAAAACTTCGCAAAACCTTAGAGTTGCATCACAACTGTCCCGCCTGTGTACTCGAAGGTGCTATGCAGTACAGAGACAAGCTGTATGATTAACTGAACGCGCTAAAATACTGAATGCCGCTGCGGTGTGGTCCCCTCCCAACCCTAAAAGAGAGAGAGGCAGAGAGAGAAGGAACTTTGTTTAAGCCCAAACTAGTAGAAGGAAGGGAGCGAGAGGGCGTAAGTCACCTGGCCTTCCCCGTTAGATGGCGGCAGTGAGCCGGCGCGCCCTAGCGGCATCTTCCGCCAATTGTACGAGTAGTTCCTTTGAGTCGGGGTGAGAGCGGAGCAAGGCGGCCCTCCTATTGCTCGCGAGTCCTGATGTTTATTGCTTGGTTGGGTGAGGGAGGTTTCCGTGGGCGTGCCCATATGATGTGTTGCATGGTGTCTTTGTATGCGCACCTTTTGCATCTGTCAGCTTGTGTCTGGAAAATATCGGTTGTAGAGAACAGGGTTGGGGAGGGTGTTCGACTGTATTTGCCTCGAAGCAACCGAGTGCCATCTGTTGAGGGATCAGTGCGGTGCATGGTACTTGAGGTGGCTCAGCCTGTAGTGGTGCGTAATCTCTCTGTACGTGATCAGCCGGCCTCTGCTCCCCGTGAGCGTAGTGCGCGATGTCTCCGTCGAGGTCAGCCAGGTTTCCGAAATATCCGGCTGCCTCGTGAGCCACTTCATTGCCCGGAAGGAACGATGGTCCTGGCGTCCGTACAAGGCAAAAAAGCCTGCATCTGTGGCCAATAAACGTCGAACGTATTTTGGCCGCTGGCAGGGTAAGTCTCTTCCCAGGAAGTTTCTGATTCAGGTATTGGAGTCAAATGTAGCCGTCAAACCCGATGGAGAAACTCAACTGCTTCAGAAACGTCGGTTTTCTTCGCTTCAGTTGTTTTGGTTGGAGATAATTGTTCTATTTCTCTAGTTTATTTTAGAAAACTTGCAGTTATGAGTAACTTCTAAGAGAACTGTTTGGCCTCCCATATGGTGCAGCTTACTCAGGAATACAGGAACCGTACAAGGTGGTTTTTTTTTCCAGAAAGACTGTGGGCGAAGCCGAAGCTGAAAAGTCCATGAATAGTAAACAAGCCCAGCTCGAGCTATCGAGGTCGAAGATTTTGCGGCATTCTAGTGCGCGACCGACTCTACAGAGTGTGCATTCGATGTCATATCGCTCTTAGTCTGTCAATCTCAAAATAAATCCGCACAATGGCGCAGGACGTTCTGCTGCCGATTCCCATACAAACCCCTGACAACCGAAAAAAAGTAAAATGCAAAAATATCGATCGTTTGTAGGCGCCAACAGTAGTGTCGGCGGTGAGATATTGGAATGGCGCCCCATGGCTCTGACGTCAGTTTAGGGACTCACGCTGCTGTTGTCGGCTACACTCCGCTTGTTATTGGCACCCATGCCTGTTCTAGAAATTGCCCGCTCTGATGCTTTATTGCATTGAAGAGCGTATTTTCTGTACTCTAGTTATTTCGCCAGATTATGACACCTTTCAATAATTTCAAACTGTATCCCACGCACATTTCCAACACACGAAGAGTGAGGAAAAAACTTCCTTCAGAGCATCGTTCCCATGAACATGCGTCACTCGTCCTTTCCAGCTTATTTACAAGAATCAATGCTCAGAGCTCCCTAATAAGTATTCCAAACTCGCAGGATTCCCTAAAGTATTTGTGAGATGCTCTTATCAAGACGAAACAGTGTACTGCTACGCCCCAAACATCGGGCCCCTACCTACAGATCACACAGCGAAAAAATGAAACTTGTGTGTTCTATTTCTTTCGTCCTTGCTGACTTGTATAGTATGAATGTTGTTTCGGTGCCCAACACGTTATTCTTCTGCCCCGTCTTAAGGATATCTTATTAGGGGGGATTATTAGCAGGAAGTCTTATTAGAAGGTTTGCGGATGTTCGGTAGGCTCCCACAGTTCATGTGTATATTTTCTTCAGACTTTGGAAGCTTTTCCAATGTCCAGTGCAATAGCATAATCTGGCAAATCCGGGCGAGCAGTTATGCTAATGACGCGACGTAGGAGCTATAGGTAGTCAGGAGTGCTCAGGTGGGTTGGAAAGCGTGAAAGAGTAGTGTGGAACAATCCTGAGCAATCAAGGTTGTCTATTATTCCATAGTTTATTATTCTGGAAAACAGTTTACATAAGACTGGAGTAATGCTACGAAGCGCACGTTATGGGGGTATATGAATTTTTACCAGGCTTTGGTATTGAATAAATGATGGTAATTTTAATATGGCGAAGGACCGTCCCTGCGGCCCAATGATAGTTCACAAGGTTAAGTAGAACGCACAGGGCATGCGGGGAAAGGTTGCGTAGATCATACCATTTGACGCGATAGTTCCCTGGTGCTGACTTTAAGCGGCCCTATGATATGGCTGACTGAACTGCTCCCATAGTGAAGTGAGAATCTAGCCCTGGAAAGAGATCGATAAAGTTAATAACGGGAAGGTCAGGGAGAACCGATGGATACTTCACAGCATGGGGGAAGAAGGCGTGAATGAGATTATCTTCTATTTAAGGGCAATTTTCGCTAGGTACGTGTCATGAATAATGGGCAGTTTTTAATAGCCAAGCTGTTTACCAAATCGTTGTTGTTGTTGTAAACGTTATTAGAAAGGAAGGCCAAAAGCCAGGTGGGGGGGAGGGAATGGGGAGGACGGAGCACTGTTCTTATGATGCCGGCTTCAAGGGTTCTCTTCCGAAGTCGTGCAGACTACTGCTAAATTGCCCGTACTACGCAGCTTTTTGTGGCATAAATGGCGATTTCGAAGTGTGTGTCGTGTGAGAGGGATGTTGGGTCGATGTAGGTTGAGGTCAGTGTTGCGGAGTTACCAGTCCAGAATTGGAATGAATCCGGAATCATTCCACATTTTCGCGACCCCGGAATGGAATGGGAGTGGAATGGCGGCAATACTTCAAAGAATGGAATGGGAATGGAATTAAGAGCATTTTGCCCGGAATGGAATGGGAATGGAATTACATGTGTTTTTCCCAAAATTTAATGTGCACTTTTCCTTCTACGCGCTGTTTTTTGTCAAAATATGCAAAAATACGCAAAAAATCCCCACTAGCCCAAGTTCAAACATTAGTAAGCCGGAGCCTTGAATTTAACAATAACGCAGTACTGTTAAAATCGATTGGCTGATTACAAGCACGGTATATTTATAAGCAGCGATTGTACTACATTTATGTCCTTATATACAGCGCTGCTACGAAGTTCGTCGCGATTCTCCCCGTAATAACCGCGGCTCTAGGCTGTTGGTATCCGTCGTGGGGAACTACCGCGTCCGCATCCCCACCGTTCTCTCCCACCAACTTCGCTTTGTGATTTTCTACCTTGGCTGCGCCTTCGGCCCGGCTGTGAGCACAAAAGGGTGGGGATGTCTCCCCACCCTTCACTTTTGTTTTTTGCGTCCAAAACCGTCGGTGATTGCATCCCACCTCGCCGTCATCGGGATGCTGGCGCGGTGCTTGTGTTCACTGCAAAATTTCGCATATCAGCTTACGCCCCAACCCCCCTCCTCCCCCAGGACCTTTTGCAATACTGTCCCTTCTGTAGACACTCGGACGCCTTTGCCCGAAGCAGCGTCGACGAAGGCCTAAAATATTGGTTCGAGAATCCACCCGAAACAGGAGAGCCCATGTAATAGATACTGCGGCCACACCTGCTCCTGCAAGCTGCACGCTGCCAGCTTTGTTCCGAAACGGTTCCGACCTAACGGAAAGCGAACGCTAGCCACTTTCCCTTGCTTTCCCGACTCGCAGGGGCAGTTTCCAATGTAAATGGGACGTCAGCTAACGTGGAACGCGTGTTTTCCACGGCATCCCTTTTAATGACAGACAGCTAAGCGAAACCGGCTCTCAAACACCTCTTTTAAGCAGCTCGTTTGTCAAGCGCAACACACAGTCACAAGGCAACTGTTTTATTTTACTTTTTTTGTTGTTTTTAGAACTGATCCTTGTAGCAGCCGTCATTTACACTTCGTGTTTTCAGAACTGAACGGCGGAGCGACCATTTGTCTGACTTATGAAACAGCGCTAGAAACAGTGCTACAGAAAGGGCACACAGACAGCGCCCTGTCTGTGTGCCCTTTCTGTAGTCCTGTTTCTAGCGCTGTTTTATAAGTCAGTTATGTACCAACTGGCCCGCCTTCAATCCGTGCGGCTCACATCATTTTGTTACGTGATTTTGATGAATGAAACCAAAATAAACTTTCTTTTTCGACCTTTCACGGCAGCTTGAGACCTTTATTGGAGCATATGAAATTCACGAGGAGAGCTAATTGCGCTGCTGAGCACGAGGTCGTGGTTCGATTCCCGGCCGCGGCGGCCGCTTTCCTGATGGAGGCGAAAAGCAAAAACGCCCGTGTGTGCGAGATTTCGGCCTAAGGTGGTCAAAATTAATCCGGAGCCCTCCACTACGGCGCGCCTCATTGCGTGCGTTGCGTCGGCGCGCTAAACCCTACAATCAATCAACGAGGACATTTACGCACTTTTTTCTGGCGTAGGGATTTCCACAACACTAGACTGGCCGGCTGCCGAACGTGTCCTTCTATTATTATCGTTATCATTTTTCTTTACACCTTTTCTTTCGGTTGATCGCCCAGACCAGAGGACACTTGGGGGAACCTTCATTGCTACTCCACAGCATGCAACTCCTCAAATTAGTTATACAGGCCTCAGTTATACAATTAGTTACACAGGCCTTGGACTCAGTTTTGCTGAGTCTAAGGCCGCAACACATTCCCTAAGTCCTTCTTTAGTTAGCTAGAGCCAAAGGTTGCGTGGTGCTAAAGTGTGCACGATCTCCCAATTTGTGAAAGAAAAAAAAAACAAGACGCAGATTAGTATACGAACAAATGCACTATCCCAGTATACACTAACGAGAGAGAAAAGAATTCTCCCTGTGCATTGGTTCTCATCGAGACACCCATACAAAGTTCGCGCATACTCAAAGCACAGCCTGAACTTTCGCTCGTGCGCAGTGGATGATACCTGACGCACGTAACTAAGCTTTTCAGCAAGGGCGACATTGCATACCTTAGCACACGCAAACACAGGAAGTTCTGAACCTATCCGTGCTTTCAAGGCGCGCTTGACATGCGTGAGTGCTGACGACCTGTGCGGCCCGTGATCCGTATTTGGTGCAAAGGCAGGACAAGGTGCTCAAGCGGTAATTCTTCCAACTGATACCACCAGATCCGGAGGTTCTGTTCGTCGTTAACAAAATTATAGATCTAGCCATGCTCACGACAGCTCCATACCCATGTTAACTGCTTAAGGAATATAATGTCTTCAACCATACTTTTGTCAGCACAAAAGTAAAACATGCCGTCACGTTAGCATTAACACATTCACACTTAAACAATATTAAAGCATCACAACTCGTAAAGACATGCTGATTATGCAAATACTGTAATAACTACCGGGAGAACTGCCCCTGAAGGAATTAGTAGGGTGATTGCACTGCACAAGATATGCCTCAAAGCCACTATCCCTCAACCGTGGTTACGTGTTTTGCGTATTTTAGCCGTTATTAACACGTTTAATAACATCAGCTTAATGGTGGGTTGATTGGTAACTTGATAATCACCCGATAAAACGTTGAGGAATTAGAGGAATGGAATTGAACTGCCCGGCCATTCCCGGAGTGGGAATGGGCAATGTTCTGGCATTCCGAGGAATTGAAAGGAATGGAATTTAGGCAACTTGCCATTCCCCGGAATGGAATTGGAATGGAATGGAGACGCCCATTCCGCAACACTGGTTGAGGTGTCGTGGTAAGGGGGAGTGAATGTACGAAATCGACAAAACTTGGGGCAGTGCCAGATGAGGTGGTGGAGATCGGCTGCCATGGAGTGGTGGCAGTAGGGACATCGGGGGCGTGCTGGGGATAATACCATTGTCAAATGGTCTCTGGGATCATACAGGTGTTGGTCAGGAACTTGTTCAACAAGACCTCTTGTGCTCGGGTCAGGGTAGGGAAGGAGGTGAGGTGGCCTGAAGGGGTGAGTGCCTTGAGGCGTTGTTGTTTCAGCTGCTTGTATCTACCGAGCCTGATTGCGGGAGCGAGAGTGGGGTCATTGTCAGGGCATTTGAGCCAGGGGTGGTCCGAGAGGGGCGGCGCCGGTGGTCCATCGGAGGCTATTGTGAAAAGGGCCTCCTGGGCAGCCACGTGAGCTGCTTGGTTCCCAGGAGCGGCTGGTTCATGAACGGGGGGTCCAGTTGATTCGGACTTGGCAGCCTGATGTTTGGAGCGCAGTGATTTGATGAAGAATGTGGTGGACAGAAGGGTGTAATTTTTTGTC
The DNA here is from genome assembly GCF_048455015.1 of Haemaphysalis longicornis. Lineage (NCBI taxonomy): Eukaryota > Metazoa > Arthropoda > Arachnida > Ixodida > Ixodidae > Haemaphysalis > Haemaphysalis longicornis. The sequence goes on along the minus strand of NW_027526245.1, from coordinate 61,849,050 downwards.
ATCATCATCATCATCATCATTATCATCATCATCATCATCAGCATCATCATCACCAGCCTATCTACGCCCACTGCAGGCCAAAGGCCTCTCCCATTATTCTCCAATTACCCCGGTCCTGTGCCAACTGTGACCAATTTTTTGTGTCCCCAGTTAAAAAGAGAAAAAAAATTCCGAGCGCGCGCACATGAGTCTGGGCCTCGCGGTCAGCCACCGGCAGTTAACAATACTCCGATTTCGCCCTTTGCGGGATTGAATGTCAGACCCGCTTTCAGTGCTGCTTCCGAGACAGCCCGCTGCCTTCCATCGGGCTGTTTCCTCGTCGTGACCCAAATAAGAATTCAATCGACGTACACGCGCACGCCTGTAATGGACTCAAGAATTTGACCAACAGCTTTTGGAAAAACTTCCGTTGTAGAGGCTATTCCAAAGGAAACTCGTAGAAAACGACGTCGTAGAAAGGGAGTCGCAAAGGCGCATGCATATTTCCGAGGTCTCTTCGTAGAGCAGTATTTGATGAAAACCAGAAGTTGAAACTAAAGGGGAAAAAATGGTTGCTCCCGTAAGCTCCGCCTCGATGTCATCGCGACGTGGCTTTTGCAAATGTTCTCGCTTCAAGCATTTAGTAGTTTCTGTGGTCCGTGCACACGCAATTTCCCATCCTTTTGCGTGGCAGTTACTATAGGGCTCACCCAGTCCATAGTCTCTTCTACATTACCACAATGCCTGCCTTTTCCATGTGGTCGAGTTGCTGTTTAAAGGGCCCCTTGTAGCGCCAGGGGCATTCGTCGAGCTGTCTGGATGACAGGAGCGGCATCGTCCCGCAACACCATCCGGTATTGTCGTTGAAGGCACGCCGTTCCGCTGAACACTTGATGAACTGCTTGAGCACTTGCTCGCTTCTTTCGTCGGCACTGCGTTCACGGAGCGTGAAAACAAGCCGAGCAGGTCACTTTTCTGTTGTCACAGCGCTCGACGTCCTTTTTTGGTGATAGAGAAGTCGATGCCAGCTGTGTACGTGGAGAGTGACACGTTCATAGTGAAAATACCAATGTTTTCGGTTATTCATCCGTCATCCGTACGTAGAGCAGAGTTTCTTGCCCTGGATCGGCAGCTGCATGGGCTACAATTTTTGGTACATATGCGGCAACAGATTTGCTTGAGCTGCAGTTTCGACTTTTAGGTGAAGTTTGTGAACACCAACACAGGCTCGCTCGATCCAGTCTTTTCTCTGCAAAACGGCATGTATGGATATTACAAGAATTTAAAACCTTTGTCGCTGTCCTCAAGTTAGCGACTTGCATGGTGGTTTTGCACGAGGATGGCGAAGTGATTTTTCCCCCTATTGTCTATTCATGCGTCCAAATTCGAGGGCAGTGCACTCGGCCACCCCTCCGCCACTAAGATTCAGTTGGTTGTTCAGTGCCACTCGAATGCTTTTAACTGGGTCAACTTCTCGCTATCGAGTCCAAGTGTTGTTGAGTTGCCGAGACACCGACAACTTTGCATAAATGTTCTGCTGTCGCCTGTGTCAGCGTGTGGTCACGAAGAAGCTTTTCCCCTACGTTGTTACATTTTGTTCCCAAAACAAGCTTATCCGTAATCACTGATTCAGTCATTTTGCCAAAGTTGCAGGACTACGCCAGCTTTTTCAGATCTCTCAGAAAGTGTTCTGTAGTCTAGGCTTCGTCTTGAACGCGTTGGCAAAACACGTAGTGCTCATGCCCTTCACTTAGCTGCTCGGGAAAGTTCTCGTCAAACGTCTTATTACTGTGGCGTAATCATTCCTGTCCCTACCTTGGTAAAAGGCTAACTTGTACACTTCGTAGGCGTCGCCGCCGGCTATGTTGAAGGGCAGTGCAAGCTTGGTGTGACCAGGCGTTGGCGTTTCTTTGGGTGCCGCTGGCACTGAGGCATTCAAAAACAGCTCGAAGTTTCGCTTAAACGGTCGCCAATTCTTGTAAATATCGTCATCGATCCACAGATGCTCAGGTGGTTTGGAAAATTCCATACCGCTTCAGTCCGGTTCCTCCGTGGCCCTTCAAAGCCGAGAATTGGCCGTCGCCCCCTTCTGACAGCATATTTAGTGCGTGCTTACCAGGAACAGAGGATAGCCGGCTCCCAACGAAGAATGGTCGAATGGTCATCGGTTGATTGCACGGTCGTTGTTTATACAGTGCAACACAGAGAGGGAAAGAGATAGCGTGCGCAGTGGACGGCCTGCGCACGCGCGCTAGCTTGGGCGTGCTCAAACGTGATAAAATAGGGACGATTTCCTGTTGAAGCCGGGTAAACTTCCCAAGCATTGCAGCCCAGAACGAGAGGCAATCGCCAGGCCAGGCAGCATCTTGTACTTATTCTAGAGGTATGCGCTCGATGCCACCAAGGAACAGGAACACACGTGATGAGTTCCACACCCACGGTGGACGCTCACCTCGGCAACCACCCGTGGCAGAAAAACGCCGCGTCACAAAATAAACGCTCCAATTCACCCTCTGAAAGTTGTTGGAAAGCGAAGCTGTAAGCTACACGCACAACGAGTACTCATGCGACGTCACCTTAATTCACACACGTGGCTCTAAAAAGAGTGAAACCTGAGGCAAGTGGTATGGACTTAACCACACCGTTTTTTTACTTCAAAGAGATATTCCTTGCTAAGGGTAAATGAATGCATGAGTCATTAATGGTGGTTGGTTGAGTTGTATTGTTGAAGCACAGGAGTGGAAACTTCTTTTATAAAATTCAAGGAAGCTTAAACTCGGTGTTAGATAAGGCAACTGCTGCTCCGTCTCTGCCAATGCCGACGGTGGCCACGGGACCCGTGGTAGAGACGGTGGAGAAGTGCGATGCAATGCGTTAATGGAGCTTCCTTTCATTTTCATAACTTCTAGCGCATGGGCAAGGTACTCACACGTCAGCTACACGTTCTCGAGGTGGAGCTAACAGCCGCGTGAGAAGTAGCGTGACGCTATCACGTGACATTCAGCGGGAATGCAGGTGTTTTATCCGCAGATGTTCTCGGTGAGTGCACAGTCTGTCTCCTCCGTCTTCGCGTGGGCTCGTAGTTCAATCGGTAAGATAACGGGCTCTCGCTCCATTCCTCTATTCGTTCCAGGTTTGATTCCTGACCGTGCCAGTAACTACTTTTGTTTGTTCGCAGGAGTTTTCTATTGACACCAATTGTCACAACAGAATCCATGGGGGGTCGAGGTTGAAAGCTTTGCGTCAAAAACTATCTATTCAGCTCCTATAAGCTATTCACTTTTAAACATTTGACATTCAACAATATGCTCATAAATTTTAGCACGTTTAAAAGTGAACATAGGTTAGATAGTCGTTAAATAAAACTTCGGCGCTTAGGTATTCGAGCAATACAAAAAACATAAAGGACAATATATGCATGCCAAATTATCAATTCTGAGCCGCCCCAGATAACCCCTGTTCCTGTCCCACACAGAAATCGCGCGGGAACCTGCAGATAGGGTGCATTGCTTCCAACACAGAAAGCAATTAGATCAATAAAATGTCGTTTCGCGGGCGCTTCCTCAAACACTGTTTGTATTCTGCAATGCTCATGTTGTCACACATGAAGTAGTTTAGAAACTTCCAAGACCATCAGCTTTTGGCTTCATGAAAACTAACCCGATATTCCTCATTTCTTAATCCCTGTCACGCAACGTTTGAGCCACCCCTGCCACGCTATTTAGTACATATCGCTGTATATAATAAGGTAAAAGTTTCATTCTTCCCAGGAAAGCATGAAAACTAAATGTTTTTCGCAAACTGAAACACTCATAAGTCATAGGAATTTGTTTCTGAAGTTTAATATAAAGCGTTGGGGGTTGGCAAATGAGCAGTGCAATGAGCGATGCTTTTTCATCTGCCTCGTTTCTTACCAGCGGGCCCCACTGAGATTCCCGCTGTAAACATTGAGGTTTATGTGGGTGGTCAGTGTTTCTGTAAAAAGGAGTAGTTTCTGTCTACCTCATACCGTTTTTATGCTTTAAGGGGGTGTGTTGCTCAAAGCTGAAATATCAGAGGAGAGGCAGGAATCGCGATTCAAGACGGAGCCGGTTTAATCTAGTGCACTTGTCGCTAGCGATGCTGCAGACTGACGCTAATCGTCGTCGTCGTCAACGCTGGTAGTTCAACTGGCACTCGCGATGCCGCTTACGCAGCCACTGCTCATGTCGCACAGCCGTTCTGATATGACTACACTCTACACCATTCGTTCTCAATAGAATGCCTTGGGTGTCTAGTTGGTTTTCACAGATCTTCGTCCTCCAGCATTTCGTCTCTTCCAGTAATCTTGCTCCCTTGGTATTTTCGTACTTGCCGGTGTTGTTCTTTGGCATGCTTTCGTGTAGCCCTAACCATTTCGTGACACTTGAGCTGGAGCACCCCCTCCCTTCCAAACTAGGAACCCTCCTTTTAGCACTATCTAAAGCATTACGAAAGGTTTTGGTACATCACTACAGAATATACCCCTCTCCCGTGATCCGCTGAATAACTCCTCTACACTTAGCTCTCGTTTACGCAACTGTCGCTTCTAAAAGGAACGTTTTTATCACCAACATTAGATGTGCTTACTTTCCAAAGGTACTCTGGGACTATGAGGCATGCCGTAGTGGAGGGTTCCGGAATAATTTTTCCCAGCAAGGATTCCTTGACCTGCGCCGGTATCTGGACACCCGGGCATTTTTTGCTTTTCACCTCCATCTAAAAAGCGCCCACTGCGGCTCGTATCAACCGGCCACCTTGGGTTCAGGAGCGCACTCCTCAAATGCCTGTTTTTCTTATCACAACTTCGTCATTAAAAACAATTCAAACATCAGGTTTCGCTTACTGTGGCCAGCCTCCGGCTGTTTCTTCCAGCATATAATGTGATATAGGCCACGTTTGGTAAATATTTTGTATTACGCAACCAGTACGACTGGGCCCATTGAGCTATTTTGGGTGGGGTTCAAAACGCTTAAAAAGAAATGAGAAGAGTGGCGACAGGAGAGGCCCTTCGGAGTATCTGTCCTGTGGCGTCTTGTGTCTGTTTTTCTTGCCTTTGGCACTGTGAATTTTCGTCGAATGTGAATCGCCAATAAACTCAGAACGCACACTATAAACATCTTCCGGATTATACTAGCGCGTCGAAGGTCACTAATAAACCGGAGCTTCACTCCCTAGCGTCTGTTTTCTTGTCTCCAGAATAGACGTCATCTCCTCCAACCAGACCTTGACGACGGCGGCACCCAGAACCACTAGATTAAGTTTCAGAGTGTCGATACTCTGGCCTGGCATTGTTTTATGCCGCCGACGGCGGCATTTGGTCGGACCGCGTCCCGTGACATTTTTTTACGCCAGAAGACCCATGGGCGCTGAACTTAAGCGGCCGCTTAAATAAATCGTGATTTCCAGAGCGCAGTGCGGCTGTATGACACGTTGCGTGTGAGGGTTAAAGCCTCAGACACAGCGCAGCTGTGCTGCTCTTTACTGGGCTGCTTCAACCAGCCGAAAGGCAGAAAATGCCTCCTTCGCTTCCCGCACGGAAAGTACGACAGAGGTCTAGAGCATCCTACAGCCAGTAGCAGATCCTAGCTTATTCAGCTGTCCTAGCGTAACCTAGAACCACCAAATGAGCTACGCTTCCGAAACTAGGCCTGACTATGCCGCACCGGTGCGCTATCTCGAAATCCTCGAAAAGTAATCACAGATTTTATGGTTGCCAAGCGGCTTCCAGACAAATCTCGCCCGTCATGGTCGGCCGCAATCACCTGCGTAAACCTCGCCACCCTGGCGAAATGCAACAAAATGGCTGCTGACGTGCATTAGTGCTGTTACTATTAAGCGTAGCTTATTTAGTACCTACGCTCTCCGCGGATTAGAGCAAGCCAAGCAGTGAGGAAGGGACTGCTCTCTCCAAGCGTGTGCGACCACTTCGAGAGGACGAGATAACATCGCAGTACTGCGTTTAATGCGTGGGAATGCACAATACAACAGCTCTAGTAACACACGTAAAATTAGAGAAATAATCGGGGTAACTGCCCGCGCTACAAAGCAAACCAGATCGCCCAACCGCGTGGCGGAGAGAATCAACAGCCTTGCTTCAGTGGTGCAGGCCACCGAAACTGTGAATGTAGTCAACTACGGTGAAGACCGGGGCGGTCCAAAGATTGACCGCGCCACCAGTAACAACTTATTTCCCCTGCGGAATGGAGGGAGCGCAAAATCAGAGGGTAAGCCGTGCAATACTGACACCGGGTACATGCCGTTCTGTCACACTGATGGTAAAAACGACATCCGCTTCAAGCGGAGGCCAGGAAGAGGACAGCATGCAATGCACCAGGGCCATCTGGCGGTCCAGCCCGTATCCTTCCGGGTGACCTGTACGCGGCCCCCGAGCGAATTCCACAGCTGGGACAGCTAACGTTACACCGCTGTGACCCACGGACCGACGCATATTGGTCAAATTGCACCCCTTTAAGGAAGAGGGGCAGTTGAAGTAACTATCTCCCACAAGAAGAGATACGGGCGCTACGCGCAATGCAAAAAGGGAGTCAACATTTATATCGGTAGCCCACGTTGTGATTGCAACTACAAACTCAAGGTCGCCCATAACTTTGTGTTCTTGACATATCATTTTGTGGCGTCCAATAAACACAGTGTTACAAAAAACACGTATATAGGAAAATCAGGTGCTACTATCTGACAATAGGTCTATGAATAGCCACGGCATATACATAGTGCGCCTCTTAAGCAGTTCAGCACCATTTTGATGACAAGTACATTGCAACCCTTACTTTTGATTGATTGATTGTAGGGTTTAACGCGCTGATGCAACGAAGGCGACGAGGCGCGCCGTAGTGGAAGGCCCGGGATTAATTTTGACCACCTGGGGATCTTTAACGCGCACCTAAATCTCGCACACACGGGCGTTTCTGCTTTTTTCCTCCATCAGAAAAGCGGCCGCCGCGGCCGGAACTCTAACCCTAGTATTCGTGCTCAGCAGCACAACGCCTTAGCCAGTGAGCCACCGCAGCGGGTAACCCCTACTTTTCAACGGTAAAGACTGGTAAAGATGTTTGCAGCGCCACCCACTCTGTAATCAGTGCATGCATGCGAAGTAATTCTCTTTAAAGGTCCACTGTACCTACAGCTTAGCTATTGCTGTTCTTCGCAGGCTCAACAGCGGGTACAACAGCAGCAAAAGGAACATAATTTACGGCGTATAAAGATGGATAATGAAACCCCCTCGGGACTAAATAGATATGCAACTTAGACAAGAGAACGCACTTCCCGGAAACGTGACACGTTCGGCACAAATGCTGAAAGTACCGGATCGTATGGACAAACAGTATAAAACAAAAAATAAATGTCATATTAGTAATGAGACATTTACTCACCACCCATCAAGTCAGATTACCTTCATGATTACTTTCCCATTATAAGTGAAAAACGGTGGCGCGAAGCAGTAAACCGTGCGAAGATGCTATCCCTTGTGGTTAAGCAATCATATATACGTTTTATTAGGGCAACCAATTTGCACGTTCTTAAAAGAAATTTTAAAGAAGCTGAATGTGCCCGAAGTTTGGGTTGTCATAAATACTTCAATAAAATATTTCGTGATGCAGAAACAATTTTTTAAAAATAATTCTACTTACATCACTGCCTGCACCATGAAGGCAAGACAAGGGTTAATTGATGTTTTCCGCCGAATCATCTTGTAATTCGTGTAATAACAAGAAATCTAGTAATAACGTTCTTCCGGCATTTTACAGCCAAATTTCTCAGAAACAGATTTCCCCTATAAGTTTGACATGCAGCACGTAGGCATTTTTCTGCATTTCAATTTATCAGTTGCCAACCCTTGTTTGACATTGATGCCCAACCGGCTAAAACATTTTGAGTGGCATTTTGTTAAGAAACAGTGGTAGACCACGTTGTGAAAGCTGCGACTCAGTGAGAACCTTAGGAACTATTGTTCTCTGTGCTTCTGTACATCAGCTTTGTCCCATTGTTCGCCACACTTTCGTTAGTGTTCTTTCAATGCGGGCACTATTGTTTAAGCACAAATTGTGGAACGTGGAGGACACTGGTTTTAAATAATTCATAAAATCGCCCAACTGTACAGTTATAAAAAGCTTTTCAGAAAGGTGAAGCCTTTTTATCCACAAATTGTTTGCATTGCAGGATATGGCTGCACCTGAAAACCGGAATTTTGCTCCGAATAGGGCCAGGGAATTTTAATCTATCGTTTTGTCAACATGGGCGTTATTTTCGCTCCAAAAAGAATTGAACCAGCAGAATAACCGCAAGGAACTATAATTTTGCATCAGTGTTTGGGCGTTCTGGGTTCGAAGTTGTTAAATTATTTCTTCAGCAATTTTTAGAGCGGTGACCACTTGCGGCAGAGTACAAAATCTACCTCGGGGTCAAGTTTCAAATTACGAGTAGGAGTTCGCAACTTAGAAGAGGGGCTCAAAGTCTAGAATATTCCCGATGAATAAACTATGAACCATTTGGTAAAGTCATGCAATCATGCCCTCACAACTGAAGAGCTGTCGAGTGCGTAAACAAGATGAAAGTATTGTCATTGGTACAGCAGGAGGCGCTAACACTCTGTGCGGTACAAGAGGTCGTCAGTAAAACCTGAGACTTGCTACGTTTGATGATGGAGACGTTTAAGCAGAGGCCAGCTTAATTGTTCTAAATGCGAAGCATCGAGGCGTAAGCGGGACAACAGATAATGAGTAGTCTAGGTTAAGATATTTATGGGGTGAAATAACAGAAGCGGACATAGCCTGTTAGACAAGAATCGAGAATAAAACTCCTAAATTAAAATGCTTGGTACGCAGAAGGTTGCAGAGGTTGCGAAGGGGTCCAAAAGCGTTAAGCAGGCCGCTGCCGAATTGATCAAACGAAATATGTGGTAAATGATAAAACAAAAAAGGACCTGCGTCTCCCTGCAGAGGTGGGGCTTTTGACCAATTCTGTAATATGCCGAACATGCACGAAATAATGCAAACAAATATACGACGATGCGAATAAAAAATGGAGGATTGGATAGTAACTTATAAATCAGTGATTATTATTTATTGCGAGTGCACAGCCCCACCTTAAGAGCGTTAGTATTGCTACGGCGTTTGTAAGGCAAATTCAAGAACTGAGTTTAAATTAAGCCAAAGGAGGATACCAAAATACCTCATAAAAAGCAAGAACTTTTGCAGAAAAATTAATCCCAGAAAGTTCGAAGTGCCACCAAGCAGCATCAAGTATCAAGCCCGATAACTCAACCACAAAAAGAGTTAAAGTACAAAGAAACAGACGTGCAAGCGAACAAAAACACGTGTACGAAAGTGAATAAAATGCTGCAGATAGTGCGGAAATGGTGACACAATGGTGGGTGCTCTACAAAAAGCTTTTATATGATCAGAAGAAAAAGCTTCCGATAAAAGCAGAATATCAGAGTAGGTATGATAGGAGATTTCAAGCCCGGGGATGGTCGAGAGGCGACTTCGTGAGGCACCCGTTCCGGGATCACAATATCTTCAGAAACGTTTTCTCGGTACGTTAAGATAACCAAGTGTACTCAAACATCACACAAAATTATAAACTGAGTTTATAAGGAAACCTGACATGTAAGGCTTTTTTTCGAAATGCGCCTGATCCGCAAACCGAAACTAAGCCATACAAAACCGCAGTAACAAGAGAAACCCACACCTCCCCTAAAAAGAAGGTGGCGAAAAATTGGTGTGGTAAGTGCTGAAAATGGTACGCAGATCGTACTTGGTATAGAAAATGAGCCTGATCCTGCTGTTTCACGGATCAAAATGAGCAAAATCCACTTGCCTAGTTGGAGTTTGCTTTTGGACTGATTGGTCGGACTGTTTCGTGGCTGATTTAAAAAGTTTCTTCTTTTTGGTTTTCAAAGCTGGCTTTTCAGACCTGTCGACGCACGTCAATGACAAAGTTAAGAGAAGAAGAAGGGAACAAAATAAAACTGAGAGACGCGAAACCATCATTTCTCCTCGTCTCCCCCGTCACTCCGGGGTAACTCTGGATGTATTTATTTTTTACTGTCATATTTTACTATGTTTTCGGCCATATTTAACAGCCATACTTAACTAACCAGCCCAATCTTACAAGCCCTGGACAACCCGGCTCTCTCCCCCCTATGAGGGTACTAACCAGTTCATTACGTTGAAGAAGAAGATATGAGCAGCCTTCTTGTTAAGAGTTTTGTAAATTCATGGCCAGGCGATGAACAGCTTGTTCACTTCGTAAGTGCCTTCAGGCGTGCCCAAGAAAGTTGCCCTAGAGAAGAATTCGAATACAGCTGGTGCTGGTGCCAAGAGGGCCCACCGTCTGTTCATGTATAGTTGCACTGTTTTTGTTGCACGTGTTTAATGCCGTTTCCGCCCAAACTCCATCTCGCCATTCTTGAAAGTCGATTTAAATACACTTTTCATGCCGCATCAAATCCAGCGTCTCAATTCAGTATCAGCCAAATGCAAACTTATCATCCCAATATTGCTAAAATTCCACGCATAATTTCTATTTAGTTGCGGCCATAAAATTGTCCTAGCTGACATGTAAAACGTATCATGTAATAGCTTTGACCGTGTTGCATTTAGGTGTGGTCACAAACTTCCGCTTTTTCTCAAAATCGCTTGAGGTGGATGTGGCTCATTTCGAAAAAAAAACGCCTAACATGCCCGCATTCCTGATTTGAAATACTTTGCATGGAATACCCGCTGCTATTTTTGCCTGCTTCCTGAAGCAGTGCTTGAAGATATAACTGAAATTCTTTAGAACATTTCAGATTGTGTTATTGGTGCCCTTAATACTATACCAAGTACCAAGATATTTTTCCGCATTAAAAAGTGGTAGGCAGGCAACCAAAAACATTTTTATGAAAGAAAGGGGACATTGAAATTGCTTGGGGTATAAACGGCACGAAGTCATCAAACAGTATTCTTCTATTCTTTCGTGTTCACTGTGTGCTCTATTCAACCTTTTATTATTGCCCTTCGGGCATAGAGTTTCATACTAATATACACTAGAGGGAAATGTGGCGCCACCGTCTAGGGGAGCCGCGCTTCGGCGAGCGTGCCGTCATGTACCGGGCAGGCACGTTCCACTTGTCCTTGGCATGGCTCACGAACAGACTGAAAAGTTGGCTTTGGCTGCAAAAATGCAACAATATTACTGCAAAAAATTAATCGAATTTGTTCTGTTATCAAAAAATAAAAGCTCCATAAAGATTGATTTGCCAGGGATTATTTAGAAGCTTCATGAAAGATGAACAGAAAAACAATGTTACCCCTTTTGGCTTCAAGACGAAAACGAAGCCATGTGGCTTACCAAGCCAAGGAGGCGAGGAACGTCGCTAGCTGCAATGGCGCCGCCCACGGAGGCACGCAAATGCAGCGCCAGATTTCCCTCTAGTATATATTAGTATGAAACTCTATGCCTTCGGGCTTTTTAGCGGCTTCGGCTTCGGGTTTAAGCGGCTTTAAGCGGCTTCGGGATTTTAAGGCGGAAATGAAATGAAATGAAATAAAATCTGTGCGCATGGTAATGGGCGTGAAGTCCGGTTAAAAATACAGAGAATAAGAGTGCTCCCAGCCTCCTCGCCACTGCTGTGCATATAGTGTAGCAATTTGTATGAATACAGCAGCAGTTGCGTTTTTGATATAGTAAACCACTTTGTTTTAGAGTGGCTTAATAAGATTTCTCTTTTTTACGTGCAGAGGATTCAAAATGTTTGAGCTGGGAGATCACTCAGGATTACGCAAGAGAATGAATATTTATTTTCCATCTGTTGAAGAACTATAAAAGTTTGATTTGCAGAAACCTTACCACCACGGAATGTAGAACCATGGCCGCTCAATGAAAAGGAGGTCCGACCTGCCGAATCACGCCCCGGGGCAATGGGATGGCGCGTGATAGCGGCGTTTCCAGCTGCGGCTCCTACTTTAGGCGGGAGCGCCACACATCGGTGACGGCTAAGGCCCCTGTATTGTGACGGCTTCCCCGGCTCCCACTTCGGAGCGCCTTCGGAGAAGCGGCGACGATCGCCCATGGAAGTGGTTTAAATAGCGCCTTACCCCGCACATATGGCAACTGATTCTGCTACAAGTGACCGGAAAGGTGATTCTGCGATCTCTAAAAATTTGATATTATAGAATGCAGTCATCATCATTATCATAATCACCGTCATCATCAGCAGCAGCGCACTCAGTTCCATGAAAGGCCCCGCACGGGGCACCTTGAGTAATCTTGGTGACGGTACTGGCGACACCGCGGACCTCGAGCCCCCATACTCACGGTGTATGCTACCATGGCTAGGAGTTGTAAAGTGAGGCCAAAAACCACAAACGGTGGCCGTCGGAGCCCAGGTCAAGGTCCGGCGGATGGGCTTTCTGTCTGTTTACCAGGCAGCGAGCTCCGGGACCTCCTCAGCTATCAGGGTAAGACTGTATAAGAAAGTGCCCCCGTTCCCTGCTTTATACTATAGCTTATGGTATTGTCAAAACCGCTTCCGCAGCGTGATCTGTCCCTGAAAAGGGGCCGCACCGAAGTATCGTATCCACTACTATCAACAACTGTCTCTGCAACAAACGTGAACAACTATTCTCGTTTTCTTGTGATTGAGTCAACTGGCACAGCAGTATCTGTCGCTTCATTGTCCGTCTTCTTAGCATCAAAGTACCTGGAAAGTATAATGGTGAGGAGGAGTACAAAGCCAACAAACAAAGAACTGAGGAATTGCTGATGGAAGTCACCACGCAGCTGCAGGCAGAAAAACTCTTGAGCCAGACCCGAATCGCTAATTTTGTCATCATGGTCACTCCCCACCGCAGCTTGAACATCTCCCAGGGCGTGATCTCGGATCCCAGTCTACTGAACGAAACTGAAGCCGACCTGCTGGAGGCCCTTCGAGGTGAGGGCGTAACAGGGGCCAGGCGCATAAACATACATAGAGAGGACAAACAAATCCCGACGAAGCATCTCATTCTAACGTTTGACAGGTCAACACTCCCTGAACCTATAAATACAGGTTTCATCGGATGCCAGGTCCGGGCTTACATCCCTAACCCGCGCAGCTTTTTTAGGTGCCAACGGTTGGGGCATGGAACTAACTTCTCCCGGGGTGTGTATTCGGTGTGTATGGAAACAGGTTAAACACTATCGCCAGTTACATGTCTGAAAGGATATTCTGCGTCAGATTTCGGTCAGCACTGTCAGACATTCACGTGCAGGAGAATGATGTTCCCCAAGGTGGCGTCTTGAGCTGGCCGTTGTTTTTAGGGCAGATGAATTCGCTTCGGAAGGCATTGCAACCATCAATCTCTAATTCACTTTATGTGGATGATGTGCAAGTCTCGTTTAAATCTTGTATTATGTCAATATGTGAACGAAAAGTTCAGCTTGGGGTCACAAAGCTGGCTGGCTGGGCAGATAAAAATGATTTTAAAGTTAACCCTAGAAAGAGTACCTGCGTTGTATTCTCCAAGAGGCACGGAATCTGCCCCAGCCCTTACTTAAAATTGCATGGTGGCTTAATTCCTGTAAAAGAGGAACACAAGTTTTTAGGTGTTGTCTTTGATAAAACGCTCACATTCATTCCACACCTAAACCAACTTATACGCCTGCCACACGGTAAATTTAATGTCATTTCCATCGAATGTCATTCGTTCGACTTAATGCCCTGCTACACGGCCAAAATTAATGTCATTTATAAATGATGGTAGTTGCGATGGGTAAAAACTTGCGTAGAGAAAATATTTTAGTGAGCGCTTCAATATTGTCGAAAGCTGAGCGAAAAGAGCTTAAACACCTTTGCTGCAATTTTGTATGCACTTTAAGCACAGTTGCAGCAACCTATTGAACCCAATTAAACATCATGAGCCATGCCAAGTCAAGATAGCACTCGAGTGGAATGAAAATGGCGGGCCCTGCGATGGACGGCGCAACGCACGAGGCTGACCTGCAAAGACGGCAGCGCAACGTAATCGCACCCCTTCAGTGCTTGCGAGCACAGCGACGAAATAGGCAAGCACAGCATGAAAGCCGGCTAGTGCAGTTACGGTCGGCATTGCGCTCACAAGCTGCTGTCACCAGCGACTTGGAGGAGCAGCTACTTGCCAACACGTTCGCGATAAGCACCATGGTCGTTGCTATTTTGCCGGCGGTGCAACGGGAGCGCTGGACGTTCCAGCACAACGAAAAATGGTTTGAGGAAACCTTGCCCACATTGGGTGAACTCCAATTTCGGCAGTCGCTGCGCGTCACGCCCGCCACGTTCCGGTACATCGTTGACGCGCTAAGGTGCGTTCTCCAACGCGAGACCACGAACATGCCAGAGGCCATCTCGGTTGAAAAACGCGTAGCAATTGGGCTCTACCGGCTATGGTCCAGTGCAGATGACCAAGCCATCGCTCATCTCTTTGGTGTGGGACGTTCAACTGTGAACTTGATCAGCAAAGAATTTTTCGCTGCTGCCATCGAAGTGTTGGAGGGCCGTTGGCTTTGCATGATGACTCGAGAAGAAATGCCGGAACACATAAGAGAGTTCTAGGCGGTGAGCGGCTTCCCGCAGGCTGTCGGCGCATTGGATGGCTGTCGCATTCCGATCTCTCTGCCGCAGAAACATGCTGTTGACTACTACAATTATAAAGGGTGGTAAGTGTATTTAGGGTACTGTTATGATTTTAAATCATTCGCCTAAACAAGATATGTCATACGTTTCCCTTTCCCTTGTTTAGATCGGGCATTTGCGATGGACGAAAGTAACAAGGCTCGCGCTCACATGTAGTCACCGTCACTCTCATTTCAAAGTAAATGAGGCGATTTTTACTGCCTCATTGTATTGATGTGAAACCCAATTTTTCGTTTCACCCAGACTATATTGCTTATAAATTGAGATAAACCCCACTTTTAACTCAAATGTGAGCCTTCTAAGAAACTGTTTTCCTTCGTGCAGTACTGGGTACACCGTGGTAAATCTAGTGGATATTAAACGCTTATTCAGAGGGCTGTTTTCAGTCAAACAGTCGTCTTCATCCCAGTTGAATGTTTATTATTTGTGACAGCGCTGAAGTTTTGTCCTAGTTAGAGCAGTAGGCTTTAAAGATAAAATATTCCAGACAAAACACCCAGTAATAAAGTGCCCTACAAATACACTGTGGCTAATGTTTTTGTGTGTGTGTCATCCAGGCACAGTATGATACTCTTGGCCATCGTGGACCACTGCTACCGCTTACGCTACATTAATATTGGCATTCCTGGAAGATGCCATGATGGCCTTGTGTATGGACGCTCGAAGCTCTGCAAGCATATAGAGAGTGATTATTTTCAGTCACCTGTCTCCGTGATTGAAGGTGTAAGGATGCCCCCACTAGTGCCCCCACCAAGCACTCCCCTTGTCAGGAAACCTGATCAAACCATTTGCCAAGGCTGCCGGACCATATGAAGCAGCTTTCAATTACCAGTTATCCAGAACTCGGCCAATTGTAGAGAACGCATTCGGGCGGCTCGAAGCCCGTTTTAGATACACCATGAAACGTATGGATTGCAAGCTGCCGACAACAAAACGAGCAATCAGAGCTGCATGTGTGCTCCACAACATCTGCGAGGCACTCAATGACCCTGTCGAGCAGCAATGGATGCAAGAAGCTCATGAGTTTGACGCACTGTACCCACAGCCTGTACATAGCACAGACGCAGCCAACGGACAAGGCCGTCAAGTGAGAACAGCCCTTGCCGCCTATTTCAGGAAGAATGGCCAACTTGCACAATGACGCTCGCACAAGCTGCAGAAGTGGAACGTGTGTTTGATGTGCTGCAAGTGAAACACAATAAAAATGTGGTGTGCAGGAATTCTTGCCGTGCACCTTCATAACGTGGAACAATCGTGCAACATACAAGAATTGTAGTTGGGGCGATTGTTGTGCACTTTATTTTTTGCATAGCTCGGTTAGTACATAGATGAGCCGCTCTTCTCTTTCAGCGGCTCCGTTAGCCTTTTCAGCTGCCGCCTCCTGCAACCTGATTTGTCGCTCTCTGAGCAACAGTTCTTTTTCTTTCGACTTTTCAAAGGCTACGCGCAGCTTGCGCTGTTCTTCGATGAGTCCAATAAAAAAAGTGCCTTTTTGCAACCTTCTGCGGCGAGTACTAGCAGGACGATGGCGTGCTGACAACTCCTCCTCTGAAACACGTTGCGTAGGCACTCCTGAAGAGGTACTTGGAGAAGTAACCTCTTGTAGTCCAGTCGGTGAATTCTCCAGAAATGACGGGTTGCTGGACTGCGAGCTCGTGTCATCTGCATAGCCTTCTCTTGCACGAACCGTGCTGTGGAAATGCTGGAATGTGTAATGCGTTTAGGAAACCATAAATTATATGCAAAATAATGAAAATTAACCTACTATGTTCACGACCCTAGCCGTACCTCACCTCGTTAACTGTCACACTTGTCCACATTTTCTTCTACGTGCCATGCAAAACACTGTTTAGCCATAAAAAGCTCAAGTTCCAACTTCTATTCCAGACCAGAAACCACATGTAGAGCTGTGTAACATGTGCTAAACAAGCATAGTCTGGATGACGATACAACACATCATAAAAGCAGTTTGCCTTGATATCAACTGAGCACGAAATGCATTGCTTTCCTTTCTTGCGTTTAGTGATTTTAGTAAGCTATGCAGCATTTCCGAATGAAAGCGTTGCAATGAAAGATGTAACTTTATTGCGATGCACCTGCAGTGTACAGGTACATGTTGTAAGCACTAGCTTTATTTGGAAAGAAATACATTCTCACACGCCGCAACAGTACAATTGCAATAATATCAATGTATAATCACAATTCAGCCGCCTTATAAATGCCGTGGTTTTTCTTGCTTCTTCAGCTGTGGCCTGCAGATTACATCCCGTTTCTTCTTCCAGGCTTCTGTCATTGGCGGGCAGCTTGCCCAAGAACTTGTTAATGTCCCAGTAAAAGTTACATGCCACTACAGCCTGGCCTGTGGTTTTCTTGCTGAGGTCCCTGAAAGAAATCAGCTCGGGGGGGTTTTGTACTACAGCGGACACTCAGTATACTGCTCACTTGCATAGTAAAAAACCGTTTTCAGCTTCGCCTACGCGGTTATTAAATTCTGCGGGCAAATTTTGCACGAGAAAGTAGCGCACTGTTTTAACTGTACTCCAAGAACTAAACAAGACCCGCCACGGTGGCTCAGTGGCTAAGGTATTGCGTTGCTGAGCATGAGGACGCGGGTTCGGTACCCGGCAGCGGCGACCGCTTTTCTGATAGAGGCGAAAAGCAAAAACACCCATGTGTACGAGATTTCGGAGCACGTTAACGATCCACAGGTAGTCGAAATTAATCCGGTGTCCTCCACTACAACATGCCTAATCACCTGCGTTGCGTCGGCGCGTTAAACCATACAATCAATCAAATCAACTGAACAAGCAGTGTAACGTCAAAAATAAGCCGCTCTGGAATGAAAAATGGCACATCAACGGGCGAGTCCCCACGCAAAACAAGCAGAGCGGTCGCGTGATGTTCCATTCGCCGCATGTCTAGAGCGCTCGAACGAGCACAGTGCAGTAAAATAAACGTCATTTACGAGCACGTTACGGCTCGGAACAAAGCCTTATCGCGAACGCACATTCTCTTTGGTGTGTTTACATCACGTCTTTACCGAGACCGCCAGCCAGCTGATTCACTGCAAAACCACACTGAGCCGCCTTCAAAGCAAAATATAAGACTTGCGAACGGCAATATCTGGCTGGAAAAAAAGAGACGGTGCTTACCTGTACTTGTTGCCAACGTTTTCTATTTTGCTTTTTATGCCTTTAAGCGGCTTGACAATACCTTCTGCACTGAAGGCTTCTGAAATAGCCGCGTAGACTTTGGCACTGCGCTTGGTACGTCGCAGGTCACTCAGGTGGTCTTCCCATACTTTAATCATAACAAAGGTCTCCGATTCTGTCCACTGCGACCGATTTGTACGGTCTCTTTCGGGCATCGCGCATTCGTAATTTACAAAAACAGAAAGTATACACGACAGCAACTCCGACAAGCGGCACTAGAGTACTTCTGCGTCGTCCACTGCTGTCGCACGAGCATGGAGCATGTAAACAAACATGGCCGCTGGCGCCCACCACGCCGGCTGAGGCTGGCCTGGTAGCGAGACTAGCCGAACTACATTCGGCTAGTTTCATGTGAATAAATAAATGACTAAAAATTATACGCGTGTAAAAATATCGTAATGCTACTGACGCTTTAGTAATCTGTTTGGGGTGGGCACTTCTACCGAGTCTCTGGTGTCGAGATTACACATTCGCTGGCAGAACGCGGCCGAATGAGTTCCGCAAACACATTCGGTCTTTAATGTCATTTTTATCGAATGTCATTACATTTTCTCGAGTGGCAACAAACAAATGTCATTTTTACTGAAGGATATTCGATGGGAATGACATTAAATTTGCCGTGTGGCAGGGGTATTACACTCGTTTTACGTAACCATACTGCCTCCGTAGTAACCGATGTATTGGCAGGAGACTAGAATTTTGTAACATTTCGAAATGTGCTGTGCTCACTGCATTTATGAGAAGAAAATGAAACCTGAAAAACATGGCTGTGCATACGCGCCTACAGTCATTGCCTTCCGCCCCTTTCACTATTTGGAAAAGTTCACTTTAAAGGTAGGTCAAGACTTTCCAAGAAACCAGCTGTTTAAATATGCCCGTCATTTGTCCTTTTGCAACATCGTTGTCCTTTATACGGCAGAACAGTTGGTCTTGGTGCAAAAAACAAAGATGATTCGCATAGAAAGAAGAAGACAACCGTCCTTCCTTAGATTTTTATTGAAAACACCATGTTTTTTTAATAACCAGACAATTACTTTCAAAATGTCTAACTTAACTTGCCAAAAATCAAGCAAGTTCTTGTGTCATCTTCCTTCCTAAGAAACAAAGACGTGCAATGGACAGCCAAACTATTGCATCTTCGCACCGCTATATATTTACAAGCTGACGGCAGTTTTCAATTCTGCAAATTTGATTCTTCAAGCGTTAACTTTATACTTTTTGTTTCTTCTGACTTCAAATTTTAGGCCAACATCATCTTTACGCCGAAGGGCTAAACGTAAGATACTACTCTCCTTCACCTGCAGTAAATCATTCTATGGCACCAAAAAAACCTCTCCCATTCTAGGCGGTACAGAACAAAGTCAGTGGCTCCTATGGTACTGCGTAGCTAGCTTCACAGATACCTTCTTTAGTGATCGGCTTACACGCGTACAAAATTTCCGCGCTTTCGATGACTGACCTGTCAGATTCCGTCAGATTCTGTTCCCTGACAACGCCTCGTAGCTCGACCTTCCCATTCCTGGCTGCAGGACGACCTTGGAGCATTGTGCAACGAGGCCTTCAACGAATCCACGAAGAGAAACTTTGTACCAATTGTCCATTTGCATAGAGAACAACAACATTGCCGATGACGGCGGTGCTTCGAAATTCCGGTGACTTTCTTCAACTGGTTTTAGAAATATTATGTACCGCGTGCGTCTGCAGTGGGCCAGCGTTTCTGTGTGGTCGTCTGTAGCGCCTGCCGTCCATGAACTGTTCCTTTGCTACCTCGACAGTGTTTTAGTTACATGGGACTAAGGTGTCGAAACTATTTTGGTATGTAGATGACTACATTGCAATATTCGAAATTGATTAGTTAGGATTCGAAGTTGTCCCCGCACGGGGCACCTTGAGTATTCATGGTGACGGTGAGCAGCGACACCGCGGACCCCGAGCTCCCAATATAAGCCATGTTCAACCGTGGCGAGGTGTTTAAAGGTGAAGGGTAGAAGCCGTAAACGGTGGCCGTCGGAGCCTTGGTCAAGCTCTGGCCGGTGGGCTCCCTGCCTGTCTACCAGGCAGGGAGCTCCGGGACCTCTTTGACTACCAGGGTAAGGTCAAAGGAGAAAGTACTCCCGTCTCCCTGCTTTTATACTATGCCGTATGGTATTTTCAAACCCCCCCTCCCCCACCCCCCGTGGTCGGCCCCCTAAAAGGGGCCGCACCGAAGTATCGTTTCCCCCACTGCCATCTTTGACATTTCCTGAACCAGATCATTACTCTCGATTTCTTGTCATGGAGTCCCTCAATCCCGCCCACCCTCTTGCATCTCAGTCAGTCTTCTTGATCGCCAAGTATCTTGAAGCCATAATAGGAAAATCGTATAAGTGCAAAAAACAAAGGTCTGGTGAACTCCTAATCGAAATAAATGAGAAGCAGCAGTCTGCAAAGCTTCTAGCTCAGACTAGACTGGCTGATCTCGACATCAGGGTCACACCCCATCAGAGCCTCAACAGCTCGCAGGGTGTGATATACGAGAGAGACCTCCTGAACGAAACGGATGCGGATCTCCTTTCCGGCTTGAAGGATCAGGGCGTCACTGCCGTTAGACGCATCACTATCCGCAGAGACGACAAGGAGATTTCCATTCCCACCAAGCACATTATCTTGACTTTTGACCGCGTAGCTTTCCCACAACACATAAATGCAGGTTTTATCCGTTGCTCCATCCGTCCGTACATCCCGGACCCGCGGCGCTGTTTTAAGTGCCAGCGGTTCGGGCATGGTACAAACTCTTGCCATGGCCGAACGACGTTTGCGAATTGCGCGGCGCATGATCATCCAAGCAATAATTGTCCATCCGATACCCTGTCTTGTGTGAACTGCGGCGGGCCGCATGCAGCGTACTCCGGCAAGTGTGAAAAGTTCCAACTTGAAAAAAAGATAATTAACATCAAGGTAACTGAGAACATCACCTTCCCAGAGGCGCGAAAGAGGTTCGCCTCTTTCCCCCTGGGGAGGTATGCTGACGCGGCTCGCCGGGGGGCGGAGCGGCGTCTGGTGTCCACAGGGACCCAGTTCAGCGAGTCTGACCTGGTTCCGCCCCCGCCCCCCGCTGGGTTGCCTCACGCAGCCCGACCCGGCACCACGCCGCTTGCTGAGGCAGCAGCGGTTGTGGTGCAAACCACTCCTGTTGGGACCGGTGCCGCTCCCGCCTCCGCCTTCCCGTCCTCCAGTGCGTTGGAGGGTACCGAGGTGATGGACACCACGGGCCCCGCACCGGCTCCCACCGCCATCGCACCGCCCGTGCCACCTCTGGCGCCTCCGACGGTGGCGGCTCAAATGAAGGGCTCCCGAAAGGCGGCCCAGTCCGGGGGGCCCGTTTCGACGGGCACCCCCCTGACATCTGAGGACGAGATGGACGTCGCGCCGTTCTTGCCTTCAACGCACCGCAAGGAGCGGCCTCTCCGAGGCCCAAGCCAGCAGCAGAAAGGCCCAAAAAGCCAAATCCTAGAGTAACAGCCCCGAAAGACACATGAAGACACATACACACAGACTTCAGTAGCTTCTAAATCTCCACATTGGGAAGAGAAAATATTACTCAATGGAACTGCAGAGGCCTCATTAAAAATCGAGATGATGTCCATGAGATATTGCATTCGAACCAGCCAAGTGTGATGTGTCTTCAGGAGACGCATTTGAATCCCAATCACACAAATTTCTTAAATAGGTACATGGTATACAGAAAGGATAGGGTTGGCTGCACACACTCTTCGGGCGGTGTAGCCATAATAGCCTGGAAATCCCTAGCATATGCCACCCTATCGCTCTCAACACCGTCCTTGAGGCTGTAGCAATACGTACAATAATTTTTAATAGGTGTATAACGGTATGCTGCATTTACATTCGTACTGATTATGCACTTTCCAGCTCTGACTTTGAGGCGCTGGTCGACCAGCTGCCCGAACCGTACATCCTAACAGGCGACCTTAATGCACACAACTCTCTTTGGGGCTCCTCCAGAACGGATGCCCAAGGTCGCCTAATAGAGAAATTTCTTACATCTTCAGGAGCATGCCTTTTCAACAAAAAGCAGCCTACATACCATAACTTAGGACATAATACATACTCACATCTCGACTTGGCTATTGGTTCTGCAATTCTCTTTCCATGTCTTGAGTGGGGCGTGGGTAGTGACCACTTCCCCACTTCCCTAACATATATAGGTAAAGGCCCATGCAGTCCATCTTCCCATAACATGTTTAAAGAATCAAAAGCAAACTGGAGTATATTCACAGAAACATCTAAACTACATCACACAACCATAGAACACCTACACGTGGAGGAAGCATCCCAACTCATCACGGCGCATATCCTCGACACTGCCGAAAAGTCCATTCCCCACGCCTTCAGCGGTCCGCGCAACCAAAGGAGGCCATGGTGGAATGAGAACTGTAGGCGGGCGCGAGAGGCCCAGAACAAGGCGTGGGGTGTCCTTCGCGGGTACCCCACGTGAGATAACGTCATTTCTTTTAAACCGGCAAAGGCTCTTGGGAAGCGAGTGCGTCGTGAGGCGAAAAGGGAGAGTTGGCGCACCTTCCTCATTCTATCAACTCGTAGACTGACACGCGAAAGGTATGGACATGAATACATAAACTAAAAGGACAGCATACACACAGCCTGCCCCTGGTTAGTACAACAGGGGACACACTGGAAGACCAGGCTAACACACTCGCACAACACTTCCAACATGTGTCCAGTTCAGTGCACTACACCAACACTTTCATAAAACACAAAACATCCTGTGAGAAGTCCTTGCGAGACAGTAATAAGTCGACCTCATCTTATAACTCCCCCTTCTCACTGCATGAGCTGAAGATCGCACTTAGTACTTGTAAACGTTCAGCTCCAGGCGCAGACATTACATACACTATGATTCAACACTTGCACAAAAACACACTTGAAACCCTCCTTCACCTCTACAACAAAATATTTCTTTCGGGGCACCTCCCAGGGTCATGGAGGGAGGCCATCGTAGTGGCCTTTCTGAAAGAGGGGAAGGACCCTTCCTCTCCCGCAAGTTATCGTGCCATCGCCCTCACGAGCTGCCTGTGTAAGCTGTTCGTGAAGATGATCAATAGGAGACTCATGTACTTCTTAGAGTAGAATGGTCTTCTCGACAGCTGCCAGGCTGGCTTCAGGGCTGGGAGATCCACCAACGATCAACTGGTTCCATTGCAATCGTATGTAAAAGATGCCTTTATCCATAATCATTTTGCATAACAGTCTCGTTTGATATGGAAAACGCCTATGACACTGCCTGGCGGTACGGCATCTTGTATGACCTCAAGTCATTCGGTGTTTCCGGCAACATGCTGAACACGCTTGGTAGCTACATGTCGAAAAGGACCTTTCGAGTGAAAGTTGACAGTGCCTTTTCGAATGTATACGTGCAGGAAAATGGCGCCCCTCAGGTCGGTGTCTTGAGCTGCACACTCTTCATCGTTAAGATGAACTCTCTTCGGAAGGCATTGCCACCAACCATTTCCTGTTCGGTTTATGTAGATGACATTCAAATATCTTTTAAGTCCTGTAACTTTTCAATTTGTGAACCCCAAGTCCAGCTTGGGGTGAACAAACTTGCTGGCTGGGCGGACGCAAACGGTTTTAAACTGAACCCTGTAAAAAGTACTTGTGTTGTGTTCTCCAGGAAGCGCGAGATTAAGGCAGACCCTGAGATCCCCTTCATCACGCTTCTATTCCTGTAAAAAAGGAGCACACGTTTTTAGGTGTCATATTTGATGAAAAACTGACGTTCATTTCACACATCAAACCACTTAAACATAGATGTCTGAAAACACTAAACATTCTCAAAGTCCTCTCCCACCAATCCCACCAATGGTGCAGACAAAGAACTCCTTCTCCGTGTCTTTACCGCCTTAGTCGGGTCTCGGGTAGACTACGGTAGTGTTGTGTATGGGTCGGCATCAAAAACTGCACTAAAAATGCTTGACCCAGTGCTCCACTTGCACTTGCGCCTTGCGTGTGGTGCGTTCCGCACTAGCCCGGCCCACAGTCTGTACGCTGAAAGCAACAAATGGTGCCTGGAACATCAACGAATGTACATTGATTTATTATACGCTTTTAAGGTATCATCATTGAATAACCATCCTTTAAAACCTGTCCTCAATGATACATCTACAACCCAGGTATTCTCACATCGTCCATCTGTGTCTTTGCCCTACTCTCTAAGGGTGAGAGAGGAAGCTTCAGGTATTTCCGTTTGGTTTTTAGATGTATACACATCATCATCATCATTTTCTGACGTTATACCACCATGGCAACTGCAGCCTGTTTGTTGTGATGTTTCTTTTATGAAAATATATAAAAACAGGGTTCCGAGGGCTGCGATTCTGCAGCATTTCTTGTCGCTTCAGGATAAATATAAATGGTCCGAATTCTATAGCGATGCCTCGAAAACGTCAAATACGGTGTCATGTGCCGCTCATGGTACAAACTTTATTTCTTGCAGAACCATGAATGTACACACCACTATCTTCTCAGCAGAAGCATATGGCATTTTACTCATCGTTCAGCACATTCTTAAAAAACAAATTCCCAAGTCTATCATCTTTACAGACTCTTTTAGCGTTGTGCGTGCATTGTCTTCACACAGACCCAGTAAAAACCACATTGTCAATCTTGTCTTTAATGACATAATGTCTATATATGCTAAGAATTTTCAACTAATCCTGTGCTGGGTTCCAGGCCATGCTGGGATTGCCGGAAATGAGACCGCGGATCAAATCGCCGCCGCTGCTGCACTTTCAAACACAGTGGACATAACAACAATACCCTACAGTGACCTCAAGCCACACATAAGACAACACCTTCGCAAAAGATGGCAAGCTGACTGGAGCACACAGACATACAACAAACTACACGTAATAAAACCACACTTGGGACAATACACTACTGACTCACACAGCAGGCACATTGAAGTTACCTTAGCTAGATTACGGATAGGCCATACACATGTAACGCACTCGCACCTGCTCGCGGGATCTCCAAGACCCCTGTGTGGCAGTTGTGGGAGGGCCTATCCGTAGTGCACATACTCATACAATGCAAGGCACTTGACACAACACGACACAAACACTTCAGAGAACTCTACAGAGAACATATTCCCCTACACCCATCGTTGTTTCTGGGGGACGATGCCATGGTTCCTGTGAAACGCGTGTTTAAGTATTTGTCAGATGTTAAGTTTTTAAACCTCATTTCCTATCATGCATAATCAAATCTGGCCCTATACACCAGCCATCACCATTATCTTTTGTTTGACCTTACAATGTCCGGTTTACATGTTTTAAACCTACCTTTTGTGGTAATCACTCCTTTTCATTAAATAACTTCTCTGGCGCTCTTTGCCCTTGTTGGCCTTGCGCCAATAAACACCAACCGTCATCATCGTAGATTCGAAGTTGTGCAGGCGGAAGTGCTCGTGATGTTTTGGGATTTGAAACCACTGGTCGTCATGTATTAGTGGTCAGAAGAGTCGTACATCCAGTATCTACTTTTGAAGATAATTGTGACACCGACCCACACCGCCTGTTGAGTCAGTGGCGGTTGTTGTGGCGACCGACTCCGTCGGGAGTTATGCTGCTCCCGTCGCTTCCGTTCTGCGGGCAACAGTACACTTGGGAGCGCGGAGGGGGTGGACGCGGGGGAACATGTAGCAGCTCCCAACCTTGCGGCACCACCCGTGCTACACGTGGCACCCCTGACACCTTCGACGGCTGC
The DNA here is from genome assembly GCF_048455015.1 of Haemaphysalis longicornis. Classification (NCBI taxonomy): domain Eukaryota; kingdom Metazoa; phylum Arthropoda; class Arachnida; order Ixodida; family Ixodidae; genus Haemaphysalis; species Haemaphysalis longicornis. The sequence goes on along the minus strand of NW_027526245.1, from coordinate 61,823,403 downwards.
CGCTGAAGCAACGACCACCCGCACAAGGGTGTGCGGTCCAAACCGTACTCTGAGCACATCTGATAAGGACCTTTCCTGTCGGCATCTCAGCGAAAAAAAAGAGTTACTTCACCTAAAGACCCCACCCACACACACAGCCCCACACAGCCCCACCCACCCACACACACACACACACACACACACACACACACACACACACACACACACACACACACACACACACACACACACACACCCACACACACACACACACACACACACACACACACACACACACGCACGCACGCACGCACGCACTCACGCACGCACACACGCACGCACGCACACACACACGCGCGCGCGCACGAACGCACGCGCACACACGCGCACACACACGCATGCACGCACGCACACAGACACGCACGCGCACACGCACCGACACACAGGTAAGCACGCACGCACACTTTAGCCGCTCCATTCTGTAAATAATATTAAGTGAAAACTATATAGTACAATGCAACTGTAGAGGCCTTATAAAAAGTATTGGCGATATAGGAGAAACTGCAATGCAATAAATCGAGTGTAATGTGTTTGCAGAAGACGGAACTAAACAGAGCGCACACAAACGTTTTGAATAATTATGCGATATTTATAAAGGAGAGTGTATAATATTTGAATCTTACTGGTACTCACACACGGGGCAAAAACGGACACTCACTAATAGGGCTCAACTTAATATGGGGACGACTGAGTGAGCAATAGTACAGAACATATTTGGTGTGACGTTAGGGGACAAGAAGAGCGCGAAGTGGGTCAGGGAACAAACGCGAGTTAAGGACATAGTACAAATTTAGAGGAAGTGTATGTAGGCAGGGTATGTAATGCGAAGGCAAGATAACCATTGGACATTAAGGGTAACCGAGTGGACCCCTAGAGAAGGCAAGCATGGAAGAGGGCGGGAGTAAGGTAGGCAGATCAGATTAAGAAGTTTGCTGGAATAAATTGGTCGCAGTTAGCACATGACCGTTATAATTGGTTATCAATGGGAGGGGCCTATGCCCCGCAGTTGGCATAGAGAGGCTGATGATGATGACGTGGATTTATTAAGGACCGAGATGGCAGCGCACGCTCCTCGGGCGGTCTGACCATTGTCGCCTGGAAATCGATATGTAATACTGTCAATATAAACACTCTCCTCTAGACTGTCGCAGTTATAACAATATTTTCGACAGGTTAATAACGGTTTGCTCCCTCTACATCTCTCCTCATTTCTAGCTATCTAGCTGCGATTTCGAGGCACTGATACATCAGTTGACTAACCATACACAGCGATATGTGAATACTCGTTCTTGCAGCTCTTCGCGCAAGGACGCCTGAGGTCACCTCATTGAAAAATTTCTAACATCCTCCGGAACACTCTTTTTCACAAGAAACCACCTGCATACCGTTATATACGATCCAACACTTTTTCACATCTCGATATGCGATTGGCTCTGCAGTTGTCTGCTCATCACTTGCTATACGGTAGTGACCACTTCCTTTCTGAATACCATATATAGGTACCAGCACTTATACTTTTTAAAAGAGGTTCAGTGAAGCCCGAGCGAACAGGAGTGCATTCACAGAATCATGAAAGCTGCACAACACATTCCTAGAACACCTACATGTGGACCTACAGCCACACTTATCACGGTGCACATTTTCGATGCCGCGGAAAAGTCCTTCCCTAGCCCTCTGGTTCACCTCGCAATGCAAGAAGGCCGTGGTAGAAGAAGGACTGCAGTTTTTGGCGCGAGCATACCAGAACAAGGCGTATCCTTCGTCTGTACCCCACGTCGGACATTCGCACCTCCTATAAACAAGCAAAGGCTTTGGGAAAGCGTGTGCGCCGTGATGCGAAAAGGGAGAGTTGGCGCGCCTTCCTCACGTCCATCAACGCATACACTGACACGCACAGTCTGGACACGAATACGTAACCTTAGAAGGGAACATACACATCACCTGTCCCTGGTCAGCCCAACAGGGGACACACTCAAAGAACAGGCTAACACGCTTGCAGAACACTCCCCCTATATGTCCATTCCTGCACACTAAAAAACACTTTTATGAAACAAAATATCCGGTAAGAGGACGTCTTTGCGGGATAACTTCCAGTTATCACTACATGAGCTCAGCGCTGCTTTGAGGACGTGTAAGCCTTCAGATCCAGGCGCTGAAGGCACAACAAACTATACTGAACATGTGCAGGAACACTTGAAACACTCTTCCACCTGTACAACAAAATATGGCCTTCGGGGCACATTCCAAAGTATCGGAGGGAGACCATTGTAGTGGCTTTTCTGAAAAAGGAGAAGGACACTTCCTCTCCCGTCAGCGATCGACCCATTGTCCTGAGCAGCTGCCGGTGCGAGCTTCTCGAGAATATCACTAAGAAGAGACGTACTTCCTGGGGTACAATGGTCCTCCAGTGAGCTGCCAGGCAGGCTATACGAAGGGGTTATCCACGATCAGTGAACTCGCGGCGCTTGAATTGTATATAAAGGATGCCTTCGGGCATAAGCAGGTTGGGCTTGTTTAGTTTTCCGACATTGAGATAGCCCATGACACCTCTTGGCGGGACGTCATCATTCCGGACCTGAAATCGACCGGTGTTTCGGGAAAGATGTTAAACACCGTTGTTAGTTGAATGTCCGAGAGAAGTTTTCGCCTGAGAGTTACTAGTGCACTCTAAAAGACTCACGTTGAAGACAATGGCGTGCCTTAATGCGGCGTGTTGAGCTGCAAACGGTTTAGTTAAGACAAACTCTCTTGGAAAGGCAGTGTAACCTGCATTCTCCTATTCTATGCATGTAAACGCCATCGAGATATTCTTTAAATCATGTAATGTGTCAATCTGTGAACGTCAAGTTCAGATTGTCGTGAAGAATGCGCGGTGGGCTGATAAGAAGGGATGTAAAGTCTACCGGGAAAAAGTATGGGCATTGTGTTCTCTGGGAGACGTGGGATCAACGCCGGCCCTGACTTTATTCGTAATGGTGCAGGGATCCCTGGGATATAACTCAATAGGAAATTAACGTTCATTCCACACCTAAGAAAGCTTAAATAAAAAGGCCTAAAACAGTAAATATTCGTAGTCTTTTGACACCAGTCGTGTGGTTCAGTCAAACAACTGCTCAGGCGTGTTTATACTGCGTTGGCAGGGTCTCACTTGGACAATGGCACGGTCGTGTATGGGTCAACAACAAAAACGACACTAAAACTGCTCGACCCAGTGCAGCACTTGGCGCTTCGCGTGGCGTGTGGTGCTTTCCGCACAGGCCCCGTCCAGAGCCTCTGTGTCGAGTATCATAAATTGTCTCTATATTACCAGAGCATATGCATGGACTTGTAAGCATAAAAATCATGGTTATGACTAAACATAGTTTTAATTCACCATTAATGTTACAGCCTCACAGTAACGTCGTTAAAATTGTCCATCCATTTCCCTGCCTTTATTACTCAGAGTGAGAGAGGAGGCAAATGAGCTCAGGTCCCTTTTATAGACATAGACAAGGCACCCATCGTTGAGTTTGTGCCACTATGGAATCTCCGCCCCATGTCGAGTGACCTATGTTTTACGCAACTTAATAAAAGCAAGGCGCTAAGAATTGCGCTTCTGCAAGATTTGTTTGTACAGGGCAAGTACCGGGATGCGGAATTTTACAGCGAAACATTAAAGACTGTTACCAATGTGTCTTGCGCTGCGCACGGGAAGAATTTGCGTGTCTGTAAAATGATGAACGTCCATAACCGTATTTTCGAAAAACGGTGGTCCCGGGTTTGAATCCTGGATCAGGACAAATTTTTCTTCAACTGAGAAGTTTCTCAAAAAGAGGTATAGCTTTCCTTTGTAGCCGTATGGCTGCATTCAGGTGGATGTCAAACTTTCCTATATAGAACCTTATTCCATCTTGGCGATTTCCCCTAAATTTCGTCAATTAACACCTGTCCTTGTGTTCGAGTTGTTGATCAATTCGCTCTCGCGCTACAAACTGCTAGCCTCCTGGTTAGCTAAATTGGTAGAGCGACTGCTCCGGTTAAGCGGTGGTCCCGGGTTCGAATCCTGAACCACGACTACTTTTAAAGCAAAGCTTTCTACCTCTACCCCCAAGGGTTCTTTCGCGACCGTTGGTGTCACCAGAAAACTCCCACGAACAATAAAAGAATTCACTGGCACCGCAAGGACTCGAACCTGGAACTACTGGTATAACAAAGCGAGAGCCCGTTGTCTTACCGATTTAGCTACGAACCCACGAAGAAACGGAGAAGAAAGGAGGTGCACTTACCAAGCACACCAACGGGTTTACCCCCTGTATTCTCGGTGAATGCAACGTCATAGCTTCACGCGACATCTCGCGCTGCTGTGCGCTTCACCCACGGCACGTCTAGCGGCCCTGTACGCGGATTGCGCATGTGCTAGGAGTTACAAGAATTAATGGAAGCTCACGCAAACGCATGGCATCTCTCTTCTAGTACGCCAAAGTGCGAAAGCCTGTGGCATCCACTGTTCACGTAAAAAATCACAGCAACTTGTACGCCTTCGCGCCAAACGACAAACCAAGGAACACACTAGAATACCCTTTCATGGCCGTGCCATCACGCCAACCCCTAGCATCAAGATCCTGGGCCTACATCTCCAGGCCAACACCAAGCGTGGCGTATCCTTGCAGCGCCTCAAATACAGCATCAATCAAATCCTGCACATTATAAGGCGAGTTGCCACCAAGAAGCGAGGGCTCACGGAATCCGATACCTTTCAAATAAATTCAAGCTTTTGTCATCTCGAGAAGCATTTACGTCAAACCTTGTCTTAGTCTCGGCGAGGAGGACGTAAAGATGCTTTATATAATGATTAGAAAGGGGGTTGAGCAGGCCATTCGTCTTCCCATGAGTGCGTCCACAGAGAGCCTGCTTAGGACGGGGCTCCACAATACAGTGGAAGAGCTGATAGAGGGCCATCTTTCTAACCAGAAGTTACAACTGAGCTTAACTGCGTCGGGTCGCCGCATCCTTCACTAGATTGGCCGGGCAGCACAGAATGTCACTCCGCTTGATGAACTCCCGGACTCTTGGTGACAAGGACTAAAGATGCTCCCTTTGCTTAGAAATATGAACCCCTCACACGACGAGGGTCGCCGACAAACACGGGATTACGCTATCAACACCACCCTTGTTTGGGATCATGCAGTTATCTACACAGACGCCTCCCAACCTCTTTCCTCTTACCCTGACCTTTGCAGAGAACAACCAACTACCCTACGGCTCATACAATCCAGCTCCTTCCCACACCCGACGCATCTTCGCTTAATTCACAAGAATCGCTACAACACTGAATGTAAATTTTTCTCTGAAGAAGAAACACCCCGCTACATAATCGGGGTGTACAACTTTAGCTTTCAGAACCCTCCTCTCTTTCCGTAAACTACCAAACAAGAGCAATGGCAGATGCTGCTGCCCAGCCCCTCTCTGCCTACCCAGCTTCAGCTGGTGGACAGAGCACAGGCGGCGCGGACTGCATGTGGGCTCCTGTGAAGGAGCCACTCCCCTGGGCAGCGCTCTCGGCCATTCAGAAATCCGAATAGAAGTATTTTCTCCTTCTCCTCCTCCTCCACCTCCATCGTTCTGCAGCCGATCTCGTCGCCTCTTCCTCTGGCGGCAGCGACAGAGAAGTGAGATCGTCTAACACCTGGTTTGAGCTGCCTTTTATTTCATAAAAAAAGTTTCCACTCACGTCCTTCACCAATACAACTCAACAAACCGCCGTTCATGCATCATGCATTGATTTACCCTATCAAGAATATCTCTTTGAACTAATAAAGGGTTTGGTAAAGGGCATTTCACTTCTCTCTGGTTTCCGTAATGTAGAGCGGCGTGAGTGAATTTTAAGTGAAGTCGCATGGGCAATCGTTTTGGGCGCCGTTTAAAGCTTTGCTTTCAAACCACATTCACAGGGTGGATTGTCGCGATTTTTTTTTCTTCAACTGTGAAGTTTCTGAGAAAGCGGTATAGCTTTCCTTTGTAGCCGTATAGCTGCATTCCGGTGCATGTCAAACTTTCACTCATAACCCTATTTTGTACGGGAGAAGCATGCGGCATTCTTATTGGTTTACACCACATTGTCGAACGTCAAATACCTGAGTCCATCGTTTACACGGACTTCCTTAGCATTGTAAGTGAACAAAGCAATTTAAACTATGGAATCATACTTGATTTTAAGGCTAATACATCCGAAGATACTTAGAACCTAGAAATGACTATATGCTCGGTTCCAGTCCATTCTGGTATTGTCGGGAATGAGGTCGCGGATGTCCTGGCTGCTGCTGCACTTGACAACACAGTTGACATAACAACATTACCCTCCACTGACATCAAGAAACACATTAGACAACTTCGTAAAACATGGCAAGCAGATCGATGTAAACGGGAAAACAACATACTACACTTATTAAAAAGCACGTGGGACCATACACCACTGAATCACGTAACAATCACAAAGAAGTCGCCTTGGCTAGCCTACGGGTTGCCCACCCACATGTGACACACTCACACCTTCTTACTGGATCTTCAAGACCCCTGTGTAGCAGGTATGGGTAGGGTATATCCGCAGTCGACATCCTAATCACAGGCAAGGCACTCGACACAGCACGACACAACCACTTTTTGTAGTTCTACAGACAACACATTCTACTCCACCCATAGTTGTTATTGGCTGACTACTCTATGGTTTTTGTAAAAGAATTTCTTGAGTATTTATGAAAAGCTAAATTTTCATGCACGACCTCTTAACTAAGAGGAGATTGAAATTTTAGTCTGAGCACTGTTGAGAGCTTGCTTACTGAACCCTTCGAGCTTGTCGTTATTTGACTGCATTACTTCCAGTTTCCAAGAAGCAAATGGAGCAATTCTCTTTAGCAATACACCCCTCCCATGCAATCAGCCGTGGCGGGAAGTATGTTCCGTGGTATAAAAGCGCAAAAAAGGTTATGAACAGGCTCCTCCTAAAGGGGAAACAATAATGGTTGGGTCATATATGCCTCGCTTCCTCCAAACCACACAGGCGGAAACATTGCGTCCGGCACACGTCTAGGTGCCGCAGCGTACCATTAAGGGAACACTAGCGGAGCCTGACTCAGGCAGTGTGCGGTTATCTATTTATCAATACGTTCCCTGACTACGGTGCATCGCCGCTAATATATACAGGGTGATCATAGTTAAGTCTACAGGTTTGTTTAAAAATAAGCAGCTTCAATCTACGTGAAGCCCACGTCTACAAGGAGGATATGTGGCCACGGGGACACCGAATCAGATGGTAATTATTGATGTCGGCGTGTTAATGAATTAAAATTTAATCATTACTTTTAACTGGCTGCGGTAAGCAGGCATGTTTGCACTTAAAAGCGGGGCGTAATCGTGTTTCTACGCAGTTTCATTTGGAAAATTTCTTCTAGCTTATCCGCACTCCGAGATATCAAACAGAAAAGTTTGATTGCTGCGCAAGATTACGTATGCAAGACAGTGAGGACTGGCGCAAAGCTCTTCCCTTTTGTGACGTGCCTGCAGTGCACGGTACTTAGGTTGACAGCGGGATGAAGGCATATGCAAATGTGATAACTGCCACCCTTTCAGTCTTGGGTTGCGTAATCACAAACTGCAGTGCTCGGAACCGCTATTGTTCGTTGATTTTGCTGGCCGAGAGTGAAAGAGCAGCACTTATCACTTTTGCCTATGCATCCGCCCTGTTGTCAAACTAAACAACGCACGTTACAAAAGAGAGGAGCTTTGCGCCGGTAATCGGGGGCTTGCATGCAAATTCTGGGCAATGACAATTAAACTTTGCAGTTCGATATCTCGGAGTACAGATGGGCTATAAGAATTCTGACAAAAGTAATAGCGTAGAAACACGATTGCGCCTAGCTTCTTTATACAAAAATGTCTGCTTACTCCAGCAACTAGAAAGGAAATTATTCAGTTTTAATTAATTGCGCTACCGCCGTCGATATTTATTACCTCATTCTGGGTACACGTAGGTGCATAACCTTACAGTACAGGTGGCCTTCCCGTAGATCTAATGGCCTAATTTTTAGAACCTGTAGACCCAATTTTGGTCACCTTCTATGCTGAAGTATTGGCATGGATGTGTACGAAATATTTCGAAAAATCTTGTAGGCAGCTTAATTTTATAGCCTTTGCGCACATATGTTCTTTGCAGGCCTTCGCACTCCCTTTCAAAACCAAAAAAATCGCGACAATCCACCCTGTGAATGTGGTTTGAAAGCAAAGCTTTAAACGGCGCCCAAAACGATTACCCATGCGACTTCACTTAAAATTCACTCACGCCGCTCTACATTACGCAAACCAGAGAGAAGTGAAATGCCCTTTACCAAACCCTTTATTAGTTCAAAGAGATATTCGTGATAGGGTAAATCAATGCATGATGCATGAACGGCGGTTTGTTGAGCTGTATTGGTGAAGGGCATGAGTGAAAACTTTTTTTATGAAATAAACGGCAGCTCAAACCTGGTGTTAGACGATCTCACTTGTCCGTCGCTGCCGCCGGAGGAAGAGGCGACGAGATCGGCTGCAGAACGATGGAGGTGGAGGAGGAGGAGAAGGAGAAAATACTTCTATTCGGATTTCTGAATGGCCGAGAGCGCTGCCCAGGGGAGTGGTTCCTTCTTCACAGGAGTCCACATGCAGTCCGCGCCGCCTGTGCTCTGTCCACCAGCTGAAGCTGGGTAGGCAGAGCGGGGCTGGGCAGCAGCATCTGCCATTGCTCTTGTTGGGTAGTTTACGGAAAGACAGGAAGGTTCTGAGGGCTTCACTGCCCTGGGCAGCGCTCTCAGCCATTCATAAATCCAAATAGAAATATTTTCTCCTTCTCCTCCTCCTCCACCTCCATCGTTCTGCAGCCGATCTCGTCGCCTCTTCCTCCGGCGGCAAGGACGGAGAAGTGAGATCGTCTAACACCTGGTTTGAGCTGCCTTTTATTTCATAAAAAAAGTTTCCACTCATGCCCTTCACCAATACAACTCAACAAACCGCCGTTCAAGCATCATGCATTGATTTACCCTACCAAGAATATCTCTTTGAACTAATAAAGGGTTTGGTTAAGGGCATTTCACTTCTCTCTGGTTTCCGTAATGTAGAGCGACGTGAGTGAATTTTAAGTGAAGTCGCATGGGTAATCGTTTTGGGTGCCGTTTACAGCTTTGCTTTCAAACCACATTCACAGGGTGGATTGTCGCGATTTTTTTTAGTATGCTGTTATCTTGGCCACCAAGGAGTGCATTTACGGGGGTCATCGGTGCATATTCGCGCCTCTGTTCTGGCCGGAATTTTCGCAATTCCCCTCTCTTCCTCAAATTCAACGACATGCGTCCGCCTCATAGCGAGTTAAACATGGAAGTCCTCGAGCTTTATTGTAGCGGACAAACCCTTGGCGGTGCGTTTCCCTTCTCTCTGTAACACACGAAGACGTAAACCAAGCGATTACGAAGAACAGCTGACAGAGGGCATTGAGACATTAAAATTCCACCTTTATATCTCCCACTAGCACAGCGGCATGTCACCGGTACCGACATAAATCCCAGCTATGCGTGCGCCCTACTTTTGCGCCCAACCCGTGCACGGATAAACCGGCCGCCGGTGATGAACGCATACTTAGGCGTGAAATACAGCGGCGAAAATGTCACTCGGAAAGCCTTTGAAGCTGGAGGAGAATTAGGGGCTCACGCCGGCGTTCCAACCGGGCAAGTGGCTCTTGAAGAGGGAGGAATTCGCACCTACTCGGCAAGGTGTAAATTAAAGCGGCAACCGCGGCGGCAGCTCTAGGTCGTTTCCACAGTCGTTATCCACAGTCATCTGATAACGGTTCTAGCGTCGTTAACAGACGAATGCGCAACCTGTGAAAGAGACATCTGTGGGGGAGAGGGGAACAATAGTCGTGATAGATGGGTCAGCGGTTGAAGTTGAAGTTGAAGTTTATTCAGACAGGAGTAGCCTGGGGTACAGAGGCAAAAGGCGTGGAGGAACCCCTGAGCCGCGCTGAGTTCACTTCACCACCGGAATAAAAGCTGGCGGAGGATAGCCATTTGCTGCTTCCGAGTATTAACAGCGTTGCATGCTCTGCATATTTCATCCCATCTTTCTCCTCATCGATCTCTCTGTTTGGTTGGTATTACCAACCCTTATTATTATCAAGGAATTGAAAGATGCTGCTACTTTCTACTGCTGTTATTGAAGGGGAATAGGTATTGTTCTTTAGGTCTTCGTATTCCTCAAGGCAATTGGTTATTTCTGCGTTTCTTTCGCACTTAGACTGTTTCTGGCCTGCCTAAGCGGGGTTGAATTTTCCTTTGCCTCGCAGGAGTACCTGCACTGTTTTCCTCAAATGGAACGATAAATGCAATACAATGCAATAAAGTGGAAACAATATTATTACTGCACAATCCCGACATTTTCATAAAGTAGAAACGCGGGTTCAGGCACAAACACTTATTTCTGAAATTGTTTCTACCTCATAGTGCCGTCTTCGATCACATCATGACATAAATAGGCTAGGGTAAGTGTTCAGTATTAAAGGGGTTGTAACGTTGCGGAAACGAGGAAGCACTCATTAACAAAACTCAAGGTGCACTATATTTTCTCGCGCAATGATCTAGTAGTAATCCGCGGAACCTACACAATGCACGACTCGTTTGATGATGAACTTTTACATGATCATTAAAACCTGGCTTGAAATATTAACGGCGAAAAAACACAGTGATAACTGGGAATTTAAAACTGTTATTTGCGTACCGGGCATACTTGAGAAGCACCAGAAACACCATTTGTTGAGAGCTGTTAGTAAATGCAAGGTTCATCTGTTTTTTAGGTGCAGAGCACCTTAGGACCGCACGATGTGCGTCCGCGTCCGTGCGCATAGCATTTACAATCGCAAAAAATCAGACGGGCACAGGCACGATTTGAGCCTGTGTCTCGTAGACCAGACAGAGTTAGTGTCAGTCGTCTTACGCATCGAGAGTCGAACGGCTTACTCCCTTGCCTGTAACGGTGCGGAGTACCTTAGGACCTCCAAATGTCCGTCCGCATCCATCAATGCGCACACCACCATCAATCGAAAATCAAACGAAATAGGATTTAGGCCGTCAGTTGCAGTTTCATTTAGAGAATAATGAAGGTGCAACAGACGGTCCCAATCGAATGACGGTCGGGGCGCACATCGGATATCACTCGAAGCGGAACCTGGATGTCGTTTCGAGTCCCCGTTCTCCGCACCCTCGCCATCATTCACGGAGTGGCGATGCTGCCATTTTTATCTCGTCTGACACAGATAAAACAGTATTCAAAGCAATACTTGCTCTAAAATAGATGTAGCCTTTTTTGGTAACATGTGCAGTTCAAATGGAGGATGTTATAATGAAGGACGTCCTCAATGGGCGAATAATATGCCCATCCCACTCATCTTTCCTGTTTTACCTTGTTTTAACTAGTCCACAAAACCCGTAAATTACCCAAAATGTTCCTTTCATTTCCTATGAGACCATTAAATTCCAGAAATTTTGTGCTTTAACGCTTCGATCCTGCGACATTTGTACTCCTGGTAATTTCAAAAGGCCAAATTAGAGTTAATGGAACTTGTGTTACTGCATGCCTTAAAACCGCACCACATACCTCTTTTTTGAGCGCTGCCAGGCAATCATTGGTATGTGAATATCGCAAAAATAAATGTGAACGGCGGGAAGAGATGTGGGTAAAGAGAGCGGAATAGTTGAAAAACGCTGCGCAATATTTGCCTAAATGTTCACGATGAGTGACAAGTATTCACAGCAAAGGGTAAAAAGACTCGCAAGAACTTTATGAAAGCTTGCCTGCCGAAGGGAGAAATTTTTGAGGCAGAGTTTTCAGATGCATGTGCCAGTTTATTCCCCCTCCCCCTCATATCAAACCGTTTGCGTCATGGTTCAATGTCTTCAACTCCTCTAACAGAAATATAACCACACGGTCTGGAAGCCGTTTAACTGTGGTTGGAAACGTCAGGGGTACATAGATCACTACAAAAGCTTTTAACAAGTGTTTTAACTGAATACCAAAGCGCGACGGAACGCCAAGCGTTATTGCGTTAGAGTTGTTTTCATCAATACTTCATGTTGAATTGAAGAAAAACGACATTCTCAAGTGGTTGGCGCAGACAGACATACGTAAGAAACTTTGGAGATGTTCTTGTGCTTCTCTGTTCACGACTTTTTTCCCTGCTGTGTGAATGTGAACACAAAATACCTTCTAAAATATTTTCTCTCTCTCACAAAATCAGAAAACAGCTGTAGGTAGAAAATTTCAGGCTTTTGTACTCAGCTCTAGGCAAAAAATCAGGAACCTCTAAATAAGCAGCAGCAACAGCCGTTTGGGACTGTAACTTAACTTACCTTCACCAACAAACATTTCACTTTGATCCTACTTCTGGAAAGTGAAGTATATTATCGCAAGAACTCTTGCTTTGCAGCCGCCAGCTGATTAAGTATCTCTTGTCATTGGTAAATTTTTTAGAAGGCTGCAATGGGAAAATATCTGCCAAACTTTTAGAGTTCAGTATTACGAACAAAATATACCTTCGATCAAGACGTACAGCCGTGAGCTGAAGTAAACGTACCACGGGAGCGGTGGCCAAAACTAATCGCTGTGCCATCTGGTTGCGCGGCGCCTGTTGTCGAGACCGCACACAGCGCAGGCACGGCCTACCAGTACAACACACAGGCCACTATTACTCGCTTCTGCGCGACTGCTTCTTACTTCGATAAATCAGCACCAGGGGAATCACGGCGTGCAATTAGAGGAACACTGCCTGGCACCGCCCTATCATTGAAATTCACACCATCTTCCAGCGAGGGGAACCATGGGGTAGATGCGACGCATCGGGGGTTGCCTTGCGTTTCCGTTATGTTAGCGTGTGGATTGCTGTTGTTGTGTGTCCTATTTACGCAGCACGTTCACCCCCGATGCGCCGCATCTACCCCATGGTTCCCCTCGAGGGAAGATGGTCTATATTTTACGGTTGCGCCGACCATCGTGATATCAGGCCTGTTAGTCTCCATTTCAAATCATCCGCGGTCACAGGAGGATGTCATCGGAAGAGCACCGGCGGAACGACTGAGCGGAGCGGCGCAGTTACCGCGTTTATATGTACGGTGAGGGGAATGAGAGAGAGCAGCGCAGAGCAGCGCATGCGCATGTGTTAACCCGCACCCACGCACAGCTGGAACGGCGACGGAGCGAGCGCAGGCGAGCGCTAACACGCAGATGGCGCTGCGGTGAGAGCGGCGCTAGCGCGCATCTGGCGCGGCGAGGAGAGTGGGGGAGGGATGCGGACGCCGCCGGACTACGCCGGAGTCACAAGACGGGTGAAAGAGATGCGTCGCATCTAAAAACGATGCGATTCACCTGATTAACGACAATGGTGCTACGCTGCAACTCATAGCTTGCCGTGGCTGCGTTGGGCCCGTAGCCTTTTTTTTATTCCTCGGTATCACAAGGTCGAAGCGTGAAAGCATTGCAGTAAATACATCCGGGAAAAGTGACCAAACAAAGTGGGTGCTTTCTCTTAGCTCAAGATAGTGTACGGGCTATTTTGCTTGCTTTGATATGTTTGCGCCTCATGCAGGGAAAACTTGTGCCCTACTGAAACAGGCTTCCGCCAATAAATCTAGTTGAAAAATGTAGTTTGCATGCCTTTCGATAGTCATTGGGCATTCAAGGCGCGGTTCAATGGCATCTGATATCGCACTATAGTTTTTGAATATTCAATGTATGTGTCGGTGCCTCGAACTTAAAAAAATGCGAAACTAGATTTTTCCGAGCAATTGCGAAATGGAACATATGCTGCATACGACCAACCAAGTTTCATATAGCAATGCAGTACATACCTAAACAAAGCAGTATTTGTCGACACCGTAGCATGTAAGCTTAGCATTATTAATTTTTCGAGTTGGCTGATATTCTCGGGAGTGTATAATTTAGCATCTATCCTCAAAACCGCAAAGACAGTGTTTTGTCTCATTTTCTTCTACTCCACAGTGATTTTTTTTCTGTTTCATTTTCTGCTCCAATATAGGACGCGGGGGGGGGGGGGTGCAAAACAAATTACACCATCTTCCCGTGGGGAACCCTGATGAGGATGCGAAGCATCGTGGCGGTTCCGTTTGGTTCCATTGTGTTGCCGTTATGTTGAGTGATCTGCTTTTTACTAGCGCCAGAGGGAATTCAGCGTCCGGGTCCACACCGGTGCCAAAAGCACGCAAGTGCTGTTGTGTTACGGTGAGTAGGCGGTGGTTCTCGAGGCGCCGAAACTCGTCCATCATGTTCTTGTCGATGTTGTCTCTGTGGTAGAATCAGCAGTCTCCGTCAGCTTTGGTGAGGTAAAGGTTGTTGACATTGGTGCACCGGCTGAGAGCAATGTACACGGCCTCCTCTTCGCAGCTTTGTCTTCTCGTTGTTTTTCTTCGGCGGTTCCCCTACGGGAAGGTGACGACGGTGGTTGAACAAGAACCTATCTCGTGATGGATTCTTTGGTTGGCCAATCCCTAGGGGCATCCGGCCACAATCAGCATCAGAGGCGCTGCGGACGGGACTGGTTGAGCTGCAAGGCGCGTGGCGCTTCCCGCCACAGCTTTCCCACAGGAAATTCAGCATCCCCCTCTAAAGTTTTCACTTCGTAGTTTCCGTTGCCTTCGTTGTATCAGTAGCTTCTTGACGTAGTTTGAATGAGTCAAGGATATAAGGCGCGTTCGTAGCGCTTGCTGCTGTCCCGAATTTGTAGCGTAGTGGGAAGAGCACCGCGTACCTCCCGTTGCGGCCAGAGAGTCGTGGGATCGAAACCGGGCGCCGCTAACTATTTCTTTTTTTTTATAATGTAGTATCGCGGAGCTGTGGGTGTAAGGAGGAGAGTTGCGCATGCGCAGTGAGCGTGTGGACGGCGCCGCCATCAACGATGGAGGACCAGGCGAGCCTAAGAAATGCTCCGCATTTAAAAAGCTACAAGCACGAGATAATCGCCACTGCGCCAACTCTGCCAGTGGAGGCGCGTTGCCGCCGACTGCGTGAGCATGCTCTTTCCACAGATGTGTTGACCAACAGACAGCAAAAGGGCAGCGCGGTTTCCCTCGCGTCAATTTATCGGAGCGTGAGACAATCGCGAAGAAGCGAGTGATAGCGGTATGTGTGCTGTACTCGTAGGCCGCGCCGGCGCTGTGCGCGGTCTCGACAGCAGGCGCCGCGCAACCAGAAGGCGCAGCGATTAGTGTTGGCCACCGCTCCCGTGATCCGTTTACTTCAGCTCACGGCTGTACTAACCAATCATTCGCAGGTAAAATTCACGACACCTTCTCTGAATTAACAGAAGGTGCCTTCTGGAGTAGCACACGGTTCTCTTAAAGAGAAGCCCCTGCAATGGCGGTAGCTGTCGACTCCCTTTGAAAGATGAGGACTGCTAAGGACGACGATGCTTACACAGAATGCCACCTTGCGCTTCAAGCCTTTTATACTTGAAACATTCATCCTCAGTTACGTCTTCAGCACAACATAAAATCTGTACTGCTACAGCGAAGGAAATCATTGAAGCTCACATTGGATTCATGGTTAGCAGTAGAATAACGACAACGAGAGATTCAACAAGGTGGGGCTTGTAGTCTTGCCGCACTGTACCCGCTCACCACTGCTTCCTGAACTCACCACCACGCGCCTCCATGCCGTAAGTCATCTATGACCCAGCAAAAACGCACAGACTTGGAAAGAACATGCGTCAGACGCAATTGGCAACCACTATTTTCTACACCCTCACCCACTGCCTCTTACTCAAGGGCTCCCTAGTGATGGGCGGATTGCTGCTTCATGCCCGGCGTTCTCGTTTCGCCTCCACACCTGAGGTGGTGGTACGGTGACGAAATTAGGTCACGACAAACTGAATGATCCCCCCGCAATACCAAGACAAACGCCCCGTCGACCCCGTCCCACTTTCTGACCCCGGCTAGTGTGCCGACCGTGGTCTGGCTACACGCGACCCAGCGGAAGTTTTGTTCGGGTACTGGCGGTTTTATTCTCCGCTCTAGGAACGTCACCCCTTGGAGCTTCAGGTAACGTCCTATGAAATTTGTAGCTGGCCCGAATTGTGCTATTTTGCGTTAGAGAGTCTTCTTGAAGTCGCTCCCAGCTTTAAACAAGAAGACGGGCCTCTGGAGGGGCTGTAATTTCCTTTCCCTTCTCCTGCCGACTTCTCTATTAAGGCCAACAAGGCTTCCCTATAGAACAAAACATTTTACAACATTTGTCCTGAACTTCAACTAGCTACGATGTTATCGCTCATGACTTCGTCATCAAACATAGAGTTCGCATTAGTATTGAATTGCTTATACAACACCTCACCAGGCCACATTGCGCCGTGTTAAATACTTGGGGAATAATAACCTCGCAAGACGTTTTATATCAGGATAACTCGTATACAAATGTAGTATTTTTATCGCCGTCTTTTTGGGAGTCGTAAAGCAACACCCCAAACTAAAAAATGTTTTTCGCACAATAAGAATGCATTTAATAGGACGCAGATGAAATAACACAAGTACAAAACCATCTCTACAATTTGAAGTTCTGCTTCTGGGAATAGCATTGGCATATTCTCACGTCAAACTAGTTGATTACAAATTGGCGTGAAGACAGATTTTTAAGTACACCTGCATCACTTCGGGCCCCCTATCAAGCACACTATAGGAAACATCCAAGACTCCCTTGAACGGCCCACCGATGTCGTTTACGGCTACGCCTCATTAGATCACCTTCAATGCTGCCCACAAAAATCTAAACTCATCATCGTAGGTACACTTCGCTCTGCTTCTCTCACATCTGCCATCTGTATTCACCCCGATATCCACACCATACGGCAGAGCTACAATCGTATTTTTGTCCATCATCCATGCTAACACACGCAATGTTTCCTGAGCTAATGCAGGGTGCATCGGAATGGGGAGTTGTGTTTGGTGATTTTTAGTGTGGCGTTTTTTGAAGGTTTCATCATGCTAATGGAATGTGTTGGCAGTGAGGATCAGCTTTACAAGGCAGGGTTACGGACGACGGCCGTAGGATTTTCAAACAACGAGTCATTAAGGGGGGCTTAAAATATATTTGTAGCTGCGACACCATTACATGGGACGAAAGGCCATTTAATTAACGACAGTTTGTCAGCCACAGGCGTGGCCTATTAAGACCGGGCCCCGAAGCGCACCTTGTTCAATTTTTTTGCTTCGCCCGCTGTGCCAAAATCGAGGTATAAGGGGTTCAAAGCAGGTTGCATTGACGCGGTAACAGTGTTTAACGCACACTACAAATCCCAGTTATTTCTGTAATTCGGTAATGGAGCTTTCCAAAGTAACCATGTCACACGCGTGGGCAGAGGCTTCAACTTTAACCCTTACCTTATTTTTTTCTTACCGGGGAGCGCCCCCCTGCATGTTTATTATATTTGCTTCCAGGGTTTCAAAAATTGAGGAAGGAAACTACAGGCCTCTGCCTTCTTACTGGTTGTAAAACTACCAGTTTTTTAACAATTACACGCATTCTTGAAGTAATAAAAAGAAGGAGTTGGCGAAAGCCCCCAAAATTGCGTCCGAATCAATAATATTGTGAGGCACATCAATCGGAATGTTACAAGGATAGTTGTTTTCATTTCCGACTACCTGCGGTAGACGTTGGTGTGTATTCCTGAAGATCATCAACATAGAAATTAAGGTTCTGAGCAATAAAGTTATTTACTAATTGCGAATTACAATGCATTATCAAAAAAAAATCGCGCCAATCCACCCCGTGAATGTGGTTGGAAAGCAAAGCTGTAAACGGCACCCGTAACGATTACTCATGCGACGTCACTTAAAATCACTCACATCGCTCTACAAATACTAAAACCAGAGAGAAGTTAAATGCACTTGAACACACCATTTATTACTTCAAAGAGATATTCTTGGTAAGATTAGATCAATGCATGATGCATGGATGGTGTTTGGTTGAGTTGTATTGGTGTAGCAAGAGTGGAAACTTTTTTTTATAAAATCAAAGTAAGCTCCAACCCGGTGTTAGACGATGTGACTTCTCCGTCTCTGCGTTGCGGACGGAGGCGACGAGACTTGCGGCTGAGAAGGAGGAGGAAGAAATACTTCTGTTCATATTTCTGAACGGCCCAGAGTGCAGCCTTGGGGAGTGATTCCTTCTTCTGTGGGGCCCATATGCAGTCCGCGCGGCCTGTGTTCTGTCCACCCGCTGAAGCTGGGTAGGTAGAGAGGGCGTGGACAGCAGCATCTCTCATTGCTCTTGTTGGGTAGTTGACGGAAAGAGAAGAGGGTGCTCAGGGCTAAAGTCGCACACCCCGATTACGGGGGGCGGAGTATTCCTACTTCTGAGAAAAATTTACATTCAGCGTCGTAGCGATTCGGATGCATTACGTGAAGACGCGTAGGCTGTGGGAAGGAGCCCGGATTGTATGAGCCGTAGGGTAGTTTGTTGTTCTCTGGAAAGGTCAGGGTAAGGCGAAGGTACGGTCTGTCTCAGAAGGCGATAATGCTCGATTATCTCCCTGGACGTGACAAGCGGGCGACTGTCCTCGTGCAGCTCCATAGCACGGGAGGTAAAAGCGCAGGCTTGTTGGGTGGGCGTATTTGTTGCCCTCCATTGAAGCGTGAGGCGGTGTCCAGATGAGCTGAATGGAACCGTTTGGGGAGTGGTTTTTTAGCACGCACAGTGCAGGTCAGGACACCCAACCCGACTGGTAATTCACGTAGGCTTGCTGGAAATCGGTGACTACCCTCCGAACCCCTGGTTGAGTGAGAGCCAAGGAGTTGGCTGCCTCTTCTGCTGCCGTCATTTGTTAGATCCTAAGCAAGGTACACGCAAGGAGGTTGGTTCTGGAGGTAGCCAGGGTGATGGCGTGTTGCTGCCGTCGATGTTAGGAGACGTCTGTGTAGATAACTGCATGAGCCCCACCGAGGGTGGTGTTAAGCGCTTGAGCCCGTGCTTCTCGTTGACCCTCGTCATGTGCGGGGTTCATATTTCTAAGCAAATGGAGCATCTTTAGTTTTAGTCGCCAAGAGTCTGGAAGTACGTCAAACGGAGTGACATTCTGGGCTGCCCAGCCAATCTGGTGAAGCATGCGGTTACCCACCGCAGTTCTGAGTCGGACCTTCTGGTTAGAAAGATGGCCTTCTATCAGCTCTTCCACCGTGTTGTGGAGCCCGTGCTAAGCAGCCTCTGTGTGGACACACTCATGAGAAGACCAATGGCCTGCTCAACCGCCTTTCTAAGCATTATATAAAGCATTTCTATGTCTTCCTTGTCGAGAAGAAGACAAGTAACTTGACGTAAGTGACTGTCGAGTGGACAAAAGCTTCAATTAATCGAAAGGTGCCGGATTCTTTTAGGCCTCGCTTCTTGGTGGCAACTCTCCTGATCTTGTGTATGATTAGATTAATGCTGTTTTTGAGGCGCTGCAAGGAGACGTCACTCTTGGTGTTGGCCTGGAAATGTAGGCCCAGGATCTTGATGCTCGGGTTTGGAGTGATGGCCTGGTCATCAAGGAGTATTTGAATGTATTCCTTGATTTGGCGTGAGGGCGGACGACAAGGAGCTGTGATTTTTTACGTGAACACTGGAGGCCACAGGCTTTAGCACATTGGCGTACTAAAAGTGAGATTCCATGGATTGGTGTGAGCTTCCTTTAATTTTTGTAACGCTTAGCACATGAGCAAAGTGCGCACAGGGCCGCTAGATGGGCGTGAGTGGTCGTGTGACGCTTTCACGTGGCATTCAGCGAGAAGGCAGGGGGTAAACCCGTATGTGCTTGGTCAGTACACCATCTGTCTTCCCGTGTTCGCGTGGGCTCGTAGCTGAATCGGTAAGACAACGGGCTCTCGCTTTGTTAGTGTGTTAGTTCCAGGTTCGATTCCCGGGGGTGCCAGTGAATTCTTTTATTTGTTCGCTGGAGTTTTCTGGTGACACCAACGGTCGCGAAAGAACCCTTGGGGGGTAGAGGTAGAAAGCTTTGCTTTAAAAGAGAATAATTAGCTGTGTTCTCCGCTTACAGAATAGTGTTTTTATAAAAACAAGCCATTTATATCAAATCTTCTAAGAACAGGCCATTTCTGAGTGAAACTACTTGTTCGGGGAATAACAACTTAAGCGTGGATAGACACTTGCAGCAGTTGAAAAGGACCACGCACCGATATCGTACCTAACAGAGAGCGTTTAAATAAAACAAAAGACAGTGTTATCAGTAAATCACTAATATTTATTTGCCAGAAACTTTATGAGACGTTTTTTTGTGTAACAGTAGTCGTAGGACAAGTGTAGTTGACGTTCTCCATGACCACGTTGCCCAGAGCGCACACACCAAGACTACCATAATTGTCACTCCTGGGCACACAAGTGCAGCCGTTACCCAATAGTGTACAGGGATCCGGGCATTCTGGGTAGCCCTGTACGTGAAAAAATGCAAATTAAGAGGCGATAAACCAGCCCTCGAGTCATTTTTCACTGAAGTATTTTTACTGAATATTAATTGTGAGAGTTGTAAGGAAGCCTGAAATGAAGTTGAATATATTATTGCACCACAATTTAATGTGGCCTACGTTGTTTGTAATTTAACAATTTTGTAGAAGTTCAGAGTTCCGTATAGGTGCAATTGAAGGCAAAACCGAGAACACCATCCACTGTTTAGCACATTGTAGCTACTGCATTTACGTCACACTTAGTGGCAAACTGCATTCAAGCTGGCTGAAAATTCAAAAATGTAATTTTTATCCAGCGTATTTTTCCTAACGACTTTGCTTGCGGCAAAACCGCACTAGTTACACATGCTACAATTCTGGTAAACACAGAATTGCGTACTTCCCAGCGTGTCATACAATTCAGTAAAATTGGCGACATAAAACGAAATCATGTTGAAAACATAAGGAAACATACGGCGGCGGTCCCTGTTATTTATTCACGCAATTGTTTTTGGTACGCCCGTTGAATTGAAAATTCCACTCAGCTCGCTCTACTTGCAGCACTTGTGCGTCGTAAACACAAGAGTAGCAAAGCGGTGAAGAGAACCTAATCATTATCATCATCATTTATTTTTCCCTTTAAAGGAGCCATGAAGAGAAAACACAAGTTTGGTTCATTCGAAAGATTGCCTCGTTAGAACCATAACGACACCACTTATAACGCAAACTTCGCTCAAATAAGCTACATAATTAGGAAAAAAGGAAATGACCATGCGACCCACCAGCTCATTTTCCGCAACAGAACCTGTGATGTCACTTGGGAATGCTCTGCGATTGGCGGAGGCCGGCAAAAGCAAACGCATGTTAGGCAGGGCTTACAGCTTGCATAGCGAGCTAAATGCCCTGCCTAACATGCTAAATGCTAAATGCACATTATTTTTATGACAAAGAACGGTGGAGTAAACGGTTGAAGGTCCGAACGAACTCGCAAGCGTGTGCGCCAATGCGTACGAAACTAGCGCGCCGGCCGAGCTCGACATCTCGCCGTCGCGCAGACGAATTTTCGGGTTCGAGGCTCTTCGGGGCCAAGGAACCGTTCCAGCACGCACAGCCGCGACCTTGCTTCGTATCGTAATCCCTTCACAGGAGGTTGGCCGTCATATCGCCAACCAGCAAAGGTAAAAATAGAAACGAGGGGAGTAAGGAACAGCAAGAAGCGACGAGATAGTGCCAGTCGTCGCGTAAGTTTCGAATGGTGTTGGCTTGCTGCTGTCGTTACGAGCTCGTTTCCAGTTTACAACCACTGAAAACTTCAGTTTGTTCAGTTACGGCAGGGACCCTTACGTTAGCTCACTCCTGGGACATGCTGGCGCTCGTCGCCGACTTCGTCAAATCGCTCTGACCTTGGGGAAAAAAATGCTGTAAACACCGCGCATTGACGCTCGTATCTTTCTGGTCGAAGCAGAGAGCTCGCGCGAACGGCTTTCCATACACGACACCGGCCAACTGGCATAAGTGATACTGCTACTGAAATTGAACTATTATTAACCGTAATCAAAATACGGCACATACGTACCAGTCTATATTCGTCCGTCGCGACGGGGCTGACGAGGCAGCGGTGCGGACCGCTGGGCGTTCGTCTGTTGTGGCTATCGCGGAATGGTCGCTTTCCCGTCCACCGCGTATCCCACAACTCTTGCGCTCGTGCACTTAGAAGCATTGAGCGTTTTTGTGGTGTGAGGTTGTTAAATTCATGCCCGAGCTCCTCGGCGAGAGTTTTGTTCTCCGGATCAGGCGATTCCATGACTAGGGCTGCGGGTGCACTAGGTTTTACTAGTATTTTTAAAATGGCCGCCGTCTCGATCGACTCCCGCGTGTGGGTGCTATATGGAGTCGACATACTAAGTATCTGTTTCATGGACCGGCTCTATGACGCCATTGTACACGTCACGGAATGTTCAATTTTAGCGGGAGATTTAAAATTTTGGCTTAAATTGCCTTATTTCTCAGTGAATAAAGCATCATTTGCTTCCGGGAAAGCGCTTGGGGTACTATGAAACACCTAATCTTTCGAATAAAACAAACTTTTCTTTTATCTTCATGGCTCCTTTAAAGACCCTTTCGGGGTATTACATAAAAGAGGGGGAAAGATCAGCAAGGAAGTGCATAAAACATGGTTATAAAACACACATAATTGACACATAGAAGCACAGAAGGCACATCTTTATATTTTAGGTGGTATTGACAAATAAACATACAAAGCGCCTACTTCCACTTGTTAAGCGGTACTAGCTATATAAAGAAAGCTTGAAAGTAAGCATTGCAGTGAATAAGATACATAGTTTTGGTTCGATAAGTGATTGCAGAAAGAAGAAAAGAGAATAGGTATGAATAAGTGCGGAAAAAATTGGTTAATTTCTGCCGGAATTTTTTAATTCGCTCTCATTTACAATTTCATCGGGTAAAGCATTCCAAGCCTCAATTGCAGCTGGTAAGAGAGATTTGTTAAATGAATTAGTGGTGCCATGTAAGCGCTGAAGATTGTGAGAGTTAAAAAGGCGGCCTGACTGACTAACGGGTTGGGGGGATCAGGAGTGCAGTGTGAAGGTCTGAGGAATTCAAGAAAAGCGAATGGAAGAGACAAAGTCGAGCGATCTTGAGGCGGAGTATCAGCCCAGGCAGCACAGAAAGTCTGTTCAACGACCGGCCCATGTATGTCCGCTTTCTGGCATGTCCAACCAGCATCCAGGTTCTGGCAGCCACTGTTCAACCGTTAAACAGCCAAAATTTTGCTATCAGCAATTAAGAATTTTTCTTGCCGCCCGTGTTCAGACACACAGCGGCTGGTACTTGCCTGCCAGATATCCAGTTTACTTTCGGCGGCCGACTTTCCGGAGAAGAACGGCCGATGGACGGCCGTAGGGCATCCGTTTTTCCTTCTGGAAACGGTGTTCAGCCGAAGCGCGGCAAACGACCTGCCACAGAATATTCCTATTCGTGTGGCAGTTGGTGTTCGGAAGAAAACCGGCCTGAGTGCGGCCTGTGTATGCAAAGACTATCGTCTTTTGACGACATTTGCGACGAACGGAGCAAATACGCGGCCAATTTTTCATCCGCTCGGTGTTTCTACGCTTTAAATGAAGGAACTTAGTTTGTCAAGCAGTAATGAGTGGTACTAGGGGAACCGGCAAGTTGCATGGACTCACTGGGGATTACCAGTTAACCTTTTAGGCCATCGGAATACCATTTACTGTCAAAAGAAGACGGTGCCGCACCAACGGTTCAGCTAAGCCTCGCCACTCGTAGCGCACTCACGCCTCGCCCGCCGGCATCCTCGACGCATCAGCTCGAGGCTATTGGCCCCCTCGAGAAAGGGAGAGCATTGAAGACATCGACGCGGCATGGTTGTCCGGCTCAAAATGGCCCTGGTTCACGGAAATCAACTGGCCTTCAAGGGCGTCGAGCAAGCTGCCCCAACGCAGGAGCTCAATCGGCGCCATATCAGGGACCCCCCTTAAAGAAAGGCAAGAGGCGCAAAAGCGCGAGTTACCGACAATTGTTGTAGTAATAATGCGGCAAAAAACAATGTTGAATTATATTTTTCAAACTAAATATATCAGAGGCTAAGCTTGTGCAATTGTAGCTCAACTTCGTTCCCTGTACTGTTTTTTGATATGATTTTATGACTGCCTATTTAAAAACAAATGTTATCTTGTGTTCGCGATAATAACACAGCCTTGTAAATGACGAAGCGTGGATTTTAAATTAGTTGCGGTGTGTGGTGCCGAGCTCAGCTACACCTGGGATACAGATTGCTATGGTTGTAGAAAGTGCGCATGAGCGGCTAGAAGACAAGTGTACTTATATGTGTGTTCTCTCTCCAATAAAAGTTATTTGAGAGTTTGCGCTTGTCCCGTCCTTTCTGCATGTGTTGTTTTTTTTCGCGCTAAGTCCACGTTTTTTCGCCAAGATGAGCTAACTCGCTCAACAACAAGTCTTCCAAAATGGCGGGTTTGTGCTCTTGACAGTGCGACTGAGTCATCTGCTTGCGCTGCATGAAGTGATCGTACACCGGCTTCAGTACAGTTAACGTACTGTGGCTGAACTCCATGTACTCGTAGCATGGCCGAACTTCCGGCAGATTTAGTGCCGCTGATGTCCGACGACCGCATGTCGGCTGACCTCGGGTGGCCGTACTTCAACCGCACACTGGTGGCTTTCGAATGGCCGGAGCTCTGCGGCGGGAATCTGGCCGTATGAACGTAAGCTGGGCGACCGGCCGACGGAGACTGGCCATTGGATAGCCTTGGGAGTACGGCCGTGTACGGCCACAGGGCCCACATTTGGACACTGGCCGTACATGTCTGCCGGAAGTTGGCCGGACGGAAAATCACTGGCCAAAGTAGATCGGATTGAGTTAGGCCGAACGGTCCTGTGCTGCCTGGGAGTGCGGAAGTTCCAGGGGATGCTTTGATGTTGCTGATGCTATGGTGAGGGCTATATTTCGAAGTGATAAAGCGAGAGGCGTGGTTCTGCACAGTTTCGAGGGAGTTGATTAAGTACGCTTGGTGAGGGTTCCAGATGGATGACGCATACTCTAGTTTGCTCCTGACGAATGTTCCGTAGGCGAGTTTCCTGGTAAATGAAGGATATGTAGCAAGAGATCTTCTGATGAAGCCGTGGGATTTGGATGCATCAGCAGCAAGGTTTTCAATGTATTCGGAACATGATAAGGGTTTTGTGATGAGAACTCCCAGATAACGGTATTATTCTCTTGAAGAGGGGCTGAAAGAGCTTAACGTATATGCAATGGTTATACTAGAACATTTTCGTGTTATTTGCATGAGTTTGCACATATAAATCTTTAATTTCATTAAATTTTTTGAGCACCACCTTTCTATTTCATTAAGGTCATGTTGGAGTAGTTCTGCTTCGATGTTGCATTCTATCCGGCGGTACAAAATGCAGTCGTCCGCGAAGAGGCGAATGGACTATGGAATTCTGTTAGGCAGATCGTTTATGAAAATTAGGAAGAGTAGCGGAGCTAATATCGAGCCTTGAGGAACACCGGAGATAACTTTGGTTAAGGCTGAGTAATGGGATCCAATTACAGTGAACTGGGAGCGGTTAGAAATAAAAGAGCGAATTCATGATAGTTATAGGGAGCCAATTTTAAGGCTAGAAAGTTTCACTAGTAGGCGCTGGTGGGGAACGTGATCGAAAGCTTTAGAAAATTCCAGGTAAAAGATGTCAGTTTGAACTGAAGAATCAAGGTCAGGTGAAGGTCAGTAGTGAACTCAAAAAGGTGGGTCTCACATGAAAGCCCGGGCAGAAATTCCTGTCGTTTAGGAAAGAAGAATTTGTTGCTGTTGAGGTGACGCGCAATTTGAGAGAATATATTATGTGTTCTAGTAATTTAAACACGATGCACGTTAGCGAAATAGGGCGGAAATTGCAAGGATCGGAGTGGTTGCCTGATTTGTAAACCGGAACTATTCTGTTAAGCGTCTAGTCGTTTGGGAGTGCACTGGTCGCTATCGATTGGGCAAAGATTATGTGCAAAATCTTGCTAGAGGTTATTTTTGTAACTCTGAGTATCTTGCTAGTTAGGGTATCGCATCCTGGGGCACTTGACACCTTTAAACTATCCATTAACTTCATTATGCCTTCGGGAGCAACGCTGACGGGAGGCATTTGAGAAAAATTATAGCTGAAAGGGACGGAACTATCGAGGTCGTGTTCGCGAGTAACACCGGAAGAAAAATACTGGTTCATGACGTCGGCGCGCTGCTCAAGGGGAACATGCGAGCCATTTGGGTAGGAGAGGGAAATGTTATGGGTAGAGTTGCTTTTTCGTTGCAGAATTTTGCAAAATTGTTGGGGGTTGGTTTCGAGAATTTTTTGTAGGTCATGGTTGTAAAATGTCTTCTTCGCTTGGTTTAACTGATTAATGTATTCGCGTCGGTACTAGAAATATTTTTCCCATGTTAAAGGTAGTTGCGATTGTTTGGCTTCTCGAAACAGGCGTTTTTTCTGTAGCAGCTTCCTGAGGGAGTTGGTAAACCACGGTTTGCTAGCGTGAGCACGAAGTTTGACAAGGGGCACGTGTGCGTCGACCAACTATAGGTGCTTATTCTTCAAAAGCATTCAGTTTTCGTCTACAGTCCTTAGAGAGGCATCCAGCTGGAAGAGCTGGAGGAAGGCTTCCAGCTCGGAGTTGATTGCGGTATAGTCAGCTTTGTTGTAGTCGCGTATGTATTTGAGGGACGATTGAGCAGTTGGAATGGGAATGCAGAGAATAAATGATACTACACTGTGGTCACTCAGAGCAGGTAGGCATTTTGCGCTCTCGGTTAGTTCGGGATTGGAAACAAGAACCAAATCTAGAATATTATTTCCTCGGGTTGGTGTGTGGGCTGTTTGGCTAAGGTTGAATGTAAGAATCACGTCGAGAAAATTTTTAGAAAGTCGGGAGTGCGCAGTTAAGTTGTTCCATTTGATATCGGGAAAGTTGAAATCGCCGGTTACGATCAGATTGGCCCGTGGGAAGCGAGATGTTAAGTCAAGAAGCAACGACTGTAGTTCGGAAGTGAATGAGTTGTCGCTATCTGGAGCGCGATAGGAGGCGATGATTATGTTCGTGCTGGCAGGGAGTGGAACAACTGCACAGAAAATGTTCTGATTGCACATGGAGGGCAACAGGTATGACGGAATGTTATTTTTGATGAGGATGGCAACGCCTCTACCCCTCCGCCCCACCCTGAGAGGAAGGGCGTGTTCAAACTTGTTTTTTTATGCAATACTGATACGTTCAGAGAAAAAGGCACCAGAACATGGCCAACGTATTCTAGCTTTAATTTTGAGAAATTTCCTCGCAATTCTTCACAGTTCTTTTTATTGATTTATTGTAAAGTTTAACGTGCCAACGCAACGCAGACGATACGATGAGGCGCGCCGTAGTGGAGTGCGCCGGATTAATTGTGAATACCTAGGAATCTTTAACGTGCGCCGAAATATCGTACGTGCGCACGTTTTTTGCTTCTCGCCTCCATAAGAAAAGCAGCCGCCACGGTGGCGAATCGAACCGGCGACCTCGTTCTCAGCAGCGCAACACCTTCGCCACTGAGCCGCCGCGGCGGGTTCACAGTTCTTTTTGAAATTCGAAACACCTTACTGCAGCAGGATGGAAAGTTGGGCGAGTTGGTGGTCGACATGATATAAAAACAGCGCGGTAGGACGAAATACACGAGGAAAGAAATCGATAGGACGAGCGCTGACTATCAACTGAAATTTCATCTGAACGAAAAGACATATATACATAAAAAAACATTGAAATGGCGCATGGGATAACATCTGTGCCATACCAGACACTGAGACCGATAAAAAGAGAAAAGTTTGCTCCTATATAGTGTCATCAACAAGCAAGATAAGCCATTTATTTATCATGTAAAGTTACAGAAGCTTGACTAATGCACTAGGCGCCAGGCCTGTTTATATTGAACGCCTCTATTATTTCGCGCTTCACTTGATTAGAATGACGGAACAGTAGGACCGTTTTTTTTTCAAATTGCGTCTTACAAGAGCGCCTAGGACACGAACGGCAGCGGGTGGTTGCAGCCTACCCCAGGTCGTTCCAGGCGCTACTGCAAGATTTTTTCAGAAGTGTGGCGTAGGCAAGCTAGGTTCTTCAGGGAGTGCCGTAGGACTTACTGTGGCGGCTGCTCCCGTGACAGAGTTTATAGGGGTTGGTGCAAGACGATAGACCAGACAAGTGAGTTTGTGTGGCAAGTGGCACGTCCCAGCCTTCCGAAGAAGAAAAAAGGTCTGCCTACGGAAGGCCGTGTACTCACACTCGGCGACGTCCAGCTACCCGAGAATCATCGCCGTGTGCAGGAATTGGGCCCAAAGTTCTGTTTTGAGGCTAATCTCCAGCCCGTCGACAAGGTTGCCCTGGACAGAGGAGTCAGCAGACGGCTCCCGGTGGTACAACGGAGCGGGTGTGTTATTGAAGGTGTAGACGCTCTTGCTCGGTCTTCCGGGGGGCTTCAGAAGCGTAATCACGTAAAACCATTACCAGAGTACCTTGTTTAGCATGGTCTTTGGGATATGGTCTCTGACAAGGAGGGGCGTTTCGGTATTACCTGATGGTATGTATTAGGAAAAGACACTCAGCTGTACGAAAGTACTTTAAAAAGGAAAACTTTAACTTGGCAGAAAGAAAACAGCGCGCCTTGTACCTACTTGAAGAGATGAATCTGGAACGTGTAGCCCAGTCAGCTAAGAAAGCCCCGAAATTGCCTCTTGAGATGTTCTGCACTGCAAAACACACAAAACCGGCCTTCCATTCCGCGTAATGGTGTCTGAGAGGCCCACCTGGCAGGTTCATGTTTTCACCTTTTTACAAGCCTGCCTCGCGTCCTCAAAACCTGCCCAACTTTTCCTTGCTAAAAACTCTAAAACATATATAGAATATTTAAAGAACCAACAACTTGCAAATATCGGGGCTTTTAGCATTGACTTTGAGGATATGTACTACACTCACTACCTCAAAAACATCTTTTGGTTGTAGTATAAGAGTGAATTAAGGTTTACAATGATGAACTGGCCTTCCTAAACAGGAGTGGAATCAGTGTAGAGTCCTTTCTTGAATTGCTTTTGTTTTATTGGAACTCTACTTATGTCGGCTTCAATGAAGATGTGTTCTTGTAGAAATCTGGTGTATGCATCGGTTAGAAGGTAGCTCCCATATTGAGTGACATTTTTCTTAGCAAAGTTGATCGTGCTTTGGATGAAAGTCTGTCGGGGATGGTCAAAAAAGTTTTCAGGGATGTAGATGACTATTTAGTGATTGTTAAAAGGAGTCATTTTCTCCGCACAACTGTGGATGTCTTGAAGGTTTTTAAAGAGAGGTGTATTAGCCAGCCTAAAGGACGCCTTTGAAGGCATGAAAAACTCCTAGAATTTCTGGACCTTTCGTTAAATTTCGGATCGAACCACCTTTGCTGGAAATTTGCACCCAGATCAGTAAAACCTTTGATCTGCTACAATTCGGGCCACAGTAAGATTGTAAAAGCTCTATAGCGTTTTCCAGTCTTCGGTCAGAATTCTCGAAATCGTGCGTACACTCAATGGACGCAAGTTTCAAAGAACAGATAAAAAAGCTAAAAGAAGCTCGTTTTCGAACTAGTGGGCTGGCATCAGCATGCAATAAGCTTGTAAGAATGATAAAAGGCTGCGCCAAGCTTAGCGCACAAAAAGAAGTAGACCAACAAACAAGTACGCTGTAGTTCCGTGCATCCACCGCACCACCCAGATTAAAAAAGGTCGCTTCGAGATATAAGGTGCAGGTTGCGATATCAGCAACAAATAAACTAGGTAAAGTCTGCTCCTTAGCAGACAGAAGGAAACGGGACACAAATTCCGCTAGTTCTGACAATTGCACTGTTAACCACCAGAATAAGTATATCCCGTGTTGTGTTGGTGTTTATGAAATACCTTTGTCTTGTGTTCGGGCTTACGTACGCCAAACAGGTCGATGTTTAAATGTGCGTTTGGGAGAGCACTTTAGTTCTTTGAAAGGTACGCCTGCTTCTCATTTGTCCGATCACTGCCGTCATGTCCTCCGTGCTCTTGTCGGCCTCAATTTCATAAAACGGCCTTACTGTTCCGCCATTCTAAGGAGCTAAAGCGCGAAATAATAGAGGCGTTCAATACAAACGGGCTTGGTGACGAGTGTATTAGTCAAGCTTCTGTTACTTTACATGATAAAGAAGTGGCTTATCTTGCTTGTTGATGACAATATGTAGTGGGAAAATTGTTTCCTCTTTTTAATCTCTATCAGTATTTTATGGCACAGATTTTAGCGCATGCGCCGTTTCAATGCTTTTTATGTATATATGTCTTTTCGTTCAAATAAAATTTCAGTTCGTAGTCAGCGGTCGTCCTGCCTGGTTTCTTTCCTCGTGTATTTCGTCCTACCGCGCTGTTTCTATTTGATGTCGAAACATCTTTTTAGATGCAGAGCATCTGATTCACTCGCCTTGTCCCTCCGGCGTCGTCATCGGCGTTGTCCACCCCTCCCCCGTTCTCCTCGCCGCGCCAGCTGTGCTCTCCGCCGCTCACCCCCTCTCCTCTCCGATAGCGAACACTCTCTGGCGAGGGGCATTTGATTGGATTGGATTGGATTGGCTTGGCCTGGATTGTATTGGATTGGCTCGTCCTGGCTTGGCTTGGATTGAATTGGATTGGATTTGGATTGGAATAAAGTGGATTGTGTTGGATTGTGTTGCGTCATAGCCGCGGCATGTTGCGTCATAGCCGCGGCAGACACGCTGGGGCCGGCGCATGTGCAGTACTCTCTTCCGCGGTTTCTTCTCCTTCGGGCGCGCTGCGCATATAACCGGTGTGCCGTTCTCCGGCGAAGCAACATCCACGCTTGGCTCAAACACCTAGAGTCCACGACGCTTTACAAGTACGCCAACGTCGTCATCGACTGGGACCGGATTACGCAGTCCCCTCAACGTTATGCGCGCTATAAAACGCGGTCCCTTCGCCACTCCGCCTATGCGTCGCATCTACACAGGGGTTCCCGCGAGGGGAGGTGGGAGTTTTTCCTTGAAATGTTGTTCCTAAATCTGCTTAAGTGCACGTAATAAACTTACAACTTTTGTTTTTTGTATAGGTCAAGCTGAAAATCGATTCCTAGCAAGGTCTAAAAGCTCCTTTGCTTATCGTATAAATAATAGCCCCCCTCCCCCTATTTTTTCAAGGTGTCAGGTTCGATACCAGCCGCGATGGCCGCTTTTCTGGTGGACGCAAAAAGCAAAATCGCCCGTGTGTCGATATTCCGACGCACGTTCAAGATACCCAGGGGGTCAGTATTAGTATGGACAAATCTACTACGGCTCATTCCGAAGCCCAGGTCTAGCTGTGGCGAATTAAATCCTATAATCAATCAATTAGCTCCACTTCAACGTTTTCGCCCTTTCACGCACCATCGTTTTTACCGTTCGCCGATTGCAGCAAGCAGATCAGGTTCTTTATCTCGGCTAGTATAATTATAAGCCTTATTTGAACCTTTGAAAATTTTTAGATTGCTTGTTATATTTGTACAAAATTATTACATCGCCAATTCGTTTACTATGTAAGAATGGCCAGCGTTACTTGTTGGAGACATGTTGCTATGTGTTCGAACGGCTCTAATGACGGTCATGATGTCGCAGAAGATTTTGAGTGTACTTGTTCTGCGGATTGAACCGCCTCCAAAATATGCTTGATAACACGAAGGTGTTTGATGCCGGGCTACAGAAACCACACCGACGTCATATCCATCACGGAAATGACAGCACCAGAAAAAGTTTCATTGGCAGGGTGGTGCTAGAAATCGAGCCCACGAATGGTCTGGCTACAACGGGAGCTGTGAAACGCTCTGCCAACTTTGCCATGAACGCATGCACCGATAGCTGTACGAACGCGCATTATGTCATTCCCGGTAACGTCTCCATTCAGATGGTGCTGCCGTCTAGGAGAAGTTAAGCGAAGTAGTGCGTCACGACGCTACTGAGCGCTGATAGTTGGCGCCTCGATAGGGCAGCCTATCGCAGCGGAGGCTGCTGTGATTATCAGTCCGCCACCTATGACGAACGCCAATCAGCATGTGGAACGCCGCCGTCGCGTTCCACAAGCTGAATTCGCCGCATTGCAAGCGTCTGGTCTACGCGGCACGGAACACGACCAATGTGGTCGCACATTTCCCGAAGCCACAAGCCAGCAGCACATTGCTCTCCAAGCACAGCCGCAAGACTGCTACCGACCCGCAGATCATGCTCCTTTCGTTGTAGCGAACCGCGACTTCACATGATTCGCTGCCAACCCGTTCGGTTTCGTTCGCATGGTTTGCGAGCGGATGGGATTTCAATCGGATTTACGCAATGATCCATCGCACGTAATCCAGTGTCTAATGGTGATGCGTCCAACGGTGCCAGATCGATGAAATATAAGTAGTTATGTGCAAGTTCATATCGCTGCATAATAAACATTCAAATGCTCCTGGCAAGGAACATTTCACTTTCGTGTATTACTAATTCCTGGGAAAGGAGGATCAAGAAATTTTGTTTGAGTTAAAAACAGGGTCATCTCTACTAACGTAAAACCTGTGGAGGGGGCGAAGCCTACAGTGAATAAATGTGTTCAAACATTGTGTCACTCTCTTGCACGCGGCGTGCGCTGATAAACGCGAAATACCAACTGAGAAGACCGAGGAGACGTAAAATTCGAAACGGAGAACTGCAAACATTAAAGTTAATGCGAGTGCATGAGAAAATAGAAGCGCGCAGCAAGTGCGAACGAAAAGCGAGTGTCCCGGTGTGTTCTTCTAGCCCGCGTGTTTGCCCTTATATTAAGCGTTCTAGCCAGTACGAGTGTGCGTACGAGTACGTGTGTGCCGGTGTTTCAGTACCGTTGCCACATGGGGATACGACGACGAGCCACGGCGACGACATGAGACGCCGACAGCCTGAGCCCCTAAAGCGCTTCGGCCCTAAAGCATTGTTTCCTGCCTCCACAACGCCCTGTTTCCGGTGCCTGCACCCGCATGGTATTTGTACGGATGACACATCGTGTTCCCGATCAGGAGTTTCGTATCAAGAGCCCCTAGGTATTGCATTTGTATTTATATTTTGGTTAAGTTTAAACCACTATTGTACTGCTATCTGGCAAGGTACACATGTATTTTAAATGTACACCTAAAAACATCCAAAATGTCTCACCGGCATTAGGCACTTAGCGTGAGCACTCCAATTTCCCCAGTATTCTGCAGAAGGCGATGTTTCGTTGTTGCCAAACGTAACGTGTGTAACTATGCTGCCGTCGCTCAGGCATGTCACGTTGACATTCAGTGGGTGGAAAGCTGCAGCTCCACCACTGGCAGAGATATCTTCGCTGCTGTCAGGGCATTCTTTGGATTCACTGCTACCACTCTCGCCACTTTCCTCTGCTTCAGACTTTGGTTGAAGGGAATCAGTCGCGTCGCTTCTGAGTACAAATATGCATTAAGAAGTTAAACCACAATTTGATGACTGCATAAATCAAAATTAGCTTTTTAAATGATACGAATATCTACCGCAACCAGAAAACAACATTCAAAATCAATGCCCCCTAGGTACTATTCACAACTATTTCTTGTTTACTGCCCCCGAGAAAAAACAAATTTAGTTGATAAGAAGAATCTACAAATTACCAATAATAACCCCGTAAAGTGCCACAGACTTCTGTGCAAATAATATGTTATAAATCAAATTAGCGGGCGCTGCGTATTTGGAGAACGGATATTAACAGTAAAAACGACAATACGAAACAATGGTGCGCAAAGTAGCGACTTTTTGATTGAAAGCTGCATCGTATTTATAAGCATGCGATACTGAGTGTACATTTTTACTGTCGGTGGTCTCCCGTCAGAATTTGCAGCGGACGCTACTACTGAATTGACGAATACATCACGGAGCCCCTAGACAAGCATTTTTGAACTTCAATATTTTACCCATACATAAGCCTAAACAGCTTGGCAAAATAAAATTACGATGCCTTAAATTCTTCAGACTAGTAATATCTGAAGACATTACGCCACAGTGGCTTGCTGTACATACGAACAGTTCGGGTCATGTCGCTGAAGGCATCCCTATTATGTTCGAAGTCCAAATGAAAGTGAGCTTTTTTATTTTCTTAGCGAGCGATTAAGCACAAAAGAAAAACTTCCAAACGTAGATTGCGAGCACGCAAAAACGTGCTGCCACAATACATGGCAAGCTACATGCTTATCATGTAGCTTTCCATGTACCGTGCCTTCTATAGCGGCATTGGCAACAAGACCGTCATTAAAAATGCTTCTTCACAGCCATTAAATGCGCCTCTTCTCCTTGATTAACGCACGCAAGAAATTCTTCGGGTCCATTAAATGCCTATTTCCTTTTATACATGTGCAGGCCTCCGGTAATACGACTCAGAGAGTGCATAATCATAGAAGATGCGTACATCATGACAGCAATTTCGAGTTCTGTACTCAAAACGAAATTTCTTTGGCACGCACTTGCACTTACGCAGGTTTAAACAAAACCCGCGCCGCACATTAGGTAAAACCTCACATCCTTTATACAGCAAACTTCCCACATAGGTGTAATATTGTGGTTCATTATCACGGAAAGGTGTCAATACAATATTTGCTATTATCATGAGAATCATGCGATTAAAAATTCTACCTAACTGTTTCATGCCTGAACAAACCGTATATATTTCATAGATTTGCTTTTTGTCAGCACTGTGTAGGCTTCATTATATAATTCAAGCCCACTGTACAATTGTTAGTTTTTTAATCTACGCAAGAAAATTTTTGGGGATTTATTTTCGCGATTATTTTGCAGGCTTAATTTTTAGAATATCTCTGCGTTTCCGAACAGTTTTCCGCTTTTTGATCGGCGTCTGTTGTCTCGACCGGTGCCTTTTTTGCTGCGTGTAACTGAAGCATATCATCTCATTAAAAAAATTGGCCATTTTAGAACATAATTCTTTCGTTTAATGAGCCCTTAAGGGATTCAGTACTGCAACGACGATGCCGAACACGTGTTGCGTCCCTGGATGTCGTTTCTTGTACAATGATACAACAGAAAATGTTTCCTTGTTCTATTTGATTGATTGATTGATTGATTGTGGCGTTTAACGCGCCGACGCAACGCAGGCGATGAGGCGCGCCGTAGTGGAGGGCTCCGGATTTTTTTTGACCGCCTGGGGATCTTTATCGTGCGCCGAAATCTCGTACACACGGGCGTTTTTGTTTTTCGCCTCCATCAGAAAAGCGGCCGCCGCGGCCGGGAATCGAACCCGCGACATCGTGCTCAGCAGCGCAACGCCTTAGCCACTGAGCCACCGCGGCGGGTTCCTTGTTCTATTTACTGAGCGACGGGGAACTGCGTGAGAAATGGAGGCGCGCCATTCCAAGGCAAGAAACGGGAGATTTCAGCTTCGATTATAAATGTGTGACAGTGTGTGGCAATGCACTGTGTTTGAGGATGAAAAAAAGCTATGTACCCTTTTGAGAGCATCCTGGACCTAGAATTGTACACGGCTAACTTAAATTGGGATTTTTGTCAGATCAGTCGGGTAGTAGCCGTGCTTCATTACGTGTTTGCAAACTTGGATTACCTTGCGCTCAGGCGCACATAAAAAAGATTTGGAACATCCTTCTGCTTTTACTTTTCATATTTCCGTGATTACCCTTTAGGGTTCGTTTTGTTTGTTTTGTAACCACGCCTGTCCGCTACCGGTTTTCTTATCTCGCGTTTCAACCGGAGCAGCCGTTTGCTCTTTTTGTCGTACGTTCCGTCGGGCAATATTGTTTGATATGGAGAGGGTGTCACCTTGTCGCTAACTTGATTTTTTGTCTTTTCATCAATGTTCTCGATCCTATTGTCATAGATCCGGAACGCTACGCCATATGGGCGGAAGGTGTGATTATTCCCCTCTGACCCCTACCAACCTGCAACTTTCTACTGTCCAGCTTTGGGAGAGCGCATTGGCGAGCTCCGGCCTGGACGAACAGCTTCGGCTGGCTCAAAGGGATGTCGATGCTGCCCGCACTCAATGCATCCTGGACTGAGGACGCCTCCTTCAAGCTTCACTACAAATCCCCCCCGTTGATTGAAACAAACGTCTAATTTCTCTCTCTCTCTCTCTGTGTACAGAAAAATCAGTTGGGGTTTGCCTCATCCTCCGCACATGCAGAAAGAATGGTCGAATCGGTTGAACAATATCTACAAGCTAGAACACATCAGAATTCCCCGCTACCTGATTTATAGGCATGAGAAACCACCTGGAAACTGGAGGTACGCGTTTTTTCTGATGCGAGTCCTCAAGCCTATGGCGCCGTGGCATACCTTCGTTTTTTAGCAACACCATATCAGCAGAAACTGCGTTCTTGTTTTTGAAGTCGAGAGTAGCACCAATTCGATTGTTGACAATGTCTAAACCCAAACTTATGAAAACTCTCGCAGCCGCAAGAATGGGTGAATACCTGAAC
Source organism: Haemaphysalis longicornis (assembly GCF_048455015.1). Classification (NCBI taxonomy): domain Eukaryota; kingdom Metazoa; phylum Arthropoda; class Arachnida; order Ixodida; family Ixodidae; genus Haemaphysalis; species Haemaphysalis longicornis. The sequence goes on along the minus strand of NW_027526245.1, from coordinate 61,786,806 downwards.
AGGAAGGTCTTCTATGCACCACAACCATTTCGTTCTGGACGAATTTGTCAATCTCGTTGGGAAGGATAAAAGGTAACAAAAAGTTGGAAGCATTTGTGGCCAAGCGAGTTTCCGAAATTCATCGGACAACTGATCCCTCAAAATGTAGACACTGTCCTGTATCAAATAACCCTGCCGGTCTAATCACGCGACGTTGTTCGGCTGAACAGCTACTCGGAAATCAACTGTGGTGAAAAGGTCCTGAGTGGCTGAGACTCACTCCGAATGCATGGCCTGGGAATGTTCTTAGCGTTCACATCAACTATACTATGCCAAACCCTGTACACGTCGTAGTTCCCAGCTGCACACGAAACATGAAGCCGACGTCGTAGACATTCACACATTCAGTGACTTGCATAAGCTAATCAGGGTAATCGCATGATATCAAAGTTCTTTTTCAAGACAGGTAAGCATCCCAAAGGTCCGCTCACTACACGAGAACTCTTAACGAGAGGAACAGAAACACTACAAGGAAGAACTCGCCTGTAAGGGTTTCAGGCGCCAGCGACGTTGCAAAGTCGAACGCGTGGGATGCGGCGGTTTCCTGAAGGGCTCATGAAGGGCTTTATAGCAGCCAGCTTGCTAAGAGCGAACGGCATTTGGATCATGCCGCCTGCGTGGAGATGAATTGTCTTGAGCCTCAGCTGGGCTGTGACGTTGTTTTGAACGGCGTGTTGCAAAGCACAGTACGAGTGTGGGAAAGCGTGGGTCGGATGCTTGATTCGCGTTCCGTGGACATGGCGGTGGTTGCTTCGGGGGCCGCCTGCGCGCGCGTTTAGCCAGGGGGCGGTGGGTCGGTCTTTGTTGGCCCGAGCGCACAGTAAAGAAGTGCGACGATGTCTTGTTGGGAATGCGACGCCGCGGGGTCCGCGCGTCCCATATGGTTTCTGCCAAGTATCGCCTGTCAATGGCGGGGAGCCTCGAGGGCGCACTGCGTTCGTTAAGAAGAACGGAGGATACTGGTCACCCCGCATTTGTGGTGGCGGTGTAGCTTTGGACAAGGCGTTATACGCGTAAAGTGCAGGCGTGGGAACGGGCAACGCAAGCCTCTTGCGTAAAAGCTTGCCCCGGGCGCTTGCACGTGTTTCCCCGGTTGTCTGAGTGATTGTCATATTTGTTTGGTTTACGTTTGATCTCTTCTTTGTTTTTCTGGTTGGTGGGAGAAAGTGACTAGCGTTTGAGGGCTGCGGGGGGCGTTGCCCACCGTGGTTTAGGCCCGGATTTAATTATACATCCAATCAAATAGCCGGGAGATACTGATTGGCCTGTGTATCGGGGGTGGAGCCTAAGTAACCCATTAAAAACCTCGGGACACGAGGTCTCGTGGTCGAATCCTCAGGGTTTTAATGTGCTATGCACGGCCGGCGTATTGCCGGGCTATCCAGGTCAGGCTAGGGAGGATCTCACCACTTGGGTAGTTTTAGGATAGGGCCCGTCGCTGACGGGGGTGCCGCGTGCACAAAGGTTTAGCTGGTTTATGACTCTCATTTTATTTCTTACTCTGTCTACTTCAGTGTGTAGATATTCTGTATATGTCTCCGTGTAAATATACAGTTTGAAAAACCCTCCATCAACCATCGTCGTCGTGTCATCAGTGCCGCAACGATCAGGTATCAAATTAGATCATCTTCAACAACAACAAAAGAAAGAACCATAATTTACTTCGCCGATTTAAAAACATCGACCATTTGCAAAACGTTACCTATCGTGACGCTTCAACCATTCATTGACGACTAGGGCTGATGCGCGCCCAATGCCGCCTTTCTAATTGTTAAGTCACCGAAGAAACTAGAAACCCGGTCATATTACCTACCAACAGCCATTTGACGGACCTAATAATCAAGGATACTCACCGTAGACTTCGGCGCAGGGGGGTCAGAGACGTCCTGATAGACCTTCGCGAACTATTCTGGGTACTAAAGGCCCGTCAGCGCATTAAATCCACCATTTATAGATGTCCAACGTGTCGAAAATACATGGCGAGCCCATTTTCTGCTTCTACACCACCAGTTCCAGCTGACAGATTTCGGAAGTCAAGTCCGTTTGACGTCGTCGGCATTGACTATGCTGGACCACTGCTGGTCAAAGACGGAGTGACAAAGACGTACCTTCTTTTGGTAACTTTTGCCGTGACGAGAGCCATACACTTGGAGCAAGTTTCCAGTCTTAAGACAGACTCATTCAGCCTGGCATTCAAGCGTAATATAGCGCGAAGAGGAGTGCCCGGTACCATGTACTCCGACAAGGGCAATACTTTTAGACGCACTAACCGAGAGCTTCGGTCTCTCCTCCGAGTTTGCGCTTCTCCGGAAATTCAAGACTTCTGCACTAAACAGGCGATAACATAGAAATTCAACGAAGAAGCTGTACCCTGGCGGAGAGGTTTTTGGGAGATACTTCTTGACAGCGTGAAACGAGCACTGCGAACTATTCTTGGCAGATCTTCAGTGAATTGAGAAACATTGGACACGATTCTGTGCGAAATTGAAGCGGTAGTTAACTCCCACCTGCTTAATTTTGTGGACAATTCCATCGGTGAGCCTGAAGTTTTGACGCCAGCTTACTTTCTCATTGGTAAACGACTGACTGCTCTACCCACCGTTCAACTCGATCTGCTGGAAGAACGTGCTACCGACATAACCAAAGAATGGTATTATCGACAGGCTCTGACGAACGCATTTTGGCTGGGATGGGAGGAGTACGTGCTTCAGCTTTCATCGTTTTGTCATGTCCGTACAAAAATACTTTTTCATTTATTGCATAAAAAACTATCCCGAATAGCTTAACGTCCCACCCTAACTACAATAACGGTACATTCACTAACACAAGTTAAACGTCAGGCCGGCACACACACGCCTCAAGAAGATGCAACCAGTCGGGCTGCTGCGATTGCGCCGCATAGACAGTGTACACAAGCGCACATTGTTCGGAAAAAATTTACTTAGTTCCGCGAGGTTCCTCGGCATGGCGGTCACTCATGCGACATTTACTTAGGCTAAACAATCCTAGCGGCACGAAAAGGTCATATTGCGCGGAACAGTTCTTCATCACATGTCCGTCGATACAAAGAATACTGCGCCTCTAAAGATTGAAGACGTCGTCCTTATAGAAGAAAGAGGCCCAAGAGGATTGTGGCAAACGGAGACACAGAACAGACATTTTCTTGGTGTGACAACGCAGTTTGGGCATACAAAGTTGGACTTTCGGCGGGACAGTTCTTGACGTGTCCCGTGGCGAAGTTGTATCCCCTAGAAACCGTCAAGAGCACGGGGGAAGATGTTATGGAAGTACAGGAGGCAGAAGGGGCCGTGCACATTATCATCATTAGAGAATAAAAGAAGCAGAAAGCGCGTTTCCATTTCTGCAATACCCTGGCGTCCTGGTTTCTTGCGGCGGTCAACAGCTGGAGTGTCTGGTTAACTGATGCCGTGTTTCAAGAATTATGCACCTTTTCTGCTTTTTGTGTATACCACACGCTCAATCGTGTTTGATAGGCAAAGCTTCCAACCTGGTATTTAACCTAAAAGAATGTGACCTGATCGACATTTTTCTCGATTAGTTTGATATCTCTGAAAAGAAGGCTTATCCGACATGAATGCACAACGAACAAATGACGCTTATTTGAGGATGCAACTTTGGGGGCTGCTTAGTTTAGATTAGTGCTTTCGTCCTTTTTATGGAACAGATATTTGTTTTGCGAAACTGCACACAGTACATGCCCTCACCGGCGCTATTTACGACTTTGTGTTTCTTTCGGGAGGTGCGGGAAGGAGGCGGGAAGGGCAAGGAATGCTTTTGGAAAAAAACAGAAACGCAGTTACGTGGAAGATGTGACAACATTATCGTCTTTCGACGACATTTGCAGTGGTGCAAGCAGATTCGGATCGAATTTTTGAAAAGACAGTTCTCGGGCTACTTGGGCTACTTAAAGGCTACTTGGACTACTTAAAATGACCATAAAATTCTGGCCAGACTGTTTTTCCGTCTCTCTGGCTGCATTGTGGAAAAAAGGTTTATTTGACCAATACACACGTAACCGTAGACTACAAACAGAGGAAACAGAACATTCATATTCAACGCCTATATGAACATAAAGACACTGACAATGTTCAGCACAATCTGTCTACCCCTCGATTCAGATTTCCGTTCAGAAGGAAAGGATATACTTGAACTATACATTATATACACATAATGTTTCCACACCAACACATCTGGAAGCACACTTCGTATAGTAAACATTTTTCGGGAGAAAGAAAACATTCGGCACATTTGACGCAATACATTAATACAAAAGTAGCATTTGTCGTGCTTCTTTTCATAAAAATACAAGGCCGCCTAATTTTTGCCCTGAAAAATACGAAAAATACCCTTGGAAAGCAATGTTTCGAACCAAAATTTTATAACACGCTCACTCCTGTGGCTCGTTATTCGTTGTGGCATTAAAATAAGGCACCGTTTTGGCTCGTGAATGCTTCAGAATCGCAGATATAAACACGGATGGTTCCGACGGCGGGCTTCCGAAAAACAAGTATTGAAGGATCCTAACAACGACCTTGTTTTAATTAATTTTTTCACGACGATCTCTGTTTCTGAATTGAGTAAACGACGCAGTTATGATCGCATTGCAGGGATTTCTCCATGCTTGTTAAAAGATGGCAAACTGATCTAAACTACTCATTTCTTTTCACTTCCACGTAAACGAATGGGAGCCTATGTTTCTACGAAACACCAGCAGCGTTACAATGATGGCAAATGAAATGAAAATTTCTGCTTCCGCACACAACCGTTCTATGCAGATAAAATCAGCTAAAAAACGTGTTTTTTTATTTTGTATAGTTTAATTGGCAAAACATCTTCCGGGTACAGTTTTCTCGAGACTGGTCATATGAGCAAATGCATTGTCGGTTGGATCAAAAATGTAAAGGAGGGACTTATAATTTATTATACGTTCAGCAATATTTTCCCCATTTTTATTGAACCCTCGCTAAGGGCGTCGCATGTAATCCATATTGCCCAGTTTGCGGTGTAACCGAGCGCAGATACCTTCTGGTTTGCTTGACTGGCCACCGACGCGTGGAAGGCAGACGCACGGGCGAAAACGTTTCGACAATTTTGTGCATGGTTCAGGGCGTGCTGGGTTGCACTGTTGGAAGAAAGAACGCGACAAAGACATTACTCTTGACGTGTGTGTTCTAATTACATGTATAGGAGTTTGGGAACTGTAATAAAAAACATTACAGAACGTGCACGACGCTTAATACAAATTCGTGCATAGTGACAGCGGTGGTAACCAAAACATGGTTCCACCAAGCCATGATACATACGGTAAGACTTTATTCTATTCTAAATTTCACAATTTTTTTCCGTGACCTAAAACCAAGACAGACGATAATCTGCTCGAAGCAATGAAAATACGTTATTATCTTCCCTATTTTCAAGGACAAAAACATATATAAATATTTCGTCCTGGAGCTTATAACTGAGGTCTAAGTTTCGCTCTTGGTGCCTGCTATAAACCACCGGAAATCCATTCATATTTCAGCGAACTGCATTAATTTCCGACTGCAGTAACAAATAAATATCCTAAGGCACCCATTGTCCTATTCAGAGACTTGAACGATCCAGCATTCAGCTGGCACAGTCTTTCGGATTCAAATCGATCTCCACCTAAAAAAATGCAACTCTTAAACGCGGCACTGGGCTTCAATCCTCACCAGACCATAAAGTGCCTAAGCAGGGGCATTCATAACCTTTATTTTTTTCATAAATATGTGCCCTGACGACATAACAAGCATTTTCTCTTCCTAGTTTAGTGACCACAAGATGATCTATATTTGCATTGCAACTACAATAAAAAGAAATGACCTATACAGAAGGAAATTACCCATCCCAATGCGAAGATTTTGGTACCAGAGTAATCACGAATTAGAAGAGAAGAAGCGCTGATACAACAACAATGATGTAGTCAATTTCCTGGATAACTTCATGAACATGTGCCTAAATGGCAGTGTCAACGCTAAAAGAGAGTAGGATGCTCAACCTTAGGTACCCAATTATCACTACTATTCTTATTAAATTTAAATGGTTTCCCAAGCACTTAAATGCCTGGGCACACAGAAAAAAAAACGCCTCTACTCAACAGCTCACCTAAGCCAGAATCCAACTACGCGATAGCGATACCACTGATAATTTGAACGTTGAAATCGCATTCTTTCGAACGACCTGATACAATTCTCTCACAATAAGACCCTTACAAATTCTGGTACATGTTCTGCATACGTGACGACCCAATCAAATATGCCTCCCATACACTTATGGAGACCGACTCGACGACCCCAGCGGTGATTAGGCGTTAAACTACCAGTTTTTGCCTCTATTTCACGCTCCTAACACCACCCAAACCAGAAGACCGACCAATCATACCTCTGCAAGCAGTCCGGAAATTCAAATCTCCCATTAAAATATTTATTCCAATTATGAATTTAAAGTTGTCATCATCGGCCCGCTACAACAAAATGAATAGTAAATATTTCCCTATACCAGAATAGTATAAAGCCAAATATTGCATTTCATCTTTGAAGACTCATTACGAGCAGTAAACGTTTCTGACGATTGGAAAGTATAAAAGTTGAATAGAATTTTCAAAACAGGGAATAATGCGATCACAGTCAACTGCATTTCTATTTTTCCAATCAGCATCTCACCCAGAGCTCTTGAACGTACAAATGGTTCAAGTTTAAAGAGCCATCCAGAACCTATGATTTTTTTTGTCAGAAACCCTGGCTCGGTGAAGCTATTCGCGTGCGAATTCCAATTAGCACACTCGAGATTTTTAGACTGTTTTAAAGCATTTACATTGTTTTAAAGCACAGTGAAAGGAGATGATTGTATGTGGCCTAGGTGGTGGTGCGGGCAAAGGGGAAGTTGTATACATAGTGGTAGAAATTGCTGCCTGTATTGCGGCGTGATATTTGCAGGGTCCTAGCGTTGAAAGGAAATTAATGACTGAAGTGACATACATCGGCGAACCTGAGAGAGCCAAATGCAGAATACCGCACAACCATGTGCTGGCTGTAAGGTGCTGTTGGAGCAGATGTTCTCGAAGGCCTTTTGGAGATAAGGAGAGAAGAGGGGCGTGTGATAATGTTGGGAGTATGTGAAGATGGAATTTGTGGTGGAAATAAAGGAGAGCGTCTTGGCCAGAGAGAATCGCGGGAAAGCCGGGCGGCATCTTAGGGTGATAGGCCTGCGTGCGCTCCAGTAGGAAGGAAAGCAGAGATCGTTGCAGAGGATTTATCATTTAAAGCGCAGACTACCGTAGTACGAGGAGCGCTACAGAAATAAAAAGTGCTCGTGTTGTGCACGTCTTGTGTTACGCGTGTTTGCGCGCTCCAGGTACGAGTTGCTCGTTGTTTGGAAGACGTGTTGCAGCAGGTGCCGAGACAAGATGTAAGAGATATGAGGCAGAGCAGTGGACGGATGGGGGTGCCGGGTGTAGGCACAACCATGATATAGGAATGATTCCAGGCCGTATCGAGCGTGAGGTGTTCGCAATGGTGGTTGAATAGCTGTTCGAGGCGTTCTATAGTGTCTTCAATAAAGTGGCGGGGGAGAGTGTTATTGGTTTGATCATGTGTTTGATCACGTCGTGTCACGTCGGATTGCTTGGATTGCGGTATGGAGTTTTGCATATGTCATAGGGCCGTCGAGTTGCTATATGAAAGAGTCGGCTTGGTTTGAGCAAATTCTCCTGAATCGGTGGGCTTGGCTGTAAGGTATTGCTGTCTTGCAGTGTCTGACATGGCTACTTCGGAAGTGCAAATACTGCCGCGTGTCTGTCGGTTTTCTATACAGTTTAGTTTGAAGCCGACCTTGGAAGGTAGTAACGGTGACGTCCAGAAAGTTTACACTGTGTTCCGAATAGGAATGAGCAAGGGAAATACTAGGATGGGCTAGGTTAAATGCCTCAATGAAGGTGAGAAGCTCCGCCTCACCGTGTTGCCAGATCATGAATATGTCATCAATGTACCTTTTATAGTACATTGGCTTTAAATTTTGGGTGTCAAGAAAGTTTGATTCGAGGTGCGCCATAAAGATATTAGCGTAGTTAGGTCCAATTCGAGTTCCCATTGACGTTCCGCTGACTTGCACGTAATGAACTCCGGCGAACTCAAAATTGTTAAGTTCAAGAATAAGCCTAAGGAATGTTTGGAGAGCAGAAGAATCGATAGGTTTGTCGCACGATGACTGCTCATACGCAAGGGATACAGCGGCGATGCCATCTTCATGGGGGATGTTAGTATACAGTGACTCAACATCAAGGGTGACTAGAAGGCAGTTATCAGGAATTTCAATTTTTGAGATGTCTGAGAGAAAGTCATTGGTATCCTTAATGAAGGAGGGAAAGCTGGGCGGAATGTCGCAAATGAGATTATCCACATAGCGCGAGAGGTTTTTGGTAACAGTGCCAATGCCAGAAACAATGGGGCGCCCTGGGTTGTTCACCTTGTGAATCTTTGGGAGAAGATAGAATTTACCGGCTACTGGGCTTAAGGGGATCAGGGAACGAGCCGTAGCTTCATTTATTGTTTTTTTAACAAGCTCAGCAAGTTTATCTTTGACAATTTGCTTATAATCTTGAGTGGGATCATTGGGTAGTGCTTTACAGAACGTCGGTACTGATAGTTGCTTATTGGCCTCGTTAACATAGTCGGTTTTGTCAAGGATTACGATTGCGCCTCCCTTGTCGGCAAGTTTATTAATTATGTCGGGACAGCTTGCGAGTTCCTCTAGGGCTTTCGTTTCGTTGGCAGTCATGTTGTGGTGGAAAGAAATTTGTGTTTGGTATGCTTTTCACACATCGCGTTGGACAGCTTTGATGTACATGTCGAGGCAACTATCACGCTTTGTGGGAGGGGTCCAGTGCTTATAGCTAGGTAGGGTTCTGCGGGCTTCTTCCGTCGCGGGGTGATCGTAGAAGTATTCTCGTAGCCTCATGTTTCTGGGGAAGTTATCTAAGTCCTTAAAAAGTTGAAATTCATCAAAACCACCAGTAGGTGGGCAAAAGTTTAGGCCCTTTGACAAGACGTTCATCTGAGCTGGGGAGAGGGTTATACTTGAAAGGTTCATTACATTCCCGGTAAGGTTTGCTTTTGTGACGGCAGGCGAGGGAAAATTATTAGTACAGGGGTTTAACTGAACTGTTTGGGGAGCAGTAGTCGAAGCATTTATTATAGTCGTAGTGACATTATCGGTCGTATTGTCAGAGTGGGGGCACTTACTAGTGCCGGAGCTTGTTAGGTTCTTACGCATGTGGCCAGTGTTAGAAATCTTATCTCGGTTAAACGTTCGGTCTTTTGTTCGGGATATGGCGGAGGCCGCCTTAGATTCGTAGTTAGTTAAAAGGTTCAACTCTCTTTTGCTTAGTTCCTGACTAAGTAGTTCCTCTTTCTTTCGGAGAGAATGGGCCGTAGTTTCGTAGTGATTGAGGTTTATTTCAGTTAATTGTAAAGACGCTTTATCGAGTACCTGTTTCCACTTATTCATGTTGGACGGGGAGAATTCGGTAGTAGCAGGTTTTATTCTGATCCTAAGACCCCTGGGAGCGACCACGGCAGTCAAGTACTGTGCAAGAGAGGAAAGGTGCAATTCGGAACGTATGCGCTTTTCGGTGATTTTTCTTAGCTTTAAAAACTGTCTTGAAGCGGGGAAGAAGGCCGCGTTACCTGTTTTTTTGTGTTGTAGTCAGTTGCTGCTATGCTGATTCTTTCGAAGGTTATAAGGACATGTGGCACGGACGGCTGGATTTTGGACCCCGGAAGGTCCGGCGGACGCGCTGCTGTTGGTTTTCGTTGGCTCGGCGGTCGCTGAGGATGCGGAGCTTGGGCGTGGCATGCTGTTGGTGCGGCGCTGGTCAGGGAGCTTCGTAGTGTCACCGCGAGCGTTCCCTCGGGGCGTTGTAGCCGCTGCAGGTTTGCCAGTAGGGGTTGGCATGTCGCTGGCGCGACGCTTGTCTGTGGCCTTTGGGGTTGGGGCGCTGGCGCTCGCCCGGCGCGCCGTGGTTGCGGTGGATCTGGGAGGCGGTGGCGGTGGGCTGCTGGTACGACACAGCTCCGGGGTCCTTACACAGGATAGAATTGGAGGCAGTGGAGGAAAGTCGCTGTCATTTGGCAAGATAGCCGGGGCTGCAACTGGGTCGGCGGTGCATGGGAAGTCGCGCCAGCCCAGAGGATTGCAGCGCTGTTGCATGAAGCAGAGTGCACGAATGTGGCTGGCCAGCAAGGCCACACCCTCGAAGCTCGGGTGTAAGCCGTCCGCAGCGAGTACTCGGCAGGCTGGAAGGTGCTCAAAGCCATGATAGACGAAGCGGACAAGGCGTGAGTGGCGGCAAAATTCGCGGAAAAGTGAGTTGAAACCGCGTGCCTTTTCGCTGCAGCAGCGAGCGAAGCGAGAGATGCGGTAGTCGCGGCGGCGGTTAGCGGAGCGGGGAAGAATGACACTGGCGTTAATAGTGGAAATATTCGGTCAAGATTCCAGAATGAGATCAGTCAGTCAGCGGTAGCCAGAGAAAGCATGTTCAGCGGAAGTAGAGCTGAGATCATTAGTACCAACATGCAGAAAAACTGTAGTGGCAGAGGCAGGGATAAAGTCGATCACTGAGCTTGCGTCAGCAATGCATGCACCAGGCTGAGAAACAAAAGCGGGGGTTCCAGGGCCGAGGGGATCGAAGTATTGATACAAATACTTGGTCTGGGATTCCCCTATCACAACTGTTGTGGTTTCGGTCTGCGGAAAGTTCCAGATGATGCTCTTTGCTGTGGTCCTGTCAGCGGTCATGGTAGAAACAAATCTAAAGAAAGATGAACTCACAAAGCGCGCAGAAATAGTAAGTAAAGAGTCGGATACACAGCAAGAACAATAACAAACAAGGTTTCCTTACGTAGCGGCAACGGGATTCGCCTTCATCAGAGTAAAGTTACATGATTTTGCTGTCGCAAACATTTCGAACACATTTCTTATATAGGTTTGCAGAAAACTGTGAGAAGGAGGGAAAATATTTCAGAAATGGAGAGTGTGCATACAGTGGGGCTACGCCTATGTTACAAAAAAAGGGTGGGGGGAGCGAGAGAGACAAAAAGGGGTCGTGTTAACAAAACAGCATTGAAGGTTGCACCATGACGGGTCAACGTATGCCTGGCGGACGATGAGACAATGACTGGCGGTAAGGCGAAGGTGACTGACGTCGGGGAGAATGCTGCGTGCGGGGTGGGTCATAGGAGTCAGGAGGGGCGAATAGCGACGGGTAGCTGGTGGAAACAAGGGTTGTCCATAACGGCGTGGGCTGTTATCACGGCGTGCGTTCATAGCGTAACTTTATCGCTCGTCCTGCTGGCGCCGTCGACAAAAACGTGAAATATGGCCCCGGATGCCAGAGTAGTAACAAACTGGCCGTGAAGGGCGCCAGACGGAATAAGACTGCGGAGTAGAAGAGACCGTAGAAATGGGAGCCACGTGCGCGCAGGATTGCCCCACGTGCGTAAGTGGCGTCGACGTTTGCATGACCGGTGGCAGTGTGGAAGCAGAAGCCGCAGGACATGTGTAGGAGTGCTCAGCCTTGTACGGAGGATCGGACTTAACAGCGGCCAGCTTATCCCTGATGAGATCACGAAGGCCGGGAACCAAGCTTTCTTTTGGAGCTGCGAGCACTGTAGTACTCGGAGGCTGGTGGCGGTTGTCTGAGAGATTGTGCGAGACGTGTCCTTCAAGCTCCTCGCGAATGATCAGCCGAATCATGGCGCGCAAGTCGAAGTCCTTCGAGAAGCCTTCGCCCCACATGGCTGGCTGCACCCTCATAGATGGCAGGTCTTCGAGTCGTTTGCATGCGGCTATGGCGTCCTGCACACGTGAATGGCTCTGCAAGGCAAGTGCCTCAAAAGCAAACGGGGCAATTGCCTTCAGAATATGCCGAACCCGGTCTTCTTGTCGAACTTGTCGACACAGGGCCAAGACATCCTCGATATAGGACGTATAGGTCTACATGGGATGTTGCACGCGCTCATTCAGTTTTTTCTTGGCAGCTTCAGCGCGCGTGGAGGATGTGCGGAAAAGTCGACGCAAGTCAGTGGTAAATTTGTCCCAATGGGTGAAATCTTCGCGATGATTAAAAAACCAAGTTTTAGCCACCTTGGTCAGACGGAAGGGCACCTCCGCTAGCTTGTAAGAGTCATCCCATCGATTGAAGGAACTCACGCGGTTGTAGGAGTCGAGCCACTCTTCGACGTCGTACTGCGGAGGCCAGCAAAAGATGGAGGATCGCGCTGGGGGCAGGTGATAGTAAAGGTAGGCTGGATCAGGGCTGCAGCTTTGCTGTACGAGAGGCTGCTGTCGTGCTGCATGGTGCTGGTGGGCAGTATCAATCGACGACCTGATCGTAGCTCCAGTGGTGCGGAATCGAGAGGTAGACTGCGGTATCAAAGCACCTGCCACCAATTGAGAGGCTCTGGGAGTCGCCAGGCGGGAGTCTTTATTCGTGCGGTCACAGTGCCAGGAAGGCTCAGCAAGAAAGGAGATGTCGATGACACTGTCACCACCGAGATGAAGATGATGCGATTATAATAGGTTGCACACCCAGGAAAGGGCGATTGTCCACATGCTAAAGTATCAGGAAGGCTCAGCAAGAAAGGAGATGTCGATGACACTGTCACCACCGAGATGAAGATTATGCGATTATAATAGGTTGCACACCCAGGAACGGGCGATTGTCCACATGCTAAAGTATAACCTGTAAAGCTTCTCACAATATATATATATATATATATATATATATATATATATATATATATATATATATATATATATATATATATATATATATATATATATATATATATATATATATATATATATATATATATATATATATATATAGATATATATATATATATATATATATATATATATATATATATATATATATAGCGAATCAGGAGGGAAATTAGGGACTCGATGAAATAAGACAGAAATAAGGATTGGCAGTCAAGAAAACCTCGGAGACCAAAGGGGAGAATGTGGTAGGTTATTGAAACCGATAACGAATTTGGAAAGAAAGAAAGTGCAGAAAAAATGCCCGACGGATGGGATCCAAACCCATGACGTTCAGATGGCCGGTCTGGTGCAATGACCACTACGCTACCGGCGCGGCTGTTTTTCCCTCCACTTTCTGGGGTATTTATGTTAAGGAATTTTTGTTTCCTCCGCTTGGGGGTTGCAGCCAGTGACACTCGGACTACTCGGGGTGAAGGGGACCTTCTTTTTAACCACCGGGCCGTTACTGGAGTGTCTACGGCAAGTCAAGAGTGGCCGACCGGCGTTGAACCGTCTTAAGCTCTCTATGGTACCAAGACTGCCAGAACAGAGGCCCTCGCTATGCATATAGCTAATCAGAATAGGAAATGAGGGACTGGTTGAAATAAGATAAAATAAGGATTAGCAGTCAAGAAAACCTCGGAAAGCAAAGGAGAGAGTGTGATAGTTAATTGAAACATATAAAGAATTTGGAAAGTGTTATGTTCGCGCACTGAGTGACAAGTTGACGCACGGGAACACTTGAAAATAGAGTTTATTCACCCAACAAGAGCACTGCTTTTCGCCTGCTCCAAAGCAAGGTACCAAAGCGTCTCTCCGTGCATTGTCCATCGCCCCTCGGAGTCGGGGGCGGCGTCGGCGAGGGGAAGGACCCCTTCGCGAGGGACACTAATTTGTGCGCTGTCGGGAGGCGCCGACAAACAACTGCGCTTCCGCTGGGGAGCACGAACAGAACATTTCTTTCCCCCATAGAAGAGCGCCTCATAGTGGTCAGGGGGTTGTCGCTACCGTGTGGATTTGCGTTGGTCGACGGGTTGGGGTGCAACGAAGATGGGAGCTGTCCGTCTACACATGTGGCTGTAGGCGTCGCAACGGCGCTTTCCTTAGTGAGATGTCTGTCCCTGTTTGCGGGTGGTGACTTTCTAACTTCCTTCAGAAGGGGCTGGTTTGCTTGAAGACGGCCTTAGTAGGCGAAGCTGATTGAGGTGCCTCCGAGTTGTCGTGCCGGAAATCTCGACGAGCCACGACCGCAGGCCAATCCGATTTTGTACGGTTGCTGGGACACCTTCCGGGTTGTGTTGAAACTGGCGGGCGAACACGCGTTCTCCTTTTTGTATCCACCGACTGCGCGGTGGGTTGCGGGCATTCTGTGCCGCCTTTAAAGATGGCTTTGGTCGAAAGGCCGTGAGAGGCGTCCTTATTTCCCGCGAATACATTAGCCTCGCAGGGGCTGGCCTGTGGTATTTTGCACTCTTGATTGCTACTTGAAAAGGAAGCGGGCCAAACGTCGCTGTAATGACCCTGTTTCGTCCTTGCAAATTGGCCGATTTAGTTCGGCCACGTAGCGTTCGGCTTGGCCGTATGTTTCTGGGTGGTACGCGGTGGATGTCACAGCTGTGATGCCGTTTCATTTGTAGAAACGCCTGATCTCTGTTGACACAAATGCCATGCCGTTGCGGGATACTATCATTTGAGGTATTCCGAACGTTGCAAACAACGCACGCAGGGCGTCGATGACTGCCGAAGATGTTGGCCTACTCATTTGTACAACTTCTAGCCATTTCTGGTAGGCCTACACCACAACTAGAAATGTTGTTCCTTCGATTGCGCCTTCAAAGTCAACGTGCAGGGTGTGCGATAGAGTTATTGGCTTCAACGAATCAGGAATGGTGGCTTGGGCGGGGCTTGTTGGTTTCCCTGGCAAGCTTGACACGTTTGCGCAGCTGTATCGACGTCGTAGTCACTTCCTGGCCACCACATGTAGCAGCAAGCGCACCTTTCATGGCTACTACTCCTCCATGCACAGCATGGATGAGCGCCTTGGCTTGCTCACGTAGTGCGTGTGGGATAACGACTCGTGACCAGAGTGTCATGCAGCCGCGTTAGAGACTAACTCCATTGCTCTATTCTTGAAGGCGTTGAAGTTTTCTCCGGTCAGTTTCTGCACGCGACCTTGGTGCAGTGCTTCGCTCAGTTGCGACAATGTTGGGTACTCTTGCGTCGCTACGTCGACTGTGTCGGCCGTTAGCGGTGGATGAGGCAGGGCTTCAAACATCAGCACGCAGCGCACTTGTGGAGGACCCTCATTTGCTTTGCCGATGGGCAGACGACTCAGTGCATCCCCGTTCTGGTGTCATTTTCCTGGGTGGTGCACGAGCTCGTAGTCATACACTGATATTCTGATGCACCACCGTGGCATACGGGGGAACAGCGTATCGGGTATTTGTTTCTGATGATCACGTGTGTGCCAGCAATGTACTGGTGAAAGTCTATGGCTTAATACATGATTGCGAGTCTTTCTCGATCCAATTGCGAGTAATTGCTCTCTGCCGCTGAAACGATGCGAGAAGCGAAAGCAATCGGTGCTTCCCTGGCTTGATCGTCGGCTCGTGAGAGCACTGCGCCCACACCGTAAAGCGATTCGTCGCAGGCTAGAAGCAGGGGCTTCGTTTCATCGTAGTGCCTCAATACTACGTGCCGCAGGAGCAGGTCCTTAAGCGTGTCGAATGCCTTCTGGTGGCGTTGCGACCAGCCCCATGGAACATCATTATGTAACAGGTAATACAGGTCGTTAGCCACAGTTGCTCGCTGCTTTAGGAATCGATCGTAGAACGTAATGAGCCAAAGAAAGAACTGCAGTTCGTGCTTGCTGGTTGGTGCTGGCGCCTCACTAATAGGACACATCTTGTCAACCGTGGGATTAATACCTTGCGCCTTGATCAGGTGCCCCAAGAACGTTACCTCGGGCACTGCAAAACAGCATTTGTCTATGCTTAAGCGCAAGTTGGCGTTGGATAGCCTGTCAAGTACAAGCTCTAGGCTTGCTGCGTGTTCTTCGCTTGATGTACCACTAATGATCACATCATCCAGGTAAACGCACACTCCTGGAATTTCAACAAGCGTGGGCTCCATGTACTTCTAGAAAATTGCTGGGGCTGCTGCCACTCCAAACAGAAGTCGTTTAACCGTGTAGAGGCCCCTTGCAGTGTTTATAGTGAGCGATTCAGATGTTTCTTCGCTCACCTTCAGCTGTTGGTACGCCTGAGTGAGGTCGAGCGTGCTGAAAATTAGGCCTCCACGGAGTGTACTGAAACCCTCCTGTTATGTTGGTAGTGGGTAAGCAGAAGGCTTCGTTGCCAGGTTCACGGTGCTCCTGTAGTCTCCACAAAGGCGTAGAGTTCCATCTTTTTTCCTGGCTCCGACAAGAGGTGTGGCCCAGTCCGAGTGCTGCGGCGGCTCAATGACATCCTGCTGTTCGAGCTTGCGAAGGTCTTCGCAGTACGCTGACTGCATGGCATAGGTACCGGCCTAGCTTTGACAAATTTAGGGCTGGCTTCCTGATGGAGCTCCAAACTGATAAGAGGTCCATTGTGCCCTAGAATAGCCTTCGCGAAAACCGTTTCGTACTCTTTAGAAGCCGCTTCACCAGTTCCTGTCGCTCGGAAATATTTTCCTCGGTAGCCTGGTTGATACCTCCGATCGTTATCCCAAGACCGTCTTACCAATTTCGGCCTTAGAGGCTAGATCCAGCCCTTCGCACGATAAGTAGTGGTAGCTGGCAGGTTCTACTATTGAAGAAAACATCTACGTTGGCACTTCCCGGTAGTGGCAAAGTCTGCCCTGACCACTTTCTGAGGTGTGTGTAGTCGTCGAGCAAGATAGGTGCATTCTGCCACCAGGTCTTGGTCATACGTCTGTTCGCTAATGAGCGTACTACATGCTGCTCCAGAATTTACCTCGAAGTGGATCGGCTGGTGATGCACGGTGACGTCGATCATGATCTTCGGTTACGCGCTTAGGTTCAGAACGGTGCTTAGGTCGTACAGCGCCGGTGATGCTGGTAGACTACCGTGCGTCTCCGCCTGAATTATGGCCTCCGAGGCGTTCACGCGCTTGTGCAGTTCAGGGGGTGCCCTCCACTGCTTCCTTTTTGTTATACATGCCTTCTCAATATGACCTCATTTCTTGCAAAAATGGCACGCTGCGCCTTGAAGCTTGCATGACTGCAGGCTGTGCTGCTCGTCACAGCGCCACCAGCGCTGCGCCTTAGGTGGTTTTTGGCTACTTGCATCGTGTGGCTGGAGCTGGTGATTTGCGAGGTATGCCGGCTCGGTGGGCGTCCGGATGTCACGCTGCTGCTTGCCGGCACTCTCCGCTCGAATGGCGATGTCGTAAGCCTTGGCGAACGTCAAGTCGGTCTCAGCAAACAGGCGCTGTTGTAGGAATTCGTCCCGCAGTCCGAACACAAATTGGTCACGGAGCATAATGCCCAGTGGTAGCATGGTAAGGTTCGCGGGTGGCGTGGTGACTGGGTGTTTGGTAGCTACCGTTGTGGGGGGCAGCGTTCCGAAGTTGCAATCGGTTGCAAGTTTTATCGGCGCCGCAACGTAGGCGCTGACGGCTTCTTCCTCCATCTGGTCTCTTCATTGAAAAAGGGTCCGGCTGTACACTTCGGATGGCCTTGGCTCGTAGTACTTCTGCAGTGCCGCAACGATGTGGTCGTAGTCCACTGCCGCTGGGGTGCTTGGCTGTACCAAGGAGCAGACGTTGTCGTACGTCTCCTCCCCACACAGCGTGATCAGGTGTACCTTCTTCTTTTTGGGGTCTACGATGTTGTTGGCCTCAAAGTAAAATTGAAGGCGTCCAAGCATGATCCCCAGGAGGTGCCGTTGAACTCAGGTACTCGTCTTGATGCGTGTCTAGCCATTGTGTAGCACTGTGCCTTTCAAAGTGGGTTGAACAAACACTTCCTCGTCGTCACTGGTATGTCCGCGCTCTCAGTGACAAGCTGACGCACGGGCAGACTTGAAGATAGAATTTATTCCCCCAAGAAGAGCACGGCTTTTCGACTACTCCTAGGCAAGGTCCCAAAGCGTCTCTCCGGGCATTATCCATCGCCCCGCGGAGTCGGGGGCGGCATCGGCGAGGAAATGGGCCCTTTCGCGGGGGTCACTAATTTGGGCCGTGTCGGGAGGGGCCGACACAGAACTGAGCTTCCGGTGGGGAGCACGAACACAACAGAAAGAAAGAAAGAAAGAAAATGGT
Source organism: Haemaphysalis longicornis (assembly GCF_048455015.1). Taxonomy (NCBI): domain Eukaryota; kingdom Metazoa; phylum Arthropoda; class Arachnida; order Ixodida; family Ixodidae; genus Haemaphysalis; species Haemaphysalis longicornis. Next base: position 61,768,638 of record NW_027526245.1, on the reverse strand, counting down.
ATTCTGGAAGTCGTGGCTTCTGGTCCCACCTGGCGGGCATTTTTTTCACTTTCTTTCCTTCTTTCCAAATTCTTTATCTGTTTCAATGAGCTACCACACTCTCCCCTTTGCTTTCCGAGGTTTTCTTCACTGCCAATCCTTATTTCTGCCTTATTTCAACGAGTCCCTCATTTCTTATTCTGATTCGCTACATGCATAGCGAGCGCCTCTGTTCTGGCAGTCTTGGTACTATAGGGGGCTTAAGAGGGTACACCACTGGCCGACCACTCTCGATATGCCGTGGACACTCGAGTCACCGCCCGGGGGTGAAAAAGAAGGTCCCTTTCACCCCGAGTAGTCCGTGTGGCGCTGGCTACCACCCCAAGCGCAGGAAACAGAAATACCTTAACATAAATACCCCGGAAAGTTGAGTGGAAAACAGCCGCACCGGCAGCGTAGTGGTCATCGCACCAGACCGGTATTCTGGAGGTCGTGGGTTTGGATCCGACCCAGCGGGCATTTTTTCTCCACTTTCTTTCTTTCTGTCCAAATTATTTATCTGTTTCAATGACCTACCATATTCTCCCCTTTGCTTTCCGAGGTTTTCGTCAATGGCAATCCTGTTTTCTGTCTCATATATATATATATATATATATATATATATATATATATATATATATATATATATATATATATATATATATACACAGCACACTCTCGATAAACGAAACTTCAAGAGACCTGAAAAATTAGACACCTGAATTAGACCTGAAAGAGATGTTCTAAGGTTCAAATTTATGTGCGTACACACTTCTAAGGGAATTTCATGAAACTCTAACCTCTAGAAAGTGAATGTAGCTGATAGTTTTCAGAAAGCAAGAAAACTACAGAATGCGTAGACACAACATTCAAAAAGTTGATTTGGCAACAATGAGTCGCTGTGCACGACAAAATGCGTCAATTATATTTGTTTGAGTCCTTGAAACTGCATCTTCACGGAGGCTAGAGGCCTCAACTTCACGAGTGCTTACAAGCCACCGAATTTAGAAGAATGCAACGCGGTAATGAAGGACGAATAGCACAACGATGGCACGAACGAGGCGACAGGAGGTGAACCCTGTAGCCTCGGCGTCTAGAATCGAGGCTGAACGACTAGAACAAGAACTGCGATGTTGCATTCGTTGCGCTAAAAGGGCTAACCACTTACGAGAGGATGCTTACGAAGCCAACAAGGCTAAGAAAGCATAGAGGAACAAAAAAAAAAACAAGAACGAAACAGCCGGAACCACAAAAAGCTGATTCTCATGCCAGTGGATTTCCCAAGAAGTTGCAGTTCTGGTTCCGTTTACACGGTGATGCGGAAATTTTAGTGCCGAAAACCGATAGTTTTTTTTCTGTTATCCGAATACAAAACCCACAATTTCCAGGCAACTGTTCCGTTGAAATGACAATTCCGTTTAAGCGATTTCCGTTTATCGCGATTCTACTGCATATATATATATATATATATACATATATATATATATATATATATATATATATATATATATATATATATATATATATATATATATATATATATATATATATAGAAATAAGGGTTGGCAGTCGAGAAAACCTCGGAAAGCAAAGGGGAGGATGTGGTAGATCATTGAAACAGATTAAGAATTTGGAAAGAAAGAATCGCACCAGACCGGTATTCTGGACCGAAAAGAAACCAGACCGGAAAGAAATCGCACCAGACCGGTATTCTGGAGGTCGTGGGTTCGGATCCCACCTGGCGGGCATTTTTTCTTCACTTTCTTTCTTTCTTTCCAAATTCTTAATCTGTTTCAATGATCTACCACATCCTCCCCTTTGCTTTCCGAGGTTTTCTCGACTGCCAACCCTTATTTCTGTGTTATTTTCAACGAGCCCCTCATTTCCTATTCTGATTCGCTACATGCATAGCGAGGGCCTCTGTTCTGGCAGTCTTGTTGCCAAAGGGAGCTTAAGAGGGTTCAAAGCTGGTCGACCACTCTGGACATGTCGTAGACACTCGAGTCACGACCCGGGGGTTTAAAAGAAGGTCCCCTTCACCCCGATTAGTCCGAATGGCGCTGGCTACCACCCCCAAGCACAGGAAACAAACATACCTAACATAAATACCCCAGAAAGTGAATGGGAAAATCGCCCCGCCGGTAGCGTAGTGGTTATCGCACCAGACCGGTATTCTGGAGGTCGTGGGTTCGGATCCCACCTGGCGGGCATTTTTTCTTCACTTTCTTTCTTTCTTTCCAAATTCTTAATCTGTTTCAATGATCTACCACATCCTCCCCTTTGCTTTCCGAGGTTTTCTCGACTGCCAACCCTTATTTCTGTGTTATTTTCAACGAGCCCCTCATTTCCTATTCTGATTCGCTATATATATATATATATATATATATATATATATATATTGGGAGCATTTGTGGCTAAGCTACGATAGTGCTCTCTTCAAGGACACATGGAAGCTATCTGCTACTTTCGTGTCCAATCCACCTTGCACTCCGTCTGCTTCTCACGACCATTATCATCACCATGTAGTACCTCATCTGTTTCTCATACCCATCCACATCATCATTCCTCGGGCTGGTATTCTCGGTTGCTTCTCGGAATAAACGCGCCGTTCCGACTGACTCTGCGACGTCTCTTCTGGGTGACGGCTGCCTTTGACGTCTCCCTCAATATATAAGAAAGAAGAAAAGGAAGAAAGGAAAGGGCAGATGTGGGGCGCACGACAGTAAGGCGTGAAGTGGTGCCTTAAGTGCACAAGTTTTCCTACCCCATGAAGAAGGTGGCAAAGAAACACGGCATCCCTGTTGTCTTTTCCGCTCCTAGGAAGCTCTCTGCCTTGTGCCCTCGCATTTCTGCCGGGTAGAAGCGAGATTGCGATAAGAAGCACGCTAGGCCTTTCGTAAAATGCGGCACCGGCGTGGTGTATAAGATTCCGCTGTCGCGTTGGAAGGCCCGTATCGGCCAGACGGGCCGGTATATTAATGATCGAGCACGTGAGCGTGAATTGGCAATAAAGAAGGGGGGAACAGTGCACTTGCCTGTACATTGCGGTAACTGTAAGGATTGTGTCGCACGGCTAAGTGAGATTAAGATTTTGGGCAGAAGCCACGATGCAAACACGCGTGAAATACTGGAGGCTATTTATATCAAGAAATATGGTACAGATTGTGTCAGTGATACTTCCGTTGCTCTTTTCTCTTCTTAGTTGGGATTTTTATCTTGTATGACAGTGTTAACGGCTGCGGGTATATGTATTTGTTGCGATGATTGGTTGGGAGTTGTCCTTTAAATGGTTGACGCTGCGCATGTTCGAGTCTGTTATTGTATAAAGGCGAAGATGTAGCTTGCGAAAAAAATCAGTTGAAGTAGCGCCAGTCCTGGCCGTTTTTTCTTACGTGTGTCCTATTATTTAAAGCGCTAATCTTAGTTGTTATGAAAAAAACTTAGAAGAAGGTAGAAAACACAATTGTTGCCAACGTTGCCAACACATATATATATATATACAGGGTGTCCCAGCTATCATGCACCAAGATTTAAAAAAAGAGCAATTGCCTTACTCGAAGAAAACCTAGTGCATAATGTTTCTAGAGCAGTGTACTAGTGGGCAGTAATTTTTTCGTTAACGAGATTTCGATAATTAATTTTAATTAATTATCTAACTCGACAAATACTGTCCTAATCATCAAGGTGTCAATGAGGCACTTGTGGTTACGGACGAGAAGAATCTAACTGGGGTATTTTCAGCGACGAACTAATTGCGTACTCATTTATTCTGACTGATAAAGAAACCCCGCGAAATATGAAAAATACCACGTGACGGCGCTCCCACCTGCATCGTAAAGTAGCGCCCTCGAACAACGTTTCTCTTAGTTAGCCAAGCCAGAATGAAATAAATGAAAGAAAGAAAGAAAGAAAAAATCGCGAACGAGTGTTTGCTTTATCTGCCTCATCTGCCCCAGCGGAAGCAACGCGTCGCGTATAATGCTATTTAAAAATGAGATGTGATAACGGTTATCTTAGCGTAGGTCGAGTGCACGGATGGTTCGTTTTTTCGCCTCAGAACCTGTTCCAACAAAAAAGAATTGAAGAAATCAGCTCGAAAGTTTAAAGGGGCGTTTTGCATTGCCCCAGTCGCGATGCGTTTTTCTAATGAACAGAAGGCCAACATGATCCTTGCCTTGGGAGCGGCAAATGGCAATAAGAGAAAGGCCTCAAAGATTTATCAGTCGTGGAAGTTTGGCGGTAAACCCAACGCATCGACCATCATCAGAAATTATGAAATCTTGAGACAAACCGGATCTTTTGAACAACAGCGGCATAGGACTCCGTCTGTGAGTACAAGCCTACGCACGGATGTTCTTGCATTTATGGCTGCAAACCCTCAAGCTAGCGTGCGAAACGTGGCCGCCCAGGCACCAAGTTCCAAGTCGACAGTCTGGAGGATTCTGAAGGACTCGGACTTTCACCCGTACCACGTTAACCTGCACCAATGCTTGGAAGACAGGGACTTTCAGAATCGTCTGGATTTTTCAAATTGGATCCTGACAAAATCTGAAGAGTCACCAGATTTTCTTAGCAACGTAATGTGGACAGATGAAGCCAATTTTTGCAGAAACGGCCAGGTAAATCTGCACAATGCACACTATTGGAGCGACTCCAATCCACACTGGGTAAAACGCACTCGGCACCAGTACCAGTGGTCATTTAATGTGTGGTGCGGAATTTACGCCGGTACTATAATAGGCCCAATCTTCTTCGACCAGACGTTGACTGGACAGCGGTACGTGAACGAAATTCTGGAAGGAACGGTTGATCGCTGCCTCAGCGAAGTCCCGCTGTCACGTCTTCCACTGATGTGGTATCAGCAAGACGGGGCGCCAGCACACAGCAGCAGCCGAGCACGAAACTGGCTTGATGCGACTTTCCAAGCACAATGGATTGGACGGCACGGGCCTGTAAATTGGCCGGCTAGGTCACCCGATCTTTCTCCACTGGATTTCTTTCTTTGGGGCTATGTGAAAGATCGTGTTTACACGAGCGAGACGAAGACATCTGATGAGCTCAAGGCCAAGATAACGGATGTCTGCTGCACAATTCCTCCATCCATCATCAAGAAAGCCACTGAAGATGTGATTAAGCGGGCTCAGTACTGCGTAGCTGCAGAAGGAGACCTGTTCGAACACGCCCTCTAGGAGGTAGCGAACGACAACCAGTGCAAACGAATGCACCAGTTATGAAGAAACACTAAAATCTGATGTATTGCCTTGTTTTGTGCAGGCCTCCCTATGGCCAAATCGGCACGTTTTTAAGTGGTATGCATTAAATTTATTCAACACAATGTTTTTGCCTTTTCTCTAGAGTGTACGTGGGTGGATTCCCCGTCTGTTTATTTTGTTTTATTTTTGTCGTAAAAGTGTTTTACAGCACGCATACCCGAAACATAAGGCCCTCGTTGTAGTTTGGCTTTGGGCTGAAGCATGTTACTGCCACGAAATATTAGCGCGCGTGCACTCTTTCTATGTGGTGGGAGCAGAGCCGGGATAAATATTGTATGTCTATTTCATTGCTTTTCGCGTTTCCACTTTGGTTACAGCAGCGCGTCGACTGCTTTAGCGAGGGCCTTTTTTGATCAAGAGGATCTCGGCCGTAAGAAAGAGAAGAGCGGTGCATAATTGATAAGAACAAACCGCTCCTAAGCCGCCAAAACTTGATGTTGCTACACCTTCCACGCCACTATCAAGGGGATGCGCTGTCCTTTCGGGTATGCGACAGGCAAAACAGTTGCTTTCAATTAGCTAGTTTGAGGGCGCCACTTTACGATGCAGGTGGGAGCGCTGTCACGTGGTATTTTTCATATTTCGCGGGGTTTCTTTATCAGTGAGAATAAATGAGTACGCAATTAGTTCGTCGCTGAAAATACCGCAGTTAGATTCCTCTCGTCCGTACCCACAAGTGCCTCATTGACACCTTGATGATTAGGACAGTATTTGTCGAGTTAGATAATTAATTAAAATTAATTATCTAAATCTCATTGACGAAAAAATTACTGCCCAGTAGTACACTGCACTAGAAACATTATGCACTAGGTTTCCTTCGAGTAAGGCAATTGCTCTTTTTTTAAATCTTGGTGCATGATAGCTGGGACACCCTGTATATATATAAGAGAAGAAAAACTTCGAACAAGGTAAAAGCACGATTGTGGCCTACGTTTCAGCAAAGAGAACTTGCTTTCCTCAGGAAAGCAAGTTCTCTTTGCTGAAACGTAGGCCACAATCGTGCTTTTACCTTGTTCGAAGTTTTTCTTCTCTTGTGTTCTCTACCATCTTCAAAGTTCTACTACTCCCTATATATATATATATATATATATATATATATATATATATATATATATATATATATATATATATATATATATATATATATATATATATATATATATACCTCGTTAACTCGAAGTCGTAAAAACCAGAGAAAATTTCGAGATAAACAGATTTTCGAGATAAGCAAAGTTGCGCTAATCGCCGGGAAAAATGAGCGCTCTTCAGAAAAATCACTACTACTTACCGGCTCTTCAGTGGCAGTTTCTAATCTTTCTTCTCGTACAGGTTTAAAAGAGAAAAAAAATAACATACAAGAGACTTTAACCGGCTGGGTTTTGCCGCACTGCCATTTTATTTAGCAGAGAAAAACTGCCTAATGCTCGTCTGCTTTGCGGTCGTACTCGGGCCAAGCAAGGCGTCCTCCAGCTGCTTGACGCATCGCATCTGTCGATCTTCCCCGCCGCTGCACTCGACCTTATTTCGAAGCAAGCGCAGCAAATTTCTCGTCTCAGAAGATGTCGGCACCTCTCGAGGTGGTTCGTCATCTCCGTCGTCTCCGCCGTCCCCTACGTTAGTGGCCGTTTGAACGATTTCGGCGTCCGTCATTTCTCCGGTCACCACCTCATCCTGCTCACACAGCGCGTACTCCCGAAAAGTCACGTCATTTTCGGCGGCACCGTTACCTGTAAGCTTGATGACCTTGTACAAAGTTCCTCACAGTCTGTGAAGTCATCTGTCTCTGCCGTCTCTGCTTCTGGCAAACTGGCGGCACGTGAAAACCCAGCGTGCGCAAAGCAGTTGGCGATAGCCGCTGCGCGAACTTGCTGCCAAGCGCTGCTGAGAAGGTGTACTGCTCCCAGCAGGTCAATTTCGTAGCCTTTGCCGTTTTCATAAGACAACAAAATTCTGTGGAGAAGGCTCTTTCGGTAGATTTTTCGGGCCACTTCGATGACATCTTGGTCCATCGGCTGCAGCACAGACGTCATATTTGTAGGCGGAAAGCATCGACGTATGGCAGGCGCGGCTAAATAAGAAAAAAAATCGACGGACTTCAGGCGTGGCAGCATCGCGCGAATCTTGTGAAATGGTCCGGCGGCGGAATTTTCGTTCCACTCCCAGTCAAGATTTCGAGTTATCCACAATCCGACCCAAAAATACTTCGAGATAAAGGGAAAAATATACATGGGACGTACAGGAAAATGTTCGGTGCCTCGGAAAATTTCGACTTAGCCGATTTTTCGAGATATGCGAGTTCGAGTTAACGAGGTATTACTGTATATATATATATATATATATATAAATATATATATATATATATATATATATATATATATATATATATATATATATATATATATATATATATATTGTTATATTTTGAAAAGAGGTTTATTGGCAAACGTTTCTGTGAAGGCGAAAGATAAAGAGGGCACAGTCCAAGCACAGTCGACGCTTGCAGAAGGCAGTGCGAGGGAACTCCGTCGCTCTAGGCAATGGCAGTGGGGATTCCAGATTCGGGTTCTGCTACCGATGTTGTGGTGGCGCACATCCCCCACAGTGGTTCGGCGATGGTCCTGATTATTCCGGTGAACGTTGTCAATCTTCGGCATTACATTATAAATATCTATGTGTATATATATATATATATATATATATATATATATATATATATATATATATATATATATATATATATATATATATATATATATATATATATATATATATATATATATATATATATATATATATAAGGGTAGTAGAGACAGAGACATACGAGAAAGGCATAGAAAATAGAAATAAATTTACTGACTAAGTTTACTAAGTTTACTGACCCCGACTCCTGGTGGACTCATTCCGGGTCCAGCCAGTGAGAAAAGGAGGATGGCTTAGAGGTGGCCATCCACTACCACTCAGGAGTGCGTTTTCCGTTTCGAGAGTCTAGTGCTCCCACCTTAACCACGCTTTGGATGACCGGTGCATGGCATCCAAGCTGGGCAGCCCGGTCTTGAGGGTTCTCCTCAGGCCGGATACAATCACTCCGCGGATGGCCTCCGCTGTACATCCCGTCGCTGCAAAGTGGCGGGCACATCAAGGTATGTAGAGGTAAAGCGGTATGATCCTTCGTACCTCGACCCCCGACATACCCCTGGAGCTCCGTTCAGATTCTCGCCTACCACAAGAGGCCATGCCGATGACAGCTGAACCAGCCAGCGTGCAGGGTTCTGCCTTTCCACAGTGCTTCGGAACTAGCCGCGAGCGGGACCCTGTCTTCTTCGCTGCGCTTACCGGCGATGAAGTCGAAGACTTGCTGGAAGAATACGACCGAATCAGCTCCTTCAATCGTTGCGACGATGCCTTCAAGCTCCGCAACGTCTCTGTTTCCATCAGAAAAGTAGCGAAGACGTGGTTCTACAACCACGGGCGCGACGTCACTGACTGGCAGCGATTTACTTCCGAGCTACGCCTAGTCTTCGGCACGTCGTCTACACGTACGGAAGCCGCCAAGAAGAAATTGGACGAGCGCATACAAATAAATGCTGAGGCGTAAACATCCTGCATTGGGGACGTTCTCGCATTATGCCACCGTGCCAACAAAGACATGATGGAGGACAGCCGAGTACGCCATGTCCTGAAAGGAATTTCTCCCTTCGCATTGAACGCGCTGGTCGCACAGAACCCCACTAGCGTTAACCAGGGCGTAACGATGTGTCAGCGCCTCGAAGATCTGCAGTCTCTCGGTGTGCAGCCAACCTAGTGGGCCACGCGCGCTTCCATGGACGAAGCGGACTTGCGCTCCATAATAAGATAGAATATCCTCGAGGAACTGGAAGCGCAGACAACTCTCGGCTTTTCGGAATCACGACGCGAGACATCTTCTCCGGATCTGCGCGAAATAATCAAACAAGAGCTGGCCTACCTTATGCTAGCCTCCCCGTCAGCAGCAGATATTTATGTGGGCTCAACTCAAGCCACATTAGCTTCGCTGCCTTACGCTTCCAATGCCCGATTTCGCCACCTCAATCCGACTCGGTATGTTCGCCTCTGGCACCTGTGCCTATGTCTGTCCCTCGACCGCCCATGCTCACCCGGACCGACCATGTGTATCCTCACCCAGTGCCTCCTGCTGGTCCCATTCAGTTTCTGCCACGTCCTCCTCAGTTCGCGTATGGCTACCCTGCCTGGCGTCCGTCCCGCCAACCCTGGTTCTATTGTGGCATCCGGGGGCATATATCTCATTTCTGTCGCAGACGCCAACAAGATGAGAGGCTCGTGTACTTCCCTGTTCTACAAGGCAGGAGTCAACCGCCTTACAACTACTGTTCGCCAAGGTTCCCGTACGCACAACGTTCGCTGTCACCTGCAGACTACCAGGACCAGCACCGCAGTTACAGCCCGCGAGACAAAGTTCCCCAACCCCCTTCCGCCGCCGCTCTACCTCGGCGCTTCGTCCTCCCTCAAAGAACACGGAAAACTTGAGGCGGCAGTTCTGGGAGGTGAAACTACGTCACATCGGAATTTTGGAAGTCCTCCTCATCGGCCCGTCAAACACGTTATCAGTTTTATTTGAAGGAATTATTGTGGAAGCTCTTGTGGACACTTCTGCGAGCATTTCAATAATTCACGAAAGTTGATGTTCTCGCCTGCGAAAAGTATAAACTCCTTATTCTGGCCCGGCTTTACGAGGTGCGAAATCCGCTACTATTCAACCTTCTGGACTGTGTACAGCTCGTGTTGTTATCGACGGCATTCGACACCACATTCAGTTCGCAGTACTGGCATCATGCGTTCACCAAATAATATTATGCTCGGAGTTTTTTTAAATTGGCGTCTGCTGTGATTTGTTGTGGTGAACCGATGATTCATATGAATGATACAGACCTGGCGAGTGTTTCCGATACTGCAGACCTGCGACAGGTGACGTCCTGCCAGTTCACTCTGCTCCCTGCTCAAGAACCTATACTCTCGGTTAATTCGGACAAAATTCTCCACGGTGATGTACTGATTGCTACGACAGGGAAATTCGCCCTTCATGGCGTAGTTATAACCCCATGCTTCGTCTGTTTTTCTGCGGGAACTGCTCTTCTGGGCGCAGCAAACGCTACAGCCGCAACAGTTTTCTTGCCCCTAGGGAACGCCGTTGCTTGTGCTCCGCGCGACGATACAGTGAACGTCGTCTCATTTGGATCTGCTATGTCGGACGATCAATCGGTGAGCACTAAGCCTACATCCTTTCTCATTAGTGCAACAAGGAGTTCTGATCTCGACCTAGAGCAGCAGAAAGTGTTATTGGCGGTTCTGGGGAAACACGAAATTTTATTTGATTATTTTTCTACCATCTTACGGCAGACCTCCGCAGCCACCCACCGAATCGACACAGATGGCTCTAGTATCGTTCGACGTCGCCCGTATCGCGTCTCACTGAAGGAGCGTCAATTCATTCAGGAACATGTCGACGACATGCTGAAGAAAAACATAGTTCGTCATTGAACGAGCTCCTGGTCATCGCCCATTGTTCTAGTCCAGAAGAAGGACGGATCAGTACGATTTTGTGTGGATTACTGGGCTCTTAACAACATAACTTGGAAAGATGTCTATCCGATGCCTAGAATTGATGATGGTTTGGACACCATGCAACGAGCCGAATACTTCTCTAGTCTGGATTTGAGATCGGGATACTGGCAAATTCCCATGCACGAGCAAGACAAAGAAAAAACAGCTTTCGCCACGCCTGATGCTTTTTACTAATTCACCATAATGCCGTTCGGGTTGTGTAACGCTCCAGCCACATTTGAACGCATGGTCAATACGGTTTTACGTGGCTTAAACTGGATACCTTGGCGACATAGTCGTATTTTCTTTTACTTTTCCGAACATCTCCGTCGGCTTAACGAAGTGCTAACTTGCCTTTCAAACGCCTGCCTGACACTTAACTCAAATAAATGTCACTTTTCAAGCAAGTCAATGAAGTTAATAGGCCAACTTGTGAGCAAAGAAGGAATCCGGGCCGACCCTGACAAGGATTGGACTCCTACTTCCGCGGCTTCATCCGAAACTTCGCTTCAATCGCTTCTCCTCTACATAAACTGCTGTCTTCTACCACACCATTTCAATGGTCTGACGATTGCGAAGCTGCATTTCAGAAACTGAAGTGTGCCCTAACGTCTGCACCCGTACTTGGCCATCTTGATGAAACAGCGCCCACTATACTGCACACCGACGCCAGCGGACACGGCATTGGGGCTGTTCTGTTACAGCGCAGGACATCTTCTCTTGAGCAGGTAATTGCCTACGCCAGCCGGACATTGACAGCTGCCGAGAAAAAATTACACAATAACAGAGCACGAGTGCCTCGCTGTAGTTCGGGCAGTTCAAAAGTTTCGTCTATATGTGTATGGGCGTCACCTTACTGTGGTCAAAGACCATAACGCACTTTGTTAGATATCTTCCCCAAAGAACTTGACCGGGTGGCTAGGCCGTTGGGTACTCCGTTGTCTACAAGACTGGCAAAAAGCACGGGGATGCAGACGCCCTTTCACGCTGCCCGTTATCCCCCGCTCAAGATGACATTCAGGCGGTTTCTGCCTCAACGGCAGCATTACGAATTGCGGTTGTGGACACTTGCTCGGAAACACTTCCTGAATTGGCCTCACCGCAAAGGTCCGACACTTACTGCCGAAACTTCATTGACCTTTAGATGGTCAATTAGATGGTTCCGCTCAACCACGCAATACTCATTCACGCCGCTAGCTCTGCCAATTTCGACTCAATAATGGAATCCTTTACCGGTACAACTACCACCCAACAGGCGACAGATAAGTGCCCGTCATTCCCCGTGCCCGCCAACGCAACATTTTAAAGACATTTCACGACGATGCTACCGCGGGCCACCTTTCCTTCCACAACTTTTGATCGTATCAAAAGCCGCTTCCTTGGAACCGGCCTATACACCTCTGTTTCCAAACAAGTTGCATCGTGCGTATTGTGTCAGCACTGCAGACGTCCGAATTAAGGGCTTGCAGGCACACTCCAACCACTGCCGTGCCCCTCCTCTCCATTTGAAGTCGTTGGCATAGACCTCTAAGGTCCTCGACCCGTCACTACAGCTGGACATCGGCGGATCGTTACCGCAGTAGACCACTTGACACGATGCGCAGAAACAGCTCCTATTCGCACGGGCTGCGCTCTAGAGGTGGCTGAATTCTTTTTGAAGACGATATTCCTGCGACATGGGCCGCCCAAAGTGCTTCTTAGTGAACGAGGCCGGGTATTTCTGTCGGCCGTGCTTGCAGATATTCGCACCACCAAAACTGTACATAGAACCACGTCCAGCTACCACCCTCAAACTAATGGTTTGACCGAACGTTTTCATCGCAGGCTCTCACATGATTTCCTGTTACTTTCAGGCCGACCATAAAGACTGGGACGTCACTCTCTCCTTTGTCACCTATGCCTATAATACAAATGTTCAACAAACCACGGGATTTTCATCATTCTTCCGTGTCCATGGCTACCCACCTTCAACTGTTGTCGATAATTCTTTCTTGACTGTGTCTGTGGCCTCTGCATCCAACAGTATCGATGTCTTAATTTCTCGCCTCTCTTATAGCCGCCATTTTGCTCGTCTCAGGACGACAGCCTCACAGGAAGACCGCAAGTCAAATTACGACGCTTCGCAAGGGGTAGTCTCGTTTAAACCCGGCGATCAGGTTTTACTTTCCACTCCGCTCCGGACACCAGGACTGTACGAGAAGTTTCCTCCCCACTTCGTAGCCCCTTACACTATCCAGAAACAGACTTCACGGTAAATTACCACGTTACGCCCACCTCTACTGTCACCGACCGCCGTTGTCACGGCACTGAAGTTGTAAACGTTTCCCGGCTGAAACCTTTAAACTCCCGGAATCCGCCTTAAGCGCCCGAGTCGGCCGCTTCAGCCCCGAGAAAAATGTTGTAAGCACTGACTAAAGCAGACTCTGCAAAAGGTCCAGGGAGGAAAGCGAGGATGCCGTCGTCTTGGAAAAGTCAATATATTTACATAATGTACAGGGAACCGTTCTCAAAGCATCCAGCTCGTCACCTCTCCTGGTCATCTTTTACAGCGCAGGCAGGCAATTCTCTTTCTGCACTTTCGGGCGATGTGTCCTCGGGTCAAACGACGGAAACAATGTCCGCATTTGGTAAGAAGGCTCTTCTTTAGTTCCATGGTTACATTTTCAGCTGCGCAAGATGCTAAATCATGTGAGGCGGAACAAAACAAGCACCTTCGTATCTCGGGAGCTCCAGCATGCAGGAATGCTGACGTATGTTCATGTTCGAAAATTCCTATTTGCAGCTGTTTCCCTGGCTTGTCCTTCTTAAGCTTCATCATCTCTGACGTGTCCTGAATAACTGCTTCCAGGCACTCAACTTTGTTTCCAAAGAAGTCAATTAGTTCGTCAAACTTTTTCTTGTTGTCGATCGGCTGTTGTCACGCTGCGTCTCGGATGTTAAGGCAGCAGGTTACTTCTTGTAATGCTGATGGTGCCTCAGGATTATGTCTTAAGGAAGCGTCCTTAGAAGTATCTGACGTAGCATGCGGCAAAATGTCTCCGGGTTCATTCCTAACGCTTTGAAGATTTTGGAGTGTACTTGAACCTCGTCATAAAGATTTCAAAGTTGTGCCAGGTCACTCGAAGAAGAAACTGCTTTGATGTCAATCAGTGCCCGTAGGTGGTCTTCCACAATCCGAGTCTGATCGCCGAACCGCTTCAGGGGTATTTCTATTGCGTCATTATAGCGCTGTTCTGTACTGGGGAGACCAGTTACTGCGGAAGCGGCCGATCCGGTAATCAGGCTGGTCAAATAATAAAACTTTTCTGTCGCTCGCCGTTCCGAATTCTTGTGTATGGCAGGCTCAAATTGACTCCAGAATCTGGTCCAATTATGCCGGTCTTCATAAAAGTTCGTCAGTTCTTTTATCGGTAGCTTTATTTTGGTGGTTGCGGGCTCACTATGAGGCGGTCTGGTTACAGAAGGTAAAACGAGATACCAGCCTGCTGGTCTAGACATCTGTATCGAAGATCCGCCATGATCTTCACCACCTTGTCATTGAACGAAGTCGCGATGGAGGTCTCTTCCGTGACCATCTCCTCTGTCCCTTCCAGATAAATGTCGTCGTCCAGCTTCTGGATCGGTCGATGCATGCCCTCGATTCTCTCCAAGAATATCGCTGCGTCCATCGCTGTATTCAGGGTGCCACTTCGGAGGCCGTATTCTATCTTCGTCAAGACGGCAGAAAGCTTGTCCCGAAGGGCAGTTCGTTGCAGCAGCTTTCTCTCGATCGAAGTCATCCTTGGTCCTTGGAGGTAGGTCCCCTAGTCTCTCAAGAAGAAGGCTGTCGGCCGTGCTTGTCGGTGTCGGTCTGGCAGACACGATTCCCGGGTTGTTGCGACACCACGTTGTGGGATCTGTCGACCCCCAAGGAAAAGACTCGAGCCTCAAGGTAGGAGAGAAGAGACCATCAAGGTCTACATTTAATAGAACGTCGAGGGGCAAGGTAAAGAAGAAGAAACACGGTGCGTGCGCTCATGCCGCCCGAGACATGACGATGATTCCAGCACAGGGAGATTAACCTCAGTTCCTTCAAGACAATGGCCGGCTACACCAGGCCAATGGCGGTCGATGACGATGCGGCTGTGACGACTTCAAAGAGATTCTACACAGACATTAGCAGCCGTATGTGGACATTCTTCTCAGTGGCTCTACGGTAGAAGCTATGTGCCACTAGCCTCGCTGGCTGCGCACATCGTCGTCCACGCTATCATCATCGATGTGTTCTCGAATCTCTGCGCTCGACCTGAGCTCGCTAGCCTGTCGCTCTCTGCGGGATTATTTTAATAAACCGGTGCCTGACAACTCCTGGCCTGTGCCTCACAATTTATATATATATATATATATATATATATATATATATATATATATATATATATATATATATATATATATATATATATATATATATATATATATAGCGAACCAGAAAATGGGAAATGAGGGGCTCCGTGAAATAAGACAGAAAATAAAGGTTGGCAGTCAAGAAAACCTCGGAAAGCAAAGGGGAGGTTGTGGTGAATCATAGAAAGAGATGAAGAATTTTTTGAGTCGAAAAGAAAGAGGTGAAAAAATGCCCGCCGGGTGGGATCCGAACCCACGACCTCCAGAATACCGGTCCGGTGCGATAACCACTACTTTTTTTTTTTTTTTTTTCCTTTATTGCCACACTTTGACAGAGAACAAGCACACAAAGCAAGAAAAACAGGTACACAAAGCTGTAACATACACTGATAAAACTGCTAACAGTCTTTTGCTAGCAGGAAATGGCTAAAACTGCTTAAGGTTTGTCAGCGACTCCATTACTGGAAGCCATTCCGGGGGGTCAGGCTGAGTCTTCCAAACCTCTACAATCAAACGAACAGTTTCTCCAAAGTATTCCTTGGAACGCTTAGCATCAACATCGCGGTGGCGTATAGCCATGCGAGATTTCCAAATGCCGTGCAGAGCCAAAACCATCACCACATCATACGGCAACCCGCCGTCATTGTCGATGGGTATAAACCTGATACCGTAGGCGTCTAGAGGGAAATCTTTCTTCAAAGTCCTCTGAAGCACGTCCCAAAAAAAGACCCCATCCCAACATTCTAAAAACACGTGTTCTACTGTCTCCGGCTTTTTGCACGGATAACAGTCAACCCCCCACGGAACGTACAGTCCTTTCTCTTTTTGCCACGTTTTGACTGGTAGGACACCCGCGTGGAGCTTAAAAAAGAACGTTTTAACCCATGGCGGTACCGCCATAGATTTCACGCGTTTAAGCACATCCTGGCCTGGCCCTGCACGGTACATTGACCGGTACAGTGGAACTGGAAATACAGAGTCAACGAGATCATTATACAATTTTTTCCGCGTTACGCTACATAGGTATTCCATCGTGAAGCGGGCACGCAAAAACTGGGTCGCTTGAACAACTTCGCGGAAGTATCCCTTCATTGTCAAGACAGGGAAACGTGCTGACGCTATAACAAAATCGGGTAACACCACAGACAACTTCATTTGGCAAACAGTACGCAAAAAGGGGTCTTGTACATCCCGAAGGAAGAGAAAACGATTGACAACCTGTCGTAAAAACAAATGAGACAAGGAAAGGCCCCCGCTACGCACGCGCCGAAACAAGTTCGTTCGACTTGTTTTTTCCCACGTGGACTCCCAAATTAACACGGCGAAAACGCGGTGCAACGCCTGCACATGCGCACGCGAACAGTGTAACACCTGGAGCACGTACCATATTTTACTTATTAAGAACACATTGCAGACTGAGCCTCTTGCAAAAATGGAGAGCCCAGTGCCTTGCCATTTTTCTGCTCTATCGCGCAATTCAGCTGTCTGTCTGCGCCAATAGGGATCACTGTCCTCGTAGTTTTCGAGAGGCACACCTAAGTATTTGGTTGGCGTCGTCTGCCAGCTTATGCTTTCAAACACCTCCGGGGCTTCTTCCCATTGGCCGTGCCAGAAACCTAAACATTTTTGCCAGTTCACACTGCTGGCACTGTATTTACAAAATGCCTTTAGTGTCTTTACAGCTTCGCTTATGCTGCTTTTATCAATAAAGAAAAGTGCAATGTCGTCGGCATAGGCCAACACACGCACCTCACACGACTGTAGTCGAAAGCCGTTGATGGTTTTGCTTCCAATAACACTCAAACAAAACGCTTCTACATATACACAGAAAAGCAATGGGGACAATGGGCAACCCTGACGTACGCCACGTTGAACCTGCACTGCTTTGCTGAGCGACTTGTTCACAACGAGGCTAGTTGAACACCCACTATACGCCATGCGCACTCCTTGAAGAATAACAGCCCCTACATTTATATGCTCTAACATGGCTATAAGGAGCTCGTGTGATACCTGATCGAACGCCTTCTCCAGGTCTACCTGGAGCATTGCTAGAGAACCTTGAGTGCTGTCGCAACACTCAAGAACACTTCGAGCAGTATGAATGTTCGTTACTATCGACCGCCCCTTTATACCGCATGTTTGATGCGGTCCAACGATGTCCCTAATAACAGTCTGCAAACGACTCGCCAGAATTTTCATTAAAATCTTATAGTCTACATTAGTGAGACTGATTGGGCGATACCCAGATACAGTTCGGAGTTTGGCGTCATCATCTGACTTAGGAATAAAAATGGTGTGCGACTCATGAAAAGACGGTGGCAGCACACCATTCTGATACGCCTCAGCGTATAACGTACACAACACTGGACTTAGGCACTCTTTAAACTTTTTATAGAATGCAGCGCTTAGCCCATCGGGGCCAGGCGTCTTTCCCGGGCTCAACTCCTCTATAGCTTTTCTTACTTCATTCTCCGTTATGTCTGTTTCGAGCAGTGCTGACATCTCTTTGTTTAGGCATGGTAACAATCTCAAAAATTCATCCTTAAACGCCACGACATCAATAGCGTGACATGCAAACAGTTTGTCGTAAAAGTTACAAAAACAGCGTTCTATGCTGGCTTGATCCTTGTACAAGACGCCTTCGCTTTCTATTTCCGCTATCGCATTTCTGCGAGCGTACTTTTTCTCGGAGCATAAGGCTCTTTTGGTCGGCGCCTCTCCCAGCAGCATCTTTTCTGCTCTTGCGCGAACAAGCGCGCCATGATATTTGCCCTGATCTAAGACCTCGAGCTGTGCTTTAACATTCTTTATGTCATCTCTGCACGTCCCCGGCGATCTACATTCTGCTACAATAAGAGCGTCGAGATTACTTCGTAGCGTGGCTTCTTTCTTTTTCTCGTCGCTCTTCATTGCAGAAGAACGTTCAAGGCCTTTTAGCTTAACTTCTTGTTTGAACAGCTCCCACTTCCGAATGAAGTTCGTCACGTCTGAGCTGCTAAACGAGGTCCGTGCGCATGCGTCAACGGCCTCGACGAATTTATCATCTTGCAGAAGTTTGTTGTTCATTTTCCACAAACCCCAGGAGAACGCGTTTCCACGTTTAGCGGCCCTGCCTAGTGTTAACGACACCAGACAATGGTCGCTAAAAGAAACAGGGGTCACTTCGTATTTGTCACATTCACGTACGAGTTCTACGGAAAGATACACCCTGTCGAGCCGCGCATGACTATTGCCCTGAAAGTGTGTATAGCGAACGGTGCCTGCATTGCTCATGCTATCACCTGCATCTTCCAGGGCGCATCCGGCTACTATCTCATTCAGTACCACCGTACTGGCGTCTCTGAAATTGGTCGTGCTGCTTTTGTCGCGCGCTGAGCAAACACAATTATAATCGCCCATTAAAATTAAGAGCCGTTCCGTCTCACACCACGGACGCATTTCTTCAAAGAAAGCCTTCCTTTCGGCTGTATTGGTGGGCCCGTAGACACACATTACACGCCATTCATTGGAACAATACTCCAAGTCGCACACAACATACCGCCCCGTTTCCGAGGCGGTGACAGTCTTTAGAGCGGCCCCTAAGCTTCTCCGAATTAGAAGGGCGCAACCCGCAGAAAACCCGACCGCATGCGACACGCACACATCATAGCGCGCAATAAAGGGCCGCACCATACGATCCGTCTGGTCCTCCCTCCCAACTTTGGTCTCTTGCAAGGCCACGATGTCCAAATCCTCATCTGTTACGAGTCGATACACCTGATTTTGACGTCTCCGATCCGAAAATCCCCTGACGTTAAGCGTGGCGATGCGCATTGGTTTGCTCAAGTAAACCATGTTTTAGGAGGGAGCTAGACTTATCGCACAACACTTACATTCATGCAGCACGAAAAAGAACGACGCTTCATCAACTGCAAACATCCCATACACGCTCCAAAATCCCGCACTTATAAAACATTCGTATGGCCTGCGGGATTCACGGCCGCTGCAATACACACTGCCACCCTCCCCCCAGCCAAACCTAAAGCTCAAAGCATAAGCATCAGGAACACAATACCCCCTCCAAAAATACTGCCTTGACCCAACTACACTGTTGCGTTTAGTTCGTTGGCGATTCAAGACAGCAGCGCAACAACAAACACTGAGGAACAGGATGGCGACTACCTTTCGTAGTGACGTGCTGGCTAGGAGGGCGGAGCCGAAGTTTTCGTTCGGTCTGGTGGGACGTTGGGCTTCGGCTTGAAGCTCGGACGTCTCACTGAAACCGCCTTAGCCGGGGGCTCCTCGCTGCTGGTGAGTCCGTCACCCTGCTCTGTGTCGTTGCTTTCTCGTTGTCGCTTTGCCACGGCCCCACTCAGGTCCATTTGCACGGCTTCGGCTGCTAGAGCCGACACCTCCGTCGTTCCCTGACTGGCCGCTCCGGTTCCGTTGTCCTCGTTCGACGAGACGTGAGGGGGAGGCGTCTTCGGCTCGACCGGCTGCTCCTTTTCAGGAACGCGCTGGCCAGCCTCGGCCTCGACCCGCCCCGCCGACGTCGACTCCTTCACCGCCTTGTCGGCTACTCCTGCAGCTGTCTCCTCCGCTTCTGCCTCGTCCATGAGGTTTTCGCGGAGGTCGTCCTCCCTCGCTGGACCGGTGACGCTGGCGTAGGACTTAACGCAGGCGCTTGCATCATGCCCGAAGCGACGGCACGAAGAACACTTCGGAACCTTGCATTCTCGCCTGACGTGCCCCTTGAGGTTGCAACGTAAGCACTGCGGGGCCCTTCCGGCGACGACGACGAGGGCCTTGTCACCCGCCACACGAAGTTCGTGCGGCAGGTCGTCGATGGTCACGCCCGCCTTCAACTTGAGGGTCACCGTTCGAAGTGTCGAGCCCTTGTCTTGGATGCCTTCGACGCGCCACCGCTCCCTGCGCACCTCGCCGACACGCCCGTAGGGCGCCAGCGCAGCGCGAACGGCGTCGTCCGGCACGTTGTGCAGCAGCCAGTGAAGCTTGAGGCGGGCTTCTTGATTAGACGGGTCGATAACAAGGCACCGACGATCCTTCACCTTGATATCAGCGAGTGCAGAAATTTTCTTTACACCCTCCGCCGACTTGAACGTCACTGCCCAAACGTGACTCATCTGGTACGCCCCCAACGCCACGACGTCGGGGAGCAGTTCCAGACGAGCCAAAACGTCCCGAAAGTCCTCAACGCGGTAAGGCCGGGCACGCATGTCGGCATGAAGAAAAACCGTGTTTAAAACCGACTGACCTGAAGGAAACTGTGGCAAAAGTACTTGGTAATCATCAGCATCCTGGGCATATATCCTGTTACCGCGGGCCGAAAGGCCCGCTGAAGCCGCTCCTTGGGCGGAGCTCGACATTCTGCGACCGCTCGCTAGCGCTACCGGAAGCAGAATCCGATAACCACTACGCTACCGGCGGGGCTGTTTCCCCAGCACTTTCTCTGGTATTTATGTTAAGGTATTTTTGTTTCCTGCACTTGGGGGTGGTAGCCAGCGCCACTCGGACTACTCGGGGTGAAGGGGACCTTCTTTTTAACCCCCGGGCCGTGCCTCGAGTGTCTACGACATGTCGAGAGTGGTCGACCAGCGTTGAACCCTCTGAAGCTCCCTTTGGAACCAAGACTGCCAGAACAGAGGCCCTCGCTAAGCATGTAGCGAATCAGAAAATGGGAAATGAGGGGCTCCGTGAAATAAGACAGAAAATAAGGGTTGGCAGTCAAGAAAACCTCGGAAAGCAAAGGGGAGGTTGTGGTGTGTCATAGAAAGAGATAAAGAATTTTTTGAGTCGAAAAGAAAGTGGTGAAAAAATGCCCGCCAGGTGGGATCCGCACCACACCGGTATTCTGGAGGTCATGGGTTCGGATCCCACCCGGCGGGCATTTTTTCACCACTTTCTTTTCGACTAAAAAAATTCTTCATCTCTTTCTATGACCCACCACAACCTCCCCTTTGCTTTCCGAGGTTTTCTTGACTGCCAAGCCATATATATATATATATATGACGTGTTTGCCGCTGTAATTACTGGCCTTCCCTCTGTTACCTTCCTGTGTAACCAGTTCTCGTCTTAAGCGTGCCAGCACCGGCTTCACCCTTTTAGGTTCATTCACTTTACCCTTTCTATTTAAAGATACTTGGATCCAGTCTCAGCGGAAACCATTACCCCGTACGTAGTTCGTTAACCGTATTTCGCACGTAATTTTGAAACTTCGGCCTCCGGACTGAGCAAGGTGCTCACGTGCTAACTGGCAAAGACATCTTCCGTTTACTTTTTAAACACTACATCCATTTACGTGCAAATCGCAAGTCACACTCCTCCATGGTTCCCTTGTTTCACTCCCCTTCTGTATTTCAGCACTTTGGAATGGGAGACTATCACTGTCGCCCGCTGGTGTTACAGTACCCCTGTTTGACACAATGTGGCGGCAGCTGAAGGGGTGACTTTTGTGCCAGCCACAGCCTGCCACATTACTGAGAGGAAAAGCGTTGGAGTGGTGAAGTGCGTTTTCCCAGTTTTTTTTCTTTTTTTTTGTAATAATTTTTCGTATTTTTTCTTTTTTTTCTACCATGACTTTCTGTGTGACCACTTGCTAATGCCTTTTTGGCTTTCCCCTTGTGAGAATTACGTTGTCTTTGAAGGTATTGGGGTATACACGAAGCGTTCCAGCTCCTGGGTATGGGAGCCTGGGCTCGGTCTTCTGCCCCCCCACACTTTTTTTCTTAATTCCCATAAAGAGGGGTGGCAGTGTACCTCCTTCTTAGGTGTTGCTTATCACTTTTTCTCTTTTTGCTGTACCACGTCTCAATAATTACTTCAAAGCAGGGTGCATTGTAGCACCTTTTCTCGTATAAAAGACGGACGGCAGTGCATGCCCTCAAACAAAACAAAAGGTTCACAAAATGTTAGAGAGAGAAACACTCACAGCACCGTGTAAATCGAAACATCTGTGAACAAAAGGTTCAAGAAAGGTTAACAAGAACAACATAAAGGCTCACAAAAAATTAGAGAAAGAGAGAGAGAGAGAGAGAGAGAGGTCCTGGATAGCCGTGCTCCGCATGCGCGAGCACCATTGGATTAGATTGGATTGAATTGGATTTGGATTGAGTGGTATCAGGTTGGATTGAAATGGATTGGACTGAATCCATGCATGGGAGAGGATTGAATTGGATTGCATTGGAAATTGTTTTACAGCAGTAAGCACTCTCACGGGTGATTTACAGTAACAACGATCCCCAGTGCTTCGCCCACTCGTCATGATTCACTTCGTGGAAAAGCGCGATTCTTTTGTGATTGATAACATATATTTTCTTTGATGACGTATTGATGATGATGATGACGTATGTGGAATGATGATTGATGATTGATGACGTATGTGGAAGTTCTCGGAAGGGTAAGGTGTAGGGACCACCGTATGGTAAGATCTCGAATTAGGCTAGATTTGAGGAGGGACCGCAACAAGCTACAACGAAAGAAGCCGATAAATGAGCTAACAGTAAGACGTAAAATAGAAGAATTCAGGATCGCGCTGCAGAACCGATATTCCGCTCTTAACGAGGAAGCCGAGCTTACGACACAAGAAGCCAGCGACCGCCTTACACGCAATATCACGGAGTGTGCAGTAGAAGACGGGGGCACTATGGCTAAACAGGATACTGGTAAACTTTCGCAGGAGACGAAAGCTCTAATAAGGAAACGGCAAACCATGACAATCTCTACCGCAGCTGACAGAATAGAACTAGCGGAGCTCTCGAAGTTAACCAATAAGCGGAAGACAGCTGACATACGGAAGTATAATATGGAGAGGATCGAATACGCTGTAAAGAATGGAGGTAGCCTGAAAGCAGTGAAGAGACGTCTTGGCGTGGGGATAAATTAGATGTATGCACTTAAGGATAAGCAAGGCAATGTCATCACAAATAGGGATAAAATAGTCACAGTGGCCGAGAAGTTCTATAGGGATCTCTACAGTAGCCGGGACATCAAGAATGATGCCGACCGAGACAGTAGTTCAGAGGAGATAGACATCCCACCAGTAACGACCAAAGAAGTAAGGAAGACTGAAAAAAATGAAAGGGGGCAAAGCACCTTGTGAGGATCAGATAACAGCAGACCTCTTGAAGGATGACGGAGAAATTGTACTTGAAAAACTGCAAACCTGTATACGCAATGCCTAATGACCGTAATGGTACCGGAATCTTGGAAGAACGCGAACATCATCCTAATCCATAAGAAAGGCGACATGAAGCACTTGAAAAATTACAGGCCGATCAGCTTACTGTCAGTCGTCTACAAGGTACTTACCAAGGTAACCGCTAACTAAATTTCTGCAACCTTAGATTTCAGTCAACCTAAACAACAACCAGGTTTCCGTAAAGGTTATTCAACAATGGACCATATTCACACGATCAATCAGGTGATAGAGAAGTGCGCTTAGTATACTGAACCCCTATATATAGCCTTCATAGATTATGAGAAAGCATTTGACTCGCTCGAAACCCTAGCAGTCATTCAGGCATTACGGAACCAAGGGGTAGATGAGCATTATGTAAGAATACTAGAGGATATCTACAATGGGTCTACAGGTGCCATCGTCCTCCATAGGGAGATTAGTAAAATACCCATAAGGAAGGGCGTCAGATAAGGAGACATAATCTCTACAATGTTATTCACAGCATGTTTACAAGAAGTATTCAGAACGTTGGATTGAGAACAGGTGGGAGTAAGGGTTAATAGTGAATACCTCAGTAACCTTAGATTTGCTGATGACGTTGCCTTGCTAAATAACTCGAGGGACGAATTGGAAAGCATGCTTTCTGCACTTGGCCAACAGAGTAGGACCGTGGGCCTGAAAATAATGTGCAGAAAACTAAAGTAATGATCAATAACCTCGGGACAGCACAGCGGTTTGATATAGGTGGCGAGGCAGTGGAAGTGGTAAGCGAATATATCTACTTAGGCCCAAAGATGAGGCAGAGATAATTACAAGGATCAGAATGGGCTGGGGAGCATATGAAAGACATTCTCAGATAATGAATAGCAGCCTACCATTGTCGCTGAAGAAGAAAGTGTATGACAGCTGCATCTTACCAGTACTCACAAACGGGGCAGAAACTCGGACGCTCACTAAGAGGGTTAAACTTAAATTGAGAACAACTCAGCGCGCAATGGAGCGGAAAATGATAGGTGTAACATTAAGGTACAAGAAGAGAGCGGAGTGGGTCAGGGAGCAAACTGGTGTTAAAGACATATTAGTAGAAATTAAGAAGAAGAAATGGACGTGGGCAGGGCATGTAATGCGAAGTCAAGATAACCGGTGGTCATTAAGGGTAACATAGTGGATCCCTAGAGAAGGCAAGCGTTGCAGGGGGCGGCAGAAAGTTAGATGGGCAGATGAGATCAAGAAGTTTGCGGGGATAAATTGGTCACTGTTGGCACAGGACCGAGGCAATTGGAGAATAATGGGAGAGGCCTTTGCCCTGCAGTGGGTGTAGATAGGCTGGTGATGGTGATGATGATGATGCTTTTCTTTCCTTCCTCTCTCCACACGCAACTTTAAAAGCGCGCTGCAATTTTCTGTACTTATTACTACGGTGAAGGTTGGTCCTTGTATCGAAGCGTCAGTAAACCTCTTTGGTTTTGTTTTTTTGAGACGTGTGTCGGAGTCTACTTTATATATATGCACTCTCACGGGTGATTTACGGGAAGAACGATCCCCAGTGCTTCGTCTACTCTTCATGATTGAGTTCGTGGAGACGCGTGAATTTTTTTTTTGGATGCAAAGCATCTCTTGCTCGAAGGCTATGTCCGGCGTCCGTCGGTTGTCCGCACCTCTCCCCCTACACTGTAAAAAAAGAAATAAGGGCGTCCGGATTCGATTCCACGACTCTCTGGCCGAAACGGCTGGTACGCGGCGCTCTTCCCACTGCGCTACAAAATCGAGACGGGAGCAAGTGCTACGAACGCGCCTTATGTCCATGACTCATTCAAACTTCGTCAAGAACCTACTGATACAACGAAGGCACGCGAAGCTGAACGTCAACGGAAACGACGAACTGAAAACTTTAGAGGAGGATGTAAGCGTCTCTTGCTCGGGGGAATGTCCCGCGTCCGTGCCCCGTCCGCAGCGCCTCTCATGATGATTGTGGCAGTCAGGGTGTCGAACCGGAACCGGAACCGAACCGAAAACCGGAACCGAACCCGAATTTTTGCCCGGAACCGGAGCTGAACCGGAACCGTATTTTTTCCGCCATTTTGGAACTGAACCCGAACCGGAACGAATTGAAGGAACCGTTCCGAACCGGTTCCGGGGCCTCAAAACTGTGATTTCTAGTTTTCCATCCCGGTACCCTACCTTGCATCCGAAGATATTTTTACCATTCGCCAGACGGCACCACGCAATATTTTGCATAGTGTGCAGCTCCCAAGGCCGATAAGGTTCTCATCTTATTATTACCCTATATTTAATGTAAAGTCCGTATACACTACTAGTTTGCTTTCCATCCATCCCCCCAAATTATCTTTTTGCATTTACAATAGCTTAGGTTAGAACGCATATTCCGTAGCAACATATCATGGGGTATTTTTTTATGGTTTCTATCTGCAGTGTGTTTAAAATCGTGAGAAGTTTTCATGTTGTTAATTCGAATGCATCCGTGTCCGCTTGTGAAGGCCTTCAGGGACACCATCAACAATAAATCCGTATCTTCCACTTATTTTAGTTTGAGTGGGCACTTATATAAAAACAGCACTGAGACACAAACACTCACAGTCTCTACGTCACCATCACTTTTTCTTGTACAGTGCCGTTGTGTCCTTTGGTTACTGCCCTAGGAGAACATGAGAATTGAAAAAAATTGGGGCCTTCTCATTTTCACTTTTAAAGTAAATGCGATAGCATTTCGATGCATGGATTTACGTCGATTAACGCGGATTAGCGGGTAGACTAGGGTGGTTTAGTGAGATGAGTGAATGAACTAATGTGAATTAGTGGTACTGCGGTGCTGATTAATATGGATTAGAGGAATTAGCGGGTCTGTTAAGGCGGATTAAAGGGTTGGAACAAGCATGATAGATTTGGGGTCCTTGGCATTTGTAAATTTTGCAGAGTTCTCTTTCTCGACCAATCAGGAAATTTTGTTACGCACAAAATAGCCGGAAAGTTATGTGCCGACCACCTGAACGCTATAAAAGGCCTTTTTTATGCACGTATTACACTCTTATGTTATTTCTCGCGTAAGATTTACATCTCGCAATGAAGTTAAAAACTAATTGCCTAATGCATGTCTTATATTCACCAAAAGGTTCTCAAAATGTGTATATATATGAGGTAAGACTAGGAAGCAACTAAACTGAAAGAAAAAAAAGGAACGATCAACTGGTTTGATGCGAAAGACACCCGATAGCATTCTCCGATACCTTCTCTTTCTTCGCGCTACCGTTCTGCAGCCTTCCACAGGTGTAGCATCTCAACCCCCGAACACAGCCCCTTCCAAGCTGAGGAAGAGGCGATAGCACGTGCGCTTAGCCAAAGGGCCGCCAAAAGTCTAATAACAGACTCTTATTAGGCGTGGCGCAACTTTGCCAACAGTCTATTGCATGTTACAGCACTTCGAATGAACAAGCAGAGAGCACCAACGAGACCAGCCAGGATTGTATGGGCACAAGCTCATACTGGCATCGCCTGCAGACAAGATCACCAACCTCGTGGCTGGACATTTGACCCGCTTAGCCAGCGCTGATGAAGCCGAGCCCGAGAGCGAGCATCCTGTATTCATAGCAGGAAATTAATTAGCACTATAGGCTCTCCCGTAGAACGTATTCCTTCCCGCACAAATCGCTAGCGAATAACCAGGAAAGATTATTCCGTGCATTGCGCATTAACACCTTCCCACACATCACCAGTCTTCACCTCTTTGAGGGGACACAATTCTCTCCATTTCGTCACTTCTGTGGGGAACCTGGGAACCTCATACACACAGTAGGCGGCTGCGACAAGTCCACCCTAGATCCACCCAACCTACACGTTTCCATAGAGATTTGGGAGAAAGCCTTGGCCAGCTCCAGCCTGGAAGATTAGTTTCTCTTGATGGAAACGACTGTCGACTCTACCCCTTGAATGAGGACGCCTCTCTGAAACTTTTCCTCGATTTATCTAAAGTTAATTTTCCCTCTCTCTGCGAGGGATAATTACTGCTGCTTGTGACGTCACTCAGCTATTATCTTTCGTAGAGCCCAACCGCTCTCACCTGTCGCTGAAGTGCCATTTAGCAAGTTCCTATCTCCGGTGGTTCCCTATCCAATGCCGTCCTGTACACGGCGTCCAATGAGTCATGAAAGCCATTCTTTCTTTCTAACTGGTACGTTAGCATATGAAAGATGAGCAGAAGGAAATCGCTTTAAACGCCACCAGCCACGCTTGACAGTAGGAGGTGGACTCCGACGCGGGACTGTTTTCGACTTCTAGCAGTGCTAATGATTTCGTGTTAAAGCTAAAGCGCTGTTGAAACAAGGGGTACATGAAAAGCGTAGCAGACCAATCAATTTATTTAAATGCAAAATTATTTGCCTCATTGTGCGAAAAAATGGGTGCGTGCGCGTGTGCGTGCCTAGACATTTGGTGGAACCAAAAAAAAGATATTTGGCGCTCAGGCTCTCCTGCGCGCCAAAAAGACTTCCCGCTCGCCAGTAAACTACCTGCCTGCCTGGCTGTCTGCCAGGAAGGCGATTCCTGCGAAAATGCGTGATTTCGGGACGAGGGGCGGGCCTCCACGAGACGCCCGGGCGGAGGGGGAAGACGGCGGAGACGCAAAATGCTGTACCAAGGCGACACTCCAGGGTACTAAAAAATTTCTGCAGAAATTCAAACAATTATCTACTAATGCGTAGCATTCCTATGCCGCTTGACCTCAGTGTGAGTGTCTACAGCCAATTTTTAGGTATTTATAAATCCTGTCCGACCAATTATATCAATTGACGCTGCTATAATTACAAATGGGAAATTCGTGAAATCTCCATTATTGTGGAAATTCAGGCAGTTATACGGTTTCCCATTTTCCTATTTGCTTAATATTTTTCTTATTTTACAGTTTTTCAAAATTTCGTTCGACCAATTATCTACATTTGCGCTATAATAACGATTACATTTGTAACTCCCGAAATCTGCCTTATTGTGGAAATGCAGGGTGTTACACGGTTCGCCAGTTTCCGCAATTATTTTACTTTTTTTTTATTTTTTACACTTATAAATTTTGTTCGACTAATTATCTCAATTTACCCTATATAACGATTACAGGTGGAAATTTCCCGAAATCCTCATTATTGTGGAAATGCAGGGTGTCACACGGTTTGCCAGTTTTGGTGATTACTTTTTTTTATTTTTTAGCTTTTCAGTAATTTTGTGCGACCAGATATCTCCATTTACGCTATTACAGAGATTACAGGTGGAACTCCCGCGAAATCGGTATTTTTGTGGAAATGAAGGGGGTTAGACAGTCCTTGCTGTGGGCAAAGAATGGTACGCATTCAAACGATTGTGGACGGACGGGTCGTCTGCTTAGTAGGACGGGGCAACAGGCAGTCTGCAGGGAGGCTGCCTATTACCAAAAGATTCTGGCGAAGATGCACCGAGGGGGAGGCGTCGGAGGCACCCGTGTGCTGCCCACTGGTCAGGAGGCAACCTGTTTGCCTTCCAGAAGACTGTGGCGAGAACGCATTATTTGGAGACGATGTGCGGCCCGTCACTTGTCGGCGAAGGGAGTGGATCACATGACTGCACAGCGGCTACGTAGAGCCATGCGTTAGAGCGCAGCCCTTAAGCACCTGCTCCGGTGGTTTCGCGTAGTCCCTCAGCGTTGGACTCGTTGTAACCGAGAGAACGAAGACGCCACCGAAGATAGAGCTGGCAGGAAAACAGAGGTTGCAAGTATGGCGAAAGTGTAAGGGTGAGGGCGTAATTACGTGACCGTGCGAGACGTGCTTCACACTGGCGACCCCTTACGAGATAACGACAGAGTATGCCGCGAACCGTCGTGCATTAGCCGATGACGCGATCACTTCCTGAGGAACAGCATCTATGCGCCGTCGCCGAGAAGACTACAGTTCGCGCTGCACTCAAATTTCGCATTAGCGAGTGTCGTAATCGTCCGTCATTTTTTTCCTCAAGAAAACAACTGCGGGGTATAAAACTGCAGTGTTATGATCCAAGAATAAATTAAAATAAATTATAAAAATGAAAGAAACTAAATGAATAAAAATAAACTTGCGGCCATAAAAAGCCGGGCTTTCAAATTCATACAAATACGCAGTCTTATGTGTCCGAGCGAATTTTTCATTTCGCTTCAGTTAATGCTGTAATCGTGGACCTACTATAGAAAACATTTCGCAGTACATTTTACAGTTAAAGGAACTCTTCAACAGTTTAGATCAACGCTCTCACCCTTATCTTCGCGTCTGGAAGCACTGCAAAAGTTATAGCTATTGCCAGCTCAGAGGAGCAGTGCGGGATTTGCTCGACCCAGCAGATACGCCTTCCGTTTCCGCTTCGCGGTTGTGGTTTCATTTTAATGTCGCAACTTAAGGAAAGCCGGCAAATAGCCGCTACATCGCTGTAATGACGTCATTCCAGCGGTAGAAGTTCGCCAAGACTGGGGAAGGGAGAAAAATATTTTAAGCAAGTTTGTAAGCTATCTGATGGGGACAGAGCAGTACTTTTTGTCTGGGGACTTTCCGACTCCCTGATCTAAGTACTGGATGTGTTGGTTGACTACTTTCTGCAAGCATTGAAGATTTCGAACAAGGTTGAAAAAAATGTTGCAGGGTTGCTTATTTTTGGTCAAAACAAAACATTTGCACAAAAAAAACCTATATTATGGCTTCGTTTTTGACAAGGAGACCTGACAAGGAAACGAAAACCGAGCACAAAAAAAAAATGAACAGAAAAAAACACACTTGCTTTTTTTTCTCCGAACCCGTTCGAACCCGTTTGAACCGGTTCGAACCGGTTCGAACCGGAACAAAATGGTGCGGCGGAACTGAACCCGAACCGAACCCGAAAGGCTTGAACCCGAACCCGAACCGAACCGGAAAAAATTCCGGTTCGACACCCTGGTGGCAGTATGCCACTAGGGACTGGTCAACCAAAGAATCCATCATCAGATAGCTTCGCGTTCAACCACCGTCGTCATCTTCCCGTAGGGGAACCGCTGAAGGCGAAGTAGGAGAAGACAAAGCTGTGATGAGGAGGGCGTGTACGTTGCTCTCGCCCCGTCCGTAGCACTTCTGATGATAATTTTGCAGGATGCTCCTAGGGATTGGCCAACCAAAGAATCCATCACGAGATAGCTTCGCGTTCAACCACCGTCGTCATCTTCCCGTAGGGGAACCGCTGAAGAAGAAGAAGAAGACAAAGCTGCGAAGGGGAGGGCGTGTACGTTGCTCTCAGTCGGTGCACCAACGTCAACAACCTTTATCTCACCAACGCTGACGGTGACTACCGATTCTACCACAGAGACGGCAAAATCGACAAGAACATGATGGACGAGTTTCGGCGCCTCGAGCCCCACCGACGACTCACCGTAACAGAACAGTGCTTGCGTGCCTTTGCCACCGGTGTGGACCCGGACGTGGAATTCCCCCTAGTGCTACTAAAGACCAGATCACTCAACATAACGGCAACACGCCAGCTGACCTACAAGCGCGTTTGCGCGTTTCCGCTCTCATCTCCGCCTCACCACTCCATCTGCTCTATATAAAAACCCGTTCCGCGCGCCGCTTTCTCAGTTGCTGCTTCGGTTGACACACGCTGCAGCGTCCGATGAGCTGAATGGACGCCAACAATTCTGCTTTGCATCACCACATAGTTCCCTTCGGGGATATGGTGTAACTTTTTATGATTGATGACGTAGATTTTCTTTTCCTCTCTCCACACGTAACTTTAAAAGCGTGCAGACAATTTTCTGTACCCTTTACTCCGGGGAAGATTGGTCCTCGAGTCGAAGCGTGAGTAAACCTCTTTGGTTTTGTGTTTTCGAGACGTGGGTCGAAGTATAATTTATACATATACATTAAAAAAAATTCCCTTGCACTTCCCCGAGGGGGACAGTGTGTAAGTGCGAATGCACGGTTGTTGATTGCGCGATTACGGTGGATATCGTGATCTTAATGAGTAGTCGAGAGATTACACACACGCACACAACTACAAAGAAACACATTTCACTCGTTATTGCTGGTACCGTTGCCCGGTCCGCCATCATCGTTATCGAGATGCAGGACCAGCGACCGCTCTCGACGACGGCGCGCGCTCGACTAATACCCTCCCGCGCCACGCGGCCGCTACACGAGCGCCCTCACGCGTCGGAATGCGGAGCGCCCGCTACGCGAGCGAGAGCTCTCCCGCCCGAAGTGGAGAGGAGGCGCC
The DNA here is from genome assembly GCF_048455015.1 of Haemaphysalis longicornis. Lineage (NCBI taxonomy): Eukaryota > Metazoa > Arthropoda > Arachnida > Ixodida > Ixodidae > Haemaphysalis > Haemaphysalis longicornis. The sequence continues at coordinate 61,736,946 of NW_027526245.1, read as the reverse complement.
CAACACCCGCAGTCACTGAGAGGAGAGAGGAGGAGGAGAGTAGCGCCCGCCGTTACGGCGAGGGCTACACGAGCGCCCTCACGCGTCGGAATGCGGAGCGCCCGCTACGCGAGCGAGAGCTCTCCCGCCCGAAGTGGAGAGGAGGCGCCCAACACCCGCAGTCACTGAGCGGAGAGAGGAGGAGGAGAGTAGCGCGCGCCCATCTCCCCCCGTTGCTAGGGAAGACGAGCAGCGCGCGCACCCGCAGCAGTTGCTATGCGGACGACGGCGGCGGACGATTCAGGCTCGCTTAAGAAGTGCATTCGCACTTAAAAATGAAAAGGAGTGCGTCATCAGCTTTCTTTCGGGGGTGGTCACTGAGCTTGAACAATTTAAACAAATGCGAGAAAATTTCCAAATGGAGACATCTCTTAGTCTTTGCAATCGCTTTTTGCTGTGTGTCACCGCCAATGCTGTGTGTTCATGGTGCAACCATCTATGCATTTGAAACCCACCCTGAGGTACTTATTATTCTCGCAATCACAGTGCCTACATGTCGATCAGATGCCTTGCTGAACAAAAGAAAAACTGCCCCACCCATTCGAGCTGCCATATCTCCCATCGCCAAAACACGCAGAAATGATTTAATTCTATGTTCTTTATTTCTCAGAAACAAATATCTACCGTTCCTAAAAAATATAAGTGCACTATGGTGTAGCGCTGCGTTGCCTGTAGAAAGAGAACACCCATTCAAAATTACCTGCAACTCTTCCGCTGTTCAGAGCTATCTAAACGCAATGGGCATTCCATTGATGGCGTAACTAAGAATATGGTATAACAATGTCTGAGATGGTGTCCAGTCCATAGCCAACATTTTGAAATCAGCCGCTCCTCTACGGGCGAGCAGTGCGCCCCTTTAATTGCACGCGCTTTGAATCGCGAGGTTAAAAGAAACATGCCAATGCATGCCAATGCACCAATGCACTGCATTGGTGCTACGCCGACCTCAGTTTTTTCAAGTAATGCGGCAATGCATGGTTGGCCGCACGGCCTCCAAAAGGCAGTTTTAGTGGCGATAGGATTGTGAACGCCTCCGGCTAGACCAGCCGCCAAGAAAGATGACTACGCGCTTGTATTGCGGCTACAAGTTTTGAATGGTGGTACCCCTTGAATGTGTACATGCATTTCCGGTACTGTTTTTGCAGCCATTCCGGGACACCAGCCCTCAATAAATCAATGTAGCAGCAAATTTGAGGTTCTTACTGCTTCTTGCTGTTTCTTGGTGATGGAGGGTTTGCGTAACTGGAGTTGAAGATACTAACTAATAAAATGATAGGTATTTAAAAATAATGAAGACATATTTTGTGATTACCACCCATTGAAAAGTTTATGTGGGCATTTGTTTACAAAACGTGTTGTTTTCTTAAAGTAAACAAAGGGTGATGGCTAAGTGTGACGTAGGACGTCCCACGTGACTCAGCCTACAACCATATGTAACAAGTTACAATACCGTAAGTACCCACGAATTGCTCAAATAAAAGTCATCATTTACCGGTATTGATTGTGATATTGCCCTTGTGAAAACCAAAGGTAAATGCAAATCAAGTTGCAAACAAAAAAAACAATTTTTAAATAACTTTTACGATTTCATGAAATTCGGCTTAGTTGCCTAAATAAAAGGTGTCGGTTCTTGTAACGTACCGGCCTCAAACACTGGCGATGACGGTTCCAGTTTCCGGGAAAGTTGGCTTGGTACGTTTTACCATCCTCTTGGTAGGTTACATGCGTTTGGGGTGTGCCGCCCGGGCCAATTGTAACTGTAACAAAGGGCCCAGTGTTTGACCTAAAAGGAATACGCGTTAATCAGTGGTGTAAAAGTGCTCGGGATTATAAGAAAGACATTAAAAACTTTACTCGGCAATTTGAAATGTTTAATTATGTAGCGGCAAGCCACAGTGTAACCAGCAGCAGAGTGACGCAGGCCAGCGAGCGTAGAGCCATGTCCAGACGATCAGGACCAGCGAGCACCGCAAGCAGCCGGCAACGAGATCACCGCGGTGGCGGTTCACTTTCCGCCCTTATGACATCCCAACACCGCCATCAGGCTCTTCCAGGCCGAGGCACAGTTCGCGCCCTCTGGTGTCGTAAATTTCACTACGTCGTGCGAGTTCTATCCACTACTGGTGCGAAAGAGGTTGCGGACATTCTCGCCTTTTTCATACACAACCCCCGTGCAATGGCTTATGACGAGCTCACAGTGGCGCTTCTCGAATGCACATCACCATCCGAGCGCAAGCACATACGGCAACTAATTTCCACCGAAGAGCTTGGCCACAGCAGTCCGAGCCTACTTCTGTGGCACATGAGCGAAATAATCTGCTCTGGTGCTCAGGGCATGAAACGACGCTTCCCTGTGAGATCTATTTCTGCTGTGCCTGCTGCGAACATCCACATGGTCCTTGAAAACACATAATCCATAACTATCCCTTAACTGGTGTTGCTTGCAGACAAGGGAATGCAAGTTGACAGCGTGGCTCTACAAGTTGCTGCTGTCACCGCGTCGTATACATCTTCTATCACGGACCTCGTCGTCGTGGGGCCTCAGCGAGACAAGTCAACACATTCTCCACGGCTATCACGTCGACGAGACCGCTCGTTTTCCCGACGCCGCAGTGCTGGGCTTGGACGCAGCGCACCGTCAACCTCCGGCGTCCCAGGCAGCACAGGACTGTACGCCCTAACTCAAGGCGGTGTACTTTGGCCGGTGATTTTCTGTACGGCCTTTTTCCGGTAGCCGTGTTCGGCCCGTGTCCAAATGTGGGCCTTTTGGCCGTATACGGCCGTACTCCCATTGCTGTCCAACAGCCACTGTCCGTCGGCCAGTCGACCGGCTTACGTTCATACGGCCAGATTCCAGCCGTAGGGCACCAGCCATGCCAAAGCTACCCGTGAGCGGCCGAAGTACGGCCACCGGAGGACAGCCTAGATGCGGTCGTCGGATTCCAGCCGGAGTAAAGCTGGCGGAAGTTCGGCCTTGCTACGCGCATTGGAGTTCAGCCACAGTACGTTAATTGTACGGAGGCCGGTGGATGACCACTGCATGAAGCGCAAGCCGAAGACTCAGTCGTGCTTGGCAGCAGCACAAACCCACCACTTTGGGTCCACTGCATCCACATCAAAGTGAGCCCGCGCGCCACCACCAGCCGTCCAGCCTTCAGCGCAGCCTTGCTTAATTATCAGCGTCAGTTGACAGCAAAATTTATTTAATAAACAGTGCTCACGAATGGCCGTTCCATTAATTGCTGTACCTCTTTTACTGTCGCATACAGAAAATATTCATTTCTTTGCGGAGCTTTAATTGATGCATTGTCGAGGTCCTGATATCTTCTCTGGGTCGGCTTCCCTGTATTAAACGGAAAAGGAGGGGGGCACGGCGGAATGCGCATACTTTAATCGGTTGAATTTCACGAAGATGAAAGCACCGCGTTTAGCCCATTTCTCTTAAGACAGTCTTCCTGAACACTTTCATGCTCTGACTAAATCAACTATTTTTACAACAGTTGCTTGACCAGTTTTGTTGTATACAAAACCGGAGCGAATGCCTTTACGAAGCGTTTTGGTACACCACAAAACACTCAGGAGCATTCAATATAATTTCCTTCACACAAAAAGTATGCTCAGTTTTTGTCCATTTTTCTTGAAAAAAGTTTCTACGCGATCAACTTTTCTGAAGATCTTTCACAGGGCTGATCCCAGAAGAGATCGAACAGGTACTTTCATTTTCAATCCGTTTTTCATGTTGTTTTCATAAGTTAGGTGCACACCGCTCAAAAGCCCAAAAATATTTATTTTCTTGTAATGTACTTCGTTAAAAAAAATTCTAGATGCGTTGCGAATGACGCGCTGCTTCAGGTGCCTGCAGTTGTATCCCTCGGTGTTCACGCACGGAAAGGCGTAAGACTAGAGTTTCATAGTTTGTTTCAAACAAATAACATAGCAATGGTACTATTCATGCAGGAAACCTTGTATACTGCAACGAATTAAGCAATAAATATTTCATTATTGCACTTTGAATGTGTAAGGTTCTCAACCCCTCGGAGGCGAACTTGCAGCTCCGCAAGTTTACGTATTTATTTATTTTTTTGATACCGGCTTCGCCTTTACATGCATTACAGCAGGGAAATGATATGTAACACTAAGCATCAAATTTTAGACCAAATAACAAAATAAGTCTACAAATAGCGGTGAATATCATCATTATAAACCATGGGTACAATCATAAGTGGAAGATAATTACACTCTCGTATTGATCAAAGATAAAATAAATTCCGCAAGGCGTCACCGTTAAAGAAAAGTTAATAATTTGCTTTAAGCTAGCGGTCCCACTTTGGGAGATGTAGAATGGCACTTAGATATACTTCTCATCCTTTATTCCATTTTTGGAATTATAGATATTACGAAAAAATTTTAACCTGATGTTTCGCCTGTGATCTTTCACGTCGTACCATTAAAATTTAGTTTTATCTTCCTTCATGCTAAGTTGACAGTGCAAATAATCTTATACGAATCGCACTGCCCTATTCTGTATGTTTTCGACCGTATCATCCAGTTCTTTGGTGTGGGATTCCAGAAAACACATGCGTACTACAACATCGAGCACACATGGGGCAAAATACGGTTGTTGTTTTAAGCTAGATGGAGGTTCGCTGAATTTCTCTCAAAAAGCCAGAAACATGTGCAGCGGTTACTTTTATGTTGTGAACGTGCCTATTCAACCTCTAACACCTCGTTAAATAAACTTCGAGTTATTTATATTCCCCGGCCGATCTTAAAGCAGCGTAATTTACGGTATACGTATTCAATTGGAGCGAAGCTTTTCTTGTAAAGGTGATGTTAACAGACTTTTTAACATTCCACGACCTTTCTGAATCAGCACACCCAGGATGTTATTAAATTCGAATCATGCTGCAGGTATTCGGAATCACGTTCGTTCGCTACAGTCCTGTAAACTACACAGTCATTCCGGAACATTTCGGACAAATATTTGGAGCAAATAGTAATAACGTTTATATATAACAGAAAAAAAGTGGGCCCGCAACTGAGCTTTATGGAATTCCTGAGGTCACGGGAACATATCCGGATGAACAACCATATAGAGCGACAGACTGCTGTCATAGAGATAGTGGGCTATCCATGCAATAACTGATTCATTCAGTTTATAGCCCGCTATGTACTAACAAATGGGTGACTTGAAACAACGTCAAATGCTTTCTTTGCAGTCCAAGAAAATACATTAAACTACGTTAAGCTTATCTATTGCTTGAGCCAAATCGTGCGTGAGCTCAACAAGCTGTGTTGAGCAAGAAAAACATAACAAAATCCGTGTTTGATGCGATGCTGGCTATTTTGTTTAACCAAATGAGTCATATCCCTAGTGTAGGTAAGCTGACCATTTAAACACGGCAACTAAATTAACATCCAGGCTTCATCATTGACAAGGGCCTGTTGTTATCCTAAATTTAAAATAACAATTGTTCATGAATAGGCAGTCATAAAATCCAATGAATTAACACTGCAGGGCACGAAGTTGAGCCTACCAATGCACGAGCTTAGCCTCTTGTATGTTTATCACCAACAAAATAGTACAAGATTGTTTTTCGCAGTATTATTGTAAGAAGAATAGCCGCAAAGTTGCGCTTTTGCGGGCCCTTGCCTTCCTTTGATGGCGAGTCCTTGACATGGCGCCGGTTGAGCTCCTGCGTGGTGGCCGCTTGCTTGACGCCGTTTAGGGCTAGTTGGAGAGCATTAGGATGTCTCTAATGCTCTCCATTTCTTGAGGGGGCGAATAGCCTCGAGTTGATGCGTCGACGAATCCGGCGGGCGAGGCGTGGTACCAGCTATGACTGGCGAGGCTTAGCTCATCCGTCGGTGTGGCACACTCTTCTTGTGGCAATAAATGGTATTCCGATTGCCAAAAAGTTCCCTGTCAATGTTCAGCGAGTCCTTGCACCTCGATCGTTCACTTAGAACACTTATTACTGCTTGACAAATGAAGTGCGTTCATTTAAAACGCAAAAACATCGAGCGGATTCAAAGCGCGTCTGCGTCGTTCGGCTGCCTAACGGCTTTTTTTCACCCAGGGAAAAACCGGTCGTACAGCGGCTGGTCTCCTTCCCAACAAGTCTGTGCATCAATTATTGGTGCCCAGACGCGTGCCCTAGTTTGGCTGTACATCGCATTTCGAAAGAAAGACGTTATAACCTGAGACCTTACGTTTAGCTGGACTCCTCTTGAACACCGGTTGGAAAATATTCCGTGGCCGTTCGCTTGCCGTAATTCGGCCGATAACCGCTAACCGAATGAAAAACGTACATTCTGGGGCCATACGTCGTCCGGTCTCCTTTATAACACGGGTTGCCCGAAGAAAATGAATATTCTACCGCCCGACGCGTGATTCACCGTTGAAAGAGCGAATGCGCGGTAGCCGCGCTCCGGCCGGTCTCCTTTCGAATACCAACTGCCACAAGAATATGGATATTCTGTGGCCGGTCACTTGCCATGCTTCGGCTGAACACCGGTTCCACAAGAAAAAACGAATGCCCTAAGGCCGTATGTCGGCCGTTTTCTTTCTGAACACCGGCAGCCGAAATTGAACTGAATATCTGACAGCCGGGTAACTGCTGTTGTGCGTCTGAACACGGGTGGCCGGAGAAATACCGAAGCGCTGGTTGCCGAATGTTGGCCGTTCAACGTGCGATCAGTGGCTGCCAGAACCTGGATGCTGCCCGGACATGCCAGAAAGCGGCCATAGACGGGCCGGTCTTGTGACACACTTTCTGTGCCGCCTGGGGTGTGTTTCTACCATAGCCATTTGAGCGCAGATGCTCGCCATTGTCTGTTGCCATGATCATGAGCTGGAAACGGCCCGGTATATCTCTAGCGGTGACGAGTGGTTCTGGCCCATTGCAAGAATATATTATGTTTTCCTGCTTAACATCATAATTCGCACCACTGCGCTAAAGTCCCCATCGACAGGGGGCCCAAGTGAGCGTCTTGCCGTCTTCACCTCACGTCTGCACCACCAGCACAGTTTTGCACGGAGAACCAATTGCTCGCCCGTCCTCAAGCAATTGATTCTCCTTGTTACAATAGGTTCCAAATATTCAGGGGATCGGACACGTTGTGGTGATTACCGCTTCTTAAACCTCTCGACTGTACCCGAAAAGTTCTCCCTACGTAATATACATGACTTCACCAATACCCTCAGCGGATGTACCATGTTCCCCAAACTTGACTTCCAAAACTAGTACCGTCAAATTTCCGTTAAAACAAATAATATTAACACAGCCATGTTTACACCCTTTGGCCTTTTACAGTTCACCCGGATGCTTTTAGTGTAGCATAATGCAGCTCAGACTACTCAACGCTTTATAGACGTCATCGTGCGTGGCCTTCACTTATGTGGTTGTGTTATGTGGTCTTCCCTTGTCACTAAACTTTTATTGTCACGTACATGGACGAACTTCTAGTCGTCAGTTCACCATTATCTGAGCACCTGCACCATCCGAGCACTGTTTTCGAGTGCCTTAGAGAGCATGGCCTTATTCTGAACAGCATGAAGTGTGTATTAGCTCGGCCAACATTGAAGTTTCTCGGTTAATTTGTTGACCGCAATGAAATTCAACCTGTCAAAGAAAAAGTGAAGGCTATGATTTGATTCCCGTTGCTTGAATCTCAGCGCTAGCTGCGCCGTCTTCGCGGCTTGGTCAATTATTACTTATGTTTTATTCTAAAATGTGGGGCCACAGTTTTACATTCCAATTTTTTCCTTCAATCTTTCAAGTATTCCGAGGGCAGTCTTGGATAGACCGACATTTGTGATGTCACCTCCACAACTATCAAAAAACGTCCCGCCTCTTCAACTATTTTAGTCCAATCGCGACAGAACGCTCCTGCATAACGTAAGTGTAGGCACTTCCCACTCTGAGGTTGGAGCCGTACTCCAGCAATACATTCGCGACAGCTTTTACCGCCTCTGTATTTTTCGAGGGAATTTTCTCCAAATTAGCAACGGTAAAGTACTCTTGAACTAGAGCTTTCGGTGGCATATCTCGCTGTCAAGCGCTTCCGCGTTTCTCTCGCACGCTGCAAATATGTGGTCTTCACTTGTCACTAACCTCTTAATAACGTCTCCAAGTCATCGAAGACAGCATTTGCCTCGAGAGGCGCGACATCTGGCGTCCCTAGCGGAGTTTTCTACAGGCATTCAGCGTGTCAATGGAGCTAACGACACCCCAGCCGACGTCCTGAGTCGTATTTTCGCTTCAACCCGCTTTTCTCTTAGTATTCAGATATTGGCTCAAGTATAATGAGATGAAGTGGAGCTACGAGCTCTGGATTGTTCGAATTGTTTATTCCTGCAGCTAGAGCACATTATCGACACTGATTAGTTAATCAGCATCGTATGCGGCGTTGAACGGGCCTTCCGCCGCAAATGGCCGTTACCTGCATCCATCCAGAGTAGTACGTTCGACTCAGTTCACCACTTCTCTCATCGTAGGGTTTGTGGCTCGGAGCTTTTAGTTCCAGATAAATACGACTGACCTGGTATAGGTACTTACTGTTACGATTCAACGTGCCTCTACACTGTGTGCGTGTGGCACAAGTTTGGTGCATGGCTGTGACGTTTTCGTGTGTTACAGTAAAGCCCGCACCCATCAAACCCGTTACAAGCCGGATGATGTCTGCTTCCTTGTCTCAAGATGAGACTCACGCGGGTGCCAGATGCAAAACACAAAAAAAACTTTGTGGTGGCATCTCGTTCAGAGTTGGCTCTCCGAACAGACTCCACCCCCTGAGAGCCATTCTTTCCCCCATCTCTGAGTTAACTTGCGTCGGATATCGCGAGACCGGGGGAGGGTGTTTCGGCGTATTTTACTTTTGGTGTCGCCAGCAGAGCCCTTGGAACTGTTGGCGCTTCTGTTTATGAATTCTGCTCTTTCAGTGACCCGTTGGAGATCGCCTTGGGCTTTCGTAGCGTGCATCGCTGTGCTCGAGTCATGCTGTAAACCTGCATGGGCGGTCTTCCTGTATTGTCGCTCTTCTTCTCTGGGCATGCAGTAAACCAGTTTAGCTTTGGTCTCGGCTCTTTGTCGTCAACATTAACGCAGCTCTTGTGCTCGCCGCTTGTTGAACATGCTGCCACTACAGGCCTGAGGCGACAGAGCTCGATACGGGAACACCTTCGACAAGTTAACACGACGTATCCACATGGGCTCGTTAGTGCCTCGCCTTCCAGCAAGGCAAGTCCTCTTGGCGTACCACGTCGCCTTTATTCACTTTTCCTTTAGCACACTCACAATTCTCTACCGTACACGTGGACCTGGTTGGATCACAACCCTGTCTAAGGGCTACCGTTACATCTTGACTGGGATCGGCCGTTTTACCCGTTGGCCGAAAACTATCCAATCAGGGTATCAAACCGCATGCAGAGCCGAACCGACAACCGAACCCAACCCTTATTTTTTCTGCCATTGTGGAACTGCATTCAAACCAGAGGGAAGCGTTCTGAACCGGTTCCGGGAACGTTAGCGAATCGGTTCAGGGAACAATGACAGTAACGTAATAATATCGAGTCTGTCGAACCAACCGCGATTTTTGTGGGTTCTTTGGCATTTGAAAATATTACGAAGCTCTCCTGCTCAAGGAACCCGCAAATTTAGTTGCCCAGAAAAAAGCGGCAAGTTTTGGGTTGGCGGCCACCTAAATGCTATAAAATGTTCTTATGTATGCAGGTATTGCGCTGTTATTTTGTTTCTAGCGACATATTGACATCTCGCGGAAACGTTAGTAAATAGTCGCAGTAATTCATATTTTGTACTCATGCCATGGTTTCGAAACAAGTATCGAAATGTGGAAAGACTGTAGGAAGCAACTGAACTGAAAAAGAACAGCTATCAATTGATTTGATGCGTAGAAAATCGGGTAGCGTTCTCATTGCCTTGTATCAGTTTGTGCTACCCTTCTGCAGCCTCGAAGTACTAACGACCACTACCACTGCTTGTGAATTCCTTAGGCTATTTTATGTACTAGAACCCAATCGCTGTCATCTATCGCTGAAGTCTCAAGAGCAAGTTGCTATTGCCGCTGTTTCCCTATAGCCAGTGAATCATTATAGCCGTTCCTTCCTTCTATGACTTCTGTTAGGAGGTGGAAGTTGGAGAGAATGACACCCTCCAAACATCACCTGCTACGCTTGACTGGTGGAGGTTGACGCCGACGGCGAACGATTTTCGACGTCAACTTCTAACCACTCGCGTGAAAGATAAAGGGCCGTTGAAATTATAGGTACGTGAAAAGCTAGGAGACCAACCAATTTTGTTTTCAATGCGAAGCATTACTTACATTACGTGTGTGTGTGCGTGTGTGCGAGCGTGTGCGTGTTTTTGTGTGTGCGTGCGTGGGTGTGTGTCTTCGTGTCGTTGGGACTCTGTGTGCGTGTGTGTGCCTGTGGGTGTGTTTGGGTGCGTGTATGTGCACCGGTGTGTGCGTGTGAGTGCGTGTGTATGTGTATGCGTGTGTGCGTGTGTGGGTGTGTCTGTATGCGCACGCGTGTTTACGTGCGTGCGCACATGGAGACAGTTTATGCCAACAAACAGGATGGCGGACGAGCAGGCTCTGTGCTGTCCAAATAAGGTGCGTGCCCGCTCAGGTGGGGGACCAAAGATGCATTATTTGGATAAGTAATCAGGCCCTTCACTGCTCGGCGGAGGGAGTGAATCACAAAGCAGCACCGCGGCGGTTGCATAGAGCCATGGGTACTGGTTTTCTCAAGAAAGCAACTGCGTGTTTTAAGCCAAGAATAAAATTAAACTTAGGTGTGAAATGAACTAAAATGAACAAATAAATAAAACCTTATGATCACAAACAGTATTGCTTTCGGAGTCACGTAAGCAGCCTTAAAGGGGCCATGAAGACAAAATGCAAGTTTGATTTATTCAAAAGATTGCCTCATTAGAATCATGCTGACACATTGATGTAAACTTCGCTAAATAAGCTGTGTTATTAGAAAAAAAAATGTCGGTGCCTATCCACTCTGTGAAGAAGGGTGACCAGCAAAGCTGTGGTGCCGATCCCCTAAGTCAGTGACAATATGCTTTGACCCGGCCTGGGTTCAGACTGTTGCCGCAACTGTCATAATAATTTTAAAGAATGACGTCATTTCACCTCTCAGCCAACAGAGCTGCGTGACACGGCGTTACTTAGTCAATAGATCACGATATGGCTTTTGCTTCGGTAGTCTGAATATAGCCTGGGGAATGTGCAAAGCAATACGCGCTATCTGTAGTTTGCGACTGAGCTGACTTCCTGGTTAATTACATGGATGAAACTCTGAAAAAGTAGAGTTCTATTCTGGTTAACAATCACGTGGCTGTGCGCTTGCTCCCGTAGAAGCCCATGTATATAAAGCTGACAAGAATTCCACGAAATTTACAACTTCACCGTGAACATTGTTTTTATGAAAAGTAAATAAAACTCAGCGTATTGTTCTAGACGACTCGCCAGAGTCGTCTGATTTATATAATTCGTTTCGGTATAGCTTTAATAAGACAAGAGTTTCAGCCCCTTTCTATAATAATACTCCCTCCATAGATGGACGTGCTTCACTGGGCAACACTCAATGTGGTAAAGCCATCTCACAAATACCAAGCTTACAACGATCTCGTTATAGTCGGCTTAGCCTCTAAACACAAATTCAATGCTGGGAAGGCATTTATGTAAGGGAAATATAGGACCGCTATAATAAAATATGAAGGCGCTAGGACATTTATATTCTTTGTCAGTTCTTCCATACGTTGAAGGTGTGGCGCAGTTTTACGAACCTGGGGATTTCAGTGGTCGCCGCAACGTGGCGCTACACTAGCATGCGATTTTTGTCTACATCGCTATGTTACCGGAGAAGATCTGCTGGAAGCTAGCCATCGACAGCTTCGCTCTAAAAGGAGAATAGCCACGGGACCTACAACCTCATTTCCCGCAACAGAACCTATGATGTCATACCATCCAGCTCTGCGATTGGCGGAGGCCCGAAACCGCAAACCCAAATTAGGCAGTACTTACAAGCTTGCCGAACAAGCTGTTTGCTTCCAAATTTAGGGCACATTCTTTTTGTATCAGTAAGAATGGTGGGACAACAGTGGAATTTGCGAATGAACACGTAAAAATAGAAGTACGGGTGTGTACTGCTGTTTTTACTGCGCGCACTATGCTCTGTTTAGAGTCACGGAACTGCGGGGCTTTCGGGTTGTCTCAGATGACACTGTACGATTGAAGCAAGCGGTGGTATCTTACGTGGCCATATTTGTCGAGCGAGCCACATGTTTCACGAAAAGATTATTCTCTCCATGCACAAAAACAAGCAAGTTTTAAATATGGTCACAAACAAATAAAAATCAGAAAGCGGCTTGCCGTGGTGTGTTGGCGCCATCTATGTTGACTCACAGGAAGCAAGTCTCCGCTCCGCACCAAGTTCCCCAGAAAGACCATTTGTCATGATTCCATTGGAAACGAAGATCAAAAATACATTTTGCAAATTAAATTACGGTCTTTCACTACACCTACTACCTTTTCCCCTCTCCTGCTTTGTCCAGAGGGTAGCATGCCGGCGAACTGAATTCGGCAAACCTCTCTGCATTTTCCTCGTTAATAAAGAGTTTTTCTCTGTCTCTCACACACGTAGTGGTGCGAGAATCAAACGTTTAGATGAAATTGAATAATTTCGCAGTAAATAAAGCGTCGTTTTGCTGCCGGACAAGCGCATGGTGTGCTATAGCACACGAAATCTTCCGAATGAAACAAGCTTGTATTAGATGCAAGGCATCTCGTACACTCGGCCTGTCCCGCGTTGACCGGCGTAGTCCGCACTCCTCATTACGCATGCGCAAACTCTCCTCCGTTCTTCTCTCCGACAGCTGTGCGTTATGCGCTCTCTCCGGCTCATTATCATAACAACAGCTGGTGCGCTTCGCCTACGTTCGCATGTGCTCCGGCGCGCTTGTGCGCCCATGTGCGGGCATGCGGAACTTTCCTCCGCTGTCTCCCCTCCTTCAAGCGCGCATATAAAGCGGTGAGCGCTCGGCGCCCGTTCAGTTAGGCGCGCGCTTTCGCTTGACACAGTTGCTCGACTCCGCTTGACTTTGGTCGTGCTTCGCTTGACGACGACGACTCCGTTGAATTTTCCGATGAAGACGGTATTTACGTCCTTGGAACTCTACGTGTGATTGATCATCATTTGAGGTTCACTACACTTCAATCACATTTGGGTAACCAACATAACGGAAACGCGAATTGAACCCCGTGAGATGCCCTGCATCACCCCAGGGTTCCCCTCGTAGGAAGGTGGCATAATTTTTTTATCTTCATGGCCCCTTTAAGTGTACCTGAAAAGCGTTATTTCGCATCAGTTATTGTTGGACTCCCATGGAAAACATTTTGCAGGGGATTTTACCGTAAATCTGGTCAAGTTAACATTTACAAAAAAAACTATATTACGAATTTCTTTTTATACCGGCCTGACAGAGAAACGAGGACGCGAAAACGCAGCATTAAAAAAAGTAAAACATCAAAAGAGTACTCTTGTTTTTCTCCCTATTCGTTTGAACCCATTTAAACTGTTTTGAACTAGCCCCAAACAGAACGGAATGGTGCTCGAGAACGGGAGCCAGAACCGAACCCGAAAGGCTTGTACGCGATCCCGAACTGAACCCACAAAAATTCCGGTCCGACAACATGTTCCCAGTGGAATACAGTAAAGCCCTCCTATATCGAACACGGATACATCGAAATATTGCCCATATCGCAGCCTTGTATAAGTTTCGTAAAAATTACATGCATTTAAAATATTTTATATTGAACGCGATTTAGCTGACAATGGATATATCGAACTCTCCCGCGCGGAATTATTCGCTCTCCATATGCATGCGGCAGGCTTTCCTGCAATACTTCGGCGCGCAGCGGTGGCGCGGGTGGCCCTTGCGACTCCCGCGCGAGCTCGGACGCGTTCAAACCGGCCGTGGCAGAGTGGACCAGCTCCAAGCATGCATGCCGTTGGAGCCGGAAGCGCCACATTGGGCGGTGCGGATTGCGGTGTCACCGAACTTCATGTCCGCGCAACTCGCTGCCCACACTTGCTCTGTTCGGTGGGTTCGCCATTATTCGCTTGTATCCATGCTTGTCTCCGCTCTGTCGAAGACGCCGAGGGCTCCGTACCGCTTCAGAGCATGAGCGAAGCCGTCGCTGCCTTGGCCCTGCTATGGCGATACTGCAGTGCCATTGAGGGCAGCGGTATTGTGCTTGTCGACTGTTTAGATACCCTGAAGCCAGCAGTCACCAGCAACGCGTTGCGCTCCAAGAAGCTGGCTACACTCGCGCAGTTCTTCCGCCCCAATAAATTATTGTTTTCTTTCCGAGTGTGAGTCGCATCAAAAGTGAACTGCAGGGTGGTAAGAGCTCAGCGTTAGCCCGCGACTCAGTCTGCAACATTGCTCTCATATAAGTTTTTTGCTTCACTTTCTATATCAAATTTTCGCTATGTCGAACTATTTTAAATCCTCGCGCTGTTCGATATAAGCGAGTTTTTCTGTATATATTACAGCTGAGAGTCTTGCTTTCTGGCGAATGTCCACGTGAACCGGCACTTTTGGCGTACAGGCGGAGGCAATCAGAAACCGTGGTCATCAATTTTATTTCACACACTTTCACCACTTGACATGTCTACTTGGCGTTACCTAAAACCAAAGGCCTACCATCATAAAGCCAACGACGTGGTCGAGATTTTTTATTGTCGGCTAAATGCTTCACTGGCGGCTTAAAAATCGCCTGAGCAGTGTACAGATTACCTTCATCTCGTGCTCCGGGGCTTACGCACCGTCATCAAAGAAGACCTTTGTTGTGCGGTATCTCGCATTTAGTAGGGCACGTCACGCCCTTTCGCTGCTGTCTTATCGGTGTCTCAGAAGCCTCAAGATAACGTTTCCTAACTACGTTCGTGCTATATGAACGACTTATCCCGGTTTTCCAGACGCATCCGTCTCTAGCAATGACGGCTGTGTTGCTCTAAACCTACTTGTATTCATCCAAGCCTTTTTGACAGCCAATACGGATTAGTCTCGTCTGCAGTGGTCACTGCCTACTTTAACCACCGTCCTATTACAGAAGAAAAAAAAGAAATAGTGCTCTAGAAAAGAAGAAATCTCAGTAGTAAAGTGGCCATGTGTGTTTATTAACATCTTGTTTTTAACAGCGTAGGTGAAGCAAAAATATTGTACTGTTGCAGTACATTATTCTTGAATAAAGTAAACATCAGATGTGGCACTTGCAACGCACCTAGAAAGAGTGCTTGCAATCAATTTTCTAAAAAAAAACAACATCAGCGGCAAGTTACGCCGTAATATTTGTGAAGCAAAATTTGCAAAGCAAAGCAAATGTGCAATTGAAACTACAGCAAAATACAAAACCTTTCAAAATTTCAAATACATAATGGAACGTTTTTGGTGCACGGGTAAAAATTATTCTATGTTTTTTTTTTCATCTGTCACTTAGTGGCGAAAAGCCCCCTTTGCTTGTGGTAATTACCGATCCATCGAAACAACACAAAATGGGCTGTCGCCTTCACAAGCTCTAAACGCTAACTCAACCACGCCTGTTCTATAAGACAAACGAATTTATTATTTCCCTATGCGCGTATAGACATGTAATAGGGCAGAGGGTTTGATTTACTTTTCGCAAAAGGATAATTTTACATCAACAGCAAGTGCACGCTGAACATATTCTATGTGTTGAACGTTTATGATCGGCATGCAGCGTTACGTAACTTTTTCCCACTGTCAATTTAGTACACTATACAGAATTGCCATCTGATAAACAGTTTTAGTGTAATTCTACGGTCGTCTTCACATAATCCTGAGTCGTTTAATTTGCATTGTCGGTTAACTTGAAGCGAAGTGCATGTCCTGTCGTAATGGGTAATAAAACACATTCGCTGAAACAGTGCAGCACAAGCACATATTAATTAAGGAAGATTGAAAAAAGGCGAAGTCTCGCAGTTTTTTACTCAAATAAGTACACAAAAAAACAGTGCAACCTTGGTAAAAATCGTAAACAATATTCCTGAATTAACATTTTCAGCGTAACCGGTTGCACCCCTGCCTTGGACAGAGCAACTCTCCAGGTAGTTAAGAAGCAGACCTGTGGAGCAAAAAAACCCGCCCGCATCTTCCCACGGGGGGAACTCGAGTAAATGCGTCGCAGAGTGGGGGGGGGCGGGAGTATCGCGTGAATGTTGCGTAAATGGGTATGGTTTGGGAATGCTTAATTGTTATTTCGTCACAGCAAGCCGGCCTAGTTGGAAACGATTCATGATTGTACTTGCGCAAAACAAACGGGGACGAGGAAGGACGACAAGGACGAGCGCACTCTAACAACTGGTTTAATTTCTTGGAAGAAAGACATGTATACCCCACAGACCTGCGTACAACATCTCAGTAAAAGCTTTACTCCGCACACACATCACATGAGTAGATCAGCGTCTACAAAAAAGGCGATAGCAGCGTCAATCCTTATCTAACAAGGCCATAGAAGGGTGGCTGATGCACTTGTCTTTGTGCTGTGAGATTAAAAACGCTTCCACAATCTCTCTTAATTTTTGTTTAGGATGAGAAAACAACACCGAAGTTTCCTCTAAGATAGGTGCGCAACCATTTCTTTTACGTTTTTTACAATGCGTGGCCAAGTGTGTGTAAGGCCTTCCTTTTAAACTTGAAGCATGTTCTCTTAATCTTATTTTCAGGCACCTTCCAGTTTGTCCAACATACACGTGCCGACATAGCAAGGGTATCCTATAAACCACGTTTTTTACACATTCAACAAATCGAGGCTTGTGTTTGACATTGCATACATGGTTGTGCTTGTCTTTTCCTTCATATTTCTGTGTTACCCTTGAACACACACTTCCTATTTTGTTTTTTGCCGAGAAAACCACTTTCACATCATACATAGTTCTCTGCCACCTTTTTTGACGGTGCGAAAGGCCATGTACATACGGAATAACGGTCACTTTGGATCGTTGTGCGCATTCTTCAGGTCTAACTTCCTGTACGTGTTTCAGCTTTCTTAGTAGCCTCTCACACGAAGCCTGCAACACATGTAAAGGATAGCCGGCTTCCCGCAAACGTGACACCTGTAGTCCAAAGGCCTCATTTACCCAGTGAAAGCACGATTTAAACAAAGAGGACCTGAAGCACGCTACCACTAAGCCATTCCTAACAAGCCTACAATGATCAGATGAAAAGCTTAGAAGAGGCTTTCCGGTCCTTGGCGAATATACCCAGCACACATGACCAGGTTCAAACTTCAACAGTACATCAAGAAATTTCAACTTATTGTCCACAGGAACTTCCGTAGTGAATTTTAGCCCATTTCCTCTTAAAACGAAGGCGTCAAGTACCCTTTCCTTGAAGGCAATGATGTCACTTTCGGAACCTAAAACTAAGTAACCGTCTACAAATCTAAACACCCTAGACACAACACCATCTAAATCTCTGCACAACCCTCTATCTACACGACTCAGAAAAATGGTGCTAAGAACGGGAGCAACCTTCGAACCGATACAAACTCCTGTTGTTTGCAGGAACGTCTTATCACCAAACCCGACGTGAGTGTTGTTAATGTAGAAATGCAGCAACTCCAAAAAAGATTCTACCGTCATTCCACAAGTGTTTCGGAACGCCACCTCGTCATTGTCCTCCGTGATACATTCACTAACGCACTGCATGCGAGGTTCGTGTGGCAGAGAATAGTAGATATCTTGGACGCCGATGCTAATACCGCAGTTACAATTGACGCTATCAGACGACAAATACTCAACAAGGGCATCCGAATTAGCCAATTCATAAGGATCATCTACAGTCAGGGTGTTCAACATTTTTTGTAAAAACCCTGCGACAACCACCTGCCAAGAACCCCGCTCGGAAACGATGGGCGTGAACGGAATTCCCTCTTTATGTGTTTTTGCGCTGAAAAATACCTCCAGCTTCATCCCTTTTGCATTCCTAACAGCTGACGCTAGCTTCTCTTGGTTGCATTGCTTCAACAAACGCAACGCCCTATTTTTTTTACCCTATGGACGTTCTCCTTCGATTCTGTGAAGCACTTTGTTATTCCCACCGAAGCCTTTTCCAAGTACAGAGCATCAGGTAAAACAACAAGCATCCCTTCTTTGTCCGACTGAACAACACGCAAGTTGTTGTTGACCAAACAACTTGCGACCTTACTAACCCTTGGTTTAGTACTTGTACGTACCGGAGCCTATGCCACAACATCTACACACTCGACCAAACACCGATATTTTTCTTTTTCGGGTACGTACCGGGCGACGTCTCTTGTGAGTGCGAGCCTGATGACGATGTCAAGACATGGCTCAACGCAGTGCGCCACGTCTTCTCTGCGTCAGTGCGCCACGGCTCATCTCTTGCGAGTGCGGGCCACTGTGGAAGAACGTCAACAGGAGGTCCTCAAGTTGGAACCCAAATTCGTCGTTGAGCCACGTCTTGACATCGTCGACAGGCTCGCACTCACAAGAAACGTCGCCTGGTACGTACCCGAAAAAGAAAAAGATCTGTGTTTGGTCGAGTGTGTAGATGTTGTGGCATAGGCTCCGGTACGTACAAGGACTAAACCAAGTGTTAGTAAGGTCGCAAGTTATTTGGTCGACAACAACCTGCGTGTTGTTCAGTCTAACAAAGAAGGGATGCTTGTTGTTTTACCTGATGCTGTGTACTTGGAAAATGCTTCGGTGGCAATAACAAAGTGCTCCACAGAATCGAAGGAGAACGTCCATAAGGTTAAGAATAGGGCGTTGCGTTTGTTGAACCAATGCAACCAAGAGAAGCTAGCGTCAGCTGTTAGGAATGCAAAAGGGATGAAGCTGGAGGTATTTTTCAGCGCAAAAACACATAAAGAGGGAATTCCGTTCACGCCCATCGTTTCCGAGCGGGGGTCTTGGCAAGTGGTTGTCGCAGGGTTTTTACAAAAAATGTTGAACACCCTGACTGTAGATGATCCTTATGAATTGGCTAATTCGGATGCCCTTGTTGAGTATTTGTCTTCTGATAGCGTCAATTGTAACTGCGGTATTAGCATCGACGTCCAAGATCTCTACTATTCTCTGCCACACGAACCTCTCATGCAGTGCGTTAGTGAATGTATCACGGAGGACAATGACGAGGTGGCGTTCCGAAACACTTGTGGAATGACGGTAGAATTTTTTTGGAGTTGCTGCATTTCTACATTAACAACACTCACGACGGGTTTGGTGATAAGAGGTTCCTGCAAACAACAGGAGTTTGAATCGATTCGAAGGTTGCTCCCGTTCTTAGCACCATTTTTCTTAGTCGTGTAGATCGAGAGTTGTGCAGTGATTTAGATGGTGTTGTGTCTAGGGTGTTTAGATTTGTAGACGATTACTTAGTTTTGGTTTCCGAATGTGACATCGTTGCATTCAAGGAAAGGGTACTTGACGCCTTCGTTTTAAGAGGAAATGGGCTAAAATTCACTACGGAGGTTCTTGTGGACAATAAGTTGAAGTTTCTTGATGTACTGTTGAAGTTTGAACCTGGTCATGTGTGCTGGGTATATTCGCCAAGGACCGGAAAGCCTCTTCTAAGGTTTTCATCTGATCATTCTAGGCTTGTTAGGAATGGCTTAGTGGTAGCGCGCTTCAGGTCCGCTTTGTTTAAATCGTGCTTTCACTCGGTAAATGAGGCCTTTGGACTACAGGTGTCACGTTTGCGGGAAGCCGGCTATCCTTTACATGCGTTGCAGGCTTCGTGTGAGAGGCTACTAAGAAAGCGGAAACACGTACAGGAAGTTAGACCTGAAGAATGCGCACAACGATCCAAAGTGACCGTTATTCCGTATGTACATGGCCTTTCGCACCGTCTCAAAAAGGTGGCAGAGAACTATGATGTGAAAGTGGTTTTCTAGGCAAAAAACAAAATAGCAATTGTGTGTTCAAGGGTAACACAGAAATATGAAGGAAAAGACAAATACAACCATGTATGCAATGTCAAACGCAAGCTTCGATTTGTTGAATGTGTAAAAAACGTGGTTTATAGGATACCCTTGCTATGTGGGCAGGTGTATGCTGGACAAACTGGAAGGTGCCTGAATATAAGAATAGGAGAACATGCTTCAAGTTTAAAAGGAAGGCCTTACACACACTTGACCACGCATTGTAAAAAATGTAAAAGAAATGATTGCGCACCTATCTTAGAGGAATCTTCTGTGTTGTTTTCGCATCCTAAACAAAAATCAAGAGAGATTGTGGAAGCGTTTTTAATCTCACAGCACTAAGACAAGTGCATCAGCCACCCTTCTGTGGCCTTGTTAGATAAGGAATTGACCCTGCTATCACCTTTTTTGTAGACGCTGATCTACTCATGTGATGTGTGTGCGCTGTAAAGGTTTTACTGAGATGTACGCAGGTCTGTGGGGGTATATATGTCTTCCAAGAAATTAAACCAGTTGTTAGAGTGCGCTCGTCCTTGTCGTCCTTCCTCGTCCTCGTTTGTTTTGCGCAAGTCCAATCATGTTATTTCTTCTTTATAATTCTTATTTATTGAATGAAGGAGAAGCCAAGGCAAGGAGTGTAAAGTTAAAGTCTGTCTTTATTGCTTGCTGCCGTCAAGCAAAGCCTCAAGTCAAGCGAAAGCCAAGCAAAGACGCCCTTGAGTGAATTCCGAACGCGCGCTCCGCGGCTTATATACACACCCCCCGCGTTCGAGGGAGAGGAGTACGGGGGAGAGACACGCATGCGCACACTTTCGTTCACAAGCGCGCGAATTTTCCACGCACCCACCACGTCGCCATCACGTGTACACGCCCTGCCGCCGTTACTGTTGAGAGCGACGCAGCGCACGGGTAGCTACGACGCATGCGCGCACACACGCGCTCCCGCCGCACCGCCGTAGCTGTTGTTGAGAGCGACGGAGCGCACGGGGTACACGCGCTCCTCCCGCACCGCCGCACCTGTTGTTGAGAGCGAGGAGGGTGCGGGGGAGAGACGCGCACCTGCACCTCGACGCGACGCGCATGCGCAGTGAGCATTTGGACGGCGCCTACAACATCGACCAGTGACATCGCGAGCCTAAGAAATGCTCCGCATTTAAAAAGTCGAGTAGATATTGCAGTGAAGGGTAGTACAGTGTGGTGGCCAATCCGCCTTATCGTTAGTGGACCGCTTGTCGAAGAGGATAGCCCAGAAAGAAGAAGCAGGGAAGAAGAAAAGAAAGCAGCTCGGAAGCGGTCCGGAAAGGCGACAGCAAGACGGCGCCCTCGCGGTGTAGGCCCGAGGTCCGTCGCCGGCGCTTTCTTCCAGTTTCCGTCCGTCGTGGTGTAGGCCCGACGACAGCTCTGGACGCCGCCGGGAGAAGCGGAGGTCCGTCCCAAGAGTGAGCGGTGTGCCGGTGACGCGGAGCGCGGGCAGCGAGGCCTCGTTTCGGGCCCAGGAATTTTCCTCCCGCCGCTAGTCATCCGCACCGCAACAATCTCCGCCTTGGAACACAACGACGATTTGAAACTTCTCAGCGCACCCGCCTTGTACTGCTGACAGACTGCCACCTCGCGTCGACTCACCGAAGTCACCGGCCCGTCACCGTTCCATCCACCGTGCCAGCCCCAGCTGACTGTAGTGGACCAATTCCCCGCCAGTCTTGTAAATATTGTCTTCCCCCTTTCGTACCTACCTGTTTGGATTGCCTGTTGAATATAACGCGTGCGTTTGTGTAGACAGTAGTCCGGCTCATTGCTCTGCACGCGGTCCGGCCCAACATTTATGACATGTATTTCCCTCGTGCACTTCCACTAATCCACTTGCTAAATTAGCCAGGATGTTACCACGATGAATTTCCTCAAAAAAGGGCGCTATATAAGGATATTTGGGGGTCACACTAATGCACGCATCACTTCACTTTACGCCGTTCATTATGTTCTGGAAAAGTGAGATTACTTTTTTTGCACGCCATAATTTATAAATGTACGGACACGCCTGCGTCCCGAAAAATTCCTGTACGGAAAAGGCGGTACCGAAACGGGCTCTACGGAAGGAGCGGAGCCAACCTTGGTGCCTCTTCGCCTTCGCCCTCAAATGAATGCACGGGAAGATTACCTCAATTCGATTGAATTTTTCAGCGTCTGATACGCTCGGGCGCTGTCTGTTGGGACCTTTCTTCGGTTTTTCCTCCCACGGCTCGACGAGTCATTGTTCATTTCGCAACTTTTAATCTCGCCTACCTTTGCTAACGGTCTTTCAGTGCGTTTTTTAAATGTTCTCTTGCAGAAAGTAATCTCACGTCTATTAATAAAGTATGGTGCCACTGTCGGTTCAGTACCATGTTGACTCGTCACTTTGTTTACTATTTTTTTTGTGTTGACGAATCTTGACCTAAACGACGCATGCCACCAGCTTCAGTATTTTCAAAACGTTTTGCTACTATATATGTGTTGATGTGGCGCGTTTTTTTTTTAATTTAACCGGTAAGCTGAAACGACTGACGGGCAGGCATATAGAGAGCCTAAAATATTCGCTTTGAGGCCGCCCATGGCCGACTATATTCATTAGAACATTCATAGAGTCAGTCATGTACTATCGCGATAAATTGAATACAAACAACGAAGACCCCATTCCCGACTGCACAAATTCACAGTGAACTGTGAATTTCCCGGAAGTCTTTTTTGATTGGCTGTTATTTCTGCTCACGCGCTTCCGGTGGACAAAGAGGTTGTGCGTGCTGTCGCTGTTTCATGATGTTTACAGGCACCAGTTTGAAAGTTTGCCTTATTTCTCTTTACTGAAAACGCATAATTCTTGGCCGGCAATGAACAGATAGAATAAATGCAGTGAACATGACAGCGTACGCCTGTTTTTCCTATTCGGCAGCAATACAGCTTGTATGTCACGCACTCTGTGATTGGTTGGGAAGGCGTGACGTAATTTAAACCGCTGGCCCAAACGAACACATCATAATTGGCAACTTCAGCCTTCGTAAAAGTGACGTTATGTTACGTAACAGCTTGAAAATGGCGGCGGCTGTCTCCGTGAAATAGGGCAATAAATTTCACCGACCTTCGGCGCCACGAGAACCCCGTGAATTTGTAGCAGGGGCAGTTTCGCATGACGGGCGGGTTACAGCATGTTTTCTACCAAACGAAATAATAGTTTTGACTGTTTCCAAGTCAGAAATCACGGAGCATACAAATAATCTGTCGTAATTTCTTTTTATTGCTCGAAATAAAATAAAAATTATTCGTTTGGCGTCACAGCAACATAACAGGGCACGACAAGCCTCTTCATGACAAAGATCCAAATGCATGGCATTTGTCTTCACTCCTAGTATGCTGCGAGGTCCCATGATCGAAATCAAGAGAAAAAATAACCAGGAAAAATTACTGTTTCCATGATTACTGCGCCGCTTGAAGCCGAGCTTGACGAACGAGTGAATCGGGGACATCGGTACGGACCGCCGTTATCAGGTGTAGCGCTTCGATCACTGCATTTGTGCGTCATGCAAGTGATGGTCGCGACCGTCTTTTTCTGTGATCACGCCATTACTTTGTATCATGGCAGCAGACGATAGTGTGACGGGGGTGGCGCAACAAAGCTTTCATTGAAGCAGAGAGCCCCACTATGTTACTCAAAACGATTTAAAGAAATAAATTGATACGGTAACAAAAGATTGTGTGATGTTTTTCAGCTCAATACCAGCATTTCGCTCGGTTTTGAATCAACGTTACTAGGTGGCCTAGTTTTGTTGACGCCAATTTTGACCTGCAGAAACGTGCCTTCCTTGCCAGCCTCAGCTAACAACCTAATTTATATAATACATGCCAAGGGTTTTCATATCTTTTATGCGGAATATTTGATACATTGGTTGTGACATTTATGAGTGATCGTCAAATCACACTGCATGTGGTTATAGTTATATGTTCATCACGTCACTGATTTCTTACGTTGTGCTTACGCAAAAGACTTGGCGAATTTACTATGAATTTCTGAAGTCGAGAATAGGGCCCCGGAGCGCATGGGTTTCAGTACATTCCACGCATCCTGGTGACGGGCCGCGTAGGCGCAGTGCGAAGAAGTGAGGAAAGTTTGTGCACAATGTTGATACGGAAAGACCGCCGTCCGGCGTGTGAGCGTTTTGGTTTGTCTTCCCATCGCGTTCGGCGCCCGCTCACGCAAGCGTTATCTAACTTTGTTGCTGCTAGTTAACACGGAGCACAAAGTTATGTTCCGTTACTTTCTTTTTATTTCGTGCTGAGCGCTCTACAGACGATAAAAGTACGATGTTCTTTCCGTAACAAGATTGGTAACGAAATCTCGTAACTTGTTCGCGGTGCGCACATGCGGCCCGTCGCCAGAATGCGTGGCATGTACTGAAAGCCACGCTTTCACGGTTTATCACTACAGTACTTATATTTTGCCTGAAATGTGCCCGACGTTTTATCCACGGCTTATGATATCGAAATGTGCTACTCAAAGGCAGCAGTCTAATTTGAACCGGTCTTGCCTTCATAAACCTTCCGTTAGAGTATTCTCCAAACTCTTTGTTGGTCAGAGTGTCGAATCGAGTGAAAGACGGGGTGAGACTGAAGTAGTCGTAGTATAAACGTTTATTTGCCATAGATGGTAAAGGAGCGGAGGATGATCTCCTGCGTTGGTCTTGAGGTGATCGCCCCCTTTGGTTGGCGTCCCTAGTCCGGGATGCCATGGCCTGCCGCAGCACGAAGAGCCCGGTTCACCAGACCACGCTGGTTCTCCAGGACCGCGCTGGTCAGCACGGCCTCCCACTGCTCCGGTGATGGCGCCAGGACCTCCGGTAGTTTTTTGATTGATTGATTGTGGGGTTTAACGCGCCGACGCAACGCAGGCGATGAGGCGCGCCGTAGTGGAGGGCTCCGGATTAATTTTGACCACCTGGGGATCTTTATCGTGCGCCGAAATCTCGCACACACGGGCGTTTTTGCTTTTCGCCTCCATCAGAAAAGCGGCCGCCGCGGCCGGGAAACGAACCCGCGACCTCGTGCTCAGCAGCGCAACGCCTTAGCCACTACCTCCGGTAGTTCCTTGACGCCCTTACACTCCCACACCATGTGGGAGTTGGGCGTTCCGCTGCAGAACTGGCATTCGAAGCTGTATAATGTGGGGTACATCATATGCAATTGTGTGGCATGTGGGAAGGAATTTGTCTGAAGTCTTCGTAGTTGTGTCGATTCTTCTCTGGTGAGTTTTGGATGTGGAGGTGGGTATTTCCTTCTTGTAAGCCTGAGGTGTTCCAAGATGTCTTTGCTTCGTTTGGCGATGGGATGGCTGTGTGGCATCCCGGGCAAGACGTGTGTTCCCGTCAAGGCAACTGCCCGTCAGTGAGAGGTCTCGGGCTACGGCGTCGGCCGCTGCGTTACCTTCTAGGGACTCGTGCCCCGGTGTCCACACGATGTATATGTCTATTGGGTTTCGGCGTGATTGAAAAGTCTTGGATAATATTCTAAGCGCCGTTTTAGAAATTCGTCCTTTTTGGTAATTCCTGCAGGCTGCTTGCGAGTCCGTGAGCACTGTGATTCGCTCTTCGGTTACCGGCGCTGTGGTGACGGCAAGCGCAACCGCTGCCTTCTCCGCCGAGTCCGTGTCTCCCGTCTTGATTGTTGCCGATGATAGGTGGGAACTTTTAAAGTCTACAACGCTTATTGTATGGGCTCGTTTATTTATTTGGCTTGGATACACTGCCGCATCAACGTATCTTGAGTTTTGATCATTTCTGTAGGCTCTGTGGAGTGCTTTCGCTCTGGCTTCGCGACGCTTCTTGTGGTAGACGGGGTGCATGTTTCGTGGGATGCTTGCTACTTCGATGTGCGTCCTTAAATCGAGGGGGATGCGTTGCTTTTGGTTTTCTCTTTCTATTGGGCCCTGATAGTTTAGGCGGCACAAGGTAGCTCTGCCCGTTTTTGTAAGCTTGAGCCGTTCCAGTTGGCTTGCCCGGTGCGCTTCTGTCAGTTCGTCCCACGTATTATGCACCCCTAGTTGCAGGAGTTTTAAATGCATAGCATTTTAGTAACTCACAATGTCACGCGGCGTTGGCGTGCCTTGTCGTAGTCCGCATGCGCGCCTTGTCGTAGTCCGCAGCCAGGCCACTCACTATAAATGAGATAAGTTTCCGGCGCCCGGTTTCGAACCCATGACGCCGCGGGCGGAACGCAAGGTGCCCGGCGCACTACCGACCGAGCCACGAAACCGACACAGATTTCGATGCACCGAACGCGCCTTATATCCTTCACTCATTTCTCGTTTGTTTCGAAAGCGCCACAAGTTGTCCCGCGCCTCCAAAAGATGGCGACACGGGTCCCGCGATCGAGAGATACGACTTGCCGGCGCACCCCCTCGGAAATGCTGTGCATTTGATCGTGCCCCTGGTGAGGGGGATGTCTTTTTTCTACTAAATAAAATCGCGTAAACGCGCCTAGAGTGGTCGAAACATGGCCTGGGGACTCCGGACTACAATTTGCGCTAGTAATCCCGCAATGTTTACATATCACTTCAGTGTCCCTTTAAAGTCGCCCATTATAACGAGTTGGTTCTTGTTTGCTATCTTCATGGTCTCCCTGAAAGTTTCGGTGAAGGTTGCCTTCTTGTTGCGAGGAGGCCTGTATACGTTTAGGATGAATGTGCTTCTTTTATCGCACCCCTGCGGAGGCCCGCTCCGGGGCGGATTTTTTCGGTTGAGGTTTTGGCCGGTAATCCAAGCGCCATCTTGTATGTTTGTCGAATTAAAACGTTTAATTTTTCTTTTTCTGCTGTTTTCACTCCTAGGTAAGGGGTTCCGTAGGTTATTCGACTTATGATTAGTGCCTGGATCATTCTTATCGTGTCTTCTTCTTTTAGCCCGTGCTTTTTGCTGGTCACTCTTTTGATCAGGTGGGTGACCTGGGAGAGGGTAGACTGTAATTTTTGGAGAGTGGCTGATCCTGCGCCGTCCTTTTGGAAGACAAGTCCCAGGAGTCTCAGCGTGTCCACCTTTGGGATGACGACCCCATGAAGCGTCACTTCGTGGTCGAGGGACTCCGGTGGTGGTCGCCCTCTTGACCGTTTCTTTAGTATTAGAAGTGCTGATTTCTCCGGAGCTAGGGAAAGGCCACAATTCCTGAGGTATTGTTCCGTGTGGTTTACTGCTTCCTGTAGTGCATCCTGTTGTGTGCCGGTTGACCCTGTCGTCGTCCAGAAAGTAATATCATCCGCATAGATAGCGTGTCGAAGCCCCGGGATAGTTTTTAGTGATTCTGGTAATTTGATCATTGCGAGGTTGAATAATAGAGGCGAGATCACTGAGCCTTGGGGTGTTCCTTTTGCTGGTACGTCGAATTTTTCGCTTTGCAGGGTTCCTAGGCTTACAGTTGCCGTCCGTGAGGATAGAAAGTCCCTTACATAGTTATAGGCTTTCTCTCCACATTGAGTTTCCTGGAGATTTTCGAGTATGGCTGCATGCGACACATTGTCGAACGCTCCCTTGACGTCTAGGGTAAGAATGGCGCTTTTTTGCGTGGTACTCAGGTTGTCAATCACTTCTTCTTTAATTTGTAAAAGGATATCCTGGGTTGATAAGTGGGGGCGAAAGCCATACATGGTGTCCGGAAATCCCCCTCTGTCTTCTGGTGATTCTTCGATATGGCAGGTGAGTCTATTGAGAACCATGTGCTCCATTAGTTTACCCAAGCACGACGCCAGTGATATTGGTCTGAGGTTAGATATTTCGACAGGTTTGTTTGGTTTCGGAATCATTGTGACGTCGGCATGTTTCCAACTGGCCGGCAGCCTGCCTTGCTCCCATACATCGTTGATTTGAGACTGAAGGAAATGTTCTTTATTTAAATACCTAAGGGAAGATTGTTGTTTTGAAAAATAGTTGTTTCAGTGCTGCTGGTCACAGACTCCTTATTTGTCCTTAGGGTGTGGCGGCATACTCAACGCCACCGAGAGGTTCAGACGTGAACAGATGATTGTGCTGTGGTGTGAACGATTCTTGCTTGAATGGCAAACTCCTTTGTTTCTGATTGGTCCTATGCGTTACAGTTAGCGTAGATTCAGTCACGTCTACAGCGGGCGTCTGATTCACACCACAGTGCTTTAAAAGCAATTGGTGTTAAATAGTTGAGTTAGAACCATTTAGAAACATACATTTCGCCAAGAGAAAAGGTTCAGATTTTCTGGTGCGTTGTTTGCCCGTGATGACTGCTATTTAAAGTCGTGAGTGGTAACTTTGCAGTGACTTTGCCAGGGTAAAGGGCTGTCTTAGCGCAATTATGAGTTTGCATGCACTTTCAATATGAGCATGAGTTGCAAATTACTGGTGGTCACAAGAAATACGCGACGGAAACATTGCACACAGGACTTGACTGCACACTGTACTACAGAACACCAAGTTACCATTCCGACACACCAAAGTTTACGGATGAAATGAGGAGCACCTTTTATCTGCGAAGGTGGAGCATTTTAATGCGGAAAATAAGTGTATACCCATCGAAGGTAAGATACCTCAAATAACGCCCTTTGGGGGCGTAGATATGCAGCAAACGATGGCATGCTTCTGAAATGTTGTGGGCATATTGCGACGTAGTTTTAATGTAGGTGGACTAGTGCGAAAGCCATGCGCGTGGCGAGCAATTGTTCGCTTTGTGTTCTTGCCAATTGTTAGTAAAATGACCCATTTGACCGTGGTAAGTGGGCTTTATCCTACTCGTAGGAGTTTTTTATGAAACAAATATTTGGGAGTGCAATTGTGGTTTCAAAACTAAAACAAGAACATTTTCCGACAGGCACCGACACCGTTCGATATTTACGTATTCTCCGTAACTAAAGTTATAAAATCGTGTTTGAAATACCTGTATTTATCGTCTGAGTGAGAGTAGGCTGGGACCAAAGGCCCAAACAACCTGACGAAGGTCCTGGGCCTAATCGGACACCAACGTATGTCTCAGTGCAGTTGCTGTGTATACAATTTATTACAGCTAACCGTTTTCACAAATAGGAGAATAAAAACAATGACAAAGCAAAACACGAAGACAGTATGAAAAATGACCAAAGCAAAAAAGATGACACCACGAAAGTTCAGAGAATCTTGAGTCTTCGAAAAATAAACACAAACGCATATTTGCCGGCGTATACATATGCACACACTTATACACAGTTCGATAGAGAAAAGAAAAGCGCGCTCAAATACGAACTACAAGGTAATGAATGTAAATATGAAAAAAAAAATTTTTAGGGGTCTCGAGTACTCTTTTTGCAACCAGAACCTCTGGCAGCATACATCCTACTTAGGAATGCGAGGAATCAAAAGCACAAAAAGAACATGCTCATCAAGCTCTACGCGGTGTTTTAAAAAGGAAAGAAACAAAACACATAAAAAAGTGTAAGTATTCATTGTGATTGTTGGGTGTTTTTGGCGCAAGGCCAGCTAGGGCAAAGAGCGCCAAATAAAAGTGGTCACCACAAAAAAGTAGTCTAAGCATTCAAAAAACCGCACGTTATGACTGAGCAATATAGTTTACTTTTTTTGAACGATTTTTCAGAAACTTTGAAACTTGCAACTTTCCGAATTTTATTTAATATTTCTCTCGACTGAAATACAAAAGATTGTTTTCCGTTATTAGTCCACGTTCCTGGTGTGTGTGTGTGGTGCCATGGCTAAGATAAAAGTGGTAAAAAGTGATAATTCCATTAGTTGGTATTTTACCTTTATGTACGCTGGGTAGTAACTTGAAATATTCTCATATATTATATAACAAAATATATATAAAATAATAATAAAATATTATATAATAATAGCCAATCGCTCAAACAACGAAGCCGTTCGCCGATCCACTCTGCGACAATGATAATTGCAATATATGCGAAATGTCCGTTTTTGCAGAAGAGTTTGGACTAGTTTGTTTTTGTTGTGCCCCAAGCCAGGGCGCCGTAGCAGAGTTTAGAGTAGAAAAGTATATTTTATACCCGTTGCTCTATCTAAAGGGGTATGAAGTGTGAAATTCTAAGTATTACATCGATACATTTAGACAATTTGTTGTATGAGTGAGTGATGTGTTTAGTACACGTGTTATTTTCTTCAAACCAGACGCCAAAAATTTTTTGTTGCTTCAGTTCCTACATCATGACGCCATTAAAATCAATCAGGACATTGTTCTGTACTTTCTTTTTACTTGGTTTCAATATAATGTACATAACCTGGTAAAAACAATAGTCTTGTTGTGGTCACTTAAACACAGAAATTCTGGTTTGTCTGTAGGTGTGTCTGTCTGTGACTCGATTGAGCCGCTTGCCCAAAGTAAAGTAGAAACTGCGCAATAGTCACATATAAGCACACCAAAATCTAAACGTCAAAGTCTGGCGTTATTATTCATATTTGTCAACTTTGTTGAACAAGAATAACGTATTAGGCAACTATAAGGCAGAATATAAATGCATGAGTGATATTTCCTGTGTTATTTGACTAAAAAATTCACGGATGCGTAGTATTTATGATAGCAAATGAAATACTATACCAGTTGCAGAAAGTACTTCGCTTGCTGTTTCTGTGCTATCTGGCGGCATTTAAAAAAATTATGATTTAGCACAACTTGTTGCTGAGCTAGTTGGTACATAAAAAATAGAAAATGTGGCGCAAACTAGACTTGGGCGAATAAAACAAGGCAAGACATAAGCAGGCGCCACTTGGCGGCTGTATGTCTTCCTTGTTTTCGTCGTCCACGTCTTGTTTGCGCCACGTTTTCTTCTTTCTTTGGCATTTAAAAAATCAAACAGGAAGAGCAATGAAAGGTTCCGCAAGATAGATTACCCATTCCTCTTGGAACGCTCGTGGGGTAGGGCAACGTGGTTGTACAAACGTTTTAATAGGGCGCTTTGACTCAGCGCGTCTCGACCGCACCGCAGTGCTGGTTGGAATCGAGGCACCTGACTTTGAGCAGTGGAACGCGGTAAATTTAAATTGACTTGAGCAGACCTCTAGCGTAACATCTCTGGAGGGACGAGAGGGAGAGCAATAGCATGAAAGGTGAGCGGTAAAATATTGGAGACATTTAGTCACCAGGGGTACGAGTCGACTATTGTCTTTCGTCGACATTTGCAACGAGAGTAGCAGATACGCGGCCATTGTTTTACGTGTAATTCCGGTTTGTTTCACACTAATCCTTTAGACATATGCTGTAAGCATTTGTAAACCTCCGATTTTAGTTGTTTGATCAAAGGAGGAAAAGAAAGGGTTTGTATTATCTGCGTACATAAAGTTCAGCAGATCCTTCAATTTATACATATAATGTCATTAACGTAAATTAGAAACAGCAGAGGACCCAGCTTAGATCCTTCTTTTACACCTCGTTTATTGATCAGTACTAGAGAAGAAGCTATCGCTAACGTCACATACTGTTTTATATTAAATAATTACTTTGGAGAAGACTATTTGCAATACCCTGTATTCTATAATTTCCTTGCTTCGTTAGTACAATTTTATGGTCAGTGGAATCAAAGGCTTTCTTAAAGGAGCCATGAAGAGAAAATGCAAGTTGGTTTTAATCGAAAGATTTCGTGTTTTATAGTGTCCCCAGCGCTTGTCCGGATACAAACGGTGCTTTATTCACTGAGAAATTAAACAATTTAGGTGAAAATTTTGATTTTCCACCTCAATCGTGCGTTTTCGTGGTTCCAAATGACATCACAGGAACCGACCGCTCTGCAGCCTAGAGTACCTTCATTCACGCATCCGCCGTACAGGGTAGAGACACGTATACGCTGGCGCCGCTATTTTCGGTTGCTCGCTCGCCGCCGAAGCAAGTCATTGTATCAAAACTGCGCTAAAATTATCGCCGCAACGCGGTTTACTGAAGAAGTTTGAATCATATTGTCTGTTTCGCGTTGCTAGGTCTCGTGGGAAACGAAAAGAATAACGCGTTGATCCCGCTGGCCCAATGGCGGCGGCACGGGACCGTTCAAAGGTTGTCTCCACCCTGTACAGCGGTGTTGGTTTGTTCCCGCGTTTCTTTACGTTCCGTAACCTAGATGGCGCCACCATACCGTGGCAAGCGTTTGGTTTGTTTTTGCCCGCATTTAAACCTGGCTTGTTTTTGTTCTGGGAGAAAATATTTGTTCCCTGAAACAGTGCTCGCTCGACAAATGGGGTCACGTAAGACACTGTTGCTTGCGTCAATCGGCCAGTGTCGTCTGAGACAACCCCAAGCCCCGTAGTGCTGTGCAGCTAAACCAAGCATGCTGTGCGCAGTACGAACAGCAGAACGCATCAGTACTTCTATGTTTACATGTGCTTTCGTAACTTCCACTGTTTGTCCCATCATTCTTATTGCTTTGTAAAGAATGTGCCCTAAATTTAAGCGCAAATCGCTCGTTCGTCTAGTTTGTAAGCTCTACCTAATTTGCGTCTGCTTCTGCCAGCCTCCGCCAATCGCAGAGCTTAGCTCATGTGACATCACAGGTTCTGTTGCGGGAAATGAGCTGGTGGGTCGCATGATCATTCCCTTTTTTCCTAATTATGTAGCTTATTTGAGCGAAGTTTACGTTAAAAGTGGTGTCAGTATGATTCTAACGAGACAATCTGTTGAATGAACCAAACTTGTGTTTTCTCTTCATGGCTCCTTTAAGGCGAAGAAACCACCCAATTGCATATTTTTTGCTCATTTGTGATCTTGATTTTTTGTCTTTTATTCTTACAATTCCCTGTTCCGTGGTTGTGTTTATTGGAAACCCGTACTGGCTCTCGGCGATAACGTTGAGCTTGTTTACCGAATTCACAGTCTATCAAAAACTATTCCCTCAAAGATTTTTCAAAATGCAGTCACGATGCCTATTGGTCGATAGGTTCACAAAACCGACATCAGGGGGGAATTCACTGCATAAATTTGGAAGCTGAAATTACTGGCGAAGCAAACATTGAATGCGCTGAACAAAATATACTTGAAAAATAAAGTACCCTTCGAGTTCCCAACCACATAAGGAAGTTTTCCTAATTAGGAAACGCTCATATGACTTCATCATAGTAATGGGGAAGTATCACTGCTTAAAAAGCTGTTATAAAAAGACCTCGAAGCTGGACCTTTCACTAATCCCTCGATATACCTTATTTCTAAGCCAACACGTTGTGAAAACTAGTCGGATGCAGCGCACCCTGATACTTCGTGAAAGACACGAGAAATTTCCATATTTTATGCTTAATAAGACAATAGTGGGCATTTTTTGCATAAAGAGTTTGGTGGTAAAAGAAGGTATTCGCGTTCAGTAAAAGGTTCACTAGTAACTATTTCAATGGTGTGAATACTCTTCTAAAAATAATTTCTCATACGACAAAGAGTTTGTTACCAATGCCGTACGTCGCGTTGAAGTTAATCGTTGCCGCTGAATAGACTTTTAAATACGAACATTTAGTACCTTTATCTCAGTGGAACTATGGCAAGTGCTCAATCCTGCTACTACTCATGAAATCATCTCTAAGTAGGTTTTGCGCGTAACAACATCTCACTCACCTTATAGTTCCAGTTAGGGCCGTCATAAGGCCCAAAATGGTACCAATAACAATAAACATCGTTATGCTTCTAGGTAGTAGTGCGTGAAGGACATTTTACGGTTCCAACTGGAGGTGAACACGACCTTTGCTCGGTCAACTGATTTTGGCTGGTATACCTAAGTGTTTCCAAAAAACACACGTCCCGCCACTAACTTTAAATAGCAATTTGTATCTTGTGCGATGCCCGCAAACGGGCAACTAGCAACCAATACAGAAATGTGAAGAATAAAGAGAACACGAAGATAAACAAAAAATGCCCGAGCCATATTATTTTAAGAAGACAAATGCAATAAACCTGAATTCAGTTTGTCTCTAGAAACGTCGCAGCGGCGTTGAGCACAATAGATTTTTCCTGGAAGGATATTCTTTTGGAGCCACGTCGGTTCGGAAACAAGTGCTGCGGGTCCCCTAGAGTAGTTGCGAGCTTTCATACCAGGCTATTCCTACGAGGAAAAAAAGGACGTGGAAACGTTTCACCTCCTTCAAAAGAATAAGTAGTATAATAATTTTAAAACACGACGTATTCTGAAAGAATTCGTTTTTTTGTCTCTCAGATAGGGCTGTGGAGCGCGTATAGACTATCCAAACCCGCTTCCAATGCACATGTGTTTAAATTCCCGCGAACTAATATTTATTTATTTATTTATTTATTTATTTATTTATATGCTCTCAGGGCCGAAGCATTACAGAGAGGAGCGGGTGTACAAAGTTTGGGGAAACCAAAAAGCAGCATATAAAAATACAAACATACACTGGCAGTCCCAAACGTAAATGAACTATAACACAATAGAAACAATAGAAACAATAAGCAAGATACAGTAGGCAAGATACAGGGCAGTTGGAACGGCTGATTCACAAAAAATATCAATACTCAGCATGGTTGCGTCAACGGAACACACGCACAAAATAGTCGAACAAAAACAGAAAAGACCGTGTAGTTATATTGTGAAGACTTACACCGAATGATTAGCAAGCGCATTTTTAAACAATGTGATGTCAGTGATAGCGGCAACAGAGGCTGGAAGGTTGATACCAGTCGCTTGCAGTCTTCGGAATGAATGATTCAAAATACAGATTTGTGCGGGCGCTGGGAATGCCTACTTTGAATTGATGATCGTTGCGAAATGATTTGTACGATGGGGGCTGCAAGAGAATGTTGCTGAGGGAGGGGACACAATGGAAAATCTTATGCAAAAGGCAAAGGCGAGAGATTTTAGGGCGCAGTGAAAGGGCAGGTTAGTGAAGATTATTTTTCATCGTGGTAACACTGGCCGTACGAAAAACGTTCGACAAAATAAAACGAGCAGAACGATTCTGTATCGCCTTGATGCTGTCAATGAGGCAGTTTGTATGAAGATCCCTAATCGATGACCCATATTCAAGCTAAGGTCGTACCAGTGTTTGATAAAGTAAAATCTTGAGGTTAGGCGAAGCTAAAGAAAAGTTTCTGCGTAAGTAACCTAAAGTGCGACTTGCGTTATTTGTAGTGTATTCGACATGTGTACTCCAAGAAAGACTGTTAGAAATATACACGCCAATGTACTTGTAGGACGAATTGTGATTGAGGTGGCTTTTATTAAGTGTGTAGTCACATGGTACATCATGAGAAGTGGAACGTGAAATCGGCATTGCTTTACATTTGGTAAAGGTTAAACCTCATTAGCCACGTGTGGCACCATTATGAAATGTGATCCAGGTGAGTCTGAAGGGCAAGGTGATCTGCGTTAGTCCGAATTTCACGGTAAATCACACAATCGTCTGCAAATAGTTTAATGGATGATGTAATGAAATTAGGTAAGTCGTTAATGTAAATAAGAATTAGTAAGGGTAAGTAACAAGAAAAAGAAGTTGTGGCTAGTAAGTAATAAGAAATACAAGCAGAACTTGTGGGTATGGCTTTCGGTTTCCGATTATCACTATTTTAAGTTCCCTCCACCTTCGCGAATGGCAACGTGTTCTTCATTTAGAAATTTTAATAACGTATCCAATCACTGATCTGACCACTTCTTTAATCGCTAATTAACCGCATTGGAGAAAAATTCGGCATTCATTGCACTCAAACTTTGTCCCACGACACGCACAAACTTGGCGTGTGTTTAGGGACTTGGTCGTGTTGGTTTTTTGGAAGGGGTCATAAAGTGGTGTTTCGGCGGGCACTTTTTCATTTGAATGGGTATAGGGATTTTGACGGGCTCCTGAAGCATTCGTTTTACTGGTGTCGTTGCTGCCCACGCACGCACACCTCCCCAGCGGTTATTCCTTTATGTGTACTAGTGCACCAGGACCAGGGCGTGCGACAACACGAAGATGCCCTTCAATGAGAAAAGGCGGACTTAATAAGCCTCTCGAGGACCACCCAAAGTCACAGTTTTTGACCGAACATAAAGAAGCTGAAATTGAGAACTATTAAGTGGGCAATGGTTCGGAAAATGATAGGTGTAACATTAAGGGACAAAAAGAGAGCGGAGTGGGTCAGATAACAAACGCCTGTTAAGGACATATTAGTAGTAGTTAAGAAGACGAAATTAACGTTGGCAGGGCCTGTAATGCGAAGGCAAGATAACCGTTGGTCATTAAGGGCAACAGAGTGGATCCCTAGAGAAGGCAAGGGTTGCAGGGGGCAGAAGAAAGATGTACAGATGAGATACAGACGTTTGCAGGGATAAATTGGTCACAGTTGGCACAGGACCGGGGTAATTGGAGAATATTCGGAGAGGCCTTTGCTCTGCAGTGTTCGTAGATAGGCTGGTGATGATGATGATAATAATAAAAGAAGCTGAAAACGAAAGGCACGAGCGAAATTCATACCCGAAGCAAGCAATGAAGGCCCAGCGCACCATTCGGTGTCAATTCTTTTTCCTTTACGTTCAAACAGGCGTGCACGTGGTGCAAGGCTTCATGTTCAGCAGTATTCAAGGACCTATGGTTGGCTCGTGGGTAAAGGAAAGCGATTGCGCCCTCACATGCGTGACCTAACCACACGGGCTTGGTCATTGCAAATTATCATTCGGCAAGGACGGTAGAATTTCACGCCTTAATGTGGTGTTTACTTGGCGACGCGAATGCGGGTGATCAGCGCGCTGAATTATTGTAACTGAAACACGCAGGCTCAAAAGTAAACGATGATGATGGTATTAGGAGGACACCTCCACGAAGGGCAGTTGGACGAATTTCTTTTCGCAGCCGCTGCCCCACAACAGGGCTTAAGTGTCCATTTTTCCCTTCTTTCTAAAGCTGCTCTTCCTCGCTTGTTGGCGAGAATGTTCCGCATAGGTTTCCTAGTGCACACTAAACGGGTAATACATGGTTTGGGTCTTTAATATACAAAAACGTTTTGCACACTGGAAATCTACTCAAATTAAAAAAAACAACTGCTCTTCAGAAGAATAGCTATAATCACTCCGAGTATTGTGGCATATGTATCGATTTATGCACTGTGATAATTTGTTGAATTGGTATACAGCAACCATGTTGAAAAGATAAATGAGGCTATCTACAATTACGTTGTGGAGAGCCGATGCACGTGCTCAGTTCTGCGGCGTTTGCGAAAATGAATTGAAGATTCGGCGATGCAAATACTGCAACAAAACAAATGGAGCTACGTAAGCACTTCTCGTGACGAAGCTAAAGGGTTAGCAATCAGTCAAAACCCTACACCAACATTCCGGGGTCGTAATCACAGCTATAGTGCCTTAAATCCCGAT
Organism: Haemaphysalis longicornis; assembly: GCF_048455015.1. NCBI lineage: Eukaryota > Metazoa > Arthropoda > Arachnida > Ixodida > Ixodidae > Haemaphysalis > Haemaphysalis longicornis. The sequence continues at coordinate 61,699,592 of NW_027526245.1, read as the reverse complement.
GACTGACCCACAGATAGGTGGGGCAAAGAGCATTAGGATGACGTTGGTGCCCTGGCAGTTGAAATAACTTTTGGTAGTGCCTGTGGTGTAATCAGAATCACACCAAAATTGCTATAATTAAAATGTATATTCAATACACGGTCAACATGGGCTCATGTTTTGTCATGGTCTTACTCGCCCTTGAAATATTTAACTTCAATTAGCTCAATACGCCTTGGTATAAACCGTAATCCTGTTCCCAATCCTAGGGTAATACCACAACCTCTTGCCAAAAACCCAGAACGTGACAGCGACAAGCACACCCTTGCCACTGTCGGCGACAGGGCCTTCTTGATTTGCCACGAAAGACCCACTGGGAACCGGTATGACTGTCTTGAAGAGCATCACTGGGATGTCATTCGTTTGAACGGGGTGACTTCTGTGAGCTTTTTGACGACACGCTGAATACCGTCCTCAATATAAAAAATGCCTACAGATGCACGCTTGAGTACGTCACTCGATTGCCGTGCTTCCCTGGAAAAAATAAACTTCATAATTTAACCGATCGAGTAGACAGCAAGCCATGATCCCTCATAAGAATTCAACGACGAAGAGACATCTTAAGGAGCAGCCTTTATGGGCAACATCTGGCAAAGTGTCATTATCATTACCCGATGAGATATTTTCTATTTCTTCTCTGCGTGGCCTAAGAACATATCTGCGCAAAAATGTTTCGGTTTTGTCTACCTCTAACTAATACCATTTATTGCCTGTGCTGACTGCCAGGTACGGCCCGACAAGCCTTGCATGGCTTGAGCTCACCCGATGTTGATTTGTATATTTCAAGAGATGAAAATAAAATATTACTATTACTATTACTATTAACACAGCTAGTTCTTTACCCCTTCGGACAAAGCTATCGCCAGCACACATAATGTTGTTATACAGCAATTGCACAAACTGCAGAAAAGCTTACTTTGTACTCAGGCATTGCTCATTCGATCACCAAATGAAACTATTCAGACAATATCAATATTTTACAAACTAGCTGAAATCCGTGGCACATTCAGCAATATTCCCGACACCAATATGAGATGACTGCTATGATGCCTCTGGAATATCCCAGGAAAAGCTACTGGGATAGGAAAACCAGTGTGTATAGAATACATGCAACCACTGAATACCTGCAAACCCTTACACCAGTTTTATCACCGTCTGACATGACACATTTGCAGAAGCTGTATGATAAAGTTAACCTTCATGCAGGAGCTCTAACCCCTGTGACGTAATGCTCTTTCCTAATTAAAATTCTGCTTTATTCTCAGCCTAGAGGTACTATATTGCGCTATTATACCGATCGAAGATAACAGGAGAGACAGCGGATTCTGGTAATGCATAAATTTGGTCGTAGTATCCAGACAATAGTATAAGTTTATGAACGTAATCAGTTTTCTCGCCAAAATCCCTAGTGCCGTTAAGCTATACTCCTTCTGCATCGTAACGATCGACCACTACCCAGCTGCAAACACGCATGGCCAGCGTCACCTATTATACGTCGCATACCATCTGCAGGAAGTGTGCATTGCGGCTCTTGCAGGTGATGAACTTGCGTTTGTGCTCTTCACCGGGCAGTGCATCTCCGTGTTCGTATAAGATCATCTGCTTTAAGCAAAAAAAAAGGTCTTCAATTAAAAGGGTGGCTGATGTATTCGATAAATAACTTTAGAAAATCTTAATGCAGAGCAACGAAATGGTCGTTTTAGCGCAGTGCTCAAGCGAACACGTTGCGTGGTTGCATGGCCCCCGACACTGAAAGGAAAGCTTTCTGGAACAGAGTAAAAAAGTGCCAATTGCTGCTTGGGGTAGGTTGTACATAATGTGTCATCACGACCAACGCCTCCAGTAGACAGGCTGAAAATCCCTGGTAAAAATACTAAAACAACAGAAGAGTTCAAAAACAAATTTTATAAAAGGACATTCAAACATTTTCCCTATTTCTTCATAGTTTTTTAAGGAGTAAGTAGCGAAAGCTGTATTGAGTGCTGAATGAGAGGTACTAATTAAATTTATGTGTTGCACTAACTACTGGGCACCCCGAACGTTACAATTGCTAAAGGTTCAAGCTGCCTACTTGGGAAGTGAAAGTTTATTTTTTAAGCCCTGACGGGAAACGTACTCTTATTAGCCCAACAATAAAACTCACCGAAACACAGCTTGCCTGCCCTGTACGAGGACCGGCCCGTTGGCACGCAGTGGTAGGTGGAACAGTTCTGCCCCAGGAGAGCGAGAATAGGCTACCCCAGTATAATTATCATCATCAAATACAATATTATTATATTATGGCTGTTTTTTAAGTGTTATTTATTTTTTTTAGTGCTTCTGCAGGGTCTGTGCAGTGGTGCTAGAATGACTAGAATACATTAAGAATCACCGTGGACCCACCAACATAAAATTAAATCAAACCCAATAAAAATCACAGATAGTAGATGCTGGTGAGCACAGTAAAAAGCCAGTTAGTGACTTGACACTGAAAGTGCCCTGTACACGATTCAAACGTAGCCCCACGGTTGCAAGCTTTTTATTAATGACTAATAAATGTGATAAAAATAAATTTCGCAAAAACAAACTATGTTTTTAGCACATTTATATGCATGCCTGCTGATCGCGCCCTCACTATGAGACCTGAAAATTCACATTCATGCTACTAAATGAAGACTTACACAATGAATATTGACGAAGCAACTGAGACAAATACGCGGATCAGTGAAGAAGGAATGTGTGAAATGTGTGAATTTTTGGATGTAGAATATATCGTGTGTTATATTATTAGAGTACGTGTTTGTTTTAATTTTCTACGCATACTTCTGAGTGTCTGATTTTTCCGCTATAATAGAAACGTTGCAGTGGTATGATGCCGATGCATTCATCTTTCGCAATATGTAGCCACGCTGCTGTTATCTCTGCAGACGCGTTTTAAAGCTTGGTGAATTAGCCGATTGGTGCAAGCCGCTCAGTGAACCACAGTTGCGCAAGAACTCGGATCTGGTTAGTGTAAATAGATATTGTGCTTACAGTCCAGTGAAGCTCGCTAGTTGTATGGCTGTATTAGATGGATACAATGGTCAATGGCAATATATCATCCATACCTTTAATATTACAGCAGGTATCGAATACTTGGGACAGGAGATTAGCTTTTCAAATGCGTCATACTGAAGCCTCTCATATACAGGGTGATCAAAGTTAGGTCGACCCAGCTTGTTAAAAAGTACGCGCTTAGATGTGCACTAAGGCTACCTGTACAGTGAGGTTATGCGTCCAGGGGGAGACCGAATGGCGTAGCAATTACTGATATTGGTGGCTCAGTTAACTATTAACTTTTAAGGGCTGCAGTAAGCAGGCATGTTTGTATTGTAAAGTTCGGTGCACTCGTGTTTCTACGCAGTTTCCTTTGGAAAAACTCTTCTGGTGTTTCTGAACTCTGATATATCTACCTGCGAAGTTTAATTTTCGTCGCACAATTAAGCATGCAAGACTGAAGACCGCCGGAAAGCTCCTCTCTTTTGTGGCGCGCCTGCTGAGTGTTCAGTTTGACAACGGCGTGGATGCATAGGCAAAAGCTATAACTGGCACCCTTCCATTATTACATGGCATTGCCCGATCTGCAGTACTCGGAACCGATATCGAAACATAGAACAAAAGGGACGAGCATTACGCCGGTCTTCACTGTCGAGCATGCGTAATCATGCGAACGGCAAGTATACTTCGCAAATCAATGTCTCCGAGTGCGGATGCGCTAGAAGAATTCTGGCTAATGAAACTGCGTAGAAACACGATTGAGTGTAACTTTTCAGTACAAACATGCCGGCTTACTGCAGCCACTAAAAAGTTAATTTTTCAATTTTTATTAATTAGGCCACCGTATCCAATAATTTCCATCTAGTTGTGTGTCCCCCTTGGCGCATACCTTAACTTTAGAGGTGTCTTCAGGTAAATCTAATTGACTGATTGAAAAATAACATGTCGACTTAGCTTTTACCACCCTGCATGTAAATCTAATTGCCTGTTGAAAAATAACATGACGACTTATCTTTTACCACCCTGTATATATAACCCCTGAAAAACCCAACGTCAAAATCACTGTTTTCAGAATTGGAAGCATTCGTGAAGGCGAAAAATATCGTCTAATTCGTGACCAATGGCGAGGGAATTTCGACTGAATTTGGCGGATCCTAGATCGTTTACCCTCTTTTAAATAAGCCCAATTTTTCCGGAGCCGTCTAGGACCCCCAGAAGTTGACCACCAGAAGTCTTCAGGTGCCCCGTGAATGGGGAGCCTTGATAAGCCATCTGTAAAAGAAAGGGGGCTATCGCTTCTAGTGTACGCTTTGTTGGCACGCCCCAAGTCGCACGCGAAGTCATCTATTGATATACCGTCCATCTCTGCACGTCAGTACGCCAAAAATCAAAACGGATTTGTGGAAGTTGCAGGAGTTTGAAGATGTCGCCATATTGCTCCAAAACGTGACGAAATATCACTTCGGGAGCGATCCCGAAAAGAAATCTAACTCGACTTGCAGATGAGGCATACATTGTCACTTTACCTAGTGGTCGAATGTTTTCCTTTTTGATAACTTTGCGGGTTCACAAGATCGGAAAAAGCTCTCTGTCAGGCGAAGTCATGCCAAAGAATTGCACAATGCCATTTAGCAGTACGTTTATTAGAACAGCCCTTCATAATGAGTGCCTCCAAAGAATTATTGAATGGAAGAAAGGACAGACAGACAACTGAAGCTCGCAGCTTATTCGCAGCTTATTCCACGCCAACTAAGCTAAGTCGCCTATTAGGTACCTCCAGTTTACACCTGGTATAGATTTAGGTATAGTTCCCCTGCTGCTTTGATTTCTGTAGTAGGACGTTGCATTGCGTGAAATATTGGAAATCTTTGAATACAATTCGCTGCTATGCAAACTCTTAACTCCTGAAACTATTTATCGAACATAAAAAGGCTTAAGTCTTGAAAAAACAAATCGATTGCACTTAAAGAGCCCCACCATGGATACGACACTTTTTTGTGAAAACCGCTCACTTGTTCTCTAACAAGAATGTTCGCTTCGTGGTGCTAGGTTCTCTACATTCCACCTTTTAAAGCTCTGATTGTAAAGCCCCATTCTTGTTTCAATAATCAATCAATCAATCAATCAATCAATCAATCAATCAATCAATCAATGTTTATTATAGTGCCCAGGAACAACGGAGGCATTCGTGCTGGAGCACTCAGAGGGGAAAATGCAGCACTGTAGTACATCAACAATTTGCTAATAAACACTCAGTGAGCAAAAAAAAAAGAAAAGAAAGAAATACCTACAAAAAACGGCAAAGAAGATTAGAAATAAAATAGTGCAATCCAACCGACTTTACACAATCAAGTCGTGCTGGCGCACAGAAAAGGTATAAGACAGCAATGAAATGCATCAACAGCTGGTAAAAGAACAGTGAGTGAGCAAAAAATAAGAAGAAACTACAACTTCACAGAAGAGTAAAAATGCCATAGTGTAATTTTAGGCAACATTACACAATCAATAGAAACTGTAATGTCTGGTCAATTGCAAGAAGACATCTTACAATAAGCGTAACTGTACGGAAGGGTGTATAGTAATAATAATAATGATAATCAATCAATCAATCAATCAATCAATCAATCAATCAATCAATCAATCAATCAATCAATCAATCAATCAATCAATCGTTTATTAATGTTCCCAGGAACAGCCGGAGGGCCTTTGTGCTGGCGCACGAAGAAAAAAGAAAGAAAAAGACATTCCCCGCATTTCCCCGAGGGGAAGAATGTGAAAGTGCGAATGCACGAGTTGAATTTGCGCGGTTCGGTAGTGTTCGCGAAAGAGAGATCACACACACACACACAACTACAAAGAAAGAAAGATGCATTTATTCACAGACACCTATTTGTGCTGTCGTTGTACTTGATTGCTAGAGCGGATCTCAGCTTTGAAATTTTGTGTCAGTACTCCTTTAAGCAGGTGCATTAGCCCTTCTCACGCCCGATTCTTGGCCAATCCCCCACGTGGGTATGTGCCATGTCAGCGGCCAGGCAGCGCGCGCCCATCTCCCCCCGTTGCCAAGGAAGACGAGGAGATTCCTGGCCAATCCCCCACGTGGGTATGTGCCATGTCAGCGGCCAGGCTGCGCGCGCCCATCTCCACGTGCGCGGACATCGCCGGTGGACGCAGGTTCAGGGTCGCTTAAGAAGTGCATTGCACTTAAAAAAACAGGCAATGTAAGATGTCCACACCTCACAGGTAATGCAAATAAAGGACAACTATACAGACACACGCACACAAAAATTACACACAGTCGTACACGAGAATATACATGCACCCACAGAAAACACAAACACACACATACACACAAAAGCAAGTGCAGTGCCTTTCAGTAAGGCATGTGACATCACGCCAGTGGTCGTCATACACAGATAATTTCAAAAATATACATAAATGTTATATTTTAGTTGCAGGAAAACGGAGTGAATCAAGATAGCTTATATGTAAGAAAAGGAGCATGGAAGGAATGTACATGTAAAGAAAACCAGACATGCAATAAGAGGAATATATAAAAAAGAAAGTCTTGTGTTGTCATCACTTCATGCTCAAGTGACCGCATGTGAACAGAGGATAAAAAAGGTCACTTACATGACAAGCTCACAGACATGTTTGCGGAACTGTGTTGAGGAGTTATTAAATATGTCTAAATATTCGTTGTACTGATTGTACGTACACTGGAGGCAATACAAGGGGCACAAGCCACGCAGACACCTCGGATTAAAGAATGTGTCGTGTCTTCTGGTGGATTTTTGCGGCACATGGAGTGCAACATGTTGCAGCATTTCACCACAAGACACTGTGGAGTGAATGATTTTGAACAGGAAAAAAAGATCAGCCTGAATAGGTCTGGAGTATAAGCACTCTAGTATCGGTACAGAGAATGACCCAAAATTGTTATGGCTAGCAAAGCGATGATTGAAGGTAGAGATGAACTTTTTCTGGACACTTTCAATATGCATACAGAGTGTTTTTGATGCGCTATTCCATACCACAGAAGCATACTCGAGCTGCGGACGACAAATAGTCGTGCACAACTTGAGAAAAGAGCCCGGGTCCTTGAAATCCTTTGATAAGCGACATATAACGCCAAGAGATCGGAGGGCCCGCCGAGTGACCTCCCGGATGTGCGGGGAGAAGCTCAATTTACTGTCGAACTTAATACCAAGAACCTTAACCTCCCCAACACGTGGTAGTGCTTCACCGTTAATGTTATAGGAGAACAATATACTGTCAGTGTTTCTAGTGTAGGTCATTACCATAGTTTTTGATGTATTGATAAGGAGTTTGTTGCGGGAGCACCAATCTGAAAAGATGTGATCGCTCGCTGGAGAGCGGAACAGCTTGCGGTGTTTGAAACAGCCTTAAATATTTTGACATCATCAGCATATAGGAGAAAGTGACAATCATGAATTACTGAGGAAGTATCATTTATAAAAATTTAAAAAAGAAGTGGTCCCAGAACAGATCCCTGAGGGACACCACTTGTGGCCTCGTAGCAGAGGGAAGACTGCCCGTCTGCATTCACGAAGCATGACCTATCCGATAAATAATTACATAAAAGGGATGTGATGAATGGTTGTAAATCGAGTTGACACAGCTTTCTAAATAATTTATTATGGCAGACGACATCAAAAGCCTTGCTGAAATCGAAGTAGACGACATCGAGTTGTCCTGTTCCCTGCACAGCTTCCGAAGCATGCAGCATAAAATTTACAAGATTAGTGGTGGTCGATCTCCCAGCGAGAAAGCCGTGTTCCTGAGGTAATAATACAGTTTTTACGCTGAAAGAGAGTAGTGTATGTAGTACAGTCTCAAAGAGTTTTGATGCAGCGCAGAGAATTGAAATCGGGCAGTAGTTTGTGGGGTCTAACCTGGACCCTGAGCTAAATATAGGAACAACCCACGCAGTATTCCAACGAGTGGGGAACTTACCGGTATTGAATGACGTTCGAAATATTCGCGCCAAGATTGGAACAAGAAGATCCCCAAACACCTTCAGTACTGCCAAAGGAATGCCATCAGGGCCGCACGAAAATGAGGGCTTAACTCGCTATAGAACTCTTTATACAAGATATTCCTAAATAAAACATTCTGAGCTTTTATCATACCCCGGAAACACTTGAGGTGGGCAGACTGCACTTTTCTTGCCGAATACTGAACTGAATTGTCGAGCAAAAGCATTAGGAACGTCAGGAATGCTGTTACCCCTCTTTTCAATGAGGTTAATATCTCCTGGGTTGTTTTTGGAAGTTTGTGCACGGACATGACCGCAGAAAGCTTTAGCATTGCGCGGTGCATAAGCTTCAACCGCGGCAATATAACTGGACTAACCGCGCTTAAGCAGATTTTTCCAATGCCAACTGAGTTGATGAAACTCGCTCTGCCACCCCTCTTGGCCAGTTTTTTTTTTGCTTGTTTGTGAGCTCGATTCTTTCTACCAAGGGCCTTTCTTAGTTCAGATAAAAACCAGTACGAATAATTGCTATTTTTTTAGTTTTTTTTTGGGTACAAATCTGCTTAAGCCATCGTGAAGTACTTCGGTGAAAAAATAAGTCATTTCGTCAGCGTCATTAAGAGTGTCCAATGGTGACCAATCCGTCTCAGCAAGGAAGTGAAGGAAGCCAATATAGTCCCCACGAGCGAAGTTGTAACCACTGACGTCTGGTGTGTTGACGGGAGGACTGTGGTGGGCAAGGGATACGTTAGAAATTGAAATGAGTAAGGGGGGGTGAAACCTGTCTGGTTTTACGAGGTCAATATAACTACGCGACACCTCAACGTGTTCCATGTTAGTAAAAGACAAGTCCAAAACGTTTCCACGCAGATTCCTAATGAAGTTGCATTGCTGTAACGAAGTAAAATAAATAAAATCTAGGAAAATTTCACACTTCTGTGATATCGGATGGGACGCCCGATCAACCAAGTGAGTTTCCCGGGCAATGCCGGGTGCGTTAAAGTCACCAGTTATTCGAAAGTCGTGATCACTGTGAGAGGTTACAAAATTTACATTTACAACATTTACATAATATTAATAATAATAATAATAATATATAATAATAATAATAAACATAATATTAATAATAATAATAATATTATATAATAATAATATTAAATCATGTTTATTTACGTGCCCAGGAACAGCCAGAGGCCTGAGTGCTGGCGCATGGATAGTTACATGAAAACAAAATACAAGAAACATATTGCAAGAAAAAACAAGCGACAAGACACACACCAATTGAAGTAGCGAAAATTACAGAAATTAAGCACAGGCGGAGCCTGGGTACAGGTAAAAAAGAAAAAAAGAAGATGCCTTTGTGGCTCAGCTTATTGTAATGAATACACAACAAGCAGATGAACAAAGTTTGACAGTAAGACGAAAAACGAAAAACCAATGACAAGAGTATAGAGAAAAATGATAACACAAGCATGACAAGTAAATAGGTTCAAAAATAGGCAACTATCTATTGGTTACACAGAACCGCAGAGAAACCAAAACTAAATTTCAGCAATGGAAAAAAGAACGAAAGACAGAGATATCATAGATGTTTAACATACTGTATTCAACAGCGCAGTACGGTAAATTGTAAAGGAACTTTGAAAGATGTCAAGGCGTTCATTAAGCGGTTGTAGCAATTCTGTATTCTGCGCACAGGAGAATGATTGGAGTTGTGCGCAGCGGTCAAGAAAGGGCGATGCGACCTGGTGGGCCTTTGTGGAACACTAAGCTCTAAACAGTTAAGCAGTTCTGCGCAAGAAAGGTCACCATGAACAATTTTGTGAAGAAATGTAAGGTCTGCACGCATACGTCTGCAGGTCAACGAAGGGATGGAAGGAACTATGGGTAAGTCAGAATCAGGATGAAAACTGTGATTGTGATGACGGTGCTTAAATAGGGATAAAACGTTCTGCTGCACACGTTTTAATAATTCACTACTATATTTGGAAATGCCGTTCCAAGTAACAGAAGCATATTCTAACTGAGGGATACATATTGCATTGTATAGCATTAGAAATGGATCTGGAGAAGAGAATTCCTTTGCAATCCTGCACACATTTCCAAGACTGCGGATTGATCGCCGGGTGGTGAGCTTAATATGAGAAGAAAAAGAGAGGGTACAGTCGAAAAGAGCCCCGAGGTCCCTAATCTCCTCAACCCTTCGCAAAGGAGCTCCCTCAATACAGTAGGAAAACAGCAGACGGTGGGTTTTCCGGCTGTGGGTGACAACCTTTGTTTTAGCGGGGTTTAAAATTAGGCAGTTTTTCCTGCACCAGACCGATAATTCTGACACATCCCTCTGCAAGGCACAGCAGTCCAGTCCTGAACACCGCTAATGTGCCTAAATAGTTTGACATCATCAGCATAGAGAAGAAAAGAAGAGTTTGCTAACACTGTTGACACATCATTGTTAAAGATAGAAAACCATAGTGGACCCAGCACAGAACCCTGAGGTACACTAGTCGTTGCAGTGTAAACACTAGACCTTTTGAAGTTTACATCTACGTAAAAGGACCGGACAATGAGATAGTTGGACAACAAGGCAACAAGGCTTGCGTCTACACCGGTCGTGGTAAGCTGGTAATTAATAATTGGTGGTTCACCACATCAAACGCTTTACTGAGGCCAATATAAATAACATATAACTGGCCGTTTTCACAAATTGCAGCCGAAGCCTGTGTCATAATGCTTGCACGAATTGTAACCGTCGATCGACCCGAGAAAAAGCAGTGCGTATTTCGTATCAGAACATTCTTGACGCAGGCAGCAAGAACGTTGTGCAGAGCTGACCTAAAGAGTTTTGAGGCTACACAAAGGCGTGAGATTGGGCGATAGTTAGTAACGGCTGACTTATCACCAGACTTAACTATTGGAAAATTCGAGCGATCTTCCATGTACGAGAAAATTTGCCGAAAAGTAAACAGTTATTATAAATGGAAGTTAATACAGGCACAAAAATGTTGCCGTAAGCCTTCATGAGGGCTTCTGGAATTCCATCTGCACCACAGGAAAATGACGGTTTCATTCGTTTAAGGCTATCATTGACAAGTTTTTCATCGAACATAAGTGTACTAAAATTAGACATATTATTAAACGATAGGCGTTCATCGTGACCATCTGGCGGTAGAAAGACAGAATGAAAGTACTGAGCAAAGCTCGTGGCAACATCCTCAACCTGTTTCCCATCGGAATTATTCTGGGTAATGTGTTCTTTAGATGCCTTAGAACGGCCGCGTACATACCTCCAGAAGTCAGAAGGTTTCTGAGACGCAGAAGCCTCTAACGACTCTATATAGAGGTGGTGGTCACGCCGGCAGAGGCTTTTACAAAGTGAGCGATACCGACTAAACTCCACTTTCCACTTGTCAAGCCCAGAACGCTTGGCCTTTTTGTGGCCGCTGTCCTTAAGTTTAAGCGAACTTCGAAGTTCTTCAGAGAACCAGTGAGGAAATTTGGAATGAACAGGCTTATAACAAGGGATGTACTTTTCCATGCCACTCCTGACCATTTCGGTAAAACGTCGAACCTGTTCGTCAACATCATTGACATCAAAAACACTAGACCATTCAGCAGACGAATAACAGTGATAGAGCCCAGCATAATCTCCACGCTTGAAAGCATATCGCGGGAGTGCACAATCGTCAACACCACCATAGCAATGCTGGGCAGCGACAGATACAGAGACAATAAGAGGGGGGTGAAACTTGTCGGGGTGTACAAGAGATATTTGGGAGGCACACACTTGTACGTTTTTCAAGTTCGAAAAGTACACATCTTGGACATTACCACAGAAGTTTTCTGTTTGGCAGAACTGCTGCAAGGAGGTGAATGATTGAAAATCTAATAATATGCTGCATTTCTGCCCTTCATAGTGGTTTTTATGCTGAAATGAAAAACTGTTCCAGTGAATACCTGGGGTGTTGAAGTCGCCAAGTGTAATTAGCTTATGGTTGGATAATCAATCAATAAATCAATCATGTTTATTTGCGTGCCCAGGAACATCCAGAGGCCTCAGTGCTGGTGCACGGATAGTCACTTAAGAACAAAATACAAGAAACATATAGCAAGAAACAAACAAATGACAAGACACAGACAAATTGAAGTAGTGAAAATGACAGAAATAAAGCACAGGCGGAGCCTGGGTACAGGTAAAAAATAAAAAAAGAAGATGCCTAGGTTGGTCTGCCGGTCGCAAAAGCCACACGACAGGCAGAGCAACAAAGTTTGACAGTAATACAACAAAAACAACGGCAAGAGAGTAGAGACAAATGATAAGACGAACAAATGAAAGTAAACAGTTTCAAAAATAGGCAACTATCAGTTGGATAGACACAACCGCAGAGAAACCAAATTCCAGAAAAAAAAGAACGACAGACATAGCATAGATGTTTAACATACTGTGTTCAACAGTGCTGTACGGTAAATTGTAAAGGATTTCTGAAAGATGTCAAGGCGGAAAAGAAGCGGTTGTAACAATTTTGTATTCTGCGCACCGGAGAATGATTGGAGTTGCGCGCAGCGGTCAGGAACGGGCGATGCGACCTGGTGGGCCTTTGTGGTACACTAAACTCTAAAAAGTTAAGCAGGTCTGCCGAAGAAAGGTCACCATGAACAATTTTGTGAAGAAATGTAAGGTCTGCACGCATACGTCTGCAGTTCAAGGAAGTTATGGAAGAAACTATGGGTAAGTCAGAATCAGGATGAAAACTGTGACTGTGATGACAATGCTTAAATATGAATAAAAACTTCTTCTGCACACGTTTTAATAATTCACTACTAGATTTGGAGATGCCGTTCCAGGCAACAGAAGCATATTCTAACTGCGGTATACATATTGCATTGTATAGCATTAGAAATGGATCTGGAGAAGAGAATTCCTTTGTAATCCGACACACATTTCCAACACTTCGGAGCGCTCGCTGGGTGATGAGCCTAATATGAGGAGAAAAAGAGAGGGTACTGTCGAAAAGAACCCCTAGGTCCCTAATCTTCTTCATCCTTTGCAGAGGAGCTCCCTCAATATTGTAGGAAAACAGCAGACGGTGGGTTTTCCGGCTGTAGGTGACAACCTTTGTTTTAGCGTGGTTTAAAATTAGGCAGGTTTTCCTGCACCAGACCGATAATTCTGACACATCCCTCTGCAAGGCACAGCAGTCCACTCCTGAACACCGCTAACGTGGCTAAATAGTTTGTCATCATCAGCATAGAGAAGAAAAGAAGAGTTTGCTAACACTGTTGACACATCATTGATAAAGCTAGAAAACAATAGTGGACACAGCACGGAACCCTGAGGTACACCACTTGTTGTAGGGTAAACACTAGACTTTTTGTAGTTTACATCTACATAAAAGGACCGGTCAAGGAGATAGTTGGACACCAAGTCAACAAGGCTTGCATCTACACCGGACGTAGCAAGCTTGTTAATTAATAACTGATGGTTCACCACATCAAACGCCTTACTGAGGTGAAAATAAATAACGTCCAACTGGCCGTTTTCACAAACTGCAGCCGAAGCCTGTGTCGTAAAGCTTGCAAGATTTGTGACCGTTGATCGACCCGAGGAAAAGCCGTGCTGATTTGGTATCACAACGTTCTTCACGCAGGCAGAAAGAACATTGTGCAGAGCTGACTGAAAGAGTTTTGAGGCGATACAAAGGAGTGTGATCGGGCGATAGTTAGAAACGGCCGACATATCACCAGACTTAAATATTGGAAAAATTCGAGAGATCTTCCATGCACGAGGAAATTTGCCGAAAAGTAAGCATTTATTATAAATCGAAGTCAAGACAGGCACAAAAATGTTGCCGTAAGCCTTCGTAAGGCGCGCTGGAATTCCATCTGCACCACAGGAAAATGATAGTTTCATCCGTAGAAGGCTATCATTGACAATTTTTTCATCGAACATAGGTGTATTAAAATTAGAGTTATTAAACGATAGGCGTTCGTCGTTGCCATCTGGCATTTGAAAGACAGAATGAAAGTACTGAGAAAAACTGGTGGCAACATCCTCAACGTCTTCTCCATCGGAATTAAGCAGGCTAACTTGTTCTTTAGACGCCTTAGAACGGCCGCGTACATACCTCCAGAAGTCAGAAGGTTTCTGAGACGCAGCAGCCTCTAACGATTCTATGTAGAGCTGGTGGTCATTCGTTAGAGGCTTTTACAAAGTGAGCGATACCGACTAAACTCCGCTTTCCACTTTTCAAGTCCAGAACGCTTGGCCGTTTTGTGGGCGCTGTCCTTAGGTTTAAGCGAACTTCGAAGTTCTCTAGAGAACCAGTGGGGAAATTTAGAATGAACAGGCTTATAACAAGGGATGTACTTTTCCATGCCACTCCTGACAATATCGGTAAAACGTCGAACCTGTTCGTCAACATCATTGACATCAAAAACACTAGACCATTCAGCAGATGAATAAAAGTGATAGAGCCTAGCATAATCTCCACGCTTGAAAGCATATTGCGGGACTGCACTATCGTCAACACCACCATAGCGATACTGAGCAGCGACAGAGACAGAAACAATAAGAGGGGGGTGAAACTTGTCGGGGTCTACAAGAAATATTTTGGAGGCACAAACTTGTACGTTTTTGAAGTTCGAGAAGCACACATCTAGGACATTACCACAGAAGTTTTCTACGTGGCAGAACTGCTGCAAGGAGGTGAATGATTGAAAATCTAATAACATGCTGTATTTTTGCGCTGAACAATGGTTTTTATGCTGAAATGAAAGACTGTTCCAGTGAATACCTGGGGTGTTGAAGTCCCCAAGTATAATTAGCTAATGGTTGGAGTGTGAATTGGAAACATTTTCAATAGATGTGAGCTTTCGATTATATTCAGCAGGTAATATATTTAGGGATATATAGAATGCACCGACGAGCAGCTTCTCGCCCCTCTTGAGGCCTACCTCAAGCCATACTGATTCCTCGGTCTCGAGGTCTGCACGCCGCACGCATCGCACTGAGTTATCGATGGCAATGAGAACACCGCCACCCTTTTTTTAAGCCCAGTTAACTTTCTGTCGCTTCTAAAAATTTCATTGGTCGAGGACTTAGTACGTAGACCCCAAATATTTAATAATAATAATAATAATCAATCAATCAATCAATCAATCAACCTTTATTTTTTGGTGCCCAGGAACAACCCTATGGTCTTCGTACTGGTACACCATATGCAAGCATTCATAAAAACAAACTAAAATCAAGACAACACAACACAGAAAACCATATATATAAAAGAAACAATAAGGTAAAAATAGTTACGGAGATCCGAGAAAGCAAAACAGCAAAAAAAAGGAAGCCTAGTGTTCGAAGCCATGACTCCCGGCCAGCAAAACGTTGAAGGCACGTGAAAAATTGAAAATACACAAGCAAATACTCAATGATCATGACGGAGATAGATTATACACATAAAACAAAGGTTTTGTAACAAAATGTTAGGAAGTTTCAAAATGGAAAAACGAAGTTCAGCGTTACAAGCACTGACACTTAAACCGACAGAAATTCAAGCAACACAAAATCAGGAAAAGTGAAAAACAAACAAGCAAGATGATGATTTGCATAAAATAAATACGGAACAGAAATACGGCACACAAATGACATAAAGGCACTTAAGCTACAACAGTTTTCAATTCATTAGAGAACAAAGACAAAGAGCTCTGGAATATATCAAGACGATCGGAATATTCATTATATGCACATTGTATTCTGCAGATGGACGAGCGTCGTCTACTTAAAGCATCTGTTCTGAAAGTTCGAAATCTTCGGAAAAGTTTGTTCGGCAAGTTGACATTGATAAGTGCAACCAAGTCATCACACAAAATATCACCATGAAGAAGTTTATAAAGAAAGATAATGTCAGCTCTCATTCGTCGACACCAAAGGGAAGGAATACTTTTGAGACAAGACATGCTGCCGTTTGCGTCTTCTTGTACATGACGGAAACGGTGCTTAAAGATAGAAAGGAACTTATTTTGAACCCTTTCGATGCCGTCACTATTGGACTTGCAAGTTCCATTCCAAACAACAGAACCGTATTCGAGAAGACGTAAGCAGAGAGCCGAACACAACTTTAAGAAAGGAAGAGGACTTTTAAACTCTCTAGAATACCTGCAAACAGCACCCAGACATCGAAGAGAGCGTCCGGTAATTTGTGACACGTGGGAAGAGAAAGTCAGAAAAGAATCAAATAGTACTCCCAAGTCCCAAATTTCGGTCACCCTCGGCAGTGCAGTGCTTGCTATTTTATAGGAGTATTGCAGCTGTTGAGTTTTCCTACTATAGGAAACAACTTTCGTTTTTGAGGGGTTCAAAATTAAGTCGTTTTTGGTGCACTAACGATGGAATGACACGATATCAGCCTGAAGAGAATTACAGTCCTGAACATTACGCACTTCTCTGAAGATTTTCTTATCATCAGCATACAACAAAAAAGAAGAATTTTGAATGGCAGAAGCAACATCGTTAATGAAAATGGAAAAAAGAAGGGGGCCCAGAACGGAGCCCTGGGGTACACCACTGGTTGCTTTGTACCTAAATGATGTTTGACCATTAACACTTACATAGCAATATCGCTCCTGGAGATAGCAACGTATAAGACCCACTAAAGAAGCGTGAACATCTAACAGAATGAGATTGGCAAGCAATCACGAGTGGTTGACTACATCAAAGGCCTTGCTCATGTCACAGTAGACCGCATCAAGCTGGCTTCTACCAACGACTGCTGGGACAGCCTGCTCCATGAAGCATGCGAGGTTTGTGGAAGTTGAGCGACCACGCATGAAGCCATGTTGATTAGGAATGAGGACGTGTTTAGGTGAGAAAGCCAAGACCGTATGAAGAGATAACTCGAATATTTTAGAGGCAGAACAAAGAAGCGACACTGGCCTATAGTTCATGGGGTCGGTTTTTGGGCCTGACTTGAAAACAGGGAATACACGACAGATTTTCCATGAGCGAGGGTACGTGCCAGACCGGAGACAGTTATTAAATATTGAGGTGAACACAGGAACAAATATATTTGCATACGTTTTTTGCAGCAGGAATACCATCAGGCCCAGAAGAAAACGAGGGCTTTAGCCGCTTGATGCTGGTCCGCACGATGTTCTCATGCAATTGGAAACAAGCGGAGTTACCGTCCTGGTGACAAGAGACGCTGCCGTCATCACTACCACCGCTAAGCCCAAACAAAGAAGAAAACTGACGAGCAAAGCAGTCGGCCGCATCTGCAACCTCATCGCCGTTGGAATCCAGTAGACGAATAGATTCTTTCGTTGTACTAGATCTAGAATGAATGTACTTCCAGAAGGCTCCCGGCTGATGAGTTGCTTTAGCTTCAACTGACGCAAGGTACAAAGCATGATCACGCTTGTGCAATATTTTGCATAGGGCACGTAGGCGCCGGAACTCCTGAGCGAACTGATTCGCACCAGAGCGCTTCATCTTTCTGTGCGCACGTTCTTTGAGTTTCAGGGCATCCCGCAATTCAGAAGAAAACCAGTGTGGGAACTTGAACTTCTTTGGTAAATATTGCGGGATGTATATCTTCATACCCAAAAGTACAATCTCAGTAAAACGATCAACTTGTTCATTGACATCAGAGTGGTCAATGACTGTTGACCAAGGGGCAGCAGAAAAGTAGCCATACAGCCCAACGTAATCTCCCCGGGCGAAAGCGTAGCGAGGTTGCGCATTGCTTGAAATGAAAGAACGGTGGAGCATTGTAGGAAGGCAACAGGAAATAGAAAGAGGAGGATGATATTTGTCGGGTATTACTAAAGCACAATCAGAGCGCGACACATGAACGCCTTCGAAGTTTGAAAAGCACAGGTCAAGAATGTTTCCACTGCAGTTTTTTATGTGATTACGCTGTGCCATGGAAGTGAAAGACGAAAAATCTAGTAACCTATTACCCTTCTGTTGAAAGTGGTGGTTGTAGTGGGAGCAGGTGAGGTGGCTCCACTGAACGCCAGGAGCGTTAAAATCTCCATGGAGAAGGACCTTGAGGTCGCAATGAGTAGTGAGCACCTGTTCAATGGAGGAGACTAACTTATTGAACGCGTCAGGAACTACATCAGGAGGAACGTAAAAAACACCAACTAGAAGTTTTTCAGTTTTAGAGATATGAATTTCGACCCATAAAGACTCACCTGCGTTTTCAATATCGCTACGTAGCACACAGGAGAGATTTCTTAACTGCGAGAAGTACCCCGCCCCCCTTTTGTTTGCATCCCGTTAAGGCACGATCATTACGATATACATGGTAATTTTGAGGAAAATAATCATTGGATAGAATATCAGGGCACAACCAAGTTTCAGATATAGCTATTAACGGAAAGCAAGAAGCCAGAACATTACCAAAAAATTCAGTCGCCTTAGTTCGAAGACCTCGCACATTCTGATAAAAAACATCTAAACTAGTCATTATTCTTTTTCTGATGTGTTGCGCTCAGAGCTGTGAAGCATGCCTTCGCGAAACATGCCTCGAAACTCCCTAAAGAGGCAGTCTTTCGGCCAAACAGCGGGGTCATTCAAGGGCTCGAAAAACTCTTCACTGACGGAAATATAAAAGGATGCGTACGTGTCAAATTTAGTTTTCAGTCGTCGGCAGTTCAAGGGCGAGACACCTAAGGTTAACAGATGGGCTTTAAGACTAGCAGAGGTCGTGGACGGAGAAAGCTTTGAAACGAACATTGCTTTGGGGCGCTTCGGCTGCGGAACGACGACTAGTCCACATGTGTCCGATGCACCTACACATGCCCGGCTTCGACGGTTCTTCTCAACAGTAGGAGGGAGACAGTCAAGCACAGGCGCAGAATGCACCGGGGAAAGTTGGGACGGAGTAGGAGGCAGTGCAGGAGAAGCCGAAGACACCGACTGCAGCGGAGCAGACGTAGCCGAAGGCAACACTTCCTTGTTTACAGCTTGGGCAAAAGAAGGCTGCCCTGAGCTGTGACGCACTCCTTCCGGCAACACGGCGGGGTGGTGAAGTAGTTGGACACGCAAGGAGCACACCTCCGCTCGCAAGGAGGCAACCACCTGCGCATAATGGGCGCGGTCACCCTCCTGACGGAGACGGTCATCCTGACGGAGACGGTCGAAAGCCTGCGCGTTTTCCCGGCGCAGGAGGTCGATGTCCTCCCGCAGCCGGGCCACTTGGTCGGTGAGGAAAGAAATGCCGTCCAGCGCGTCGATGAGGAGTGCGCGAAGACCGACAGCTTCCCCTCCAAGGTCAATCGGTTGGGACGGCGGTGGCGGGGCTTTCTTGACTACTGCCGGCGAGTCTCGTCGAAGGGAGGGGGAAGGAGCCCTGCTTGCGGACGTGCCGATGTCGTCGTTGGCTTCGCTAGGCCTAGCCGCCACCTCAGCCGTTTCACAAATATTACACTTGAACGGCCGAGCCCCAGATCTTACTAGCTGAAGCTCAGCGTCCGGCCATACAACACACTTTGCGTACACGCGTTTTTTACTGGAAATGCAGCGGAAAAACTCTTGCTTACCGTAAAAAACACAGTAGCACAGAATACAGCAATCCTTGCTAGGCGCCATCTTGCGGCGCCTAGCAAGGATAATAATAATAATAATAATAATAATAATAATAATAATAATAATAATAATAATAATAATAATAATCAAACAATCAATCAATCAATCAATCAATCAATCAATGTTTATTAGAGTGCCCAGGAACAGCCGAGGCCTTGGTTCTGGTGCACTGAGGAAGACAAAATGCGGCACTAATATACAGCACTCACAATATAAACAGTCAACAAGAAGAACGAGCGAAGAAAAAAAAAAGAGCAGTAAAACCCTAAGGATAATAAAAAGGTATTCCAAACACAATTACACGATTAAGAAACTCTAATGGTGGATCAATGGCAAAAGTATATGGAACAATGGTCACAGCAGTTGGGTGAAGTAAGCAGACATAAAAACATATTCGCAGATATAGGCGAAAACACAAAGCTTCAATTAAACATGAATGTATGAAACAAAATACAGGAACTGATTTATGAAAAACAGCAACAGAAGATGGAAAGTACCAGACACATCACAATAAATCGGGTGCGACGGAAAGCAAGTAGCATACCGTAATATATGACAAGTCGATGAAGCAGTTACAGCCACAAAGTCACGAATATATTGGACTTACAAACGAGAAACAAGAACTATGAAGACATTTCATACCTAAAAACCATATAAAAAACTAAAAAAAAGTGCCGAAAAGAAGAGTAATTATTGTATCACAGCTAACAACCCAGTCAAAAACTCCCGAAGGGGACGTTGAAATATATCAAGTTTCCTAGAGTGACAGTTATAGAGACGCTGCACTCTTTGGAGGGGGGAATGGGTGTTGAGTGCTGTAGCATTATGGAAAGGGGGGGTACACCTTGTTGTTTTTGGCGAAACACGAAGGCTGACTTGTGCAAATAGTTCCTGGCATGTGATAATACCATGAAGCAGTTTATATAGAAAAAGAAGATCTAGGCGGGTTCGCCGACAACTCAGAGAGACAGGCAATGGGAATCTGGATACTGCTAAGGCAGTCTCGGGAGGCCCAGAGGAAACACGATGCCTGTATATTGATAGAAATTTGGTCTGAACACGCTCTATACGTTTGCTGCTAGAATGACAGGTTTCATTCCATACGACAGAGGCATATTCTAGTTGAGGAATACAAAGTGTTTTGAATAGTTTCAGGAATGAATTAGGGGACCGAAAGTCCCGTGAAAATCTGCATACAGCAACAAGAGAGCGAAGAGCCCGCCGAGTAAGTTGATCGACATGGGGCGAGAAAGTTAAGGCGCTGTCAAAGAGCACTCCAAGGTTTCTGATACCATCAACTCTAGACAGGGGGCCGCCGTCAATGGTGTAAGGAAAGTAAAGGATGTTTGTTTTTCGGCTATAAGAGATGACCTTTGTTTTCTTTGGATTAAGAGTTAATCTATTCTTTGAACACCATTTAGAGAACAAGGACAAATCTATGTTTAGGGAAACACAGTCCTCAGCAGACTTAATACGTTTGAATATTTTGATGTCATCAGCATAGATTAGGAACGAAGACTTCTTGATTGCAGCTGACACATCGTTTATAAAAATAGAAAACAACAGAGGGCCCAACACAGAGCCTTGGGGCACACCACTTGTTGTCCTGTACATAGCGGACTTCCTGCCGTTAACACTCACATAACAAAACCGATTGTGTAGGTAACTCCATAACAATGCCACGAGCGGTGCATCAACGCCAGAGAGTAAAAGCTTATTAAGTAACAACGAGTGGCAGACAACATCGAATGCCTTGCTCAGGTCACAGTATACAACGTCCAACTGGCCCCTCTCTGAAACTGCTGCGGAGGCCTGCTCCATGAAGCATTCGAGGTTTGTTGTTGTCGACTTTCCCGATATAAAACCATGCTGGTTAGGTATAAGGACGTTTTGTACAGAACTTGATAAGACTTTGTGAAGCGCTGTCTCAAACAGCTTGGAGCAGGCACAAAGGATAGAAACAGCCCTATAATTTGTTGCGTCAGACGTCGGGCCTGTCTTTAAAATTGGACGCACTCGAGAGATTTTCCACGTGCGGGGGAAGACGTTTGTTTTTAGACAATTATTGAATATAGAAGTTAGAACAGGTACAAAAATACTGCCATAGGTTTTAACAATGGCTGGAGGGATTCCGTCAGGGCCACAGGACAAAGATGGTTTCATGCGCTTTAGGCTCTCAAGAACCAGCTTTTCGTCTAATAGTATAAGGCTAGGGCCTTGTACATGGTTTAACAAAAGGTTCATTACTGTCTCATCGCGCTGGCCATATGTAGCGCTAAATTGCTGCGCAAAATAGTTGGCGACGTCATGAACCAGTTCCCCAGAGGGATTAACCAGGCTGATGCGATCACAAGAGTTGTTTTGACGAGACCGGATATACTTCCAAAATTTTGCAGGCTGGGAATTCATGCTGCTCTTCACGGAATCTAGGTAGGAGCGGTTGTCACGCTCATATAGACTTTTACATATTTTTCGGTTAGACCGAAATTCCTCCCTCCATTTAGCAAGTC
The DNA here is from genome assembly GCF_048455015.1 of Haemaphysalis longicornis. Lineage (NCBI taxonomy): Eukaryota > Metazoa > Arthropoda > Arachnida > Ixodida > Ixodidae > Haemaphysalis > Haemaphysalis longicornis. The sequence continues at coordinate 61,677,442 of NW_027526245.1, read as the reverse complement.
CAGTGCTCTTTCACTTTCTGTGGGCGCGGTCCTTTAATTTAAGCGCGGTACGAAGTTCTGCGGAGAACCAATAGGGGTACTTTGAGCGGCTGGGCTTGAACATAATAATAATAATAATAATAATAAGGTTCATTACAGGAAAAGTACACATTACACATTCCAGCCCACTTAAGCAAGGATGCTTGTGAGCGGGCTGGGCAGCCCAACTTCGTGCACGGTGCACATGCCTATGACAATTACAAATTATACAAATGTAAATTAGAGGAGAGAATTTCCGCTGGCCGGACAACAATTACTGTTCGACAGCACAAACACAAAAAAAGAAATTTCAAGTAACACAATGCAACAAAACAACATATACAGTGCAAACCTAAATACACAACTTATAATAAAACCTATAGAATACGAGCATGAGCATGCCAAGTGTGCGGGTGTATAGCTAAATAATCAAGGAATTTCGGTTAGCCATAAGCGGAAGAACAATTTGATTTTTTTACACTATGAAGGGCAGCATCTACTTCATGTTTATTAAAAAGAAAAAGGTATATATAGTAAGATCGAGTTCTTTTTCCGTAACTGGTATAAACGCGAGGAATTACATACGTTTCAAGACGGCGGAAAGGTCTTTGTTTTTTATTTTCCACTTTAAAGGTATTTGAAAAATAGCGTTTGCAAAGTGCATCGAAGGCTAACTGTTTGTCAAAAGCCTCCATGTTTAAATCTGGCGCTTATAGTCACACACGCGATGCTTAGACATGTCACCTTTTGTTACGTGCTCGAACGGCTGAGAGAAAGCTTATTTACTCATTTCTGGATAATATGTATATATCAGAACCAACAGCCTGCTTAGGTCCGCAGCAGGGCAAGTGCTTCTCCCAACGACTTCCAACCGCTCCTGTAAAGCGATGCTCGAGTCCATTTTTCCTACCTGAGTTTTCTTATTCGTCTCTCAATCGAGGTGTTGGCATGCTCGTTCTTCTAGACCCGTCTCTGGGTATCCCCTCTGCTACTGTTGGGGCTAGGCCATCTCAGCGCAGTCCCCTCTGTTGCCAAGTTGTCTTTCTCAGTCCGCTAACAAGACGGCAGAGAACAGAGCGCCGAAGCTGTGGACATGCGGAAGAGTTGAAGCAGCATTTATATACAATATGTACAAGGCCAACAAGAGCGTTACTTAACCTGCACAAAGCCGGCAGCACGTCTAAACTCCGTTTTATAACCCCGGGGGCCCGTTCCAGCTTCGAGCAGTTCGAAAGCCTTCAATCAGGACTCCAACTAGCCGCAGTTTGGATCCGACGAATTTGGGGCAAAGGTGTTGCGTCACGAGACGTCACCGCGACGAGAAAGCGAAGGCGACTCAGCGGCGTCATTTCAATGCGTTTCCGGTGCGGGCAGTTCGTCCGAGGCGTGATTCAACAAAGCCGCCGCGAAGGGGAATGGAGAGGCGACTCAGCCAATAGCTTCCCGTCAAGTTGGGTGGGGCCCGTTGGTCGCGGGTGGTTTGACCGAGGCGCGTAGCAGCCCCGCCGTCGGCACGTCGCCAGGTGCAGCAAAGTTCTGCCCGGATTTCTGGCCGAATAGCACCCCCGCCGCAAGACAATGCCCCAAGAAGACGAGATTCCTCCACGTGGCTCGGTTCCCGGGCGCGCTCGCTCTCCAGAATCATTCAGGGTCCCCTGGAGTGCTCGAGGAAAAGGGTGACTCCACGCTCCTTCCCACGAACAGGTCCGACTTGCCAGGTCCGGAGCACAGATACATCGCCATATTGCCAAGGAGCTTCGACTAGCTTCGCCCGGCTCTTCCGGTCTCGTTTCTCAGTACCGGTCACTCATCTTTCAGCAGCTTGCAGGAAAATGTCGGACAACAGGCTACACCAAGCTAAGGCAAGCACCCTGTGTCTTCCTTCCGAACAAGAAGACTTCAAATCACAATAAACTTTCATCTCCTAGCTAAGTGACTGTCCCCACTTTGGACAATCTACACCAATATGCCCATGCGGCAACCAAGACTCGTATAATAAGAACTCAGAATATGTGCCAAAGCTAACACACGACAGGAAATGATCATAACTTGATAACTTGAAATCATGCAGTGCTGAAAGGATCGACTGAGGTGGCAAATGAGGGCACTAATTTTTCTCCCATCTACTTGCTAAGCTAAAAGCTGTGCACGGACAGAAAAAACGGAAGTCACGGTGAGGACGACGGCAGCATTACGCAGAACGCATGGCTCAGTGCGTCTGCGGTATCGTTCAAATTTCGTTGCTTATAGCGAATAACAAGATTCTGCTGGTGGACTATCCTACTCAAGCTTAGCAAACGACCGGTCTTAGATGACATGTGATTTAGACAGGTCAGCGAGCAAGTATAATTTTCTACAACAAACTGTGAACCGGCTACATATCGGGCCAACTTCTGAACTACTCATACTACGCAGCTGCCTTCCGTTTCGGACGTACTGTACGCCTCTTCTCTGCAAGAGCTGGCGTCCTGAGTACAAAACTAGTCATCGCCGGTCATTACCATCCTCTTGGCGTAGCACAGCTCCCATTTTACAACCACTCGCTCCACGCTAAATCACCAAACATTTTGAAAAACAGGGGGCCATTTGAACTGGCTGCTCACTCAAGGCTAGTCTCAATGTTTGAGATGCGTCCTCCTTTGAGTACCATTCCACTTCACTGGCTCGGTTTTACTAAGAGCTTCAGTTAAAGGTCTAGCAAGTGGAAGTAATCTTTCACATAATGCTGGTAGTATCCAGCCAAACGCCCCAAAAAACCCATACCATTGGACTCAATGGTTGTTAGACGATAATTCACGAAAGCCGCTTCGTTGATTTCTGACGGTCTGCGTCAGCCGCGCGCCCTCACGTGCTCTTGTTTCGTCACTTCGGCGTAACCCAAGTGACACTTGGATGGCTTGACGGTTAGCCCTGCGTCTTTGAGCCTGATCAGCAACACACTAAAAGTTCTACATGCTCCTCCCATGTGTACGAAAAGATGGCGACGTCGTCGAGGTAAGGGAGCGCGTACTCAGTCAGGCCGCGAAGCACCGGCTACATTTGTTTGACCAACCAATATGGCGCGTTTTTGAGACCGAAGGTCAACATGAAGGGAGGGAATGTTCTGAGCTGGAAACGATGGCAGCGTATCTACTGGCACACTTAGAAAGGGGCACTTGCTAATAGCGTTGCACGAACTCCAGCGTGGTAGTGTAATTCGTCTTTGATATGGTCTCCACCCTCTTCCAGAGGTTCGAAATCGGGTACGCCTTGTCTCGGGATATGGCGATGAGCGCCGGTAATCGGCGCGCGCCCTGGCATTTTTTCCGGGTACGTGGAATTATATTAGATTCGAGGAGCAATCGTGCTCATTGGGACAATGACCCCAAGGTCGCACATGCGCCTTACCACTTTCCGCCGTTGTTTCTGCACGGAAGTACATCGGTACGGCTTGCTACGAATTGGCTCTTCGCGCATTAACTTAATGTCATGCTCAATTATCCTGGTCTTTTCGGGCCGATGACAACATCCTCAAACTCGAAAAGCATCCTTTCCAAGTCATCATTTTGCGCTTCGCTTAGAAGGGGCTCTAACCCCACTTGCTCCCGCAAGAGATTCGAAGTGTCTTGCTTTAGGTCAGCAGAGGTCATTAAATCTGCGCCTTCCTCGTCCTCCTAATTCAAATCTATCTTCACCACTGCATCGCGCTGAAGCTACGGTTTTCTCAAATTGTGGTGAGAGATTTTATACTGCGGTTTACCAAGTTTCACTTCATAACTGTTGTGCGAAAGCTTCGAAACTACACTCTAATTTTTTTCACGCATAGTAAGCGTGCAACACGCTCCTTTGCGCCGCAAACTTCGTTTTGAGCACCACGTGATTCTACGTACGCGTGGGTTTCTTCGACATAAGCGTGAACCGGGTTGGGAAAACCCGCCCTCACTTTATTTTAAGCGGTTTGCAAGATAGCATGCATGTAGACCGCAAAAATCACGCTAAGAAAAATCTCACGGCAGCGGTCGCGCCTTTCCTAATCACGCATATACATATTCTGACTCATATCCACAGCGGTGTCGTGGGGAGTGCTGCTGCATGCTTCTGCGACTTGCGCTTTTTTTTTAATTGTCATGCGAAGGGATTGAAACGTGGCACTCGCTTCAGCGATTTTGGCGGGAAAACTCAGTTAGAGCCGTTGGAGGCATTGGCCGGAGAAGGCGGTTTGTGTGTCGTGTCTTTCTACCATTCACATGTGTACTGCATGAAGTGTTCGCTTTTTGTGGTAAAAATTGGCAAAGAAGGAACAGTCTGATGGGTGATTTGACCTTGATTGGGCGATGTGGTATTCCGTGCGGTTGGTTCGAAAGAACACCGAGTGTCGACTGCCGGGAATACTCGCGCGACATGTTACCCTTCGCTATGAACTCCACTTTTCCGGCCGGAACGCGTTCTTATAGTGGGCAGTCAGCTGTCATGCACGGTCTCTTGGAATATCCAAGTTTCCAAGATATTTCCTAATGTCTTTGCTGTAACTATATTGAACTATTTTATGAATAATGACGTCTTTAGTGTACGGTGTAGATCTACCTATTGACCTCGGAACTTCGCATTAGTTAGTGTCAAGCGTAGTTCTCTATCTAGCTTCTGTTGAACACGGATCTCGCGTTCGACCGGAAAAGTTGGGAAGAAAGAAGGAAGGGGTACATTTCTCGTTGTGGCTGGGAGTCGTTTCTCTCGTTCGCCGTCCGGTACCCGTCGCTCTCGGCGTATGGCATACGGCATCTTTGGCTTGTTGGCCGTAAACTTCGCGGCAGCGCTTGCGGTTCGCTGTCGGGGACCGTTCTCGGTCGAGGAGGCACTACACCGCGGGTGATGGAGCCGCCTGCTCTTTCGCTGCTCCGCAGAGCACTTCGAAAATGAAGAAAAATGTTGCCCACGCAAATTCACACAGTCGACGCGCACATTACGAAGCACTGAAAATCGTGTTCTATTTTACACAACCGCCGTTTTATGACCGCACTGAAAATATGCTCGCTTGTGCTGCATATCGCGGCAGAATTTTGCGTGCTGTATAAGAGTACAAACGCATTGATTGAAGCCGCTTTTTATCTTCGCCAGGTTTCACCCGTGGACATCGTTTGCCTGTGCACTGTATGAGGCGACACAAAGCAGCTGGTATGCGGCAGAAGACAGAGAAATCGTGTGAAGTTGCAACTGGACACGCCTCTGGAAAAAAGCCTTGGTGCTGTGTTTGTGTGTGGCTTACACAAAGGACGTTACGTGTCTGTTTGCTTTCAGGCAGTTACTAGGATTCGTTCAAGTAATAGTTACACGTGATGGCATCGACTAAAGTTTATGGGCGCTACAAATGCTGTGCGATTAGTACATGAAACTACAGCTCGCCTGATTTAAGTTCGTAGCAGCATTCACGTGCTGCTTTAACGGGGCATCAACATGTCATCTGCAGCCTATTTTATAGTTCCTGTCTTTATTTCTCAGATTTCTTTGTTAAGAAGCATTCTTGCATGTAATTGTGAATAAAAAGTTTCGCTCAATGTTTGAAATCTGGTAAAATTTCTTCTTGTCTGCAAGGTACTTACCAAAGTAATCGCTAACAGAATTTATACAACCTTAGATTTCAGTCAACCTAAAGAACAATCAGGGTTCCGTAAAGGCTATTCAGCAATGGACCATATTCACACGATCAATCAGGTGATAGATAACTGTGCTGACTATACTAAACCCCAATATATACCCTTCACAGATTATGAGAATGCAATTGACTCGGTGGAAACCTCAGCAGTCATTCAGGCATTACGGATCCAGGGTGTAGATGAGCATTATGCAAGAATACTAGAGGATATCTACAATGGGTTCACAGCTACCATCACCCCACATAAAGAGAGCAGTAAAATACCGTAAAAACCCACGTATAATACGAGGTTTTTTTCAAAATCTTACTATGTAAAATTTGTGCCTCGTATTATATGGGGATCTCAAAGTTTTCAGCCGAAAATTTGCACTTTCGGTTTCGGTTTCAGCGGAGGGTGCGTCATCATGCAGTGGCGTTAGCTGGCTGCTGCTTCACTCAGCCAGCGCCATTTTGATTGTTTTGACCACGCGAAGGATCGGCACGTCCACCACAAGCCTATCACGATGTCGGGTGCATGAAGACAGTATTCGGCTGCAATTAAAAGAAAAGTTATTTTATGTGCCGAGACCATCAGGAATTTCGCCACAGGACGGCAGTTCGGCGTCACCGAAAGCAGCATTCCCGGCTGGAGAAAGCAACTGGTGCTTGACTGGATAAAGTCTGTGTGGTGTCGGCGGCCTGGAGCACTGTTGGGGGTTCCCTTCAGTGCTCGTGTTCGACGCCTTTCGCTGCCACCTGGCCGATTCCAGGAAGAAGTTGTTGCGCGAACCCCGCACCGAACTCATTGTCGTTCCAGGAGGAATGACATCCCAGCTGGAACCGCTAGGCGTTTGCATCAACAATTCTTTCCAAGATTGCACCAGGTCCTCCTACAAAGAGTGGATGAGGTCAGGACACCCGTAAGTGACAGCTACCGGATGGCTGACGCGGGCTTCTCCAGCGGTGCTTTGCGGCTGGATCGCGGATGCGTTGGCCAGCATCCCAGAGGAGCTCGTCAGTCGCTCTTTTAAGAAATAGGCATCTCGAACGCCCTTGATGGTGAGGACCACTTTTTGTGGGAAGACATTTCCGATAAGGCGACTTCAGGAGGCAGCGGCAGCGAACCTGACAATGACTCAACGGACGTCGGGAGACAGTGCCAGCGAGAACTGACAATGCTTGAACGGTAACTGCAGTGCAAATAAATATTTTCTGTGCTCTTTACCTCGCATTATATGCGGATGAAAACTTTTTTTTTCTGATTTGCTGTCCCAAAATTACACCTAGTATGATACGTGGGTCCGTATTATACGCAGGTTTTTACGGTACCTATAAAGAAGGCCGTCCGACAAGAAGACACAATCTCTCCAATGTTATTCACAACATGTTTAAGAGAAGTATTCAGAAGATTGGATTGGGAACAGGTGGGAGTAAGGGTTAATGAAGAATAGCTCAGTAACTTCACATTTTCTGATGACGTTGCCTCGCTAAGTAACTCGGGGAACGAATTGCAAAGCATGCTTTCCGCACGGTACGAAGAGAGTAGAACCGCAGGCCTGAAAATTAATAACCTGCAAATTAATTAATTAACCAAAGTAATAATCAATAACCTGGGGACAGCACAGCGGTTTAAAATAGTCGGCGACGCAGTGGAACTGGTAAACGAATATATCTACTAAGGCCAAGTTGTGACCCCGGGTCCCAACCATGGGGCAGAGATAATTAGAAGGATAAGAATGGGGTGGAGTACATACGGCATATATTATCAGATAATCAATGGCAGCCTTTCATTGTCCCTCAAGAAGAAAGTGTATGACAGCTGCATCTTACCGGTACTCACCTACGGGGCAGAAACTTGGGATCTCATTAAGAGGGTTCAACTTAAATTGGGAACGACTCAGCAGGCATTGGAACGGAAGATGATAGGTGTAACATTAAGGGACACGAAGAGAGCGGAGTGGGTCAGGGAACAAACTGGTGTTAAGGAGAAGTACAGAGAGAGAACGCCTGTAATGAAAGCTGAAGAGGTCATCCCCACTAACGGTTGGGCTTGCTACTCCAGATGGGGTGAATACGGTGAGGTGACAGCGAAAAATAGAGAAAAAGAAAAAAAAAGAAATTGGAGTAAGAGGGGAAATGCACACATATACAAAGTGTATATGCTCAGAGGCTTCACGGAACCTCTTCTAGCCCTGTTTCCGCTAGAAAAGTAAGCATTGTTTTCGTACCCAGCACTGCCTCCTCACGATTTCGCCAGGGTCCAAGGAAGTGTGAAGGTCCTAGAGGACATGTGCATCGTAGTCGCACAAGTGCTTTCGATGCTGCTGCCCCTGACTGGAATATTGCCAGCAGTGGCTTAAAATGTGCCTGATGTTGTCTGTAGTAGAGCACACTGTACACAATGGCGACTCTACCCAGTCCATCTTAAACAAAAAGCTTCGGGTGTATGCAACATTAAATCGGAGCCGGTGTAGCACGCCTTCAGTGTGCTGTGGCAGACCCCGTGGATACGGGAAATCGCACTGAGGGTATATAGCATGAAGAGGCGCATAACTGCTCAGAGGATCCTGCCAAGCCGGGAGCTGGAGTGGCTATCCTAGGTCGATTGCAACTGCTTTGCTATCCTAGTTGGAAAACGGGATTCCAACGGTGAAGAGGTCGTGGGCTTCTCTGGCGACCGCATCGGAGATCTTCTTGCCCGTTATATCAGAAGGACCTGTTATCTACTGAAGGAAAATTTTATGTCCTTCGCGCTCCGCACTTGAAAATATTTCGTTCCTATCGCAGACAAGTTGATTGCGACTATCAGGTGGCATATTTAGTAGTTGCAAGGCTGGGCGGGAATCGCAAAGAATTACCCACCGCCGAGCAGGACTTCCACCTATGTAAAGAAGTGCTGCTCTGACAGCTGCTAGCTCAGTGGTTGTAGAGGATGTTCTGTGGCTGAGCTTTTCTTTAATGGACCCCCCAGCTGACGGAATCCATACGCCGATTGCCGAAGAGGCCGAAGTCACGGATCCATCCGTGTAAACTTGGATGTGGTATGGATAACGAGTTTGGTTATGCTCCAAGACAAAATATGTCAAGGCAGATGCAGGCATCGACGACTTTTTGCCTATTCCAGATACAGTAGAGCACACAACCCATGCCGCGTACAACCACGGTGGAATAGCAGGCAGCTTGGGTCGGAGGTAATTAGATGGCAGGACGCGCACCACGCTAGATGCAGAAGCAGGTGCCAGTGGATGAGCAAAGCATCGAGAAATATGTCGAAGGCCAGTACGAAGCAATACTTGTGAGCGGAGAGTGGTCGCAGAAAAGCACCTTGCTTTACTTTCGTTCGTTCACGTTTGGCCGATGATGACAGGAAGCACCTGGGGCTGCCCAGTGTCAGCAATCTTGCGACTCTACAAAGCGCTTTTCGTTGGCCTCTTGCGATATAGCCTTCCAGTTTTACATGTTAAGTCGAAGACGAACTTGAAGGTTCTGGAAGGCTTGCAAGCTCGAGCACTGCGACCATGCCTGGGCCTTCCAAATGGCACCTCAACCATAGCTGTTAAAGGCATATTAGTAGAAATTAAGAATAAATGGCCGTGGGCAGGGCATGTAATTCGAAGGCAAGATAACCGTTGGTCATTAGGGTAACAGAGTGGATCCCTAGAGAAGGTGTAGCAACATCATCGCCATCGTCATCATCATCGCCACTATCATCGCCACTATCATCAGTGTACTGGACTGGCACTTGGGCAGTTCCACGCGACACAGTTGGATCGCGACTCAGCAGCTGGGCAGCCGCTCGTTCTGGCCGGGCCTACGCGACATCAATAAATGTGTGAGGCCGCACCTGCTTCATGCCTGCTTCCTACAAAGGCAAGCGTAGAAGGGGGTGGCAGAAAGTTAGATGGGCAGATGAGATCAAGAAGTTTGCAGAGATAAATTGGTCACACTTAGCGCAGGACTGGGGTAGTTGCATAATAATGGGTGAGGCCTTTGCCCTGCAGTGGGCGTAGATAGGCTGGTGATGATGATGATGAAATTTCTTCGACTCTAATCTTTGGTTCAAAAAATCAACCTTTGCATGAAAATTCACCAGACTTCTTAAATTATTTTCTTCCCATACGAATGGGTACAGGGGCCGAAAGAACGCACAACACAGGCTCAAGATAGCTCATGAACGCTTGTTTTGCACTGCCTTTAACGGCGCTTGGGTTTATCATACCCGATCTCAGCGGCAATAGTAAACCCTCTTGTTCTGCTCACACTACTAAGTTTGGTGCCATGTAGAACGAAGAATTAACGCCGTAATTGCAACATGAGGACTGTAAATCCGGGACTGGCGACCTTCTTAACGCTTAGTGAAGGTGAAAAAGAGTGTTGTCCTTACCTGAAGCGGCATTCATCAGTTGTGTATAAGACGCCTCTGTGACCATCAGAAACTATTTAAAAGGAAAGTTAAAATAAGGTAATGGTTGTTTTGCCGTATTTATATGCTTTGTGGGTGCTCCCTTCTACCCAGAGCATAAGTACGCCACAGCAAGTATTCTCTTCTTTGAGCTTTTTTTCTTATCGATTCTGACGGTCAGAGAGGCGTCTTATACTGAGCTGGGGAACGCCGCGTCAGGTAAGGATAATCCTTTCACCTTCACCAGGTAAGGATAATCCTTTTTCACCTTCACTAAGTGTTAAGAAGGTTGCCAGTCACAGATGGCAAGCGTCAGCGCTTAGCGTGAGAATTCGCCACGCCTAAAACAAGCTCGCAAAAAATAAAAAATCTTGTATTCACCCTTGGCAAGCGTTACGCATCCGGAGAGTCACGCTTAGAAAGCGTGATTTTTCAGCGGGAATCACGAGACGCTTCAAACAAGCGTGCACAAAATGGTCGACACTCACGCTTGTTAAGCGTGAATAAACTTAGATTGTACTTTCGGTGGCTCCTCCCAATAAAATTGTAACTGATTTTTTTTCAAAAGGCGAGGCAGAATCACTTGGGTAACCACTTAGAACCGACACTTCGTTACCTAATTTTCGTAGTACGCCTTCGACAGTGCTTGGGCTGCGTTCATGTGGCTCTCGAAAAGATAATTTGCTTTCTTGAGCCTTCGGAGGAAGTTAGGAGCGTATTCGACCACGTTTGGTCTTCGCTGTAACCTTCACAAGACTCGCCCGGCACTCGCAGCGGGGTTCTCGAACTACGGCTTTTCACAAGCTCCGCACAGCTGAAGCCCATACTCTTTTGTGGAGAGCACAGGCTTGGAGAGTAAAGCGAATATTAAAAGCTCCCTACTTTGAGCCAAGACGTGATTGGGAAGCATGCGTACCTGCCATTAGGTTCGCTTTGAGGCCTACAGCACTTCTAAACTCGGTGCCTCCGAAGAATGCCGTCGTCGCCGCTGCTTCCGGGCTGGTTTTGTACACGTGGGGTCCGCTGCAGCCGCGAGAAGTTCAAAACCTTCGAACCAGTGCACTCACTGGTCGCAGTTTCAATCCGACCAATGGAGCCGAAGCGATTGCGTGAGCTTCTGGAAGCTGCCGCGACGGGAAAGGGATGGCGAGTGAGCGGCACCTTTTCCAAGCGTGTCGGTGCGTCTCTGCCGCGGGCCGTTCGTCCGAGATATGATTGGGCCCAGCGGTCACGAAGGGGAAAGGGGAGGCAACTTTGCAGCGCCGTTTCCTGTCAAGGTGTGGCAGGTCTACCGCGGGCGTTTTGACCGAGGCGCATATCGGCCCCGCCGTCGGCGCGCCGCCGGGTGCAGCGAATTTGTCACGGGCGCTATGGCACACCACTACTTTGGTAGTGCACCGGTTGTCATTTCATTTCATTACATGGACAGCGCAAGTCCACTTCTTTTGCTGAAAGTTAACTATGATATCGTCTAGTGCAGCTTGTTGCCAGATTACGGAAGATCGTTTCCTCTCCCTAAGTCTTACTATTATCATCATTCATTCCATGTCTCACTCAGACAACCTGAGTTTGCTTTCCAGTTGTTGAGCAAGGCGCCAAGTTTCCACTTCATATCTCACCACAGCCATGATGCATCAATTGTATATTCTTTATTCGAGTGATAGAGATAGCTTACTTTTCCATTTGGAAGTTCTTGCCGAGTAGCCCCCAGCCCATACCTATTCTGAACACGATTTCTTTCTCGTGAGTGGGGTCAACACTGCCAAACTGTCTCCAGTGGCTTGTTCAGTTTTCGTTTCCTCAGCAAAAGAGGGTGCTTTCAGCATGCTTGTTTATCAGCATTTTAGATTTATTCACAAATATTTGAGCCCCACGGCCATGCTTTCTGAATGTAATTCCCCCCAAAATTTTCACCAGTGTTCTTTTTTTTTTATTTCGCATTTTTGCCAAACGGCATATAAAGAAAAGATAAGACATTAGGTAGAATAAAAATACCGGGTACAAAAGCACAGGTAGTTAGGAAATTGATGACCCTGTACAAGTCTAAAGGTAGGCATGGAGTCCGGTCTCATGTAAAAAGTTCAGCAGCGACCTGCAGTAGCGGTCTTCGTTCACCCAACGGGTGAAGTCCCCCGGTTTATCCCACCGAAGACCAACCACTCTTAGCGCACTGTCCCGAGCTGTTCTGGTTCCTGTGCACGTCCACAAGAGTTGATTAACATCAGCTGCAGCCGCCGAAGCCGGACACTTGGGACATGTTCCTGGGTCTTCTGGTGCGGGTCTCCAAGTCCAGGTGACTGAAGGTGTGAGAGCCACCCCAGCCCGAAGCCTCCTCAGAGAAACTTCCTCCACCCGGGAAAGATTAGGGGGGAGGGAGCAGACACACGGGGGAATTAGGGCACGTGTGTCCCTTCTCAGAAGAGATTTCATGGCTAAAAGGCGGGAGCGTGGATCACTAGGAAGAGGGCTAGGGGCGGATTCAGATTCAGGTGGGGCCGGAGAGTGCGAAAGATTGTCCGCTAATTGGTTGAAAAAATTGTTACCGTGCCCCTGTACCCAATGTACGCATACCATTAGCTGTGCTGTCATGTGGAGGCTGTGAATGTTCTGGCAAATCAGGGGAGTCTTTTTCACTTGCTTTAGGTGCTTCACAGCACTAAGTGAGTCTGTGTATATATGCGCCTCTTTGATGTTAGGGAGGGCACTTGCAGCTTTGATTGCGTCATATACAGCCTGGAGTTCCAGTAGCAGCGGGTCTGGCGTGTCGGTGGAATAACAGCGCGAGCCTTTCAGTGCTGAGTGTGTGGAACTGACGAAAGCGGTCCGTCCTCCGTGCGGGAGAAGGGCTGCGTCTGTGTACAATACACAGTAACCTTCAGGAACTGTGGTATCTGAGGTTGGCGCTGGCTGTTCACGGCGACAAAGCTTCGTTGTTTTGTTGGTTGTTATTGCTGTATAACGCCATGGTGGAAGGTCGTCTATGGTTGAAGTCACGGGAGGCTCTTTACAGAAATACGAATGGAGAGCTCCGACCATAGGTATGTAAAAACGCTTGAGCTTTCTTGCTTCTTCACGCTGATTTACAAGCTCCGTGATAGTATGAGCTGAGCGTGCTCCTGTAAGATAGGAATCGGAGTGAGACGTGGAAGTGCCGTGATGGTTCGCATGGCCTCTCTGTTGATAGCCTCAAGCCTCGCCCATTGTTGTGCTGTCAGTCTGTGAAACTGCGCCTGGTAGAGTAAGCGCGGCTGTAGAACAGCGCGTACAAGTCGCCGAGCCACCTCCGTGCGGGCTCCTCCACTCCGCGTGGCAATCCTGCGGATCAAGTGCAACGTCGTCGAGGAGTCTTTCCGTGCCTTTCGGAGCCAATGGATACCTGAACCCGACTGGTGGATCTGAAGTCCCAGCACCCGCAGCTCTTCCTTGGCTGGTATTGCGGCTGAACCAATCTTAAGTTGACAGTTAGCCTTCGAGGCTAACTTCCTCCCCGCCTTATTAGCCACTTGTACATAGCCAGACTTCTCAGCGGAAATTTCCAGGCCGGCTGATTGCGCAAAGGCATGGAAAACATCCAGGGCTTGCTGCAGATGACGACACTGCAAGCCGAGGTCTCGGTTTCTAGACCACAGCGTGACATCGTCAGCGTAGATGAGAAACTTCACACAAGGGAGGTCTTGTAGCTTCCATGCCAATGATGCAAACGCGATTTTGAACAGTAGAGGCGCTAGCACGGAACCTTGCGGTATCCCACGGTTAGATTCGAACAGGCCAACAGGCTTTCCGTCCACTCGTACTGAAAACGTCCTTGAGCACAAGAAGGAGTGTACCACTTTGGTGACATGTAGTGGAACCCCCAAAAACTCCATGTTTCTAAGTATTGTTTCGTGTTTCACGTTGTCATAAGCCTTGGCAATGTCGGTAGCCACCAGTTCGCACAAGGTGGCTGTGAGGTGAAACATGCAAAATATCGTCAGCCAGAACAGACAGGCCGTCCTCGGTACCCAGGTGCTGTCTGAATCCGATCTGAGCCGGATGATATGTTTTATTCTGCTCCAGCCACCAGGATATTTTGTTCAAATATTTTGCATATTGTAGGTGTCAAGGAAATCGGGCGAAGTGCACTAATACCAGTGGGAGGTTTTCCCGGCTTGGGGATTGGCACTCCCACTGAGTGTTTCCACTCGGGTGGAATGACACCTTTAGCCCATACATCATTCAATGAGTATAGTAGTGCTTCCAAAGCCTCCCCCTCCAAGTTCTTAAACAGCTCATATGGGATTTCATCATACCCTGGAGAAGAGTGCGCCTTGGATTCTTCAATGGCCGCGATGAGCTCGGCCATCGTAAAGGGGTCGGTTATTCCTGAGACGTCCGATACATCAACACAGGGAGGGGCGGCCGGAGGTTGTCGGTAGTTCGGAAAGAAAGTGACGGCCGCTCTGTCCGCAAACTCCTCTGGGCTGATGTTGAGAGCCAGGCGAATGCTAGCTGATGGATCCATCACGCTGCCACCCCGCTCCATGGCGTGGAAGGTTCGCCATAAGGCCTTGTTTCCAGTACCAGAGCCAAGACCAGCGCACCAGTCATTCCACCGGCGTCGTGACAACTGCTTCTCGTAGCGTCGAGCTTGTGCTGCGATACGGTTTGCCGTGACACGAGCGTAGAGTTGCGTCGGGTGGCGATTAGCATGGAGCTCTGCTCGGCGGCGCTCTGCCCAAAGTTTAAGGAGGTGCATATCGGGCGTCGGCTGATCCTCATTCACTGTTGTATGTATAGTGCAGTCTGTGAGGACGGACTGCAGCGTAGAAATGAGGTTCTCCCCAGTTAGCGAAAAAGCTCGTTCATCAGAGCGGACCTTGTCCCAGTGAACAATTCTGACCTGGCGACGAAGCTTTTGCAACTTTTTTGCGTGCAGGCCAACCAAAATTGGCGAATGGTCGCTTCCCCAAGCATCTGGCTCCGGATTCCAGGAAGGATTCCCGGGGCCAAGCCACCACGTAAGGTCCGGTGCATGAGACCGAGTTGAAGGGATGGTAGGTGCGGTAGAGTTAAGCAAGGAAAAGTTCATGTCCGTGAATGTGTCGTGAACTTGTACTCCTCTTCTAGTGTCGTGCTCGTATCCAGACACAGTGTGTGGGGCGTTAAAGTCACCTCCTACGAGTATGGGAGTGTCTGGGTACGTTGCCCTAAGGTGGTGGAGCCAACCTAGGTTAAGGCGTGCTCTGCCTGGCCTTCCATAAAAGGACACAAGAAGGAGGGGTGTTTTGGCTGGGCGTGTTAAAACCGCAACCACCTCCTGATGTTGGTTACACCATTTCTGAAGGTTGATTGGTATTTGAGGAACACTTCTAACGATGTATACTGTCGCTTTTCCAGGTGCATCACCACTACGCTTATCCGGGATGGTAGGAGTATGATAACCGATGAAGTGGGGGAGAGGGCCTAGTTTGTTTGACTCCTGTAAAAGGAGTGCCCACACTTGGAGTTTACCGGAGTGAATTTTGGTTTTTAGCTCTCCTAATTTGTTCGAAAGACCTCTACAGTTCCATTGTAGGATGACCGGTTGACGGCTGGACGGACACTTAGCCATGGTATCAGCTAGCTTGTATTAGTTGGGTTAGCTTGGATAGGGTTTCAAGTATAACGGTCCAGATAGCTGGATCACATGGGGTTGTCTTTTGAGCGTTGAGCCGCATCCGTAAAGGCACATTTTGTGTTCCTTGCAGTGAGCGCGCTTCAGCGCGTTCTTTACGGAGAGCTGCTACGCGAGTCTTCCTTTGCCGCAGTGCCTCAAGCTGTTTAGATAGGTTGGCTATCTGAGTATCCAGATCTTCGTCAACCGAAACAGCTTCATTCAACTCCCAGGAGTCTTTTGGCGTTTGCTTTGGAGGTCTGTGATTTTTAGAATCGGACCCCTTGAGAACGTCGGAATACAAACCACCTGTTGCATCGGGTTCCCCAGGCTCTTCTACTGCAGAACCCTCAATGGGTTCCAGGACCTGGAATCGATTGTACAGTGTAGCCCTTGCTGAACTGGTTTCCCGACGGCGAGCGCGGGCTGTGGTGCGCTGTTTAGTGGGACACTTTGCCGATGTTATTTCATGGTCATCCGTCTTGCAAAGCCCGCAACGATAGCGTGGCTTGCCGTCTGAGTTTATTCTCTCTGTGTCCACAGTTGCCATCGGACAGTAGTTTTGCTGGTGACCTTGTTTAAAACAACGGTAGCAGTACATGGCTCGTGGCCGGAAAGGCTTTGGGTGCAGTACACAGCCATTGTAATAAAACCTTTCCGGTGTGGTAGAAGAACCTCGTACGGTGACTAGGTAAGTCCTGCTCTTACCCATACGTCGGACAGCCACCACCTCGTGTGTGGGGGACCGTAACTCACGTAGAATGGTCGCAGGGGAGTCATTTTCGTCAAGGTCATACAGGACGCAGCGCTGCACATTGGGCCCAGATGCAAAGTAAGAGTGCACTGTCACGGTATCATCGGTGGAGATCGGGATGCTGGTAATACCACAGACCTTGCAAGCGTCATCCAGGCTGGCAAGGTGGACGGTTATTGTATTGGAGACCTTATGGACCACGAACCCCTGATAACCCTGGGTGCCTAGGCACCGGTCTATCACTTGTTGAACTAATTTAACTGGGATAGTGGTGACGTCAAACCTGGTGGTCGGTTTAATGTGAACCCGGAATGAGCGGTCGGGGGGTGGGGTTGGGTAAACAGCGGTACGAGAACTGCTGCAAGGAGGAGCGGGTGCGGTGGAAGCATCTGGGGAGGCCCTCACCTTCTTAGTGGGCGGCGTATCCTGTGCGCGGACCGTTGCGTGCACACACTCACTTAGCAAGAGTATGCCGTGCACAAACCTCAAATGGCTCAAATATTCTCTGTTTTTTTTAAACACGTCCTTTCCCACTAAATCTTTCTGAATATCTATATTTGACATGCTATTAACACTTTTTGAAAGTTATCGCCCTGTCGTATGCCGTTCCGGATCAAGAATTTGTCATTTTGCTAATGCACCAATGTCGTCTAGTACATCGCTTAAATATGTCGTCTGGCAGTGTTGTGCACGTCTCCTGCACCCAGCGGTCTTTTATCGCTTCCAGCACAGCGGCGGTGTGCACTGAATCAAACGCTTTTTTGTATAGTGTATCAAAGCCATGTTAAGGGGTTTAGTGTACTATGCGGATTTTTCTATTTGATAACATGAATGTGATCGATTGTTGAGTACCCTTTCATTAACATAGTGTGCTCTCTTGTTGGTCGAGAATGTATGCTGTCACGTACGTTGTTACCCTTTACTTTGGTAAATAGCTTGTATAAAACTGATAGTAGACTAATGGGTATGTAATTCATAAGGTTTTTTGTGCCTCTCTTCATGTGAATCAGAATAATGCCAGAAAATTACAGGACCTATAGAAGCTACCGAAACACTACGGTATTTCGAAACGCTTCCACTAATGATTACTTGCTAAAAATGAAGCGGCACTCTCTGAAGACCATGTAACATCATTATGTTGCTTTCTTGTATAGTCGGAGACTTCGTGAGGCTATCAATGCCATAAATACATCCCCAGCAACTATTTCAATACTAGTCGTTTTTCATCTCCATACACTAGGGCTGTTCCTCCTAGTTCTTAAATGGCACGGGCGCCGAAGTCTTTTTATGTGCTTTGCATCGCTTCGTCTCAGGCTGTTGATTTTTTTCAGACTGCCTACAGTGAAAATGCAGGCGCATTTTGCTTTAATGCGATGCTATTGCCGGTATTTTCATGGCCGTTGGACATGCACACAAGTAAGCCTCATTTACCGCTTCGCGCCCCTTACTGAAAGCCTAATGTGAAAGACGTATGTTAGTGGTGGTGGAGTCGGGTTTTAAGAGACCCGTCCACGTCGTAAAGAGCACGCTCGGAAGGCTATTAGACCACAAATTGTGCATGATTGCGCGTTGGGTGCAATTGTGACGACAGTGACGCCAATAATTGCCTAACTCGGACTGGCACGGCTATTCCACGAGGCCGCGGGGGCCAGCTCTCCGTGGGCGAACGTTGAAAGTGTCTCTGCGCCAATACCTTTAGCAGAAGTCACTTGTGCATCCATAAAAACCTGGGAGGAATGTGGCGGGAGAGAAGACAAAACAATACGTACATAAATTTGCGGACAATGTTCGAGACTTCACCCTCTACAGAACTCCTACAGCCCGGTACAGTTGTGCTCGCTGAAGGAAACGGAATAGCAAGGATGCCGTCAACTCTAACCCACATCAGAAAAGCTCACCCAGGTCGTGATCAAATAGTTTTTTTCATCTACACGCGACGTCACCCAAACGGGTGATTGAAGATGACAGCTGGTATACCTATATATACTTGCAGCTAGCTAACTCCAATTATCAGGAAAGTGGAAGATGCAGGCATTTGGACACGTCAACCTTGGAGCGCAATCACTGTGATACATTACTACCACCATTCCGCATGCGCTCACAGCAAATCCAGTGCTTAGTCGCCAATGAAGCTTTGGACCACTTGATCTCAGATTTACCATGTCATCAAAGCTTCACTTGTTATTAGTGGTTTGAAAATATTATAGTATCCTCTCAGCATTGCCATGACAATTGTTTTCCCCTTGTTACGTTTTCTTCTACCCGGTAATACAACACAAAACATTTGCCAATCAAACGGTGCGGACATTTATGAAGGCTTAAGGAATGCCCGAGAAAATCTGTGGCGTAAACTGTCCCAAGTCATGTAAATGTATTGCTACAAATTGCTTCCATTTTAGAGTTAGGCTTAGACCACAACCCGCACCGTTGGGCCTTTCACTCAAGCCGCCTCCACGATGTCATCATCACTGCGGAGCGCACACAGGACATTGAGAAAAGAAACTCCCTTTAAGAATCACCTATAGCTGCTTCAAATCGCACGCTTACCAGGCATTATATCTTTATATATATATATATATATATCTGTCGAACTCAAAACTGTTAAGCTCAAGAGTAAGCCTAGGGAAGGTTTGGAGAGCAAACCTTCTAAAACCTTCCTTAGGCTTATTCTTGAACTTAACAATTTTGAGTTCGACGGAGTTCATTACCTGCAAGTCAGCGGAACGTCAATGGGAACTCCAATCGGACCTAACTACGCCAATATCTTTATGGCTCACCTCGAATCAAACTTTCTTGACACCCAAAATTTAAAGCCGATGTACTATAAAAGGTATATTGATGACATATTCATGATCTGGCAACACGGTGAGGCGGAGCTCCTCACCTTCATTGAGGCATTTAACCTAGCCCATCCTAGTATTTCCCTTGCTCATTCCTATTCGGAACACAGTGTAAACTTTCTGGACGTCACCGTTACTACCTTCCAAGGTCGGCTTCAAACTAAACTGTATAGAAAACCGACAGACACGCGGCAGTATTTGCACTTCCGAAGTAGCCATGTCAGACACTGCAAGACAGCAATACCTTACAGCCAAGCCCACCGATATAGGAGAATTTGTTTAAACCAAGCCGACTTTCACTCAAACTGTCGAGAACTCAAGACCGCCCTCCTGAATTAAAAATACCCGGAAAAAGTTATCGACGGCGCTATTGTGCGAGCCAACCAATTAGACCGTAACGTAATCTGTAAGAAAAAAGCCCCGAACGGGAACCCGCAAACTAACTTAGTTTTAACCCACTCATCCTCTTCTCCAAGAGTGTCAACTGTGCTAAAACAACATCACAATATCCTAATGCAAAGTGACCGCTTAAAAAGCATATTCCCTGAACCACCAAGCGTTGTCTACCGGCGTAATAAGAATTTAGGTGACTTTCTTACTAACTCTCGTATCAACCGACCGGCAACTACTGGCTGCATGCCCTGCAATAAACACCGATGTAAAGTATGCCCACACATGACAACTACACACCGCGCCACCAGCACGGCTTCAGACTACTACGTAAATATAAAAGGTAACTTTAACTGTGACTCCGCTAATGTCGTATATCTTCTAGAGTGCACTGTTTCTAGGCAACAATATATCGGCCAAACTGAAACGCCCTTCCGAATACGGTACAATAATCACCACTCTCATGCAAAAAGCTGCCCTTATTTGCCCCTGTCAAGACACGTGAACAGTCTCGGGCATGCATTTGAACATCTTAAAGCAACGATTTTAGAATCCGCCTTCAAAACGCACCACGCCCGCGAGGTTCGGGAATCTTATCTCATTTATAAGTTTGGGTCAGCCACACTTGGGATTAATGAAAGTTACGGAAAACTAACGTCCTTATCCCTCGATTAAAATTGGCGGCTTCATAATTTTTATAACTATGTTCATTATTCCTACCCTTGAGTTTCTCATCAGAATTCGCAGAAACTCTCTTAATACAGCAGCTTTATTAGCCTAATGCGGCTCAACGATGACATTTGTCCTGGGGAAGGAGGCCTCGTTCCCACCACCATTTAAGAATGTTTAACTCTTTGTGATCTATTCATGTTTAACCTTTTGTGACCCTACCTATTTCCTGTTCAGTTGCTAGCTTCTGTGAAATGCTCTTTTGTGCCCCCTATATATTCTCTTCATCCGTGGGGGGCACACCCATCTTCGCTTCTGCCCCAACCATTCTCCCCAGCCACTGAATACGTTACTGTATACTCTTCCCTTTCTTTGAAACCGCAGTTGCCCAGTTTCCCGCATTGTCTGAACTTGCAGCCCACGCGGCATACGTTGACCCGTCATGGTGGAACCTTGAACGCTTCTTTGTTAACACGACCCCTTTCTCTCTCTCGTTATCCCACCCATTTTTTTCTTTTCTTTTGGTTTGTTGTTGTTGTAACATAGGCGTACCGACTGTATGCATACCCTGCATTTCCGAAACATTTGCCGCTCCTTCTCACAGTTTTCTGCAAACCTATATAAGAAATGTGTTCCAAATGTTTGCGACTGCAAAATCATGTAACTTTACTCTGATGGAGGCAAGTCCCGTTGCCGCTACGTAAGTAAACCTTGTTTGTTATTGTTCTTGCTGTGTATGCGACTCTTTACTTATACTATATATATATATATATATATATATATATATATATATATATATATATATATATATATATATATATACGGTCGAACAAAAGAAGTTTCCAATGGTCCAGAAAAAATATCAAAAAGTAGAGTCCGACGCAAGTCTCAAAAAACAAAAACAAACATGTTTACTAACGTTTCGACTGGTGGTCCAGTCTTCATCGGAGTATGTCTTCATTACTCCGATGAAGACTGGACCACCAGTCGAAACGTTAGTAAACATGTTTGTTTTTGTTTTTTGAGACTTGCGTCGGACTCTACTTTTTGATATATATATATATATATATATAGAAAGATAGGTCGGCAGTCTACAACACCAAAGGAGGAATAGGGGTGTGGTTAGGCTCTTTTTGTTTTTTTACTACAGGTAATGATGTTAACATTTTTTCTAAATATACGGAGGTAAAAAAAAAAAGAAAAACCCGCGCCCGGAGTGGGGATCGAACCCACGCCTTTCGATTAGATCTCGAATGCCTCACCAATTCGGCAATCTCGGCGACTGTGTTCTCCTTCACTTTCTGGGCTATTTATATTTACTATTACTGTATCTGAAGTGTATCAGTTTCCTCAACGAGCCCCTCGTTTCCTTTTTATAGCATTCTGCGAAAGCCTAGCGAGGGTCTCGGTTCTGGCAGCCGTGATGCCTAGGTAGCATAAGAGCGCTTCCCGCCAGTTACCCGCTCATGACAGGCTGTAGACGTTCGAGTTACGCCCTGGGGGTTGAAAAGAAGGTCCCCTTGTCCCCTTGTCGTCAGATTGGCGCTGGCTACCACCCTCAAGCGTCAAATACGCTTCTAGTAAATTTAAATAGCCCAGAAAGTGAAGGAGAATACAGTCGCCCAGATTACTGAATTGGTAAGGCATTCGAGATCTAATCAAAAGGCGTGGGTTCGGTCCCCACTCTGGGCGGGTGATTTTCTTTCTTTCTTTTTCCGTATATTTAAAAAAATGTTAACTTCATTAACCGTAGTAAAAAAAAGAGCCTAACCACACCCCTATGCCTCCTTTGGCGTTGTAGACTGCCGACCTATTTTTCTGTGTTTCCTCAACGAACCCCTCATTTTTTTACCATATTATTATGCGAAAGCCTAGCGAGAGTCTCGGTTCTGGCAGCCTTGATGGCTAGGTAGCATAGGAGGGCTTCCCGCCAGTTACCCGCTCATGACAGGCTGTAGACGTTCGAGTCACGCCCCGGGGGTTGAAGAGAAGGTCCCCTTGGCCCCGTGTAGTCAGAGTGGCGCTGGCTACTACCCTCAAGCGTCAGTTACACTTCTAGTAAATATAAATAGCCCAGAAAGTGACGGAGAACACAGTCGCCCAGATTGCTGAATTGGTAAGGCATTCGAGATCTAATCGAAAGGCGTGGGTTCGGTCCCCACTCCGGGCGCGTGTTTTTCTTTCTTTCTTTCTTCCGTATAATTAAAAAAATGTTAACATCATTACCGTAGTAAAAACAACAAAAAGAGCCTAACCACACCCCCATGCCTCCTTTGGCGTTGTAGACTGTCGACCTATGTTTCTATATATATATATATATATATATATACATAGCGAAACAGAATATGAAAATGAGGGGCTCGTTGAAAATAAGACACAAACAAAAATTGGCAGTCAAGAAGACCTCGGAAAGCAGTGGGGAGGATGTAGTAGCTCAAGATAAAGCATTCAGAAAATAAGAAAGTGGAGAAAAAATGCCCGCCAGGTGGGATCCGAACCAACGACCTCCAGAATACCGGTCTGGTGCAATGACCACTACGCTACCGGCGGGGGTACTTTAGCCTCCACTTTCTCGGGTATTTATGTTCAGGTGTTTTTGTTTCCTGCGCTTGTGGGTGGTAGCCAGCGCCACTCGGACTACTCGGGGTGAAGGGGACCTTCTATTTAACCCCCGGACCGGGACTCGAGCGTCTACGACATGTCGAGAGTGGTCAACCCGCGTGGAACCCTCTTAAGCTCCGAACCCTCTTAAGCTCGCTATGGCACCAAGACTGCCAGAACAGAGGCCCTCGCTATGCATGTAGCGAATCAGAATAGAAAAATGAGGGGCTCATTGAAAATAAGACAGAAGCAAGAATTGGCTGTCAAAAAGACCTTGGAAAGCAAAGGAAAGGATATAGTAGCTCACGATAAAGAATTTGGAAAATGAGAAAGTGGAGAAAGAAATGACCGCCAGGTGGGATTCGAACCCACAACCTCCAGAATACCGGTGTGGTGCGATGACCACTACGTTACCGGCGGGACAACTTTAGCTTAGACTTTCTCCTGGTATTTATGTTCAGGTGTTATTGTTTCCTGTGCTTGGGGGTGGTAGCCAGCGCCACTCGGAGTACTCGGGGTGAAGGGGACCTTCTATTTAACCCCCGGGCCGTGATCCGAGCGTCTCCAACATGTCGAGAGTGGTCGACGAGCGTGGAACCCTCTTAAGCTCCCTATGGCACCAGGACTGCCAGAACAGAGGCCCTCGCTATGCATATAGCGAATCAGAATAGGAAAATGAGGGGCTCGTTGAAAATAAGACAGAAACAAGAATTGGCAGTCAAGAAGACCTCGGAAAGCAAAGGGGAGGATGAAGTAGCTCAAGATAAAGAATTTGGAAAATAAGAAAGTGGCGAAAAATTGCCCGCCAGGTGGGATCCGAGCCCCAAACCTCCAGAATACCTGTCTGGTGCGATGACCACTACGCTACCGGCGGGGCTACTTTAGCCTCCACTTTCTCGGGTATTTATGTTCAGGTGTTTTTGTTTCCTGCGCTTGGGGGTGGTAGCCATCGCTACTCGGACTACTCGGGGTGAAGGGGACCTTCTATTTAACCCCCGGGCCGTGGCTCGAGCGTCTACGACATGTCGAGAGTGGTACACCAGCGTGGAACCCTCTTAAGCTCCCTATGGCACCAAGACTGCCTGAACAGAGGCCCTCGCTATGCATGTAGCGAATCAGAATAGAAAAATGAGGGGCTCTTTGAAAATAAGACAGAAATAAGAATTGGCTGCCAAGAATACCTCGGAAAGCAAAGGGGAGGATATAGTAGCTCAAGATAAAGAATTTGGAAAGTAAGAAAGTGGAGAAAAAATGCTCGCCAGGTGGGATCCGAACCCATGACCTCCAGAATACCGGTCTGGTGCTATGACCACTACGCTACCGGCGGGGCTACTTTAGCTTCCACTTTCTCCTGGTATTTATGTTCAGGTGTTTTTGTTTCCTGCGCTTGGGGGTGGTAGCCAGCGCCACTCGGAGTACTCGGGCTGAAGGGGACCTTCTATTTAACCCCCGGGCCGTGAGCCGAGCGTCTACGACATGTCGAGAGTGGTCGACGAGCGTGGAACCCTCTTAAGCTCCCTATGGCACCAAGACTGCCAGAACAGAGGCCCTCGCTATGCATGTAGCGAATCAGAATAGGAAAATGAGGGGCTCGTTGAAAATAAGACAGAAACAAAAATTGGCAGTCAAGAAGACCTCGGAAAGCAAAGGGGAGGATGTAGTAGCTCAAGATAAAGAATTTTGAAAATAAGAAAGTGGAGAAAAAATGCCCGCCAGGTGGGATCCGAACCCACGACCTCCAGAATACCGGTCTGGTGCGATGACCACTATGCTACCGGCGGGGCTACTTTAGCCCCCACATTCGCGGGTATTTATGTTCACGTGTTTTTGCTTCCTGCGCTTGGGGGTGGTAGCCAGCGCCACTCGGACTACTCGGGGTGAAGGGGACCTTCTATTTAACCCCCGGGCCGTGACTCGAGCGTCTACGACATGTCGAGAGTGGTCGACCAGCGTAGAACCCTCTTAAGCTCCCTGGCAGTCATATATATATATATATAATATATACTTATAATATATTAAAGTGTCAAAACGCCGTCTAACCGAAAACCGGAATTGAACCGCCATTTTTGGCGGAACTGAAGCCGTACCAT
Source organism: Haemaphysalis longicornis (assembly GCF_048455015.1). Lineage (NCBI taxonomy): Eukaryota > Metazoa > Arthropoda > Arachnida > Ixodida > Ixodidae > Haemaphysalis > Haemaphysalis longicornis. The sequence goes on along the minus strand of NW_027526245.1, from coordinate 61,652,438 downwards.
TATTTTTTGAGCACGATGAACTCGAACCGGAACTGAACCGACAACAGAAATAACGGCCACCGGTTCATGCCGAAACCGTTCGACCCTCCGTTGTTTATATTGCACAGTCAATGTAATTTAGGCGTTTTTTTCTTTCACGTACCATCAACTTCGTACGCGCTCGAGCACTTTCCCCTCCAGACAAGTGAACACTATCACACCCTATGTAACAACAGGGGAAATGAATGAGCACCAATGTAGCAATGGTCTGTTGCTTCTGGGAGCTCGAGCGTAGTGCAAGGTGACCAAACGAAATGTCATTCTCGGCAGCTTGCAAGGGATATAAGACGTTTTTGCCCGTCCCTAGCTGCAACTTTATTGGAGCAATCAGGCTCCTGGAGTGTTTCACTGCGCAACACCGAAAGCCCATACCCGATGTGTGGAAACTTTTTGCATTTCATAATTTATTTAAAAGGTTCGACACCTGCAAATTGTTAATACTTGACAAGTGTGACCGCAGGAGCTGCTGAGTGGCTAAGCCGTTTGCTTCTGACCACAAGTGGCCGCGATCTTCCTTCCTCATTACCGTTTTTCTGAAGTAGATTTAAATCGAGAATGTCGGTTTCTCAAGATTTTGATCCACGTTCAATATCACCAGCTGGTTAAAATAAGTCTGCGTCCTTTTACATAAGCTGCCCCTCGGACCAGAGATATACCACGGGGTATCAACTGCGCCAACTTTTTTAAAAATGTGTTTACACAGAAAAACACAAAAAAACAAAAAGGGAATCAAGTTGCTCTAAACTATTACGAAAAAAGTAAGTAAAACTGTGTAAGTAAAAAAAGCACCAAAATATGAAGATTGCTCTATATTTTCTTTGTCCTGCTTTTCACAACGAAACGTGTCATCAATGCGAATGAAGTGAGTTCTGTGGTCAGTTTTTGAGGAAACTACACTGGACAAGTTCCATTTTTTCAGATACAAATAACAAACGATGTGTCAGGGAAAACTGTTAAGGTGCGCACTTAATCCCTTGGCAAGAAACTGCAGACCTCGACCTTGTGCTGGAAGCAGAAACAGTAATAGATAAAGCAGATGACTTGTGCAGAAAGCCAGGCCGGTACCTCACACTGTCCCATTCACCCGCCGATCATCTTTTCTGCCTTTTGTGCAGTTTTGTCTCTTTCAGGTCTTCTTTTTTTCGTAGGTGAACTTGTACTGACTGCCCAATTCGCTACATTATTTATACTGCTACTCGTTCCGGAGGGGAGTACTGTTGCGGACGAATTAAAGAGCGTCTACCCTATCAAGTCCCATCTCATGCTCCGAGCGTCAAATTTTTTTTTCATTTTGTGAAAGCATAATCTGTTATAAGATTCCGCAATGTAGCACACGGAACGGTGGCCGGGGGTTAGGCGATACGATGACATACTGATTGCAAGGCACACATTCCGGATAGCTTTCGCAAAAGAAATTGCAGTGGTCAGAGCAATAAAGCAGTGAGTGAGTGTGAACTATAGCTTACTTTTAACAAGTGTGGCTAATACATTCGATAAGGTGGCAGCTATTCTAATTCATTGTAATTCATCCAAATATTCTAATTCATTGGTATTATTTATGTGCCCGTTGTAAGATGTTTCTGTTTCGTTGCAAATATAAAAAATCGGCGCCAATCGGATTAAGCGCTGGTTTTTGAACGCGCCAGTACGAGGCGTAAATTTAGGGCTTTCTGGTTAGCGTGATGGGCGATTCCTTAGCGACGATTGTGATTTCAACAACAATGAAAAGGCAGAAAATATATCCCAACATCATATCTCTTGGCGGTGGTTTATGAATAGTCGCTAGGACAACATAACGTCTGGGCGAGCAACTAGGTTGTAAATTGTCGCCACTTCATCAGTTTTTCTATCTCGTAATTCTTTAAAGTTTGCTTTGCAATTTTGCCACTGCCCCTGGAGAACAGTGGCATTTTGAACTTTTGTTTGTATTTTGATTTGACTGTCGTTTTAGACTACTAAATGTTTTTGTAATTGCAGTGGTAATTCAACTCATCGAGCCGGTTCGCGAAACGGTTCAACCTCACGAACTGGTTTGCGAACCGGTTCGGTACGTGATTTTGTCGAACCGGAACTGAGGCGCAACAAAATAATTTCGCCTGAAACAGAACCGGCTAGGGCTGAAAAATTTTATCTCCTCGCGGAGTCGTCCGCTTTCGCTGTTTTTCAGAGGCGCAGCTTTTCCCCAGACAGCGTAGTTCCGCTGCTCCTCTTCATGTCTGCAGGTCGAAAGTGCGTCCTTGCTTACAACAACCCAATGAAATGTGAGGAACGAGTGCCATGTGGAATTTAGCGCGTTTAACTCTTGTACGGGTTTGATTTCCGACTATAGGGATGCCGCCTTCATTATATCGGCTTGAAAATCGCGGTCCAGTGGTGCTACAAAGCCCTCTGCTTGTAATTTTGCCAGTTCTCAAAAGTAAGGGACATGACACGGCCGAAAGGTATCACCCCGTAAAGGAAAAACATTCACCACAGTTTATTTTCGCGCTGCTGGCGAACAGGAAAGAACTCCTCAGTACCTTTTCAGCCAATTAGCACAATCACTCCGGCAAACCGTTCATTTGGGGCGGAAGTACGCAAAATACTACGTAGCAGGCGCCGAAAGCTTGTCAATATTATTTTGCTATTACGCCTTTATCTTCTTTTTGAAGCCACTGCGCCTCAATATTCCCTGCTATCACTGGTTAACGCTATTTGCGAAGACTACCTTTTGTATTCGTCTATTTACTGCCTCTCTAAATTTCACAATATTACTACTTTGGACCCCAGTGCACGTCTGTTGCACATTGCTAAAGAGAAGATCTTAACCCATTAGTATGTTCACAACTAGTGAGCTACATTAATGAATCTGTATTATTCCAAGGAAAGAAAAGACAGAGTGCGTTACGGAAAAAACTGTTGAACGCGACAGTCTCATTTTATGAATGTTTGTTCACGCCAGTGTGTGCTGTTAGGTGTTTGTTGTGAATATTTGGTGCGTTCTCCAAGCTATATATTTACCAAGGAATTATATCAAAATTTGCATGAGGCTTCTGCTTGTTTCTCTCAAGCCAGACGTGGGAGGGCACAACCTGCTTTGATTTGTTTTATTCAGTGAGGCGTAGTGGCTTTCGTTCGGTACACTCATTCTTGAGACTTGTTTTCCAAATTTCCCAGACCACATCACCGCAGTGATTCATTTTCGGACCCTGTGATTCAACAAGGGCAATTGAAATTCTGCCTCGCTTTGTTTTATTTTCCTATGTTGTAAGAGGAACCACTATACACTGTACGGGGCTCTTTGTGCCCTACAATATTTCGAAAGGACATCTTAACGTCACAAATGACATCACGAATATGCAGTTGGTATTTCGATGGCAGTGCCTTTGTGCTACTCTGCACACTGCGATGTGTCGGAAGAAGGCGTCTTAAAATGTAAAAAAAAGCCAACACACTCTTTGAGAGCCCATCGTCTTTGTGCAACTCTAGAGAAGCACATTGTAGGTGCATGACTGGCGTGAGTAAAACAAAATATTTCTTTCCGCTGACGTTGATTTTCGTGTTGTGTGTGAGTTGAAAGCTGTTGAGCACATTTTTCTAGTGTAAAGGGATGCCGCATTGTACTAGGACCTCATTCACTCATGCTGAAGAAACATCCGCCAAGAAGTCCTAATTAGGAAAGTTTATCTGCGACAGACAATGTTCGCGCCACGCGATATGTTCACTATCTACATATTGGGGACTATGAAAGTGCATTGCAGTCGGCACACCGACGTCAATGCACGTCGAGCGTATTAGTTCACCATCACTGATTCACCATTGGAATCGCAACTGGTACAAATGACAAATTTCAATTGAACTATCTTATTGGCATTGCGCAACGAATTGTACAATCCCATTGGAAGCACGAAGGTTCAATTTGGTAGGCTCAATTGCAAATGGATCCCCGAAATCGAATTCCCAATTGGTTAGTCGTTTTGTATTGGTCCCATTAGAATTCTGCCGCATCATTTCGATCTGCAATTGAACCCTTGCTGTCCAATTCGACGGGCTAATTTGATAGTTGTTTCCAATTCGTTTAAAATAAATTGTACGTGTTCCAATATGGCGGAACAACAGGAAGATTTGCATTTTACTGGAAAGACATATTTTTCAGTACGCTTTAATTCATTGAAACTGGTTTTAATTTAGTACAATGCGGCGATTGAATGGAACTCTACCTTAATATAATGTAATTTCATTGTGATTGGCTCTGGGTTTTCGCATTTAGTGACTTTGAAAAAGTACAATAGTAAGCAGCATTGTGCCTTTCGAATAAAAAAAATGTTCAGACTTCATTTCACACCATCAAGTGGAGGCTCAACGACAACCAATCGCTCAACCATCATGTGAAACCCCCAAAAATGTTCAAAAATTCAACATTTACACATTTTATTGTATGAAAGCGTTATAGAAATATTGAAATAAGCAATACAAATGAAGTCAAAGAGCATGATTAACAGCAAAAACTAAAGAAAACTTTTTGACACGAGTAGCAAAGTGTTTTCAGAAAAATTTAAGCCCCTCCACTCAGTGTGAAAGCTGTCATAAGTGCACAGCAGTGATTCACAATAATGAGCTGTGGTGACAGGGTACGCTCACTCGTACCCCCATCACGCTATTCGCCGCCCTGTCTCATTCTCCGCCTGACGAACTCAACCGAGGTTTGTTCAACGCATTTGAATTTTCCCGTCTTCGCAGTGTTCGCGCGCCCCATGCCTAAAACTGCGCCAGCGGGAGTAGTGTTCTTTTCGTGCTTGCTTTTCCTACCGCACGTCCCGGCATTGCACTGCCACTTTTTTCGCTTATTATCGTAAAAACCAATCAAACCAGCGTTTTTTTTTAATGAATGCGGGCGCGGCGCTTAGTTACGTATAATTTACCTCAAATGTACCTGCAGTTTTCTTTGCGCTAAACAACGGGGAGATCTATGACAACTTCCACCGGTTCCCGAGTTTCGAACGCTTATGACTATACAGACCAATTGGCTTTCGAGGCTTCTGCGGGACGCCGCGACGACAGAATGGCGTGTGGCTCTACCTGGGTCCAGCGAGCAAGCTACAGACGACGACAAGGCGGGCTCTCAAATTGATCTGCACTTAACACAGCTATGACCCAATAAAACACATATACGTAAAGTCGATGAGTGGTATCAAGGCCTCCTAGGCTTTGGTGGCATGTATTCAACGTTGGCCGCGTTGACGTGTCGATTGGCTGCCCTCGCAGTTTTATCGGACGATACGTTGCACTAAAAACGTAAGGTTGTCTGCAAGAGCGTGAGAAGTGGTGACAATGATGTCGTCTACCTATAGCAGGGAGTATCAAGATGCATATTTATGTTGAACGCAGCTAAGCGTCACTTATTTGGCAGAGCCCTCTAATGCGAGGCTTAGCGCCAAGAATACGCGACGATGGCAGACGTGACAGGCCTGCTTCATTATTCCTAGCAATTTTCCCTCCTCGTAGCATGAGTAGTATTCTAAGGAATGAATTTCTTTCCTATATATCCTTCAGGACTTTTCACTTTACGACTGGTGGGATCAAGACGTAGCCGCGCAGCGCTATTGGCCATGCATGGAACGTTGCCGAAGAGGTGAGTCTACGTCACTCAATCTCTCAATTTCTTGTTTAAACGCATGAAACTGCGGTTTAATATAAACTTAACATAGTCTTCGTTTTTGCACTCACTTTGCGATAGTTTAGCCAGCCTGCGGAGAGCGGAACACGGCATGAACAATAGCGTGAGAGAAATTGCTTAAACAACGAATTTTCTGCCCTACATACAAACACAGCAATAAACCTACTCATGTATTCCAAGAGTTCTCCTATTTCTGATACAGCTAATCGACGCAAGGCAGCGGCAACTCAACCAGATTGAGTGAGATAGAACCAATCAATGGGATAAAACCAATTGAAAGTGCAATAAATTTGCGTCATATTGGAAATCCAGTAGGCATTTTCTATTGCTAGACTCAAATGGCCTTCCAAATGGTCCTGAAAAGCCATGAGGATTGCGCGGAAGGACGACACAAAGAGGAGACAACAGGACGAGCGTAAGTATCAGTATTCGTTTATGAGCAAGTATACTTATCAAGTATCAGACCAACTAGCGCGTCAACAAATCTTGCTGAATTCCAAATGGTCATCCGTATGCGTCTAACCAGCGCTTGTTGAGTCGGCGCTTGTTGCTTGTTAATACGGTGCTAGTCGATTCAGAATGAGCTTCTTTTCCGGCTTCTCGATGGGGGTATGCGTGGCCGGTGGATGCGTGTACATCGGAAAATTGAGCATTCAAAAGCATTTCTTGTTCCATCGGTGACAAATCATCAAAGTCATATCCAGCTTGCCCGCCCCCCCCCCCTCTTCCCGACCTTTGGCAGGGTCTGCCGTTAGCTTGTTGACGCAAAAGCTAACTTTACGGGCACGAAAGCTGGTAGCGCCAACCGCTCACACTCTAGTTCGCACCAGTGCGTGGTTCCTACTTTGTGACACAATGGCTACGTCATGACAAAAAATGGCTGAAAAATGGCAGAGAGAATTTGCAGCTTTAGTTATCTATTTCCCAGCAAATAACACATCGTTTGTTGTCGAACAAAATCCAAGACAGCTGCGAGACGTACGCTATTTAAGTTAAAACAAAATTTCATTTAATCGTTAGCGTGTATTAAGAAACGAGCATCCAGTTTACAAGCAACTAGCGGTAGTACCCGGCGGTGCTCGGGTGGGCCATTATATTAAGGACAGCAATGGTTATAACACAAGTTTGTTTATTTGTTAGTCGCCATTTAGGCTACTTCATTGGGAAGTGGGACACACTCGGGAGCGCCTGCCTGCTGTCAGTACATGGGCTCCAACTGCAGTCACGTCGTGGTAATGTGACACGACAGGCACTCGTGCTTTACTCCAACTCTCGCTAAACACATTGAACCAAGATGGTGCGCTCAAGCGAGTGAGTCAGTGAGTGAAAAAAGCTTTATTGAGCCGGCGAAGCGGGAGTGGGTCCCAATTTCAGAAAGCCATGTGGTGAGTGGGCAGCCTTCGCTCTGGAGGAAGTTTTGTCTGGACATCCAGATCGCTGTTAGTCACCAAGTTCTCCCACAGCTCAAGGTTGGGAAAAGTGGACGGAAGAAGGAGGATATTGGTTTGCTTGCGCGCTTAATATTATTGCAAACGCAACTTGAATTCGGCAGGAGATTGGGCTGGGAACACATGACAGAGGCCGGCTGGGTGAGGGGTATTCTTCCTCGTAGGAAGTGCTATCTCATAAAATATGAACGATGTTCAACGGTACAGTTTTATCATAAGTAACATGGTCTCCCTACGGGAGGCGAGGGGTTGCAGGATGTCCCAAGAGATACCTAGGACTAACCTTTGCGTTTTTTACTGGTTCATCTTCACTTTTATATTTAAGCTATATGACACCGACTCCTACGGGAGACGCGTAGTTGCCGAAGGTGTCAACAGATGGCGACCGCTAAGCGAACGCGCGAAAACTCAACTGAATTTTAGGTCCAAAAGGATGCAGATTTAAAAATCTCGCTAGCCTTCTTATCCGCATGTTAGGCCAAAATCCTGAAAGAGGAGTTTGGGCAAATAAATGGGCAGCATTTTGCAGAAAAACTAATCGGAGATATCAACTGGCTGTGTGGTTATTTGCGAATGTGTAAAATCTCAGTGTTTTCCAGATATGATGATGATGGTTGGATGTTTATGGCGCAAGGCCAACTAGGGCAAAGAGCGCCAAAACAATAGTCATATATGAGGGGTGAAACCTTAAACACTAAGTAAATTCTGCAAGAACAAAAGTAAAATCACAAAACGACAATGAGAATGACTGGTGTATAGGGGCAGCTTTCAATATGCATGATAGAAAATGAGGTTTAAAAACTTGCCGTCTGACAAATACTCAAACACACGTTTCACGAAAACAATGGCATCGTCACCTAGAAAAAACGATGGATGTAGGGGAATATGTTGTCTGCAGAGTTCTCTGAAGTGTTTGTGTCGTGTTGTGTGAAGTGCCTTGCATGTGATTAGTATGTGCACTACGGATAGGACCTCTCCGCACCTGCTGCACTGGGGTCTACGAGATCCCGTCAGCAGATACGAGTGAGTTGCATGCGTGTGCCCTATCCGTAGCCTACCCAAGGCGACTTCCGTGTGTCTGTTGTGTGAGTCAGATGTGTACCGTCCCAAGTGTGGCTCAATTACATGTAGTTTGTTGTCTGTCTGTTCGTCCCAGTGTGTTTGCCATGTTCTGCGCAGGTGTTGCCTTATGTGTGGCTTGAGGTCTGTGTAGGGTATCGTTGTAATGTCTACAGTGTTCCTGAGTGCAGCAGCAGCGGCCCTCTCGACTGCCAACTCGTTCCCAGCAATCCCTGCGTGTCCTGGGACCCAGCAGAGGACCAGCGCATGGTTTTGTGCATACACGGACATGATAGTGTTGAATACAAGATTAACTATGTGGTTTTTTGGGGGCTTGTGCGATGACAGTGCGCGAACAACACTCAAAGAATCTGTATAGATGATGGAATTGGGAATTTGATTTTCAAGAATGTGTCGTACAATAAGTAAAATTCCATAGGCTTCTGCTGAAAAAATTGTTGTGTGCACGCTCATGGTTCTGGCTGCATTGAAATTTGGACCATGAGCAGCGCACGACACCACAGTGGAGGTTTTAGAAGCGTCACTATAAAATTCTGCACATGTGTATTAAAACTGCAAAGACAGAAAGTGCTGCAGTATTGCAGCTCGTGGTACACGATTTTTGTCAAGTCTTATAAAAGAAAGGTCGCACGACACAGGGCGAACTTGCCAAGGCGGTAAACTGTTAGAAAAGGATGACCGGTACACATCTAAAAACGAAGCACTGAGATCCGAGGCTCACTTTCTCACTCTAAGTGAAAAGGGCAGAGGAACGGATGGGCGATTTACAAAGAGCAGAGATGTTGATGTTTTTATTTTATTTTTTATTTACACATTACCCTGCAGCGCCGAGGCATTACAGTAGGGGAGTGGGTCTCATAGTACAAATGGCAATAAAGTCACTAGCACAGTCACTGTTTGTCAATATATATTAACTAAAAGGGAGCACACAACAAAATAATATTTATACATCGTTAAAGACAGGATAAAAAGGATGATTATTCAGCGACGAAATTTTAAAAGCATAAAGCAAGTCCATGTACGTTCGTTGGTTCTCAAGGCTCCACTTATCACACTCCACATAAAGACTCTCGGCAGGGCTAGTGCGAAAAGCACCCGAAGCAAGACGAAGGCCCAAGTGTAGCACTGGGTCCAGAATTCGCAAGGCTGTCTTAGTCGCCGACCCATACACCACACTGCCATAGTCCAAACGAGACCCAACCAAAGCACTATACAAGCGAAGCAGGAGTTCTTTGTCGGAACCATAGGATTGGTGGGAGAGAACCTTAAGTATATTCATTGTTTTGAGACATTTATTTTTAAGTTCCTGGATGTGGGGAATGAATGTGAGTTTGTGGTCAAACAACACCTAAGAACTTGTGCTCCTTGTTCACAGGAACCGACACGCCATTGAGATGAATGTCTGGGTCCGGATGGACCCCGCGCTTCCTGGAGAACACAACGCAGGAGGTTTTTACAGGATTCAATTTAAAACCATTCTTGTCTGCCCAGCTGGCAAGTTTCTTTCCACCAAGCTGGACTTGACGTTCGCAGATTGGCATATTGCATGATTTATAGGATATCTGGACGTCATCTACATACATGGAATAAGAGATTGTAGGTGGCAGTGCCTTACCAAGAGAGTTCATTTTTACTATGAAGAGAGTGCAGCTGAACACGCCACCTTGTGGCACGCCATTTTCTTGCACGGGAACCTCAAAGAGCGCACACAGACTCTTACTCGGAACGTTCTGTCTGACAAGTAACTGACAAGAGCGTTCAACATGTTACCCGAAACACGGAATGACTTGAGGTCACTAAATATCCCATAACGCCAAGCGGTGTCGTATGCCTTCTCAAGGTCGAAAAACACAGTTAGGCAATACTGCTTATGCGCGAAGGCATCCTTGATGTACGAGTCAAGAGCTACCAATTGATCGTTCGTCGATCGCCCCACCCTGAAGCCTGCCTGGCTGCTCTCGAGAAGGCCGTTGTACTCAAGGAAGTACACGAGCAAGCGATTTATCATCTTCTCGAAAAGCTTGCACAGGCAGCTCGTGAGGGCAATAGGACGCTAACTAGAGGGGGATGACGGGTCCTTTCCCTCCTTCAGGAAAGCTGTAACTATAGCCTCCTTCCAAGAGTTTGGAATGTGCCCCGAAAGCCATATCTTGTTATATAGGTGTAAGAGTGTTAGAAGAGTGTCTGCGTGCAGGTGCTGTATCATTGTGTATGTGATGTTGTCTGGGCCTGGAGCTGAGGGTTTACACGTGCTCAAAGCAGCCCTCAGCTCATGCAGTGAAAACTCTGCGTTATAAGAAGATGTTGACCTATTGTTATCTAGTATAGGCTTCTTTCGGCCATTTGTTTGTGTTTCATGAAAGTGTTTGTGTAGTGTGCTGAACTAGAAACGTGTCGGAAGTGTTGTGCGAGTGTGTCAGCCTGGTCTTCGAGTGTGTCCCCTGTAGTGCTGACCAGAGGCAGGCTGTGTGTTTGTTGTCCCTTGAGTTTGCGTATTCGTGTCCATACTTTCCCTGTGTCTGTGTAGGAGTTTATTGATGTTATGAATGTACGCCAACTCTCGTTTTGCATCACGGCGCACACGTTTTCCTAGTGCCTTGGCCCGTTTGAACAAGAGGAGGTTTCCCGACGTGAGGTACCGACGAAGGATACCCCACGCCTTGTTCTGGGCCTCTCGCGCCCGCCTACAGTCCTCATTCCACCACGGGCTCCGCTGGTTGCGCGGGGCACCAGAGGCGTGGGGAATGGACTTTTCGGCGGAGTCGAGGATGTGCGCCGTGAGGAGTTGTGCGGCTTCATCTACGTGTAGGTGTCTTATAGTTGTGTAGTGGAGTTTCGATGTCTCTGTAAATGTGTTCCAGTTAGCTCGTGCTTCATTGAACCTATAATGGGAAGATGAACTGATTGGGCCTTTACCTATATATGTAAGTGAGGTGGGGAAGTGGTCACTGCCATATGGGTCAGTTCCCACACCCCACTCAAGAAGAGGAAAGAGAAGTGCGGAGCCAATAGCCAAGTCAAGACATCAGTATGTGTTGTGTCCTATGTTATGATATGTAGGCTGTTTACTGTTGAAAAGGCATACTCCAGAGGATGTAAGAAACCTCTCTATCAGGCGACCCCGGGCATGGGTACGAGAAGAGCCCCAAAAGGAATTATGAGCATTAAGGTTGCCTTTTAGAATGTATGGTTCGGGCAACTGGTCAACCAGAGCCTCGATGTCAGAGCTCAAAAGTGTAACATCAGGAGGAATGTATATGGAGCATACCGTTGTCAACCTAATAAATATTATTAAGCGTATTGCTACAGCCTCAAGGATAGTGTTTAAAGTAACAGGGTGGCATGGTAAGGATTTCAGGACGATTACGGCCACACCGCCAGAAGAGTGTATGCAGCCATCCCTGTCTTTCCTGTATACGAGGTAACTATTCAAGAAATTTGTGTGTTTAGAATTCAAATGTGTTTCCTGAACACACATTACACTTGGCTGATTGGTATGCAGAATCTCATACACGTCGTCAAGATTATTCAGAAGGTCTCTGCAGTTCCATTGAACAAAATTTCTCTTCCCATTATTTAGTGTGAGAGCTACTGGAGTGTATATGTTTATGTGTCGTCTTTCGCGGCTGTGACTCTTGGATTGGGCTTTTTGGGCCTATCTGTAGGCTTGGACGTCAGAGGCCGATCCTTGCGCTGCGTGGCAGGCAAGAATGGCACGACGTCCATCTCGTCGTCCGACGTCCTGGGTGTGCCCGTCGAACCGGGCCCCCGGGACTTGGCCCCCCTTCGGAGGCTCTTCGTTTGACCCGCCACCGCCGCAGGTATCGGAGGCACCAGAAGTGGCACGGGCGGTGCGGTGGCGGTGGGAGCCGGTGCGGGGCCCGTGGTGTCCATGGCACCCTCCAACGCACTGGAGGATGGGGTGGCAGGGACGGGAGCGGCACCGGTCCTGACGGAAGAGGTTGCCACCACAACCGCTGCTGGCTCAGCGAGCAGTGCGGAGGCGGGTTGGGCTGCCAGAGACAACCCAGGGGGGGGGGGGGGGGGGGCGGGACCAAGTCCGACTCGCGGTACTGGGTCCCCTCCGAGACCAGACGTCGCTCCGCCCCCCGACGAGCTGCGTCGGCGTACCTCCCCAGGGGGAAAAAGGCAAACCTCTTCCGCGCCTCTGGGAAGGTGATGTTCTCTGTTACATTGACATTGATTATTTTCTTTTCTTGTTGGAATTTCTCACATTTGCGGGAGTACGCCGCGTGTGATCCCCCGCAGTTAACACAAGTGAAGGTGGTGGAGTTGCAGTTATCTGTCGGGTGGTCCTGTGCGGCGCATTTGGCACAGGTCGTTATGCCGCGGCAAGAATTGGTACCGTGCCCGAACCGCTGGCATTTGAAGCAGCGGCGCGGGTTTGGTATGTACGGTCGGACTGGACATCGTATGAAGCCTGCATTTACCGACTCGGGAAGCGTTGAGCAGTAAAATGTCAAGATCAAGTGTTTTGTACGGATTTCGGTGTCATTTCGACGCATGATTATCCTTCGCACTGCCGTCACACCCTGATCTCGAAGGCCATTGAGCAGATCTGTCTCTGTTTCGTTCATCAGGTCAGGATCGGAAATGACGCCCTGGGAACTGTTCAGCGTGCGGTGGGGTGTGATCTTTATGTCGGTATCTACCATGCGGGTTTGTTTGGGGAGGTTGATATATTGCTGCCGGTTGTTAATCTCGATCAGGATTTCCTCGGTTCTGAGTTTCTTGGCTTTGTAGGATTTCCCTACAATGCCCTCAAGGAACTTGGAGATGAGAAAAACAGACTGTGCAGTGACGGGCTTTGACTTGTCAAGAGATTCCATTATTAGAAAGCGGGAGAAATTGTCAGGTTTTGGAAATGTCAGCTCTGGCAAGAGAGGAAAGGAGACTTCGTTGCGGCCCCTTTTCGGGGGCCGATCACGTTTTTTTTTTGGGGGGGGGGGGGTTTGAACTATCCGTATATCATAGGAAAAAGCAGGGGACGGGGGTACTTTTTTAGCTCGGTTTACCCGGATGCCGAGAGAGGTCCCGGAGCTCCCTGCCTAGTAAACAGACACGGAGCCCATCTGCCGGAGCTTGACCTGGGCTCCGACGGCCACCGTTCGTGGTTTCTAACCCTCCACCTATAAACACATCGCCACGGTTGGATCCAGCTTATGTTTGGGGGCTCGGGGTCCGCGGTGTCGCCAATACCGTCTCCAAGATTGCTCAAGGTGCCCCGTGCGGGGGTTTTCCAGATATCCTGCTTGCCTCAATTGGGAGGGTGTAATTGAAAACTTTTGTACCTCAGTGTTCAGATACCTGAGTAAGTTGCCTATCTCAACAAAAACCGGTTTTTCAATATCTCAAATGGCGGGCGGTAAAAAAATTAATATCTGAAAAATTATTTTAACACTTTTCACTCTCGCCATGATGGAAGTTTTAAAATTTTCAGAAATAGTGACCTCCAACACAGTAATCAGAATGTGCCCTTGAAATTTGTAGCCGTTTGAAAGTGCAGTTTGGCTAGACGTTTAGATAACCTGTTAAGACTTTTTGCTTCATCAGCAATGTCATTTGTAAAAAAACAAATTTGGCCCGTTTAGCGGCGTCGCACGGCGAAATCCTTAAAACCGGTTGTGTGCATTTGTATGAGTAACATATGCTAGCAAAAATCAGTTGGATAACTGAATCGGTGAAAGATTTATTTGAGAATCTTTAGGAACACCATTTTATTTCCGCAATTCAAAATCACCTCGCTAGTGTAGATTAGGACGAAATCCAAAAACTACTATTAAATATTCTTAAGGACTACTTATGTTAGCAAAAACGCTTCGATGTGTGAATGGGTGACCAACAAAATGATGAATTCGCGAAACCATAATTCCGCCCTTTTCCTCGGTTAGGAGCGCAATTTCTGGAAAACCCGCCTAAGTGGGCACCTACTCAATGACGCTAAACTCGTGAAATTTCAAGTCTCGAGACCAATAATTTCGGCTTGGCGTTGATGAGTCAGTCATTCAGGCAGTCAGTCAGTCAGTCAGTCGGGCACTTCTTTTTATAGGTAGAGATATATGACACCGGCTCCTACGGGAGACGCGTAGTTGCCCAAGGTGTCAACAGATGGCGGCCGCTAAGCGAACGCAGGAAAACTCAACTGAATTTTACCTCCAAAAGGATGAAGATTTAAAAATCTCGCTGGCCTTTTTATCCGCTTGTTAGGGCAAAATCCTGAAAGTGATTTTTGGGCAATTAAATGGGAATCATTTTCAAGAAAAAACGAATGGGAGATATCAACTGGCTGTGTGGTTATTTACGAATGTGCAAAAATACAGTGTTTTCCAGAAATCCTGCTTGCCTCAATTGGGAGGGTGTCATTGAAAAATGTTGTACAACAGTGTTTAGATACCTGAGTAAGTAGCGTATCCGAGGAATTAGAACTTGTCGTGATTCCATTCCTTACAATTCCTCGGAATGACAGAAGTTAGGCCATTCCCACTCCAGGAATGGACGGAAAGTTCAATTCCATTCCTTTAATTCCTCCACGTAAGAACTGCCTCAGGTGCTCTATCGAGTTACCGAGGAACGCAACATGAATCTGACGTTATCATACGCGTCAAAAACTGCAAATGTATGGTGCAAAATGTGTCACATGTCACCGAAGTTGCAGGCGGTAGAAAATTGGGTACATATCTCGTAGAACAGCTACCTCATGCAAAAAATTGCCGTGCCTTCCTTACGAAAGTAGAAAGAAGCGCGAAAGCTACAAGTGCGTCACACTTTCGCTGAAAGTGCGTCTAGACCGATCTTCAAACATTTGAACATCCAAACCACACGCGAAGAACGAACCCATTCGGCAATTTTTCGCGCACTAAGTACACGCAACTACGGACGCTCTAAATGTACACCGTTGCGTGGTTTGAGATAAAGGTATATTATTGTACTCCTTTATGATCGACGCGTGTGTAAGCTTATTTATAACCTTTCGTTTATGTGACTTTCAAGTAAGTGTTTTAACCCAATGGAAGCCCAGTTTAGGGAGAGAGAGAGAGAAAGGGGGATTTAATTTGCGCTTTTCGGTAGAGCAACCGGTCTAAGGGGGAATATTATATTTTCTGACCGAATGCGATAGTAACACTAAAAAATCTTTCATTCTAAAAAAGGGAAGTGTCACACTGCCCCTTTCTGCATAATAAGTAGCGGGATCCCACTAATTATTAGAGTACTTGCATGCTAGCATGTTTTAACGGTTTCTTCTTGCGCGACGCGATATGAAGCAGCTATTACATTGATGTCTGCTTTTTCCGTTTTGTTGCACAGTCTGTGGCATGCTTCCTTGCTGTCTGCTTTGCGCACCCTCATACCAGCGTAATTAGTATGCTGTGGATAACTCACAGGCATGTCACGCGGGGCTCACTCACATGTACTTACATGCATTCAAAATGCTTACTTGAATGATTTCAAGTGAATTTACAGGATTGAGCGCTAATGCTACTCTACCAACGCGAGAGATGGAAGGGCAGCGGCAAGGAACACCGTTAACACTTCTTGCATTCACCGTAGGAAAGTCGCCACCGCTTCCACGTTGACCTCTATTTCGCTTGTCTGTTGCCCTGGCCTTACCTCGGCACAATCTGTTCAATACAGAACATTATCTATGACCACCTAATTTAAAGTGACAGAACCATAACGTGACGGGAGCCATAGTAAAATAAAGATGTATGGACAGGCACTTTGTTTCCACGAACGAGCAACGTATATGCCCAAGGACCTGATCAAAATTGTTAAATGACGCCTTCCTACCTGAATTGTGGCGATGTTTCAACTTTCCAGCCGAGAACAAGGCTTCAGTAATCAGGTACGTTTGTACCCAGGCGCCGAGGCCGCGTGAATAGAAGCGAAGCAACCAAACCACGAACAAGACTGGTGCAACACGAGGAGAGGGCTGCACATTGGGATCGAAGCAAAGCACGGTGTCGCACTGCTGAGAGCTGTCTAAGCACTCGCAAACAAAAGGCGCTATTTTCACCACAACTATTAGAAACAAACGCCTTTCGGCAGGTGTGTGTTCTGCATTGTCTTATATAATATCTAGTGTAATCGTATATCCCAGGTACCCACTTCCGTAGCAGCCGTAGCGGAGCGTGGAGGTACAAAGCTCAGTAACATATTCGAGGCTCGCTTCTCACGCTTATGGCGGGTGCCGTGGACACAGGGCCCTCACCCGCTATTTTCTTTTGTTGCCTTGGTTTTAATTTGCTAGCGCCCCGGGCACTCGCTGAAACACTCGGTCAGACGGTCGACATGTTGACGTCGTATTCCCGCGAGATGCCTACCAGGTCGGCTTGCAAGCTACGGAGGGTGGTAGGAGAACGCAAAGTCGACTCGTTGGTTCATGTTTTATGCGAAAACGCTTTACATTGTTATCTTCAAGATTTCGCAGCATCAACACCGCGGAGGCGCGCCGTTCGTATCCCCCCCGTCTCTGCTTGTCGATGCTATTTGCTATTCCCCGCCTGCTGGCCTGGTCACTCGGCGCCTGCCACTGAGAGAGACGCCGGTCTGCCATCGGCACCACGGGCAGTTGTATAGAGAAAGCTATGCCTCAAACAGCCTGCCGAAGCACGACGAGTCGGCCTAACGGCGCCACCGGCTAGACGCGCTTGGGCCGCAAGAAGCTTACTTTCACACACACTGCGGCATGCTGCGCGGACTCACTTATTCGAGATGTCGGGTATGCATTCTCGTTTTTGTCACCGCTGACCCCTGTGAGATGTATCGACGCAGTCGTCGCCACAGACTAATCAAGTAGCCGGAAGGCACCAGCCATAGTGACACTGTCATCTAAAAATCCTCATTCCGTCCCCATTCCATTCCTGGCAAAAGGCGCTTAATTTCATTCCCATTCCATTCCTCTAAGCGTTGTCCTCATTCAATTCCCATTCCATTCCGACATCTCGAAAAGGTGGAATGAATCCGGAATCATTCCAATTCTGGAGTGGTAACTCCGCAACACTGGTATATACATAGCGACGATTACAGAGTGCGCGCAGGTTAAGCGCGAGCTACTCTACCGTCATCGTCGATGGTGGACCATGGCGCCATAGGGCACTGTCCTCCTTTCCTCTGGAGATGTGTTTGAGCGTATTCTCCAAGATAAATATAACTAGTAGCGAAACTTCGGGTGAAAAGCGGTTCAGAATCTATCGCCAGTGACAACAGCACGGGGAGTTTTGGTAGTGGCGTTTCAAGCGCGACTAGGTTTGGAGACAAGAAAATCAATAACTAAAAAACGAGTTCTGTTCAACAATAAAAGAATATTTATGTTTGACGAACGATATTGATTTCTGAATCACATTTATTTAGGCACAGTGTTCTGAAGATGTTTTTAAAATTTAATTGATTCCCAAAAAACGCCCCCTGAATAATGACACATGCCGTTGCTTTGTGGTGCAGTCCTTGTAGTGTTCCAAAATGCGCGCGCAAAGCTGGTCTTCTAGGAAACACCCCTCACGTGTTTGAGTGCTGCGCATTTGGGTATGTTTTCCTTATTTATTTGGTGTGAATGTAATTTTTCCAGTGCGTGGAGCTGCCAGGTACATTGTATCACGGGTAAACACAGTGTCCATGGTGACCACGATGAACATGCTGCCAACGGTTGTCGCGGAGCGCTTTCCTCAGTACCTACGGAAATAATGTGCTGTAGAAGGTTGAAACACCAACTCCCGTACGCCTGGCGTTTCACTGCACCGTTTTCTTCTCATTTCCCCAAGGTAACGCAAAACTATAGTGCTGTTAATACCTGCACGGGGGGCTGTGTAAGGGGACGTCATGGGGCATTTAAAAAAAAGGTCTATAGCTTTGCGACATCACAGTTATTACTTGATTTCACCTCAGGTTTGGCTCCGAGCAAGTGGTGTCGATTACTGTAGGACTTCACAGCGTATTCCAATTGCGGAAGTATTGTGAGCCACTCGGATTCAAACGATTCGCTTTTTTTTGTCTATCCCACTGATTTCTCTACCGCGTTACAACGCTTGTCGTGATGTGCTTCCCGCGCTTGCATGCCAAGCAATCTTTCCATCGCAGTACTGTGTTGTGCTGCTTCGTGCTGCGCTGCTGCTACACCTTTCCTGATATGTGTTTTTAATTACTGCCGTCGCTTTCCTTTGCATTGATCCATTTTTATCTTTTTACTTATCTGTTGCGACACTAGCCTAAACAATGCAACCATAAAATTAGAGGCGTGAATCCAGGGTCAAGTTCAGTAGAAACCCCTGTCTGCTTCATAAGACTCTGGTACAGCTGCGGTTCAGAGTGGTGTGCTCGCTGCACTTTCGAAAATCGGCATTCCTACCACCAGGTTTTCTGCGTTAAAATGCAGTGCCTAGTTCATTTCTCTTGTTTCAAAGTAGTTCAGCTGTTCAGGCTTTCATTGGTCATAATGCTATGTGTAGATGGGCAAAATCAATTTCTCGGCGCGAAAAAAACAATCATAATGCATGTAATGCCCACGAACATTTTATACTTGTTTTCTCTACGTGCTGATTTTGTACAGTGCAATCAAGTTGTTTTGTGTTTATCCTGGAATAACATTGAAAAGTCTTGATTATGACATGGCTATGCGTTATTTCTTCTCTAAGAACTGAAGCACACAAACCGCGCAAGCATTATATAACCTTCAGGTACGCAAGCATCCTACCTATGTGCGACGCTATTGAACAACCACGTAGTGGCGTAGGAAGAAATTTGCATCGGGGGGAAGAGGGGGCACATTTTCGAAAAGAACGGGGGCAGGGCCAAGTGTGTTCTAGTGTAATTTAGCCCTCTGAGTCCCATGGCAGAAAAAAATCCGGAGGGGCGGGGGGGGGGGGGAGTACATGCGCGGTTTCCGGTTTGCCACTCACTGCAATCAAGGTAAACATCTGCTTGCTTTTATACAGCAGTGGAAGACACGAGACCAGAATTAATTTTCATACAAAATGAAACTTTATTCTGTTTTCAGTAACACCGAGGTTAATCGTACGACGGCATGCTTAAGTACGTTTCGGCAGTTACGAGTCTGCTAGTTAAGCTGGCGTGGACTTAAACCACCATCGCCAAGGGTTCGCGAACTTGCGTCGGATGGCAATGACATGAGCCCTCAGCGATCAGAGGCCCGCCGAAGGTATTTTTAAGTCAACTTTTCGCCCTATTGCCACCAAGACGACCTCACTTTCTTGACCGTTCCTTGCGCCACAACCGGTTTATTTTTTGTTCCGCCGGGAGTGTTCCCTCCTTGAAAATATGGCGCTAAGCCCAATAAGCGGCTTAAGAGCCGCCATTTTCTGAATGTATGGGCTCCTATGGAAGCTTCGCTAACAGTTACATTTGCGTCGTATTCTCCCCGTTGGCATCGCTGATGCATAGTGTCAGGTAGACTATGCGGATGCTCCAGGGCGCAGGAGACGTCAGCAGAATAGAGTATGTGTTAGACGGGGACGGTATGCTGCAATGTCTGAGCAACAGAAGGCACCACATGTTCGGGAATTTTTAACGGTTGACAAATGCAGCTTCCATTCATTTTTTCATGCTACAGCATTGCGCGTATTTAAACAGAAAGATTGTTTACAATGTCATAATTGTAAGTTTCACAATCGATTATCAACAGAAACGTTGTGATGTAAAAATCCGCAACGAAATTTAACAAAAACGCAGGCAAAGAACTTGACTAGTCAAAAAAATGTAGCTACTATTCTCAATAGCATTTGTCTCTACAGTTAGCATATACACCGGCTGTTTTCAACTCAAAATGTTAGCCACCTATTAGTGCTTTAAAACAGTTTTAGAAACTAGGCGTATTTTTATATCGCAATATTTTTTGGTTCTGCTTTGCACGTTTCGGAGCATACTACGACATTTACATAAAAAACGAATTAGGGTGAGTGATTTCAGGCAAGTTATTTTATTTGTTCTAAGAAAAGTTTATTCTTGGTTTTCTGGTAATCTCGGTGGCTTTATTAGCCGACACTAGTTGTTCACTAGATCCTCCGTGGTGGCTCAGTGGCTAAGGCATTGCGCTGCTGAGGCAGCTTTCCTGCCTCAGATTCCTCAGATTCCCGGTCGCGGAGGCAGCTTTCCTGGTGGAGGCAAAAAGCAAAAACGCCCGTGTGTACGAGATTTCTACGCTTTTTAAAGATCCCCGGGTGGTCAAAATTAATCCGTAGCCCTGCTCTACGGCACGCCTCATCACCCGCGTTGGGTAGGCGCGTTACACACTACAATGAATCAATTGTTCACGAAGCACAGCGCGCAGCTAAGAAAACACTATCGATTTTTTTTAAGACGGGCAGGCTTCCACTTTCAGGGACGCATTTTGTGCACAGTTAGGCGAAGTCTATAACAAATATATTTTCTATTGGGCGAGCAATTCTTTTGGAATGAGGGAAATATTTCTCGCTCCCTTTTCTGTGAATGCTCGTCACGTTGTCATCAGAGCGTGTGACACACCAGCATAGGACAAAAACGGAGTAGAGAGAGCACTCTGAAGTAGGTGCTTTTCAGATGGGAGAGGGTGAAATTACGAAAGTTGCTCTTTGAATGCTTTTTCCAGTGGCTAGGCTTAGCGCTTGCTATTGACTTGATCTGCTTCCCTTTGAGGTAAGCGACCGAACTAGGCATCCCTATTGTTACACGGGCAACGTTACTGAGGATACCAATAGGTTCAGAAGGCGGTGCTGCCGGCCGAGCCTCTGTTTGCGTGCATCCTCCCCCTTGTTACGTGATACGAACTAGAAGCTGAGCTGTGCGGGTACAGCAGGCGTCCTGTCATGATAAAATGAGCTAGGAATTTGTTAGACGGCAATGGCATGCTTATCTATCTGAAGGAGCCACAGGCTCTCAAAATTCCAAGGATCCGCCCATGCATGTTTCTTCAATTTATTTATTTATTTTCAAACCTGGAGGGCCTCCAAGGAGGAGGCTTATTTATTTATGTCATATAATTTATTTTATTTTATTCACAAGCCAAAGAACACCAGCAATTAAGAGAAAACATTTCTCCGCAACGCCATTGCAAGTACGTTTTAAAAAATAATATAAATAGCAATGCGACTGCACCAATGATTCTCTCGCAAATTTCAGGAAATGTCAAAACAACAACTACACTTTTGTAAAATGGCACATGCCACTTCATTCCTTGGGTGTTTAGTTCTCGAGTTGGCATATACCCCGGCTGCTAGAAATCAAAATGTCAGCGACCTATTACTGCTTTAGGGATGCATCACAATTTAGGCGTGTTTTAATACCCCAAATTTAATTCGCTTTGCTTTATACTTCGTTCCATAAACGACAACGATTATTTAGGAAACACAAATTTGGTAGCGTGACTTTAGACAGGTGGTTTTGACAAATGCCAGAAAACTGCCCTTGGTTTCGTGATTTCTAGAAAACCCCGGGAGCTCTATTATCCGAGAATATTTTGTTTCAAGGGTATTTTTCCGCGATGGTTTTTTCAAGGATTTCTGAAATAGCACGTAGCTACTCATTGCCCATATATCTTTGGGCACGTGATGTATTTAAGAATCAAGTTTTGTCTCTGCATAAACACTTTCACATGGCGCGGGATTTTGCGGAGGCTGAGAATTGAGGTATAAAAACTTATATCAGGTGAAATATTACCGGAATCGCTAGCTTAACTGGGGAACAATACACTATTACTATGTCAGGTTGAAAATTGCCTGTCAACATGCAACGACAAAATAGAGAACCTAACACTGGCAGCACACACACACAAACATGTATATATATGTATATATATATATATATATATATATATATATATATATCATTTATTTACAAGATACTGCAGGCATGAAGCCAAAGCAGGAGTGGTACTCGCAATAAACAGAAAAAAATAAGAAAAGGCATTCAAGCCTTACATCACACACATACAACAATGAATTAAGCGGGAGTACATGGCTTGCATTTTTCAAAAAAAAGGGAGGGAAGAGAAACATGGCACTGAAGTAAATCAATGCAACAACACAATGAAACAGTGGATAAGACAACTGCAAATCATTTTCACGTCACCAGGAAGACATGCGCGTCAATAGAATCTCTCGACAGAAGGGCGGCAAGGGGTAGCTTGCTCCACTCACCACACACACACACACACAAACACACACACACACACACACACACACACACATATATATATATATATATATATATATATATATATATATATATATATATATATATATATATATATAAGATGGTAAGTCGTGAGGGTTGTAGCCAAGCGCCACTCTGACTCACTCTGGGCGCATGTGTTTCTTTTCTTGTTACGCAAATTTAAAAAAAGATGTTAACTTTAGGAACCGTAGTAAAAAGCCAAATCATTCCCCTATGCCTTCTTAGGCGTTGAAGACTTCCTACCTATCTTGCTGTATTTCCTCAACGAACCCCTCATTTCCTAACCATATTATTCTGCGAAAGCCTAGCCAGGGAGTCGGTTCTGGCAGCCTTGATTATAAGGTAGCATAAGAGGGTTTCCCGTTAGTTGCACGCTCATTACAGGCTGTAGACGTTCCACTAACGCCCCGTGGATTGAAAACAAGGCACCCTTTTCGCCATGTAGTCAGTGGCGCTGGCTACCACCCTCAAGCGTGAGATACAGTTGTAGTAAATATAAATACCCCATAAAGTGAAGGATAATACAGCCGCCCAAGTAGCCGTATTGATAAGGCATTCGAGATCAAATCGAGAGGCATGGGTTCGGTCGCCTCTCTGTGCGCGTGTTTTTATTTCCTTCTTCCCATGTTACGTAAATTTCAACGTTGTGAACTTTACTAACCGTAGTAAAAAAAAACCTAATCTTACACCTATGCCTCCTTAGGCGTTGAAGACTGCCGAACTATATTTCTGTATTTCCTCAACGAGCACCTCATTTCCTAAGCACATTATTCTGCGAAAGCCTAGCGAGGGTCTCAGTTCTGGCAGCCTTGATGCCAAGGTAGCATAAGAGGGTTTCCCGCCAGTTGCCCACTCACGACAGCCTGTAAACGTTGCAGTCACGCCACGCGGGTTTAAAAGAAGGTCCCCTTCTTCTTATGCAGTCAGAGAGGCGCTGGCTACCACCCGCAAGCGACAGATACAGTTGCAGTAAATATAAATACCTCGGAAAGTGAAGGATAACACGCTCGCCCAAATAGCCGAGTTGGTAAGGCATTCGAGATCAAATTGAAAGGTGTGGGTTCGGTCCCCACTCTGGCCGCGCGTTTTTCTTTCTTTCCTTTTTACGTAAGTTGAAAAGTGTTAAATTTTCCCGTATGCCTCCTTAGGCGTTGAAGACTGCCGACCAAATCTTTCTGTCACGAGGCCCCTCATTTCCTTACTATGTATATATATATATATATATATATATATGCAGTAAAAGAAAACTTCTCGAGGAGCCAGAAAAAATACTTGAGAAAATGGTAGACGCACGATTAAAAACAAAAACAGTGGTTTACTGACGTTTCGACTGCGGGACCAGTCTTCATCTTGAGGATCGTTTTCCGCTGGCGATCACGGCGGACTTTTTCTGAGCTTCGATTTCTTGATTTCTGTATCACACAAACATAATAATCGCATTATTAGGCGCTATAACGCCCATTCAAGTTTTCGAATGGCACTGGAAGTAAGGACTGCATCTTTGATTATAAATCGATCAATTAATGTTTATTAGTGTGCGCAGGAACAGCCGGGCGGGGGCCTTTTCGCTGGCGGACGAGAAAGCAAAACAACGAAAGGAAACAGGAGACGCAAGATGTGACTATCTCACAAAAAAAAGAGTAAATACTATTGGTTACACAAAACGAAATATTAATGAATAATAATAACAATAATAATATTATAATTATGCTTATTATAATTCACACACTGTATCTATACAAATACGCATTCCAGCTCGCATAATTGTTCAGAGAGTCACTTGCGTGCGTGACTTGGCAGCCCAACAAATAAACTGAACATAATTCATACACATGTACCACCGAAAAAAAATATATAAATTCCAAACTTATTTAAAAAGTTGAGGACAGGAACCGAAGTACGGGAACATATCCGACATTCTAGAAAGCATTGCATTTTAGAAAATTTCCCGACGACAAACACCCCAATCATAAGAATGATCAATAACAACTTTCGTTGCAAACATAACGAGAATTGATGATGATGATGATAGTTGGGGTTTATTGGCGCAAGGCCGACTATGGGCAAAAAGCGCCAAAGAAGAAGTTACTGAATTGTGATGAGACCGTACATACTAAAACATGTGACTAAAAGTAAAGGTGATGCAAAACAAAAGACAATGGAGATGGCTGGTGTATAGGGCCAGGGTGATTACACATGATATGACAAGAGCTGCAGAAAGTTTACCTCAGCTAAAAACTTAAAAACACGTTGACTAGAAAACATTGGTTCGTCGGCTAAAAAGTATGATGGGTGCAAAGGAATGTGTCGTCTGTATAATTCAGGGAAATGTTTGTGTCGTGTTGTGTCAAGTGCCTTGCATGTGATTAGTATGTGGACTACGGATAGGCCCTTTCCACACCTGCTACACGTGGGTCCCGTAGTTCCAGTGAGCAGGTGGGAGTGCGTAACATGTGTGTGGCCTATCCGCAGCCTAGCCAGGGCGACTTCAGTGTATCTGATGTGTGAGTCAGTTATGTAGCGTCCCAGTTGTGGTTTTATTACGTGTAGTTTGTTGTCTGTTTGTTGACTCCAGTGTAATTGCCATGTGTTACGAAGCTGTCGTCTGATGTGTGTCTTTAGGTCGGTGTAAGGTACTGTTGTTACGTCAACTGTAGTCATGAGAGCAGCATCACCAGCCATTTGGTCGGCGGCCTCATTGCCAGGGATTCCACAATGCCCTGGTACCCAGCATATAGTTATTTCAAGATATGAGGCATATGGAGACATTAGTACCTTGAAGAGAGCATTTATAACATAGTTTTTAGATGACCTTCCTAATGACAGTGCCTGTACAACGCTTTGAGAGTCTGTGTACACAATGGACTTGGGAATTTTATGTTTGATGATGTGGTTTGAAACGAGTAAAATGCCATATGCTTCTGCCGTGTAAATACTGTTATGAAAATTCATTGTTTTGCTTACTCTAAAATTTGGTCCGTGCGCTGCACAGGATACTGTAGAACCAGATTTCGACGCGTCGCTATAGAATTCTGCGCACCTGTACTTGTCCTGCAGGAACAGGAAGTGCTGCAGAATTGCATTCCTGGGTACCCTATTTTTTTCTACAAGAGTGAATGACAGGTCGCATGATACAGGACGAAGATGCCATGGTGCGATGAGATTATGAATGGGTGTCTTGTGCGTGTCTGAAAGGGGGACATTGAGTGCAGAAGCCTCCTCCCTAACTCTGAGAGAGAACGCTAAGGGAATAGATGGCCTGTTTAAAAAGAGTTGTAAATTTGATGTATCGTTCATGATGGGATTAAAAGGATGGTTGGTCAGAGACACGATCTTGGATGCATACAACAGGTCAGCATACTCCCGCTGATGCCCTAGGCACCATTTGTCGCACTCGACATAAAGACTTTCAACAGGGCTAGTGCGGAATGCGCCACATGAGAGGCGAAGGCCAAGATGCAGCACTGGGTCGAGCATTCTCAGTGCGGTCTTTGTCGCCGACCCATACACGACACTGCCGTAGTCGAGCCGAGACCCCACCAACGCTGTGTACAGGCGCAGCAGGAGTTGTTTGTCGGCCCCATAAGATTGATGTGAGAGGACCTTAAGAATATTCATTGTTTTTAAGCATTTGCATTTGAGCTGTCTGATATGTGGGATGAATGTAAGTTTTTCGTGAAATAAAATACCTAAAAACTTGTGTTCCTTGTTCACAGGAATTGGCACATTCGCAAGAGCGATGTCTGGGTCCGGGTGGACGCCACGCCTCCTGGAGAATAGAACACAAGAGCTCTTCGCGGGATTAAGATTAAAGCCATTCTTGTCAGCCCAGCCGGCAAGTTTCTTGACGCCATGCTGGACTTGACGTTCGCAGATGGACAGGTTACACGATTTAAAGGACATCTGCACGTCATCTACATACATGGAATAAGAGATTGTAGGTGGCAGTGCCTTTCCAAGAGAGTTCATTTTTACTATGAAGAGAGTGCAGCTCAACACTCCACCTTGCGGCACGCCATTTTCTTGCACGTGAACATTTGACAGTGCACGACCAACTCTGACGCGAAAGGTTCTCTCCGACATATAACTACAAAGGATGTTCAACATGTTGCCCGCAACACCGATTGACTTTAGGTCACTGAGGATACCGTACCGCCAAGCGGTGTCATAGGCTTTCTCTATGTCGAAAAACACCGTCAGACAAAATTGTTTATGCACAAAGGCATCTTTTATATATGTTTCAAGAGCTACGAGTTGATCGTTCGTTGATCGCCCCGCCCTGAAGCCTGCCTGGCAGCTCTCGAGAAGACCGTTGTACTCAAGGAAGTACACGAGCCTGCGATTTATCATCTTCTCGAGAAGCTTGCACAGGCAGCTGGTCAGGGCAATGGGTCGATAGCTAGCAGGAGATGAAGGGTCCTTCCCTTCTTTCAAGAATGCTACAACTATGGCCTCCCTCCAAGACTTTGGAATGTGCCCCGAAAGAAATAACTTGTTGTAAAGGTGAAGGAGTGTTACAAGAGTGTCTGCGTGTAAGTGCTCTATCATTGTATATGTAATGTTGTCTGGGCCTGGAGCTGAGGGTTTACACGAGCTTAGAGCAGCCCTCAGCTCATGTAGTGAAAACAGGGAGTTGTAAGAAGTCTGTGATTTGTTGTTGTCGCGTAGGGACTTCTTTTCAGAACAGGCTTTATGTTTCAGGAAAGTGTTTGTGTAGTCTGCTGAACTGGACACGTGTTGGAAGTGTTGTGCGAGTGTGTCAGCCTGGTCTTCGAGTGTGTCCCCTGTAGTGCTGACCAGAGGCAGGCTGTGTGTTTGTTGTCCCTTGAGTTTGCGTATTCGTGTCCATACTTTCCTTGTGTCTGTGTAGGAGTTTATTGATGTTATGAATGTACGCCAACTCTCTCGTTTTGCCTCACGGCGCACACGTTTTCCTAACGCCTTGGCCCGTTTGAACAAGAGGAGGTTTCCCGACCTGGGGTACCGACGAAGGATGCCCCACGCCTTGTTCTGGGCCTCTCGCGCCCGCCTACAGTCCTCATTCCACTACGGCCTCCGCTGGTTGCGCGGGGCACCAGAGGCGTGGGGAATGGACTTTTCGGCGGCGTCGAGGATGTGCGCCGTGAGGAGTTGGGTAGATTCTTCAACGTGTAGGTGTCCTATGGATGTGTGGTGTAGTTTGGATGTCTCTGTAAATGTATTCCAGTTAGCTCGTGTTTCATTGAACCTATTATGGGAAGATGGACTGCATGGGCATTTACCTATGTATGTAAGCGAGGTGGGGAAGTGGTCACTGCCATATGGGTCAGTTCCCACACCCCACTCGAGAAGAGGAAAGAGAACTTCGGAGCCAATAGCCAAGTCAAGACATGAGTATGTGTTGTGTCCTATGTTATGATATGTAGGCTGTTTATTGTTGAAAAGGCATGCTCCAGAGGATGTAAGAAACCTCTCTATCAGGCGACCCCGGGCATCCGTACGAGAAGAGCCCCAAAGAGAATTGTGAGCATTAAGGTCTCCTGTTAGAATGTATGGTTCGGTCAGCTGGTCAACCAGCGCCTCGATGTCAGAGCTCGAAAGTGTAACACCAGGAGGAATGTATATGGAGCATACCGTTATCAACCTATTAAATATTATCAAGCGTATTGCTACAGCCTCAAGGATAGTGTTTAAAGTGACAGGGTGGCATGCTAAGGATTTCTGGACGATTATGGCCACACCGCCAGAAGAGTGTGTGCAGCCATCCCTGTCCTTTCTGAAGACCATGTAACTATTCAAGAAATTTGTGTGCTTGGAATTCAAATGTGTTTCCTGAACACACATTACACTTGGCTGATTAGCATGCAGTATTTCATACACATCGTCAATATTTTTAAGAAGGCCTCTACAGTTCCATTGAATTATGATTGATTGATTGTGGGCTTTAACGCGCCGACGCAACGCAGGCGATGAGGCGCGCCGTAGTGGAGGGCTCCGGATTAATTTTGACCTCCTGGGGATCTTTAACGTGCGCCGAAATCTCGTACACACGGGCGTTTTTGCTTTTCGCCTCCATCAGAAAAGCGGCCGCCGCGGCCGGGAATCGAACCCGCGACCTCGTGCTCAGCAGCGCAACGCCTTAGCCACTGAGCCACCGCGGCGGGTCCATTGAATTATGTTTTCTCTTCCTATTATTTAGTGTGAGAGCTACTGGAGTGTGTGTGTTTGTTTATGTGTCGTGTTTCGGGGCTGTGACTCTCGCCTTTTATGGCTTGTCGGGAGGCTTTGGCGTCGGGACGCGTTCCTTGCGGTGCACCGCAGGCAAGAACGGCACGACATCTATCTCATCGCCCGATGTCCTGGGTGTGCCCGTCGAACCGGGCCCCCCGGACTTGGCCCCCCTCGGGAGCCCTTCGTTTGAGCCGCCACCGCCGAGGGCGTCCGGGGCGCCAGAGGTGGCACGGGCGGTGCGGTGGCGGTGGCAGCCGGTGCGGGGCCCGTGGTGTCCATGGCACTCTCCAACGCACTGGAGGACGGGGAGGCAGGGACGGGAGCGGCGCCGGTCCCGACGGAAGAGGTTGCCACCACAACCGCTGCTGCCTCAGCAAGCGGCGTGGTGGTGGGTTGGGCTGCCAGAGGCAACCCAGGGGGGGGGGGGGGGCGGGGGAGGGACCAGGTCAGACTCGCTGAACTGGGTCCCTGTGGAAACCAGACGCCGCTCCGCCCCCCGGCGAGCTGCGTCGGCGTACCTCCCCAGAGGGAAAGAGGCGAACCTCTTCCGCGCCTCTGCGGAGGTGATGTTTTCTGTGACCTTGAGATTGATTATTTTCTTTTCTATTTTGAACTTTTCGCATTTCCTGGAGTAGGCCGCATGTGGGCCCCTGCAGTTTGCACAAGTGCGGATGTCAGAATTACAGTTGTCCTTGGGGTGGTCCTGCGCGGCTCATTTCGCACACGTTGTTTTGCCGCGGCAAGAGGTTGTACTGTGCCCGAACCGCTGGCACTTGAAGCAACGGCGCGGGTTCGGAATGTAAGGACGAATGGAGCATCGAATGAAGCCTGCATTTATATATTGTGGAAGTGCCGAGCGGTCAAAGGTCAGGATAATATGTTTGGTGGGGATTATCTTGTCATCCCTGCGCATCGTGATGCGCCGCACAGCTGTGACGCCCTGATCCTTTAGACTTTCGAGAAGGTCGGCATCTGTTTCCGTCAGGAGATCTGTCTCAGAAATCACACCCTGGGAGCTGTTTAGGCTCCTGTGGGGCGTGACCCTGATGTCCAGATCATGGATGCGGGTTTGTGCAAGAAGAGTGCGGGCTTGTTGTTCAGCATTGAGTTCTACAAGGATTTCTCCGGTCCTGAGCTTTTTAGCTTGATATTTGCCACCTATGGTGCCTTGCAGAAATTTAGAGATCAAGAATACGGACATGGAAGCGACAGGTCTTGCTGAGTCAGCTGACTCAATCACAAGAAAACGAGCATAGTTATTCACGGTTGTTGACAAGACAGTTGTTGAAAGAGGTGGGAACGAAACTTCGGTGCGGCCCCTTTTCGGGGGCCGATCACGTTTGGGGGGGGGGGGGTTTGGAAAATGCCATATGATACATTGGAAAGCAGGGAGACGGGGGTACTTTCTTTGACCTTACCCTGGTAGTCAAAGAGGTCCCGGAGCTCCCTGCCTGGTAGACAGACAGCGAGCCCATCCGCCGGAGCTTGACCTGGGCTCCGACGGCCACCGTTCATGGTTCCTAACCCTCCACCTATAAACACATCACCACGGTTGGATCCAGCTTATGTTTGGGGGCTCGGGGTCCGCGGTATCGCCAGTACTGTCACCAAGATTACTCAAGGTGCCCCGTGCGGGGACATAACGAGAATTACAAACGTAATAACACGCTGTGTGGAACACTGGGGAAAGTTTATGAGTATGCGCATAGCCATATTTAAACAAGAGTTCCACTCTATTGAACTGGGGAATATTGGTGTCAAAAAGAGGTTACTTAGAAAGAACAGGAATGTAGAGCAGGTGACTTTTTTGCCAATATGGTTGTACGTGTGAAGTAGGACAAATCGCTCAATGTGACG
The DNA here is from genome assembly GCF_048455015.1 of Haemaphysalis longicornis. Taxonomy (NCBI): domain Eukaryota; kingdom Metazoa; phylum Arthropoda; class Arachnida; order Ixodida; family Ixodidae; genus Haemaphysalis; species Haemaphysalis longicornis. The sequence continues at coordinate 61,621,967 of NW_027526245.1, read as the reverse complement.
TAGATGCTTTACTTTAATTTTAACTACCTCGAATAAATCTGCGAAATATTCTCTTGTTATAATACCAGCGATACATTGCTAGCGCACTATCAACATGTAAAAAAATGCATAATAATGCAAGATCAATTACCTGGATATCGCGACTCGTATGCAGGTTAGGCGAATTTATTGCAGCATTCGATTAGGATGTGTAGTTGGTAAAATAAGCAAAACCATAAACAGTCAAACCATATGTGATAATTGACTCACTTCGACACTTATAAACCATTTTTCGCACAGAAACGTCACCGCAAGACGTCAGAGAGCACAAATTAAAATACCCAAACGCTATCGTTTAGCCGCATCAATAACTGGCAAATTACAGTAGTGCTTCATCAGAGATCAGACCACGGTATTTCACATTATCTACAGGTTGAGATTCAGGGTTCGCACAACGAAAACATTGAGTACCAAAAAAAACACAGTGAGTCGGCGCTGGGACTTTATACAGACCATAAATTCATATTAACTTTGTTTTAGATCTTTTAGGAATTATATTTGCTGTTTAAAATTGCCCGTTCTCACTCTAATGCAGTCTTTAGGCACATGGCCTTCAAGCTGATGTCACTCTCTAGTTGGATCGTGCGCTCTTTCTGTCGCACACCGTAACATCAAACTCTATTTTAAATCTTATCAACAATCCTATTGAATAGTACAGAATCTACTTTATTTTTATGGGTTATTTTATACGTTAAATGTAATTGTAGAAAGAATTTATTTATCAAGCTCCCATTTTTTCATGCACTAGAGAAAAGGGCTCAAATAAACACACTTTCATCTTTTATCCGGTCGATAACTCGGTATTTGTTTTATAAAGCCCGAAATATGAAAAGATACCATGCGCGGTCTCCCGCGCCCGCCCCAACTAAAGCCCTGATTTCCATACAAGGTGCTACGTGATTGAACGATGTCCTTGATTAGTATTAAAACCACTTTTGGTTTCGGTTCGTTCAAAGAACATGCATGCCCTCTGACCGTTATTCTGAGCATCCTCGATATCTCAGTAAGCGGCATAACGCGCTTGTTCATGTTGTCAGCGGTAAAAAGCGTCAGATAAGCCTACCATTACAGCTTAGATTTCTATCAATCACTTGCCAAAGCGTTCGCAGTGGATGAACGCCCTCCACATCACCGGAGACACTCCAATGCGAAGCGGCTTTCCCCACCTTTGGGGCTCGGCTAATTCGGGACTGTGCCCGCAAGCACTCGGTGCTTATGGCAACACCACGTGAACTAGAACTCGCCAGCGCGTCAGTGTCCGTCTGCACGATTTCTCCGAACTCGCTCGTGGAGTAGTGAATGTGGAGCAACAAAACTCGCGAATTCAGTACCGAAAACATTGCCTAAAAACAAATAAATCAACTTAAATAGCATGCGCTACATTGGATTACAACTTGCAAATTGCCAAACCAAAAGCTAGTGCTCAAGACCACTCGGCCATAAGCCAGGGCGGCCACGGCGGAAATGAAACGTGTAGAATGTACAGCCAGTTTACATGTTTATTTAGTTTTAGCGCACCAAGTAGTTTAGATGACTATTCTTGAATAGCACTCGTTCAGGATATGTAAAAAAAATTCGCAAATATGTTATCTTTAGCGACTGCATTTCTTGGGCGGAAAAGCGTTCGCAATTGTGGTCGTGCTGCTTACCGCTGTCCTGGTTCACCCAGCGTGAGAAGTGCTCCCTATCCTTAGTATTACGCTGTGCGGTAAAAGTTTCAGTTGATTTTAATTTCTTAGTACGTATATTACCTTTGCTGACTCTTCCGCGGCCTTCAAATCGCTAAGATTTTTCTACAAGACTACCAGTCAGCGAATCGTCGCCTGAGCGCTTGTGTAGAATGAGTTCGACCTAGAGCTTGATATGGTCTACCAATTAAAAACTAAAAACAAATTCTTCCAGGCACAAACGAGCCGTGGCTTAGTTTCAACTGACCGAACGAATTGCCATGGCCCGCCGGCGGCCAGCCGACTAAGCGCTGGGCCGACTGATTCTGACTGTCGGAGCACGGCTGCTCGATGGAAGACCTTATTTCTATCATAAATGTAACCTAAAAGCGTGAGGGTTCCGGCTAGATGGTAATCTATTGGCAATATAGCGCGAAAAAAGACCAAGGACGAGACGAAAACGACAAACAAGCGCTGTGTACTAGAAATGTAACCTAAAAGCGTGAGGGTTCCGGTTATGGTCTATCGAGCGGCCGTGGTAGGAGGGTCGGTGACCCGTGCAGTACAGGTTATAGTATATTATGGGGTTGGTGGTGTGTAGCCGGGGTGTGTGAGCAAATGTGTTAGTTTGAAGCCGTCGAAGGGTGGCTTGTTGTTCTTTTGTTAGCTGGCCGGCCGGATGCAGAAAGGTGCGTCGTGTGAGCATGTACTGTGCATGATGTCGTTGTATGGGATTAGTGAATGACTGGTCCCCTCATCATCCTCTTGCGGTGCCCGGGGAGCAAGTTCTCGGGCGTGAGAGTGCGCCGCTTGATTGCCGCGAAAAGACGAGTGGGCAGGCGTCCAGATAATTTGAACTGTTTTCTTGGGTTGTTTTGTTTTATATTTCGTGCGGCTACCTTGAAAATACTTCCAGCCATGTACGTTCGACACGCCACTTGTGAGTCCGTAATGATGGTTGTGGACTGGGTCTCCGTTATGGCTAGTACGAGCGCCACTTCTGCTTCACTTATGGTGGACTTGCGAAGGGTGACCTTGTAATGAGAGCAGAGGGGGTGGCGACTACATCTGTTTTGCATTTTTCTGTACGGGCAAGAAATGGCGATACGTTGTGAGCATGGTCAGTCCGTAAGAAAATGTGATGTGGTGGAAACATATGTTTTGAGGGATACTGCGAGTGATTATTATAGACTGAATGAAATAAACAATACCTAAGTATTTGCGACAAAGATTCAGATTCTGAAGATTGAGAAAATTTTTGAGGAAGGATACGCTTTGGTTTCTTTAGTGCGAGCGCAAAATAGACCTTGCAGCCGTGTTCTGCAAGGACCCTTTGCAGCTGGTGGAACAACCGAAGGCGAGCTTGACATTCAGCCTGTCCACGATGTCATCAGGTGTAGATGGCCTTCAAATAGGCAAAATATTACAAGTTTTTCATCACCACCACCACCACCACTACTAGTTTTACAATTACTGCTATTACTACTACTACTACTACTATACTACAACAACTACTACTACTACTGCTACTCCTACTACTACTACTAATACTGCTACTCCTAGCACCACTACGACCACTTCCTCTACCAACCCCGCTCAATCATCTGGGGGAAGCTTCAAGTGCCCTGCAAATTATTTCCTCTGTACCTATTTTTTGCTCACGCATCCCTACGCATATTCTAAAGCAAACAATTCCGCTAAGCTGCCGAACGAAGAATGCTTGTTGATGCGTGCAAACTCATACCTATCCAACATAAAGTGTTAACGTAGAGAGTGCGGCCAGAATAAATAGGATATGCGAGAATGGAAAAGTGGTAGCTTGTGTTCATTTCGCTATGAGTGTATGTAGTCTCCTTGAACAGAGCTTTTCATAAATTTCAGGTCTGACTTCTCGTAATAATGACATTAGCATTACCAGAAACGCCATTCAGGCCTTCTGGTTTGTGAGCCGCCAGGTGCAATAATGGTGAATAAAAATGGATTATATAGTACCGAGGAAACTGTGGTGGATTAAGGTGGATTGGGTTTTTGTAGATAATCTAAACATAGGTTTTTGTAGATAAAGACGAATTAAACTGAAATGAGGAGGATTAAAGAAGGTAATATAGCCTGGCTGCTGTTTCCACTTGCGAATTAGTCCATAAAAGGTAACCATCACGTCAGGGCGCCAAGGGTTTGACTGGCCTTCAAACTACGTCAGCAGACGTAAGTGGCCCGAGAATGTCTCTGTTCTCGATTTTGAAAGCTCATGCGACCGAGTCAGATACCAGACTACATTTGAGGTCTAAGAACAGTACACTTCTGGTGTACGCAGGGTATTACAGTGGGCGAAGGTGAGATTGCGGGACTGTTTCTATTGCGCGTTCACCCGCAAACAACTTTACAGTGCGTATGATGCGAGGGTTTGTACTTGGAAGAGTTTTTGATAGTGTTAATTTATGACATCCTACAAGATATGTCAGTTGAAATTAAACTAGTTGCACGCGAGTACGTTGTGTATCAATTAGTTCTCCGCCCAAGCGATGAAGTTTCTTTCAAGTTATTTATTTATTCAGGTACCTTTGAAGGCCCTCCGCCGGAGGGTATTATATAGGGGGAAGGTGGGGGCATTCATATATATCAAACAAACAAAACATGAATGGGTGCTAAAAAAATCAAATTATAAATATAGAAACCCAAGCAATAGGATTTTCTCGAACACATAACTTTAACTACAAACATTAACTACATTATATTAACTACAAAATAATATTACTACAAAAAAGAAGGAAAGCATATGAAAGCAAGCAAAAAAGATGATTAGGTCGTTCCATTTCTTAACAAGTCCTGAAATTTTGTTATATTAGTTTCAGTGCCGATGTGGTGGGGTAGGTTATTCCATTCTACTATTGTGCGTGGAATGAATGACTGTCCTAACGCAAACGAAGGGCGAGTGATACGCTTATCTTTGCAAGAAAGATCGCGCCGTGGAAATGTAACAGCGGGTGAGTGAAAGAAGTCGCCGTGAAGGCGGTCATTGTGATATAATTTATGAAAAAGCGTCAACCCAGCAAGTTGGCGGCAAAGCGATAATGAAACCAACTCGGCCCAGTTCTTTAGGACAGTGACGCTTGCGTATGGTGAATATTCAGAAAAAATGAAGCGAAAAAAAAATCGCGCCAATCCACCCCGTGAATGTGGTTGGAAAGCAAAGCTGTAAACGGCACCCACAACTATTATCCATGCGACGTCACATAAATTCATTCACATCGCTCTACAAATAGTAAAACCAGAGAGAAGTGTGAAATGCACTTAACCACACCATTTATTACTTCAAAGAGATATTCTTGGTAAGGTTAAATCAATCCATGATGCATGAACGGTGGTAGGTTGAGTTGTATTGGTGTAGCACAAGAGTGGAAACTTTTTTATAAAATTAAAGTAAGCTCCAACACGGTGTTAGACGATCTGACTTCTCCGTCTGTGCGCCGCGGACGGAGTCAAAGAGATTTTTTTCGGCAGAAACGGAGGAGGAGGAGGAAGAAATACTTCTATTCCGATTTCTGAGCGGCCCAGACTGTCCACCCGCTGTCCACCCACTGAAGCTGGGTAGGTAGAGAGGGCGTGGACAGCAGCATCTCCCATTGCTCTTGTTGGGTAGTTGACGGAAAGAGAGGAGGGTGCTCAGGGCTAAAGTCGCACACCCCGATTACGGGGGGAGTGTTCCTACTTCTGAGCAAAATTTATATTCAGCGTCGTAGTGATTCGGATCCATTAAGTCAAGACGGGTAGGCTGTGGGAAGGGGCCCGGATTGTATGAGCCGTAGGGTAGTTTTTTAAAGCAAAGCTTTTTACCTCTACCCCCCAAGGGTTCTTTCGCGACCGTTGGTGTCATCAGAAAACTCCAGCGAACAAATAAAAGAATTTACTGGCACCGCGGGGAATCGAACCTGGAACTGATAGACTAACAAAGCGAGAATCCGTTGTCTTACCGATCTAGCTACGAGCTCACGCGAAGACGGGGAAGACAGGTGGTGTAATCGCCAAGCACATCTACTGGTTTTCCCACTGCGTTCTCGCTGAATACCACGTGAAAGCGTCCCGCGATTACTCACGCCTAGCTAGCGGCCCTGTGCGCACCTTGCTCATGTGCTAAGAGTTACAAAAATGAAAGGAAACTCACACAAAAGCATGGAATCTCACTTCTAGTACGCGAATGTGCTAAAGCCTGTGGCCTCCAGTGTTCACGTAAAAAATCACCGCTCCTTGCCATCCGCCCTCAGGCCAAATAAAGGAATACATTCAAATACTCCTTGATGGCCAGGTCATCCCTCCAAGCCCCAGCATCAAGATCCTGGGCCTACATCTCCAGGCTCACACCAAGAGTGCGTCTCCTTGCATCGCCTCAAAAACCGCATTTATCAAATCATACACATAATCAGGCGAGTTGCCACCAAGAAGCGAGGCCTAAAGCAATCCGCTACGTTTCGATTAATTGAAGCTTTTGTCTTCTCAAGAATCACTTACGTCAACCCCCTGTCTTTTTCTCGACAAGGATGACATAGAGATGCTTTATATAATGATTAAAAAGGCGGTCGGGCAGGCCATTGGTATTCTCATGAGTGCGTCCACACAGAGGCTGCTTAGCACGGGGCTACACAACACGGTGGAAGGCCTGATATAATGCCATCTTTTTAACCAGATGTTCGGAATCGAACTGGGGTGGGTAACCGCACGCTTCACCAGATTGACTTGGCAGCCCAGAATGTCACTCTGCTTGATGTACTCCTGGTCTTTTAGCGAATGAAACTAAGGATGCTCGCTTTGCTTAGAAATAGGAATCCCTCACACGACGACGGTCACCGAAAAGCATGGGCTCAAGAACTAAACATCACCCTCGGTGGGGATCATGCAGTTATCCACACAGACGGCTCGAAACATGGAGGGCAGCAATATGCCATCATCGTGGCTGCCTCCAGAACCAACCTACTTGCGTGTACCTCGCTTAGGACCCAAGAAATGACGCCAGCAGAAGAGACAGCCATCACCTTGGCTCTCACTCAACCATTGGTTCGGAGGGTAGTCACCGATTCCCAGCAAGCCTACTGGAATTACCAGTCGGGTAGGGTGTCCTGACTTGCCCTGCGCGTGCTAAAAAACCACTCCCCAAACGGTTCCATTCAGCTCATCTGGACACCTCCTCACGCTTCAATGGAGGGCAACGAATACGCCCACCCAACAAGCCTGCGCTATTTCCTCCTGTGCTTTGGAGCTGCACGAGGACAGTCACCCGCTTGTCACGTTCAGGGAGATAACCCAGCATTATCGCCTTATGAGACAGACCGTACCTTCGACTTACACTGACCTTTCCAGAGTACAAAAAACTACCCTACGGCTCATACAATCCGGGCCCCTTCCCACAGCCTACCCGTCTTGACTTAATGGATCCGAATCACTACGACGCTGAATATAAATTTTGCTCAGAAGTAGGAACACTCCGCCCGTAATCGGGGTGTGCGACTTTAGCCCTGAGCACCCTCCTCTCTTTCCGTCAACTACCCAACAAGAGCAATGGGAGATGCTGCTGTCCACGCCCTCTCTACCTACCCAGCTTCAGTGGGTGGACAGCGGGTGGACAGTCTGGGCCGCTCAGAAATCGGAATAGAAGTATTTCTTCCTCCTCCTCCTCCGTTTCTGCCGAAAAAAATCTCTTTGACTCCGTCCGCGGCGCACAGACGGAGAAGTCAGATCGTCTAACACCGTGTTGGAGCTTACTTTAATTTTATAAAAAAGTTTCCACTCTTGTGCTACACCAATACAACTCAACCTACCACCGTTCATGCATCATGGATTGATTTAACCTTACCAAGAATATCTCTTTGAAGTAATAAATGGTGTGGTTAAGTGCATTTCACAATTCTCTCTGGTTTTACTATTTGTAGAGCGATGTGAATGAATTTAAGTGACGTCGCATGGATAATAGTTGTGGGTGCCGTTTACAGCTTTGCTTTCCAACCACATTCACGGGGTGGATTGGCGCGATTTTTTTGTTCTCTGGAAAGGTCAGGGTAAGTCGAAGGTACGGTCTGTCTCATAAGGCGATAATGCTGGGTTATCTCCCTGAACGTGACAAGCGGGTGACTGTCCTCGTGCAGCTCCAAAGCACAGGAGGAAATAGCGCAGGCTTGTTGGGTGGGCGTATTCGTTGCCCTCCATTGAAGCGTGAGGAGGTGTCCAGATGAGCTGAATGGAACCGTTTGGGGAGTGGTTTTTTAGCACGCGCAGGGCAAGTCAGGACACCCTACCCGACTGGTAATTCCAGTAGGCTTGCTGGGAATCGGTGACTACCCTCCGAACCAATGGTTGAGTGAGAGCCAAGGTGATGGCTGTCTCTTCTGCTGGCGTCATTTCTTGGGTCCTAAGCGAGGTACACGCAAGTAGGTTGGTTCTGGAGGCAGCCACGATGATGGCATATTGCTGCCCTCCATGTTTCGAGCCGTCTGTGTGGATAACTGCATGATCCCCACCGAGGGTGATGTTTAGTTCTTGAGCCCATGCTTTTCGGTGACCGTCGTCGTGTGAGGGATTCATATTTCTAAGCAAAGCGAGCATCCTTAGTTTCATTCGCTAAAAGACCAGGAGTACATCAAGCAGAGTGACATTCTGGGCTGCCAAGTCAATCTGGTGAAGCGTGCGGTTACCCACCCCAGTTCGATTCCGAACATCTGGTTAAAAAGATGGCATTATATCAGGCCTTCCACCGTGTTGTGTAGCCCTGTGCTAAGCAGCCTCTGTGTGGACGCACTCATGAGAATACCAATGGCCTGCCCGACCGCCTTTTTAATCATTATATAAAGCATCTCTATGTCATCCTTGTCGAGAAAAAGACAGGGGGTTGACGTAAGTGATTCTTGAGAAGACAAAAGCTTCAATTAATCGAAACGTAGCGGATTGCTTTAGGCCTCGCTTCTTGGTGGCAACTCGCCTGATTATGTGTATGATTTGATAAATGCGGTTTTTGAGGCGATGCAAGGAGACGCACTCTTGGTGTGAGCCTGGAGATGTAGGCCCAGGATCTTGATGCTGGGGCTTGGAGGAATGACCTGGCCATCAAGGAGTATTTGAATGTATTCCTTTATTTGGCCTGAGGGCGGATGGCAAGGAGCGGTGATTTTTTACGTGAACACTGGAGGCCACAGGCTTTAGCACATTCGCGTACTAGAAGTGAGATTCCATGCTTTGGTGTGAGTTTCCTTTCATTTTTGTAACTCTTAGCACATGAGCAAGGTGCGCACAGGGCCGCTAGCTAGGCGTGAGTAATCGCGGGACGCTTTCACGTGGTATTCAGCGAGAACGCAGTGGGAAAACCAGTAGATGTGCTTGGCGATTACACCACCTGTCTTCCCCGTCTTCGCGTGAGCTCGTAGCTAGATCGGTAAGACAACGGATTCTCGCTTTGTTAGTCTATCAGTTCCAGGTTCGATTCCCCGCGGTGCCAGTAAATTCTTTTATTTGTTCGCTGGAGTTTTCTGATGACACCAACGGTCGCGAAAGAACCCTTGGGGGGTAGAGGTAAAAAGCTTTGCTTTAATAAAACGAACAGCACGTTTCCAAATCATTTTCCAACCTATCACCGTGATGACCAGCATTGAATAGGAGTTGGAATAGTCATGATGCCATACCTAGGTGAAAGAAGTGCGTAGGTTACGTACAAAGCTCTGAAGCGGATATTAAACAATAACGATTGATTGATTGTAGGGTTTAACGCGCCGACGCAACGCAGGCGATGAGGCGCGCCGTAGTGGAGGGCTCCGGATTAATTTTGACCACCTGGGGATCTTTATCGTGCGCCGAAATCTCGTACACACGGGCGTTTTTGCTTTTCGCCTCCATCAGAAAAGGGGCCGCCGCGGCCGGGAATCGAACCCGCGACCTCGTGCTCAGCAGCGCAACGCCTTAGCCACTGAGCCACCGCTGCGGGTCGAAACAATAACGGGAAGTGCAGCCTCCGTGGCGGCGTCCCACCTTGTCACAAAGAACTCAGGAATCATTCGTGCTAGGCGGATTTCTTCAGCAGGCAGTGGGCGAGGCACTAAACACGGAGATACTTTCTTGGGCTTCTACGTATCTACGATATTGGCCCCGAGTAACTGATCAAAGCCTAAAGGAGACCCCCTCCCCCCTTAAGTGTACGCCTAAAAGGGGGGGGGCGAAGCGAAGTCGTGTAAGAAGACCTATTGTTGCGAGTTAGATAATTAAAAAAAAGGAGGCCATTCCGCCCTGCGAAACTGTATGTCCAGCGCAGCTGTTTTAAACTACTACACATGTTGATGGACGAGCTTATGAGGTGTTTCTTGTTCTGCCGGCGGGCTTGTCGCTTGCAATCGGCCTCTGTGGCGGCAAATGCTGGGTCGTGACGCATGAGATCGGCATCTTGGGCTTGAACTGCAGGATCATGCCTAGCCTGATGCATCCGCTACCCTTCGAATGATGTCATCGCCCTCCCTTCTCGAGAGCAGCTGCGCACCTAATATTTACCAGAACAAATGAGGGGGGGCGGTCCATGGTTCACCGGCGCCTTATAAATAATCATTCAGTTTCGCTGCTTGTTTTGTCGTTTCTAAAGACGATAGTTTCTCTTGGCTACTCTGCCAAGGAAATTTCGGTCTTTCAGTGTGTGTGTCCCTTGCTTCAGCTGCCCGGCCAAATTATTGGAGAGGTTGAACGATACGTTTATATACCCGCAACCATTTTTTAACATCGAAATTGAGTGCCCATAATCATATTTGTCAAGATTGTTGAGCGAAAACAAAACATAGCAGATATCTGAGGCAAAGAATTAGTACATAAGTGACATTTGCGGTGTGTCTTTTTGAAAACATACATTGATGTTTGATTTTTGTGATAGCAGAAAAAAAATATCAAAGAAACTCACACCGATGCGTAATACTTGAAGGTATCCAAGCCGTGCGCAACAATAGCATTTTTCCTCTTATGCACCTGACGGCGTTGTTTAAGCCTCGCCGCTGTACGAGGAACAACAGCTTGATGTTCGTCTTCGCGTATCGCACACGGTTCTGCGCCGCCCGTTACTCGTGGCCTTCTTTCGTGGCGCGCGCTTATCGCTGCGCAGGCGGCCTCCTCGCCTTTCTCCGCCACAACCCAAGCACCGCTCTCGCGCATGTCTCCGTTCCCTCCTCGCCTATCTCTCTCCTGCCACCTCTCTCTCCCCTCCACTGGGCCGCTGCTCTGTGGCGGGCGCTTGCGGAAGGGGGTGTGGTTTGACCTCTAGCGCTCAAGGGCAAGACTGGGCACCCCGCGAAGACTGCCCGAGGTAACGTAGTGTAGCTTGCGCTACAAAATGCTCGTCGGATTGCCTATGGCAAGAAATTGCAACACCAAAAGCATCGCTGCGCTACCGCTTGCGCCACCTCGAAGTGGCAGTGGGTACGCACAATTCTGTATCCCAAGGAAAGTACCAGGTGGCGTCCACAGTCAGTTGCCATCTGCGTGTGTGTTTTGCGGTTCCTATTGTACTGTAATTGTACTCAGTCGTGCATTACAGCATCCATTGTGCGTGAGTGGCGCGTGGACTGCGCGTGGAGAAGGGCCTTGGCGCGGAGCAGTGGAACACAGTAAAAGTGAAGTGAATGCGCGCCTGATTATCTTTACGCATTCGCCGCGCGTGTTCAGCAACAACTGATGGTTCCTGCCTGGGCTTCTTGTTAGCGAAACAAAATTTTCCGACCAACCAGAGCCTAACTGGCTTCGGTGTAAAACAAAAGAAAGTTGGTTACGTGAATGAGCATTGGATCAATAGCGCAGACACATAGCCCTTATGCAACAATGTACGAGAGTACAAAAACCGAATTTAAACTTGAAATCTCGCTTAACACATACCTTAGGTGACTTACGGATACATGCAAAAACGTGAAGCAAGTTTTTTACTCTTGCTCGATGCATTTTTATACAACATTTGCAGTCTCTAGCAATACATAAGAAACCGGGGTAGTTGTCAATGGAGATACTGATTGTTGATCTTCGGAAAACTCTTTAACGAAAGAACACCGGTGTGATTTCTTACTAAAAAAAGACATTTGTTCAATTGTTTTAGCAATGAAAAAGCCAACCTTTCCTTTCACTGCGATGAGCTCGTGTAACCACTCATCACGTATCTACAGTAGAAGTAGAACGCATTTTCATAGTGAGGGCCATTTCATACGAAACCCACTAATTACACTGTATACATTGTGCGATTTCTTTGCTGACCACCCGCTTTCAGGCCGCGCGCTCTGTGTGAAGGTCTATGGCGATGCCGCAAACGCGGGAATAAATTTAGTCAATCTGCAGTGTTCCACAGGATGTCCGCAAATAAATATATGTGCGTCCCTTGCTGAGATTTATTTATAAAAAATTACGAAGTCGGTTTTTGCAAAGGAGAGATCGTAGGCCAGGTATAGTTGACATCGTCGAGGGGAATGTTCGGCAGAGCGCAGACACCGAAACGTTTGCTGTATTCATCATTTCTTGGCACACACGTGCAGTCGTTTCCTAAATTTGTACACGGCGTCGGGTGGCTTGGGTTGCACTGTAATATAAAATATAAAAATAGGTAAATAACTTCGTGCGAAATCAATCATAAAAAATTAGGCACGGAAGATGTTTGTATGACACTTTTAGTCTACGTAGTCTATACGTTGCCTCTTAATTTTGAGAATTTCAATATGTCACAAAATATAAAATAGTAAATACGTGCTGTGCGATATCAATTATCAAAAATGAGGCAAGGATAGAGTATAGGAGGATTTTATTACATTTCTAGTCTCGGGTTGTACCAGAGTCCTTCAATGCTTCTGGTTATACGTTTAGACTTCCGAGATGATTCAATATCCTGCATGTGTGTTTGCTTTGTAGGTACCGAAAAGTGCGGATAGGCAACTTTTTATTCTCATTTTCTCAGCAAACTCTCCAAACTCAGCCACGGCTGCAAACCTCAGAACGCGGCCTTGCGTATCCGCACGCTTACACCCTATTCGTATTGTTCGTGAGGCGTCTTGAAAGTCAAGAACGTTCTTTACCATATTTTTATAGGGGGACTGTACTAGGGCGGTCCTTGCAGACCGTTTTTGCTGGTATTGTTTAGGCTCTCTCTGCAGGTTTCTTCACCTCGCAAGACCCGTTCGCAATATAAGTAAAATTAATTAATTTTTAATAACGTCCTAGGACTCCATATTCTAATATGGAGTGTAATTTCCCTTCAAAAAATCTCCTCTCAGTAATGCATTTGTATTTCGAGGGAAACCAGAGTTTAGGGGGTAGGTTTAGGTTTGGTTTCGGTAAGCTGGCCTTTCCACATTGTTTGTTGCACAGTGCAGCATAGACATGTATGCAGGGAGTATTGTTACGAAAATCGGCTCTAAATCTTGTGTTCTCAAAAGTATTCCGGTGAAAATTATGTCAAATCTAACATTAGAAACATCAGCTTCGCTGGTGACACTCCTTTATAGAATGGAGGGGTACTGATTTTTTTTTCAATGTGGCTGTTGTTCAGTTGAACCAATTGTGTTCTTCAATGTTTGTACGCTACTACAGTGACGTATTTCTGTCTAGCCGTACATCACAAGAAGGCGAATTGACATTGTCGGCGTGGGCTGTAGCAGATATGTTGTTTTGATCAAATTACCTAGGAAGTGCCCGCAGTAATTCTGTGTATCGAATGGTCTCTCGTATTTGAAAATTATATTTTTTGCAGCCTTCCATCACGCAACGCTTTTTTACTTCCAACTACATTTCATTGCTGTATTTTGTAAATAAACCTTACTTGTGGTGGCTCAGGGGATTTACGTATTGTTTTGTAAGCTTTTTCGCTTTTTTACTGGCCAATCTGCAGTGTTTTAGAGCACTGCTCCTGTGTTTTCTGTTGTTGTTGTCGTGCATTCAGGCACCTCTGCAGTTGTTGGAGTCGTTGCTGGTACCGAATAAAGATATACAAGAATAAACAAATTTCGCGATTTCAAACGTAGGTGGTCCTCACTGTCTGTTCCTGAATTTTTTTGGCAACGGACACAAAAGGGCACTGCAAAGTGTAATGTTAGTAACTAATTGCGTATGGTTCACTTCAGAACATCCGAAAATTACAAAGCATCTCACAGGTAACAGAGTAGCGTTCAGTTGTTCCTGGTTGATTGCACTAGCGGTGGTCAGGCTACCTCGGTAAAAAATATTTCAGTTTTTAGTGACAAATATGTGGTCTGACTAAAGATGCGCCCATGCCCTCTGTTGAAATCGTTAACCAGTGATGATATTTACTCGGCATTTACTCGTCTGTAACTCCTTATGTTTCGTGAAAGTGTTTGCGAATATACGTTGCCTGCTTGTGGTATTTTCGTTCCCGTTCCCTGGCGTCCCCCATTGTAAGCTGCATGCTCCTCAGAAGTTTGTATGACTACAAGCCTACTCATTTTAAAATAGCGCGCGGCGGCCATTTTCATGTTAATGCTGCTCGACCCAAATCAAGAGCTTAGCGCCTCAACTTTGCTTCACGCAGTAGCTTGAATAACGCGCACCCTGCCGCAAGATAAATAAACCGAACAACAGTCTCACGTTTATTCTGATTCTTGACGTGCTTTTTATACATGCTTCTCGGGTTTCATCGGATGAGCGTCTGCACACACAGGACTTCCACAATTTTTCTTAGCCTAGCCATGTAAAGCTTCACTTTAACGAATATTTGCGGCAGCCTCGCTGCCTGCCCGGCTGACGCGACCGAGTAGGTTTGAATGCTTTTCTTAATCATTCTGCGCATACAAACAGTGCAGGTATGCATCTCAGCGCGGTCCCGGTGGTTCTGGCAGGAGCGGTTGCTAGGAAGTACTGGGTGCTGGCTATGAGTGCGTGATGTGCGATGATAGAATTGGATCGTATTAGAGAAGCTTAGGCAACTCAGGCAAGATCAGGATATATCGCATTTTGTCGGCGCGAAAGAGTACATTAAGAAAATAACTGTGTAGTGGTTGAATTGCAAACGTAGCAACGTGCAAATATAATTTATGTAAATTTTTTTAATGTTTTGTGCTCATTAAAATGTCCCCATGCACGCACTACAGATGGTTAACGAGCAAAGTCGTAACCTTATACCAGTGTTTACCCTTAGCCTACCATTTTTGAAGTTAATTTCGGCTTATTTTTGCCACTGCCACGTCGATGCAGCTTAGCCAGTGCTGCCACCGTCTCGGCCCACCGCTGCCGCTTGAGATATGCTTTATGCAGAAGTTCGCTGCGTGTGCTCTAGTGCAAGACGCTCATTGTAGGTCCATTCGGAGCGTCGCTCCGCTTGCCGGTGTCTGCAGATGCGGTAGCGTAGCTACGTGTTGTATAAAACCAGCCAGTCTCTCTCCCCTTACTTTTAACTCCTTTGCAACGCTGTTTTGTCGCGCAAGTGCTTAAATGTGCGCCTCACGAATTTTCTGCCTACACGTTAGCGCTGGGGTTTCTATTCGACTACCCATATAAAGGTTAGCTACAAGATAGCGCCGTTCATCTCTTTTGAACTCACCCGCCGCGTGGGTCAGTGGCTAAGGCGTTGTGTGGCTCAGCATAACACTGCCCGTTAGATCCCGCCAACTCTTACAACTTTTCTGATGGAGGCGAAGAGCAAAAACGCCAATGCATCAAGATTTTGGTGCACGTTAACGATCACCAGGTGGCCTGCATCAGTGTTGCGGAGTTACCAATCCGTAATAGGAATGTCTCCGGATTCGTTTACCTATTTTAGGAACCCGGATTGGAATGTGAATGGAATGCCGACAAGGCTTGGAGGAGTGCAATGTGAATGGGATGGGTTCAGTTTGTAGACTAGTGTGCAGACGTTAGTCTTTGACCTAAAGCCAAGCAGGCTCTTGAATCGGCATCACGCAAACCGAGCGCCCAATCGCTGTCTTTAGTTTTTGCAGTAGTGCTGTGAAGTCGTGCACGAAAGTGGTGACTCCCAGTGAATCCGCCAAACAGAACCTCTAGACATGTAAAATGTTTAAATGTTTCAGTACCCAGTGTACGCCAGCGTGACGGCTCCGTGCGACTACCTATGTAATCCGCAGCCGCGCAATCGCGAAATCCCCAGGACGCAAGTGCGCCCCGCCATGGAGATTCAAACCTCTGCTGCCGTGAATCTCATCTTACTGGGTAGCATAAATGATCAATTTTTTAAGTGCAAATTGTCAGCCTCAGATAAAACAAAACGTAATGTGCCGAAATAAAATATGACATTTTAACGAATAGGTAGAAATATGACACGGTCACACTCTCAAATTCCTGTGCAGCCGTATAATTTCAAAACGTTGACGTGACAGAGCCCTTATGATTGTATTGTAGTTCAGGAGTTCGCTTTTAATTTAACATTTACAAATGTTACTTAGCGCACAGAACATGAGCTTTCACGTGTGTAACCCGGATTGCTACTATGCGGTGTAGTGGGGAGAGTGGCACGCATGGGAACCTTTGTAGGGGTGTGCCTCACTTAAGGATTGTCTGGCTTAGGTCGCAAAATAATTGGTTCCAATCCACGCTGTGAAGATGCTTGAACTGCGAAACTGTAGACGGCACCCACAACGATTACCCACGCGGCTTCACTTGAATTCACACACGTGGCTAGCCAACCAGAGACTCTGACCTCCGTTACCCTGCTTTCGCAAATGCGGCGTCCGAACGCAGCAGTGACGGCAGAAAAACAAATTACACCATCTTCCCGTAGGGGAACCCTGAGTAGTATGCGAAGCAGCCATGGGGTCGACTGAAGGTCCCATTAGTTTTCAGTTCATGGTTCCCGTTGACATTCAGCTTCGCGTGCCCTCGTTTTATCAGTAGCTTCTTGACGTAGCTTGAATGAGTGAAGGACATAAGGCGCGTTTGTAGCACACGCTCCCGGCTCGGTTTGTAGCGCAGTGGGAAGAGCGCCACGTACCTCCCGCTGCGGTCAGAGAGTCGTGGGATAGAAACCGAGCGCCGCATAACTATTCCTTTTTAAGTGGACTGCGCTGACGTCAGCCCAAGCGCTGACGGGGCTGAAGAACGCGCATGCGCACTAGAGTGCGGACGGCGGACGACAAGGGGGGGAGAGACACAGCCCCGAGCGTGAAATGCTCCGCATCTAGAACAGAGATGAGCGTGTGGCGAAGGGTGTCATCTCTCTTAGTGCCTCCCCCCCTTGGTTCATGCGTCCCCTCCAAAGGACGCCCTACTCATCTTCCTCCTCCCAAATCGCTTTCAGTTCGCGGGTATTTGAAACCACGTGAACGCCGTTATGATACATTATGCGGTCTGCACTTCACACGGTGGCTTTGAATCAGCGCAGCGGCTAGACCCGCCACTGTGCTCGTTGAGTTCACCGTCTGTCGCCCTGTCTCCTCCCCTGGGCGAAGCTGAGTTGGTAAGACGACGGGCTCTGGCTGCATTCCTCTATGGGGGTTCAGGTTCAATTCCTCGCAGTGCCTGCAATTACTTTCATTTCGCCTGGGAGTTTTCTGTAGACGCGGACGCAAAAATTTCGTCGGCTGGTTAGAGGTAAACTGCATCGCCTTAAACACGCGCTGCCCCGAAAATTCGGGACGCCAGAAACGTGGGCGCGAAATTTCAGTTACTTGTGAAGGCATTTATGCATTGGTTTTGCAAGCGGGTATCCGTGTCGGCCTGCGGGTATCCGTTGGGTTCATGTTTTTATTGGCTGCGAACAATAGTACGCGCCGGTATGACATCTCCACTGGGTGATAAGGGAGATGCGGCTGAACAAAAGAGGTAGTTGTTGGCCTAACAAAAGTCGTGAAAAAAATGCAATGTAACCAGCCGAACGGCTGGGGAAAGTGGTATCCGCAGGTATTCTATGGCCCGACGTTAATTCTAACGTGTATCATTTCAGGTCTAACGTCTTGAAGGGTACCCGCAGCTTTACGTACAATGAGTTTGGCTTTGCTTGGTACGCTGTTAAGGTGAACGATAAGGTATCCTGATTTTAATACTGAACATAGGTCTGTCAAGAGCGATTGACGAAGGCTCTACGTCATAGCAAAGGGAGGAAGAAGGAAAAAAACAAAAACAAATATTGTAATGATTAAAGGGTGTGGGGAGCGCCTTGGCACACCTTCTAGCCTAGAGGGTGCTGCCCGGAGCCCCTCGCTGCGAGCTCCCTTCCCTTGCCCTCCTCGCCTTCCGTGCGGCCACCGGGCCGCAAGACGTGGAGACGTCGGCACCCAGGGGATGGCGCTGGCGGACACGGAGCAGAAGCAGCGATGGGGAGGAGCGGGCGGTGGTGGAGAAGAACCGCGCGCGGGGACTCGGGACTCAGGAGGGACAGAGTGCTTTGGCTTGTGCGTGTGTATGCCCGGACGGGCGACAGCGTGGAGGATGTAAGTAAAGAGTTCTTTCACGCAACCGCAGTGTGCCTCTCCTTGGCATGCCGTAGAGAGCAGGCCCACATCGGGCCCCACGTTGGGCGCCAGATGTGGGCCTGCTCTCTATGGCATGCCAAGGAATGAGGCACACTGCGGTTGCGTGAAAGAACTCTTTACTTACATCCTCCACGCTGTCGCCCGTCCGGGCATACACACGCACACACCAAAGCACTCTGTCCCTCCTGAGTCCCGAGTCCCCGCGCGCGGTTCTTCTCCACCACCGCCCGCTCCTCCCCACCGCTGCTTCTGCTCCGTGTCCGCCAGCGCCATCCCCTGGGTGCCGACGTCTCCACGTCTTGCGGCCCGGTGGCCGCACGGAAGGCGAGGAGGGCAAGGGAAGGGAGCTCGCAGCGAGGGGCTCCGGGCAGGGCCGGACGGAGGAGTCGAGGCCGGCCGCAAAGGGAAAGAGGTGCAGCATCTCGCAGCGGCGATCTCTCGCCCCCCGAGAACAGAGGCAGAAAGGAATCTGTCTTGGGGGTAGGTAGTGAGTAAGGAAGAGCTCATTGAGGCCCAGAAAGCAGACGGTCTGTGCCAGCGGGTGCTGAAAAGTCTAGCGAGCGGCGTAGCTTGCACCGGTAACGCTGAGGGGTTTGACGCGTATCTGCTGGGCGACGATGGCTTATTATTTCGCTACTTTCCCCAACTAGACGACGAAGAGGCGGTTTCATCCCCCTTTCGAGTCGTGGTCCCGAGGAAGTTGCGGAAACGGTTCATGCGGTACTTTCACGACTCAGCATTGGCAGGACACGGCAGCGGCAGTAAGACTTACGACAAGTTATGCCGTGTCGCGACCTGGCCAGGCATGAGGAGAGACGTAATGAGCTATTCCCGCGCTTGCCCTCTTTGCCAGGTAGCGAAGCCGCGCGCTGGGAAACCTGTGGGTTTCATGAAGCCGGTGGAAAGCAGCTACCCGTGGCAGATTGTAGCGTGTGACGTAATAGGACCCCTCCCAAGATCCGCGCGAGGGAACCAGTTCATTCTGGTTATAACGGACCACTTTTCTAAGTGGGTGGAGTTGTTTCCCCTTAGAAAGCTAGCGCCGGAGCGGATCGTAGAGAAGCTGTTGGAGACATTCACTCGTTTCGGCTTCCCCTCCGACCTGATCACTGACAATGCTTCGTATTTCACAAGCAAAGTCTTTTCAGACTGTTGTCGAGCGCTGCAGATCTGGCACAGGAAAACGAGTCCTTATCATGCTCAGAGCAACATCACTGAGAGGGTGAACAGGAACCTGAAGTGCATGCTGGTTGCGACAACCAAGGAGCATAAGGACTGGGACGCGCGTTTGCCTGAGCTGGCTTTCGCGACTAGGACTACCGTAAATAGGTCAACGGGTTTGACACCAGGTTACCTAAACTTCGGTAGAGAGATCGCTTTTCCAATGGGAAATGCACTGCTGTACGCGGCGGCGGGTAACGCCCCTTCTCTGTCGCAGTAGGCGGCTAGGCTCCGGGAATGCCTTTTGGCAGCGCAACGCACGGCTCGGGAGAATCTCGACGTGGCGCGAATGGAGCAAGCCGAGCAGTATAACAAAGGCCGTCGTCACCTTGTAACATCAATGACCTAGTGCTAAGGAGAACACACCCACTCAGCAACGCTGCACGCGGTTTCACTGCAGCGCTCGCACACAAATGGCAAGGGCCATACAGAATTACGGCGCAGACGACTCTGCTCACGTATGAGATGCAGTCGCTTGAAAGCGACGAGCTGGTGGGTCCTGTGCACGTTAGCGATCTCAAGGCCTATCATGTTCGCACTGGCGATGACGAACAAGTGGTAGCGGAACCAGAAGGTGGGAGTACCGCTTCTAATGACAGAATGGCCGGCGGTAGGGTTCGCACCCATCGTTACGACCTGAGGGTGCGGTAGTGTCTACCCCCCCCAGGTCCAGGTCTCAAGTGGTTCTACCACGGAGCAACCCGCAGCACAGTCACCGCTTCAAGTTTCATCGCGCCACCTGTGGGGTGGTGCGAGGCGTGGTTTTGTGCCTGGCCGTTACGATGACCCGCCGCGGTGGCTCAGTGGCTAAGGCGTTGCGCTGCTGAGCACAAGGTCGCGGGTTCGATTCCCGGCCGCGGCGGCCCCTTTTCTGATGGAGGCGAAAAGCAAAAACGCCCGTGTGTACGAGATTTCGGCGCATGTTAAAGATCCCCCAGGTGGTCAAAATTAATCCGGAGCCCTCCACTACGGCGCGCCTCATCGCCTGCGTTGCGTCGGCGTGTTAAACCCTACAATCAATCAATGGCCGTTACGATGCCAGCCTGGGCCTGCCGACAGCGGGCCCTTCCGGTGCGACCCGGGAGCTTCGCGCCACCGGCCTGGTGGTGCGGGGCGATACGTTCGTGCCTGGGCGTTGCGAGTCTGGCCCGGGCCTACCGAGCAGAGGGCCTTCCTGGTTCGACCCGGGAGCTGTTGCCACGGTCCGGGGGTCCTGCCGCCCTTCGGAGATGCGAGCCGGCTGCGGTTCGCCTCCTGGTCAATGGCGCAGCCCTGTTCGTGGGATGGAGTCCTGCTGAGCTCATTGCGGAGCTGTAACCCTGGCGTGGAGGCGCCGGTGGGCGCAGAGCCTACAGCTCGTTCGGGGGCTTCGAGCCTCTACGAGCGCCCGTCAACCGGGTTTGCCCCGGGTTCATCGCGGCGCCTCCGGTTCTGGCGCTGAGCAGCGGAGATCGGGACAGCGGGACGCTGTCGAGAGGAGCCTGGCCGTTCCCTGGAATCCTGCGCCGGGCACCCGAGAATGCGCTCCTGCGGACGCCTACGTGGTGACGATGGCGACCGAGCGGCATGCTGCCACACTTGGGCGGGTGCCAGCCCACCCACAGCCGCACAGGGCGGCCCAGGCGCCGACCAGCGGTTCCTCGTGCGCTAGGAACCCGAGGACGATCTTCATTGACGGACCCGTACCCGTTTGAGGGGGGAGAGATGTGGGGAGCGCCTTGGCACACCTTCTAACCTAGAGGGTGTTGCCCGGAGCCCCTCGCTGCGAGCTCCCTTCCCTTGCCCTCCTCGCCTTCCGTGCGGCCACCGGGCCGCAAGACGTGGAGACGTCGGCACCCAGGGGATGGCGCTGGCGGACACGGAGCAGAAGCAGCGATGGGGAGGAGCGGGCGGTGGTGGAGAAGGACCGCGCGCGGGGACTCGGGACTCAGGAGGGACAGAGTGCTTTGGTGTGTGCGTGTGTATGCCCAGACGGGCGACAGCGTGGAGGATTTAAGTAAAGAGATCTTTCACGCAACCGCACTGTGCCTCATTCCTTGGCATGCCGTAGAGAGCAGGCCCACAAGGATCTAAATATGATCTGTTAGTGGTATCGCGTGTTTCGCGGCATCATACACGTGGCAACGCTAAACTCAACCAGCAAAAAACTCAGCGAAGCTAAATTTAGTGACATAACTCGGTGACATTACTCAACGAGCAGTCATGCTCGCGCATTTTAACTCCACAAGCGAAAGTATCGTTGCCACGATAGTGTTTATATGTCTTTCTCTGCACGAGATTTCAGCAAGCTGGTGTCAAATCAAATCAAATCAAATCAAATGAAGTTTATTATTTCAACAAAAGAATACAGGGGGTTATGTTTTGTAGACAAGGGTCCCAAAGTCCAGGGACTGCGACGGGACCCTTGATAAGTAAATTCAACGAATTCAGTCAATATGCAGGGTAGCAGCGGAGGTGAATGCAACAAATAAAACACTCTTTAAATGTAATTTATACAAAACGACTAAAAATTGATAAAGAAAACGCCAATAACATATACAAAAAAACGTTGCAAGGGAACAGACGTTCAGTGAATGTCAGCTAGACAAACAAATAAACAAAATTCATCGGCCGGGATGAACGATAAAAAATGATACAAAGGAAGAACACCGATAAAAAAAACAGCCAACAGTCGGGTAATTGGCAGCAAAAAAAAAACAGCAAGACAACAAAAACGAAAGAAAAGAAACCACGAAAAGGGAGGGGGGTAACCATACAGTTAACACGGTTTGGGCAAGCGCGGGGAAAGAATTGGAACAATGCAAATCATAGTACCACTTATGATAACAACAGGACGCAAAATACAGAGCAACACGCTTGTGTGCTGAAGATTGCTACATTAAAAGGAACTTTTTAACAGATCTTTTAAAAGAAGACAAGTGCGTAGCGGATTTGACAGTTGGTGGTAAGGAATTCCAGAATGAAACAGCAGCGAAGTGTGACGTTTGCTTTCCGTAATTAGAATTAACAAGAGGCAATAGAAGATTTCGATTAAAGGCAAACCTGGTGGAGTTGGGGTTAAGCAGGAAGGGTGAATCAATAAAACTAATTGGCAAATGAGCACTAATCAACTAGAAAAACAGAAGTGATAAATTATAATGGAACATTTTCTCTACGCATAAGATGTTATGTTCATGTAACAGAGCCGACGCATTTGAGTGAAAAGGGCTAGAGGTGATAATACGTATAGCTTGATTTTGAAGATGTTGAATGGATGACAGGTGACATTGGTAGGTGTTGCCCCATGCGGCGATTTCATAACTAATGTGACTGTGAATAAAAGCAAAATATAGAGACATTAGTGCATTAAATGAAAAAAATGGTCGTGCTTTTATGAGAGCGCGAATACCGAATGCACATTTTTTCTTTAAGTGGTTGATGTGGGAAGCGAATTTAAGGTTACTATCGAGTATTACACCCAAAAATGTAACGCCTTCGCACACAGTAATTTGATGAGGACCAATTGTCAGAGTCGGTGGATTAGGCAGATGTTTATGGCTAGAATGAAAAAGCATATAATAAGTTTTAGCAGGATTAATTATAAGGCAGTTATCCTTACACCAGTTCATAACACTAGCTAGCGAGTCGTTTAATTTTGAGGTGACGGAGACTAGGGATTCGCCCGAACATGATATGGTAGTGTCGTCGGCATATAAGACACAATGATTTCTCGGCTTTGGTGACGTGCATTCACATTTTTGCCTTTCTCAACAGGTCTGATAACGTCAGGGTTATGTTGCATTCGCAACCTGGTACAGTCACCAAGAAGTAATTTGTACGTTGAGAATTGAGAGGAATGTAATTGAACTTCCCGGCCATTTCAAGAGTGGCAATGGGCAAAATTTTAGCGTTCCGCGTAATTGAGAGGAACAGAACTGTGGAAAGTTTTAATTCCTCGGAACGAAATTGGAAAGTAATGGGGCGACCCATTCCTAAACACTGTCCTGTATTTTCCTGAATTCCTCCACTACGGTGGCGTAGTGTATCTGTGGCGTGTTAAACCCCACAATAAATCATTCTTATGACCTTGTAACAATGAACTTGCAACTTATACGGGTAACGTAGCGAGCTATGCAATCCGGTTCATATGCGCAACACAAACACAATTCTCAAAAACTACTGCCTAACCAAGGTTTCGGCGCGGCTGTTTCCAGAGAAAACAATAAAACGCACGGAAAAACTTTACCCTTCTACTCCGCCATGAAAGATCTCCAGCGAAGCATTTGGTAATGCGAGCAGTGTACGAAAAGAGAATGACATTCATTTGTGCTTTTCAGTTGAGAATACTTCTTACCTAATTACCTGCGTTCGCGTTCGTATGCAGGAAGTTTTATTCTAGAGGAGCAACATGGGGCTGTCCGTTTCACTTCTCGTCGCAGGCATAATATGCTTGTGCTACACGCCTGTGCGAGGAGCCCATAACGGGCTGGTAACTGTTTCCCGTTTCGGTTGGTCTACGCAGACATGAAAGAAAAATAGACGCAGACACGAGTGAATATCAACAGATAACAGTTAAGTTTATTTAATATGGGTTTAAACGGTGGCGGCTCCCTCACTGGTCTTGAGGACAGGGTAGCGTCAGAGCTCATCCAGCTCCTGGTCAGGTAGAAGCATGTCTCTGGCGGGTGGCTGGATGCGGGCCGCGGAGGCGAGATCCTTCGATGCCGCGCCGAGGTGCACTGGAGACGCACGCTTACCACCGGACCAGGGGTTCGAGCTCTAGAGCTGGCGAACGCGTACTCCGCTGGGCTGCGGAGGTGATCCCTGAGTGCAGCTGCGGGCCCGCCGGTCCGTGTTGGCGGGAGGTGCAGAGAGCGGCGTGTTTCGCCGTCTCGTTTTCGGTGCCGGAATGCAGGAGCACGCTATCGAATTGCTCCTACGGTGGCTTCCTCCGGCGGAATCACTTGGTGTCGGGTAGAGAAGGGGGCCCTGGTGGCTTGTCTCGATGGATTCGTATACCATCCGCGGGTTGCGTAGAGAGAAGGGATGGTGCGTTGGAGAACAAAGCAGGTCCGGCCGGTCATTGTTCGCTCCCCGCGTGTACGTGACGCCTCCACCAGCGTTGCCGGTGCTTCAAAGTTGGCGTGGGCTCGTCCCCGCGAAGGACGGCATTGTATGCACGTTGAATGTTACGAACGGCGGCACCGGTGGCGAATAGGGCGGTGGCGAATAAAGCGGTGGTGAATAATACGATGGTGGCGAATAACTGGGGGGATAATAGATTGAATATGGGGTTTAACGCACCGAAGCTACACCTGGGCTCTGAGGCGCGCCGTAATGGAGGGCTCCGGAATAATTGTTACCACCAGGGGGTCTTTAACGTACACCGAAATCTCGATACATGGGCGTTTTCGCTTTTCAACCCCATCAGAAAAGCACCCACCACGGCCCGTATTAAACCTGCGTCCTTGGGCTCGGCAGCCACAACGCCTTAGCTGATGAGCCACTGCGGTGGGTTAAACTGAAGAGACTAGCTGTGCACATGAACTTGTTCTATTCACTTCGGACTGACAGGTTGTCCTTGCATTTATCCGGCTCTAGGCTGGCCAGGGAAGCCCTAGAAGGTGGGCTTGGAAAGTGGGGTGAAATCTGGAGTGCTTCGGCACTGTATACTGTATGGCACGGGGTGTCAGGCTGAGGACCGTAAGAACAGGGGGAGGTTGTGTAGGGAAGATCAGATGGAGGCGGATGGCATCTGGTTAGGTATTTCCCCGGAGTCGCCGCCATGTTGTAGCTCCCTCTCGGGAGATGCGCCGTGTGTTGGTGGGAGGCTGCAGCGGGTTTGGCAGAAATGAGCGAGAATTTTCGCACAGCCACTGAATGAGTGACGTTGATCTTGAACGGGTAGAAACTGGTCACCGTCGGTCAGCGCTCAATGTATCAAATCGCCAGGCGCGGCGCGAGCCGCGTTTGGGCCTGGAATTGCGGTGTTCCCAGTAGCCCAGACCATGCGGATGTCAGGGGCCTTCGAACAATTTTTAAGAATGCGTAAGTCTGATAGAGACATGCGGCCAATCGGGTAATTTGGGCAGGCACTTTGCGAATTGGTAAGATTGTGAGCGCTTCAAAACTGTAAGTGCCGGAGAGGGAAATTGCTATTTCGTAAGCAACGTCGATTTGAGGTTGACGTTTGCGGAGTCACCATGTTTTCTATGTAATAGGCCAGAGTTACAAAGAAAGCATTATTTATCGCGCTGCAATGACCAGCCGCCGGTGCGATAGCTGCGCATCTTTCCTATCAATTTTCTTGCAGGCAGCTTCGTCGCGGCCGTAATCGCTTAACTGGGCGATGTTGAAACGGCTGCTTTGCCTGCGCGCTATCGCCCAGTGTGGGATGGGCCACTTTTTTTTGCTGTTCAGGGCACGCGAGCCACTTGTCCAGGATAGGTGTTATTACCTACTGTTATATTAAAGCATTGCGCTGACTGAGGTTACGGGAACAATCCTTGGAAACACAACATGCATGAACACAGAAGAGCTGCTTTGATTATGTCGTGGTGGTTTTGTACCTCAGCCTCACTATGGATGGTAAACTAGCGGTGACATCTGTCCTTGCCATTCAGTGCAAGCAAACAAATGTAACCAATAATGCACGATTGAATTCCCTGTAGATGGCAGCAAGGAAATCTCAATCAAAGGCGAACTTTCGTTAAACAGTATGTCCATAGCCTTCGCTTCCGCTCGTGATAGGTAGGATAGGAAGCATTAAACGTGAAACATTTTTTAAATGCGGAGCATTTCTTAGGCTCGCCTTGTCTTGCGTCGTTGATGGCGGCGCCGTCCACACGCTCACTGCGCATGCGCAACTCTCCTCCTTACACCCACAGCTCCGCGATACTACACTATAAAAAAAAGAAATAGTTAGCGGCGCCCGGTTTCGATCCCACGACTCTCTGGCCGCAACGGGAGGTACGCGGGGCTCTTCCCACTACGCTACAACTCCTTTTTTTTTCTTTATTGCCATACTTTCACACACACAAACAAAACACTACACTCTTAAAAACGCTAGCCAGCACTTGACTAACAGAGCGATGACTAACATTGTTTCATGTTTGTTAATGTTTCAAACACGGGCAACCATTCCGGAGGTTCGGGTTGAGCCCTCCACACTTCAATAATCAGGCGAACAGACTCAGAAAAGTACTCTTTGGACCGTTTGGCATCGATGTCGCGATGGTGGATGGCCATGCGCCATTTCCAAATGCCGTGCAGGGCCAGAACCATAACGAGGTCATATGGTACCCCATCCTCGCTTTGAATGTGTAGAAACCTGATCGCGTAGGCATCCAGGGGGAAGTCCTTCTTCAATGTGCGCTGAAGCACATCCCAAAAGAAGACCCCATCCCAACACTCCAAGAAAACATGTTCAACCGTCTCGGGTATTTTGCATGGGTAACAGTCAACCCCCCACGGAATGTATAGACCTTTTTCTTTTTGCCAGGTTTTTACTGGAAGGACGCCCACGTGAAGTTTAAAAAAGAACGTTTTAACCCATGGCGGCACTGCCATTCTCTTTACTCGTTGAAGTACGTCCTGCCCAGGCCCTGCACGGTACATGGATCTGTACATCGGCTCAGGCAAAACAATATCCGCAAGGTCATCATACAGTCTTTTGCGCGTCACGTTTGATAAGTATTCAAGCGTGAAGCGGGCTCGTAAAAACGTTGTTACCAGTACCACCTCCCGAAAATATCCTCTGGGTGCACCAAAAGTAAAAAACGCAGAAGAAACAAAATCAGGAAGCGCCCTAGTTAGCCTCGTCTGACACGCAGTGCGCAAGAAAGGATCATTCACGTCACGCAGAAACAAAAACCGATTGACAACTTGTCGCAAAAACAAATGCGAGAGAGAAAGACCCCCGACCCGCACCCGCCGAAACAAGTTCGTCCGGCTCGATTGTTCCCACGTGGACCCCCATATAAACACTTCAAACACACAATGCAGAGCCTGTACGTCCTTACGCGAACAGTGAAGTACCTGAAAAACGTACCAGAGTTTGCTCATAAAAAACACGTTACACACTGAGGCCCTGGCAAATATTGAAAGGCCAGTGCCTTTCCATTTCTCGGCCTTTTCTCGCAGTTCAGCAGCCTGCCTGTGCCAATAAGGATCACTATCAACATAATTTTCAAACGGCACTCCCAAATACTTCGCTGGCGTCGTCTTCCTGCTAATGCACTCATACACACTCGGTGTAGTGTCCCAGTAGCCATGCCAAACACCCAAGCATTTCTGCCAGTTTACGCCACTGCCACTGTACTTACAGAAAGCCTTTATCTTGTTTACACCAACGCTTATACTGGTCCTATCGGCACAAAAGAGAGCAATATCGTCCGCATACGCCAAAACACGCACCTCGCATGACTCTAGTAGCAAACCATTGAACCTTTGACTCTTAATAATACTCAAACAAAAGGCTTCAATGTAGACACAAAAACGCAACGGGGACAGCGGGCAACCCTGGCGTACAGACCGTTGAACTGGGATGGGTTTGCCAATTGTTTTGTTGACAACGAGCTTAGTTGTACACCCTGTATACGCCATGCGCCAGCTGCAAGTGCTACGAACGCGCCTTATGTCCTTGACTCATTCAAACTACGTCAAGAAGCTACTGATACAACGAAGGCACGCGAAGCTGAACGTCAACGGAAACGACGAACTGAAAATTTTAGAGGGGTATGCTGAATTTCCCGTGGGGAAGCTGTGGCAGGAAGCGCCACGCGCCTTGCAGCTCAACCAGCCCCGTCCACAGCGCCTCTGATGCTGATTGTGGCAGGATGCCCCTAGGGATTGGCCAACCAAAGAATCCATCACGAGATAGGTTCGCGTTCAACCACCGTCGTCATCTTCCCGTAGGGCAACCGCCGAAGAAGAAAAAGAACGAGAAGACAAAGCTGCGAAGAGGAGGGCGTGTGCTTTGCTCTCAGCCGGTGCACCACTGTCAACAACCTTTACCTCACCAAAGCTAACATAGACTACCGATTCTACCACAGAGACAACATCGACAAGAACATGATGGACGAGTTTCGGCGCCTCGAGAACCACCGCCTATTCACCGTAACACAATAGCACTTGGGTGCCTTTGCCACCGGTGTGGACCCGGACACGGAATTCCCTCTGGCGCTAGTAAACACCAGATCACTCAACATAACGGCAACACAATGGAACCACACGGAACCGCCACGATGCTTCGCATCCTCATCAGGGTTCCCCACGGGAAGATGGTGTAATTTTTTTTCTCGTAAGGTTCGCTTTGTACCTTCCAACTACTGTGGTGTTCTGGAACCTCGTGGAAACCCACGCAACCTGCCGTGCATCGCCAGGCGTGACCCTAAATCACTTCTATGTGACCGTTCAAGCTCTCTCACCCTGACTATTAGTTATCCACGACGCCTGGCCTGTGTACTATCGGCGTCAAATGAAACGCGAACACAAGACTATGAACCTGAACACACAAATAGCGCGATTTCTTTCCATGCAAGCCAAAATGACGCGTGGCTTAGTTACAAAAACAAAGTTGGAAAAAGCGGATTTTCAAACATACCAATAGCAAGCCATTATATGAACTATACGAACAGTATTTTTCAATTTTGCACGTCCTGGTTCATAATTTTATGTTCGCATTTCATTTGACACCGATAGTACATAGGGCCACTTTAGAGGTGCAGGTAGCCCACGACACCAGATGCACACAAAACGGTCGTTGTGCACTCTTCGTACTCCTCGTGTTCCTTTTTTTTTTTGCGAAGGCAAGATGAATGTAAATTGTGGGATTTAGGTTTCCGCTAGAGCTTAGAAGCCCTGATGTGCGCAGGTAGGGTTACATATCCCGATGTTATCGGATAAAATTTTTGCGGCATTCAGGCTGCAGCCTATAATGTAAACAAATGTGAGCTTTTTAAAGTCCTGGGTAGTAAGCACGCTTCCGCAACTAGACCTGTTGTTGACAAACAAAAATACATGTTTATGTGTGTCACGCAAACTTGAATATAGGTTAAAAGACTTGTCATTTCTCTTCAGTCGTAACTAGACTCCAAATGATCATTTGGTTTAGCCTACCGCTTAGCTGACGGGTCGTCACTAGACTTTCGCCGCATTTGTTTGCCCATTAGCGGCTTCCTTGATCACATTTCTTAACTCTAATGTCAATTTTGGTATTCAGATGCACCTACTACTTTAGTGCATTCACACGCGCCGCTTGTGTCCAATGCCTAATCGAGGAGAGCGCCAAAATCACTTGAGTGCACAGCGGGCAAGACCTGGGCTATGGGACTACGGCTGCCTGTACGGTAATGGTATCAGACAGAACCAATAACTCTCTCTAGCCTAAAATAAAGTTTACTAATATTTATGATTTGTCCCAAGCCAAACCACGACCAACCAAGCGAGACTTCGTTGCTTGATGTCACAACTACGTTGGGTGAGTGCCTAGTCTCCACAGAGAAAAGAACAAGAAAAGGATTCAAAGGGATAATGCGTACGGCATCGTTGTAAAGTTTATTTTTTAGTTTCGGATATTTCTTTCGACGTAATCTTTTGTTTGTGCTTGCATTTGTCCGTTACTCTGGTTTTATTTTCTGCAAAGAGGTAGGGCGCATCTTGCCAAAATGAAGTCCATCTCTTGTAACTAGACACACAGTGTTGTTAAATGGTGTTGCATTTTTATGAACTGTGCCATGCTGCACAAAACTTCCTTTTTTGACATCATTACGTATAGAAAATTGTAGCCATGTGAAGTTGAAGCCTTCTCGACAGTAAAGCTCTAGTTACAGCTCCAGTTCTTGTACTTGATCATATTTGTGCCTACCAAGAGACGCAAGTTATAGAATATTTTTGCATGTAATATATAAACATATAAATGTGGGCAAGTAAATGTGCAGCATTTAGACATGTAAATAAAGTACCTGAATTTTTAAGGTTCAAGAACGTGAAATATAGTGACTGTATACTACGAGGGTTCCGCTAGCCTTGGGTTTTTGCAACCGCCGCGTTAACGTTTTATCTGATGATATTTCTAGATATAGCCAGCCTACAACTGAGATTTAGGCTCTGGATGACTGAGGTGTTAAATTGCTTCGTAGTACAAAAAAGAGATGGGGGCAGGAAGAACCGTAGAAAATAATGTACGCTTCAGACAACAATAGTCACTATATATTGCTCAGATCGGACTCTGTTTAAGTGATTGACTTCGGGAGCATGCAAACACACTACAAACGGACACTGGCCGCCACATTGCCATGTATTGCCACTGCCATGCTGCTCGCCCAATTTCCACGACACGCGTGTGGCACGAACATGTAAGCGTCAGCACGAGCGTGAAAGCCTACCTTATTCACAGGGCGGGCGGCGGTTGCGTTAGTAAGACTTCTCTTCAATCACAAGTTAAGGAAATTCGCTGCCTGGATTCATGAAAACAACCAAGCTGCGCTGTTCACGATTGCCTTTCCTAGCCTCTTGCCTCTTGCTACGTCCTAGATATCTACGCTGTACCTGCAGTCATCACTTTTTGGACAATTCACAATTATAGTTCTTGCGTTTTGTATGTATCGTTTGATGTACTTACTTTTCATCATGACTCTCCCTCGACTTCCTTCCCTGGGTATATTTCGCAAGCCACGGAAGAAACCCACGAGTTGCCAGTTAGCGCCCCGTGTCGTCGTTTCTTGCCCTGTCTTTTTGCGCTGGTTTGATTTCCAGTTTGTATGCACCAACTATCCCAAAACACTGCTCTAACGCAGTTAATAAAAAATACTGATAATGAGCGGCACCCAACTGCTAAAACTCAAGAGGACGCCCACGCTATGGTCTGATACGGAAATACCAAGTAAACATCTATAACCAGAAGACTTCAAAACCACTCTAAAGCCACGCCCGCATGCAGCATGGGTTCATGTCGCCGCCAGATGCCCGGCACGTTGCCTCAGCTGAGCGCAAAAAAGAAATTGTGTACGGACGACTCCGAATGAGGAGCTTGACCCCTTAAATGTAGTCTGGTTGTGACACCCGTCATTTTCCGCCAGGCTTGATTTTTCCTACGTGTAAGCATCAGGAAAATTTGCAAGAATAATCGAAGGGTTTGTTGCAAATATTTTGGGCTTTGCTAAATTTAATATTTTGCACAGAAGTTATAGTTTCTCTATTTGCAGTACTCCCAGTAGCTTCGCTAGCCATATTTCGGTGCGACAGAATTTTGTCTAAATTCTTTAAAACTTAAAAACTGCAGCAATAGTAAATTAATACCACACATTGCCAGAGGTTATAGTTTTGTTGCCGTACTGCTCAACCACAAATCCAGCCCAATTTTTAGAATAGTAGAGTTTCAGAGGCAAAAAATCAATTACATTTTTGTAATAAGAACCCACCGCACTCTGCATGCTGATATGCTTCCCATGCTGATATGTGAATATCAGCGTGGGAAGCATTTACACAGAAGTGACACATAGTAAAAGCGGATATCAACCGAAGCAGATATGCGCTCTGGCAGTTGCACAAAGTTAGAATTAGTACCCCTAAAACTGTTAACAGCGCAATAACTATACGTCATATTTAAGGACCATGCATATCCATCTCTTACCCAATCTCGAAAGATATAACTTCTGATCTTACCGGCATAAGGCACTTCGCGTGCGCGGTCCAATTTCCAATGAATTGTGAAGACTCTGATGTGTGCTCGTTTCCATACGTAGCATAAGTTACCAGGGTGCCCTTCGGAAGACATGTAACGTTGAAACTGAGGGGGCGGAAAGCGTTTCTTTTTTTACTCTCAGTAGAGTTCGTATTTTCATCACTGTCAGCGTATTCTGCTTCATAGCTGCCACTGCTATCAGCCTCTTCAGAACCTTTATTCTCAACGTCCTGAGGCGCCGATGAAAAGCTGTGTAAAGATACGTAAGGAGAATATGTAAAATACAATGAAATTGTAAGGTACCCAAGCGCCTAAGCAAAATAAAATTCGTTCATGCAGCTATAATTATACGCTACACATGCTAGTTCGAAGTTCTTTGATGCAAGTTTCAAAACAATAGTACATTATTTTATTGCGCAATATTCTTACTTCATCCAGCTTTTCGGATGCTATGCTTGCCGCTTTCCTTTTAAACTTCGAGAGGAAATCACTGCAAATGATAGGTTAATAAGTATTTGAAGATAATTTGGCGCTTATTTACTGAACCAACTACAGCGATAAGTGAGGGGACTTCAATTATTGTAGTTTCGTTTGGCAGTGATTGTAATTGCTCACTAAACAGGTCAACCCAGTTCCTTCAAAAATAACGTGTATTCATTGCACAACGAAAAGTTGCGTAAATGTAAAGCCACGCAAATATCAGACATGGCTCTGTAAGTGACTATATGTGTCCGCGGAAATCGCTTCTTTCCTGTAAAACTCCCAGGCAAAATAAATTTACTTATTGTACGGCATGTTGTTTTTGGGATATAGAGGTTTATGTCTATCCGACCATGAAGAACCCAGGCGAATTGGTTTCGGACCGATCACGAAATATACTGACGAGACATGTACAAGACAAATTACAGAAATGGAAAGTAAAACTAAATAGTAGGCAAAGTACCCCATCAAATTCCTATCTGCAAATCTTGTCTTGAGGATTACATGCTGTGGTCGATGGCTTATAAGTGAGCTGGCGCACATGTGCTGACAGTTGCCGGAGAAATCACCAATGATGGTGGTTTCTCGCCCGCATACTCACTGGTCGAGAACAACTACGTTATCGGCACTGCGAAATCATCATGGAAAATCTTTAAGGGAAGGAGAAGGAGGAGGTAAATCACGTTGTGGATCGTGAGGATGTGGATCCGGAGCATTGACGTCCATCCGAGAACTCATCGTTCACCCCTTCCCTTTCCCCTGGCTTTACAACGTCTCTCCCGCTTCCCCTCCTTTGCGTCTTCCTTTGCTCCTCTTTTTGCTACAGTCTCTTTGCATGACAACCGCACGCGCACTTAATCTGCCGTACTCGTGTTGTTCGTCAACAAGCGCCTCCACACACCAGCGTTTACATCTGATGCCCTCTCCACGTAGCGACATGACCACAGTGCTGTAGCTTAAGTAAGTTTGTTTAATAAACTGCGTTAATAAACTCGTAGAATTGAGGGATTCACATTGTAGGATTACGCAGCGGATTGTATTTGCAAGTATCAAAGTTCTTTGGACGCAGAAGCAGACTGAACTAACGCACCGCCGGCACACCTGAAACCCACACCAACAAAAAAGCGAGGGCCGTGATCCCTTTATCAATGGCCGGTAACGGGCATTGGCACCAACATGTGAGAAAGAGCTGGAGACAGCGCCAACCACCAAGGGTAAATGAGGATTGTGATGAACTCAGGGTTCGGTGGTGGGAACCACGAGACGTGTACGCAAGATCAATGACGACAGAGGCGACAACACGAAGGTGAAGCGTAGATGCAATATATTACAGAGAGCGGGAAAGCTGGGTGCGCAGAACGGGACGAAAAAAAAGAACAAAAGAGAGAAATAAAAGGATGAAACACAACGGGAAAGGTCAGCGTGACGAAGTCCTTCTTGTCGCAGTTTCTTGGCGATCCGGGGGAAGGTGCACAAGCGTAAAGAAAACCAGAACAGTCTCACTCGTGCAGTTCGTTGTGACTCGGCCGCGAGTGGCTCGATGGTCCCACGCTGACCGGAACGGAAGGCGAAGCGGCCAGGCGCAGCGAAAACATCAGGAGAGGGATCCCGGCGCTGTTGCCCGGTGCAGTAGCGGATCCGGTTGGTGACCAGGAGGTACCTGGCGATGTCCCGGTGCGGTAGCACGGGCGCCGTCGATGGGTGTATTCGCAGCTGATGCAGGCGCACCCCGAACGCTCGTCCGCCCAAGAGCCCGGTCCCGTTCCTCCTCCTCTTCCTCTTCTCTGGAGGCGCATACCCATTAGCGAGTGATTGGCCCCGTCTCCTTCCACTGTTTTCTTTTCTGCGCCTGTTTCCTTCCTGGAGCTCATCACAAGGATAAAGACACCCAAAGGCCGCTCATTTGTCTTAATGCACATCACACGCGTTAGAGGTCAAACTGTCCAGGAGTTCGAACCTTGCGAGGTGTCAATACGGTTTGAAGTGCTGCAATGAGCCACAGGTTCCACATGGATTTATTATAGATCACACACCTCGCCTATGTTTGCGGGAAGCTTCGAGCTACGTCAAGCCTGCTGTACAATATCAGTTATTCTATGTCAATGGCAGTACGAAAAATTGTTTTTTTGTCATATAGTACGCTTTGTTATGGTGTTACGGTGTATGTGTTCTGTGCCACACGATGAAAAAAAGGATTGATTCTATTCCGCGTTCACTAGGGCGTAATGGGGCCTACGACCTGTGTCTTGCCATGGACGTTAAAATATTTGCCGTGTTATCTATGCGAAGCTTGAACTCGCTATTTCACGAAACGATTGTAGTGATAGCCTGTGCCTCGCGTAGGTCATAGCCTCTGGCTCGCGGGGTCTTTCGGACGGCATAGGAGTTCCCAAAGCCTGTTGTACTTCTTCCCGGATCACGTCAGTCAGGGAAGCGACTTGAGGTTCTGGCGTCGTCGTCAGGAAAAGATTCCGCAGCTCCTCCCGCACCACTGCACGGATGGTCTCGCGCAGTGTGTCGAAGTTCATAGCGCCGGCACCGATCGTTTCCGAAACCAGCGCACTGATTGGGCGGTCGTACTGCCTCGTTCGGATTTCGAGCATCTTCACCATTATGGCGGCCTCAGACGCGAATTCCGACACGGTCTTGGGGGGGGGGGGTTGCGAACAAGGCACGCGAAGAGTTCTTGCTTCACGCCTCGCATCAGACACCTGAGCTTCTTTTCTTCGGTCATTTCGGGGTCCGCACGGCGAAAACGTCGCTTCTTCTCCTCAACGAAGATCACTACACCTTCGTTGGTGTGCTGCGTTTGAATTTCAAGCAAAAGCGCAGCTCGCTCTTTTCTCACCACGGTATTATAAGTATTAAGGAACTTTCTTTTGAACTGAGTCCAGTCGGTCAAAGAGCTCTCATGGTTCTCGAACCAAGTTCGAGCAGCATCTTCAAGGTAAAAGAAGACATGCCGGAAAGTTTCTTTGTCGTCCCACCTGTTGAAGATGCGGACGCGCTCAAGCTTCTCTAACCATTCTTCGGGGTCTTTAGCGGGGGCTCCCCGGAACGATGGCGGTTCCGGGGCTGCTGCAGCACGATTGGCGACGTTGTTTCTTGCACCATGGTGTTGGTTGCAGCGTTCCTTCTCTTGGGCCCTTCTGGCATGAGACCGAACTCGGGTAGCAATCTTTGCAGTCAGCGGCTTTCTTTGATTGGGCTGGCTTGGCGGCTTTCAGATGTCGTAGAGAGCATAAAGGGTGAGTACCCAGCACCTCCACCAGATGTCACGTTGCCAAAGACGACGCAGTTGTCTTCAAGAAAAATAAGTTTTTTGGAGCGAACTTGTGCTCCCTTAAAAACTCAAACAATACACGGGTGGCGAAGCAGCAGTCAGCAAAGTTGCGTACACAAGCGAGTGTCGTAGATCGAATGCCGCGGCGTCTGCTCTGCAGGCTTTTATCTTTCGGCGCAAGTGTTGCTGGAATCGTCGATTCACATCCAGAACATTGTAGATCACAGAAGAATATTCTGGGCTAGTGACGTTAGGGCGAAACAGTCTGGGACATCCAGCTGTGCAGGACATCCAGCTGTGGAAGCCGCCAGTGATCGAACGTGCGTTGCATCGGCTCCGTGAATGTTACCAAATTTCGGCGGCCCATTTTGCCCCAGTGAGTCTTAAAAGCTACTATCGTGTTCAGCTTCACACAAGGAGTAGACTGACACCAAATTTGGTGAGTTTTCGCAATATTTTGCCGATTTACGGGACTTTTAATGCTCCGAGGCGGCGCCGCCTGGCTAAGCCTACTTCGGGCTTAGCTCGAGCCCGGCGCCCGGCCACGCCGGCGGCAGCCGCTAGGTCTAACGCCGGCTGCCCCAACACATCCGAGGCTTGAGATGGCCACCGCCATGGAAGTAAGCGACGAGCCCTACCACGGGAATGAGGATTTAACGCCACAAGCAACCATCGTCGACCGATGAACCGGCCGCACCGTCGCCGCCGTGCCGGGAGAGATCCTCGCGGCCAACGACACCGCCGGCTGGGTGCTGCCGCGTCGACGCGTCGCTGCCAACGCCGCAGCCAAGCAGCTAGGGGCGACGACGAAGCAAGCATCGCTAACCGGTAAGTCCGCCGCCAAGGCCTCACCCAGTTACAACCCCCACTATGTCAAGAAAGTTAACGCTGCAATGACTAAGTCAGCACGCTTGCCGGCAGGCATTACGAGGGATGAGCATAAGATTATAATTAGACCGCGGGGCGGACTCCACGCCGGGCGCGTCAGAGCGACAGAGCTCATGGCAGCAATAAGAACGGCCACCGGTAGCGCTAGGGACGAAGCCTTCGTGACACCATTTGCCCGAACACGCACCAGAACATCATCGTTGTGAGCACGCCGTGCGAGGCCCGCGCAGCGAAGTACGCTCAACTACAGTTGCGACGAGTGAGCGAGCAAGAATACGAGGTCTATGCATACCAAGCCGCCCCCGACGGCACTGCCAAGGGAGTGATACACGGTATAGACAGGGAAGACACCGCAGAAGAGATTAGAGAGAATGTATTTAACGAATACAACCCGCTAGCGCTGGACGCGCATCGCATTGGCAATTCCCCGGCGGTGATCGTCCTCTTTCAAGGCCTCAAAGTACCGTCGACAGTCAAGTACGGCGCAGTACTGCTAAGGTGTAACCTGTACAGACAACACCGAGAAGTGTGTACCACGTGTGGAAAGATTGGCCACAGAAGGGACGTATGTCCGCAACCGCACGCACGGGTATGCCTCGAGTGCGGCAAACGAGACCCGGGAGAGGAACACGATTTAGAGTGCAAACCGCATTGCAAACTGTGCGGAGGGCCCCACACGACCGGAATGAAGGGCTGCACAAACAAATTCAAGATCCCATATATCGTGAAACGGCGGCAATGGGAGCGAAAGGAGAGCAGGGCCTCCGAGAGAAAAGACGACCGCAATTTCCCGTCATTAGGCATCGCCACGGAGAAGCGAGGGCGCAGCCGCAGTCGTGAGGAGGGGCGCAGCCGAGAGAGGCGCAGCCGCAATCACGAGCGTGGCGACACCAGCTGTTCCGCCGATCGAGGGGCAAAGAGGTGGAGCCGGAGTAGAAGCGCGTCACAATCATGTGGGCGCGTGGAGTGGGCTGACGTGGTCAAGGCAACACCTGCGCGCCGAGCCTGCTCCCGATCTAGAACGCCGAACAGAACAGAACGTGAACGCGCGAGAGGAGGACCACAGATGAATCGCCGAACCACACCAGAAGAAAGGATAAATGTGGAGAACACGTCGTTACGAAAAGAAAATGCGCAACTGAGACTACAACTGGCCGAAATAAACGAAAAGCTGTGGCGTCTCCTGGCCGCACGGGAAAAGCAGCAACCACAACAGCAACCGCAACAGCAATCGCAGCAGCAACCTCAGCGGAAAGCGCCGGCCCAACCAGGATGGGAGCTGGGACGGGCTCCGATCCCCCAATCGCTCTCGCCGGAAAGCCAACCCCAGCCAACGACGCCCACAAAGCCAACGCCGCCGACAACACCCGGCAAACCCACAGCCGAAGAAGAAAGCTAGGAGTCCAACACCATTACCACCACGTGGTGTGACCGAGGAAGACCACGTAGCCGATATGGAGGCCCAAGAAGAAGACGAAACAGTCCCTCAAATGGCAGAAGACGAAGAAGAAATGCGAACCCAAGGAGGAATGCGTGCCGCCGACCGGATTCGACTGCGGCGCTGCGTCGATAGAATCGACAAATTAGAGAAGAGGGTCGACCGTCTAAGAGCGCGACTAGACGCTCGAATCGACGAGCTCGAACGCAGCGTGAACACACGGCTGGATGCGCTCCAAGAATTCTTATAGAAAAAGCTCGGCCGCGACGAAGAAGTGGTGGCAACAGAAGACCGCAATCACACAGATAACTCGAGAACATCAACACCATGAACAGACAACCCAAGAAGGCAAACTCGAAGATCACAATAGGGCAGTGGAACGCCAACGGTTTCCACTGCCGCAAGGCAACGCTACTCCAAATCATCCAGAGTGCCGAGAAGCCCCCGGACGTCATCATGGTGCAAGAGACGCGCGCGGAGGACGCCCCGTCCCTCTCGGGCTACAGGGCACATGCGAGCCCTCCGAGCGCGCGAGCCTGCGGCAAGGCAACGGCGCAAGGCGTCTGCACCTTCGTAAGGAAGGGGATCCTGTTCTTGAAGCACGAGGACCTCCTCGGACGGAGCGCGCTGGAATACTGCGCGACCGAGGTGGTGCTGGGAAAGAAAAAGAAGGAATCCATCCTCCTGATGAACGTATACAGCAATGCCGCGCACCGCCAGCAAAAGTTCCGCACCATGCTGCACAAGACGCTGGCGGCAGCACCGAGAGACACGATAGCGATCTGCGGAGACTTTAACGCTCCTCACAAGGAGCTCGGATACACCCGCACAACGCTCAAGGGCAGGGAACTACTAGACGAGCCGGCCGACGCGGGGTTCACCTTACACACGGACCCCTCGGCTCCCACACGAATCGGCACGTCGGTGACCATTGACACGAACCCGGACCTCACGTCCGTCCGCGCGGCCAACAGAACCAAAGCAGGCGTAAAGTGGCGAAACACGGGCCAGAACCTGGGCAGCGACCACTTCGTGATAGAGATCGAGCTGCCGACGTCCGCACGACGCCGAGACGAGCGCGATCGCCGCCGACAAAAGATTACGAATTGGAATCTCTTCCGCGCGCGAGTCGAAGAAGAAGGGCCCGCACGACACATCACAGACATCAAGAACTGAACCAGCGACGTCGTTCGCCTAGCGAAGGACGCGACGACGGAACACGACGTAGACGAGGACTGCCCCGGCATGGACAACCGCCTGGCGCACATGCTGGAACCCCACCGGTCGATGCAGAAGAGGTGGCGGGGAAGGCGGAACAACCACCGCCTCCACAAGAGAATAGCGACGCTCGGCCGCGAAATCGAGAAGTACAGCAGGGAGCTCTGCACCCAAC
Source organism: Haemaphysalis longicornis (assembly GCF_048455015.1). Lineage (NCBI taxonomy): Eukaryota > Metazoa > Arthropoda > Arachnida > Ixodida > Ixodidae > Haemaphysalis > Haemaphysalis longicornis. Next base: position 61,582,476 of record NW_027526245.1, on the reverse strand, counting down.
GCTGGCACGCGGTGTGCAACGAAGCGGACAGCCAACTCCACAAGGGGAGAACGTGGAAGTTACTCCGCCACCTCCTGGACGAGACCGGCACCAATGGCTACCAGCAACACCGCCTCGCGCAGGTCATACACGCAGCAACCAAAGCGCTGGGAGAAGAAGAGACGAGAAACCGCATAGATACCAAGTACCTCCCAAGCACCCCGTTGAACGACACGGCGAATACGCGGGCGTGGACAACCCGGCACTCGACCGCGACATCGAGGAGTGGGAGGTCCGGGCTGTGCTCCAGAGCATCAATTGCAAGTCGGCGGCCGGACCGGACAAGATAACGAACAAGGCCCTACGAAACCTCGGCGACGGAGCCATCGCGTCCTTGACGACATACTTCAACCGCTGTTGGCGTTCGGGAACACTACCGAAGCAGTGGAAGACGGCGAAGACGGTACTCATTCCAAAGCCGGGCAAACCGCCGAGCATAGAGAACCTGCGCCAAATCTCCCTAACGTCATGCGTGGGGAAGATCCTAGAGCACATACTGAACGACAGGTGGCAACGATACCTAGAGTCGGAGAGACTCTACCCGGACACCATGCTCGGCTTCCGGGAGAGACTGAGCGCACAAGACGCAATGATTCAGTTACAACATGGCATTCTGGACGGGTCCGTACGCACCCACGACAACAGGGCCGTGCTGGGGCTGGACCAGCAGAGTGCGTTTGACAAAGCCAAGCACACCGCCATCCTCGCGCAGGTCAGCAGCCTCGGCATGGGCACAAGGTCCTATGAATATATTCGGGACTTTCTTTCGGAACGAACCATCACAATACACGCGGGCGACCTACAGCTGCCGCCCAAGAAGCTAGGGAGCACGGGAACCCCCCAGGGCTCGGTGATATCACCGCTGCTCTTCAACCTAGTCCTGATCGGCGTGGCGCGCAGGCTCTCGGAGATCGCGCAGTTCCGCCACGCCATCTACGCGGACGACATCACGCTGTGGGTCCCCGGAGGCAGCAACGGCCACATCGAGGACCCGTTGCAGACAGCGGTGGACGCCATCGAAGACCAGCTCATCGGCACGGGACTGCTCGCTGCAGAAGTCGGAGCTGCTGATCGTCCCACCGCCGGGCAGGTACCGCAAGAAAGAGGCAGAAGAATCGGTAAACATCCACATACGAACGAGGAACGACACAGTCATCCCCAGGGTCAACACTATCCGGGTCCTCGGCATGCACATCGAGGCCAGCAGAAGCAACAAGACCGCGGTTGACCGCCTCATCACCAAGATCGGCGCGGCGGCCCGACTCATCCGGAGGGTGTCGACGCGGCACAACGGAATGAAGGAGGCCAGACTCCTCCGCCTGCTTCAGTCCTACGTCGGGGCGTTCCACATCTGGCTGCGCCAGGAGAGGGACCGCATCAACGCGGCCATCCGCAAGGTGTACAGGACGGCCCTGGGCTTGCTAAATAGCACCAGCACGGCCCGGCTGCTCGAGCTCGGGGTGCACAAAACCCTTGAGGAAATCAGCGAGGCCCAACGAACGGCACAACTCGAGCGCCTCGCCACCACGAGCTCGGGCAGGAGTATCCTGGAACGCCTCGGGCTGGCGGGCACGTCGTCGCAGCAGAACGAGACAGCGCAGCAACAGCAGCGGCAGCAGCTCAAGCCCGAGGTGATGGGGCGACTCCGGATCCTCCCGCTGCCCCACAACGTCCACCCTGACCGCAACCCCGGCCGCAGAGAGGCGAGGGCCCGCGCTCTCTCCGCAACGCACGCCAACGACACGGGCGCCCTGTACGTGGACGCCGCCCGGTACACCGACCGACCCGACGCCTATGTAGCGGTGGCGGTCCGCGCCACCACGGGGGAAACATACAGCGCCTGCAGCGTCCGCGTTCCGTCCGCCCGCCAGGCGGAGGAGACGGCGATCACGCTGGCGCTGACGGATCCGCAGTGCACCACAGTGCTCAGTGACTCGCGGTCGGCCATCGCGAACTACGCCATTAACAACGTGTGTGAAAGTGCAGTGCGCGCGGTGAAGTGCAGTGCGGTGATCAGTGGAGCGGTGCCGGCCACCCACCTTCGGTGGTTCCCGGCGCACACCAACATCAGAGGCAACGTGGGTGACGGTCTCCCCAACCGCAACGAGACGGCGGACGCAGCCACGCGAGGACTGACCAACCGCGCGGCGGCGGTCTCTTCCCCCCTGCTGAGCTCCGCGACAGAGGGAGGCCAACGCGAAGACAACGACGACGAAGACGACAACGACGACGTGGAGTGGGACCCGGAGCCCCTCCTCACGTACGGGGAGGTGCTGGAGTGGTACCGGCTCGGCCGGCGCACCGCTCCGGCGCCCCACCCGGAACTAACACGACAGCAGGCAGTGCTACTACGCCAACTACAAACACAGTCAGTGATCATGCCTGCGCTCGCGCGTCACGTGTGCCCGGACGTGTACGCAAGTGACGTGTGTCATGTGTGCGGGCAACATCGCGCAACTCTGGCCCACATCCTGTGGGACTGTGCAGTGCACCCCATGGAAGCTGCCGACCTCTACGGCCGGCCGCCGGACACCATAAAGAGTGCCGTATATTCGACGGACCTGGACGCACAAACTCTAGCCGTCCAGCAGCTCGAGGCTGCTGTCGCCAGGCAGAAGTGGAGCGAGTCGCAGACGGGTGGGAAAGGGACGAATTCCCGAGTACCTTTCTCGCACCGCTCACGCCGACGCCGGCGGGGCCTAGTCCCGAAGACGTCGTGAACGTGGGTGGGATGTGGAGGCTCTGCGCAGCCCGACCTCACACTCCCTGCTGGCCATAAATAAAGTCTTTCTCTCTCTCTCTCTCAAACAGTCTGCTTATCTGAATGTGAAAGCCGTGCGGCATTAAAGTAAAGAATGGAAGACGCGCTTTGCTTGGAACGCAGATAACACAGCCGGGCGTGGCCCGGCAGAAAAACAAACAATAAATAAACAAACCGATACCTGGTTTGCGGCAATACATTTATAACGCATGACTTAAAGCCGTTTCCTTTAATCATACTCCCTCCGTAGATTTCAATGCTTCGCTGCGCAACAGGCAGTGTCGGATGGCCAGCTTACAAAGACCAAGCTTCCGCCGATCTTCATAAAGTCGGATTTACTTGTAAACACAAACGCTTTGCTGGGAACTCCGGAGGGAGCGTAAACGTATACAAGGACAGGCTGTAGGCAAGCCCAGCCCAAGAACAGCGTCGCTGTTAGAAATACCGAAGTGGGAGAGCATATATGCAGGTAGCAAAATTGACTTAGTGTCTCAGCATAAAATTCTTGGCGTCTTTTTTTCTGCTCACCTTAGTTTGGATGCTCATGTAGACAGCATGTGTAAAACACTTTCTGCCACGACTGGAGCACTGTCTCGCTGTCGTGCGCTGCTTCCAAGAAGGGTGAAACTGAACATATACTATACGATTTTTGCATCGCATATCAATTATTGTAATTTATTTTGGGCTACCACAACGAAAACAAACATCATGAAAGCATTACTGCTGAAAAAAAAAGATCATCCGTTGAATCGCCAAAGTGCCTTATCTGAGCCCAACAGAAAATTTATTTCCCGTGTACAACATTGTGAAAAATGGACCACATGTAGGAATATCGAATTTTGCGCTCCTTTTCATTTTGTTTTTCCCAATACAGACTATATTACTCGCCTGGCTTCTTTGCGAGAAAGCGAAAACGTGGCTAGCACCCGCAGTTCAGATCCTTGGTTCATCCCGTATTTCCGAACCAATTATAAATTACAATCGCTACACTCTAAGAAATCGGAGGAGTAGTTGAAGAGTAGTCTTGTAAGCGTTAGCGGAGTCCCCTCGAAAGCTGCGGGGAGTTGGATGCAATGTCCGCTCCCCATGAGGAGGAGAGCAAAACTGACCGCGTACTCTTTTCGTGCGCGGCGGAGTGCAGCCCCAGTTCTGCTCCCGCACAAGTGAAGAGTAAACCTGTGTATTGTCTCCCATCTCCAGTACGAAGAGTAAAATTGCAATTCATTCTTGTCCAGTGCGGGAGTAAGCATGGAGATGCACTCCTGCCATCTACGCACACAAACTCATCAGCGATGTTTCATTTGCATACGAATATGTTATACAAAGCAGTTGTGTAAAAAGCGCCCGATTACTTCTGCCGTGGTTTATAAATGTGAAAAAATATGAATTCGTATAACGATTGCTCGCAGCGTTCAGTGGCGGCAGGATGCAAACCGAAGGAACCAATCTACGGGCTGATGCAGACGGCCGCTTTGGACGAGTTCGATAGACGTACGCTTGTCCCGCGCCTAGTCCAGCTAAAAAAACGGATTGTAAATCTGAGATCGATTGAGGAAAATGGTGTTGCAAGAAGTGAAGTCCGCGCTCTTCTGATAGCTCAAGCCACAAGCGCAACACAAACCCGACCCAACAACTGTGGCTAGTGTCGCCGAGATAGGCATGGACATACGATAGCTTTTATTAGGTTAAATAAGGGAAACCGGCTGCATAACTGGTACTAACAGTAATATGGGGCCCGTCTGCAAGATCGGAGTCTAAGGAACAGGCGATATCACTGCGAGGGCATCTCAAATACACCGCCTATGGTGAAAACTGTCTCGTCGGCTGACGAGCGACGATAAAAGCATACACACCTATCGGTTGCTGGAACTCAAGCGCCTTTATTAAGCAAAGAGAAATGATGACCCCCGCCCCCGCCCCCCCCCACCGGTCCCCGATGGCGCGGCGGCGCAGGCGTGGAACACGATAAATAACGCGTCATACATCCGGCGGGTCAGGTAACGCGAATCGCCCGAGCAAGCGTAAGAAATGTACCTTCAGCGATCCGAGAAGTGCGCGTGTTCTGCAAAAACCTACACAGGCGGTGAACACGCCAAGACCGGACGGGTGACTTACTGACAGCGCCAGACCCTGATGTCAATGTGCTACGAACGAAGTGGGCTTTCAAGCAGACGCTTCGTGCAACATGGGAAGTTGGACCTGCCCTTATCGTCATACTTGCTTCGCGCAGTACGACGCGTGTTGGCTAACTGCTGCACGCCTGTGTGTAAGCGCGACATCATAAACACGCGAGCAAGTCCTATATTCGTTCATTCGTGCGGGCGGGCGTGCGTGGAACTAGTTTTCTTTCTGACGATAATCACAGCGGCCGCCGCGCTGAGGCCGATTCCGGAACTATGTGCACTGTGTAGCGATGCGCGCGCTATGGCCGGACTGTATTCGCGGCCGTCGCAGGCTTAGCGCCTTGAGCTTGGGATCTTTCGCAGCTATGATGACCTTGGATTTATCTACCGGACGAAGAAACGCTGGCGGCAAGTAGAGGTAAGGCATTAGTTAACCTTGTATTCTTGTCTTGTGTATTTAACAAAGTGAAGTTGCTCTCTAACTTCGGTCCGCGGAAGCGGTTAGTCCTAATATTTTTGTGACTGATTTTGAACGTTGCTTAGATTTGAAGGGCGGCTTTTGTACCCATGGGCAAACAGCGTCGACTCTTGCACCAAGTTCAATCCCTTTGATTCGTGAAGTGTTGGTATCCTTGCTGAATGTGTTCGCAGGTAAGAAGCACCATCGCGCGAGTAGTCGCAGCACTACCCTGTACTCTTAGCTCGACGGCTAGGGTTAGAGTGGCTGCTGTGCAGTAGCTGTGGCTGCCTGCGCGTTCCAAAGAATTGCATACAATGGGCTGAGGGATAAGAGCGCGTCTAGCGCGTGGCAGTCACTAAAATTACAATAATTTTAGTGACCCCCGCGCGTACAGCAGCAGACTGAAATGCTGTTCAGACAGGTATTTTGCGTTTTTATTGAGGGCAGGATGAACGGAAATGGGACTTTTCGGGGCATACGCCCCGCACTGTTAAGGGGTAACTGCATGCGTCTAAGGTGACGAGCGACGCGAGAAACCTCACTCATTTTGTACGGCAAACAGGTATTGTGGGCGACAAAGACAAGCGAAAATTTTAAATGCAGAGCATTTCAGTAACTCACGATGTCACCCGCGTTGACGTCCGTAGTCCGCACGGCACCCCTTCCTACTATATAAAAAAAATACTATCCGGCGCCCGGTTTCGATCCCTCGACCCTGCGGGCGGAGTGCAATGTACATGGTGCTCTACCCACTGCGCCACAAAGCCGACATAGAATGGGACGCTTGAACGCGCCTTATATCGTTGACTCATTCAAATTACTGCTGACGAGCGCTCTCTCGTCAGCAGTTGCCACAAGTGCAACAACATTAACGTAACGCAAACTACTTAACGTCGTGCGCCCCCGGAAATGCTCTGCATTTGATCGTGCCCCTCGCGAGGGGGATGTTTCACTGCGTCTTCTCTCGGTCGCGGGACCCGTGGCGCCATCTGGCGGAGGCGCGGCACAACTCGTAGCACTTTCTTTGAAAAAGCGCCTCGAAAGCGCGGCAAATATGAAATAGGGATGACGCGCTTTCGAGGCAATCCGCCGACGTGGCTGCTTTGTGTACAGACTCGGCGGCGAGTTTATCTTGCATAAATTGGTGACCGGTCACGAAAACTAGAAATTTTTTTACACAGGCCGCTGACGGCGGCGACTGCGGCAGGCGACGGGCCGTTGCCGTCGCGGGCTTATTGCCGGACAGAAGAAGCCCCCAAGCGCATGGCGGCAACGACGACGAAGGGCATTGACAGCAATGCATTACTTTTTTTCGTTTGTCGCTGTCGCCCTCACTGTTTGTTGTACCCATTACATTACTTTTCTCGCGTCAGTTGTCGCCGTCGCTGCATGTGGTTTAATGTTCGAGCGTTCTGATCGTTCAATAACGAGCCTATTGGTTCTCATCAAATGTTGCGATTTGCAGCGTGCATGCAACGAAGCGTACTCGAGAATGAAGAAAACAGTAGCTATATGACTCATTAGCAACTTTTCCTCATTAGCAGCTTTTCGATGCTGGACTTGTGAACGTATAATAGCCCGTACGTTGCAGTCGGCTGAGGACAAAATCCAATGCAAATTAAACAGAGAAAATAACCTTACAAAAACAGTTATCTTTCCTTAAATTTTGAGCAATGTTTTTATACCGGTAACGATAGCGGGGTAAACAATGGAAGCTACGGACACGTAAGCACTAATGGGTTTCTGGCGCAGTGCGCAGGCAGACAGCTGTAGGGCGCGCTGTCTGATATGAAATTGGCCAAGTGGAACAATGAGCGTGGCTGCATCCAAGGTCACCGCGCATTCGCATCTAGACTGGTGACTGCGACAAGCAGTATTGCATTCCAATAAGGATTCAGTGCGTTGCTCTATGCGCAAAAACTACTCTATCACCCAATAAACTCCACTTAACGTTGTCAAACTCGTTAATTTGTTTTTTCATTGTAGAACTTATCTTTGCTGTCCCCCTTTTTCTGCCTATGTAGGAACCACGGGAAGACGCCACTTGCCCCAAGATGTTTTTTTTTGAGAGAGAGGGAGAGATCCCCGAGGCGTCAGCAGCAGTGGCCGTCGCATTGAACACACTTTTCCTCATAGCCTTGGACATCGTGGATGGGTTCCCATTGCTGCTGTCTGTGTTTTGGCTGTTCAGTGTGTAATACGCTTCAAAGGCGAAGCGCACCTTCTTGCTTCGGTACACGTTACTTCCGCTCAAACACTTTGCCCTGGTCGGTGCTGTTCTGAAGGCCGACTCCAACATTATGAAGCAGTCAGCTCGAACGTGTTTGTTTTTATAGCCAAGTTATGCCTTTTTAAATCTTACTAGCGCATCCTCGTTTGACAACCACCCGCCTAAAAAACCCAGTGGGAATGTTTCCTGCGGTTTCCTATTGTCCCCCCAACATATTTCGGATGAAATATCCGAAGACGTACGACGACCCTCAATCACTAACGATCAGCGTCGCTTGAACCCGCGCGCTACTACGTCCTCGTAGGGGCGCGTGAGGGGAAGTGGTCAGGACCTGTCGCGTGTATCAGTTCTTTTTACTAACATTCGTAGTATCCTCAACAAGCGTGACTCACTAACATCGGCAGTTGAGACAATTAAACCAGACATTTTAGTATTAACTGAGACGTGGCTACGGCCGCACATTTCAGATCACGAATTATTTTTTCCAGCACACCGTTTCTCGGTTTTTCGTTGTGACCGCACTTTGCGATCGGGGGGCGGCGTCCTCCTAGCCACCAATAAAAACATTCCATCACAATGTATTCATGTGCAAAGCAACCTAGAAATAATTTGGGCTATCATCGAACTAACTTCCCAAAAGCTTATCATCGGTGTTTGTTACCGTCCACCCCATAATACTCCTACATTTATAAATGAGCTACACGATGTTATCAACCTGGTTTGCACGCGTCATACTAATATCCCGTTGTTCCTACTTGGTGACTTTAACATTCCAAACATATCTTGGGAAAATGAACCGCCCACATTGCAGCCTTTTTCAACCTTTGCTAATGATTTCTTCAACACGTGTTCAGTTTTTTCTTTATCACAGCTGATCAGGCAGCCAACTAGATCAACGCAAACGTCTGCCAATATTCTTGATCTTGTACTAACTTCTAGACCAGATTACGTATCCAGTATTGCGCACCTACCCGGCTTAAGCGACCACTGCATGCTATCGTTTGACATTAACTTACCACGTCCGAAATCTAAAAATAAGAATAAAACAATTCGAGTTTTCGAAAGAGGCAATTTTAACGCATTTAATGAAGAATTATCTGGTTTTCTCGACCCGTTCCTCGAAGATTTCGACTGTCGCTCGGTACAAACTAACTGGGACATGTTCTCTGACAAAATTAAGGAACTAACAGATAAGTACATACCCACTCGCATCATAGTTTCTAATGATAACGCGCCATGGTATACTACTCACTTAAAACGCTTATCTAACCGAAAGAAACGTTTATATAAATTAGCCAGGCTGTCCCCTAGCTCCGTTCGGTGGGCTGCCTACAAGGAGGCATCTAAAGATTACGTCACTGCTCTTAAAAATGCTAAAGAAAATTTTTTGACTACTACTTTACCATCGATGTTATCAACCGATATAAAAAAGTTTTGGCGCGTTATTACCCCCCGAAAGATGGTGACTGCTTAACATTTGTTGATGAAAATAATACCGCTATTCCTTCCAACCGAAGTGCTGAAGTTCTCAATCAAGCCTTTGCATCGAATTTCTCCGAAACTACTAATGTCCCACTACCCTTACCTTGCAATTACAGTCACAACCAGATGCCCCCAATTACCATCGATTCTTGTGGTGTTGAAAAACTTATTAAATCATTAAAACCATCCTCTGCTCCTGGATGCGACCTCATCAGTCCAAAAATTCTAATCAGTACTAGTTACTATTCTTCCATTATACTAACAAAAATTTATCAACAGTCGCTCGATCACGGTGTGCTACCAATTGAATTTAAAATTGGAAAGGTGGTTCCATTCTTCAAACCTGGAAACAGGCACTCACCCCTTAATTATCGACCTATTTCTTTAACTAGTATTCCGTGTAAACTGATTGAACACATATTGTTTTCTAACCTAGTTAAATTTTTAGAATCGAACTCTTATTTTTCTCTGTCACAACATGGTTTCAGAAAAACGTATTCATGTGAAACGCAACTCGCATTATTCACCCATAAACTGCATACTTTTCTTGATCAATCCACGTTTGCCGATTGTATATTCATTGACTTTTCCAAAGCATTTGATAAGGTGTGTCACAAACTATTGTTGTTTAAACTACATCAGCTTAACCTCGATTCCAAACTTCTATCTTGGCTTGAGTTTTTTCTTCCCAACCGTTCGCAATTCGTATCCGCTAATAATCATAACTCTGAGTTAACACCCGTCCACTCTGGTGTGCCGCAAGGTTCCGTGTTGGGTCCTCTTCTTTTCCTTATATACATTAACGACTTACCAGCATCCGTTTCTTCTAACATTCACTTATTCGCCGATGACTGCGTTGTGTACCGACAAATAACTTGCGCTGATGACATAGCCGTCTTGCAATCTGATCTTCATACTATTTCATCCTGGTGCAAAACTTGGCTCATGGAACTTAACTCTACCAAATGTAAATATTTACGTGTTACAAGAACAGCCCACCAGTTACCTACTTATTTTATTGATAACTCCCATTTAAATCATGTATCATCCTACAAATATCTTGGTGTTCACATTTCAGCTGATTTAACATGGACCACTCACACCGAGTATGTAATTTCCAATGCTAACCGGGCGCTAGGATACCTCCGACGCAATTTTTCAAGAGCCCCTTCTTCACTTAAATTACTAATGTACAAAACACTCGTTCGTTCTAAACTGGAGTACGCCGCATCAGTATGGGATCCAAGTTATGATACGCTAATACAATCACTCGAAATGGTACAAAATAACTCTGTTCGCTTCATTCTTTCTAACTATAATCGCACTGCTAGCATAACTTCAATGAAATGTAGCCTTCAACTACCAACGCTATCTTATCGCCGTAAAAATTTGCGTCTTTGTCTGTTCCATAAGATATTCTATCACCCACATCTACGTCATCAGCTCACTTTGCCTCCGCATTTCATATCGTCTCGTTTGGATCACGCTAATAAAATCGGAATACCATCGTCAAGGACAAATGCATTTTTTCAGTCTTTCATACCCAGGACTTCAGTCGAATGGAACCATCTTCCTGCATCAACCGCTGCCATTATTGATCATGAATCATTCAAAACAGCCTTAGCTAACATTGTATAATGATATGTTCATTTGTATTTTGTTTTGTCACGCCTTAGCTAAAATTGTCTACTAAGAAACCAACCTGATATATTAGTTTATACCTTATAATGCATTAGCTACATTTGTATATTTAGAAGCCATTGTTATAACCTTTTTACTTCCTTTTACTGCTTTTGTCATTCCTTTTTTTGTATTTAACCACTCCCCTCTCTAATGCCTTATGGCCCTGAGGGTACTGTAAATAAATAAATAAATATTTCTGTTGCAAAGTTCCCGTGTCAATGGCTTTCTATCTTTCTGTTGATTGCACCTTTTAATGCGTTAATAGTAATCCACGCTGAATTGTTTTAGTCCCAGATTTTTGTTTCGCAAGATTTTTTTGTAAATGTTTTTAATGAGTCCTAAATAAGAGCTGACTTTCATGTCCATGTGAAGCACTCACTGATGTACTAAGGCCATTTTGTCTTATGTTAATACTGTTAATTATTCTCCCACTGCTGTATTTCTACTGACGCTTTTCGTGCTAACGCCAGTACCTTTTAATTTGTGGATGTTATTGTAATTTTTATTGTCTTAATTTAATGTTGTATTACGCTGTTTTCAATTGGTTTGCTGGAGTTTTATTTGTGAATTTTTCTTGGATGTATCCTAAATAGGCGCTACGTCTCCTATGTGCATGTGGAGAAGGAACCGTATTCATGCGGATATTTTATTTCCAAATAAATTGCTTTTTGTGTGAAATTGCCGAATAAACGGATTGTTGTGTTATTTTTTGAAAAATAAAGTCTGAGCTTGTTTTTTCTTCTTTTACGTGTTTCAAAATAGCTTGTCCTGTTTGTTTGCTTGTAACTGCCTATAGTACCATCGTGTGGAAGGGGGGGGGGGTAGTAGCAGGCGGAGCGAAAACACGCTGCCTCGCGGGGAATAGCAGAACGCTCTTGAGGCGTAACGAGATGCTTTCCAAGCGAGAGTAGTAGTACCCGTCTGAAGAGTTCGGGAACGCCGCAGCCAATAGAGCTTATTCACCCCTAAAGGGAGTGACGGAACGCTGCCTTGGAGATGGCATTGCAAATCCCACACAGGGTTTAAGTACTCCGCTTCAAAAGCAGCAAGTAAATCCCACGAGGAGTGTTTCGCCTCTTGTTCGGCCGCCACGCGCTACTCCTCGGAAGAGTAGCCCAATGCTTCCAAAGGGAGTGAAATATTGGACAAACGTTTTTAGTCCTAGACAGAGTGCCCAGCATTCCTCGACTTCTCAGAGTGTACAACACAATCTCCCCTCCCTTCTAAATAGCTACAAGCACACGGCAAACTTTAATTTTCGGGAATTGCGAAAATATTTGTGACCTTGTAGACAGATTTGTAATTATCATGAAATTAGAAGACATTTTATCGTTTTTTGCTCTCTACAAGTTGTAAATGTTTGTACGGCTTGGTTTTTATTCCTTGACTGTAATGTTCTGCTCTTTGGGATTGATTTTGTATAATTTACATCCTCAAAGAAATCCTGCCTACCAATGTATGTAACCTGCCATTGAATTGAAAGACCATTTAATCAGATTTACGGTTTTGTCGTTTGGAAATTCCGTATATTGGATGTATGTATACCATGTTCTGTTACGTTACAAAACCGCCTAGAGCTTTGATGTTGTCAGTCGTTATAGCCATGAAACAGTTTGCTGGGCCTCGTCAAGCTGCTATTCCAGCTTTTAGCTCAGCAACTGCGCACAAATTTATGGTAAATAAAAGAAAGCTACTTGTGCTCACAAAATGTTGATACCACTTACATACATCTGGCCGCTAGAGAAACGCTTCCTTTGTGCGCGGCTTGCGTCGAATGGGACTCCGTTTTCTCAATTGATGAATACCAATTCAGTTTTGTTTTAAGAGGTGTTACAAAAGGAGGAACGAGCAACTGGTTTTGATTACTCGAGATTATGAAAGTTCCATCAGCATTCTTGCAATTCTCAAACTTACTAAACTATCTAGCTAAATCGGCTGAATAGGAATCACTAAGCTCATATACCGAATTGTTTCGGTGTCTACACTTGTGCCGCGCGGTGGTGTAGCCCCGAGCTAGCAAATGAGGATGGCTAGGTTCCGCTGTCTCACCCTTCGAAAGACGCTCCCGTCCGTTTTCTTTTTGCCGATGGACGGCCGGGCTATGGCAGCGGCGTCCACCGCTCTACCCCGGCCGTGGCCGACGCTGCTTTCCTCGGGACGCCGCCCCTCCGAATTCCAAGTAACGACTCGCAGAATCTCTCGTTTCACTCTTTGTAGAGCCACGTGTGTGAAATCACGTGACGTCGCATGGGCAATTGTTGTGAGTGTCTGTAAGGTCCACTTATGACATTAGCGGTCAGGCGCCCGGGCTGCGCGTGGGAACCCGCCACCCTGTCTGACGACGTAGCACTGCTAACACTGCAGAGCAGTCGACGCTAATTCGTCACGGCGCACACGGGAGACGGATAGTCTGGCCCACGGCATACCTCAGGGTTAATCCCCCATTGAGAAAGCAGACGGCGCCGCCGAATTCAAGGAAACGTCAGCTCGACGCGCGGAGGTGGCGGGATTACCGGCGTCTCCATTGTTGTCGCGTCCTGGTCAGCATGACGCACTGTCGCCGACTTTCGCTTTCACCCCGCGGGGTCGCCCGAACTTGCTCGTCTGCGAGCGTGCCTGAGACCCGAAGATAGCGGCGCCTCATTGAATATTCCGTGACGTGCTGAGTGACAGCTGTCTACGTGAATTCGGGCACACCAATACGCGTGTACGAACGCTACAGGGGCGTTCCCGAGAGAGGGTGATCTCGAGGTTTTATAAGGCCGAACTTGGCCGTTGGAAATGGTTCTTGTCTGAGCGCTGAGCTGGCAGTTAACGCTAGGTTGGGATTTAGGAGCTCCCTAGTCGAGGTTAAGATCGCGTCGGAGGTTTAGGGTGCAGCGCCGCACCGGGCAACTAGAGGGATCTTGCGGCGAGACAGAGTCTCGGCCGTTGTTTCTCGAGCGGTTTGTGTACGCTCCGACAATAGGAGAGTTAGACGAAGCTGAGGAGCTCGAGTGATTTGTGCGCACTCGAAGCTTGCGTCTAGCTGCAGTTTGAAGTTTTTCTTTTTATTTCTCATGTACCCAGTTTTCGTATTGTAAATAGCTGTATATAAACTCTTCGTTTCATTTAATCAACCCCCAACGCCTTGAGTTCGTCAATTCGACCACCACCTCCAAGACCTTCAACACCATCGCCCTGCCAGCCTCCTGCCAAATCAACCAGAGCCCGGGCGATTGGGTTCTTGATCGACACCGGACTTCGAGGAAACGATCTTTACTGGCGCAGTCGGCAGGATGTGGCAGAAGAAATCACCAGGCCGCAACCAGGGGCAGCAAGCAGACGCAAGCCCGCCTTCATCGGCGGCGGCCGAGCTCCGCGCGGAGTGGAGCGGCAGAGCCAAGCCATCGAACGGGGCAAACGACGCAGCAGCCGACCACCGGAGGTGCGGGTGAGTGGGAGTTCCTGCGCTTAGTTGTGGCGGTGTAGGCTGAGTCTGGGGTTGCATGGTAGTCACGCGGAGCATGCAGACGAACATGGAGGAAGGAGACGGAAATGGTCAGACACATGAGGCGCCACCTCAAGAAGGAACGGCGGCAGGAGCGGTGGTCCAAGCAGAGTCTAAGGCAATAATTCTTAAACGAATGGAGTTGGAGTTTCTGGAGCGAGAGAAAAAAGAAGCGCGCGAAGCGGCGCAGCCAGAGAGAAAAGAAGCGCGAGAGGCGGTGGAGCGAGAAAGAAAAGAAACGCGCGAAGCTGAGGAAAGAGCGTGAGAGGCGGCGGAGCGAGAGAGAAAAGAAGCGCGCGAAGAGGAGGAAAGAGCGTGAGAGGCGGCGGAGCGAGAGAGAAAAGAAGCGCGCGAAGCGGAGGAGACAGATAGGAGAGAGGCGCGAGAACCGGAAGAATGCATACAAAAACTGAAGCTCGAATCCGATGAGCGGCTGCGAAGTTTGGAGCTGGAGACGAGGGCTGGCACGCAAACTCCTACGGGCTCGGACTCAGACGGGGGTAGACGGCCGGGCTTAGACCCGGTCACTCAGTGCGCAAAGGTCCTGAAAAGGCTTAAGCTGCCGTGCGATGCGGACATTCCGTTGTGGTTCGACGAAGTTGAAAGGTTGTTTGTGACGTACGGTGTGCCGGAGTCGAGTCGGGTCCATTTAGTTGTACCGGCGTTGTCGGAACGGGTGAGGTACATGTTATGTGAACTCGGGGACAGTGAGTGCAATGACTACGAAGTGGTAAAAAAGGCTGTGTTGCAGGTGCTTCGGCTAAGCTTCGCAGAATACCTCGACCGATTTGCAAAGGCAGCGAAACGTAACGACGAAACCTGGTCGCAATTTGCCTCCCGCGTTGGCACCCAGTTTGGCTATTACTTGAAATCGAAGAAGGTCGAAACAAAAGAGGAGGTAGTGGCCCTCATGGTGGCCGATATCATTAAGAACAGTTTGAGCGCTGAGGGACTGGAGTACGTTCACCTGCACGAAGCACAGACGTGGCTGAAGCCGCCAGAGATAGCTAACGTCCTGCAAACCTTCGAACAGGCCAAGGGAAGAGGCTCCGCTGTGGGGCGTAGAGATCAAGTATCCCCGCGCAATAGCAACAGTGGCAAGCGAATGTGGATGTGTAGCGTCTGTAAGGGAGAGGGTCAACATTTCCGGCTGTGCCCGAAAATTGCTGAGAAGTCAGGAAACACAGGGCGCAGCGCGCACGTGCAGAGAGTGATAGTAGAGGACGCAAGTGCAGTGCATGCTCAGGATGCCGGCCTGACGAGCGGGGGGCAGCGAATTCTCGTGGCCGAAATAAATGCGCTCGGAAGCATTGATGAGCTGAGAAAGTCTAGACTGCAGCACGTGGAACTCGACTGTGCAGGCAAGACAGTTACCGCGACGGTCGACACGGGAAGCGAAGTTACGGTGGTACGAGAAAGTCTAGTCCCACAGGACGCTATGCAGCCATCGGGCACCATCAAGCTAGTTCCAGCATTTGGCGAGTCGGTTAACGCGAGAGTGGTCAGCCTGCCTGTGAGTTTGAGGCAGGCCGTGTCGGTGGTCGGGAGCCCCAAGGTGAGGTGCAGTTAATCTGTGCTGTCACCAACAATCAAGCCGAGGGACTAGACTGTTTGCTTTCGAGAGAGGATTGGGAGCTGCTGACGATATGTCACCCCAACCAGGAGGCGAAAAGCACGGCTGAAACTTTCGCCTCCTCAAGTGGGCACCGCGAGGTCGGCACCGGGGCGATCTCGGAACCGGCGGCTGCCGTGTATGAGATTACGGGAGAGACGGCACCCGAAGCTCCGGTCGAGGAGATTGATTAGGCAGTCGAAGTTGAGGGCCCACGGGCAAGGCTGCTAGCGTCTCAGCTGGCTGATGACAGCCTAAAGAAAGCTTGGGCCGACGCGAAAAGAGGGAAAGCCGGCATGTTTGTCTCTGACGGGTTGCTGTTTCATAGGGACACTATAGCCGGCGCCAAGGTAACGCAACTTGTGCTGTCCTCAGAGAGACGCAAGGAGGTACCCTTGCTGGCCCACGAATCACTATGGGGAGGCCATTTAGGTCCCAAAAAGACGAAGGCTAGGATAAAATATAGCTTTTTCTGGCCCGGCCTAGAGCCAGACGTATCCAATCACTGCCAAACATGTCATGGCTGCCAAATCTGGGCAGATAGACGGCTCAGCGACCGGGCCCATATTGTTCCTCTAACAAGGCCCGACCACCCATTCCAGGCAGTAAACGTGGACATCATCGGTCCCCTGGACCTACCGTCGGGTCGGGGCCACAAGTATGCGCTTTGTCTGGTGGACCTCTGCACACGCTGGCCCGAAGTCGTGTGCTTGCGGTCACTTACGGCGAAAGCAACTTGCGAGGCTCTCCTGACAATATTCAGCAGGACCGGCATCCCTGAGTTAATATGCTCTGGCCAGGGTACTAACTTCACGTCCCAACTGACGCAAAGCTTTTTGGAAAGGTTGGGCTGCGCGCCACGCTTCTCGACACCGGAACACCCGGAGAGCAATGGCACGGTGGAGCGTTAGAATAGGGTACTTAAGAACATGCTGTTTCACGTCATCGAGAATGATCCAAGGAACTGGGATAAACTAGTACCGTTCGTGTTGTGGGCCTACGGAGAGGTTCCACACGACACAACATGAGTCGGCCCGTTTCGCATGCTATATGGCAGGAACCCCACAGGACCGCTGGCGATCCTCTAGCACAGTGGACATGGGAACTGCCCGTACCGGGCACATTAAAAGAGGAGCCAGCGAAATACCTAAGGCAGCTGCGCGAGCAGCTAGAGGTAGCAGCGGAAGTGGCGGGGCTCATGGCGAGCGGGCGCCAGGGCAGCTACACGGAGGCGTACAATAGAACCGCGCGTAACAAAACGTTCAGCGTTGGCGAACAGGTCCTTTTGTTCGACACAGAGGGTAAACGTAAGACGGCCCCGAGATGGTTGGGCCCATGCACGGTTATTGCACAGGAGAGGCACCATTCATACCGTCTCGACATGGGGGAAAACAGAACTTCGGTGGTGCACGCGAACCGCCTGCGGCCTTACTACTGTCGCGTCAGTCACGTGGGGGTAGTGTTCGATGAAGATAGCAAGTTTGGGGACGTAGAGTGCGCCCCGCGCTTTACGCCGCCGTGTCGAAGTACCCTCCACTTACCGATCGAGAAGTTGTCACACTTAAGTGAGACAGAGGGCTCTGAGATTACAAGCGTATTTGGAAAACACGCCGACCTGTTCGATGGAACGCCAGGACACGCCGCGGTGGGGCAACACCGAATCGAGCTGCAGGGAAGTTATGAGCCGAAGAGGGCTTTTCCTTACCACGTTCCGGAGCTGCTCAGTAAGGAAGTCACCCACCAGGTAGACGAACTGTTAGAATTGGGCCTCATTTACCCAGTGGAAAGTGAGCATGCTTACCCGGTCGTTTGCGTCGGAAAGAAAGATGGGTCGTGGAGAATGTGTATTGACTACCGCAGACTAAATGCCGTGACTCGCGCCGATGCATTTCCTATGACGCCACCGCAGGAGTTGATCTAGAAAGTAGGAAAGGCGAGTTTCATCACAGTTATAGACTTGCGGAGAGGCTACTGGCAGGTACCCGTAGCCCCTGAGAGCCAGCCCCTAACCGCCTTCGTCACGCACGACGGGCAGTACGCGTGGCGCGTCATGCCTTTTAGTTTGAAAAATGCGGTGGCGACATTTCAGAGGATGATGAATACGCTGCTCGCCAAACACCGGGCTTACGCCATGGCCTATCTGGATGACAACGCCATCTTTTCCTCTTCATGGGAAGAGCACCTTGGGCACGTGGACACCATCCCTGGCCTGTTCCGCGGCGCGAAGCTGAAGGCGAGCTTAGAGAAGTGCCAGGTGGCGCAAGATCACATTAAGTACCTAGGCCATATGGTGGGTAGTGGAACGCACGGGCCTGACCCAGAGAAGCTGCCCGCGATCAGAGGCCTAGCACAACCCACGACCAAAAAGGAGCTTCGATGTCTCCTCGGCCTTTGCGGTTATTACCGAGGATACGTCAGGGACTTCGCCGAAATAGCCGAACAGCTAACGTCCATGACGAAGCGATGTGTAACGAACCCGATCCCTTGGGGCAGCGATGCCGAGCGAGCATTCCAGCAGCTAAAGGAGTCACTTTGTTCAGCCACGGCGCTGTATACCCCTGAGCCGGTGCGTGTCTGGCGCAAATGGAGAAAGAGGGCCGCGAAAAGCCCATTGCGTTTGCCAGCCATCGTTTCACTCCAACCCAAACCCGCTGGTCAACCATCGAGCGCGAGGCGTTTGCCATCATTTGGGCGTTGAGAAAGTTTGATTATTGGGTTTTTGGGGCAGAAGTCAATGTCGCGTCTGACCATAACCCTCTGTCTTACCTGACGACCTGTACGCCTCATGGGGCTAAATTGTCAAAGTTGTCTTTAGCCTTGCAACGCTACAACGTTGTGGTTTCTCACAGGAAGGGATCAAAGAACGCAAAAGCGGAAGCACTGTCGCGCCTTCACAATAGATAGTTTTAGCATAGCGGCTCCCGTACGCTACGCTAAGGTTAGCGGGTAGCGGGACCGGAATGCGCATGCGCGCGCTGGGAGTGCGAGGAGGTTGCCCCTCAGTGGATGGAAAGAGCGGGCATGGCGAAGGCAGGCCGCGCGCAACTAATCCACCCCACCGTGACGAATTTGCTCTCCCCATTCGCGCCCCGCTACCCGCCACCGTAGCGTTAGCGGACGGAGCCACGCTATGCTAAAACTCTCTAATCTTGCTTGGGGGGGGGCACCATTGAATCGCCTCCCAGCCTTAATACCGCCACGACGGACGTGAACGTTTCCGTTCACCCGTCCTTTTTTTTCGTTGGTGGTGTGTGTGTGTGTGGGCCGCGGTTGTGCGCGACCAGAGGCCTTGAGTGCTCGATCCGTGCACCGAATTGATCAATCCGCGCACCGAAGTGAACTTTCCGTGCACCGCAAGTAAGCGACAGCAGAGCCGAACATTCTTGAAGGAACGTTATCAGGCTACGCCGTCAAGGAGGACATTTGCGCGCGTGCGCATAGGGGCAATGCAAACTTTCTTAACGTTTTATTGTTTGTTGACTGCAAAGTTGCCCGTGTTCTTTACCAGTTCTTATTCCTTTTGTTCTTGTTGTCGAGTGCCGGAATGATTGTGCGTGTTTGCGGTTATAGCGCGCATCAGTGTTTTGGGTTGAGTTTTCTCGTTGTTCGTGCCGTTACGCGCTCCGGAGACACGGCCAAATTTCTTTTTACTCGCACTTAGACTTAGTTTTGTTAGCATTTTTTTGTGTGTTTCCGGTTTGCTAGAGTATTCCGTCCGTGTTGACGGCTAGTGAATGGGTTGGGTTTGTAGTTTAGGCGAGAGAGAGTTCGGATCAGCTGCAGAAATAGAAGGGGGCTGAGTTGTGGTTACACCTAGCTCCTTCCACGTGTTTTTTTGTTTGTTTGTACCGCTGTAATTGCTGAAGGAGAGACGAAACGAGTGGCCCTTTTAAATTATTTTCGGATTGACTGAACCAAGAGGTCCAGTAACCCTCTTAAAGGGGGGAGTTGGAAGGTCCACTTATGAGATTACCAAACAGGCGCCCGGGCTGCGCGTGGGAACCCGCCGCCCTGTCTGACGAGGTAGCACTGCCAACACTGCAGAGCAGTCGACGCTAATTCGTCACGGCGCGCACGGGAGACGGATAGTCTGGCCGACCGCATACCTCAGGGTTAATCCCCCATTGAGAAAGCAGACGGCGCCGCCGAATTCAAGGAAACGTCAGCTCGACGCGCGGAGGTGGCGGGATTACCGGCGTCTCCATTGTTGTCGCGCCCTGGTCAGCATGACGCACTGTCGCCGTCTTTCGCTTTCACCCCGCGGGGTCACCCGAACTTGCTCGTCTGCGAGCGTGCCGTTGACCCGAAGATAGCTGCGCCTCATTGAATATTCCATGACGTGTTGAGTGACAGCTGTTTACGTGAATTCGGGCACTCCCATACGCGTGTACGAACGCTACAGGGGCGTTCCCGAGAGAGGGTGATCTCGAGGTTTTATAAGGCCGAACTTGGCCGTTGGAAATGGTTCTTGTCTGAGCGCTGAGCTGGCAGTTCCCGGCGGGACAAGGAGTCTCGACCGTTAACGCTTTAGGAGCCCCCTAGTCGAGGTTAAGATCGCGTCGGAGGTTTAGGGTGCAGCGCGGCACCGGGCATCTAGACGGATCTTGCGGTGAGACAGAGTCTCGGCCGCTGTTTCTCGAGCGGTTTGTGTACGCTCCGACAATAGGAGAGTTAGACGAAGCTGAGGAGCTCGATTGATTTTTGCGCACTCGGAGCTAGCGTCTAGCTGCAGTTTGCAGTTTTTCTTTTAATTTCTGATGTACCCAGTTTTCGCGCTGTAAATAGCTGTATATAAACTCTTCGTTTCATTTAATGAACCCCCAACGCCTTGAGTTCGTCAATTCGACCGCCACCTCCAAGAACTTCAACACCATCGCCCTGCCAGCCTCCTGCCAAATCAACCGGAGACCGGGCGATTGGGTTCCTGACCGACACCGGACTTCGGGGAAACGATCTTTACTGTGTCGTTTAAAGCTTTGCTTTCCAACCACCATCACAGAGTTGATTGGAGACATTTCTTTTTCGCGAGCTTTAACATCACCAGCTTGCAAGATACAAGCCAGTCAAATCAAACATCGCTTACAAACGCCAGGCGTGTAAGGAAAAGCACGGTGCGTCCTTTTTGCTTCCAGGAAACCTTTAGGTCCTATACCAGTTTCGGCTATCAATCCTGGCTTCCGTGTGATAGTGTTGGTGGGGTGGTATAGGCATGATGGGAGTAGGAATATCTTATGTTCGTGAAAACAGGTTTGATGTGAAATTTAACACCATTTCTTGCTGTTTACTACACAACACCGTTTTTTTTTAAATATGTTTATTTTTAAGTAGCATACGTGTCATTGGAGTCGTCTATTTTTATTTGAAAACCAGGAAATCGCTACTCCGCGCTGATAAAGTTGTGTATACGTCACAGGAGGAAATTGTTTGTCGCTTGCGTGGGCCTCTGCTGATCTGTATATGAATATTCAGCTTTACACGATGTCTCTCGTCACTAAACCTAAATAGCCAAAAATCGCCAGGAGAGGCTCCATGCACTAGCGGTCTCTTGGACGTCTCAGGTTTTCAAACAGCGTTGTCAAGGGTGCGTGTACAAATACGGAATAATTTACATATCACCATATATCGGTTTTTAGCGAATAAACGCGTTTACTGACTCGCATGATACCAGCAAATATTTTGCGCTACCGCAGTGATGCACACCACTATTGCATGCAATGAGCGGCCAAAATTCCTGTCACACAATTTCACGACCCCGTCATAGCACCCAAGCTTTTAAGTGAACCAACCATGGGCCGCATGAATGGCTGGAAAAGAGGACCTTCGGCGCCGAACGCGTGCTTCTATACCTCCGTATTGGGTGTTCCTTCCCTGGACATCACCAGGGTGGAGGAGGTTGCCCTACGAATGATTCGGTTGGTGGTGGCACTTACTGCTCCACGCACGCACGAATGGAAAGGGGGCTATCGCGGATATTTCGATTGTCAAACTTGATCCTATTCCACGACTCCGGCAGACCTTCGAAATCAATTTTTGTAATGCCACCCGCCGCGGTGGCTCAGTGGCTAAGGCGTTGCGCTGCTGAGCACGAAGTCGCGGGTTCGATTCCCGACCGCGGCGGCCGCTTTTCTGATGGAGGCGAAAAGCAAAAACGCCCGTGTGTACGAGCGTTTTTGTCTCCTAATGCTGGCGCATTAGGAGACAATTGTAAAAATTTCTTTATTATTTTTTGTGCTGCCAAGGTTGACATCGTCCATTCTTCGTAACAGAACGACTAAGATGAATTGCATTAGTTGTCCAAGCGTTGTCAGTAATACTAAAAACATACCCGCCGCGGTGGCTCAGTGGCTAAGGCGTTGCGCTGCTGAGCACGAAGTCGCGGGTTCGATTCCCGGCCGCGGCGGCCGCTTTTCTGATGGAGGCGAAAAGCAAAAACGCCCGTGTGTACGAGATTTCGGCGCACGTTAAAGATCCCCAGGTGGTCAAAATTAATCCGGAGCCCTCCACTACGGCGCGCCTCATCGCCTGCGTTGCGTTGGCGCGTTAAACCCCAGAATCAATCAATCAATCAATTTTTGTAATGCCGTGGAACCAAGGATACTGAAAGTAAAGATGTCATTGTCGCAGGCATAAATTTGCGATAAGACACTGATGACCATCGACGCCTTCAAAGTTCTGACTACTGTTCCTTGCTAGACTGTTACCGAGGTGGTAAACTAGACTCCTGGATGTAGGTTGAACTAGCTCTATGAGCGCTAAGCATGAAGGCTATGGAATGAACAAACCCACCAAATATTTCCAACTTGTGATCACAGTTAGGTACGTGCTCAAAGAAGGCGCCAAACGTTTCTCTTGATACTTTTTTAACCCCGTATTTGTCCATTATAAAGCACAAGTTACGCAAGAGTAATAACAAAAATAGGGTCGTCTATGACCTGCACAGAAAACTACACATATTGGATATGAAAGCTCATAAAACAAGCAGCCTTGCTGAACTATCCTGACCTGCCGAGCAGCAGCCCGTATAACGGTCGGTAGCCATAAAAGTTTGTAAATTTCTTTTTTCAAACCCTCATAACAAGAAGGTTACTTTTAATCCACGTGCTTCGATCTAAATGGTTTGTTATAATACATCACAGGGCCTCATATGTCTTTGTGAAAGCAGAGAACCGAACTCATAAGTAGGCATTTTACGCAGCACTAACATTTACCGGCGGCGTTGGGTGTCTCTGAATCAAAATAAAGGTTAACTGACACCCAGGGTATTCGTGAATAGCATGACATTTTAAATTGCTTCCTTAATTGGTTTCTTTGGCGCGACATTCTTGTGGCAGTTGCCTCTTACGCGAGATCAGTATTCTTAGGGCGACCCTTAACAGGCGCGATTTCGAACCCGAAATCGGCAAAATACGTATTTTTTCTTTCGTTGTTTACATGTGAATTTTCGTCACGTTGAAGGAATCATTGACGTAGCTTTTCGCGTTTGGTGTAGCATCTCCGAAACAGCTGGAATTAAAGACTAAGGCGCCGCTATTGGCGGATGTCATCAAATGCTGCAGCCAATCAGAGTTTCCAGCTCTTAGGAAAGCCGCCCGTGGTTTTCGCGGTCGGGAAGTGTCTATGCAAGCGACACCCAGGCACGGCGTATCTTTGTGTGGACGAATGTCGATCGTAACCATCGGTCACACGAGCTTAGCTGAGTTTGTCAATATAGTGCGTCCAATAACGCTGAAAACAGGGGAGCATTTGCTGCACGCTGAAACGCTACGCGTCCGGCCGATGGAAGTCTCTACCGGCACGGTAGACAAAGAGCGCGCACGACCGGGCCCATAGCCCAAAGCTACATCTTGTCGCTGCCCGACAGAGCAGTTGTATTGCTGACAATCTGTTTGCAAATGCGTGAAAGGGGATGGAATTGCGAAGAAAGGTTGCGCTGGGGTTCACTGTCGGTGCGGCTTCATAAAGCGGTGACCGAACAATTGTGATGACGCTAATCCTTTTCTACGCGACGTAGCCTAGGAGGAATCGATTCATTGATTGAATGCTACATTGATTTATTATGTTTTTTAACGTACCAACGCTACACAGGCGATGAGGCGCGCCGTAGTGGAGGGCTCCGGACTAATTTCACCACCTGGGGATCATTAACGTGCGCCGAAATCTCGTACACACGGACTTTTTTGCTTTTCGCCTCCATCAGAAAAGCGGTCGCCGCGGCTGAAAATCGAACCCGCGACCGCTTGCTCAGCAGCGCAACGTCTTACCCACTGAGCCACTGCAGCGGGTCTTACTTCCGTATTTAGTTCGCATGGATTCGCGAAGTGTGTTATCTCACCAATATTTGTGTCCATTTCTATTATTTCTTGAGAATGCAACATTTTGTTTTGTTTTTTACGCATACGTGGTACGGATGTAACCATGCAGATATTTTAGTATTTCAGTACCATAGTCTCCCCACTCGAGATTGTATTCTGGTAGGGTGTTTAACCCATCTTTACTAATACGAGTGTCCCTTTACTCGCCTACGTCTGGCGTCTTACTCAACGCTCCGTCAGTCAAACCGAAGATCAGTGCTAGTCTCGAATCATACGCTACCCACGGTGTTTTTAGAATGCTTCATACAACAACGAATAATGCCCGTAACACTGGGCCCTTACTCCAAAGTCGGCACGTTTCGTTTACACTCATACAACACGACCGTATGCCGATAACGCAGCAAATTTCAAGTTAAAGCAGGTCCGCCCAAGATATGTGCCCGTTGTACTAGAGCTATTGAATACCAGTCGGGAAAGGAAGCTGAAAACGTTTTTATGGGCAAATCCTCTTAGTGGCTGGCGCTTTTGGCGTCTGCTGTCGTCGTCGGTTGTCGTCGTAATCGCCGTCATATGTAGTCACGGTACTAAAACACCACGAAAGTCGTTTACGCCTCGCGCGAGTACATAACGCGTACTAAAAAATTCCCCGCATTTCCCCGAGGGGAAGAATGTGAAAGTGCGAATGCACGAGTTGAATTTGCGCGGTTCGGTAATGTTCGCGAAAGAGAGATCACACACACACACACAACTACAAAGAAAGAAAGATGCATTTATTCACAGACACCTATTTGTGTTGTCGTTGTACTTGATTGCTAGAGCGGATCTCAGCTTTGAAATTTCGTGTCAGTACTCCTTTAAGCAGGTGCATTAGCCCTTCTCACGCCCGATTCTCGGACAATCCCCCACGTGGGTATGTGCCATGTCAGCGGCCAGGCAGCGCGCGCCCATCTCCCCCCGTTGCCAAGGAAGACGAGGAGATTCCTGGCCAATCCCCCACGTGGGTATGTGCCATGTCAGCGGCCAGGCTGCGCGCGCCCATCTCCACGTGCGCGGACATCGCCGGTGGACGCAGGTTCAGGGTCGCTTAAGAAGTGCATTGCACTTAAAAACACAACGACTCCCGTGTACGCTTCCTGGAGCACTTTCGGCTTCAAAGAGACTTTTACAGCAAAGCTGTGTATCTGCAGTCCCAACGGTTTCATCCCCGTGTGCAAAAGTGCCAAGCACCAAGGATGCACATATACACTGCATGCTTCGACACTCCTCAGGTTTCACGTTAGTTGACATAGCCAGGCATTTTTTATTGCACGGACACAGAGAAGTTGATTAGGGGCATATTCAAACCCCATCTTTCTGGGACTGTTTATTTCCTTGCTTAGAGGGCGCAATATGAGCTTGAATCGAAACGTGTCCCGCCCTAAAGCCAGGATGTGTGTAGATCAGCGGCAAAAGCTTAGTTTTTGCAACACACGGACAATTTTGCAACCAATGTTTTGTAGGTCTGGGCGTGCAATGCCTAGGAGCCGCACAACAGCACAAGAGCTACTACGAGGCGTTCGATATAATTGTGTGGAATTTGCTGCGCTACCTCAGAGTTAATTTTAAGCACGCGTAAGTCGTTAACTTCCTCTGCATCGCTGACGATTCGGCCGCGTTTGCGCTTTATTTTATGATTGTTATGTATTTTTCGGCAGATTCCAGTTTTGCGGGTGCTTTCAGTCATTGGAACGGTTAAGTGCACTTTTGCTGAAAATATTGTTGACGTTGCGACAACGCGTTACCAACTACGGCAGGCCTGGCACTTCCTATGCAATGCACACGTTCTTTTTACGTGTTTTTTGTGCATTTAACAGGTTACAAACCTTGCAACAAAAATGGGGAGATTTAAGGTGTAGGGGGAGGGGGGCCGCTGTCCACGTCTCGAGGTGAGGTGGTCCCGAGGTCGGCTCTGCAAAAAAAGAAATGGCCGGGTCCTCTCTTGTCATGTGTGATGGTGGATCGATCCACTCCTGCAGGGTGGCAGGTCGGCGTCCGCCGGGAGACTGAAGTGCAGTCTCCCGAACCGCGGCAATGGCAGGGCAATACCACAGAAAATGTTCAGTCGTGCGTCTTGCGGGGCATAAGCGGCACTGTGGGGTCACGTATGAGCGCGGGGTGACGAGATGTAGCCGCGCTGGGACAGAAGTTGGCCAATCTGGGCTCGGCGAAACTTTACTGCCTCTATCCTTCGAAGAGTGCTGGGTGGTCGCCGATATATTTCCTCGGGGTTGGCCAAGTTCCGGAGAATGCCGCGTTGATAGCATTGAGCAAATGCCATTTCTCGGCAATATCAATTAGAAGTAACAGTGGGTGTGCAACATCGGCAATGACCGAAAAAGTGGAAACGACAGCGCAAACAGGCAAAGGTGCGCAGAGAGCTGCAGCGCGCGCTGCCTGGTGTGCATTTTGTTCCCAGTAATTCCCTCATGTGCAGGAGTCTATTTCATGACTATGTTGTAGCCTTACTCCCGTAGGTGACGGGGTTTTTTCCGAATTGTGTTAAGAACGGAGTAGTCCGCTCCCTCTGAACGGCAGGCGGTGTACGCTGCTTGCGAGTCGGTGTAAATATAATAGGTGCGAGATGACGGATCCCGCCTTTCCACAATTCGATTAATGGCAAGGCGCACGGCGGGGAGCTCAAGATTGGGGACCGTGTGTTCTTCGGTGAGCCGTTGAAATGCAGCCGTGTCCGTCTCAGAATCGTGGCAATCTATTGCGGCGCCATTGTGAAACTGGGCGGCATCCGTGTATAGTTGGCCGGTCCCTTCTAGGGATAGCTTGTGTGACATCTTCATGTGGCATTTAGCGGCAGCTTTGCGCCTTTGCGGATTAGCTGAACTCATGTTCGTTGGCAAGGTATACCATCCACCAAGTCGATGAGTTCCGAAAGTGGGGCCGGAGAAGAGAGCGGCTCCAGATTTTCGACCTAGTATCCTAAAGCCCTCAATATCTGACGACCAGCCACCGTTTAAGGAAGACAGACACGCTTGGCTTGCGATTGCTGCTATGCCACATCCTGCAGGGAATTGAATTAGCTGCATGCATTTAGGTCCACTACTGCACAGTACTGAGGTATCCCAGTGAACGAAGTACCTCTTTGTGATTTTTTGTCTCAAGCTGAAGGCGTTGGGTCGCGTTACGTCTCATGTACGAATATGCGTACACGATTTCACGTTATGAGGGCTAGGGTGATCTGTCGGACTTCCTTGACTTTCCATCCACGGGTAGAGACGCGATGCATAAGGCGTAAGGCTTGATGGCAAGTATTCATCCTGCTATGAAGCCAGCCTTTAGCTCCTCCGTCCTCGTCAATAAGCATGCCGAGTATACGAATCGTTCGTTTCCGGCATATGACTGAGCCTAATAAACGTAGGGAGATAAGGTTGCGTTCAGCCTCGGATCGCTGTCGCGGACTCTTCATGACAGCCACGTATTCGGTTTTTTCTAGAGAGGATTTTGTGCCACATTGCTGGATGTGTCATAAACGACGTTCAGGCCTCCCTGCAGAGGTAGTTCTTGCTCTCCGGGGGACCCCGAATTCGTCCAATGCGTTGTGTGGTCTGCATACATGGCAAAATGAAGACCGGGTATCGATGTCAGAATAGGTGAGAGAGCTGACATGACAATGTAATTAGATCCGGGGATATGACAGATCCTTGAGGGACGCCTGTTTGGTTGCTCTGCCATTCACACTGAGTGTCCCCAACCATTACTGAGAAAGTTCTGTTCGCAAGCAGGGTTTTCACTAAGCGGTATAGGTTTCCGCCTACCACTAGGGCCTGGAGCCGGTTAAATACGTAGAGTGGGGCATGAAGTCAAACGCCTCTTTCACGTCTGCGCCAACTACCTAACGGAGCTGTGCGCTGCTACGGTACGCGAGAACATCGTTATGAAGCCTCCTGAGAATATCGTACGTGCAGAGCCCGTGACAAAAACCTACTTGCATAGGGGACAGAACGTTGCACTTGTATAAGTGCATCTCTAGTCTTCTCAGAACCATGCGTTCCATGACCTTACCGACGATGTATGTTGGGGATATCGGCCTGAGGACTTGTAATGTCCGACTCGGCCTGCCCGGTTTGCGTATTGGTATCACTACTGATTTCTTCCAACCAGAGGGAAGATAAAGTTTGGTCCAATACTCCTTGATCGCTTTCAACAAGGCACGTTTATGTGACTGGGGAAGGTTCAAATTTGTTGAATATTGTACACCATCCGGCCCCTGGGGGCTATTAGTGTTTCAATCATAAAAGGAAGCCTCAATTTCGTTTTAAGTGAAGGAAACATCGCATTGCTTTGCATCTGATGGAGGGTCCGCCGGTAGGGCGTCCTCATTCTAAGGTTGAGGAAAAATATCTCCCCTGCTTTAATGGCTACCTGTTCCGGCGAGACCGTCAATTTCAGGGCCATGCTTTGGGGAGGAGAAATACACCTCTTGCGTACAAGCACAGCTCGAAAAATATGCCATGCACTCGACAAGTTAGCGGCTTCATTGAGCGCGTAGCACAGCAGCTGCCAGTCTTTCCTCGCGAGATTCATCGTATACTGCTCAACCTTTTGAGAAATTCGCTTGAGAGCGTGCCTCCGACGGCGTGTCTGGCCAGATCAGCGATAGGCATTAAGAGTACGAGGCTTACGATTCCACAATGTCAAAAAGGTGGGAGTCCGGCTTCGGAGCACCGAATTCGACTGAGAGCTTTGTTGTAGCTTTTTTTCATGGCATCGTTGATCTGAGCGATCAGCTGGTATAATATCGTGGGAACGTCCACCTCACTCAGCGTCTTACGGAAATCATCCCATGAAACGGGTTCCTCCATCCGATGGCACTGGGGCAGCTGTAATAACTTTCGCCCTCGAGGAGCACACGACAGCACCACAGGACAGTGATCACTGCCCATTACATCATCAACCTGTGACCATTGGAACTAACTATGATGAGAAACATGTGTCAGGTTTGGAGAGGTGTCCTGTTGACCTCTGTGCTGATCAAATCGAGTCGGTAGAGTCAGTTCGTTTACGATGGTGAGTTTGGCTTTGACAATTTCTTGCCACAGGTGTCTTCCCCTGCCATCTGAGCGTTGACATTCCCAGCTGGCGTGCATGGCATTAAAATTGCCACAAACAATAGCGTGACCATGGGGATACATTCTTAAGAAGTGTTCCAGAAAAGACTTCTACTCGATATGTAGAAGCACCTAATGATCTGGCATAAACTGAAAAAAAAAACAACGCTAGTTGGTCTCCATCTAATGTAATGCGCCCTCCCGCTATCTCCTGCGTCTATGTGCACAACCGGAAGTATCCAGCTGTGTGTGGGCTGCCAGAGAGAGAACAAGGACACATGCCTGCCCATTAGCTACTGGATCCGCAGTTCACGACCCTGTCCCGACACGTCGGTGCTGTATAGGACGGGTACAGAAAGGTTTATACCTACTAGATTTGGCCTATTAGTGCCCCTTCCTAAAGTAAGACAGCAAGAGGGAGCGTTGGTGTGATAGACAGTATTCTTTGATGTACGGCTTGTTTGCGACGAATTCCCAGGCAGTTTCATTGCAAGAACCAGATATGTGAATCTGAAGCAAAGATGTCATGTGGGTTCACTCTATCACCTGCCATTATTGAGTTGAGAAACGCGCAAAATTGAAGATGGTGTGTGTCCGAGTCCCGTCTCTTGATTCGGAGGTACTCGAAGGATTCCTAAGTAAGGCCTTATTCATTTGATTACCTCTGCAGTAATCAGTTCGATAATGTGGTTGAGTGGTCCCCTTCTAAGTCTACCGTGCGTGAGCAATGTATCGAAAAATGTTCTTCTGCATCTTGTCGTGCAGCATGGTGAGCATCAGCATACGCACGATGTAACCGCGCCTGCTTTGGTGCCATCGTAGGTTGCTCGAACGATTCCGGCAGTGATAAAGGAGGGGCATTCTCCGTAGTACCCTAAGAATGTGTGGCATGTTTCTGCGTATTACGCCGTCTCGTTTTGCCTTCCGTGTCTCCGGACTTCGGTAAAGACCGCCTTTGTACTGGCGGGAAGTCCTCACGAACAACCACAAAATGTTCTGAGGCTGATGATTGTGTACTAGGAGGCGTGTTATGCGCAGTCGTTGTCGATGTTTGGTTGCGACGACGAAGCTCGACTTGTTGTTCACGCTCCTTTCGTCGCGACACTCGGGTACGGCGAGTAATGCTGTCTCTCAGGCTTTTGGTAGCCTGTTGCCGAGCAGGGCATTTCAAATATGTGGCTATGTGATGACCGCCGCAGTTTCGGCATGCTAGTTCTGTAGTATGACAGGCCTCGAGGTTGCCATGTGCTAAACGGGCACATGGGCAGAACACAGAAGGAGCACTGGTGCTGATCGACTAGGGGACATGAATTTTTCCTTTGTCCCATTTTATGACAAGTTTTGCATATGAGACCTTTCTGGTGATAAGGCACTACCGGTAGGGGTAGGCTGTATAAATGAATTTTGCGGCGTAGTCTGGAGCTCTAAAACGTGATTAGAGCAGCTCAGTTCGTGCCCTTGGGCCTGCCGCTGAGTATCATACACGAGTAGCAGGTGAGGTTAGCCATAAGCCGTTCCCTTGTTACCCCGTTTGCACGATATATGACACCACGAATCTGCCCGGGCGAATGGTCTTATATGCCTGCACAGGTGTCGCCTTGCCGGAAATAAGGTGGTCATGGGCATGCGTATGCGAAACGTTTATTGCGAACTGGTTGCTCCGTTCCAGAGACCCTAACTGAAATCCTGAATGGAAGTGGATTTTTGGAAGTTCTTCGGTGATAGCTCCGTGCAGCGAACGTGCGGGTAGTGTGCCTAATTGTCCAGGTGATGTAAGCTTAACAATCATAGTATGCTTAACATTGAGTGGATCGTTAGCTGGAGCTTTTTTTCTTTCGACTGGCAGGCTGCCAATGCTCTTCGAGGTGTTCATTGTCAGTCAAAAAATGGCTTCTGCCCCGCGAGGTTACCATGGATGCCAAGGCAGAGCTCCGCGTTCGAAATCGTGTGTCCGCGTAGCGAGCGTTTTACGCGGTCTGCGAGTTGAAAATTTTACTGCCGTCATCTTTGCATGTCCGGAAATGGAATAGCATGCTTTCAGTCTGGGTAGCTTGGTAAATTTTGAAGATGGAAAAAAGTGCAAACTCTTAGCTCAGAAGAATAATTTACAGGCGCATTTTCCGTGGACAGCACCGAGAGTGGGTTCGAGATGGGTATCGATGCAACCATTTCGCAAGATTCATCCTCCGTCATGGTGCTTTCGTCGGCTTGAAGCCCAGTGGTACATTGCGCCGCGTTACCGGCGTCGCTGCAAAGCGATGGTGCCGTCGAGTGTGGGTGAGGCTGCCTCGGCGCCGTGTTGCGGCGGGCGTATCCGAACAATAGGTTTGGTTTTCTCGGGTGGTATCCGACGTAGGAGCGCTGAAGGCGTTGTCGACTGGAGGAGAAGGTCCAGGTGATGGGGACCCATACATTTTTGGGGTGTTTAGCCCAAAAATGTCCGGGCCAATAATATTGTTTCAGGTAAACGTGGTTATAGGCTTGTTTCCCATATTAAACCGATATAAAAGTTACTGTACCACTCGTAATTATGGTACAAACGACTAGATCTGGTCGAAAAGAGAATTTATAATAAAAACCTGGAAAGAAAAGACAGTCGCGCCGGTCGATACCCGCAAGACAAATGATTCTGAAGGGCAGGCTTATTTTGGGAGTTATTTTTGAAGACTGAGGCACTGCAAAATGTAGCTACTAGATCGCGCTAGGTTCAACAGGAAAAGCTCGGACAGCGGTCCCTAGACAACGGAATGTCGCTTTGTTATTATTAATTGAACCCTGGGGTTTGGGACAGCTTACATCATTTGCAGATTGTTAAATGGTCTGTCTGCCTGTTCGAAGCAAGCAAATCTATCCATTTATTGGTGCTTGGAGACCAAAAAAAGCGGGCTTGTTAGATCTAGTACGACACTTCAAAGTCTTTTGCCATTACGGCGTTGTTGAGTGGGCTATCACTTTTGATAAACGTTGCAGGCTATTCCACTAGAATGGGAGCAGATTTTTGCAAAGAAATTTTAAAGTGAAGCTTCAAGTCGCTGGGCTAAAGGAAAACGCTGCGGTCCCGTTTATGCCAAAAAATTGGCTCAAATCTACACTGTGAAGGTGGTTGGAAAGCAAAGTTGCAAACGACACCCAAAACTATTGCCCATGTTACGTCACTTGAATTGATGCACATGGCTCTACAGAGAGTGAAACCAGAGATTCTGCCCGCCGTTACCTGGGATTCGCGGGGGCGGCATCCCGAACGCAGCAGCGTTGGTTACGGCCCGCAGATAGGGCGGCGGACGCCGCCGCTCTATTCCGGCGGTGCGCCGGCTAAACGAAAACGGAGAGGAGCGTCTTTCAATTGGTCAGAAAGCGCAACCTAGCCATCCTGATGTGCAAGCTCGGGGCTACACCAGCGAGCGACACAAGCGCAGACATCGAAACAATTGGGCGAGTGAGCTTAGTGGTTGCCATTGATACCGATTGCCATTGATACCGAAGTTAGTTTAGTAAGTTTTAGAATTGCGAGAAAGCTGACGGAACTTTTATGATCGCTGTTTATCAAAACCAGTTGCTCCTTTACCTTTTCTGTATACCTCTTAAAACACAACCGAATGGGTATTCACCAATTTAGAAAACGGGGTGCCATTCATGGCAACCAGTGCGCAAAATGTAGCGTTTCTGTAGTGGCGAGACGTCGGTATTTGGTCTCTAAAGTTTGCCCTAATCATTAAAGTATCCTTGCCGTACGACCGCTTTAAGAATTTAGTCGGGTGCTGGTTACCCATGAGGTGCTGTCGAAGAAGTTAATCAAGCCGTACGGACGAAGCGCGCAATAGACGCGAAGCAGCGTCAAAGTTGGCCCAAAACAACCGTCGCTAAAGCAGATGACAAAGCCTTACCGCCAACGCGTCCGCGGGCGAGCAGGCACTTCCGGGAGGGGAACGATGGGTAAATTCGCCGCGACTCTCTAGTGTGCTGAGTGAGCGAAACCTTCCCCTTCCTCCATTCCCGCCCCCCCCCCCTTCTTCTTGCGCCGCCGCCTCCGCCGCGTTGGGAGTTTATTGTCCCGCACGGTGGGAAAGAACCGTTGGCTGGTAGAGGGAGACAGCTTTGCTTGAAAACTCCTTCGGTGCAACCCGGCGACCATGCGCGAACAAGCCGGCTTGGTAAAAGGTGAGACGTAGGTGGGATACATTGGCCGTGTTTATTGAAGAAGAGTGAGCGCACAGTGAGCTAAGGCGTGAAATCGAAGTGTTCCGCTAAGTTCTAACTGGTTTATTGCGTGGGAAAAGAGCATTTGTCCAGTGGACGGGGTAGACAATGTTCTTCATCTTACACATAGGCGCTCTAGCATGTGATATCACGATTCAGGATATAGGGCTTTTTATCCCACGCGGAACTCACTGTGTCATTTTGGAAGTAGCCAGAAACATGGAGCACCTATTTTATGAACTATTCGTCTCGGTGTTTTTCCTACATTGTCGCTAGAGGGCCCTTCATAAACAGTCCGGCAATCCTCCATGGTACATTGGTTTGTTGCCATTGACAACAAGGAGGAATCACGCCATGCCGCTATGACAATAGAGGATTTCGCTTTGCGCATTGTCTGACTCGATGTTGATTGGTTAGTGCACCGAACGCGGCATTACGTTCTGCAATCTACGAAAAACAGAGGACCAATGTCGGTGCCTTGTAGCGTATTGAACCCGTATTGAATCCGGTGAACACTGGATATGCCATTCACAGAGCTCACATAAAAATATTCAAGAAATTTTGCTATTCTATCTGCCCGCCTTGTTTTATACCATTCAAAAACTCCTGGTCGAGCGTTTCTTCAATGAAAACAATGCTTACGTTGCCCGAGTTTTGTTTAGGGCTATTACAAGCACACCAGTCCTACGTTTTTTATGAAATCAGCAACCACAGCCCTTTGTTGAAAGAACAGCGCATTGCTCAGCCGTCTTACATCTGATCCTCTGCAAATAGTTCTAAATTATGTGTGCCGTATTGTATTAAACTATACCATTGCATTCATGTAGAGTAAAAGCAAAAAGCCGAACCAGATTGCTGCTGTCGAAGCCATCCTAGGTTCGAATACCTTTTCATCCCCCGGCTGTTCATGAAATGTTATGTACACAAGGTATTTGTGTCTTGCATTAACATACGTCACTTATTCAATCTAGCGTTTGCTCGCGGCGGTGGCTCAGTGGCTAAGCGCTGCGTCGATGAGTCCAAAGGCGCATGGTGGATACTGGCCGCCGTTGCTGCGTTCCAGTTGGAGGTGAAAACCGGAAACGGCCGTGTGTGCAAATTTCGGGGCCATCAAAGGTTCCCACGTGGTCACACCCACAGCCCTCTACTATCCTGAGCTTCATAGCTCAAGTGTAGATTTGGTGCGTTAAAACCCGCAATCAATCAATCAATCAATCAATCAATCAATCAATCAATCAATCAATCAATCAATCAATCAATCAATCAATCAATCAATCAATCAACCAACCAACAAATCAATCAGTCCGTCAATCAATCAATCAATCAATAAACCGTTCGATCAATCCACCGATCGATTGATTGATCGATCGATCAATCAATGAATGAACTTTTTATTGGGCATATTTTTTTCTCATATTTTAAAGACCTTGGGGCTGGGGTTTTGAACTACGCGAAATAAATATCCCGATCATTATAGGTACGTTATGGCAGGATCAGTGAAGTAACAAAGCTATGGCAACAGCTAAAGCTGACTATCGAAGCCAGGGCTTTCAAAACCAGGGCCACCGGCTTGATTCTTATGCGAAGCCATTTTACGCGGCGGAGCCGTAACAGCCAGGAGATTCCGGGCCATTGGGCTCGTTTCTACTAATTGTAAGCCGTTTGCTGCATACGTGAATCCAAGTGGTTGTGGAAAGTTTTTCGATCTGCTAGAACTGTAAAGAACCAAGGACGCTTTTGGTCCCTACAATACAGAGAGATATCCGCACTAACCAAACGTCTCGAATATGTGCTCAGTAACTGAGGACGTATTTCCTGTTAGTAATTATACATCACCGGAATCAACCTAACGTGACGAGTGGAAGTGCTAAATGGTCATAGTTTATGAAACTGGTGATCGCCGACCAAAGGTTTCTTTACAAAGGTAAAAATACGTTTCGGCTTCCCTACGAAAACCTTGTTCACAGTGAACAAGACTTCTGTAAGGGTTCGGAAACGTATTATTACCGTTTTAAATAATCATTTGGTCGGCGATCACCAGTTTCTTAAACTATAAATCTTTTACCCGACCAGACGAGATTTCGCCGCACCTTTGATTTCAAAATGTAAATCAACTGTTCAGAAACATACTAAGGAGACAATTTCGAATCTAATCGGCGTGCACTTTGCCGCTATTTAAAAGTCCAAATCGAATGCAACACTTTCTCGATAAGCGACCACGATGACATGAAATCAGACCACTGTTACGTTTCGCAACATAAATTATCAGGTTATGTTAAACCAATTCCTTCAGACCCTTCAATTTTTTTATTGCTCTTTGCGGAAGCTGGGGATGCTTTTTATACTCAAATTACTTACTTTGTGAGGCCCCAAAATGTATGGAGGGAATTTAATTAGGCAAATGGGACATACTGATACAGACAACTACAAAGAAAAATTTATGTTTGCTCAAGTATTCCCAACTAAGGAATTTGTCGTACTTGTTGACATTAACACAAGGCCAAAGCTAAAGAGAAGACGAACCACACGCTTTATAGCGTGAGTTTCGCGTTCTCTTTAGCTTTGTCCCTGTCTTAATGCTCACTTGTACGGTGAATTCCTCAGTCAGTAACCAAGTCGCCCAACTTAGCGCTTTAGTTAATTATGGCACTTGCAATAAAAGTAATCAAAAAACAGACTGAAAAGATATTTCTTATGTAGTTGTGGGCCTAAACCAAACAACCTCAGCAGTTATTGCTTGTACCGGTTATTTTAGCAGTGGTTAAATGTTGAATGGAGGTATATCAATAAAAATTGAACTCACCAATAATGCGGTGCAAGTACTGTAAGGAAAGCTATTATGGCCCAAGCAACGAGTTCCATGGCTTCGGTAAGCGGCACGGCTGACAATATTTTTTGCTCACGAAGAGCTGCATGTCACCACTCATGATGACGCATTTGGAGCAATTATGGGAAGTATTTTTGTTCAATTTCCCTGAATGCCACAATAGGCCCCTATCTGAAATGTCGCATGTTCCTCGGAATGCTTTTGACCTAACCTTTAAAAGCTAAGATTAGCTTGAAATCACTTGCAATGCCCAGAACTTATAAATTCTAGGCTAAGGACGAAAGTGTACAACACTTAGTAAGGATCCAGAAAACACAATGAGCTTTACTTCCGCTGGTACTTCACTCGGTTGTTGGCGTATAATTTAGAAGGCAAGCATGTAGCTTTCTGCAAATAAGCATAATTTCGTTCTACTCGTATTTTCTTCGGGTTACGCTAGCTATTTCCTGGAACATAAACAGTGCAGGGCAAAGAAATCAAAGATCTAGGGAAATTTTTGATATTTAACTTACGCTCTGACATGAGTATTGGATTGCGCTGTGTCGTCGATTGCTACTGAAGAAAAAAACGTCACCACACCGTATTTGCTCTTATGCTTACAGTGACTGTTGGGGCTATTTTTTGATACCGGTGTATTTGCTTGCAAAGTACTCTTTATTAAACGATTAATATTATTGACTACCTTATATATTCTCAGAAAAAGTAATGTTTTACTGATAAAAAAAAAAATTGATGATGAAAAAAAAATTTTTTTGTGCCAAACTGTGGCCTGCCCTAAACAATAAAAAGTACCGTTTTGCTGCCCCTTCCACAAGAAGATTGCCATCCTAACAAGCTTAATTGAAAAGTAAAACATAGACACAAGGCATGTACTTTAATTCCCTCTTCTCACCTAATGAGCAATAGCGCCAACTCCCTACTGAAGATTTCGTTCTCCACAGGCGCCATTTTCTGCATAAAACGGGCGTGTAAATTAAAGCTAAAAATATTTACGCTGACCTTGCGGTTAGCATCCCTAACAATACGATACAATAACATTGGACGCTTTAAATGGTCGCTTTTTGTGCGAACAGCAAAAAAAAATATTGTTACTAAGAAATATTTTTAATATTTGTTCTTATAGCTGTTTAAAGTTATATTCGGCGGGTTACAGTTCCCGTTTTGCTCCGGATGCAGCAATGCCGCTGTAAACCATTCTGAATAGGTCTCCTTAAGCGCATAGAATTCAAAAGAAGCGTGGCTTGCACCGACGAAGGTTATATGATATCATTACTTTAGCGTGCCTTCGCTTTTATTTTTTTTTTCTTTAGCTGCTATTACTTCAATCTGCGGATTTTGCCCGCACTTCGGCGTTGTAGGCGTATTTGAATGGTCTGCCAATATTAGCCGGCAAAAAAAGCTAGCGGCACATCCGATGCACAAGCTCTTTCTACCACCGAAATTACTTGGAATGGCATAGTTGCGGCGCGTATCCGCTTATACTTCCTCGGAATTAACATGCTCCGCAGCTGTGGTTGAAATCTTTAAAAAAAAACGCGTCTAAGGCACTATGGTGTGCCTACGCCCGCCATGTTTTGGGCGGAGATATTTTTCATACTTGTGGAATCATCACAAATCCCGCCGGCATTTTGGCCGGCATTCCGGCTCAACGCCTACCTGATCATCGTGGGTAATAATTTAATTCTTCAAGTAGGAACTAATTACTACACAAACTAGCAAATTCGGCACCGCACAGAAAGTTAGAGGGATGTGTGTAAGCTTGAGTTCGGAGCGGGCTTAGCGACGTGATGGCTACATCTATCTGCTGAGGCCACGTAACACCCAGAGAAGTGTGACTGCTATGACAAGAAAAGTAGGGGAAGAACCCATCTCTTCAGATTAGTGTCAGCGGCCGGGCTGGACACACAGACGTCACCAAACGCAAGTTCTCGATGTCTCTACCAATGGTTTGATAGCCACAATTATAAAGCTGCCGCAGTGTATACGTAAGAAAAAAACTTCACCTCATGAACCCCCACGCGAATACCTGTGCTAGGCCTGTTGGAAACAAAATACGTCATTAGCTCCGTTCCCAAATAGTGGCTTGCCATGGGCTACAGTAATAAGTAAAGGGATTGTGGGCTCTGTACGCGCTTAAGCAAACACCACGATCAACAGTCAAGACCAGGTACGGAAAATCGGTTCACTATTTCATCGTGGTCAAAATACCATCCGTAAACTGACCAACCAAGTAATGCCTGTGCTACACGGTATGTCTCAATTGACAATTGGACTGACGGTGTTGCGACACTGATTCCCCGAAAACCTGCCTTTGACCCTCCGTCATCGACTTGCCACGAACCGGCGTATTCACAGTGGCGAACTTTGCGCCTACTTGAACTATGCGCCTTTCAGCGACCTCGTGGCTTCTCAAAAGCGCCAACCGGCCAGCGGGGGTGCTAACAAAAGCAATGCTGGGCGCCCTGCACAACAAGCCTCGGCGGCGTGCCCGCGCCTCATTGTCATGCCCTCTTGTGGCGTGTTGTCTTCAATAAGCCACTCGAAGAATATTTCCACCGAGGGATGCAAAGCGTCTTCGTGGTAGTGCAACATCGCCAGGACAAAGGAGGGCTCTGACCACGGCGGATTGCCACGGCGGGAGCAACCTGGCGCTCACCTGCCCAGGAGAGGAGGGGTCTCGTGCGTGTGCGCGTGTGTTTTGCGTGGTGGCGCTCCTATCAGTGCCATGACCTCCGTGATTGGTGCCTCCTGACGTCAGCCGGAGAAAAAGGGTGAAGGGGAAGGGACCCAACGTGCCTATTTAATCTCTCTCGCGCAGGAGCGCACTGCCCGCTCTCATACCAAGATGTAAATACTTGTATATAAAGTTTTCTTCTTCGTCAACTTGCCCATCATGACTGCCCCGGCACTTCACCCACCTCGGCCCACATCGACCACGCTACCATGGTTCGCAACAGTGGAGACAGCGATGAAATTCCCAACAGTGGAGTCAGCCCCTGGCTTCCCAATAGTGGTGGCAGCGTTGGGATTCCCAACAGTGGAGTCAGCCCCTGGCTTCCCAATAACGGCCACAACTGCTCCCTATGTGGGGAGCAATGGGGCAGTCGATAGGCAAATGGTTCAATGACCTTTAGAAAACCTTTGAAACAGCCGTGTAGCATAGGCATAAGCGGTCCTGAACCAGTTCTCCTTCGCTGAAGGATGAGGCCAATCGGTAACAACCGGCGTTCCGGCACCCTGCCACACTTAGCTTGGGATACTATTTCTTTGGAGGAGGCGTGTCAGATGGTGTCACAAAGAAAAATGGGCAGATTATGAGATCATGAATTTCGCGGGGATAAATTGGTGCACTTAGCACAGTACCGGGATAATTTGAGATCTATGTGAGAGGAATTTGACCTGCAGTGGGCGTAGACAAGCTGATGACGAAGCTGAATATTTCTTTTACGGGAAGGAGACTTTTCCAAGCTGCAGAGGCGGATTGCCAATGATTGGAAACCCCATGAGTAACCATTGGTTTCCAGCTATCAGCCACTGATGGGTATCTCGGCTGAAGAATTGCTAGGGCGCCCAGCAAACGGCGACTGGAAGTAACGTCACACGCAAAGCACTTGAGAGGCCGCGCTTCAGCAAACGGATAATAGCGCATTTTAGCCTTGCGCTTTCCGTTCCCGCGGCGACGACGGTTGGAGCGGTGAACAGTCCATAACGAAGCAAAAAGTAGTTAACTAAAGAGCCACAGCTCGGGTCCACGAAACAAAGCATACTTAGATTAAAGTACAACTTATTCAACCTAGCATGCGAGATATTGTTACACTAGTCATTTGTGTGTACTAACGCAACGGTGTCCGTCGGACTACTGGAGGGTTGTACCCTTGCGCGTTCTTTTTCTCCGCGGATGTGCTGGCGGACTGTCGCGTCGGTCCTGCGTCTCTTTTGTGACATTTTGTTGCGTTTTGGTGTCGGTGGCGGTGTTTGAATTATACCTCTGTGACCGTCGTGCGTGTGTCCCGACTTCTCCGAGCCAGATGAAAAAACTTTGGCCGCAGGAAGTTTTCCCGTGGGAACGCGCTTCAGCAACACAAAGGACACATCGTTCCTTTTTGCCTCGGGGCGAGCCAAGCTTCCCTTCGCTTGACGCGTCCTTGGCGGTTGCGCGGACAGCCGCGTCGTCCACTGCCACTTGTAGCCAGCCCTTCTCGCCCTTCTCCTCGCCGCGGCTCGGACATAGGAGCAGGATGAGATAGAGAGGAGTGAACGGAGAGGATCGGGGTTGGACTTGTGGCGACCGTCTTGCTATTCGGACGCAGCTGTAGGAGCAATCCGAAAGCGCGTCCCTCCCACGAGCCCACACGCTACCAGCGCTTCCTTACTTGGTCTACACCGTTAGCCGTCGAGCTACCGGTCCTGCCCGGCCTCCCCTTCCTGACCACGGCCTACAGCTCGAGCTCGCCGAACTAACGGTCGGGTACTGCTTCCCGTTTATGCCCTCGGATTCACCGCGAAGACCTTTCGAGCCACCCACCCTGCACTACCTCCATCTCCTGGCCCCGAGACCCACTTGGACTGTCGGCGTCCCGTGGAAGTTTGACCACCCCTGCAACCTCAGCGATTCCGCCCAACCTGGTGAGGAAGTCGGCACCACTGAGGCACCCCATTAAACTAATTGTAATATTTTTCGCCCGCCTCAGTGTGTCTCATTTCCTCCAAGCTTTGCGTGGACCCACCTTAATATAAGTTTCTGACTAGGCAATTAACGAGCGTCAGACATGATGGCAGCGGTGGGATGCACGTAAGTTAAATCGCAGATCTGAAACGTGAGATTTCACCCTCACGCTAGGAGGAAACGAGACAGCATGGCCGAGGCTACCATGACCAAAGAGAACGTGATAGGCGCAAGTGGTATGGCATTGGGGGGCATGGTTCCGTCCTTCACGGGAGAAAGACGCGGGGTCAACATCCGTGACGTGTTGCATGCCCTGAAGGCAGTGGGGCGTCTGGGCGGGTGGTCCGACGCGCAGTTGGTAGGCATTGCATGCTGTAAAATGGTCGGTGCAGCATGTGATTTTGCATGGCATGATGAGGCTGCGGCCGGGGTTTAAACCTACGCTGAGTTCAAGGAACGGGCAGAAAAACGGTCGACACGGAGCCCGAGTGCGAAACAGTGCGGAAATATATGTGCGCCACTCAAAAACACATTGAGGACGTGCAATCGTTCGCGGCGTCACGGCGAGGCTCCACACGTTGGGCAACGCGGCTATGGGTGGGCGTGGTGACGTGGAGCCCGAATCGAAGCGCGAAATCCGCAGAGAGCTCCTCGATGAGCAACTCCGAACCCAATTCCTAAACGGGCTAAGGGATCCGATTAAAAGGTTCACGCTCTTCCGAGACCCCAAGACCTTGGACGAGGCGGTCGACACAGCCGTACGAGAGGAGAGGAACGAACAAGCGGTGAATAGCGGTCATGCACCCGTACGCAGCGTACGGGAAGGCGACAGGTAGACCGACGAGCTGCGTGCGCGCCTTGAAAGGGTTCAGCACCTTTTGGAGCTGAACAAAAAAAATGCACGACCGCTACAGCCGAATGAGGAATGCGCCGTGACGGGGGGCCTGTTACAACTGCGGGAAGTACGGCCACTTTTCGAGGAACTGTAAAGAAAGCGGGCGCGCTAAGAGCTACACCCGAGCAGGGGGGAACCCAAACACAAGTGCTTCCGAGACGAACCAGGGAAACCATTAGGGCCCCTTCCTCAGATAAACGCATAGAGGAGGAATACACAAGGGGCGCTCAGACTGCTGTTATAAAGATTTGTGGGAGGCAAGCCCGATTGTAGAATGCGGCTTGAATGGAGCTCTGTTGAAATGCCTAGTAGACACTGGTTCGAAGGTCAGCCTTTTAAAGGGACACTGAAGTGATTTGTAAACATTGCGGTATTACTAGCGGAAATTGTAGTTCGGAGTCCGTAGGCCTTGTTTCGACCACTCTGACCGCGTTTACGCTTTAGTAGAAAAATCAATTCGAAAATGCTGTCCTCCTCTCTTTACGGTCGCCCATTTTCTGTGGCGTTTTCGTGTGACGTCAGCAGGAGATTAGCTGGAAAATGTCTGCGCTACTGCACGGTTCGCCGACCAGCCGACCTACCAATCGAGTCAGTCGGCCCAGCGTTTCGTCCGCCGGCCGCCGACGGGTCGTCGCTATTCGCTCGCTCAATTTAAACTAAGCCACAACACCTTTGTGAATGAAAGAATGTGCCTTTCTTTACTTTGTTAGTTTGTACACTGTGTCAAACTCAGTGTCCGGGTCGCTCCACACAAGCGCTGCACAAGTGCACATGCGACGCTTCGCTGACTTTACGCTAGTAGGAAAATCTAAGGTCAATTGAAGGCGGGAGAAGAGTCAGCGAAGTCAATATAGGTACTAAAAAAGTAAAATCAACTGAAACTTTTACCGTACAGCGCAAAACTAGGGAGCAGGAAGCATTTTTGCGCTGGGTAAACAAGCACAGCGGTCAGCAGCACGACCGCACATCTGCGAACGCTTTTCCGTCAAAGAAATGCAATTGCTAGACGTGAGATATTGTGGAAGTTTCGGGGACGCTTACTGCAGGAGCACTATACAACAAATAGTCACATAAAGTAATTGAAATGCTTAAAATAAATAAAAGTGTAAACTGGTTATACATTATAGACCTTATATATCCACCCCGGTCAGTGCCGGCTCGTGGCCTAGTGGTTTGAGGCGCTGGGATTACTGTTTTGAAAGTCGCAGGTTCGGTCCCCCGAGAGTACATGTTTGTTTGTTTTTTTGTTTTTTTTAAGTTGAAGTTGATTCTTTCGTATGCGGCCGATGTTTTCTGGACTGAGTTCACCCTTTTTGGGCCGTAACGTTCACTGCTCCACGAACGACATCGCAGAACGCGCGCATACTGGCAATGACGCGCTAGCGAGTTCTCGTTGGCGTGCTGTTGCCACAAGCACCGACTGCTTGCGGGCAGTGGGCCCAGGCCTCAATCAGCACACCCTTGGCCTGGTGCGAACTAGCTTTTTACGAACAGACATGAGTGAGGCAAGCTCCGAATATGCGGGAAAAGCGCATGGCATTTGAGAGTCTGCGGTGACGCGGAGGGCGTTCATCCTCTGCGTAGGCCTCGTCTAGTGATTTCTACGATTCCAAGCCGCCCTGGGAGGTTTATCTTAGACATTTGACAGCCGACAACATGGCAGAAGCGCGGTACGGCGATTACTGAGATATCGAGAATGGCCATCCAACAACGCCATCGGATGTCAAGCATGTTGTTTTACAGAACCGAAACCGAAACCGAAACTTGTTTGATTGCTAACCTTGGGCATCGTCCAATCACGGTGCCCCCCCTCCTGACGTCACAGCCTTTAGTTGGTGCGGCCGCCGCAAACCGCGCATGGTAGTTTTTCTTCTTTCGCTCTTTGTAAAATAATTACCGATTTGTCAACCGGATAAACCATGAATAGTGTGTTAATTTGAGCCAGTCTACACAGTGCAAGCAAAAACGGGAGCTTGAAAAATTCACTTCAGTGTCCCTTTAAGGCATAGCGCTCTCGATGAGGCTATGCCGGACTCGAAGCAGAAACTTAGGCGGGTAGAACAGAAAGCGAACCTACTCGGCATCATGGGCGATACCTTAGAAACAGTCGCGTATTGGGAAGTGCCCGTGTCGTTGGGAGATCGCAATTTTACGGCAAGGTTTTTTATTTGCACGGAAAACGCCATGTTGCCAGTAGCCGGTCTTATCGGCCAAAACATTCTCTCAGAGCAAGGAATAGACCTGTTGCAGAGCAAGGGGACACTAAGCTTAGACATTGTCAAAATACCCGTTGGAAATTGGGCTGGTAAGGTCGACAGGACCAAACATCCCGGAGATTGGCTCACGAGGGAGAGAACCACAATCCGCCTAGCAGAGGAAGGCATACTATCGCCGTTAAGCGAGTGCGTGCTGGCAGGCCAGGTCGCTTGTGAACCCGTGAAAGGG
Source organism: Haemaphysalis longicornis (assembly GCF_048455015.1). Classification (NCBI taxonomy): domain Eukaryota; kingdom Metazoa; phylum Arthropoda; class Arachnida; order Ixodida; family Ixodidae; genus Haemaphysalis; species Haemaphysalis longicornis. The sequence continues at coordinate 61,538,152 of NW_027526245.1, read as the reverse complement.
CGCTTGGGCATCGCAGAAACTGACCTAGTAGATGTATTTGGGTTGTCCGGAGCCTACTCCTCAGATGTTCCGAAGTCAGCCGGCGGCCGGTGCGCATTGTAAACACTACGCTTAAGGAAGTCAAATTACCTCGCAACACAGCGGTCGAGGTCCTCGTTCCCCCCGTCCTGACCGAACAGCCGGTGGAGGAGGCAGTTTGCAGGCTTATCAGCACGGCCGACTTTTGCAATAAGTTTGACCTTTAACCGGAGAAATTCCGCATTCATGATCTGATCTCTGAGTTTAGCTCTGCGTTGTCCACGGGAAACACAGACATCGGCCACGGCGAGGTGATAAAACATCGGATTCCTACTAATGACGCAGCGACTGTCTATCGTAGGGCATACCGAATTCCTTATGCCAAAAGAGACGATATGGACAAGCAGGTTAACAATTTGCGGGACCAGGGGATCATTGAGCACTCTACGTCTCCTTGTGGGTCGCCGGCGCTGTTGGTTGAGAAACCGGTTGGGTCATATCGTTTTGTCGTCGACTACCACGATTTAAACCGTGTGACTCGCGTCGACCCGTAGCCGCTACCGAACATTTTTGAGACGCTGTCAGAGCTAGGCTCTGCCAAGTTTTTTACAGCCGTAGATATGACTTCCGGCTATTGGCAGTTAGAAATGCACGAGAATTATAGGTAAAAGACCGCTTTCAACACGCCGTCGGGGCATTACCACTGGCCACGTATGCCAATGAGGTTAGTTAACAGCGCCGCCGTATGGCAACTTACGGGTGACGTCATCTTGGCAGGACTGTTCGGCAAGGTCTGTCATGTGTATCTCGATGGCATTATGGTGTACAGCAGCTCATTTGAGGACCACCTGACCGACCTGCAGAACATATTCCGCAGAATACAGGCGGCGGGCCTTAAACTCAAACCTTGCAAATGCCAGTTCCTTAGGCTCGAAGTCAAATACTTCGGACATATTGTATCGGCAGAAGGCGTGCGTCCCGACCCGGGTAAACTACAGTGCTTGCGTGACTGCCCGAATCCCAAGACTCAGACCGAGGTGCGGCAATTCCTGGGCCTTTTGTCCTACTATCGGCGACACATTCCTAACTTCGCAGCGCAGGCTCGTCCGTTGACACAACTTACCACAACGAAACCGTTCCACTTGCGCGAAGCAGAGCGGACGGCCTTATCTACTATAAAAATGAAGTTGACGGAGGCTCCCGTGTCAAGATTCCCCGAGTTCAGTAGACTATTTCCACTCGCGACAGATGCGTCGAAGGTGGCTATGGGAGCGGTGTTGTCACAGGAGTTTTTGGGGAAGGAACTTCCGATAGCATATGCGAGTCGCCGCGGAGCAGAAGTATGGAGCCACGGAACAAGAATGCCTCACCGTAGTATGGACCGTCCGTCATTTCCGGTGTTTTCTGTATGTGCGGCACTTCCGCATTGTCACTGACTACCAGCCCTTAAAATGGTTCATGAGCACACGTGACCCGAACTCGAGGCTAGCGAGGTGGAACCTACTCTTGCAGGAGTACGACTTCAAAGTAATTCACAGGGCAGGGACAGCGAATCAGAACGCCGATACCTTGAGTAGGGAAGCAATCCGGGTAGTCGAGGGTTTCGCGCCGGTAGTTGAAAAGGCTTGTATAAAGCGAGAACAGGACGACGACCCGCAGCTGCAGCTCATACTCAAGTCACTTCAGGCCGGCGGTGGTGATACACATTACTATGTGGATGAGAGAGGACTACTCCGGTTCAGATACAAACCAAACGATACTAAAGGGCGTCTAGTGGTACCGGCCTCCATGAGAGGCGAGCTGTTACGCCTTCATCATGATGCTCTCTACGCGGGTCTCCAAAAAGCCCGTAAGACGCATCAAATAATTAGCAGGGCGTATTTTTGGCCCGGGATGCAATGAGACGTTGTGGAGTGCTGTCAGAAATACCTCTCCTGCGCCGTTCACAAAACGTCCCAAAACCAGAAGCGTACTCCTTTACAGGGGTTTGAGAGGCTTAGCACCCCAATTCAGCCCACTGCGAAGGACATAGTGGGTCCACTGCCGACTACCTCAGCGGCGACCAAGTACATATTGGTCTTCGTGGACCATTTGGGACGCTACGCGGAAGCTGTTCGTTTAGTTGACCAGAAAGCAGAAATGGTTGCGAGAGCATTTGTAGAAAAGGTAGTACTGCGACATGGTGTGCTTGAACAGCTGCTGACCGATCAGGGTACAAACTTTGTCTCCCGGGTCATGAAAGAGGTCTACGATCTCTTAGGTATAAAGAAGCTTCAAACGACCGCGTACCATCCTGAATGTACTTGCGCCGTAGAAAGGCTGAACCAAACGTTGGTGGGCATGTTTTCTCATTTTGTCGCTCATGACCAACGAGATTGGGATCAGCGGCTTCCTTTGGCGATGTTCGCTTACAAAACCGCGGTTCATGAGGGCACCAACGAAACCCTCTTTTTCCCCCTCCACAGGCGCAATGCAATGACGCCGATCGTCGACGATGACCCGGCTAAGAACAATTACAACACCATAGAGGACTACCGCGCGGAACCTCCTAGACGCCTCTTCATATCACACCGGCTGGCGGCAGAGGCTCCAATCAAAACAGCAGAAAAGAGAAAGGCGCGCTCTAATCTAAAAGACCAACCTAGCTGTTTCGAGGTAGGCGACACAGTTTTCGTGAAGTTAGAATTTCGGTCACCGGACAGACCAAACCTCTCGCCGAAATGGAAGGGTTCGTTCCGCGTAGTCCAGAAGCTCTCTGACATAACGTGCAGAATTCGTGGGATCCAAACGAAAGAGGAGAAAATTGTGAATGTAAACAAACTAAAAATTGCTGTGTGTGAAACCGGAATTGAGCAACCGCCGGTAATGGTGGCTGACAGAGACAGGCCACTGCCCTCCCCCCATCGTACACTCACAAGGCGGCAGTCCGTCCTCCTCCGACAGATTCAGACAAACACATTACCCACTCAACCTCTCACACATCGCTTTCGAAATTTACGCGGCACCCCTACTTGCTCGTTCTGCGGAGGTTACCCAAACATATTCCACAGAATATGGGCCTTTGATCGACATCCAAAGTTGACCCCCATCCCGAATCCAACTCTAGCATCCTGGGAGGCAAGTCTGGCTGACCCCAGCGCTGCGACACAGCTCTTGCTGACGTCCAGAGCAGAGGAAGTCATGGCCACAGCTTCCCAAGACGGCGCCCTGGACTAAGGGTGCTCAGGAAAATAAAGTTTACTTCCTTCCTTCCTTCCCCGTCTCCTGAATACAGTAGCCCAACGGCGAGCCCGTTCGGGGACATGCTGCCCGAAGCTGTAATCGATGAAATTATTCAGAATTCCTTCCAATCGTTCCTTGCAGCCGCGGAGGCGGCCGTCCTCAGCCATTGCACGAATATGCCTTGCCAAGCAGGGGTGCTGCACTGTACCCTCCCTAACACACCATGGTGACTGATGCTTCTGTGGCAAAATTCAGAGCTTCCGCGAACAGTACTCTTTGTTTATTTTTATATGGTTTATTTTGTTTAACAAGGCGGCAATTCGCCTTGTTATGTGCTTTACTGGTGCCTCTTCCCGTGTGTCCTTATTGCCCTAGGCAAACTGTGCCCTGCTCCAAGACTGTACTCTGCGGTTCGCATAATGTGTATGCCTACACGGGTGATATTTAAGACTTTTGCAGTGGCAAAAATCTTCCCCTAGAGTGGGCGAATGTGACGGCCGTGCGTGTGTCCCGACTTTTCCGAGCCAGATGGAAAAACTTTGGCAGCAGGAAGTTTTCCCGTGCGAACGCGTAGCAGCATCGCAAAGGACACGTGTTTCCTTTGTTTGCCCCGGGGCGAGCCAAGCTTGGTTTCGCTTGACGCGTCCTTTGCGGGTGCGCGGAAAGCCGCGTCGTCCACTGCCGCTTGTAGCGGCCCTTCTCGCCATTCCCCCCATCGCAGAGCGGACGAAGGAGAAGGAGATAAAGAGGAACGAACGGAGAGGATCGGGGTTGGACTTGGAGCGACCGTCTTGCTATTCGGAAACAGCTGTAGGAGCAATCTGGAAGCGCATCCCTCCCAGAAGTTCGCACGCTGCCAGCGTTTCCTGACCTGGTCTACACCTCGAGCCCCCCGAGCTACCGGTCCTGCCCGGCCTCCCCTTCCTGACCGCGGCCTACAGCTCGAGCTTGCTGAACTGCCGGTCCGGTACTGCCTCCCGTTTCTTGCCTCGGATTCACCGTGCAGACCTTTTAAGCCACCGACCCCGCACTGCCTCAATCTCCTGGCCCCGAGACCCACTTGGCCCGTCGGCGTCCCGTCGACATTTGACCACCCCTGCAAACCGAACGATTCCGCCGAACCTGGTGATGAAGTCGGCACCACTGATTCACCCCACTAAACGAATATTTAATGTTTTTCGCCCGTCTAAATGTGCCTCATTTCCTCCAAGCTCTGCGTGGACCCACCTTATAATAAGTTTGTGACTAACCAATTAACGAGCGTCACTCCTGACTGTTCGAATAACAACGCTGAAATCGTGAGACACCATTTCATTTTTCCTTGCGCGGTACGGGAGAACTCACGCTCGTTCGCGCCAAAACTTCAGCTGTCGTTTATTACAACTTGCGCGCGTTGAATGCTGCCCAGTGTTGGTTCTTGCAAAAAATTAAGTGGCCACATACATGTGCTTCCATTTGCGGGACACCGCTTCTAGCTATCCCCTTTCCGGCTTTGTCTTTTCCGAACAAGTGGCCATGCACCCACTGCAGGTTGACGACGTTCAATGGTCAAGCAAGAATCGTGTGAAGTATAACATTTACGGATGTATAAAACTTGCTAGCTATAAATGAATCTTTCGTTTCCGTATTTTCTTGGGAACGTAAAGATATGATCGAGCGACAAAGTAATTACACTGCCGCTGGGCTTCTCAGTCGGTTTTGCTCGCATCTGGCGCGTCCGACGAGGCAAATGTGAGGGAAGACGACAGGAACTACATTACCTATTTAATACATAATCAGTTGGGTTGATAGCGTCGTTTTAATGGTCGCTTTATTTGGTTACCCCTAAAAAAATAGCACATCAAAAGGTCACAAGGCTTTTCAACTACCTCCAATGTTGGCATAGATGTCTTGCAAAAAAACCCTGAATGTTTGTGCTTTCCGACCCCGTTGTGTATTGCGTTACCTTGTAGTCTAATCGCATGTCGTTAGAAAACAAAACCCACGGTAATATAATGTTGACAGCACGACATTTCAGCCGCGAATTATTGTTTATGTGACTACAAAATTTTACGGAACCACTCGCGTGTTGCTTTGTCTATTTGACCTTGTTCATATTACCTTGTGCGACTGCAATAAGGGTGAAGCCCATTTTCGGTGATATTCCGGACTATTTGCTCTAGAACGAGCCAAATAACGGCTACCGTAAAACACAGTTTTGAAAATAAATAGGGCAGTACATTTCAAGTTTCATAGCGAGTGCTAACAAGCTAAAAGCTTAGGCTGAATATTATCGCACGTGTAGGCGTTAAGGATGGAGCTAGGTGCTGTATTTAGTAAACAGCGTGTATTTATTGTAGAGAACGGGTTTTCTACTTATTACGGGCGCTTCAACGTAAAGGTGTTTCCCGTGGACAAGTGGCGGATGCAGCAGAGATAATAAGCCTTCCAAGCAGGACTATTCTACAATATTTCTGTTGAACTACATACTGTGATCTTAGTATTTCGGTGAAATTCCGGGGAGGAGGGTCTTGTTCTCATTTACGTGAATGCTTCTGTTTTGTAGGCATCTCAAACAGTTAAACGAAAATGGGTTCGTTTGCAATTCATGAGCAGCGCTTTTTTCTTTTTCTCGGCTATTGTGTTTGTGTCTGCTTTCTGTTTTGAACAAGCTTATTTCGTATTCTTGCCACTGTTAAGCAAGGTTTCTCTTTGTAACTTTGGTGTGCACAATAAAAAATTAAGCAAGAGACAAGGCGGGTTGTGTTGCTCAATTGTTTTTGGCAAGTCACGTATTGCTTCGCAAAGTTGAAGCAGTTCATTGTGCTTTGCGGTCCGATTTCTGTTTTATACATTCCATTGTACAGGAAAATATTCGACGAGTGCGCTATCAATAAATATTTAATGCGCACTCCTTAAATAGTTTCTTGTACAATGGCGTGTATAAAGCAGAAATCTGGCCGGGAGGCAACTCATAAAATAGGCATTGGCCATAAGGACTGGCCACGAAGCCGAAAATGTGCATGAAAACAGCGTGGGGTCCACCCATAGGTATTATTATGGCAACATACTTTGCCAAGCGTTGTCCAATATTGGCCTTCCAGAGCTTGCCAGTTGTTGGCTTGTCACCTTTCCCAAATACCAGGCAATAATGGCGGCCGAGGTATGGCCACTGATGATTTGCCATGCTTGGGCGTGGTACTTTTTGCTGCTTGGGTTGCTGCTAAACCGTCTGAGTAAATATTGGCTTGCAGTCCTGTACGGAATATTTTGTATATGGGATGCACTGTCTGCTCCTTCCCCTGCAGCAGCAGTTGAGTAGCGTGTGCCCCGGATGGGTACCATGTTTACCCAGTGCTATAGTCCGTTGGCAATCGAACTTACTTGCTCAAAGGCCTGGCCTCGACACTTCCAACTCCTCCCAAGACAATCAGCACAAATTGCAACCAAGGCAGATGAGCACTCGAAGAAACCTGCGGGCAAGAGTGGCTGCGCTCATTTTCATGGCAATATAAATGAAGCCCTTCCCACATGACGGTCATAAAAAACCTCAAAGCTAAGAGGGAAAGAATTCCTTTGGGGAAAGCGCGTGTTCTACTAACAGCTTGAAGTAAAAGTACTTGAAACAGGAGAATAATGTTAGCAAATTATCTACTGAGCTCCTCATTAGTTCATAACATTGTAAGTATCACCTAGACTGATACGCCATTCCCCGGTAGCCTTTCACGCTGCTGGAGAGCGAAAAGCGACTTCCCTACAGATAGCCGCAGTTAACGAGAAAAACACTGCACTCAAAGCCTTGTTCGGCGTTTCTCTTACACGGGCAAATAAGTTGTATGTATGGCCACAAACGTCGCTGGGTGGAACTCCGCCAGAACCGTGGGAGGGCTGAGAGCAGCCGGCGGGGTGGGGCTAGAGCCAGTTGTACTGCCCGAGACCCTTCGACTGACGGCAGGGTCTTGCTAGCCCTGAACGGCCACGCCTAGTGATTAGCAGCGGGGCTCTGCCAAAATAGACATGAGGGTAGGCAACTAGCACCGCGTCGTTTATCCTGCTTCGCCGACGATGTGGGAGCTGTTCATTTTGTTTGTGTGTTGCATTCAGTGCAGCACATGACCTGTCATACTCTGAGTCCATAAATCCAATGAACTGCAGTGGGTGTCCAGTTACACAACCCAATGCAAATAGGATGGGGTTACAAAGTGGCAAAATGTATCGACTGCTAACATTTATCCTTTGGTGTGAAGTGGCCGTGGCTGGGTAATAAGGGGTAAATGAGGAAATAGAAATGATAATTAGTGTTCCAAGACCATTCATGCATTTTTGTGTACTGAAACCACGATTCCTCAGCCAACACACAAGAGGTTCAAATTGCTTGGCTACTGTTATCCATTCCAACTGCCATGACCTTGTTACTCGTGCTTTCAGGCTTCTCAAAGATGTACCAGGCACAGTCACCGGTGGCAATTCTGCTGGAAGGAATCTACTTGGATGCCGAGATGCCTGCTGGCAGTTCCCATGGCAAGCAGAGGCCACCGCCCCCACAACGTTCTGCTGGTAGCACCCATACTCCTGATAGCCAAGCAAGCGTGGAACTGGAAGGTGTGAGCTTTCAGGCAGCACTTGTGGTGCACAACAAAAGTAGCCCACAACAAATTCCTCGGCAGAAGCCGCCTCGCGCAGGTCATTCACCCGGGCAACAGCCGAACCAGTCCAGCCCGAGGTGAGGAGGAAGGATGTCAGCCCCTTCACTGACTGCAGTTAGGTTTGTTTTATTGGCCTGATAAAAGTCAATGCATAACTAGGAGCCCAAAACATTTGCACCCATTACAAGTATTGTAAACTGCAGGTTAATAAAGAAATGCTACCAAGTCTCCTGTAACTGCGTGGTGAGATTAGTCAGCATAGTATCAGAACGCGCTTTTCGGCAAAGCCATACACTTGAACAAAGCGCATCCCAAACAACTGAACTTTTATTAGCTACGATGTTCTGAAGATAACTTAAATTATTCGTCCATGTGCTCTTGGCACTAGATGTTGAGGTGATGCTCGTACGTCACTGTCCAAGTCCACGTGTGCTGGTTTTACGAAGTCAAGCGAAAGCAAATTACGATGGCCTCATGTGCCGATCGTAATGAGGTTCTCTCCACATTTCACCACTGTACACGGCCGATCATACGGGGCTGGAGTAGACGCATTATTATTTCTGAGGCGCTGCCATGTGCTTTGGAATGGGTTGTAGAACCGAATTGTTGGCATGCCCTGGTGCTTCCCATTCACTGTGCTGTTGTCCTTCCCTTCCGTTCAAACTTTCAGTAAATCGAACTTAGCTTCCCCTTGTGAATCACTGCAGTGAGCATTTATTAATTTTTATTTTTTCTATTCTGCAGCTGACCTTTTGTTTTCTTTTAGGGTGTTAAGGCCCATCGTATGTATGACTATTTATTCTTGTTTATGGTGTGCAAGTATGCAAGGCACGAGACAACCCGCGACTTCTTGATGAACGAGAGAGAAAAGAGCACGCATTAAGGCGGCTCGCGCTAGATGAGTGCCGTCTGGGCTTCTAAATGATGAAGCATGCAGATAAACTGTGAGAACGTGAGAATCAGCGGGCGGCCCTAGGCGAGGAACGCCGCCTGAAGATGATGATGATTGTATGTTAATGGCGCAAGGCCAACTGGGGCAAAGAGCGCGAAAACAGTGGTGATTATGAAGGACTAATGTCTAAACTCTAAAATCACTCAGCATGAACGAAAGTAGAATCATAAATACAATGAAGATGACTGCTGTAAAAGGCCAGGTTGTGATTATGCATGGTATAAAATTAGGTCTCAAACTTTTGCTTCTGCTAAATATTTGAAGACATACTGGACAGAAAACATGGGATCGTCAGAGAGTAAAAGCGCTGGGTGTAATGGGATGTGTAGTCTGTACAGTTGTGGGAAGTGTTTCCGTCGTGTTGTCTGGAGTGCTTTGCATTGAATGAGTATGTGAACTACAGGTAGGGCCTCTCCGCACCTGCAATACAGAGGTCTTGAAGACCCCGTTAGCAGATACGAGTGCGTTGCATGTGTGTGCCCTATCCGTAGCCATGCAAAGCAACTTTTGTGTTTCTGTTGTGTGTTTCAGTGGTGTTTGGTCCCAATTGTGGCTTTATTACGTGTAATTTGTTGTGCGTCTGTCCACTCCAGTGTGTTTGCCAGGTTTATAGAAGTTGGTTTCTGATGTGTGGCTTCATGTCGGTGTATGGTACTGTTGCTATGTCAACTGTCGTTCTAGGTGCAGCAGCAGCGGTGATTTGATCTGCGGTCGCGTTCCCTGTGATCCCAGAGTGACCTGGCACCGAGCACACGGTCACTTCCAGACCTAACGCATATAAAGATATATTGGGGATAACGACAAGATTGACTACATGGTTTTTATAATATTTTTGCGCTGACAATGTCCGCAGAATACTTGAGGAATCAGTATAGATTATGGACTGTGGAATTTAAGTTTGGAGGATATGATTCATGACAAGTATTATACCATGAGCCTCGGGCGTGAAGATACTAGTATACACATTCATGGATATACTAATATTCAAACTGCGACCATGCGCCGCACAGGACACAGTGATGGAAGTTTTTGAGGCGTCAGTATAGAATTGCGCACTTTTGTATTTGTGTTGAATAAACAAGAAGTGTGGCAGGATAGCACTTCTTGGCACTCGGTCTTTGTCGATATGTATAAAAGATTAGTCCCACGGTATAGGACGAATATGCCCCCTTGGCTATAGAATTAGTAACAGTCGGTCTCATGGTATCTAAAAGGGAGACTGAGAGTTCTGATGCTTCGTCTGTAGCTCTGTATGAGAAAGTAGAAGAAATAGATGGGTGGTTTAAAAGAAGGTGTTATATGGATGTATCATAAAAGACTGACCTAAAAGGGTGGTTAGGCGTTGATAAGATTTCAAAAGCTTAAAAATGAGGTCCATGTATTTTCGCTGACATTCTAGGCTCCACTTGTCACATTTTACATAGGGGAATTCAACTGGGCTAGCACGGAAAGCCCCACATGCAAGCCGTAGCCCGAGGTCCCGCACTGAGTCCAGCATTTTCAGAGATGTTTTAGTCGCTGACCCATAGGCAACACTGCCATAGTCCAGCCGGGAGCCTATAAGAGCATTATACAGACGTTGAAGGAGTTCTTTATCAGCACCGTAGGATTGCTGTAACAGCAATTTAAGAATGTTCATTGTTTTTGGGCATTTGTGTGTGAACTGTTTCAAGTAAGGGGTAAATGTGAGTTTACTATCGAATATTAGTCCTAAAAACATCTGTACTCCTCTGACAGGAATTACTACACCATTAATACAGATATCAAGGTCCCCTTGAATACCGTGCTTTCGGGAGAACACAACACAAGTACTTTTTTCACCGTTCAATTTAAAACCGTTAGTTTCCGCCCAGCCAGCAAGTTTTGCTCATCCCAAGCTGGACTTGGCGTTCACAAATGGAGAAGTTACAAGAATAAAATATATTCAACGTAATGTACATATATACAACAGGAAAAGGTCAGGGGCAATGCCTTCCGAAGCAAGTTTATGTTAAAAACGAATAGTTTAGAGCTCAAGACACCGCCTTAAGGAACGCCATTTTTCTGCACATATACATCAGAAAGTGCACTGCCAACCCACAATCGAAAGGTTCTTTCCGATATTTAGCTATCGAGAGTGTTCAGCATGTTGCCAGAAGCGCCAAACGACTTGAGGTCACTCAAGATGCCGTACCGCCAGTCCGTGTCATAGGCCTTTTTCCTATCAAAGGAGACTGTTATGAGAAACTGGTTATGGATGAAGGCATTTTTACATACAATTTCAATGCAACCACTTGATGGCTGGTGGATCTGCCCACCCTGAAGCCAGCCTGTTAGCCATCCAGAAGACTATTGTACTCTAAGAAGTACGTAAGTCTCCTATTGATCATCTTCTCGAGCAGCTTACACAGGCAGCTTCTCAGGGTGATGGAACGATACTTGCGGGAGAGAAGGCGTCCTTCCCCTCCTTCAGAAAGGCCACTACGATGGCCTCCCTCTGATGACCCTGGAAGGCGCCCAGAAAGAAATATTTTTGTTGAGGTGAAGGAGTGTTTCAAGTGTGTCTGCAAGTAAGTGTTGCATGATAGCGTGTGTAATGTCTGCACCTGGAGCTGAAGATCTACAAGTAATGAGTGTGATCATCAGCTCATGAAGTGAGAAGGGGGTGCTATAAGATGAAGTCGACTTATTATTATCTCGCAAGGAGTTCTTCTAAGAGGCAGTTTTGTGTTTTATGAAATTGTTGGTGTAGTGTGCTGAACTGGACGTATGTTGGAACTGTTGTGCGAGTCTGTTAGCCTGGTCTGCCAATGTCTCCCCTGTTGCACCAACCAGGAGCAGGCTGTGTGTTTGTTGTCCTTTGAGTTTTCGTATACGTGTCCAGACTTCCTGAGTGTCGGTGTATGAGTTAATAGATGTGAGGAAGGTGCACCAACTCTCCTTTTTTGCCTGACGGCGCGCGCATTCCCCAAGCGCTTTTGCCCGTTTGAAAGATACAAGGTTGTTGGGCGTGGGGTACTGGCGAAGGACACTCCACGTCTTGTTCTGGGCCTCTCGTGCTCGCCTGCAGTCCTCGTTTCACCAGGGCCTTCTGTTGTTGCATGGGGCACCGGAGGTGCGGGGAATGGACTTTTTGGGGGCATCGAGGATGTGCGCCGTGATAATATGGGCTGCTTCCTCCACGTTTAACCCCTTTTATGGTAGTGTGGTGTTGTTTAGATGTTTCTGCGAATGTAATCCAGTTTGCTTTTGCTTCATTAAACCTGTTGTGGGATGATGGACTGCTGAGGCCTTTACCTATATACGTTAGTGAAGTAGGGAACTGGTCACTACCATATGAGTCCGTGCCCACACCCCACTTAAGACATCGAAAGAGAACTGCCGAACCAATAGCCAAGTCAAGATGTGAGATGTATTGTGTCCTAAGTTTTGGTATGTAGGCTGTTTTTGTTAAAAATGGATGCTCCAGAAGATTCAAGAAACGTCTTTATCAGGCGACCTCGGGCATCCATTCAGGAGGAGGCCCAAAGAGAGTTGTGCGAAATAAGGTCGCCTGTGAGGATGTATGGATAGGGTAGCTGGTCAACCAGTGCCTCAAAATCAGAGCTCAGTTGTGCAAAACCAGGAGAGATGTAAATGGAGCATATTGTTATAAACCTATAAATATTATCGTACGGATTGCTACAGCCTCAAGGAGAGTGTTTAAAGAGAGAGGGTGGCATGCTAATTATTTCCGCGCAACAATGACCACACCGCCCAAAGGGTGTGTGCAGCCAACCCTGTCCCTTCTGAATACCATGTACCCATTTAAGAAATTTCTTTGTTTAGAATTGCGGTGAGTTTCTTGGAGACGCATGATACTTGGCTGATTGGCATGCAGCATTTCATTCACATCGTCAAGAATATCTGCAGTTCCACTGGATGATGTTTTCTGTTCCCATTATTTACATTTAGGAATGACTGGTGTTTTGCGTGTTCATGTGTTGTCTTTCGGGGCTTGTGCTCTTGGAAACGGCTTTTTGGGCTTTTCTGTTGGCTGGAATGTCGGAGGCCGCTCCAGGCGCTGCGTTGCAGGCATGAACGCCCCGACATCCATCTCCTCGTCAGATGTCGGTGGCGTGCCCAATGGACCGGGCCCCCTGGAATTAGTCCCTTTTTGGAGGCCTGTTATGTTCGAGCACCCTTCTTAATTGGCAAAGATCGCCAGCTGCTCGTTTTACGGCCGTTCGTTTTTCTTTTTCCGCCTTTTTGGGACGAGGAGATGAATGGGCAGAGCGGAACGGACGATGGGGAAGCGTTTTCTTCGTGTAGTCGGGGGGGCGCATGAGGCAGGTTCCGAGAAGTGACGCGCCTGGCGCTCCCGTTCATTGTTGTAAGGATGCCGGGGACGCTCGAAGTCGGCCCGGCGCCATGACCGCAGCCTTGAATGGGTACTGCGCCGCCTCGCAGAGCAGCGCTGCAGGGGGTGCAGCCGGAGCGCGCTATCGACGAGGGTCCAACCGCACGGTGAAACGAAGTGTCAAAGTAATGGCCGGGAGCGAGGGGGTCAAGATTTATAAGTGTGTGTCGCTGCTGTCTCCGGCGGACGGGCAACTCTGCTGCCTTTGGTTTCAGGAATCGTTAAGAGCCGAAGAGTCAGAATGCCAAACGCGCACTGTGTTCGGCACGTGGCGGCAGTAAATTACGGGTTCTTAAGACCCGGGGACAGCACTGCCGCCTTTGTCCTTTGCTTCCCTGCTCCGGTACGCATCTCGTCAAACGTCCATGTCCAGCCACCCCATAGAGGGCTAGGCTGTAGAACACGGGTTCGCACTCATGGCGCAGCGGAGTTTCCGTGAACCGTCATCTTCGCGGAAGTCGAGTGTCAGACGCGGTAGATTCTGTGCTCAGTCGCAGAAAAGGGAAATTTATGACCTTAAAGGCTTCGGCGTGGTATGAGACACGCGTTCTTCGAAACGGCTTGTTTACCGCTCGACCGGGTTTGTGCCGTTCTATTGTGCTCCATTTTGGTTTGTTTGTTGCTCGTACCCGTGTGGGGAGAGAGCGTTGGGTCACGTGAGGGGGTATGAATGTATCCGTGATTGGGTGTAATTGTGGCCAATGAGTGCTGATTTTGAACCATTTTGGGAGGGATTTTCACTCTTTCTTAAACGCCCACTTTAGAGGCGGGGTTTTTGTGATCAAAAACGGAGTGTTGTGGATTGTTTAGGGCGGTCAGAGATCAGGAGATCTGAGAGATCAGGTCGATCGAGAGGCGAGGCGAGTCTCGCATGTTGCCGGCTCGGCTCAATGTTGAGTGGCTAATACCTGCCCTGTACATAGCTGTACTTGTAAATAAACTGTAAATATTCCTTGAAAAGTCAGTCGTCTGCTACGTGCCCTCGACTAACGAGCCATCTATCGTCGACTACGACATCATCGACGAGCGATCGATCCACATCAACGTCCATCGTCACATCGTCGTCATTGTCAGCTGGTGCCGTGACCAGGATCGGTCGAGATGGCTTTCGGCGGACGACGGGGCGGCTACTTCAAGGAGCGGGCGACAGCCCAGTGAGAGGCCCCAGGGAGCGGAGTCTCCACGGCTGCGGCAGAACCCGGGGTTCAGCGAAGGAGAGTCCGAGAGTTCGAGCAGAGCTCGGGACGGGAGAGAGAGCTGCAACGGGAGCGGAGTCTCCACGGCTGCGGCAGCAACCGGCGTCATCGAACGAGGCGTTCGAGCGTTCGAGCTGAGACTCAACGGAGCGACAGATTGGTGCGAGGCTACGGGAGCGACGCTACGACCAGCCGTCGAGAAGCGAGCGGCAGCACCGGCAACGCCAGGCGGGACACGGAGGGAACACAGGTGAACCCTGATTTGTTTCCTCCGGTTTCATGATGGCACCCACCACACGATCCCAGGAGCAACAGGGGGAAGCCGTAGAGGTTGGCGAATCAAATTCTTCTAATCGGACAGATTTGAGCGATCCGTCAGTGGTGACAGGGCAACAGGCAGTAGCGAGCGGCGGTACCAGCGACGCCGACAAAATGATCGAGGCACTGAAGCTGCAGATTGAACTTGAAAGATTAAGGCAGCAGAACGGTAGCATGGACAGCGGCAATAGGCCAAATTTGAAAGGATGGGCAGATTCACTACGAGCAGTCCTTGCGCCGATGCCGGAATCCGATGAGCTCGTGCCCGCATGGTTCCGCAGCGCTGAGAACATGATCCGTACTTGGGATATTCCTAATAAGGCTACAGGATCAATCATTGTCCCGTTCCTAAATGAAAGGAGCCGGGCGCTGATTGCAAACAAGTCGGATGGTCGAAGGCTTTTGTTTGAGGAAGTCCGCGATGTCATTTTAGAGGAACTAAAAATGACTCCCGAAGAATACAAACGCAGGCTCTACGGCTGCAAAAAGGGAAATGAGACATGGGGCCAGTTTGTCACTAAGCTTGAAGGGCTGTTAGATTACTACTTGCGAAGCCGCAACGTTCGTTCTCTCGAAGAGCTGCGATCTCTGCTCGTAGCAGATCGGGTTAAACAGCTGATGAATGACGAACTACGTTCGTTCATTCTTCAGCATGAAATGAAGGATTGGTTGAAACCAAAGGAGGTTGCATCGCTTGCGGAGAAATTTGAAGACAGCAGGCCGAAGCATCGCGTGGTAAACCAGCGGAGCGGTGACTCGAACGGGGCACGCGAGGGAAGTCAGCGGGAGTTCGCAGACAAAAACAAGAGAGGCGAGTTGAGAAACCCTCCGAAGTGTTTCAGCTGCGGTGGAATTGGTCACATGCAGTGGAGCTGCCCGCAGGAGAGGAGAGGAGAACCGCCTCCGGAGCGACCGAATAAACCGCCTTCTTCGAAACTAACCGCGAGGGCACACTGTGACCCGGGGGTCGTGTTGGAGTGTGGAGTGAGCAAGGGGGTGCAGGTATCTAAGCTGACATGGATCGAGCTAACCTCTGGGAAGACCCCGTTAAGAGCCCTTTTGTACTCTGGGGCAGAGATAACAGTTGTGAGAAGGGACCTGATTCCAGACGCCGTAAGTGAGAAGGGGTCGGGGAAACTAACGATGCGTGGTGCATTTGGGCATGCGGTAGGGGCAGACCTCATGTACGTTCCTTTGAGCTTGAGTACCGGTGAGGGTAGCGTGAACCCGCAGTTGGTAATGCTTTGCGCGGTGACTAACGAGTTGGCGGAAGGGGTGGACGCGATCCTTACACCCGACCTTTACGATGAGCTCAGGCAGGCCAAGAAAGAAGCCGATGATCTAGCCGCTAGGATTGTACAGGCTGAGAAAGACCTGGCACAGCGGGAAAGTGTGGGGCACGTAAAAATCACCCTAGAGCACGATGAACGCGAGCGTAATGAAGAAAGCGGAGAAATAGCGCAGGTTGCCGCAGTCGACACACTGCCACGGGAGAATGAGTCTGAGGTGAGGAGAGCATTTGTGATAGAGCAAAGGGACGACAGTTCGCTGTCACAAACGTGGGAGCAGGCGCGAACGGGAACACATGGGATGGTGATAGAAGATGGCCTTCTCTTTCACCTGGAGGCGATCGATGGTAGACGGTGTAAGCAGCTTGTTCTGCCGGAGTCGCGCCGCAAGGAGGTACTTGTACTAGCGCATGACAGGCCATGTGGCGGGCATTTCTCGCAAAAGAAAACAAAACAGCGGATCCGGAGCGCGTTTTTCTGGCCGAACCTGGCGGGAGACGTTAAGAAATATTGTCAGTCTTGCCATTCATGCCAGATGTTCTCTAACCGGAAGATAACGGATCGAGTTCCGATAACCCCTTTGACAAGACCGCAAGAACCGTTCGAAGTGGTCTATCTGGACTGTATCGGTCCAATCGAACCGACTTCAGCGCGTGGGCACAGGTATGCCCTGTGCCTCATAGACCTGTGCACCAGGTGGCCCGAGGTTATTCCGCTCCGCTCTTTGACAGCCCAGGCGATGTGCCAGGCGCTCCTTGAAGTGTTTTCGCGGTTTGGTACCCCACAGCTGATCTGCTGCGATCAAGGTACAAATTTCACCGCTACACTGACAAGGGAGCTCGCTGAACGTTTGGGAATCAGGATGCGATTTTCGACACCGGAACATCCACAAAGCAATGGCATAGTGGAAAGGTGGAACGGCACCTTTAAGACCATGCTACGGCATATAATGCTTGAAAGGGGGCGCGAATGGGATCGCCTAATTCCATGCATGCTGTGGGCGTATAGAGAGGTGCCACATGAGATCACCGGTACTTCGCCGTTTGAGATGATGTACGGCCGGGTGCCGCAAGGCCCCCTGAGTATATAACAACGAACATGGTCAGGGGAGTGGTCGCCGCCTGTCGGGCTCAACAAAGTAGCTACGGAGTATCTAGTGGGGCTCCGGCAGCAGATGTCGGAGGCGGCGCGAGCGGTGGACGAGCGAATAGAAGGTGTACAGCGGGCATACGCCGAGAAATATAACCTGAGGGCACGCTCAAAGGAGTTCAGCGAGGAGGAGCAGGTTTTGGTCCTAGATGCCAATCCGCAGAATAAGATGCACCCCAAATGGATCGGGCCGGTCAAAATTAAAGAACGTAAGCGCCCTGACAGCTACGTGGTGCAGTTTGAAGACGAAACGGAGCGCTGGGTGCACGCAAATCGGTTGCGAAAGTATTACGTCCGTACAAACAACGTAGGCGTAATATTCGAGGAAGACGCGGAATTTGGAGAGGTAGAAAGTACCCCGTGCTCTGGAAAAGGCACAAGTAAGATACTTGAGGTGTTGCGTGAGGCAAACCATTTGACGAGCGAGCAAGCCGAGGAGCTTGGCCGAGTCATCATGCGATATGAAGAGGCGTTTTCCGAAAAACCAGGCAGGTGCGCGCTAGGTGAACATAAGATCAGAATAGTGCCCGGTGGAGTACCCGGAAAGGCGTACCCATATAGAGTCCCAGTGGCACTTCGACCTGAGGTTGACCGACAGATTGATGAGCTTAGGGAGTGGGACCTGGTGTATCCCGTAGCTAGTAGCTGCGCGCACCCGATTGTGTGTGTAGCCAAGAAAGGTGGCTCCGTCAGGCTATGCATTGATCATCGTCAGCTGAATGCTGTCTCGGAGGTTGACAACTTTCCGATGGGAAACGTCACGGAGTTGCTGTTCGAGGTAGCCAGGGCTCGGTACGTAACGATTTTGGATATGACACGGGGGTACTGGCAGATACCGGTAGAGGAGAGCTCCGAGAGATACACCGCTTTTGCAACGCCTAAGGGGTTGTTCGCTTGGAAGGTGATGTCATATGGGCTTCGCAATTCGGCCGCCACATTTCAGCGCGTCATGAATGAAACCCTGCAGGTGCATAGAGGGTATGCCTGTGCATACATTGATGATGTGGCAGTGTATTCCGAAACGTGGCAGGAGCACCTCGAGCACATTGACGCGGTCCTAGCGACTATTGCTGGGGTTGGGTTCACAGTTAATCCTGCTAAATGCAAATTTGCAGAGTCAAAGGTCCGGTACCTCGGTCATGTGGTCGGATCGGGTATTCATTCCCCCGACCCGGAGAGGGTGGAGGCCATTTTGCAACTTAAGGCACCGGTAACCAAAAAGGACCTGCGTAGTGCGTTAGGGTTATTTAACTATTACCGCGACTACATCCCCTCCTTCTCGGAAATGGTGCTTCCATTGACCGATCTGACTAACCGCCGAGTCCCAAATGCGATTCCTTGGAACGAGGAGGCAGAGAGTGCATTCAACGCGGTCAAACATGCATTGAGCAGCTTGCCTACGCTAACTGTACCCGAGGTGGGTAAAGATGCGTCTGAGATGGCGGTTGGAGCATGCCTAGCGCAGGAGACCGACGGGGAAGAAAGGCCCATGGCGTTTCTCAGTAGGAAGCTCACCCCCCAGCAGGCAAAGTGGTCAGCCATTGAGAGAGAGGCGTTTGCGGTCGTGTGGGCACTTGGTCGTTTGGATACATGGCTATTCGGCGCGAAGGTGAAAGTAGTGACCGATCATAATCCATTGACGTACCTGACGCGCTCTACGTCGTCAAGCGCTCGCCTAACCCGCTGGAGTCTGGCCCTGCAGAAATATGATCTGCAGTTCTCTCACATCAAAGGGTCGTTAAACAAATGTGCTGATGCCCTGTCACGGTTGGAGAGCTATAATTGAGAGCCGCGTGATGGCGAAGCTCAGGGGAGATCTGTCCGAATAAAGCGGGAAATTTTAAACCTAGGGTGGGGCCTTCCATGCCCGTTGGCACTAAAAGTGTGGTGACCGCCTTCATGGAGCATGGAATGTACAAGTGGGGCCCACCTTGTGAATGTGTGGAGCTGTGGGCACGGGACCGTTTGAACGGTGTGTGTTGTGGTTTGTAAAAACATTCTTGTGCGAGTGCGCGAAGAGACGATGAGAACGTTATCCAGTGTTGTAGGAGCGCCTGTGTTATTGCGGGAGTATGTGCCGTGTGTTGTTGTTTACACCATCCGTAGTATTGATTGCCTCTTCTGTATCAAGGGAGTACGCCACGGTTGTAATGTAGCCTGCGTATTCAGTGGTGTTGTTGCACTCATCGGGTGTTTATGTTGTAGCACGTGCAATGAGTGATTGTTTTTTTTTCGTTCTTGTGAAATGGGGTTTCTTAAACCGCGGCAAAAGTTTATGTTGTCCGTACAGCAAGTGTACGGACAACATTCTTGGTGGGGAGGTGTTATGTTCGAGCACCCTTCTTAATTGGCAAAGATCGCCAGCTGCTCGTTTTACGGCCGTTCGTTTTTCTTTTTCCGCCTTTTTGGGACGAGGAGATGAATGGGCAGAGCGGAACGCGACGATGGGGAAGCGTTTTCTTCGTGTAGTCGGGGGGGGCGCATGAGGCAGGTTCCGAGAAGTGACGCGCCTGGCGCTCCCGGTCATTGTTGTAAGGATGCCGGGGACGCTCGAAGTCGGCCCGGCGCCGTGACCGCTGCCTTGAATGGGTATTGCGCCGCCTCGCAGAGCAGCGCTGCAGGGGGTGCAGACGGAGCGCGCTAGCGACGAGGGTCCAACCGCACGGTGAAACGAAGTGTCAGAGTAATGGCCGGGAGCGAGGGGGTCAAGATTTATAAGTGTGTGTCGCTGCTGTCTCCGGCGGACGGGCAACTCTGCTGCCTTTGGTTTCAGGAATCGTTAAGAGCCGAAGAGTCAGAATGCCAAACGCGCACTGTGTTCGGCACGTGGCGGCAGTAAATTACGGGTTCTTAAGACCCGGGGACAGCACTGCCGCCTTTGTCCTTTGCTTCCCTGCTCCGGTACGCATCTCGTCAAACGTCCATGTCCAGCCACCCCATGGAGGGCTAGGCTGTAGAACACGGGTTCGCACTCATGGCGCAGCGGGGTTTCCGTGAACCGTCATCTTCGCGGAAGTCGAGTGTCAGACGCGGTAGATTCTGTGCTCAGTCGCAGAAAAGGGAAATTTATGACCTTAAAGGCTTCGGCGTGGTATGAGACACGCGTTCTTCGAAACGGCTTATTTACCGCTCGACCGGGTTTGTGCCGTTCTATTGTGCTCCATTTTGGTTTGTTTGTTGCTCGAACCCGTGTGGGGAGAGAGCGTTGGGTCACGTGAGGGGGTATGAATGTATCCGTGATTGGGTGTAATTGTGGCCAATGAGTGCTGATTTTGAACCATTTTGGGAGGGATTTTCACTCTTTCTTAAACGCCCACCTTAGAGGCGGGATTTTTGTGATCAAAAACGGAGTGTTGTGGATTGTTTAGGGCGGTCAGAGATCAGGAGATCTGAGAGATCAGGTCGATCGAGAGGCGAGGCGAGTCTCGCATGTTGCGGGCTCGGCTCAATGTTGAGTGGCTAATACATGCCCTGTACATAGTCGTACTTGTAAATAAACTGTAAATATTCCTTGAAAAGTCAGTCGTCTGCTACGTGCCCTCGACTAACGAGCCATCTATCGTCGACTACGACATCATCGACGAGCGATCGATCCACATCAACGTCCATCGTCACATCGTCGTCATTGTCAACTAGGCCCTTCGTTTCAGCACCCACCGGCGAGGGCGTCGGGGGCGCCCGAGGTGGTGCGGGCGGTGCGGTGGCGGCGGGAGCCGATGCGGGGCCCGCGGAGAACATCCCCTCGGCAATCTCTAATGTGCTGGAGGAAGAGCAGGTGAGGGCCAGGAGCGGCATCGGTCCCGACAGAGACGGTTGGCACTACAGCTGCTGCTGCCTCAGCAAGCGTTGTGGTGACGGGTCGGGTTGCCTTAGGCAACCCACGAGGGGGGGGGGCGGCTAGACGAATTTGGATTCCCCGTACTGAGTCCCTGCCGAAACCAGATGCCACTCCGCCCCCCGGCGAGCTGCGCCGGCGTACGTCCCCAGAGGGAAAGAGAACCTCTTTGGCGCCTCGGGGAAGGTGATGTTCTCTGTGACCTACAAGTTTATTATTTATTTTTCTTGTTTGTAGTTCTCGAAAGCTTTGGAAAAGCCTGCATGAGGTTCCTGGCAGTTACAGAAATGAATGTTGTGGAGTTGCTGTTCTCGGTCGGGAGTTCTTGTGCTGCACATTTTGCGCATGTCAGTCTGCCGTAGCAAGAGTTTGTGCCGTGCCCAAACCGCTGACACTTGAATCAGCGGCACGGGTTCGGTATGTCAGTTCGGACGGGACATCTCATGAAGCCTGCATTGACCGATTTGGGAAATGTTGAGCGGTCAAATGTCAAGATTATGTGTGTCGTCGGTAATACTTGGTCGTTTCGACGTTTGGTGATCCGCCTCACGACCGTCACACACTGGTCACGAAGGCCATGAAGCAGATCTGTTTAGGTCTCATTTATTAGATCCAGTTCAGATAGTACACCCTGGCCGCTATTGAGACGGCGATGGGGCGTAATCTTGATGTCAACATCGACCATGCGCGTTTGTGCAAGAAGGTTAGCGGACTGCTGTTTGTAGTCTACCTCAATCAGGACTTCTCCCTTTTTAAGTTTTTTAGCCTTGTACGACTTGCCGACAAGACTTTCAAGATACTTGGAAAATAAAAACACGGATTGGGAAGTGATTGGCTTTGTCTAATCAAGAGATTCCATGATCGAAAAACGCGAGAAATTATCGAGCCTTGAGATTAAAATCGAAGTCAAAGGAGCAAAAGATACTTCGGTGCGGCCCCTTTTCAGGGACCGATCACATTTGGGGGGGGGGGGGAGGGGTTAGGAAAATACAATACCGCATAGTATATAAGCAGAGGACGGGGGTACTTTCTTCTCTCGGGTTACCCTTATGGAAGAGGTCCCGGAGCTGCTGCCTGCCCGGTAAACGGGCAGAGAGCCCATCCGCCGGAGCTTGACTTGGGCTCCGATGGCCACCGTATGAAGTTTCTACCCTTCACCTTAGAACTGGTTACCACGGTAGGTTACATCGTGAGTATGGGGGCTCAGGGTGCGCGGTGTCGCCAATACCATCCCCAAGATTACTCAAGGTGCCCCGTGGGGGGCGAACGCAACTTTGTGCCGAAGGGCGGTGCTCCCACTTGCTTACCAGGAGTATTACCTGACGCTCACCGTGACACTCATTGAAATGAATCAAAAGTAAATGCCTGAACAATCATGACTCTGCATTCCACCTCGTGCTTGCTTCCCACCATTGCATGATGCAGGCTAAGAGTTCACGAAGAAATCTCTCTGCGGGTGTTTAAAACGATACCGGGAGGGGTGGGGGGTGAATAAGCTGTGGCTATGCTTTATTTCGCTATAATTGGCAGGGCTATAGTAAAAGTGCGGCGCAGCTGTGCTGATGTAATCACGGCGTGTCAGACGCACGCTCACTGCCTGGTCTACTATTCCAGTCCGGGTTTTCTTTACATCTGTTCTGGATTCCATGGCTTTGAACAAAATGCTACTGTAGTGCGAAATCCTAACAGTACATTGTTTTACTTTTGTGACTAGTAATGAGCAATGTTGACTAGTTGTGAAAAATTTAGTGGGCAGAGCAGAAAAAAAAAAAGCTTGGAAACGAGGTACATGCAGTTTTATTTTAGCTGATACACCATACACTTCCAATGAAAAGTATAAAACAACAAGCACAATGCCACAAAATTGGGGTGTAAAAGTTCAGAGAATATCACCCTTTTTTTCAATATACTTATGTAAATGCCTAAAGGGGCCATGCAGACAAAACACAAGTTTTGTTCATTCGAAAGATAGACTCATGGAAATCCTACTAACACCACTTCGCACAAATAAGCTATGTTTTCAGTGAAAAAATCTCCGGCCATCTTCACCAACGTGAAACCTGGGGATGGGCGAAGCATTCAGTGTAAGTGTTTTCGTGGCGCCTTGGCGTTTTTTGATGACACAGATCAAACCACTGGGGGCAGAGGTATATAGCTTTGCTGTATAAGTCTTTGAAGCACTGAATCACGGAGCGTTCTAGCACGAGGCGTTAAAAAACGAGTCTCCCGAATTGCAATCTTTTTATGGAAATGTATACGTTTATGTCATGAAAAAGCACTGCATAGAGGATTTTATTGGTGTTTTTGTTGGAGACCTATCGGCAGTGAGTACCGTCACTTTATGAGACGAGGCCGACATTCAGGGCCCCTAATGGGCTTCGCCCCTAAAGGGAATGGCCATGCGGCGACCAACTAGCTCATTTCCCACAACAGATCCAACGTACCAGCTCTGCAATTGGCCGAGGCCATCAAAAGCAAACGTAAATCAGACGGGGCTTACAAGCTTGCCCAATAAGCTATTTGGGTTAAAATTAGGACGCATTCTTTTCATTGCAGGAAGAATGGCGGGGCAAACAGTGGAAGTTACGAAAGTACACGTAAACGTAGGAGTACTGAGGCGTCCTGCGTTTGGAACTGAGCATACTATGCATGTTTTAGCTGCACAGCACTGTGACACTTTGGTGTTTTCTCAGACGGCACCGGCCGATTGGTGTAAGCAAATGTCTTACGAGACCATATTTGTCGAGTGAACAACATATTTCATGAAACGAATATTTTCTATCTTAAAAAAACCAAGCCAGGTAGAAATACGGTCAAAATAAAGCAAAGGCACGAATCGGCCGCCGTTTTCTGCCTTCTTCCTAGATGGTGGCACCATCTAGGTTGACTGACGGTAAACAAGGCCCCGCAGCGCCTTGAAGGCAAGTTGTTGTAATGTCATTGGAGACGTCATGAAGACGCGCGATTTGGTGGCAGAATCAGAATTTCAACTTAAATTGGGCAATTTCTCAGTAAATAAAAAATGGTTTTCTTGCGGACAAGCGCCGGCGACACTATAAAACATGGTATCTTTCAAACAAAACATACTTGTATTAGATCACCATGGCCCCTTTAAGTCCCGTGATAAGGAAGATGTCGAAAAGTGCTGAGCTTGGGAACCGTAACAATGCCCCCTTTACCCCCTTCGTAACCTACACGGAGCTCTGGTATGGACAACTACACATTTGCAGGCTACACGTATTACGAGAATGGCACAAGGTACTCGTCAAGGGCCGGTGGGTCCAAATTAAAATAGACGTTAACTTTACTGTCGTGCAAGCATGTATGGGCATACCCCAGAAGTGTGGCGACCTTGTACATGCGCCCAATGTTTTGCCTGTTAATTTTTTTATTCTTGTGAAAATCAATAAACGTCCGCTGCTACCTTCCCAAATTCCCATTCCGCCGCTAGGTGCATACCATCATGCGCTTGTTGAACCAGGCTTCATGGGGCTGTCCCCTGGAACCTCCAAATGGCTTCTAAGCAGCGGCAGGAGAGGATATGTTAAATCCCCGTAAGTCACATACGCGTGACCTGTCGTGACCTTTTACAGGCTATCATGAAGACGGGACCTCCTAACTATTCCCGAAATACAGAAGCAGCTCCCACAAAAGGCCAGTAACACGAACGCCAGCGCAAAGCAAAATTGTGTGTTAAGATGCAGCTTGGGCGTATTGTACCTGTCCTGAATGGCAATACGAACGGTGCGATTAACTTTCGTATCTAAAATACTTTTCTTGTCACAGCTTGTATCTCATAATACCTAACACCCTCGGGCTCAAGAAAAATGCGGAGCTGTTTTATTGACTTTAGGAATAAACTGGGTGGAAGCCTCCGTTTTGTTTTTCACTGGCTACTTTATTGGGCCTTAATTAGAGCTTTTCTATCTTTCAACTATCTGAAGGTGTAGCTGCTCACTGCCAGGCTTTACGAAGTAGTGCTTATGATTTGTGGATACACGTTTGGCTACTGAGAAGCCTTCCGGACTTCAAGAATGCACGGAGGAATTTTTTCTTAGCAAACGCTGCGAAAAGGGGGGTGTCTATAATCTTATAACTAAATTAAAATGGAAAGTCGACCTAAATGTGAACATGCATCATTGATAATTAACCACAAACTATACAAGGACCAGAAAGAAGGACAACACCGGCGCTTACTCGAAACGAAAAGTTTACAGTTGTTTTATGTTGTATACACACTATATATATATATATATAGATATATATATATATAGCGCATCAGAATAGGAAATGAGGGGCTCGTTGAAAATAAGACAGAAATAAGAATTGGCAGTGAAGACCTCGGAAAGCAAAGGGGAGGATGTAGTAGCTCAAAATAAAGAATTTGGAAAATAAGAAAGTGGAGAAAAAATGCCCGCCAGGTGGGATCCGAACCCACGACCTCCAGAATCGCACCAGACCGGTATTCTGGAGGTCGTGGGTTCGGATCCCACCTGGCGGGCATTTTTTCTCCACTTTCTTATTTTCCAAATTCTTTATCTTGAGCTACTACATCCTCCCCTTTGCTTTCCGAGGTCTTCTTGACTGCCAATTCTTATTTCTGTCTTATATATATATATATATATATATATATATATATATATATATATATATATATATATATAGATAAAGATATATATATACCTTTCAGTTGTTAGAATGCGCCGGTGTCATCCTTTCGTGTCCTTGTTTTATGATTCGCGCCTAATGTTCAACAATTTATCTCTAAGCTAGCAAAAATTGCGCAGGCCCGGCCACTAACTGCTTGCCAACTAGTGGAAACAGCAGTACTCTGCAAATTGGGAGGGGTCACTAGTAAAAAACTGTTTCCTGTGTTTTCTCGGTTAAACATGTTTCTTGCAGCTGTATTAGAGCTAAGTGAGATACCAAAGGCCAGTTATGTGAACAAAGTTGCAGTTTGTCTTCATGATCCCTGTAAGGAATGCTCCATTCATGCCTACCCGCGTGATGTCGCCGCCCCCTGAAAGGGCTGTCCACTTGACAAACTATGTCGTTTGGGCACATCACTGCTTGGTAATTGTGCGCATCACAACTCTTGTGGCCTGAGAAGTGTTCCTGTTTCTCCTCCGTTGGGCGACAAATTCGGCGGGCTGTTCCCTTGACAAATCCTTAGTAGTGCTTGAGGGGGGAACTATTTGCGTGGCCCGACTGGAATTAGCAATTATAGCAATTGTCTAAGGAGCCCTATTTTCAATCACAATAAATCTTGCATCTGCTCTTCTGAGTAAACATCCACAACGTGCCAGTTCATTTTAAGCCGAATAAGCCATGAGCCCGCTTGCAGTAATCTTATCTAAAGTGCATGCATATCGGTCGGCACTGCGTGGAAATTTGGTTAAAGCTATACTTCAAATAAAGTTACTCTGATGTAATGAGGGTTTACTCTAGCTTATACTATCTCAAAGGCTTTCTTGCGCTTTCCTACGCAGGAGCGCTAGAAAACTCTGCCATATTTCCCAAACTTTATTGCATAAATTTGTTAGATCACTATGGTGTGGGATCTAGCAACAGCATTACGTAAAGTGAAATTAGACCACTTGGTAAACTATTTGTGCCGTATGCTTTTATAACCATGCTTAACCTAAAACAGCAATTTGGGTGGCAACCGCTAAAGCCAAGAAAAAAATTATGGCGAATATTGGGCTGCAATACTTACAAGATCTGCTACCTCGTGACAAATATTTGTTTTGTCACATTACAAAGCGCAGTGACTCGACCACAATCGCAAAGTGCATGGATACAGCACAACCTATTTGCTAGAGGTATGTTTTATCATAACACGTCGAGAATAGAGACGTATACCTTCTTTTTTGATGTGGGAAGTTTGTGAAGGCATTGTAAAATATGTCCACATGAAGATTGAACAGTGCTATCTTGTTTTTATGGGAACTATATTTTTATGCATGTACCACCCCCCCCCCCCCACTGTAATGCCACAGACAGCGACGTAATTGTAATGCTGGCTTCATTTTGACTGCGTGTTTGTTATGCACCCTTCTTCTATATGAAATACATATTCCGAGCTCAGGAAATCACTCCAAGCTGTAAAAATTCAGTCACGTGTTATGTCAGGTCGTGAAGCAGGTGCCCGAAGTGGTATTCCACGTGCCAAGAACTTTGTTTACCACACTACAAATGACGGAAAGGTACCGGTCGAATATAATTTCCAGGTCTGCGAGTGAGTTCGGATTGGCAAGAAGCCTCAAAATCATAGAGAACACCTCGCGTCCAGGAACGGGCGCACGGTGCGCGCTCACAATGTCGTCAGGCATCATGAGGCAGGAATACAAATAGTCAAAGTCCATTTTCTTGAATCTGAACATGCGTTCAAATTCGAGGCTGTCCAGCCTTGCTACATTGAGCAATCCACGTGCTGCTAGAGTGCAGTGGGGCCCCGGTTTCAGTTCCAAAAAGTATGCATCTTCAATATCGCGCCAACGCAGAATCCGCATCAACAGCGGATCTCAAAGGCCGCTGCTGTATTGAGCCATAGCAGAACGTTCACGGTAATCTGGAGGACAGCGGCTTGGCTACAATGCACTGCTATGACTGACTCGACGGCAGGTAGTTGGCTTGGCTGGTTTTAGGGTAATTTGGGCTAATCAGGAAATCACCAACGGATTCCCGTTCTCAGTTGACTATAAATAATGACTGCAAAAGCGAGCACTGCATGAAATAAATGCTATTGAAGGCATTAAACATTTATTCGACAAAGAAAATGCTGCTATCATCATGATTTTTGTCGATCACGTTAAACTTTCCGCACACTAACCAGAGGAAAACGGCATGCTAAAATACGTCTTATCTTTTTCAGCGGTAAACGGAAACTCAGGCCTCCGGTGACCGAGTAAACGGTAACGTAAAGACGGTAACGATATGCTAAAACTCTATTTATGGAACGAAACAGGAACTGGCACAAAAACATTTCGTTCCCACATACAGCTCCAGAGAGTTGCATTCACAGGCTGTCAGCCGAGAAACCAATTATCAAAGCAACTACATTAACATACGTACTCGAACACTAGCTTTCAAAACTGAACCAGAAGTGATGCTCATGCGTTTCGACATCTTAAGGGGCAGTCTAAGTATCCCAACAACTTTTAACAGCAGGGATGCTTAGGCTTCATTTTGGTCGAGTGGATTATCAAAAATAAACACTCCTCCAGCGCGACGCGGAGGCCACGCACTTTCGCGCAGTCACAGAGGCGGAGCCAAGCCTAGCTATGACGTCACTGCGACGAAGCCGCGACTTTTTGCCGCCGCCCCACTGCGTGGGCGACACACAGCGCCACGTGACTCATGCCGGGCACCTTGTTCAGACTTTTCAACGACCCATCGTCTTCGTCGTCGGAAGACTACGATGACGAAGGGGGTGACCACGATTGCTACTAAATAAAATACTGGATATACTTTAAAAGTATCAGCTTCAAATAGCCTTCCAGAACTTCTTCGCACTGCTCGGGCTCGGCTGCTCCCTCTCTGTCAGTGTAGGCAATGATCGGAACGGCCTGGTAAACTTGACAGATAATAACAGCGCTTAAATGGGACGCAAGAAAGATTGACTAGACAAGGCGCTGACTAGCAACAACAAGATTTATTTCATCGCAACGGAATATATACCCTCTAAAAAGGAAAACGCAGAGAGAAGGAACAGATAAAGATAAAGAGATTGTGAACAACTCATATTCACATACATAGGCACGCGCGAAGAAAGTCATCGGTCAAGATAACCATGCTCTTTTGGTAGCAAATCAATAGATGGCTTGCTGATGGATGAATCCTTTCGCGTGTCGATGATGTGCGCCTCGAAGATCTCTCTGGCGCACTGATCTCTGTATTTTCGAAGCATGGTCGAATTTCGGTGTGCACTTGCAATTGACGTAACGTACGGCAATCTTAGCTGTCATTAACGCTCTCCATCGGTCATGTCTGCATCAAATGGGGGACAGCTTTTCCGCTCAGGCTCAAAGGCTGACAAGTGCAGGATTCCCCATACATTTGCTTTTCAAATTGTGTGAATCAATGCTAAAGGGAACCCGCCGCTGCAATCCTGTGGAAGAGCAGGAAGAGAAAGAAAAAAGGAAGGTAGCAGTCATTCCGTACGTTCACGGTGTCTCTCACTGACCGAAAAATGTTGCTGCTCGAGCCGGAGTGACCGTGGTGTTCAGCGCTTCAAACAAATTAGGTGGGCTTTGCAGCATAGTGAACGGGGAAGGAACTACAGCGAGATCTTGCTCAAAAAAATGATAAGCCATTTGTGGAGTGCAAGACAGGCGTGATTTACGACATTCCGCTGCCGTGCGGGAGGTCCTACACGGGTTAAACAGGACGTTGTTTGAATGACCGCCTGCGGAAACATGCGGGCACTTACAAGAAAGCAACAGGCAGAAATATCGCCGTACAATACTTCAAGTGCAAGTGCACACCGAATTTTGACCAGACACGTGTGCTTCGAAAATACAAAGATCAATGCGCCAGAGCGATCTTCGAGGCGCACGTCATCCACACACAAAAGGATTCATCCGTCAGCAAGACATCTATTGATTTGCTACAAAGGAGCATGATTATCTTGACCGATGACCACTCTCTTCGCGCGTTCCTATGTATGTGATTATGAGTTCTTCACAATCTCTTTATCTTTATAAGTTCCTTCTCTTTGCATTTTCCTTTTCTGAGGGTATATATTTCGTTGCGATGAAATAAACCTTGTTGTTGCTAGTCAGCGCCTTCTCTTGACAATCTTTCTTGCGTCCCGTTTATGCGCAGTTATTTTCTGTGAAGTATGTACCTACAAGCCCGCACTACCACGCTTTTCCAGTTCAGGCCCGGTAAAAACTCGGTTGACTTCACTTGGGCTCTCTAAAACTTTCCCTACCTTCGTATTGCCTTCCGAAAAAGTTGACGCAGCTTTCAGAGCTGCTCAAAGGCGGGAGAAACAGCAGAGCCAGCGGTTGACTTATCTTCTTCCCGCCTGGGATGCGCTATTAGTGTGGGGCCACCATAAAGCCCTTGTAAATTCCGACTAAACTTGGGTGCACCTGTGAACACTTAGCTAGCGTAACAAAGACATCGTAAAACTAAACAAAACTTTTCAAAACGGAGCAAGATTTTGCAAAAACGGAAGTCGCTTGGCCTAGCACCAGGTCCACCGTAGCTCCTGTCTTGCAGTACCCGTGCAAGCTGAGAGAATATTTCATTCAATTCGATGACTTTGTTCTACCATGCACAACCTAGAAGATGGCCTTCAAGTGCTTGGTGTCGCGCTTGTGCCGTGTATGTTGACCCTACATACAATTGACGGCATATTAAAGAATCATGAAAAACAAACCCAGTTCTTAAGACACACTAAAAGACGTTTTGCCATTAGTGTATCTGGAGCCCTATGGAAATCCTATTAAAGCTAACCACGCTGCAACGTGAAATTGTGAGGTATATAGCAACTTTAAAACCAGCCAGCCAGCTTGAATCTATTTGTATGCTCGCGACAGCCGCAATTTAAATTCTGTCCACGTGTTGTGGGCCACGTCGATGCTTGATTAGCGGTGCTGGTAAAAAAAATCATGACGCTTTTTTCCAACATAATAGTGGTACGCCTGTCAATAAAATTTTTTCAGTTTGAACGGTGTTCGGGTAGCGGCAATGACACTCCTTACAACAGAATACGTACTCGCTTGAAACTATCAAACATTGCAATTCTGAGCTCCTGAATCCCAGTGTTTTTAGATGCGACGCTGAGAGCATGTCTTGTCGGCGGCCCTGTCCTTCCTGCGTGCGTCCGTTGTTGTCCGCGTGCGTCCGTTGTTGTCCGCATCCACTATCCCGCTCTCCTCTCCGACAGCGAACACTCTCTCTCGAGGGGCATTGGATTGGATTCGATTAGCTTGGCTTGGCTTGGCTTGGCTTGGCCTGGCTTGGCTTGACTTGGATTGGATTGGATTTGGATTGGATTGGATTAAAGTGGATTGTGTTGGATTGCGTTGCGTCATAGCCACGGCAGACGCACTGGCGCCGGCGCGTGCCCAGGTGAGAGCGTGTGCGTCCCAGCGCGCTCTCACTCCGCCGGTGGGCGGCGCTGCGCGCGGTGCTGCGCATGTGCAGTACTCTCGCTCTCCGCGGTCTCCTCTCCTTCGGGCGCGCTGCGCATATAACCGGTGTGACGCTCTCCGGCGGCCTTTCGGCCGACGGTGGCTCTCCGCTTGCGCTTGAACCCCCCTCAGCGTCGCATTACACCAGGGTTCCCGCGAGGGGAAGTGGGCGTAGTTTTTGCCTTTCGGTCTTTTACTCTGCGCTTCATGCCGTATGTTTGTATTATGCACTTCCTGCAATAATCTCTCATGGAAGCGTCACTATAAATAAACAAACAAAATAAAAAAAATTCATGTTCGCGGACGCACTGTCTTGCTGATTGAGACTGCAGAACACCTGCACACAATGTTAAGAAAATACATTCAAGAAGCATGTCCGTTGGACTAACAATATATGCGAATAAATATAGTGTAAGGAGGAATAAACATGACAACAGCGTCGTCTTCAGCTCAAGAGCCGAAACGTAAGAAGTAATATAATAAAACTACGTCGGACGGATGGGTAGTGCTGGTCCTAACGTTGAGACAGAAATCCGTCGCTGACTAAGTAAGTCTTCGGGAGCACTCGGCAAGCACTCCTTTAGCAGCCCGGAATGTCGGCTGCTGAAGGAGGCGAGAAAGCGAACGTAGAGCTGGTTTGCTCTTTCAATACAAGACTGTTTATTTTCAACAGATGCGTACGCTGAGAGCGTCCCCCGACGAGGGAAAGAAGGGTAACCCCCGCGTCTTTCAAAAAAGGTAGAAAAAAGGCCCCCCAAGCAAGCAGACGGAAACGGCGCCATGATTATTGCCAGGCGGCGGCCGGACAAGTTATGCCTCCCCTGATGGGGAACCGTTGAAGAAAGCGGGGGACGGACCCTCGAAGTAAGCAGGCGGTGCTGTCGCCAATACGCGTCTTCCACAAAGGCGCACTGTCGTCAAGCCGGAGGCAGACCGCAGAGAAAGGAAAACCCCAATCTCGCGGGAGCCGCTTGCACTGGGGTGCCGAACGGCTTCCGCTACAGAGGCTCCCACCTAGATTGCGGAGCTTTTAAGGAAAGCCAGAAGTTACCGGCTGATGGGCGAAAGGTCAGAGTCCTCTGGTTATCACTGAAAACGTACGTGAGAGGCTGTATGAACAGAAACCTTAATATGAGCAGGCTTGGCGCAGTCGACGGTGACGACTCCTCGTTTACCCCGCACGTCCATTGTGATGGTCTTGTTATTACGTCCCGAAACTTCGAAAGGGCCGTCGTACGGCGGAGTGAGGGGCGGCTTCGTTGCGTCGAGTCGCACGAACAGGTGTCGGTGAGTCCATGTTGGGAAAAGTGAAAACCTTTCTCTTGCGGGCGATGCGAGGTGCTGTGGGCCTGAGCTGCGCAAGCCATGCGCGCAGCTTCTCGATGTGATCAGAGGCTGCTGGGGCTGAAAGCGTATGGTAGGAGAACAATTCTCCCTGGAGGCGCACTGTTGAGCCGTACACCGTTTCCGCTGCACTGAAGCCGTGGTCTTCCTTCACCGCTGAGCGTAGGCCAAGAAGAACGAGCGGGAGCTTCTCCACCAAGTGCTGGCGATCGAGTTCTGCTGTAAGTGCAGCTTTGAGTTGCCTGTGCGAGGGCTCAACCATTCAGTTGGTAGCGGGGTGGTAGGCGGTTGTATGATGCAGCCTCGTTTCGGGGAGGGCCGAAAGCGCGGAAAAAAGTTTGCTCTGGAAATACCATCCCCGGTCAGTTGCTATGCGGTCGGGGCAGCCAAAGGGGGACAACCATGTCTGAATAAAGGCCTGCGCGACGGTATCAGTGGATATGTGCGCCTTTGGTA
Organism: Haemaphysalis longicornis; assembly: GCF_048455015.1. NCBI lineage: Eukaryota > Metazoa > Arthropoda > Arachnida > Ixodida > Ixodidae > Haemaphysalis > Haemaphysalis longicornis. The sequence goes on along the minus strand of NW_027526245.1, from coordinate 61,505,225 downwards.
TAGCTTCGGGCCATCGGCTCTATCTGTCGATGTATGTTAGCAGGTACCTGAAACCTTGGCATGGCAGTAGTGGTCCCTCCATATCAGGGTAAACGTGGTCAAACCGCGACTCAGGAGTCGGAAATTCCTGCAGTGTAACGCAAGTGTGGCGAGTTACCTTCACTTGCTGACAGTTTTCACATGTCCGAGCCCAACGCCACACGTCCCCGTTGACTCCGGGCCAAACGGAGCGTTCTGTAATCAGCCGCTGGGTGGCGCGGGCACCTGGGTGGCTGATGGAGTGAAAAGGTTTGAATACCACTCGGCGAAAATTTAGTGGGGCGAAAGCTTATGGGGTTGCCTGGGAGGTATCGCAGGGTATCATGCCCTAGACGTTGGGAAGTGGAACCTCCGAAAGCACGACTGGAGATCCCCCACCTTTCAGTCTCTTCAACAAAGTGTCCTCCCGCCGAGCCGCGACCATCGCCTCGAAGTCCAGGACTTTTGTTCCGGAAGCGTTGACGCAATACAAGGCGTCGGCTGCTTCGGTTTCGACCCTGGGAGCGTGGCGGATGTCTGTAGAAAACTCAGAGATAAATGAAAGCTGACGAACTTTCCGTTCTGAGTAGGAGGAACTGTGGTTGTTGAATACGTAGGTGAGGAGCTTGTGGTCTGTCAAGATGTAGAACTCACAACCTTCGAGGAATTAGCGAAAATGCCTAAATGAACAATAGACTGCGAGCATCTACATTCCAAAGGTGCTGTACCGTACTTCTGCAGGCTTCACGCGTTTCGAAAATAATTCCAGTGGCTTCCAATGTGCACCCTCCTGTTGCTGCAGCACTGGTCCGTCCGATGTGGTGGAGGCGTCCACCATAAGGCGTATAGGAGCGTCAGGCAGTGGATGAATGGGAAGGGTAGCCGCGACCAGCTCGTCCTCAGCCTTCTAGAAAGCGTTCTGGTGTTCGTCAGATCAACAAAATTCTGGTGGCTTTTGGTCGTCTCGGCGCAGCAGGTCGGTCAATGGCTGGAGTACTCGAGCAAAAGACGGAATGAACAGCCGGTGCAAGTTTAAGAGCCCGAGCAACTCTCTCAGCTTGCGGAATGATGTCGGAGCAGGAAATTTCTTGACGGATTCCCCCCTCGATTCTAATGGCATAATGCCTTCAGCTGTGATGTGGTGGCGAGAAAGTGTGGAGCCTCCACACCAATTGCACCTTTCAGGTTTCAACACCAGACCATGGTCATCCAGACGCTCAAAGAGCTGACGGAAGTGCTGTTCATGCTCGGTAAGCCACGAAAATGTCATCTAGGTAGACAAAGACGAAAGGAAGACCCCATGTGACCCCGTCCATGGACCTTGGAGAAGTCTGTGCTGCAGTGTTCAAGCCATAGGGATACGGACAAACTCAAACAGGCCGAAAGGAGTTGTTATGCCTGTTTTTGGCATGTCCTCCGGTTCGGCATGGATTTGGTGGAATGCCGCTACGAGGTAGACCTTACTGTCTATTTTTGTACCGGCGAGCCGCTCCATAAAATTGTGAATGGATGGCAGAGGATACTGGTCCGGCGTTGTCTATGCGTTCAAGGCTCTGTAGTAACCGCACGGGCGCCACTCGTTCCCGTCTTCTTTAGGCACCATGTGCAGCGGCGTATAATGGTTGCTAGACGAAGGGCGGATAATTCCCAGCTGCAACATAAGCTTGAACTCACTTCATGCAGCTTGAAGCCTGTTGTTGGACAGCCGTCGTCGCCGGGAGGTGACTGGTGGCTCGGTGGTCACGATGTGGTTAGTCACGTCATGTTTCACCAGCTGTTCCGTGTTGTGGGGCTTGGTGAGAGAAGGGAATTCGGCCAGGACGTGGTGGTAGGCAGATACTGGCTGGAAGGCGCATATGCCAGATGAGCAGATGTTTGTCTTCAAACCACGTACTTTGAGGGATGTGTTGTTATCCTCGAGGAAACAGTCACGTACGCTCACATCCAGATTGAAGTGGCTGAGAACGTCTGCTCCGAGTATAGTGAAATTAACGTCCGCTAGCACGAAGACCCAGCGAAAGAGGTGGCTGACCCTGTCGTCTATTGTCAGCGAGCGGAAGCCGTACGTAGCGATAAGAGTGTTGTTCACCGCCTGCAGCGACGATATGTTCTTGCTACGTCGGAGATCCTCGTGGGTTGCCGGGACAATAGAGATTTCGGCTCCCGTGTCGACCAACACGCGCGAGTTGCTTACGCGGTCGACTACGCAGAACAGGCAGCTGGGTCGAGGGTAGATGTAAGCCGCCGGCAACGACTGGCCGGAGCGTTGCCCGGAAACGAGCAAGGTTGTGTGCAGCGGCTAGCACCCATGCCGAAACGACGGCGGTACGAGCAAACTCCGTCTTGTCTATCTCTTGACTGGCTTCTCTGGCAAGCGCTTGACTGTCTTGAAGGAGATCGGTTGCGTCGCTGCTCGCCATCTTGGGAAGCGCCAGACAGCAAAGGTTGCTGCATGGTCTCGGTAAGTTGTTGCACTTCCTCCTCAAAGCGCGAAGTCGATCTGGTTGTTCGTGTGTTCTTGCAATAGGTATGGGCGCGAAGTTTGGGGTTGAGTATTCCGTGATGCGATCGGTAAGTTGTGACAGTCGATCAAGGGACGTCTCATTTGAATTTGCGAGAACCACGAGCACCGACTGGGGCAGCCGTTGCAGAAAAAGTTCAGGAAGAAATGGGAGCCGGCCGTCCTGACTCGCGTGCCCACCGAATAGTTGCCGCATCCAGTGCAGCAGTCGGGAAGGTTGGTGGTCGCCCAGCTCTTCCCCACATTAGAGCTGCTGAAGTCTGCATTTTTCAGTTGCCTCGAGGCGGTCTAGCTCCGTCTTCTTGAGTGTGTCGTGTGTGTGTGTGTGGGGGGGGGGGGGGGGGGGCTGAAACCAAAATGTCGTCGATAGGGTCGGCGATTTGTGGGGGCAGGGTTGCGACGACGTGAAGGTACTTCGTCGATTGCGAGGGGATGTGCCGGAGCTGAAAACGGGCCTCCACTTGGCTGAACACACGCTTCGATTTTTAGGCCACAATTTGGTAGCTTCCGTTCTGTGGCGAAGAATGCAGGCGCGGAGGCAGCAGTGTTGCCGGCGGAGCTCATCGCGGCGTGTTCGTTAGAGCGTTGTCCGGGTCACCAATTTTTGTAGCAGCCTGGAATGTCGGCTGCTGAAGGGAGCGAGAAAGCGGACGTGGAGCAGGTTGGCAGTTTCAAAACAAGACTGTTCATTTTCAAAAAATGCCTACACTGAGAGCGTGCCCGACGAGGGACGGAAGTGGAACCCCCCCCCCCCCTTCCCCGTTCTTCAAAAGAGAGAGCAAAAGGCTCCCCAAGCGAGCAGACGACAAAGGCGCCAGGACTAATGCCAGGAGTCGGTCGGACACGTTATGCCTCCCTCGTTGGCGACCGTTGAAGAGAGCGGGGCAATGACCCCCGCAGTAAGCAGGCGGCTGCGTCGCCAATACGCGTCTTCCACAAATGCGCAGTGTCGTCAAGCCGGCGGCTGGCTGGAGAGAAAGGAAGGGCACCGCCTCGCGGAAGCCACTTGCGCTGGGGTGCATAGCGGCTTCCGCTACACTCCGAAAGAATAAAGTGTAATCTAAGTGTGTCACTCGAACGAAAAATCTACAAACACTGCATACTGCCGGAGATGACACACGGAGGTAAAACGTGGTGCCTTGCTAAACAACTAGAAAACAAAATTACGTCTGCTCAACTGGCCATGGAACGAATAAAGTTAATGACACTCAGGGAGAGAAAACGAGCTACCTGGATCTGGCAACGAACTGGAGTAGAGGATATCATATTTGAAATAAAGAAAAGTAATGAACTTGTGCTGGGCATCTAAACAGAAGAAGCGAGAACCGGTGGACAATGAGGGTAACAGATTGAATACCAAGACATGAGTGTAGATGAAGAGGAAGACCATTAACCCATCGTGGGAAGAAATGAAGAACTTCAGTGGTAAACAGTGGTCTTGAGCAATGCAGGAAAGGAATGGTTCGAGGTCATTGGGAGAGGCCTTCGCCCTGTAGCACTTCTGAGTACGCTGATGGTAGTGATACTGACGATCATAATAATGATTACAAATGTAATTCATAGAAATACACGACCGTTTTTAAGGATTTTTGGCAAGCGACATCGCTTCGAGGGCTACTAAAGTCTTTCGAATTACGTACCCCCCGGTAGACTAAAAAGGCGTAAATTGCTACCCAATAGTGCAGAAAAAATTCGGGTCCTAGAGGCTTTGATGACCGGAACTACGTTTCCACAATGCCGTGGATAGTGAGTGTGCATGTTTTTTTCATTATCAGTGACAGAGCGTACTTAAATATTACAATAATATGTTCCTGATAATATGCTTACATGCATTGTTCATTGTATCGAAGATGCGCTCAGATGTAGAAGTGGCAACTGTCCGAGGTAAACAATTCCATTTTTAAAAAGGGATTTACGAGGTCCCGTGTTATCAACCTCTAATCGGAACAATTTGTATTTTGGCAAATCGCCATGTTTTTTGTGATTTGCCAATACCTTTACTGCCCGTTGATGCGTCCCACGGCTCCTGCTTAGACTTTTTACCCAAAGAGGTGCCAAAAAACAAGCCGAAGGAAGTGTAAGCGGCATTTTTTAAGTTCCGCTGCCGCATTTCCGCTAGGTTGAGATGGCTAACATGAAGTACTAACGACCAGTGCAAAATGATAGACCTACAGACTCCTAATTGCAGGATTTCATTGCTATTATGGCGATGGAGCCAAATTAACGTTGGCCATTTTTTACTGCCCAAGGAAGAAAGCGCAATAGACGCGTATATGCTTGGTTTTCAGAAATACGATCGAGAAATGAGGCTTCAGACACTCTGCCACAACACTCTGGGTCCCTCTGGGGCCCTCCCACCATGCATGTTATTCTTCTCTCTACAAACCATGTAGGCGAATTAAATGACGTTTTCTTCAAATAAATACTCCGCGCAAGGCACTTTTGGCACAACGTGAGACTGTCTGATCCTGCTTTTCAGCGTGTTGTCTTTTTACAGTGGAGTTTCAGGTTCAACGTTTTTGTAAGTCTGCTGTAAGTCGAGCGTCACGCAGGAACAGACGCAGGTGTCAAGACCCATCGCAGGCGGGCGAAGGCGCCCCGCCACCGGTTTCCGGCTTTGGCGCCTCACCAAAGGCGGTTTCCAGACCCACCGATAGAGGCCAAAGTGGTCTCGCAAGGGCGGGTTTCTTTCTCTCCTAGGGAGAGAGAACGGTGGGAGCCTCCCTCGCTGATGTTTTGCTGCTGATTCCGTCGCGCAAACCGGAGAATCTCTGGGTTCTCGGAAAATGTCGGGCGATCGCCCGTTGACATTCGAGCAGACGCAAAAGAATCACAGCTCGACTGTTTCAGCAGATTCCACACTTGGGGAAGGGACTAGGAGTTTGTTTCTTTGCGAACACAAAAACGTATCCAACGTTATTGAAAAAAAAAAAAAACATTCTGCTGCTGCTTCCGTTCTTGTAGGGAAACAAACGCTACCTTTAAAAAAATTGCCTCCAAACCTTGATGTGAACGTGGTCGGATAGCGAAGCCACTGCGTTCAGGAACGTAACCAGTATGATTAGGGGCACAGCGTTATTACACTGGAGATTTGTGTAGTGCAGTTCATTTTTATAACGCTAGCATATCTCGCGCTAGCGTTATATGCTAGCGTTATATCGTCAATTTTATTCTTGCAGATTAGGAAAATCAATTTTAAAAAAATTCCTTCCGAAACCTCGAAATGGGCGGGAAAAATTTTTAGCTGCAGAGCTGTTGTTGTTCACCACGTATCGTAAGTCTGCAGTAGGTCACCCGTGGCTCAGCGATAGGAAAAGGCACTCAGACTCGCTGATGTAGGCGCATAGGTCTCAGCGTTGGCGGCCTGGGCGACGGCTTCGGAGACCCACTAATAGTCGGCAGAGTGGTCTATGCCAATGGCATCCTCGCCGAAACTGATCCCCCGGCCCCGCAGTTTAATGCGCAGTGGTCTCTCCAGAGACGGTTTTCTTTCTCTCCCGGTGGGGGAGGGAGAATAAAGGGAGGAGGAGAGAAAGGAGGGAGGGAAAGGGGAGTAGGGGACAGAAGGGCAATAGTACATGTTTGAAGTTGGCGCCACACTACGGGGTTGTCAATGGAGAGGGAGGGATTAGGTGTTGGGAAGTGAGCTCTGTACATTTGGCAGTGATCGAGTACCGATCGGTATGTCAAGAGGTTGTTCCAATAGGTGTTGCATTGTGAATAAATGGCGTGTTTTGTTATTTCCCAATAGGCCTCCAGCAAATTCGTATATCCACTTTAGTTTCGCTTACGAATGTTACTTGCAAAACTTTCTAAAGGGAACTTACAAGATTTCGTTCTGAGAAACATATAAAAGGGTTAGCGAGGTTGTTGAAATTGAAACCTTCTCGAAATGAAAAAGATTCTTACGTAATATCAACACCTACATCGGGATTCTGTAGCCATAAACTTTGATTTTTGATGGTTTCGAATCTATTACGGTGAAGGAGCTCAATCAGGGTATTTGTTATCGCCTCCCCAGGGCAGTTCAAACTATTGGCCATGTCTCTGCGTTCTTCACAAAAATTGTCAACGAAAGGTGGTGCTTCAGCGGTGCCTGAAGCGTTACTACCATTATTCTCTTTCCCTCCAACCCGTTTTGCTTCCTTCCTATCCTTTCCCAACTGCCACAATGAACGCAATACTGTTTGTTCAATGCAGTTCAATATTCCGGTTTTTGTTTGCTCGTAGTATACCAACTGGGACAGCGCGCGACTCATTGACGCTAATTTCGCTGCGAGGAAATGGTGTTAATGTATCTGAAAATTAAAACCTGTGAGTTCATGAAAAAAACACATGTTACCAGGTGCAGCTACAATAAACTAGAAGTCTGCATCATTAAATTTTATTTTCCAGCGTTCAGGCAGCTCCCGTGGCAAGAGTTCAGATAGCGCTCGGTATTTTCTCCAACCACACGTTTATTGCAGCCCACGGACGGGACTGACAACTGGCCGACTGTCTTTATTATGTACAACACCGCGGTGAAATAGCTAATTATGGCGCGCAAAGAATACTGCAAATGAGCCATAGCTTTTAGTGTCATTATCATATTGGCTTGCTTAACCACTGCCGAACAGAACTACTTTAGCAGAAAAGAACTCTGTGAACGATCCACTGGGTGTATACCCTGAATTTAGTACAAATACAACAAAGAGATCTAACAACTCACCGTGGAGAACCGTGGGTAAGCGACAGAGCAAGCTAAAGAAGAGTTTAAGTTAGCGAAAAAAAAAATGGAAGTGCCGACCACTGATTCACCATAATGGGCCGTAGCGCCGTTCTCCCCTTAAGTGCTACCGCCCAATTCAACTAAAATTTCCCGCCTTCGCAGTGCTCACGCGCCTCCCGTCCTGAAAATGCGGCACTGAGAGGTCTGTTTTTTAAATGCAGAGCATTTCAGTAACTCACGATGTCACCCGCGTTGACGTCCGTAGTCGTAGTCCGCACCCCTCCCCCTTAACTATATAAAAAAAATACTATCCGGCGCCTGGTTTCGATCCCTCGACCCTTCGGGCGGAACGCAATGTACATGGTGCTCTAACCACTGCGCCACAAAGCCGACACAGAATGGGAGGCTACGAACGCGCCTTATTTCCTTGACTCATTCAAACTACGTCAAGAAGCTGCTGATACAACGCATTCACTACCACCAACTCCCCAAATACTAAACGTTAACGCAATACACCCACCCCCTATGCGACGCATTTACTCGAGTCTCCCTCGCGGGGAGATGGGCCCAATTTTTTTGGTGCTTGCTTTTCCGCCAGCACAGTGCCGGCGTTACGCTGTTGCTTAGTTTTGCTTACTATCATAAAAAGCAACCCAACGAGCGTTCCTAACTATATGAATGCGGGAGTGGCGATTCATTAGGTATATTTTGCCTCAAATGTATCTGCAGTTTTCTCTGCGCTCGACAGCGAGGACATGGACGACGAGCGCCGGCGGCTGGCGAGTTTCGAACGCCTATGACTATATAAACCGCTTGGCTTTCGAAGGCTCTGGCATACGCGGCAATGACGCAACGCCATATGCCTCTACTTTGGTCCAGCGAGCGAGTTACAATGACAAAAGAGCCCCTGAAGTGCTCTGCACTTAAAAGAAACTCTAAGCGTATGCACGTCCCGCGGTGGTCAGCACTGCCGGCTCCAGGAGCACATCTCGTAACGTACGGTAATTGAACACGCTCCCAGGTATTGTAACCGTCGCTTAGATCACAGCTTTCATAGCGTTTCGGGTTTCTTTCAATGTCAGCCGAAATGACTGCCTTGCAGGGCTTTAATTTTGCATTGCAATTTTGAAGAGCCACGGGTCTCGGTACCCGACTGCCATGTGTTGCTGCCGCACGCTTCAGCTTTCTGTTCTTTGTTCTTATTGTCCCCGGCATCGCCTCTGTCTCTGGAACTCTGTAGGCCTCCCAATTTCGGGATATTAATGCGTATTCTTTTTCTCATGCACTAGGAGCGAGAGCCTGGTATCAACGATTCGTCGGAGCATGCCCCTTTTGTCGCCTGCTTTGTTTTAAACACAATTGCCTTTCTGTGGAAATTTAAGCCAAAACAATTTGCCTGTCTATTTGTCTGTCTGTCTTTCTATCTGTGTGCATGTCACTTAATGCAACCACACGGCCAAAAGGTAACGCAATTCCTCGACGAGGTGTTTATGAGCTACAACCTTCCTAAACCACTACATCTAACAGCATACTATACAGGGTGTCCCAGCTATCATGCACCAAGATTTTAAAAAAGAGTAATGGCGTAACTCGAAGAAAACCTAGTGGATAATGTTTGCAGTACTGTGGAGAAGCGGACAGCATTTTTTTCGTTAATGAGACCTAATTAATTAATTGTAAGTAATTATCTAACTCGCGAAGTACTGTCCTAATCACTAAAAGTGTCAATGAGGCACTTGTAGGTACCCACGAGGGGCATCTAACTGCGGTATTTTCAGCGACGAACTAATTACGTACACATTTATTCTGAATTATAAAGAAAACCCGCGAAATATGAAATATACCACGTGACGGCGCGTCCTCGCGCGTCGTAAAGCAACGCCCTCAAACAGGCTGCCTCTGAGTTAGCCAGAATGAAATAAACAGAAGAAAGAAAGAAGAAATCGCCACCGAGTTTGTGCCTTATCTGCACACGCGCCTTATCAAGGTGATGCACTGTCTCTTCGGGTGGGTAACACCGGAAGCAGTTGCTTTCAATCAGCTTATTTGGGGACGCTGCTTTACAATGCGCGCGGATGAGCCGTCGCGTGGTATTTTTCATATTTCGCGGGTTTTCTTTATTAGTCAGAATAAATGAGTACGCAATTAGTTCGTCGCTGAAAATACCGCAGTTAGATGCCCCTCGTCGATACCTACAAATGCCTCATTGACACTTCAGTGATTAGGACAGTAAGTATCGAGTTAGATAATTACCTATAAGTAATTAGTTAAGTCTCATTAACGAAAAAATTAGTCACCGCTTCTTCACAGTACTCCAAACATTATCCAATAGGTTTTCTTCGAGTTACGCCATTACTCTTTTTTTAAAACTTGGTGCATGATAGCTGGCACACCCTGTATATTTCCCGACATTTTTCAGCAAACACGAAATATTTACCCCTACATTTAATGAATTAGTAATGTGCGCAGTGTATCTCGCTTTGTAATAAATATGTGCTTGGTATTTACGATTGAAACTAAAGAATACCGGGTGAAAACAAAAATGTCACCCAAAAATAAAAAAAAAATCTCGTGAGAGCTTGGGTCACATGGGAGTGTCCTGAGTTGAACAGTAAAATGTTCGGATATCTGGCTCGAGCGCTGAGAAGCTGGCTGATTGATTTGATAACAAGTGTCCTTCGGGTGTATCGTGGGAGGGCTGAAATGTACGGAAAGAGCATAAGAGGCTACTGGTGATAGAATAGAGGCATGCACGTGGCAGAAATGGCAGAAGACCATCGTCTTTCCACGACCTTGTCAGCGAAATGGAAACATGCTTGGCGATTTCTTTTCTCGTCATCATTTTTTTGCTTCCCCATTTCATCATTTCTGGCCTACGTTCCACAACTGACACAGTGAGGTGTAACTGACCAGGCAGAACTTCCGAGCATTAGCCTAATGGCCGACGTTTACTCTTTGATTTTCTCTTTCGTTGAAGTCCAAACATCCTCCATGCTGCATATGTAAGACTGGCAGTAGCGTTATGGATAGAAAGCATGCAAAACTCTTCCGGAATGAAACATTCGTTACACCATAGATTTGCTTACGTTCTTTATTGGAAATTAGTTTTTTGGTGATAAAGATTAAGGCATAAAGGCCGAAGTGGCGGTGTGAATTACGTTGTTCTAAAGATCAACGACCAGCATTGAACAAACGCCAGTTCCCCTGCCAAAATTGTCATTCCCAGCCACCCAAGTGCCTATGTCTTCTGGCAGTCTCGCGCACGAGCCATCTTTCTCCGGACTGCAGCATGTTAAAATAATAGGTAGAATGAAGACCAAAATGCCGCAACCAAACGACAACAGCAAAGCATTTTATTGCATTGCAATTTACAGGAAAATATAAACGACTTGCGACTACAAATAAATTACTTTTCTTCGTTGTCTATATGAATTTTATGTTATAGCTTGTTCCTGCTGCAAACATTACCTGCATCAGTAATAGGCATTTTTCTCATGGGCAGATACATCATATATTGTTTAAATTATATTATATCCCTATATTAAGGAGCAATATTTTTACTTTCGTAATAAAGAGAAGCTGCAGGGCAGAAACATTAAACCCTGTAGAAAGAATTTAACGCGTAAGAATGGCTAAAAAGATTAGAACGCCTAAAGCTACTAAAGTCAAAAAGCCACAATTCGGATAGAAGACACGAGGTAATTCACGGGAGCAGGATAAAATACCACCCCAGATTTATAACCATGTTCGTTAATTTTGTCGAGAGAGGGTTTTAGTCTTTATCGTAAACAAACCAGACACGGCCTGGTTGTCAAGCTTAAAATAGCTCTGCTCTGGTCCGTAACACTTCCGCTTAGCGACGCTGCGGGCGCGCGTCCTAAAACTTGGTGGAATATGAGTTTATTTTAATTGTTTGTTTATTACTATTAAGCGTCCGAAAGTAACCGCTGAAATAGGGCTTTTTGCCTTTCACTTTAAAGGCTGCAAATCAGCGGTGTAGCGCTGCGTGTAAAAGCGCACGTGGGCCCATAGGGCGCGCTGGTTAGTTAATGTTACCTTTGTGGCCGCACTAATTCGGCAGATTCATTCAACTGCGCAGCCGTGGATAAAGGAATTATAGAAACTCTCTCTATACTTCTAATTCTATTTTCTTTATTGAACGGGCATGTTGTCTGCTATCTAAGCTGTGTTTACACAACTCCAGTATTGCGTTCCAAATTACAATGGTTTTTTACGGGTGTCTTAGCCGCGTAGATGACATAATTTCGGAATATGGTTTCCGTGCAAGTGTTTTTACGCACTTTAAAATTCGTGCTGTGTTTTACTCTGGCTGAGCTGGGAGTCGTTATTCACGGTTATTCATGTCGCACCTCCTTTTGGACCATTTATTGTGGGTGGTCCATTGCTTTCACTCATTTCGCAGTTGTGTTTCCTCTTTTTTGCTGTAACATGTTCTTAAATTGAGGTTTCTTTTTCTTTCTCCTTTGTTGCATTGTTTATATAAAATATTTTATCAAGTCAATATCAAGCTTTGAGGACCGCTATCGACTTATAATTGGTGTCCATACCCATAAGCCATCTCTAGGCGCGAAAGTGGTGTGACGATGGCGGGCACTGTCCTGTGCAGAAGTGTGCCGCTGCTGGTGTGTGATGCGGGGCTACCCTAGATGCTGCGCTTCTTCGAATCTCTGTAGAAATCCCTGCACGCTCGCGTCGCCCTCGTCATGAGGCAGCATTTCATCGAAGGTTGTTGTTACGTTCCGTCCGTAGAGAAATGCAAGCCGTGTCACGCGCGTTGTTTTTTCAATGTTGGTGTTATCAGCGAAGGTCGCAGAGGGAAGAACTTTTCCCTAGCTTTCGTGTTAAATGTTGGCAATGGTCTTTTTTAAAATCCGGGCCAATCTCCACTAACGTGAAACCAGGTGAGGGGTGAAGTATGCGGTGTACATGTGTTTTCTCGGCGCCTTGGCGTTTTTCCAAATGGAGATGAAATCGTTGGAGGTACCGGTATGCAACTTTGTATCTTGTCTTTGAAGCACGAAGCTCTCTAGCGCGAGGCGTAAACGAGTGTCCCGGTGTTTGTAGCGTGACTGCATGCGACGAACAACGATTGCGACGACGGCGACTACGACGACAGGAGATGCCAACAGGCCCACCCACTAAGGGCTTCGCGCCTATTATTTCGGTGAAGGTATTCGTTATGGAATGGTAAGCGGTCATTTTTCGGTGGGACGTACCCCTGATGTTCCTCATAACATGCCCGGGTTGTGCGTTAAATGCGGCCTCTCTGGTGACGATAGCAATGGTCGGTGCACCATGATGAAGAGCAGTGTTTTAAGCAAAGTTTGCAAATTTGAGAGCTGTGCTATTTTGAAGAGCTTTTGATTCGGTGTAGCGCGTTCGAATGTTCCTGGCTACAGTAATCCAATTCCGTGCGTGGCAAGTTGAGAAGGGGCGCAAACGCTGGCCCGATTTGCTTAGGCGGCCTTTTTAAGGACCTCAGCTGGTTGCATTAGGCTGCCTGGTTCGGGCTGTTTAGTCTTGCGCCGCTGAAATTCATGACATGTGTGTTATGTATTGCCTCACAGTGAGAGGAAGGTTGGCCAGTGATGATTCTGTTGAATGCAGCGGAGGCATAGAGGTAGACCATCCGCCTCGCGTGGTGAAGGACCGTGGTTCGAATTCCGGTGCCGCACAATTCCTACCGGATAATAAAATCCACGTTTTGATGGAATTGAAGAAGGACGTTTGGGGCGCGGTCCGATCCCGGCAACCATTGCCGGTGACGCACTCCTTCACCAGAGCTCGGTTGGCCACCCAGGGGTACTAATGGCCACAACCTCCAATGAATACGCCAATCAACCCTCAGCCCTCCGTCTCCAGTGGCTGCGAATGAATTGACCAGGGCGGCAGTCAGAGCTGTTACGCAGCAGAGAGTGCTAAGAATTCATGGATCCGGACGGGCCGCCATTGGAATATGAACCTGGTAACGTTTAACACGAGAACGTCATCGATCGAGTGGAGTCTATATGGGTTGTTGGAGGAATTAAAGGGACACTGAAGTGAATTTGTCAAGCTCCCGTTTTTGCTTGCACTGCGTAGACTGGCTCAAATTAGCACACTTTTCATCGTTTATCCGGTTGACAAATCGGTAATTATTTTACAAAGCGCGAAAGAAGAAAAACTACCATGCGCGGTTTGCGGAGGCCGCACCAACTAAGGCTGTGACGTTGAGAGGAGGGGCGCCGTGATTGGACGATGCCCAAGGTTAGCAATCACACAAGTTTCGGTTTCGGTTTCGGTTCTGTAAAACATAACCAATGGCTTTGTTGGATGGGCATTCTCAATATCTCAGTAATCATCGTACCGCGCTTCTGCCATGTTGTCGGCTGTAAAATGCACAAGATAAGCCTCCCAGGACGGCTTGTAGTCGTAGCATTCACTAGCCGAGACCTACGCAGTGCATGAACGCCCTCCGCGTACCCGCAGACGCCCAAATGTCATGCGCTTTTCCCCCATATTTGGAGCTTGCCTCCCTCATGCCTGTATCGTAAAAAGCGTGTTCGCACCAGGCCAAGGGTCTGTTCATTCTGGCCTGTGCCCACTGCCTGCAAGCAGTCGGTGCTTATGGCAACAGCACGCCAACGAGAACTCGCTAGCGCGCCAGTGCCAGCCTGCGCGCGTTTTGTGAACTAGTTCGTGTAGCCATGAACGTTGCGGCCCCAAAAAAGGTGAACTCAATATAGAAAACATCGGCGGGAAACAAAAAAGTTAACTTACAAAAAAAGAAGCACGTATTAGTGGGGATTCGAACTCGTGACTCGCAAAACATTTACGGTGAATTCCTACCGCCCCAGACTGCTAGGCTACGGAGCGGGACGCGAAATTCTTGCTAATATAGGGTATATATTGTACAACCGGTTTACACTTTTATTTAGTTTTGGCATTTCAAGCCGCTTAGGTGACTATTTGTTGTACTGCGATCGTGCAGTAAGCGTCGCCCGAGTTTCCACAGTAGCTCACGTCTAGCAATTGCATTTCGTAGACGGAAAAGCGTTCGCAGATGCGTAGTCGTGCTGCTGACCGCTGTGCTTGTTCGCCCAGCGTAAAAAAGTGCTTCCCGCGCCCTAGTTTTACGCTGTACGGTAAAAATATCAGTTGATTTTATTTGCTTAGTACCTATATTGACTTCGCTGACTCTTCTCCCGCCTTCAAGAGGCCTTATATTTTCCTACTGGCGTACCAGTCAGCGAAGCGTCGCATGTGCAGCGCTTGTGTGAAGCGACCTTGACTTGGAGCTAGATACAGTGTACAAACAAACCAAGTAAAGAAATGCACATTCTTCCATTCACAAACGTGTCCTGGCTTCGTTTCAACTAAGCGAACGAATTGCGACCAAGCAATTTTTTTTAACCTCCTTGATTGCGACGACCCGCCGGCGGCCGGCGGACGAAACGCTGGGCCGACTGACTCTGTCGGCCGGGGACCCGTGCAGTAGCGCAGCCGCAGCCGTGGCGCAGCCAATTGCCAGCTCATCCTCTCCTGACGTCACACGAAAACGCCACAGAAAATGGGCGAGCGTAAAGAGAGGAGGACAGCGTTTTCGAATTAGTTTTTCTACTAAATAAAATCGCGTAAACGCGCCTAGAGTGGTCGAAACATGGCCTGGGGACTCCGGACTACAATTTGCGCTAGTAATCCCGCAATGTTTACATATCACTTCAGTGTCCCTTTAAAGGGCATTAAAAGGAATGTAATAGGGTTTATTCAGGTGAGGAGGACATTGGAAGTCTCTACATTGCTGAAAAATGGACACGTCCTATGTTACCGTGGTATAGTGGACAAAAGAGAACTGGAACTGGTATTGCTAGTCAATTAAAGCATAGCTGGAAACATTGATGAATACTATAGCATTAACGAAAGGACAGCCGGTCTTAGAATTAGGCCTAATAAGAGGTACAAACCCAAGGTGGTACAGGGCTACGCGCCAACATCCAGCCAGGACAACCAACTAGTTGAACGCCTCTACGAAGATGTAGAATGGGAAGTGGCTAAACTGAAAACACAGTATACCGTAGTTATGGGAGATTTCAATGCTAACGTAGGCAAGAAGCAGGCTGGAGACAAGGCAGTTGGGAACTATGGTCTGGGTTGTAGCAATAACTGAGCGCTATTACTAGTCGAGTTCGCCGAACGGAATAATCTAAAAATCATCAATACTGTTTTCTGAAAACGGTGGAGCCGGTAGTGGACGTGGAGTAGCCCGAATGAGGCGCCTGAAAATGAAATGTACCACATACTATGCGATAAGCATAACGTCGCGCAGGATGTGGAAGTGTTAGGAAAGGTGAAGTGTAGTGACAACCGTATGATAAGATGTCAAATTAGGCTAGATTTGACGAGGAACCGTAACAAGATAGTACGATAGAATGCGATGAATGAGCTAACAGTAAGATGGAAGGTTGAGGAATTCAGGATCGCGGTACCCAATTGATATACAGCTCTAACTGAAGAAGCAGAGTGTACGACACAGGAAGCCAGCGACAGTCTTACACGCAATAGTACGGAGGAGTGTGCTGTACTATTCGGAGGTACGATTGTTTGACAGGATAATGTAAACGTTCCCAGGAGACGAAAGATTTAATTAGGAAACGGCAAAGCAGGAGAATCACCACTCCAGCTGACAGAATAGAACTAGTGGAGCATTGGAAGTTAATAAGCTTTAAAGGGGTCCTGAAATACCTTCCGCCGATGCATGGATGTACATGTACCCAAATAAATCAATGTATTTGCAATCTCCTCCCGCAAGAATTTTTTAAAGCGATGAGTATTAGCTGAGAAATCGTAAATCAAAAACCGCGCACTATCGTCGCTCCGCGTTTCCTCCTCCTTTCGACTTACTCTCCGCTGTTGACGGCGCGCGAGCCTTGCCTCCCATGATGCTGCGCTCCGCAGCGATGACGTACTTCCGCTATTGCGCTGCTCAGACTGTCGTCTTCTACGGGCAAGCTTTGTTGACACCATGAATCCCGGACTCCGCTCAAGGCTGGAAAAGCGAACGAAAAATCTGGCCGCATGTATGCGGCGGCCTGGCCTTGCCCTTTCGCGGTGTACGTTGCTGGCGGCACATGACTTTATATCGGCGGCGAAATCGCAGCCGCACGGGGAGGGTCGTGCGCTCGTTCCCTTGATGCACCACGCACTGTTTATCCAAAAAGCGCCGTATCAGATGTGGCCCCGCCGGTGCCGGGTCTTATTTTGCGGCGGTGGTAATTCCTGCCGGCGGCATGTGAAAAAGTCATATTAAACCGATACAGAACCCGTGCACAAAACGCTTCAATCATGTGACCAGTTCAGCTTGGGGCGACGCGTGGTGGAGTGCGGCACCGTTGGCAAAACATGCTCCGCCGCGGCTCTGAGTTTTCTAGCGCTGGAGCGAGCGCCATTTCTTTCACAATCTCAAACATCGGTTGCCTTGGCAACAAGGCACAAACCACCCCAGAAGTCAGTTACGGTTGCGTGATCCCGGTTCAGCTCGGGGCCCCACCTCACGACATGTGGGCACTGCAGGCGTACCACTCACTCCCACTGGGAAGGGCGATATGCGTTTAGCATATTACAGGAGGCGATGGTGTGTGTGTTGTGGACGCCTTTGTTTCGCGATGAAATGTGACGTTGTGCTTCTGCGGGTGGATAGTGCTTCCCATGGTCTGAATTATCTTGCTCGAGCGACGAACGACTAAACCTCGCATGGGGTATGTGCAGTGTGCGTGTCTAAAAGCCATCGGCTTGTGCGCCAGAGTTAAGTGACTTGCTGTTCGTCCCCGCAAACCGCGCGCGAGGTGAGTACCGAATTTACGCAGGAGGCAACCCATCCTCTGTCAATCGTGGTTCAGACTTTCAACGCATGTTGTGACGTTGTGTTCATTAGAAACGCATCTCTGGGTTGTTTTGAAGTTGAATAAAATGTATGCGTCAAACCCGGGCATTCGGTTTAGGGCGTTCTCTGGGATTGCACGAAAGAAGTGCCACGGGGCTTCAACGCTTTTTTTTATGGAACGTACTCAGGTAAGAGAATATCCATGTCGTGTTATGGCAGTGTTGCATCAATACAAACGGTTAAGCGTTTGTTTTACACTTGTTTCGTGTGTCGTAAAATGCCCAAGCACTCCGGCACTCCGCTGGCAGATCAGCCGGCGAGCCGACGCTGAGCAGACGACTCATCTCTTTGCCGGAAGTGCGTGAAAAAGCCGCCCAATAGCAGGATGTCTAGCTCATGACGAACATCTGGAAATCGATGATGTAGGCATGTGAAGATGGCGGCGTTCAAAACAAGAAGGAAGGGTGAGAAAAAAACGACAAACTTTGCAACAAAAGTGCGAGCTTTCCGCTGCGCGTAAAAGAGTAATACTTGGCACAGAGGACGTTGACGACCCAATCTAACGGTTGCGCTAGTTCATTTAGTGTGCTCAAAATGCCTTTCAGGGCCTCTTTAAGGTGCTGACATGCCCAAGTGTATTATGGAGAGGATAGAGCACATTGTAAAGAACGGTGGCAGTCTGAAAGTAGTGAAGAGGCATCAAGGCATGGGGAAAATCAGACGTATGCATTTAAGGACAAGCAAGGCAACGCCATCACAAATGGGGTTAAAATAGCTATAGTAGCCAAGGAGTTCTATGGAGCCATGTAGAGAAACAGCGACATGCAGGATAATACCGAACAAGGAAGTAGTTCAGAGGATATTGGCATCCCACCAGTAAAGACAGAAGTAAAGATGCTTTGGAAGAAATGCAAGGGGTCAAAGCACCTGGAGAGGATCACATAGCAGCATACCTCTCGAAGGATGGAGGGCAAATTCTACAAGGAAAAACTGGCAAACCTGTATACGCAATGCGTAATTGACCGCGAGTGTATTGGGATATTAGAAGAACGCGAACACAATCCCAATAGAAATAAAGGTATCATGAACGACTTGAAAAAGTACAGGCTAATCAACTTACTGCCACTCATCTGCAAGGTAGTTACTGAAGTAATCGCTAACAGAATTTCCGCCACCTTAGAATTCAGTCAATGTAATGATCAAGCAGGGTTTCATAAAGGGTATTCAACAGTGGACCGTATTCATACGGCAAGTCAGGTTATAGCGAAGTGCGTGGAGTATACTCAACCCCTATATATCTTCTTCATACATTATCAGAGAGCATTTGACTCGGTCAAAACCTCAACAGTCATTCAGGCACCGCGGAATCAGGGTCTAGACGAGAAATACTATGGTGTAGACGAGAGTACTAGACAATATCTACGATGGGTGCACACCTAAAATCGCCCTTCATAAGGGGAGCAGTAAAATACCTAGAAGAAAGGGCGTTCCACAAGGAGACATGAAATCTCCATTGTAATTCACAGGATGTTTACAAGAGGTATTTAGAACATTGGATGGGGAACAGGTGGGCGTAATGGTAATGGAGAATACTTCACTAACCTCAGATATGCTGATGACGTTGCCTTGCTTAGCAACTCGGGGGACTAATTGAAAAGCATGTTTACAGCACTGGACAAGCATAGCAGAACCGTGGGTCGGAAAATATTATGCAGGAAACTAACGTAATGCGCAACAACCTCGGGAGAGCAAAGCGGTTTGAGATAACTGGCGAGGAAGGGAAGGGGTAAGCGAGTATATCTACTTGGGCTGAGTAGTTACCCAGAATCCCAATCATGGGGCAGAGATAAATAGAAGGATAAGAATGGGGTAGAGTGCATTCTTCAGGTATTCTGCGATAATGAATGGCAGGCTACCATTGTCCCTGAAGAAATAAGTGCATGACAGCTGCATCTTACTGGTGCTCAACTATGTATCACAAATTTGGAGGCTAACTGAAAGGCTTCAGCTTAACTCGAGGGTGACTCAGCGAGTGATCGAACGGAAGATGATAGCTGTAACATTAAGGGACAAAAAGAGAGTAGAGTGGGTCAGGGAACAAACGCCTGTTATGAAAATATTACTAAATATCCAGAAGAAATGGGTGTGGTCAGGGCATTTATGTGGAGGCCAGAGAACCACTCGTCATTAGAGTAAACGTGTGTGTCCCAAAAGACAGCGAGCGTGACAGGGAGCGACACAACATTGGATGAGCCGATGAGATCAAGAAGTTTTCGGGGAATAATTGCCCGTGGTTCGCATAGAACCGGAATTATTTGGAGATTTATGGGAGGTGCCTTTGACCTGCTGTGGGCGTAGATAGTGTTACCAGGCATGGTTATATTGTTGAGAACAGGACCCATAATATAAGGTAGACAATCTACGCGAATAACTGCGATCATCATCATTTTACCCGATAGTGATTATCACGGCTCTCTCTCGCCCTCAGCCTTGTTCGTCTTGCCCGGTGCCTGTATCTTGCTGTACGAATCCTCCAAATAGTGTGTCTTCCCCGTAAAAACTTGGTGGGAAGTGCGGCGTAACGCTTTACCAACAACGGAGCTCCGCAGCGGACGTCACCTTGCTCAACCACCAACGATCATGGCCAACAATGGGGGCCCAGGCTCAACCACCCCACTTATCGTGTTGTCTCATCAACGCCGTTACCCTGGTAAGTTACCAGAGCCGATGACTTAGAAGGTGAGGACCTGATCGACTCGTTCGAGCGGGTCAGCGGCTATAATCGGTGGGACCCAACCATCATGCTGGCCAACGTCGATTACAATCTGGACGGACCGGCCAGGTCCTGGTTCCGAACTTATAAGGCGGAGGTACGCAACTGGCACATCTGTCAGGAAAGGCTGCGCATCTTGTTCGGCCACCAAGCTGGTCGCCAACTTGCAGCCAAGAACGCGGTAGCCACACGCGCACAGACATCCAGCGAATCATACGTGGCCTACATTCAGGACGTCCTGTCCGTTTGCAAAAACGTGGAGCCCAGTCCGACAAGGTGGGACATGTGCTCAAAGGGGTAGCCGATGACGCTTTCCACTTGCTCATCTGCAAAGACTTTGCTACCGTCGAGGCTATCATCACCGAGTGCCACCGGTTCGAGCAGACAAAGAGCCACCCAATTACATCGCAGTTCACCCTCTTCCTAAGCACAGCCACCCCATCATTTTGCGAAGCCATTCCGCCACAGGCCCGTTCACCTCCAATATCATCTGGCGTGAACACGGCTCCACCTGAAGGTTTGACGTTAATAGTACGTAGAGGGCTCGAGGCCATGGCCCCAGCCGTTCTTCCCCAATACGTTACCGAAGACAGCAGGCCTCCTGTACCATTCATTCAAGCTGTCGTGCGCGAAGAACTTGCAAAGTTGGGCGTTCAATCCTTCTGCGCCGTTAGCCGCAATAAATTCCCACCTAGCCCCTTTCCATAGCGAGTATTCATAATGCCACCGCGAATAGATGTGACGCGAGATATATTTTCTGCCCTTTCCTTTTTTTGTTGAAATCGCAATCGTCGCTATGGAATCGCCCGTCACGCTAACCTTGAAGCCTTGAATTTAGGCCTGCGCACTGGCGCGTTCAAAAACCAGCGCCTAATACCAATGGCGCGCTTTCTTTATTTTTTAAACAGAACAGCAAAATCCTACAACGGGCACATAATTGCTACAAATGAATTAGATTATTTGGTCACCCTGAATAATTTGTTAGCTGTCACCTTATCAAATCTGGTAGCCACACTTTTGTTAAATGTATGGTTTATTAGTGCTCAGTCACTGCCTTATTGCTCTGACCACTGCAATTCCTTTTGCGGTAGCTATACCGGATGTGTGCATAACAATCAGTATGTCATCGTACCGCCTGACCCCCGGTCATCGTTCCGTGTGCTACATTGCGGAATCTTATAACACATTATGCTGTTAAAATGAAAGGGAATTTGAACGACTTGAGACTTTTTTGGTAGACGCTCTTTAATTCGTCCACAGCAGTGCTCCCCTCCGGAACGAGCAGCAGTAAAAATAATGCAGTGAGTTGGGTAGTCAGTACAAATGCACCTTCGAAAAAAATGCAGATTTTAAAGAGACCAAACTGCAGAACGAGCAGAAAAGATGATCGCTGAGCGAATAAGGCAATGTGAGGTACCGGCCTGCCTTTGTGTACGTGTCGTCTGTTTTATTACTGTTTCTGCTTCCAATAAAAGGCCCAGGGCTCCTGCTTCTAGCTAAGGGATTAAGTGCGCACCTTAACAGCTTTCCCTGACATATCTGCTGTTATTTATTTCTGTAAAAAAATGGAACTTGTCCACGGGGAATGTCCTCAAATACTCACCACGGAGCTCACTTCCTTTGCTTGATGACACGTTTGGTTGTGAAAAGCTTGGCGAAGAAAAGCATAGAGCAATATCCATGTCTTGGTGCGTTTTTACTTACTCGGTTTTACTTACTTTTTGCGTGTATTTTAAAACAACGTGAATCGCCTTTTCTTTTTTGTTGTCTTCCATGTAAACACATATTTTAAAAAACTGACGCATTTGATGCCCCGTGCTACATTTCTGCTCCGAGGGGCAGCTTCTGTTGCAGGCTGGGACACTTATTTTAACCAGCTGGTGATGTTGAACGTGGATCAAAATCTCGATATACGGATGTTCTTGATTTCCATCTACTTCATAAAAACGGTCGTTGGGGATGGAGATCGAGGCCACTTGTGGTCAGCAGCAAACGGATTAGGCACTGAGCAGCTCCTGGAGTCACACTTGTCAAGTATTAACAATTTGCAGGTGTCGGAACTTTTAAACAAATTATGAAATGCAATGTGTTTGCACACATGGGGTGTGGGCTTTTGCTATTGCGCAGGGGAGCACTCCTGCAGCCTGATTGCTCCAATAAAGTCGCAGCTAAGGAAGGGCGCAGTCGTTTTATGTCCCCTGCAAGCTGCCCAGAATGACATTTCGTTTGGTCAGCTTGCACTACCCTCACGATTGCAGCAGCAACAGACCATTGCTACATTGGTGCTCATTCATTTCCACTGTTGTTCCATAGAGCGTGATAATGTGCAGTTGCCTGAAGGGGAAAGTGCGCGAGCTGGTACGATGTGGATGGTACAAAAAAGAAAAAAAGGTCGGAATTGCATTGACTGTGCGATACCAACAACGGAGGGTCGAACAGTTTAGGCATGAACCCGTAACCGTTATTTATTTTCTCGGTTCAGTTTCGGTTCTGGTTCAGCGTGATCAAAAAAGAACGCTTCGGGTTCGGGTTTAGTTCCGGCAAAAATACCGGTTCAGTTTCGGTTTTCGGTTCGGTTCGGTTTCGGCTCGGCAATCTGGTGAGGGAGTATGTCCGCGCACTTCAAGAAAACGCATAACTTAACGAACCTCAAGGTGATCACAAGCTGTTCGCCGGGTTTCAGTGGCTCCCTTATGAAGTTTTGCCGCGACAGGCCCACTTCAAGAACGTCAAGCAGCCCGTCCAAGACCATAGGGGTAATTCTATAGCACCTGAAAAAAAATCATGGTCTCCTCCGCTTATGAGGCGCATCTGCAGGATAAAACATGATCGTTGCTGCTGCTTTAAAATAATAATAATAATAATAATAATAATAATAATAATAATAATAATAATAATAATAATAATAATCAATCAATCAATCAATCAATCAATCAACCTTTATTTTTGGTGCCCAGGAACAACCCTAGGGTCTTGGTACTGGTACACCATATACAAGCATTCATAAAAACAAACTAAAATCAAGACAACAAAACACAGAAAAATGTATATATAAAAGAAACAATAAGGTAAAAATAGTTACAGAGATCCCAGAATGCAAAACAGCAAAAAAAAGGAAGCCTAGTGTTAGAAGCCATGACACCCGACCAGCAAAAACGTTGAAGGCACGTGAAAAATTGAAAATACACAAGCAAACACTGAATGAACATGACGGAGATAGATTATACACATAAAACAAAGGTTTTGTAACAAAATGTTAGGAAGTTTCAAAATGGAAAAACGAAGTTCAGCATTACAAGCACTGACACTTAAACCGACAGAAATTCAAGCAACACAAAATCAGGAAAAGTGAAAAACAAACAAGCAAGATGATGATTTGCATAAAATAAATATGGAACAGAAATACGGCACATAAATTACATAAATGCACTTAAGCTACAACAGTTTTCAATTCATTAGAGAACAAAGACAAAGAGCTCTGGAATATATCAAGCCGATCGGAATATTCATTATATGCACATTGTATTCTGCAGATGGACGAGCGTCGTCGACTTAAAGCATCTGTTCTGAAAGTTCGAAATCTTCGGAAAAGTTTGTTCGGCAAGTTGACATTGATAAGTGCAACCAAGTCATCACACAAAATATCACCATGAAGAAGTTTATAAAGAAAGATAATGTCAGCTCTCATTCGTCGACACCAAAGGGAAGGAATACTTTTGAGACAAGACATGCTGCCGTTTGCGTCTTCTTGTACATGACGGAAACGGTGCCTAAAGATAGAAAGGAACTTATTTTGAACCCTTTCGATGCGGTCACTATTGGACTTGCAAGTTCCATTCCAGACAACAGACCCGTATTCAAGAAGAGGTAAGCAGAGAGCCGAATACAACTTTAAGAAAGGAAGCGGACCTTTAAACTCTCTAGAATACCTGCAAACAGCACCCAGACAACGAAGAGACCGACGGGTAATTTGTGCAATGTGGGAAGAGAAAGTCAGAGGAGAATCAAAAAGTACTTCCAAGTCCCGAATTTCGGTCACCCTCGGCAGTGTGGTGCCTACAATTTCATAAGGGTATTGCAGCTGTTGAGTTTTTCTACTATAGGAGACAACTTTAGTTTTTGAAGGGTTCAAAATAAGGTCGTTTTTGGTGCACCAACGATGGAATGACACAATATCAACCGGAAGAGAATTACAGTCCTGAACACTACGCACTTCTCTAAAGATTTTTATATGATCAGTGTACAACAAAAAAGAAGAATTTTGAATGGCAGAAGCAACATCGTTAATGAAAATCGAAAAAAGAAGGGGACCCAGAACGGAGCCTTGGGGTACACCACTGGTTGCTTTGTACCTAAATGATGTTTGACCGTTAACACTTACATAGAAATATCTCTCCTTGAGATAACAACGTATAAGACCCACCAAAGAAGCGTGTACATCTAACAGAGTGAGCTTTGCAAGCAATAACGAGTGGTTGACAACATCAAAGGCTTTGCTCATGTCACAGTAGACCACATCCAGTTGGCTTCTACCAACGATTGCTGGGACAGCCTGCTCATTGAAGCATACAAGGTTCGTGGAAGTTGAACGACCACGCATAAATCCATGTTGATTAGGAATGAGGACATGTTTAAATGAGAAAGACAAGACCGTATGAAGAGATAACTCGAAAATTTTAGAGGCAGAACAAAGCAGCGAGACAGGCCTATAGTTTATAGAAACAGTTTTTAGGCCTGACTTGAAAACAGGGAATACGCGAGAGATTTTCCATGAGCGAGGTAACGTTCCCGACCGGAGACAGTTATTAAATATTGAAGTGAACACAGGAACGAATATATTTGCAAATGTTTTTAGGATTGCAGCAGGAATACCATCTGGCCCACAAGAAAGCGAGGGCTTGAGCCGCTTGATGCTGGTCCGAATGATGTTCTCGTCCAGTTGTAAACAACCGGAGTTCTCGCCCTGGTGACAAGGGGCGCTGCTGTTGTCACTACCACCGCTAATCCCAAAAAAAGAAGAAAATTGACGAGCAAAGCAGTCGGCCACCTTGACAACCTCATCGCCGTTGGAGTCTAGAAGACGAATAGAATCTTTAGTTGTACTAGAACTAGAATGAATGTATTTCCAGAAGGCTCCCGGTTGGTGAGTTGCTTTAGTTTCTACCGACGCCAGGTACGAAGTATGATCACGTTTGTGCAATATTTTACATAGGGCACGTAGGCGCCGGAATTCCTGAGCAAACTGGTTGGCACCAGAGCGCTTCATCTTTCTGTGCGCACGTTCCTTGAGTTTCAGGGCATCCCGCAATTCAAAAGAAAACCAGTGGGGAAACTTGAACCTCCTCGGTAAATATTGCGGGATGTATTCCTTCATACCCGAAAGCACAATTCCTTCATACCTTCATACCCGAAAGCCATACCCGAAAGCCATATCCTTCATACCCGAAAGCCATACAGCCCAGCATAATCTCCCCTGGAGAAAGCGCAATGAGGTTGCGTGTTGTTGGAATTTACGGAACGGTGGAGCAATGAAGGGAGGCAACAGGAGATAGAAAGAGGAGGATGAAATCTGTCCGGTATTACTAAAGAACAATCAGAGTGCAACACACTAACGCCATCAAAGTTCGAAAAGCACAGGTCCAGAATATTTCCACTGCAATTTTTTTTTGCGATTACACTGTGCCATAGAAGTGAAAGCCAAAAAATCTAGCAACCTATTACCTTTCTGTTCAATGTGGTGGTTGTAGTGGGAACAAGTTAGCTGGCTCCACTCCACGCCAGGAGCATTAAAATCTCCAAGCAGGAGGACTTTGCGGTTGCCATGAGTGATAAGCACCTGTTCAATGGAGGAGATTAACTTATTGAACGCCTCAGGAGCTACATCAGGAGGAATGTAAAAAACACCAACTAGAAGTTTTTCAGTTTTAGAGAAATGAATTTCGACCCATAAAGACTCATCTGCGTTATCAATATCGCTACGTAGCACACACGGGAGAGATTTGTCAACGGCGAGAAGGACCCAGCCCCCTTTTTGTTTGCATCCCGTTAAAGCACAATAATAATAATAATCAATCAATCAATCAATCAATATTTTTTTAACGTGCCCAGGAACAACCCAGAGGTCTTGATGCTGGCGCACGAAAAAAGAAAAAAAAACTAAGAATAACACAATAGAACAAGATGACTGTTCAGAAGAAAACTATCAGAGACACAATGCGTACAGAAATATTAGGACGACAGGACAAAAGTAGATTAATACAGTATGAGAAATAGCCAATGATTATGACGAAAAGTCAGATAATATACATACATACATACATACATACATACATATAATACATACAACAATGCGCCAGATAAAGTAAAACAGAAGGATATAAACAAATTGCACATGTGATGTTATCTTATAACGGTAGAAACCTTGGAGGAAAACGATAACTGTGACCCATCAAAAACATCGAGGTCAAGAAAATAAAAATTATAAAGACTTTGTATCCTGTTGAGGGTTGAGTGCTGAGAGAGTCGGGTAGTTACAAGAAACGGCCTGCTCTCTCTTGTTTGCTTCCGCGGAATCCGAAAATTAATACTATTGAGCAGTATAGGACAGGATATAGTACCGTGAACGAGCTTGAAAAGAAAGAAGAGATCGGCGCGATTTCGCCGGCAGCGAAGTGAAGGCAGTGACAATAGTTCAATGGTATTAGAACACGAGCCAGAGTCATTTTTAGCAAAGCGATGGTTGTAAACGCTTTGAAATTTTTTCTGGACACGCTCAACTACGTTACTTAAGGAATTAGAGATGCCATTCCAGATCACAGATGCATACTCAAGTTGAGGAAGGCATATTGCGGTGTACAATTTGAGGAGTGGCATAGGAGAATTGAATTCTCTCGATATTCTACAAACACAGCCGAGAGAACGAAGACCCCGCATAGCAACACGCTTAGTATGAGCTGAAAAATGCAAGGTGCTATCAAAGAGAACGCCGAGATCATTGATCTCACAAACCCTACATAAAGACACAGAATTGACAGAGTATAAAAAAGGTACGCTAAATGATTTGCGAGTGAAACTCATGACTTTTGTCTTTGAAATATTGAGAGAAAGGTTATTGTTTTTACACCATTCTGAAAAAGAACACAAATCAGACTGCAACAAGCGACAGTCGTTAAATGAATGAATTTCCCTAAATATCTTTATATCATCTGCATACAAAAGGAAAGAAGAATTGCGAATGGCAGAAGAAACGTCGTTAACATACATTAAAAAGCGGAATGGGCCTAATACCGAACCCTGAGGTACGCCACTGGTCACTTTGTAAAAGGAGGACGTTTGGCCATTGACGGCAACATAACATGATCTGTCACGAAGGTAGCTATGCAATAGATTCACAACAGCGGTGTCAACATCAAAATGAGCAAGTTTAACCATAAGCATTGAGTGATTGACTACATCGAACGCTTTGCTGAGGTCACAGTAAATGGTGTCGACCTGTCCTCTCTGGAATACAGGTGTAGATATTTGCGTCATGAAACTGGCAAGATTAGTGACGGTTGAGCGGCCAGGGACAAATCCATGTTGATTATTATTCAATGAGTTTTTCACATTAAAAGACAGTAAGTGGTGAAGGGCCAGCTCAAAAATCTTTGACATGGCACAGAGAAGAGAAATCGGTCGATAATTCGAGACATCAGTTTTGGAGCCAGACTTAAATACTGGAAAAACACGAGCAATTTTCCACATGCTTGGAAATGTGGAAGTAATCAGACAGTTATTAAATATGCTAGTCAGTACTGGGACCAATATACTGCTATAAGCTTTTAGTATGGCTGAGGGGATACCATCTGGAGCACATGATAAGGATGGTTTCAAGCGCTTAATGCATTCGCTGATGAGATTTTCATCTAGCGACAGAGCATTGGGTGTGTTGATTTCCAAATGTTGCTCGATAGTAGTGCTAGAGTCAGAGGCTTTATAAACTGAAGAGAACTGCGTGGCAAAACAGTCAGCGACGGCTTGTAGTTCTGTTCCATCGGAGTCCAGTAGTATTAAAGCCTCTTCACTTTTGTTAGACCGTTTGCGTACATACTTCCAGAACTCAGCCGGCCTGTCAGAGGCGCTTTTTTCTAAGTGTGCAATATATGAACTGTGATCCCGTTTATATAGGCGTTTACAGAGAGTTCGAAGGCATCGGAAATCTTCCTTGCGCTCGAGAGAAGGAGTGCTTTTAAGCTTTCTGTGTGCGCGATCTTTATGCTTTAG
Source organism: Haemaphysalis longicornis (assembly GCF_048455015.1). Lineage (NCBI taxonomy): Eukaryota > Metazoa > Arthropoda > Arachnida > Ixodida > Ixodidae > Haemaphysalis > Haemaphysalis longicornis. Next base: position 61,477,063 of record NW_027526245.1, on the reverse strand, counting down.
AGCACCTATAAGTTCAGACGAGAACCAGGGGGGATATTTATGGAGTTTAGGAGTATATTGTGGAATATATTTGCGCATACTGCTTAAGATAAGTTCCGTAAGCTGATCTACTTGGTCATCAACATTGGTTTTTTCAGTTACCATAGACCAGTCAATGGAGGATAAGTCACGGTGTAAGCCAACGTACTCACCTTTTTTGAAAGCAAATCTGGGCGATTTGTCGATGCTATTTTGAAAGCTCTGTTTTTCCCCTGACAGAGAGAGTGTTAGTTTAAGTGGTGGGTGAAATTTATCGGGACGAACAAGAAAAACGTCAGAGAGTGACACTTCAATAGGCTGATTGTTCGAAATACACAGATCTAATATGTTACCGCAAGGATTGGCAATAGAATTATGTTGTTGAAGGGAATTAAAAGCAAGAAAATCTAATAGCAGGCCGCACTTATTCTCTACGTATTGATGGTAATGAGAATATTTAAGTGTTCTCCAGTCGATACCAGGGGTATTAAAATCACCAATAACAACAATCCTTTGCTTCCTATGTGAAGCTATGACATTTTCAATGGAAGAGATGATGTCATTAAAAGAGATTGGGGTAATCCTAGGCGGCACATAGAAGGACTCAATCAACAATTTTTCGCAGCGATCAAGGCTAATTTCAACCCATATTGATTCAGGAATAATAATAATAATAATAATATTAATAATAATAATAATAATAATAATCACTCAACCTTTATTTTCGGTGCCCAGGAACAACCCTAGGGTCTTGGTACTGGTACACCATATACAAGCATTAATAAAAACAGACTAAAATCAAGACAACAAAACACAGAAAACCATATATATGAAAGAAACAATAAAGTAAAAATAGTTGCAGAGATCCCAGAAAGCAAAACAGCAAAAAAAAGGATGCCTAGTGTTAGAAGCCATGACACCCGGCCAGCAAAACGTTGAAGGCACGTGAAAAATTTTATTTATTGATTTATTTATTTACAAGTACCCTCAGGGCCGAAGCATTATAGAGGGGAGTGGGAAGTACAAAGAATAATAACAATAATAATAAAAACGGTGAGCAGTGAAAAATACATGTACATTTCAAGTAGGCTCAAAAACAATAACATTCAACATCGAAGGGGATTTACACAGTGCAATTAAAAATACAGAAGCAAATACTCAATGAACATGACGGAGATAGATTATACACATAAAACAAAGGTTTTGCAACAAAATGTTACGAATTTTCAAAATGGAAAAACCAAGTTCAGCATTACAAGCACTGACACTTAAACCGACAGAAATTCAAGCAACACAAAATTAGGAAAAGTGAAAAACAAACAAGCAAGATGATGATTTGCATAAAATAAATACAGAACAGAAATACGGCACATAAATGACATAAAGGCACTTAAGCTACAACAGTTTTCAATTCATTCGAGAACAAAGACAAAGAGCTCTGGAAAATATCAAGACGATCGGAATATTCATTATATGCACATTGTATTCTGCAGATGGACGAGCGTCGTCTACTTAAAGCATCTGTTCTGAAAGTTAACAATAATCAATCAATCAATCAACCTTTATTTTCGGTGCCCAGGAACAACCCTAGGGTCTTGGCACTGGTACACCATACAAAAAAAAACACTACAATTAAGACAAGACAACATACACAAACTATATGTATGACATAAACAATAAAGTAAAAATAGTTACAGAAATCTTAGAAAGCCAAAAAGGAAAAAAAAAGAACAGAAAGTCAAAAAAGAAAAGGCAGGCTTAGTGTTGCAAGCCATGCCACTCGGCCAGCGAAACGTTCAGTAGATGTGAAAAATAGGAACTATACAAGCAAATATTGAATCAACATGACATAGAGTATACGTATATAGCCAAGGTTTTCTAACAACGTATTAGGAAGTTCCAAAAAAAAAAAGGGGGAAAAGCTTCTGCATTACCAACACTGACACTAAAAACGTACAAATATTCAAGCAACACAAAACAAGAAAAAGTGAAAAGCAAGCAAGAACAGTTTGCACATAATACATAGGGTACATAAATTTGGAATGACATAAAGGACTTAAGCTACAACAGTTTTCAACTCATTAGAGAACAAAGTAAAGGAGCTCTGGAATATATCAAGCCGAACGGAATATTCATTATATGCACATTGTATTCGGCAGATGGACGAGCGTCGGCTATTTAAAGCAACTGGTCTGAAAGCTGGAAATTTTCTGAAAAGTTTATTTGGCAAATTGACATTGATAATTGTAACCAAATCATCACACAAAATATTACCATGAAGAAGTTTATAGAGAAAGATAATATCAGCTCGCATTCGTCGACACCGAAGGGAAGGAATGCTTTTCAGAAGAGACATGATGCCGTTTGCGTCGTCTTGCACATGACGGAAGCGGTGCTTAAAGATAGAAAGGAACTTATTTTGAACCCTTTCGATACGGTCACTATTGGACTTGCAAGTTCCATTCCAGACAACAGACCCGTATTCGAGAAGAGGTAAGCAGAGAGCCGAATACAACTTTAAGAAAGGAAGCGGACCTTTAAACTCTCTAAAATACCTGCAAACAGCACCCAGACAACGAAGAGACCAACGGGTAATTTGTGCAATGTGGGAAGAGAAAGTCAGAGGCGAATCAAAAAGTACTCCCAAGTCCCGAATTTCGGTCACCCTCGGCAGTGTGGTGCCTGCAATTTCATAAGGGTATTGCAGTTGTTGAGTTTTTCTACTATAGGAGACAACTTTAGTTTTTGAAGGGTTCAAAATAAGGTCGTTTTTGGTGCACCAACGATGGAATGACACAATATCAACCTGAAGAGAATTACAGTCCTGAACACTACGCACTTCTCTAAAGATTTTTATATCATCAGCGTACAACAAAAAAGAAGAATTTTGAATGGCAGAAGCAACATCGTTAATGAAAATGGAAAAAAGAAGGGGACCCAGAACGGAGCCTTGGGGTACACCACTGGTTGCTTTGTACCTAAATGATGTTTGACCGTTAACACTTACATAGCAATATCGCTCCTTGAGATAACAACGTATAAGACCAATAATAATAATAATAATAATAATAATAATAATAATAATAATAATAATAATAATAATAATAATAATAATCAATCAATCAATCAATCAATCAACCTTTATTATAGTGCCCAGGAACAGCCGAAGCCTTGGTGCTGGCGCACTGAGAGAAAAAAAAAGAAAAAATGCCGCATTGAAATACATCAGCGGCTGACACATATAAAACCAGGAAAAAATGTGGGTGAATGAAGTACCACAGAGAAAAAATTAAAAGTGGCATCCAAACTACATTATACGAAGTTATGGTACATTGCACAAACACAGCGTACAATGACCATAGCAATCGGCTGAAGCATCAATTACACAAAAACGTATGAAACAAATTACAGGAAATACTTGTAACTATTCACATAAACTGATAAGTTATAGAAACATTTGTTTCTATAACATTTGGTTCGCCCGGCCACTTAAGCATATGTATGAAGAGTTGACTACACAAGTGTAGCATAGTACATACAACGATTACGCCCGGAGCACTAACATATATGAACATATGAACAACATATGAACAACATATGAACACTAACATATATGAACATATATGAACAACATATATGAACAAATGAGAACAGACTCTGTGAAAACAACATACACATGCGGAAAATAACTGAAGAACACGAGAACTGCCGAAATGAAGTTAGTGCGCCACGGCTAACAGCCCGGACAAAAACCCCCCAAGGGGACGGCAAAAAATATCAAGTTCCCCTGAGTGAAGGTTATATAGGCGTTGCAGTCTATCAAGAGGAGAACATCTGCTAAGTTGAGCAGCTGTTTGGAAAGGGTGGTTAAGCCTTGTTGCTTTTTTCGGAACACGAAACCCGATTGCTGCAAGCAGTTCCGGGCATGAAATTGTACCATGAAGCAGTTTATATAAGAAAACAAGATCTGAACGGGTTCGCCGGTAACTTAAAGAGACAGTTATCGGGAGAGGCTCAGAGGGAAAACGATGCATAAATATGGATAAAAATTTGGTTTGTACACGCTCTACACGTTGACAATTAGATGTGCAGGTTCCATTCCAAATGACAGAGGCATATTCAAGTTGAGGAATACAAAGTGCCATAAAAAGTTTTAGGAACGAGTGAGGAGACTGGAAGTCTCTTGAAAACCTACACACAGCACCAAGCGAGCGGAGCGCCCGCCGAGTCAGTTGAGTGACATGAGGCGAGAAAGTTAAGGCGCTGTCGAAGAGCAGTCCGAGGTCTTTGATCTCGTCGACTCTAGACAGAAAACCGTCATCAATACTGTAGCGAAAGAAAATGGGGTTTGTTTTTCGGGTATAAGACATGACCTTTGTTTTCGCCGGGTTAAGATTTAGTCTGTTATCTGAGCACCAGTTAGCAAAGGAGAATATATCTTGCCGCAGGGCATCACAGTCTTCGATGGACTTTATACGTCTGAAAATTTTGATGTCGTCAGCATAGAGAAGAAAAGAAGACTTTCTAATTGCGACTGACACGTCATTCACAAAAATGGAGAACAAGAGAGGGCCCAACACGGAGCCTTGGGGCACACCGCTTGTTGATCTATACATAGAGGATGTCTGCCCATTAACACTAACGAAACTGAACCGATTGCTTAGATAGCTACCCAGCAACGCCACGAGTGGTGTATCAATGCCCGACTGCAAAAGCTTATCAAGTAACAACGCGTGGCAGACAACATCAAATGCTTTGCTCAGGTCACAGTAGACGACGTCCAACTGGCCTCGCTCAGAAAGTGCAGCGGAGGCCTGCTCCATGAAGCAGGCGAGATTAGTCGTTGTCGACCTTCCTGACATAAAACCATGCTGTTTACTTGTGAGAAACTGCTGTACAGAACTTGACAATACCTTGTGCATCGCTGTCTCAAAAAGCTTGGAGGCAGCACAAAGTAGAGAAACTGCCCTATAGTTTTTTGCATCAGATTTGGCGCCCGATTTGAAGATGGGGCGCACTCGAGAAATTTTCCACTTACGAGGAAATGTGTTTGTGTTTAGACAGTGATTGAATACCGCAGTTAAAACAGGAACAAAAATGCTACTGAATGTTTTTAAAATAGCGGGAGGTATTCCGTCAGGGCCACACGAAAGCGACGGTTTCATGCGCCTTAGGCTCTGGAGCACCAACTGCTCGTCCAATTGTACTAAGCTAGGACCCTGTACATTATTTAACATTAGGTTTATTTCGCTGTCATCGCGCTGGCCATATGTAGTACTAAATTGCTGAGCAAAATGGTTTGCAACATCAAGAACTTCTTCCCCAGAGGAATCAACGAGACGGATTTGCTCATGAGAGTTATTTTTACGGGATCGAATATATTTCCAGAATGTTGCAGGCTGGGAATTAACGCTGCTCTCTACAGAATCGAGATAAGAGCGCTGGTCCCGCTCATAAAGACTTTTACACGTTTTACGGTAGGAGCGGAATTCTTCTTTCCATTCATCAAGCCCGGTTTTCTTATATTTTCTGTGGCTGCGGTCTTTTGACTTAAGGGCGGTACGAAGTTCATTAGAGAACCAAAAGGGGTGTTTGGAACGGCATGGTTTACACTTGGGTATAAACTGATTCATGCCACTTTTGACTATTTCAGTGAACCGCTCGACCTGCGCATCGCAATCTGGGAGTTCTTGAATTTGCAACCAATCGAACGAAGAAAAAAAGTTATACAAACCAATGTAATCACCACGGGCATAACAGTAGGGAGCGAATTCATTATTCTTCAGTGTAGCACTGCAACGCTGAATCGAGACGTGAGCAGACACTAGAAAATGAGGATGATGCTTGTCGGGCTTGACAAAAGAGGTGTCAGACAACGATACACGCGCGCTTTGAATGTCTGAAAAGCAAAGATCCAAGATATGTTGAGAGCTGTTTTCGATATTATTAAGTTGCACCAAGGATGTGAAATCCACGAAGTCTAAAATCATGCTGGATTTTTGCTGTACGTAATAATTGTAGTGTTGATGGGTAAGATGTTCCCATTGTACACCCGGTGTATTGAAGTCGCCCAGAATGATATGCTGGTGATTCGGGTGTGATGAGCAGACTTCTTCTACAGATGTAAGGAGCTTTTTAAACGACAATATAGGAACATCAGGTGGAATGTAAAACGCCCCTAATAAAAGCTTCTCACCGCCAGTCAGACGAATGTCCAGCCATACAGACTCGGTGTCGCCTTCCAGTTCATGACGCCGCATTGATAGAAACGCGCTATCGACCGCAACTAACACCCCCCCCCTCCGTTTTGTTTCACCCCAGAAAAGTCCCTATCTTTACGAAAAACTTGGTAATTTTTTGGAAAATAATCGTGAGAGCTAATGTCATCAGAAAGCCAGGTTTCAGTAATAACAATAATCGGAAAATTTGAAGAAATCGCATTTGAAAAGAATTCAGTCGCTTTAGTGCGAAGGCCGCGCGCATTCTGATAATAGATTTCCACCCTTTCGCATCTTTTAGTCATCATTTCGAACATCGGTGGGACAGAACATGTCGGCATGCAGCTTGCCACGGAAGGGTTTGTAAAGACAGCCCTTGGGCCACAAGAAAGGATCACGGAGACGCTGGAAGGTGACCTCGTCGACAGTCACACAGAAAGAGGAGTACGAGGTATACTTAGTTTTAAGCCGCTGGCAAGCCAGGGGCACGACATCCACTGTTGACAGGTGCTCCGTCAGTTGCTCTGAGGTGGTGCAAGGGGACAGTTTTGATACAAAGATGCGCCGAGGGCGTTTCGAGCGCTCGACCACAGAGATGCGACACGAATCAGACGCACCCACACACGCCGCACGTCCGCTCCCTTTGTTGGTCAGGGCCGAGGCGTCGCAAAGTTCCTCGGGAGACACAGCAGAGGTTGCCGGTGCTGAGGTCAGCTGCTCCGGCGTTGAAGGTGTTCCATCTGATTTCACCACAGCAGCGGCGAACGATGCATAATAATAATAATCGATCAATCAATCAATCAATCTCTTTATAATAGTGACCAGGTACAGCCGTAGCCTTTGTTCTGGCGCACTTAAGAAAAAGGCAGACGACGACACAAATACATCCACGCGTGAGAAGAACAACAAAATTAAAACGAAGAAAAAAACTAGAATGAAGAATATAGGTAATTTAACAAAATCAATGGTTTCGGCACGCTAAAGTTGGAACAATCACGAAACGATAAAACACAGTGTCATAAAAATTTGACAATACAAACGGGCAGGTATATATGAGTAGGAACATTAACAAAGGCGAGCAACATAAAAGGAAATAGGGCAATGCAAATAGAATTGAAATTGGTCGGAACCAAGTCAGGGAAAGACAGAAGTCAGAAGGTCGTACATGTAAGACTGAAGGGGTGTATGAAACAGGTCAATATTTTGAGAGTAAAGATTGTATGTTTCTTGAAGGCGGTACAATGTGCAGTGTCTATTGCATGTCTTACGGGTACGAAGTATAGGTGACTTACGGGCAAGTTTCGACCGTACTCAAGAATTACATTTGCAAGCAACTCCGGACAAGAACTAATCCCGTGTACAAGTTTAAATAAAAACATTAGGTCAGCATTGGTTCGTCTTGACTTCAAACTTTCGAGAGGATTAGAAGTAAGAAAGTCTGAACCATTGCCACTGTGGCGGGAGAAACGATGATTGTGGATAGATATTAATTTATTTTGCACTTTGTCAAGTATATTACTGTTCGACTGGCACGTGCCTTTCCAAACAACAGAGGCATATTCTAAAATAGCTCGGACAACAGACAAATAAAGCTTTAGTAGTGAGACAGGGTTGCTGAATTCTCTTGACATTCGACAGACAAACCCGAAGCGGCGAAGGTCGCGCTTAGAAATTGAATCCACATGAGCAGAAAAGTTTAGCGCACTGTCAAATACCACTCCAAAGTCAGATATTTTCGACACACGCGGTAGTGGCACACTTTTCACAACGTACAGATAAAGTATCGGGTTTATTTTACGAGTGTCGGACATAACCTTCGTTTTAGTGCCACTAAGGGAAGTTTGTTCGCGGAGCACCAGTTGCTAAAAGCATCCACATCAGATTGAAGAGCTATGCAATCTTCAGCGTAGTAACTTCTTAAATATTTTGATGTCGTTAGCATATAACAGAAAACAAGAGTGATTTATAGAGGCTGAGACGTCGTTAACAAACAAAGAAAACAAAAGGGGCCCAATAACGGATCCCTGAGGCACACCACTGGAAGCATAGTAGGAAGCAGATTCTTTATCATTAACAGCGACAAAACATGACCTATTATTAAGATAGCTGCTGAGTAACTCCACGAAGCAAACGGGAATGTTATAAGTGGACATTTTATGCAGATGCAAGGAATGGTCAACTACGTCAAATGCTTTGCTGAGGTACACGGTATCGAGCTAACCCCGTCCATGCACAGCTTCCGAGGCAAAGGACGTAAAAGACCAAGGTTTGTAGTAGTTGAACGGCCAGATAAAAAACCGTGTTGTTCTGGAAGAAGGATGTTTTTGACACTAATCGACAAAATTACATGCAAAATTGATTCGAACAATTTGCTTGCCGAGCAGAGGATAGAAATTGGCCTGTAGTTTTCTACCTTTGTTTTCACACCAGACCTAAACACAGAACAATACGCGCGACTTTCCAAAGGCGCGGAAAGGTAGATGATTTTGTACAGTTGTTAAATATAGAAGCGAGAATGGGAGCTAGTATGACCCCGTAAGCTTTTAGTAGTGCGGAGGGAATTCCATCCAGACCAGAGGAAAGAGATGGCTTTAGCTGTTTGAGTGCCTTGAGAACGTCTTCTTCGCATGTAAGAGTGATACAGAAATTCGAAGAAGACATTTCGCGGGCGCGGGAGAGAGTATTGGGTCCAAATACTGAACTGAAGTGCTCAGCCAATGCATCGGTAACAGAAGCGATATCAATTCCCTTTTCATCGAGAAGGCTGATGTGTTCTCGGCTCTTTGTGCCGGAGCAAAAACGGACGTACTGCCAGAAGCATTTGAAACTCCGCGTAGCATCATTTTCAACAGCAGAGATGTACAGTAACCGATCCCGCCTATAGAGCACTTTGCACAAAGACCTGTAATAGACAAATTGCTGTTGCCAGGACTCACTATTTGTCCGCCGTGCCTTCCGATGGGCACGCTTCTTATGTTTCAAGGCCACGCAGAGCTTACCTGAAAACCAAGCGGGGAATTTAAAGTTCCTGGGCCGCTTACGCGGGATGAATCTGCGCATCCCTTCTTGCATAATAGAGGAAAATTGCTCGACTTGCTCGTCAACTTTTCCAGCGTTCAAAACCTCAGACCAATCAAACTCCGACTGATAATTATAAAAACCTACGTAGGCCCCAGTGGTAAAGTTAAAGGCATGACGGGCAAATGGATAGGAGCGAATGAACTGAGGGGAACACGGTAAAGAAAGATGCAAGCGGGGATGATACTTTTCAGGACACACAAGATGAAAGTCGGACTTGGAAATACTGAGAGAATGAAGAATGGAAAAGCAAAGGTCAAGCGTGTTGCCGTTGCAGTTTCTTACACTATTTTTTTGCTGGAGGTCAGTAAAAGAAATGAAGTCGAGAAGGCAGGTGCCTTTCCTTATGGCATAGTGGTATTGATGCTGGACGGTACCATCCAACCAGTCGATACCAGGTGCGTTAAAATCGCCAGCGATACAGAAGTCATGACGGGGATTTGAGGTGACGACATTTTCGATGACCGAAATGCCTGACTAATACTCATGTGGATGAATATTTGGAGAAAAGTAAAATGTAGAAAATAATATATTCCGCTTACCTGGGCAGCATATTTCAACCCAGACAGATTCATCCACAGTTTCGATATCACTGGGCCTCAAGAAAGTAATAGAACGATCCACAGCTATGGGAACACCCCCATCAAAACTTTTACCTTTTGTACAGGCCGGTCACTGCGGTAAACATTAAACTTTTCGGTAAAATAATCCCCGGAGGCAATATCTGGTTCAAGCCAGGTTTCCGTAAGAATAATATTATGAAAATCGGATGAAGATACCGAATAAGAAAACTCACTAGCCTTTGTCCGTAGGCCACGAACGTTTTGATAGAGAATGTTCAGGCGCATCCGGGTGGATTATTATAGATGTTTCAGATGTGTGTAGCATGAAGAGGACCTAGAAACCATTTAAAGAGGCACCCGTTCGGCCATAACGATGGGTCTTGCAAGCGTTCGAAGCACTCATCGGAGAACACGACATCAAACGACGCATAGTTGGAGAACCTTGTTTTTAGTCGTATGCAGGTCACAGGAGGGGCGTTCAAAGTGGTGAGGTGGGAGGACAAGGCTTCACTAGTAGTCTCCGGTGACAGCCTAGAAACGAACATAGCTGGTGGCCGCCGAGATACGTCACGTGTCGGTTGTTGGTCAGCCGAGTGTGTTAATTTCGGTCTAACCATCGTGATTGATTCCGGGTCGGTAGTACCATACGACGGTTGAAGGTGAGCTGGGCGTCCCTTCGGCTGTACAATCCCAGTGACAGGGGCAGGGACAAATACAACTACATTACCCTGCACACCCCCGGCCGTGGCTGATGTCGGCGAGGGGGATGCGGCAGGGGCAGGCAGCGTCGGAGCCGCCACAACCACAGAGAATAGCGACTTCGATTCCGGGGAGCAGGGCTGGGAGTGCGGGGCAGCAGGCCGTCGAGCGAGTTCCCCACGCAGAGCGAATTTCCTCCCGGAGGGAGACAACAACATCGGCCTGCCGAGCAAAGCCCAGCAGGCTCTCACGACGGACCTGTTCGTTTTCCTCACGAAGCCGGGCCACTTGGTCGCTCAGAAAAAAGATTCCCTCCAGCGCGTCGGTGAGGAGCGCGTGGAGAGAGGCAACTTCGGTCCGAAGGTCGACCGGTTGGAACGGCGGCGCGGGGGTCCGGGCGGCCGGCGATTGTCGGCGGGTGCAGGGTGAAGAATGCCTGCGGGACGGCGGGCCGGTGTCGTTGCTCGCCGACAAAGCTTCGGTAGGCTTAGGCGCCGCATTGGCGGTTTCACACAAATTTCACCTAAATCGCCGAGCACCTGAATTCAAAAGCTGCACCTCCTCGTCCGGCCACACAATGCACTTCGCGTGCACACGTTTTTGGCACGACGCACAGCGAAAAAACTTTTGTTTCCCGAAAAAAGCACAAGAGCATAAAACACAGAAGTGCTGACTGGGCGTCATCTTGCCCTGGCAGTAATAATAATAATAATAATAAAATATTAATAACAATCAATCAATCAATCAATCAATCAATCAATCAATCAATCAATCAATCAATCTCTTTATTATAGTGCCCAGGTACAGCCGCAGTCTTTGCTCTGGCGCACTTAAAAAAAGACAGACGACGACACAAATACATCCACGCGTGAGAAGAACAACAAAATACAAGTGAAGAAAAAAACTAGAATGAAGAATAAAGGTCATTTAACAAAATCAATGATTTCGGCACACTGAAGTTTGATCAATCACGAAACGATAAAACACAGTGTCATAAAAATTTGACAATACAAACGGGCAGGTATATATGAGTAGGAACATTAACAAAGGCGAGCAACATAAAAGGAAATAGGGCAATGCAAATAGAATTGAAATTGGTCGGAACCAAGTCAGGGAGATAAAGAAGTCAGAAGGTCGCACATGTAAGACCGAAGGGGTGTATGAAACAGGTCAATATTATGGGAGTAGAGATTGTATGTTTCTTGAAGGCGGTACAATGGCAGTGTCTATTGCATGTCTTACGGGTACGAAGTATAGGAGGCTTACGGGTAAGTTTCGACTGTATTCTAAGATTTACATTTGCAAGCAACTCCGAACAAGAAATAATCCCGTGTAGAAGTTTAAAAAAAAATGAGGTCTTCAGCGGTTCGTCTTGACTTCAAACTTTGGAGAGGATTAGGAGTAAAGAAGTCTGAACCATTGCCACTGTGGCGGGAGAAACGATGTTTATTTTGCACTTTGTCAAGTATATTACTGTTCGACTGGCACGTGCCTTTCCAAACAACAGAGGCATATTCTAAAATAGGGTGGACAACAGACAGATAAAGCTTTAGTAGTGAGACAGGGTTGCTCAATTCTCTTGATATTTGACAGACACACCCCAAGCGGCGAAGGGCGCGCTTAGAAATAGAATCCACATGAGCAGAAACGTTTAGCGCACTGTTAAATACCACTCCGAGGTCAGATATTTTCAACACACGCGGTAGTGGCACACTTTTCACAACGTACGGATGGGGTTTGTATGGGGTTTGTTTTACAAGTGTAGGACATAACCTTCGTTTTAGTGTTACTAAGAGCAAGTTTGTTCGCAGAGCACCAGTTGCTAAAAGCATCCACATCAGATTGAAGAGCTATGCAATCTTCAGCGTAGTAACTTCTTTAAATATTTTGATGTCATCAGCATATAACAGAAAACAAGAGTGATTTATAGAGGGTGAGACGTCATTAACAAACAAAGAAAACAAAAGGGGCCCAATAACGGATCCCTGAGGCACACCACTGGAAGCATAGTAGGCACCAGATTCTTTATCATTAACAGAGACAAAACATTACCTATTATTAGGATAGCTGCTGATTAACTCCACGAAGCAAACGGGAATGTTATAAGTAAACATTTTATGCAGAAGCAAGGAATGGTCAACTACGTTAAACGCTTTTCTGAGGTCACAGTACACGGTATCGAGCTGACCCCGCCCATGCACAGCTTCCGAGGCAAAGGACATAAAAGACACAAGGTTTGTAGCCGTTGAACGGCCAGATAAAAAACGGTGTTGTTCTGGAAGAAGGATGTTTTTGACACTACTCGACAAAATTACATGCAAAATTTATTCGAACAGTTTGCTTGCCGAGCAAAGGATAGAAATTGGCCCGTAGTTTTCTATTTGTTTTCACACCATACTTAAACACAGGAACAATACGCGCGACTTTCCAAAGGCGTGGAAAGGTAGATGATTTTATACAGTTGTTACATATAGAAGCGAGAATCGGAGCTAGTATGACCCCGTAAGCTTTTAGTAGTGCGGAGTGAATTCCATCCAGACCAGAGGAAGGAGATGGCTTTAGCTGTTTGAGTGCCTTGAGAACGCCTCCTTCGCATATAAGGGTGATACAGAAATTCGAAGAAGACAGTTCGGGGGCGCGGGAGAGGGTACTGGGTCCAAATACCTAACTGAAGTGCTCAGCGAATGCATCGGCAACAGAAGCGATATCATTTCCCTTTTCATCGAGAAGGCTGATGTGTCTCGGCTCTTCGTGCCGGAGCGAAAACGGACGTACTGCCAGAAGCATTTAGAACTCCGCGTAGCATAATTTTCAACAGCAGAGATGTACAGTAACCGATCCCGCTTATAGAAAACTTTGCACAAAGACCTGTAATACACAAATTGCTGTTGCCATGGCTATCTATTTGTCCGCCGTGCCTTCCGATGGGCACGCTTCTTATGTTTGACGGCCACGCGGACCTCACCTGAAAACCAAGCGGGGTATTTAGAGTTCCTGGGCCGCTTACGCGGGATGAATCTGCGCATACCTTCTTGCATAATAGAAGAAAATTTCTCGACTTGCTGATCAACTTTTCCAGCGTTCAAAACCTCAGACCAATCAAACTCCGACAGATAATTATAATAACCAACGTAGTCCCCAGCGGCAAAGTTAAAGGCAGGACGGGCAGATGGACAGGAGCGAATGAACTGAGGGGAACACGGTAGAGACATGCAAGGGGGGATGGTACTTGTCAGGACACACAAGATGAAAGTCGGACTTGGAAACACTAAGAGAATGAAGATTGGAAAAGCAAAGGTCAAGCGTGTTTCCGTTGCAGTTTTTTACACCATTTCTTTGCTGGAGGTCAATAATAATCAATCAATCAATCAATCAATCAATCAATCAATCAATTAATCAATCAATCAATCAATCAATCAATCAATCAATCAATCAATCAATCAATCAATCGTGTTTATTTACGTGCCCAGGAACAGCCAGAGCCCTGAGTGCTGGCGCAGGGGTAGTTACATGAAAACAAAATACAAGAAACATATAGCAAGAAACAAACAAGCGACAAGACACACACAAATTCAAGTAGAGAAAATGACAGAAATAAAGCACAGGCGGAGCCTGGGTACTGGTAAAAAATAAAAAAGAAGGTGCCTATGTTGCTCTGCCTGTCGTGAAGGCCACACGACAGGCAGAACAACAAAGTTTGACAGTAATACAACAAAAACACTGGCAAGAGTGTAGAGACAAATTATAAGACGAACAAATGACAGTAAACAGCTTCAAAAATAGGCAACTATCAGTTGGATAGACACAACCGCAGAGAAACCAAATTCCAGAAAATAAAAAGAACGACAGACATATCATAGGTGTTTAACATACTGTATTCAACAGCGCTGTACGGTAAATTGTAAAGGATTTCCGAAAGATGTCAAGACGTTCAAAGAAGCGGTTGTAACAATTATGTATTCTGCGCACAGGAGAATGATTGGGGTTGCGCGCAGCGGTCAAGAACGGGCGGTGCGACCTGGTGGGCCTTTGTGGTACACTAAACTCTAAACAGTTATGCAGGTCTGCGCAAGAAAGGTCACCATGAACAATTTTGTGAAGAAATGTAAGGTCTGCACGCATACGTCTGCAGTTCAAGGAAGGGATGGAAGGGACTATGGGTAAGTCAGAATCAGGATAACTACTGTGATTGTGATGACGGTGCTTAAATATGGATAAAAACTTCTGCTGCACACGTTCTAATAATTCACTACTAGATTTGGAGACGCCGTTCCAGGCAACAGAAGGATATTCTAACTGTGGTATACATATTTCATTGTATAGCATTAGAAATGGATCTGGATTTGTAATCCGACACACATGTCCAAGACTTCGGAGTGCTCGCCGGGTGATGCGCCTAATATGAGGAGAAAAAGAGAGGGTACTGTCGAAAAGCACCCCTAGGTCCCTAATCTCCTCAAACCTTTGTTTTAGTGGGGTTTAAAATTAGGCAGTTTTCCCAGCACCAGACCGATAATTCCGACACATCCCTCTGCAAGGCACAGCAGTCCTGAACACCGCTAATGTGCCTAAATAGTTTTACATCATCGGCATAGAGAAGAAAAGAAGGGTTACTTAACACTGTTGACACATCATTGATAAAACAGAAAACAATAATGGACCCAGCACGGAACCCTGGGGTACACCACTTGTTGCAGGGTAAACACTAGACTTTTTGTAGTTAACATCTACATAAAAGGACCGGTCAAGGAGATAGTTGGACAACAAGGCAACAAGGCTTGCGTCTACACCAAACTTAGCAAGCTTGTTAATTAATACCTGATGGATCACCACATCAAACGCCTTACTGAGGTCAAAATAAATAACATCCAACTGGCCGTTTTCACAAACTGCAGCCGAAGCCTGTGTCATAAAGCTTGCAAGATTTGTGTCCGTCGATCGACCCGAGAAAAAGCCATGCTGATTTGGTATCACAACGTTCTTGACGCAGGCATCAAGAACTTTGTGCAGAGCTGACTCAAAGAGTTTTGAGGCGACACAAAGGAGTGAGATCGGGGGATAGTTAGAAACGGCTGACTTATCACCAGACTTAAATATTGGAAAAATTCGAGCGATCTTCCATGCACGAGTAAATTTACCTCAAAGTAAGCAGTTTATATAAATGGAAGTTAACACAGGCACAAAAATGTTGCCGTAACCCTTCATGAGGGGTGCTGGAATTCCATCTGTACCACAGGAAAATGATGGTTTCATCTGTTGAAGGCTATCATTGACAATTTTTCATCGAACATAAGTGTGTTAACATTAGAGCTATTAAACTATAGGCGTCCGTCCTTGCCATCTGGCAATTGAAAGACAGAATGAAAGTACTAAGCAAAACTGGTGGCAACATCCTCAACCTCTTCACCATCGGAATTAAGCAGGCTAACGTGTTCTTTAGACGCCTTAGAACTGCCACGTACATATCTCCAGAATTCAGCCGGTTTCTGAGATGCAGCAGCCTCTAACGATTCTATATAGAGGTGGTGGTCACGCCGGTAGAGGATTTTACAAAGTGAGCGATACCGACTAAACTCCGCTTTCCATTCTCAAGCCCAGAACGCTTGGCCTTTTTGTGGGCGCTGTACTTAAGTTTAAGCGAACTTCGAAGTTCTTTAGAAAACCAGTGGGGAAATTTGGAAGGAACAGGCTTATAATAAGGGATGTACTTTTCCATGCCACTTCTTACGATTTTGTCGAACCTGTTCGTCAACATCATTGACATCCAAAACTCTAGACCATTCAGCAGATGAATAAAAGTGATACAGGCCAGCATAATCTCCACGCTTGAAAGCATATCGCGGGACTGCACAATTGTCAACACCGCCAGAGCGATGCTGGGTCGCGACCGATACAGAGACAATAAGAGGGGGGTGAAACTTGTCGGGGTGCACAAGGGATATTTCGGAGGCACACACTTGTACGTTTTTTTAAGTTTGAGAAGCACACATGTAGAACATTACCACAACAGTTTTCTATGCGGCAAAACAGCTGCATGGATGTGAACGATTGAAAGTCTAATAGCATGCTGCATTTCTGCGCTGCATAATGGTTTTTGTGCTCAAAGGAAAGACTGCTCCAGCGAATACCTGGGGTGTTGAAGTCCCCAAGTATAATGAGCTTATGGTTGGAGTGTGCATTTGAGATATTTTCAATGGATGTGAGTGTTCGAATAAATTCAGAACGTAATACATCCGGGGATATACAGAATGCACCGATGAGCAGCCTCTCGCCCCTCGTGATGCCTACCTCAAGCCAGACTGATTCGTCTAGGGTCTCGAGGTCAGCACGCCGCATGCACTGCACTGAATGATCAACGGCAATGTGAACCCCGCCATCTTTTTGTTTAGGTCCAGTTAATTTTCTGTCGCTTCTAAAGATTTGATAGAAGGGAAATAGTCGGAAGAGGAGATATCATCGTAAAGCCAGGTTTCACTATTGACAATAGCAGAAAATTTAGAGCATACAATATTTCTAATAAATTCAGAGGACTTAGTTCGTAGACCTCGAGTGTTTTGATAGTATATGTCGAGACTCTCGTACTTACTGATCATTTTCAGTTATTTCACAGCTGTGCAGCATACCAGGGTGGACCTTGCCTTCGAACGGCTTGAAAAGGCAGCCTTTTGGCCACATAGACGCGTCGCTCAGGCGCCTAAACCACTCCTCGTTAACAGTTACGCAAAAAGAAGAATAGCAGTGGTACTTGGTCCTAAGGCGTTTGCACGACAATGGCGTAACTTGCACAGTTGACAAGTGGGCCGACAGTTGAGCAGATGTGGTGTTAGCCGACAGTTTTTAAACAAAGATGGCCCTGGAGCTCGGTGGTCGGTGTACCACAACCAACTGAGAAGCTTCCGACGCACCCACGCGGGGAGGGCTCCTTTTTTCTGCAAGTTCGTCGGCGGGCCATTAAACGCAGTGTCGGACCTAGGAGGCGGGGCAGAGGGTGGACCGAAGGGGAAACCAAAGTGCTCAAGGCCGTAGCAGGTTGACTCCTGGGGTGGTCAACGAACGGCGAAGCGGTGGTAGAGGACAGGAAGGGGGCACCTTCACCAGCTGCACCGGCGGCGGCTTCGGCGAACGACGACCTCGTAGGGATACCAGACTGCGGTGACGTCACCGGTGGCATCAAAGGATGAGCAGGCTTCGGGGAAGCAGGCGGAGAAGGCGGGGGACGCGCGAGCTCCACTCGCAGGCAGCGAACCTCCTCACGCAGGGAAGCGACGATTGCAGCCTGATGGACAAGCCCAGCCACATTGTCCCGTCGCAGAAGCCGGTTCTCCTTGCGCGGCTCGGTGACAACATCCCCGGGAAAAGAGAGGCTGGCGCAGGTTTCGGACAGGAGATTCTTCAACGCAGCTACCTCTGCGCGTAGGTCCGCCGAAGGGTTGAAGCTTGCTCCGACAGGGACGCCACTCGTTTGGCCGGGATGTTCGCTGGCTCACCGTCTTTGCTGGATTGGTCACCGGGGTCGCTAGGCCTAGCGGGTGACGCCGCAGCCACACACAGATTGCAGACGAACGGCTGCTCACCGGAGATCAAACGCTGCAGTTCCTCGTCCGGAAGAACAATGCACTTTCCGTGCGCACGGTGTTTACACACAGAACATCGAAAAAACTCCTGCCTGCCGAAGAAAGCGAGGCAGCAGAGGAGGCACTTGTCCTTACTGGGCGCCATTATAATAATATTAATAATGATAATACTCAATCAATCAATTTAATTTTAGTGTCCAGGAACAGCGGTGATGTCTTATTGCTGGTACACTAACAAATATAAAACCAAACAAAATGACATGACACATACAACACGTATCACTAAAAGTACGCTACACTAATAGAAGCACAAAGGACGGTAATATCTATATTACACTCTATGGACGGATGAGTTAGCCACAAATAATGTACTAGTTAAGTGAACACAGAGCAAATTAGAAGATAGTGAGGTAAGGATAAAAGCGATACAAGCGAGAAGTTTAATAAAATGCAGTAACGAGCAGCAAAGGAAGGTGGCATAGCAAGATTGTGTGAACGGAGTAAGACACATACCGTTAGCTACAAACAGCACTACTCAGCCGTACACGAAACTGGGCAAGGGAGCCATTAAAACGTCCAATTTGGCACCAAGAAAATTGTACAGGCTTCGCAGTCGATGGATAGGCGAGGGACGACTACTAGTTGCACCAGTATGGAAGGGATAGCGCGATCGCGTGCACTTCTGGGGAACTCAGAGCATAAGCTGGGACAGAAGTTCTGGGCAGGAAATCACTCCGTGTAGTAGCTTGTGCAGAAAAAGATCAGGTGCATCACTCCTGGAACTCAATGAAATAAGCTTAGGTAGCTGATGTTGACTAGAGGACGAAATAGAACTGCGTCCTAGCCGGTGTTTGTATATTGAGAGGAATTTTTCCTGCACTCGTTCAAGATAGTGGTGGTTGGTCTGGCAGGTTCATCTCCAAACGACAGATGAGTATTCTAATTGGGGGAGGCAAAGTGATGAGTAAAGCTTTAAAAAAGGCACAGGAGAAGTGAAATTCCTTGTCAACGTGCACACAGCCCCCAGAGAGCGAAGGCCTGCCCGATCATCTGTCGTATATAGGGAGTGAAACTGAAGGAGCTGCCGAACAGCACTCCAAGGCCTCCAACCTCGGAAACGTTTGACAGACGAGTATTATTAATCGCGCAAGAGCATTGAAAGGAGTGTGTTTTCCGGCTGTAAGTGACAAGTTTGTTTTTATTGGAGTTAAGAATTAATCCCTGCTCAGCACACCAGCGCGCGAAAAATGAGATGTCGTGCTGAAGGGCGAGGCAGTCCTCTGGACAATTAATTATTTTGTAAACCTTTATATCGTCAGCATACTAAACAAAAAACGAGCTCCTAATAGAGGTAGATAAGTCGTAATGAAAAGAGAGAACAGAAGAGCGCCCAACACGGACCTCTGAGGTACGCCGCTCGTAGGAATGTAGTTGACAGATCTTTGGCCATTTACACTGTCATAACAGCGTCTGTTAAGAAGATAGCTGCCTAGTAAGGCAACTAGCGGAGCATTGACGCCACAGAGACACAGTTGTTTGAGCAACAATGGATGAGTAGCAAGATCAAAATTCTTTTTTAGATCACAGTAGACTGCGTCAATCTGGCCTCGGTCTGTGACTGCTTTGGATGCATGAGTCATAAAGCAGGTAAGGTTAGTTGTCGTTGACCGCCATGTTATAAAGCCATGCTGTTCGGGTAACAACGCATTTTTTACACACGAAGACAAATTGAGTGTAACGAGGACTCAAAAAGTTTGGACGTGGCACAGAGGATTGAAACCGGCTGGTAGTTCGTTGGATCTGTGCGGTTGCCTTACTTAAAGATAGGATGTATTCTAGAAATTTTCCATGCAGCTGGAAATGTGTTAGTAGTTAAGCAGTTATTAAATATAGATGTTTGAACAGGACGAGAATATCTTTAAAAGCTTTAAGTATGGCCGCAGGAAGGCCATCTGTGCCAGACGACAAAGAAGGTTTCATGTGATTGAGGCTTTCAAATACAAGCTTCTCACCAAGAAGAACTGAACTTGCCCCACGCACGCTGTTGATAAATCGAGATTTCTCATTGTCTGTGTAAGGTGCTAAAGTGCTACCAGAGACGCACAAAGGAATTGGCTACATCAGTTATCTCAGCCCCCGAAGAATCAACTAAACGAATGCAATCATCTGCGTTATTTGAGTGGGAACGAATGAACTGCCAGAATTTTGAAGGGTCACGCGTTGCACTAATCTCCACGGAATCAAGGTAGGAACTATAGTCTTTTTATAGAGCTTTTTACACGTTGAACGGTGAATTCGAAACTCTTCTGCCACTTATCAATGCCAGAGTCACGTGTATTTCTATGTGCGCGATCTTTCAGCTTCACGGCTGCTCGGAGTTCACTCGAGAACCAAAAAGGAAAGGTCTGCGAGCTTTTGCTCTTTGGGATAGACTGGTCTATACCATTCTTTACAATTTCAGTGAAGCAGTTGATCTGCACGTCAACGTCAGAGTGGATAACCAATCGGCAGAGGAAAGATATTGGTATGAACCTACATGGTCACCCCGCCTAAAGCAATAGCGGCGAGGGGCAGAGTATGAGGATGGAGCTATGTCACGCTGTACGGATAAAGATGCGGAAATGAGAAGTGGAGGGTGAAATTTATCAGGACGGACAACACCAATGTCCGAATGAAAAACTTGCGCATTTGAAATGTCCAAGAAACAAAGGTTTAAAATCCCAGGCGGCACAAAAAGTGTGCCCCAAGACCGGCCCGTCTATGGCCGCTTTCTGGCATGTCCGGCCACCATCCAGGTTCTGGCAGCCACCGATCATGCGTTTAACGGCCAACATTCGGCAACCAGCGCTTCGGTATTTTTCCGTCCGCCCGTGTACGGACGCACAACGGCAGCTAAGCGGCTGCCAGGTATTCAGTTTTCTTACGGCTGCCGATGTTGAGAAAGAGAACGGCCGAAGTACGGCCTTAAGGCATCCGTTTTTTCTTCGGGAAGCGGTAATCGGCCGAAGCACGGCAAGCGACCGACCACAGAATATGCGTATTCTTGCGGCAGTTGGTGTTCGAAAGGAGACCGGCCGGAGCGCGGCTGCCGTGTATTCGTTGTTTCAACGGTGAACCGCGCGTCTGGCGGTAGAATATTCGTTTTCTTCGGGCAACCAGTGTTATGAAGGATACGAAGAATACAGGCCGATGTACGGCCCCAGAATATACGTTTTTCATTCGGTTAGCTGTCCTCGGCCGAATTACGGCAAGCGAATGGCCACAGAATATTTGGCAACCGGTGTTCAAGAGGAGACCGGCCTACGTAAGGTATGCGGTTATACGTAATTTTTTCGGCAAACGGCATGCAGCCGAACTACGGCACGCGCCTGGGCGCCGAGAGTTCATGCACAGACGTGTTTCGAAGGAGACCGACTGGTTTTTTCCTGGGGGGAGAAAAAGCCGTTAGGGATCCGAACGACGGGGACGCGTTTTTCATCCGCTCCGTGTTTCTACGTTTTTAAATGAACGAACATCGTTTGTCAAAAAGTAATGAGTGTTCTCGGTGAACGGGCAAGGTGCAAGGACTCACTGGACATTAGCAGGGAACCTTTTAGGCCATCGAAATGTCATTTATTGCCACAAGAAGACTGTGCCACACCGACGGGTGAGCTAAGCCTCGCCAGTCATCGCCGCTACCGCGCCTCTGCCGCCGGCTTCGTCGACGCATCAGCTCGACGCTATTCGCCCCCTCAAGAAATGGAGAGCATTGGAGACATCGACCTGGCAGAGATGTCCGATTCGAGATGGAGATGGTTCACCAGAATAACTGGCCTTCAAGGGCGTCGAGCAAGCGGCCACCACGCAGGAGTTAGGCCGCCACCATGTCAAGGACTCCCAACCAAAAAAAGGCAAGTGCGAGCAAAAGCGCAAGTTATTCTGCTTACAATTAAACTGCGACAAGCAATGTTGCACTATGTGGTTGGTGATAAACGTAGAAGAGACTCGCTCGTGCATTGGTAGGATCAACTTCATGCCCTGCACTATGTTACTTCATGGGATTTTACGACTGCCTATTTAGAAAAAAAATTTATTTTAAATTTGCGATAACAACAGAGCCTTGTCACTGACGAAGCCCTAGCTGTTAATTTAGTTCCGATGTTTGAAGGTGAGCTTAGCTACTCTTGGGATATGACTCATTTGGTTAAACATAATCGCCAGCATCCTAGCAAACACGGATTTTGTCAGGATTTTCTTGCTCAACGCAGATTGTTGAGTTCACGCACGATTTGGTTCTTGCAATAGATAAGCTTAAAGTGGTTGACTGTATATTCTTGGACTGCAAAAAAGCAAATGATGGTGTTCCATATCACCTTCTGCGTAGTGCATTTCATCCTATGAACGGAATGAATCGGTTTTTGCATTGTTATTACTATTGGCCCTGTAGCTTTCTTCAAAAGTACCGTGTGTTTACCGGACTATAGCGAATGAACGTGATTCCGTATACCTGCAGCTTTATTCGAATTGAATAACATCCTGGTGTGCTGATTCAGAAACGTTTTTGGATGTTAAACAGTGTGTTAATGGCACCTTTACAAGAAAACCTTCATTCCAATTGAATACGTATACCGTAAATTATGCTGCTGTGACAACGGCCGAGGAATATAAACACCTAGGAGTTTATTTAGGGAGTGGTTAGAGGTTAAATAGGCAGGTTCACACCATAAAAGTTACGGCTGCATATGTTTTTCGCTTTCTGAGACGAAATTTCATTGAACCTCCATCTAACTGAAAAGAACAACCGTATTTCACTCATGTGCGCTCAATCTTGGAGTACGCATGTGTTTTCGTGGATCCGTATACACCAAAGAGCTGGTTGATACGCTCGAAAACATACAGAATATGTCAGTGCGATTCGTATTAGGTAATTGGCACGCTCAACTTAGCCTGAGAGTAAGTAAAAGTAAACTGAAATGGCAGGACGTGAAAGATCACAGAGGAAACTACAGGTTGAACTTTTTTCGTAATATCTATCATTCGAAAACTGGAGTAGAAGGGGAGAAGTATGTCAAAGCGCCATTGTACATATCGCAAAGGGGGACCGCTAGCTTAAAGCAAATTATTAACTTTCCTTTAAAGGTGACGCCTTGCGCGAT
Organism: Haemaphysalis longicornis; assembly: GCF_048455015.1. Lineage (NCBI taxonomy): Eukaryota > Metazoa > Arthropoda > Arachnida > Ixodida > Ixodidae > Haemaphysalis > Haemaphysalis longicornis. The sequence goes on along the minus strand of NW_027526245.1, from coordinate 61,453,778 downwards.
TCATTTTATTTTACATCAATACTGCAGTGTAATTATCTTCCACGTATGATTGCATTAACTGTTTATATTGACGATTTTCACGCCCTTTGTAGAATTATTTTGTTATTTTGTCTCATATTTGATGCTTAGTGTTATGTATCTACCTTCTGTAATGCATGCAAAGGCAAACAGGCATTAAATAAATAAATAAATAAAACAATGAATAAATAAATGAATGAAAATAAATAAATAAACAAGCAAATAAATAAATAAATAAACTTCCAGAGGCGCAAGTTTGCCTCCGACGGGTTGAGAGCCCTACGCATTCAGCCTTGACCAATAAAATATTTATTGCCCTATTCGTTGCAGTATGCAAGGTTTCCGTGTATGCATGATACCATTGCTATGTTATTGGTTGGAAACAAATTATGTAACTCTAATTTTACGCCTTTCCTTGCGTGAACACAGAGGGATACAACTGCAGCCACCTGAAGCAGGGCGTCATTCGCAACGCGTTTAGAATTTTTTGAACGTAGTATGACATTAGAAGAAAATTAAGTTCTTTTGGACTATTAAGTGGTGTGGACGTATACTCATGAAAACAACATTAAAATAGATTGAAAATGAAAGTACCTGTTCGCTCCTTCTTAGGATCAGCCCTGGGCAAGATCATCAGAAAAGCTAAACGAGTAGAAAATGTCTTTGCAAGAAAAATGGGCAAAAACTGGATATACTTTTTTGTGAATGAGTTATATTAAATGCTCCTGAGTGCTTTGTTGATAACCAAAAGGCTTCGTAAAGGCATTCACGCCGGTTTTATATACACCAGAATTGGTCAAGCAACTGTTATAAAAATAGTCTATGTAGTCATAGCATGAAAGTGTTCCAGAATATTGCCCTAAAAGACATTGGCTAAAAGCGGCGCAATTTATCTCTCTGAAATTCAACCTACTAAAGTATGCGCCCTCCGCCACCCTCCCGCCCACCCCTCCTCTTTCCCCGTTTATTACAGGTAAGCCGCCCCACAGACGATATCAGGACCTGGACAATACATCTATTCAAGCACTACAAAGAAGCTCTATTTTCTATTCTACAAAGCTCTATTTTCTGTGTTCGGCAGTAAAAGAGGCACAGCAATTAAAGGAACGACAATTTGTGAGCACTGTTTAATAAATGAATTTTGCTGTCAACTGAGTGAGGGTGGTAATTAAGCAAGGCTGCGCTGAAAGCTTTACGGCTGGTGGTTGCGCGTGAGCTCACTTTGATGTGGCTGTATTGGACCCAAAATGCTGGGTTTATGCTGCTTCTGCACTGTGCGAATGAGTGATCTGCTTGCGCGACATGCAGTGACCGGCCTCAGTACAGTTAACGTACTGTGGCCGAACTCCAACGCCCGTAGCACGGCCCTATTTCCGGTAGCTTTAGTCCGGCTGGAGTCCGACGACCGCATCTCGGCTGTCCTCCGGCGGCCGTACTTAGGCCGTACACAGGAGGCTTTGGAATGGCTGAAGCCCTACGGTTGGAATCTGGCCGTATGACCGTAAGCCGGTCGACTGGCCGATGGACACTGGCCGTTGGGCAGCCATGGGAGTACGGCCGTATACGGCCAAAAGGCCCACATTTGGACATGGGCCGAACATGGCTGCCTGAAAACGGCCGGACAGAAAATCACCGGCCAAAGTACACCGGCCTGTTTTAGGCCGAACAGTCCTGTGCTGCCTGGGAATGCGACCGGTGCAGTTCTTGGTACGATTTAACTGGGGCAAAGTAAATGCTGAGAAATCAAGAATCATGATGCACTTACGTTCATTGTTACAATTGTTGTGAGAAAAAGTATGGTTATCCCATTCAACGCGTGGTGTGTTGAAGTCGCCGAAGACAAGAACCCAGGCAGCAAGGACTGTTCGGCCTAAACCAAGCCGGTCTATTTTGGCCGGTGATTTTCTGCCCGGCCTTTCTCCGGCAACCATGTTCGGCCCGTGTCCAAATGTTGGCCTTTTGGCCGTATACGGCCGTACTCCCATTACTGTCCAACGGCCAGTGTCCGTCCGCCAGTCGACCGGCTAACGTTCATACGGCCAGATTCCAGCCGTAGGGCTCCAGCCATCCCAAAGACACCCGGGTGCGGCCGAAGTACGGCCACCGGAGGACAGCCGAGATGCGGTCGTCGGACTCCAGCCGGACTAAAGCTGCCAGAAATTCGGCCGTGCTACGGGCATTGTAGTTCAGCCACAGTACGTTAACTGTACTGAGGCCGGTGGACGACCACTGCATGCAGCGCAAGCAGATCACGCAATCGCGCTGTGCAGCAGCACAAACCCACCATTTTGGGTCCACTGCACCCACATCAAAGTGAACCCGCGCGCAACCACCAGCCGTCCAGCCTTCAGCGCAGCCAGGCTTAATTATCAGCGTCAGTTTACACCAAAATTAATTTATTCAACAGTGATAACAAATAGTCGTTCCTTTAAAGGAGCCATGAAGAGAAAACACAAGTTTGGTTCATTCGAAAGGTTGCCTCGTTAGAACCATAACGACACCACTTATAACGCAAACTTCGCTCAAATAAGCTACATAATTAGGAAAAAAGGAAATGACCATGCGACCCACCAGCTCATTTTCCGCAACAGAACCTATGATGTTACTCGAGAATGCTCTGCGATTGGCAGAGGCCGGCAAAAGCAAACGCATAGTTGGCAGGGCTTACAGTTTGCATAGCGAGCTATATGCCCGTGAAACATACTGCGCATTCTTTTTATGACAAAGAACGGTGGAGTAAACGGTTGAAGTTCCGAACGAACACGCAAGCGTGTGCGCCAATGCGTACGAAACTACCGCCGGCCGAGCTGGACATCTCGCCGTCGCGCAGACGAATTTTCGGGTTCGGGGCTCTAGGGGCCAACGAACCGTTCCAGCACGTACAGCAGCGACCTTGATTGATATCTTAATCCCTTGACAAGAGGTTGGCCGTCATATCTCCAACCAGCAAAGGTAAAAATAGAAACGAGGGGAGTAAGGAACAGCAAGAAGCGACGAGATAGTGCCAGTCATCGCATAAGTTTCGAATGGTGTTGGCTTGCTGCTGTCGTTACGAGCTCGTTTCTAGTTTACAACCACTGAAAACTTCAGTTTGTTCGAGTACTTTACAATGAAATTTCGTTGCTGCGTTTTGAAATGCCCATTTAGTACGGGCAAATCGTCGAGGGAGTGCGACATCCCCGCCGGTGAAGAGATCTCCTTTCATGTGCTGCCAAACGACGAACCGCGGCGAAGCAAGTGGCTACGTTTTGTTAATTTTGCAAACGGAGGAGAAAGGGAGGTAAAAGAAGTACGAGTGTGCTCGCTTTATTTCGGACGAAGTGATTACGGCAGGGACCCTTACGTTAGCTCACTCCTGGGACATACTGGCGCTCGTCGCCGACTTCGTCAAATCGCCGTCAAAGCGCTCTGACCTTGGAGGAAAAAATTGCCGTACACACCGCGCATTGACGCTCGTATCTTTCTGGTCGGAGCAGAGAGCTCGCGCGAACGGCTTTCCATACACGACACCGGCCAACTGGCATAAGCGATACTGCTACTGAAACTGAACTATTATTAACCGTAATAAAAATACGGCACATACGTACCAGTGTGTATTCGTCCGTCGCGACGGGGCTGACGAGGCAGCGGTGCTAACGGCAGGGCGTTCGTCTGTTGTGGCTATCGCCAGAGTCCTTCAATGCTTTACTGGTCACGAAACTTCGGCTCTCGGTTCATATAGGGACCGCGCGCGCCGCTACAGGCGCCACCTCCGCACGAAGGTCATCCAGCCGCCGCGCGTGCGGCGTATTGGCCACCTCTTGGCGTGCAAACGCTCGCTGCTGTTGGTGTCTCCGCGCTGATTAACTGCGTTTTTTTTTCGTAGTAGTTAGCGATGAATAGTCCGGTTATTGTATTAATCACCTGCCTTCAATGGGGTTTTATTTTTCGAAGTAAGTTACCGTAAACTTCGGCCGCGAACGGCAACGGCTTCTGTGTGCTCTGGCACAAGCACTGCGCCGTCGTGTTTACGGATTTTAAATCTATATTGCTTGTTTTCTTAAAGCAAAGTTGTAAATACCACACATACGGTAGCTGTGTAGTCACGGGCTGCTGCGGGCCTATCGATAATACAATAAAAAAACTGAAAGAAACCAAGTACGCGTCGTTCAGACTACGCTTAATGAATATGTTGATTGCTCTGGAATGCACAGAACACTAAAAGAGATAGCCCAATAGTATTGTCGTTTCGATGAGTGTGTACATACTTGAAAACATCTAAAAACGCTGGAGAAACGCGAATGATCAAAACACGAAGAGATACAGGGTGTTTCAGCGAACACTTTCAAAAATTCTTAAAAATGGGCTCTTCGAGAAAAAAAGAAACCCTCTTCAGAAGGAGATTGCTAGCTGCGGCGGGTGCCAGATAGTATAAAGGGTGTGCACATTAGTTAGGTGGGTAATAAACTCTACTAATGAACTTCGTAATTAGTGGAGTTTGGTGGTTGTTGTCAATGGTGATTTTGTGGCCCCAGAGAAGGCGATTTCCTATCAGTTTTTAAAACAACGAAAAAGTCGGTGTTTAAAGCCCTGTAGCGTGAGGAAACCTGCCGTTGTTTTCCGCTCAAAAATGAAACTCGGCGCTGAAGGACCGCTAAAAGTCTTGAGCGAACGCAACGTCGGCTGGTGACGTGTTTCAATGAATGTGGCGGCCAATTCGAAATGTAAGTGCAATTTTCCCTACCTAGGAAGCCTCAGCAAGCAGCCACAGCCGCGAAAGCCCTCCTCGCCCAGCAAACAAACCTTTCCTTTGTCTGATGCGCTTTCTAACACGCGGCGATTATAAACGAACAGCAAATAAACCTAACGAAAAAAAAAGGAACGGATGGTGACGTTTCACATCTTGCACGTCTGGTAGCCGCGTCAGATGTGGTTGAGACAATAAAAAAAGAAAAGCAAAACTGTCGCCAACGCCCACTAGGACTCCCGAAACGGGCGACCGTGTTGTGGGCAATGGCTAGCCTCTTTCTTGCGCCTACCAACGAAACAAAAGATACTGCTAGCCGTGGTATAAGGTGAGCGTTGATCATTGAAAAAATACAAGAGGCAATGGAGTTGATATCAGCTGATTCCCTAGCGTGGGGAATCACCAGAGCCTTTTTGAATTGGGCGACACAGTCACTGCAACACGTCATCGGCGGATGTTGCGTTTGCACTAGACTTCTGGCGGACCATGTGCGCTGCGTTTCGGTTTCATGGGGGAACAAAACTTCATTTTTGCGGGCTGCAGGGCTCTACAGAGTGCATTTTTTCTTTGCTTTAAAAACTGGTCCGTTATCGTCGTCTCCGGGGCTACAAACTCGCCACTGGCAATAACCGCCAAACTCCGCTAATTAAAAAGTTCATTACAGAGTTTTAGTTAATTAACTATGTAATTCGAATGTTTCTCATAACTGCTGACGTCCGCCGAACCTGATAGCTTGTTCCTTAAGAGAATTCCTATTTTTCTTGAAAAGCCTACCTTCAGGAATTTTTGAAAGTGTTCACTGAAACACCCTGTATATGTTGCACCGTGTGTCCTTCCGCTTGCACGGTTTGCAATCCTTGCAAAAACAGAAAGCGAAAAAAGAACAATGAAAATGATTTTATCACACGCAACAAAAAATTTCAATGTTACGAAGGGAAACAAAAGAGCGTGGTCCAGCGTACAAAAATTTATTTTTTCGCGCTGCGATGTGCAGCACATGGAGGAAACAGAATATTGCCACGTAGCCAAGAACGACGCAAAGCTTTTCTGAACGCAGCGAACTAGCGATCTCCTGCACTACAAAAGACTAGAATGAAACACAAACGTCGAAGAAGCAGTCCGCAGTGTGACGTGAACAGATGAACGTCGATAAAGTGAGTTGCGCGGCGTTTGCTATGCATGCATTACTCTTGGAACGTTATTAATTTCAGATCCATGGAAATGGGATCGAGTACATTGTCGGAGAAACAAAAAATCAAGATAGCGACAAGGTGGCACCCTTTCCATATCAAACAATATTGCCCGACGGGACGTACGACAAAAAGACCAAACGGGCGCTCTGGTTGAAACTGCAGATAAAAAACCGGAATCGGCCACGCGCGGTTACAAAACAAACAAAACGAACCCTCGGGGATAATTCGCGGAAATATGAAAAGTAAAACCACAAGGACGTCCCAAAGCTTTTTTACACGCGAGCCTGAGCGCAATGTAATACAAGTTTGCAAACAGGCAATGAAGCACCGCTACAACCTGACTGATATGACACAAATCCGGCTTTAACTTAGCCTGGTACAATTCTAGGTCCACGATGCTCTCAAAAGGGTACATTGCTTTTTTCATTCTCACTCACAGTGCATTTCCACACACTGTCGCACACTTATAATCGAAGCTGAAATCTCCGGTTGCTTGCCTTGGAATGGCGCCCCTTCATTTGTCACACAGCTGCCCGTCGCTCGGTCAAAAGAACAAGGAAACATTTTCTGTGGTATCGTTGTACAAGGAACGACACCCCGGGACGCAACTCATGTTCGACATCGTCGTTGCACTACTTAAGTGGCATCACAAGAGCGCGATATGCACGTTACATTTTTTCCCGCACAAAACAAAGACAACTCGTCGCGGCTCCGCCGTTCGAGCCAGCGCAACGCCGCCCGAGGAGTGACCTCAGTGAGAGGGTGGCGCCACCGCGCGGCGGCCAAACGCAGCATATGAAGCTCTCCCATTGAGTTACGGAGCAGTTTCGTGACCAGTAAAGCATTGAAGGACTCTGCTATCGCAGAATGGTTGCTATCCCGTCCACCGCGTATCCCACAACTCCTGCCACTCGTGGACTTGAGCGTTCAAGTGGTGTGAGGTTGTTAAATGCAAGCCCGAGCTTCTCGGCGAGAGTTTTGTTCTCCGGATCATGCGATTCCATGACTAGGGCTGCGGGTGCACAAGGTTTTACTAGTATTTTTAAAATGGCCGCCGTATCGGTTTCGGCACGAGTTTCGGTTCCTGTCTGACTCCCGCGTGTGGGTGCTATATGGAGTAGACATACTAAGTATCTGTTTCATGGACCGGCTCGTATGACGCCATTGTTCACGTCACCAAATGTGCAATTTTAGCGGGAGATTTAAAATTTTTGCTTAAATTGCCTTATGTCTCAATGAATAAAGCATCATTTGCTTCCGGGAAAGCGCTTGGGGTACTATGAAACACCTAATCTTTCGAATAAAACAAACTTTTGTTTTCTCTTCATGGCTCCTTTAATTGCTGTGCCTCTTTTTCTGTCGAATAGAGCAAATATTCATTTCTTAGCAGAGCTGGAATAGATGCATCGTCCAGGTCCTGATATATTCTGTGGATCGGCTTACCTGTAATAAACAAGGAAGGAGGGGGGGGGGCGGAAGACGCATACTTTAGTGGGTTGCATTTCACAAAGATGAAAGTGCCGCTTTAAGGCAATTTTTTTAAGACAATACTTTCATGCTCTGACTACATCAACTATTTTTACAACAGCTGCTTGACCAGTTTCTTTGTGTATAAAACCGGTGCGAATGCCTTTACGAAGCGGTTCGGTACTCCACAAAACACTCAGCAGCATTCAATATAATTTCCTTCACACAAAAAGTACGTCCAGTATTTCCCCATTTTTCTTGCAAAGAAATTTTCTACTCGATCAACTTTTCTGACGATCTTTCACAGGGCTGATCCTAGGAGAGAGCAAAGAAGTACTTTCATTTTCAATATATTTTTTATGTTGTTTTCATGAGTTACGTGCACACCCCTTAATAGTCCAAAATAACTTAATTTTCCTCTAAAGTCGTACTACGTTAACAAAATTCTAAACGTGTTGCGAATGACGCCCTGCTTCAGGTGGCTGCAGTTGTATCCCTCTGTATTCACGCAAGAAAAGGCGTAAGACTAGAGTTTCATATTTAGTTTCAAACAAATACCTTAGCAATGGTAGTATTCACTCAGTAAAATACTGCAACGAATAAATAAATAAATAATTTATTGGTCAAGTTTGAATGCGTGGGGTTCTCAATCCTTCGGAGGCGAGCTTGCGGCTCCGGAAGCTTATTTATGTATTTATTACTAATTTTTATTTATTTATTTATTTATTTATCTATTTATTTATTTATTTGATACCTTCTTGCCTTTGCATACGTTACAGCAGGGAGTGGACATCGCTGCCGGGTCGATGTCTCCAATGGTATCCATTTCTAGGCTGGGCGAATAGCCTCGAGCTGATGCGTCGCCGAAGCTGACGGGCGAGGCGTTGTAGCGGCTATGACTGGCGAGGCTTAGCTCACCCGTCGGCGTGGCACAGTCTTCTTGTGGCAATAAATGGCATTTTGATGACCTAAAACTCCCTGGTAATGTCCAGTGAGTCCTTGCACCTTGCCCGTTCACCTAGAACACTCATTACTGTTTGAAAAACGTAGTTCGTTCATTTAAAACGTAGATACTCCGAGCGGATGAAAAACCTGTCTGCGCCATTGGGATCGCTAACGGCTCTTTCTTCACCCAGGGAAAAACCGGTCCTACATCGGCGGGTCTTCTTCCAAACACGTCTGTGCATGAATTCTCGGCGCCCAGACGCCCGCCGTTGTTCGCATAATGACGTATAACCTGATACCTTACGAAGGCTGGTCTCCTCTTGAACACCAGTTGCCGAAACTTCTGCGGCCGTTCGCTTGCCGTAATTCCGCCGAGGACCGCTAACTGAATGAAAAACGTACATTCTGGGGCCGTAACTAGGCCGGTCTTCATTATAACACCGGCTGCCGGAAGAAAAGGAATATTCTGCCGCCGGACGCGTGGTTCACCGTTGAAAGAGCGAATGCGCGGCAGCCGTGCTCCGGCCGGTCTTTAGTCGAACACCAACTGCCACAAGAATACGGATATTCTGTGGCCGGTCGCTTGCCGTGCTTCGGCTTAACACCGCTTCCCGAAGGAAAAGCGGATGTCTTAAAGCTGTACTTCGGCCGTTTTCTTTCTTAACATGGGCAGCCGAAAGGGAACTGAATATCTGGCAGCCGTGTATGTGCCGTTGTGCGTCTGAACATAGGCGGTCGGAGAAATACCGAACCACCGGTTGCCGAATTTTGGCCGTTCATTGTATGATCAGTGGCTCCCAGAACCTGGATGCTGGCCGGACACGCCAGAAAGCGGCCATAGACGGGCCGGTCTTAGAACACACTTTCTGTGCCGCCTGGGGAAGCTTGTGATTGCTGTTATGTGTAGATGGTTGCTCGATAGAAGAAAGGGCACCATTGAACACCGAAGGGGTTGTTTCAGGGGGAACATAGAACGCCCCAATAAGGAGCTTTTTGGCTTCGAGGAGGCACACATCAAGCCAGACATATACCCCTTGTGTTCCAAGCTCCGGACGTCGAACATATTGCAGCGATCTCTCTACCGCTACAGGAACACCTCCGCCTTTTTTCTTAGAACCTGCCGAATTTCTGTAAGCACGGTAAATTGATAATTAGTAGGAAAATACTGGGCGGAGGAAATGTCGTTTGAAAGCCAAGTTTTTGTGATAACAATGATTGGGTATATAGAGGATAGAACATTCGAGAAAAACTCAGAAGATTTAGTACGAAGCCGGCGGGCATTTTGATACAATATTTCAAAGCTAGCGTTTCTTTTTGTCATCGAGTGGAACGGAGTTGATGTTGGGGGAAAGAATCATCTCCGAATGAAGTCTACCTCGAAAGGGCTTGAACAAACAGTCCGAGGGCCAGGTACAATGGTCAAATAAACGCTGAAAGTACATATCGTCGACACCGACACAGAACGATGCATACGTTTTTTACGTGGCCTTAAAGGGACACTGAAGTGATATGTAAACATTGCGGGATTACTCGCGCAAATTGTAGTCCGGAGTCCCTAGGCCATGTTACGAGAACTCTGGGCGCGTTTACACGATTTTATATAGGAGAAAAATTAATTCAAAAATGCTGTCCTCCTCTCTTTACGCTCGCCCATTTTCTGCGGCGTTTTCGTGTGACGTCGAGAGGAGCCGAGCTCGCAATTGGCTGCACTACTGCACGGATCCCCGGCCTTCAGACAGAGTCAGTCGGCCCAGCGTTTCGTCCGCCGGCCGCCGACGGGTCGTCGCAATTCGTTCGCTCAGTTGAAACAAAGCCAGGACACGTTTGTGAATGGAAGAATGGGCCTTTCTTGACTTGGTTAGTTTGTACACTGTATCTAGCTCCAAGTCAAGGTCGCTTCACACAAGCGCTGCACAAGCGCACATGCGACGCTTCGCTGACTGGTACGCTAGTAGGAAAATATAAGGCCTCTTGAAGGAGGGAGAAGAGTCAGCGAAGTCAATATAGGTACTAAGGAAATAAAATTAACTGATATTTTTACCGTACAGCGTAAAAATAGGGTGCGGGAAACACTTTTTTGCGCTGGGCGAACAAGCACAGCGGTCAGCAGCACGACTACGCATCTGCGAACGCTTTTCCGTCTACGAAATGCAATCGCTTGACGTGAGGTATTGTGCAAACTCGGGGGACGCTTACTGCACGAGCCCAATACAACAAATAGTCACCTAAGCTGCTTGAAATGCCAAAACTAAATAAAAGTGTAAACTTGTTGTACAATATATACCTTATATTACCAAAGTCGGCGGAGCCCGGCCCGTGGCCGCGTGGTCTGGGGCGTTAGGTTTGTTGCCGCAAGTGTTTTCAAAGTCACGAGTTGGAGTCCCCGCGGGTACCTGCTGTTTTTTGTAGTTAACGTTTTTGTTTTTCGTTTTCTGCCGATGTTTTCTACATTGAGCTCACGTTTTTGTGGGCCGCAACGTTCATGGCTCCACGAACTAGTTCACAGAACGCGCGCAGGCTGGCACTGGCGCGCTAGCGAGTTCTCGTTGGCGTGCTGTTGCCATAAGCACCGACTGCTTGCGGGCAGTGGGCACAGGCCAGAATGAACAGACCCTTGGCCTGGTGCGAACACGCTTTCTACGGTACAGGCATGAGTGAGGCAAGCTCCAAATATGGAGGAAAAGCGCATGACATTTGAGCGTCTGCGGGTACGCGGAGGGCGTCCATGCACTGCGTAGGCCTCGGCTAGTGAATGCACGATTCCAAGCCGTCCTGGGACGCTTATCTTTATGCATTTTTACAGCTGACAACATGTCAGAAGCGCGGTACGATGATTACTGAGTTACTGAGAATGCCCATCCAACAACGCCACCGGTTGTGTCTTACAGAACCGAAACCGAAACTTGTTTGGTTGCTCACCTTGGGCATCGTCCAATCATGGTGCCCGCTCCTCCCAACGTCACAGCTTTAGTTGGTGCGGCCGCCGCAAACTTCGCATGGTAATTTTTCTTCTTTCGCGCTTTGTAAAATAATTACCGATTTGTCAACCGGATAAACGATGAAAAGTGTGCTAATTTGAGCCATTCTACGCAGTGCAAGCAAAAACGGGAGCTTGACAAATTCACTTCAGTGTCCCTTTAATTCGGTGGCAGAATAGCGGTTCAACGTTCACTGAAGACAGGTGGGCTTGGAGCTGCCCCGCCATCGTACTTGGACTTAGATTCGACACGAAAACAAGCTTGGGGCGCTTCGGTGGATTTACAACAACCAAGCCAGTCGAGTCGGGTGATCCAAGTAAGGCTGGTTCTTTGCTCTTCGTCGTCCGGAGTCCACCGCTGGGAGATGGTACGTTTAATGAAGCGGTGGGCAGCAAGGCAGACAGTGGAGACGTCGCAGTTGTCATCGCCCCTGGCGCGCTTGGCGGCAGGTGTGTGGGATGTCGGAGAGGTGTCGTTGCAGCGATTGGGAGTGTCGCCTTCGATGCACCGACACACTGAACACAAGCCGCCGCAGTCAAGTTGGGGTTGGGAGGTGTAGTACCAGGACGCCGTATGGATGCGGCGCTCAGCGACAGCTCGTCGCGCAGGCGTCTAACCTCCAATCGGAGAGAGGCGATGGTGTCCGTCTGTTGGGATAGAACGCGTGCGTTCTCCCTGCGGATCCGGTCATTGTACTCCCGAAGCTCGGCGACCTAGTCGGTAAGGAGCGAGATCCCCTGCAATGCGTTCAGTAGGAACTCGCGCCAACCTGTTTCTCCGTCCACAGGAACAACCAGTGGAGAGACGGCGGGAGCGGCGAGGGGCGTGGAGGCAGGAGTGCGGGGGCTGACCATCGAGTCGTCCGGTGCGTCGTTAGGCCTACCTTCGCCATCCACAGTCGCACATCGGTTGCCTAAGAATGGCTGAACACCAGACTGTAGAAGCTGCACTTCTTCGTCCGGCAGCACCACACACTTGTCATGAGCACGTCGTTTGCACGAAACACAGCGTTGATATTTCTGTCTACCATAAAAAACCGCGGAGCATACTACACATGGGTCTGTATTGGGCGCCATTACGCGGCGAACAATAATAATAATCAATCAATCAATCAATGAATAAATCAACCTTTGTTTTCTATGCCCAGGAACAACGCTAGGGTCTTGGTGCTGGGACACCATACAAAACAAAAAAAAACTAAAATTAAGACGAGACAACACACAAAGACAAAATGTATGACAGAAACAATAAAGTAACAAAGATTACAGAAATCTTAGAAAGCAAAAAAAAAGGAACAATAAAGAACAAAAGGGCAAAAAAGAAACGACAGGCCTTGTGTTGCAAGCCATGGCACTCGGCCAGCGGAACGTTCAAGAGACGTGAAAAATAGGAACTATACAAGCAAATATTGAATGAACATGGCATACAGTATACGTATAAAACCAAGGTTTTCTAACAAAATGTTGGGAAGTTCCAAAATAAAAAAAAGAAATAAAGCTTCAGCGTTACCATAACTGACACTAAAACGTACAGATATTCAAGCAACCCAAAACAAGGAAAAGTGAAAAGCAAGCAAGAACACAGTTCGCACATAATAAATAAGGTACATAAATTTGGAATGACATAAAGGACTTAAGCTGCAACAGCTTTCAACTCATTAGACAATAAAGTAAAAGAGCTCTGGAATATAAAATATTAATAATAATTTTATTAGGAATAATAATAAATAGAATAGTGTTATATATATATATATATATATATATATAATATCTGTTATAACAATTATATATAATAATAATAATAATAATAATAATAATGTTTATTTGCGGACAGATTCCCTGGGTGGCAACCTTTCCCCATATCTGCCGCCTTTCAGGCAACTCCTGCTCTAATTTCCGCCTACCCGTCCATCATGCTCATCCTTATCTTTTCCCTTCTATTCACCAGACATTTACATACGTGACGACGAAAAGATTGATGCGACACAAGCGCTGTATCCCATACTCCATTGTATCATCCTTCCTCTTACTCCAGCGCAACAATACACCATTACTAATTATTTTCACACCCATTTCCAGTGAGCCCCAAACCAACTCGTCAGCGTGCCCCCCGGTGACATTTTGTTGCTGAATTGATTGGAAGACAGATACCGAACACTTTTTTTGCGTTCAAGTACCCCAAGGAAGAGATTACTTACTGCAATGTAGTACAGTCCTTCCTGCTTCCTCGCCATAAACACAGGTCACACCTAATGGCCGCTCCGCCACCGCCGCTCTTTCAGAAGCTGCAACGTCAATAACACCTGCTTCTTCAAAAAAAGCGGGTGGTATTCTCGGTGCGAATCCATGTTGCGTGACGATCAGGTTGATGGAGGCGCCCGCAACGGTGAGAACGGAGACAACGGGAGAAAGCGCGCGAATCAGCAAGCAACTATAGGAGCAAGAAAGTTTCCGCCAAATATAGCTGTGCGTTTTGTGTTTGCAAAGTAAGCAGATTACTTCTTAATGCTTTTTTTTCTTGTTCCAAGTACTGTTTTAGTTATTTCTGCAATAAGCAAACGTTATTTCATATAAATTGGCATCATTTGTTTGATTTTATGGAAAATTCAGTTTAACTGGTCGCCACAACGGTGAGTTAGGGGTAGTCTAGCCCCACTGCTCAGTACGCTGGCTTACGCGCGCGTTGAAGCGCCTATGTGGTTATCCATCCTTTCCAGCGTCGTCGGTCGGCGTACAGGCAGCGGCGTACATCTCCGCAGGCGTACGTCGTTGCGCGAGTACGTCGGTTTTACGCCCGCATGTGGTTGAGAATTAAGGCGACCGGTTCAGCTCCTATTCCCTTTGGAAATAACATAGCGCATAATAAGCCCTGTCTCATTACGGAGGGGGAGGGGCGGCAGTATTAGAACCGCGCGCGGACCTTCCTCCAATTGTTAAGGGCGAGAAAACAGAAGCAACAAAATGGCGGAGCACAAAAAAGGGAAAGTAGTTAAGAAGCGCCTCTTGACGTAATGAGACACCACGACTGGAGGGAGGGGTCGCGCAGAGAATTCGGGGAAGTGAAGGAGGGGTCCGCTCTTGGTGACAGCCGCGGCGGGAGAAAGAAACGAGAACGACTCGGAGGCGCCCACGGACGATCGTCGATCCGAGTATTGCTCAAACTCGCTCCAACGAGAACAGAGGATAAACAGTTAAACAAACGAACAAAGTACTTCTTTTGAGTTTCTTCAAAACACCTTCCACGACGAAAGAAGTATTGCTACACCAACAGCATTCGTACCGTAATAAATAATGCTCTGTTGTGTTAGTTCCTAAAGTGGAATAAATATAATGGTGGTGAGCGCGAACACAGGCGGCGCTGCGAAGCGCAACTCGTTGACGTCAGCTTAGGGATTCTCGCATTTGTCGTCTGCTTCACTCAGGATCGCTCTCCCTGCTGTTTCTTTGCGCTCGGTCAACGTCTGATGCTTGTCCGCACCAGAATTGGCGTGTGGGTAACTTTTTATGATAATAATAGGCTTAAAAGCGTATACACTAGCTCATGGTGTCAATTGAAGTATAGTTTTGGATACCTCTACGGGAGAAACATTGCCAGCGCCACCCCAATCCTTGCGAAGCCGGTCCTGTGCGGAGCGCGAAGAGTCGGAGCTAGGCGTCTGCTTCTCATGTAAGCATTCAAACAAAAACAACAGTCAGCTGCTAATAACCGACAACAGCGAAAATGGAAGACCAAAACAAATTCTAGGCCTTCAGGGCTGTCGGCTTTGGCAGAAGGCATCACGATTCCCGGTAATCATATGTAAGGTAAAACAGTTTTTGCAACTTTGCCGTACGCTCGAACGCGTTTTGTCGCACCACTTTACGTTGTAAAGGCATGAAAGTTTGCCGACATGCACTGTAGACTGCAAAAACTGTAGGTTGAGTTTCAAATAACTCAGTGTCTATCTGCGCGTGTTGATTCTATGCCAGGCATCTAACCAGTATGAAGGTTTATTGAGCAAAACGAGTCACGTCTTCGTTAAATTTATGGTAAGACATATATGTTGGTTAAGACCTGGAGGGATATTTCGGAACATTTTGCACAGCCATATCTTCCCGATATTCTGATATGCGTTATAGGAAAACTGCACTCAAGAGGAGGAGATGGAAGAGGAAGGGAAGGAGGGGAAAACTTAGTTTAACAATTAAATCGATCTTATTAGTGGTCAGGGTCGTCAGTCCAGGACAAGAGAGTAAAACTAATTTTCTTCAAATCATAGAACGCCATCCCGAGTAGAATAGGATTTGTTCTACGCGCCTGGAAGGGTTGAAAAGCAATAAAGAGCTACTTGGAATTCTTCTTCGGTTTCGAGTCTTGTAATATATGCAGGTATACAATTTATTACGTTAGTTAGCGAGCATATCATGCCTTCAACACCGTAATCATGTCATCATTGTTCTGGTTGAGAGTCAGTTCGTTATGAGAACGATATAATTACGATAGAAATTCGGAGCACAAAAGCCGCCTTCGAGTACTGTGGACCACGTTGTTTAGGGCGCGATCGCGGTGGCGTAGCACAAACCTTCTCATTGTATTTGCATGTGAATAAACAAAGCACGCTGCGGATATGCACCTTCTTGCACGCAGCCGTAATGAAAGCCAATTTGTGAAGAAGGGAATGTATGCCATACAAAATGAAGGAAATATTCACACGACCTTTGTGAGGCTCCCAAACACCCCGAAACCTCCTAGTAAGAAGTTGGTGATGGCGCAGAAAAATTAATGCGTTGGGCAGAAAAAAAAAGCAAGAAGCATTAATCAGATACAAGACAACAACGAAAGAAACAGAAGAAAGCCGCTTTATTTCCTGCTGTGCGATGAGCGTGTAGAGGCCGCTGCTTGGTACGTAGTATTAGACTGTTGTGTCTTCATAGGAGCATCTCAAAAATACTGCAGGGAAGCGTACGCATTTTGAACACTTATCGAGAAGCTCTGATCGCTGATCCTCGCGAATAAGCAAGAAAGGACGAGTTACACATGATCTTCTGACCGATACTCTGAAGAAAGTTGTTCTCTATCTCTTCGTGTGTTACAAACTTGTGGGGGATAGAGCTTGAAATTATTCAGATGCGTCAGAAGCTGGCAAAATAGCTGAGTCGCTAGAAATACGCTTTTTAACGCACTACAGCAACGAAGCGGGCGATTTCTAGCCCAGGCACTGTTGCCCCTCACAAGCGGAGTGTAGAAGATAACAGCGGTGCGAATCCCTTAGCCGACGTCAGAGCCAGGGGGCGCCACTCAAACATCTCACCGCCAATAGTAAGGTTTACGAAGATACTACAATTCAACCCAAGCGCTAATGCGATCCATATTTTGGCTTGTGACGGTTCTGTCATTCGTATTGGCGAAACAGTTAAGCCTAGATGTAACGAACCTCTATGTAACGAATTTCCCAATTTAACATAGTTTTTTCAGTTTGCCATTTCAACCCCCCTCGAACTCCAAGTGTTTGCGACCTCTATGTAACGAAGGCTTTGCGGTAGTTAACCTTGATGTAAAAAAATCGCCAAGCTGATCAAAAATCGGCAAAAAACACAACTTTTATTTTATTCGAAAGATTTCGTGTTTTATAGGGCCCCCCGCACTCCTTCGGCAGCAAAGATGTCGTAGTCACTGAGAAATTATTCAATTTAAGTTAAACTTTTGATTCTCCCGCCAAACCGTCTGTTTTCCTGACGAGTGGCATGGCGTCACAATGGAGGCTATTCAAACGAACTTCCAGTGCGCCATTAAGCTCGGCAGCCTTGCTTACCGTCAGTCCTTCCAGATGGCGCTACCACACCGAGCCGCGGACCTATGGCCGCTGTTACATTGTTTTTCACCGTATTTGCACCCGGCTTGTTTTTGTTGGGCTAGAAAGTAATCGTTTCGTAAGACATGGGGTATGCCGGACAAGCAGGGTCACGTAAGACAACGTCGCCTACGCCAATCGACCAGTGTCTTGTAAGGCAACTCCAAAGCGGCGCACTGCTGTGCAGCTAAAACAAGCATAATGTGGTCAGTACAAAACAGCACTGCGCATCGGTACTTATATTATTACGTGTATTTTCGTAACTTTCACTGTTTACTCCCTTATTACTCAATATGCATTACATTTAGGTGCGAATAGCTGGTTCGGCAAGCTTATAAGCTCTGCCTGACTTGCGTTTGCTTTTGACGGCTTCAGCCAATCACAAAGCTGTGCTTATGATATCATAGGTTCTGTTGAGGCAAATGAGCTATTGGGGTTCATCGCCATTACAGTTTTTCCTAATTATATAGCTTACTTCAGCGAAGTGTGCGTTAAAAGTGGTGTCAGTATATTCTAACGCGGCAATATTTCGACTGAACCAAACTGGTGTTTTGTCTGCATGGCCACTTTAAGGAGCCAGCCCCTTCCAAAACGTCTATAATAGCTGAAAACAAAATTACTTATGATGATCATGATGAACGGAGCGGCTAGCGCCATCAGATGGCCAACCTACCACCCACTTGATGTTTCGCTTGTATAGCATGACCCCACGTCGCCAGTGTAGCTACGCTACACTTTTGCCGCAGTCAGCGCAAACGACCGTGCGTTGCGTTCCCACGTATAAGTGCGGTGTTGGTTGTACACAGGCTGTGAGGTGCAAATTCTGCTTGTCTGCGTGTAGTTGCGCATCTCCAATGCTGTCTGCTGTACTGGTTCGTCTGTGGAGAGTTCTGCTACCACAAAACGAATTTTTGTCTTTTCAAGGCAAGCAAGTAAATGCCATCGTCGCTCAGTAGATTGGGGAAGTGAACATCAAGCTCACGAAAGGGCGCCCTTTTCAGCACACGTTTGGTCCCTGAAATGGGTTAGGGCACTGAAAAGTGTCAAAAGGCAAAATTGATAATGAAGTTCGGAGCGCCGTGTAAACCACGAAAAAAGCTGCAGGCGCAAACCACGCAGTTTTCTACTGTGAACTAAGCCTTTGAAGGGTCAATTGAGCGTCACTGAAGCCTAGCATTCGGGTTTGGCAGCTGCTTCATTCACACAAGCCTTAACTCGGAACTTGAATATAACGAAAACCTGGATGTAACAAAAACTTGCGAGATTTTATTAACTTAGCTATACTGAGGTTTTACTGTGCTTCGTTTTCCAGAGTTGAAAACTGGATATTCATAGGCGACCAGCAATGCTTAAAAAATATAAGTTCAATTAAGAGCAGAAGAGTAGTCCTCGAACGTTTATTAGATAATAACGAATGAACATCGACCACAGGTTTAAAAAGACACAACTAAATTTGTCAAGCTCCCATTCTTGCTTGCACTGCGTAGACTGGTGGAGATAAGCACAGTTTTGAACGTTTATCAGGGCGGTAAGGCGTTATTTATTTCATGAAGCCTGCAAGATGAAAACCTACCTGGCGCGGTTTGCGGCCGCCGTACAAACTAACAGGAGTCAAGACAGGTAAATTGCTACGTGATTGCACGATGTGCGACATTAGAATTGAAGGAAGTTTTGGATTCGATTCTTTGAAACAACATGCTTCGCATCCGAGCCTATTGTTGGATGGGCATTCTCGATATCTCAGTAACCGGTATATCACGCTTCTGCCATCTCGTCGCCTGTAAAATGTGTCACATAAGCTTACCAGCGCGGCTTCGAATCGTTGCAATCACTAGCCGACGCGTACGCAGTTAATAAACGCCCTCCGCATCACCGCAGACGCTCATTTCCTATGCATTTTCCCCCATCTTTGGAGTTTGCCTGTATAATAAAAATCGGGTTCACACGAGGCGAAGGGTCGGCTCATTTGGGACCGGACCCACTGCGCGCGAGCCGTCGGTGCTTATGGCAACAGCATGCCAACGACAACTGGGTAGCGCGTCAGTGTCAGTCGCCACGCGTTCTGCGAACTCGCTCGTGGAGCAATGAACGTTCCAGCGCAGAAAAGGTGAATTCAGCATAGAAAACACTGGCGAAAAACAAAGGAATCAACTGCTGAAAAAAGACATGCACTCTCGAAATTACAACTTGCGACTTGCAAAAGAAGATACTAGCGCTCAAAACCACTCGGCCATGAGCCAGCGCTGCTGCGGAGGAGGCGGGAAAAATATAAGGTATATAATATATACCCAGTTTACATTTTCATGTTGTTTCAGCATTTAAAGCAGTTTATATGACTATTTCTTGTATACCGCTCGTGCAGTAAGAGTCCCCTCAATTTCCACAATATCTCATGTCTATCGACTGCGTTCTTTAGACAGAAAAGCATTCGCGGATGTGTGGTCGTGTTGCTGAGCACTGTGATATTTCACCCAGCCAAAAAAAGTGTGTACCGAACCCTGTTTTTGCGCTGTACGACAAAAGTTGCACTTGATTTTATTTCCTTGTTACCAGTATTAACTTCGCTGAATCTTCTGACTCTTTTAGTTGGCCTTAGGTTTTGTTACTACGGTACAAGTCAGCAAAGCGTCGCATGGGCGCTTCTCCAGCGCTTGTGTGGAGCGACCTGGACTTAAAGCTTGACACAGTGTACAAAGTAGCAAAATAAAGGCACATTCTTCCATTCACAAATGTGTCCTGGCTTAATTTTAACTGAGTGAATAATTGCGACGACCCGTCGGCGCTCGGCGGGCTAAACGCTGGGCCTACTGACCTTGTCGGAATGTCGGCGAGCCGTGCAGTAGCGCTGTCCAACCAAGCCATTTTTTCTGTCACGTCATACAGGACGCCACCAAAAACGGGTGAGGATGCAGAGAGGAGGACATCATTTTAGAATGGATTTTTCTGCTTAATAAACTCGCCTAAACGCAGCGAGAGTGGTCGAAACATGGCCTACAGACTCCAGACTACACTTTTCAGTCGTAATCCCACAATGTTGCTAAATCACTTCAGTGCCCCTTGAAGCGTAAACCATAAGACAAAAGCACGACGAGCACTATTCCCGCAGGGCGAAATCACAGTAGCAGCCGAAACATTGCTGTTGCTCGAAATTAGCTATGGTAGTGGCTTTATGGAACCTTACTGCGCAACTGGTATTTAAGAAATGTTGGGTAAACCAGCCACGAATCCTTAAAATCAGGAAAAAACTTCGATGTGACACAAAGGGTTAGGTCGCAATGTACCATACATGTTATTTACGTCATAATTCAAGTCATTTTGTAAGGCAGCAGACTCAAGCCTCGCGCCCACCTAATCAAACTGGTGGGTTGACATGCCGCCTGGGTGTTCTTTTTCTTTCTTTTCTGCCGTCTAAGTGGCATGGTATGTGAAGCGTATTCACGAATTCAGAACAAACCTTTTGGTTGAACTGTGAAATTGCCAGGTCAAACGTGAATGCATAGTTAAGGTCATCGGCACGATTTTTATAAACTCGTGACTTGTTTATATAAAAAGGCAATTGCACTTTCAGAGGCGTAAATACTGATGGGTTCATTTTGAAAAATTGGTGTGTATTTTTCTAGAAAAACATAGTTTTCTCCAAACCACTTCAACAAGACACCAGATAGACTTGGAAGGGGAAGGGGAGAAGGAGGCTTGCGTCTGGCAACCAAACCCTCCATATAGCGCAATTAGCAGAACTGAGCACATAGAAAAGTGAACGAACAGCGTTCATATAGAGAAGAGGAGCTCCATGCCATCAGAGAAAAAAGCGAGGGAGGAGGAGCAAAAACGTTTTTATTTGAGCCGACGATAAAAAGACAAAATAAAAAAAAAGGGTGGGTGGCCTCTTTACAGTTCAGAAAGCTGCGAGCGAGGGCGGAATATTTTGTTTTGTGCAATCATAAGATGAGTCGAACAAAGATGCAGGCGCGCACGGCCCCAAGTCTCACACAAGTCTTCCCAGACTGGTAGTTATATTGCTATGGTGTACAGTAAAATCTCGGTGTAACGAACTTAGGGCACCGCGGAAAATTGCTCCGTATTCTGAAAGGTCGTTGTATTGAAAATCGCAAAAGTTAACACAACAAAAAACATTTCAATGCCTAAAGCGACCTACGTGTAGAGCTGTGCATCCTTGAAGTCATTTTCAGAAAAAGTGCACAAGCGATAATGAAACAATGTACGTTTATTTAGAGGAGCCATGAAGAGAACTATAAATTTGTTTAATTTGAAAGAACTACGTTTCAGTATTTCGCTCAGCTCCATTACAGCCACAAAAAGTGTTTTTAAACAAAAAAAGCAAGAAGTATTTAAAAACTTTCAAATTTTGCGCCACAGTGACGTGTTATGAGCAAGAATGACGTCATACGGGTCAACAATAACACCTAATTTTCAGTGCGTTAACTGCACGTTAGCATTCAAGTGATGCGGTGAAATGGCACTAGAGGCCCCATTACAGACGTCCAGTCATGTGTCGTCGCGACAGGTCAGTTAGGCAGCCGCCAATCGCACAAACAAGGTTCTGCGACGTCTTAGAAAAGTTGCAGGAAATTGGCTAGGGAGTCGCGACTGCTTCACACGTTTTCTTTAATATACCGGTTATTTGTCCGAAGATTGCGATGATATTGGCATCATTTTTATTGGGTCTAAGCAGTCTTTCTAATAAACCCAACTTGTATTTTGTCTTCATGGCTCCTTTAAAGTAGTTGGCAATTTTCTTCTGGTGCGTGCAGCACAAGCTTCCTAGCACGAAGGACACCAACTCTTCCATATTCCTCCGGACTGACTTCGTAACCTCGCGGTTTTTCTACGGAAATGTGCGGTTTTCGTACTGTTTCCAGCACATCCGCAGTCGTAACGTGCCGGTCGCACTCTTCGAGTGCTGCCGCTGCACCCCCATATGCATCGTCGTTCATGCCGTCCTCACTGCATTCTCCATCCTGAACGCGCATGCTCACGAGATTGTCCTCTGTAGTCAGCTCCTCTGATGTCCGTGAAGATCTAGCAAGCAACCCGAGCAGCGGCGGAACATAGAAAAACTCGAGGTGGGGCGCGAATAGCGCAGTCGTAGCTTTCTGGACTGAGGAGGCCACCCAGGCTTCATTTTTTTGCCCTTCTCGTCACCTTTTTTTTTTCTCTCTCGCAATGGCTCGCGCATTACGCGGAGCTAGTTGCAAGACATCCTCTTCTGCGCTGCGCTTTGCCGTGTCGTCTGCTAGCATACGGCTCCGGTTGCCGCGATTGTTTAACGGAAATCTAGGAATCTCCGGCCGTGAAAATATGAGTTCGTAATGCTGAGGAGTTGCTATCATGGCACGGAACAAAATAAAACGATCGTTATTTTGAAATTTCGCTATCCTGAAGTACGTAGTAGCAAAATAATTTTACATTAAAACTATGAGCATTCGGCGTGGGATTCCTAAATGCTCGTTAATCTGAAAACTTCTTTTATGTGGTGTTCATAGTACAGAGATTTGACTTTACCTGTCTGGCATCTGACAAACAGAGAGTCGCGTGGACGCTTTCTGGAAAGTAGTGGGGGGAGGGAGAGAAATGAAATGCACGACGCACTCTAAAAAACGTCCGTGTGCCGTACCTTGCCCACTTCGGCAGCTTTCTTGTTACAGTTCAAAATGTTTAGAACCGGTCGGGATATCGCGATGGAATACAACTGAATATGTACGCGCGTGCATGACCTCTCAGCAAAACGACCAAACTCGAAATTGGCGCAAAGGAGCAGCCAATTACACATAATATAAACCACCGTCGGTTAAGAACGCGTGTATGTGCTCACACTAACAAATTTTGAGGCGATTCTTTAGTCGTTGAATCATCATATTTTGGACTACGTTGCCGCAAACGTGCGGTGGTACAGTCGTTCAGTTTTCGCATAATCTTTCGGCCTGGTTTGGAAGCGCAAACGTCCCTCCTGGTTCTATTATTCAGCTTTTCCAGCCTTCAGTGGAGTGCAGGATTCATGAACAAAATGATAAAAAACGGGTCCAAACGGAACGCAGAAAGTCAGATAGCCCCATTCCCGTAATATGGTGCATCGCAGAGTGTCGCTGTAGCAGACTACGCACGCATACGAATGCTGTTGCAGCCATCACCGACACCCTAGGCATCATGGGCAGTCATGCTCGCGCTTTGTGATGAGGAGGATGAGACGAGGGGGAATCGCGGTGCGGACGCAAAGGCGAGGTGTTCAACTGCAATAACTCGACTGATACTCATAGCTTTAACAAAATTCCGGAAGTGGGTGATTGGTCGGACATTGATTTATTTAAAAATGGGAACACTCGTGTATCGGCCAAACATCGTTCAGGGACCCTCTCACCTAAACACTGTTGTTGCTGGAAATGAACTATGGTGGTGGCTTTGTGGTACTTTACTGGGCATCTGTTATTTGAGGAATGTTCATAGAACCAGCCAGGAATTCTTGAAATCAAAGAGAAAACATTGATGTAACACAAAGGGTGGGTCGCAATGTCAAAAATATTATCGAGAAATTTTCACAAGGCCTAAAAGTTAGCCCTTACACAACGGCAAACAACGCATAAGATTTTGGAATCCTATCAGAGTCTGCAACAGAAACTGAAAAGTGATGAATAATAGTGTTGCTGTGAAGGTTTCTAACCAGTAATTGGAAACCGCCGCCTCAGCAATTTTCATGACTAAGTAAACGTTTCACACTACAGAAAGGCAAAAGGAATCAAATGCTCGGTGAACCCTATTCGAGATACCGTAATGCCATCAAATACTAATGTTGCTCATTTTCTCGAAGCGGCGTATTGATATAAAAAAACGAGGGGGCATTTGCAACCCGAAAATTCTTCAGATTGTGAAGCGCCTTCACCATGCAAGTAAAAACCAATGAAGAAATTGTTTCTTAAAGCAAATTTATGAAAGACTGGATTGTGCCATCATGTTATAAAAATCAATAAAACAGGTTACTCGAAGCAGCGGCCATTTTGCTTGCTGGCAGGCGAGGTTTCCACCGCCATTGCCAATAAATGCTTCCAGCCAACCACTTTTTTTGCAATGGCTGCACCAACAATTGTTTATTCTTTCGCGTAAGGTGGTTATTGAGAGAAACTGGACACTTTCCTCCAGAGGCAATCCTCCAGGCCTTGAATTGCTGTTTCTTGGTTGTTTTCACCACTGAGGTCTACGTTTCCCAGCCCGCGAGGCGAACAACTATGTTTGGGACATTTCCATTAGCTGTCGGCGCCCGGTGACAGACTTCAATATCACGGGGTTGATTCTCTCCACGGCTGCGTAGGTTGTTTATAAGTCAATTTCATCGGTGTCTGCGTCACCTCAAACGCCTTTTATTTTAAAATAGCTGGCCAAGAGTACAGCTCCAGCACATTTGTGTGCTGTGGATGCAGGCGGTTTCCTATTTGAGGGCATGGTCATTCATGGTCAGTATTTTTCATTTTCTACGTGTGGTCTTTGTCATCTTTTGTGAGTTACAACCCATCAGCGCGTGACCCACTACCATATTGAATGGTCATTTCAAGACATCCAAACGTATCCAGTTCTTGTCTAAAAGGACACTGGAGTGAATTTTTCAAGCTTTTGTTTTTGCTTATTTGTTTAGATTTGTTCAAATAAACACACTTTTCATTTTTTATGGGGATCATAAAGGAGTGGTTATTTAATGAAGCCCGAAAGAAGACACACTACCATAGGTAGTCTGCGGCGGCTGCACCAAGTAAAGCAGTGACGCCCGTTCGAGGTGCTATTGAGAGGCGCCACTCTTTGTAATTGCTGCGCTTCATGGATCGATGAATTCTTTTTACACGTGGTCCGTTCCCACCAGCGCGCATCTGTGGTTCTTCTAAAGGAACGCGAAAGCCATTTCTGTCAGTGATTGTCGTTACTTCTTTGTGCATGAAGTACACAAGACCACCTCTAGTTATCATCCGCAGACCACCGGGCTCACCGAGCGCTATCACTGCACCCTATTTCACAAGCTATCTACTGTCTTCATTTTAAGGACATCAAGTGCGATACAATAGTGCCTTTCACTAGGCTGGCATATAATAGGGCTATTCAAAGCAGCAATTGTTGATCTTAATTTTCGTTGCTTTCAGGCGCTAAGCATCACTCCTCCTCCATACAGGTTTTCTTCTTTGGCCCCCAACCGCCAACCTTACTTCACTGTCGCTGGCACAACAGTTCGACTCCTGCATTGACCACTGCTGTCGACAAACTCGTTTGCACAACCAAGTCAGCCAACGAGATAGTTGCGATGCTCCCTATCGTGATCGTCTTTTTTCTTCCGGTGGCGAAGTTCTACTCTTGACTACAGTTTGGGTTCCGGGGCTATGCGAAAGAAATTTTCATTGTTTGTGGGCCGATATATACGCTCCTCGACAAATCCTCGCGTGTCAATTATCCCATCGTCGCTAACTACACCTCTACTGAACGGCGTTGCCGCAACACCGAAATCGTGCGCGTTTCTGGCCTGAAACTCTTATAAGTGCGAATGCACTTCTTAAGCGACCCTGAATCACGCGTCCACCGCCGTCCGTCCATCCCCACCACATACCCACTTAGGGCGATTGGCCAAGAAGAGTTCCTAATTTCTTTAGCACATACCCACTTAGGGCGATTGGCCAAGAAGAATTCTTTCGCATCACCCGTGCATTCCCACTTCCCCATCGACGACTGCTGCTTCGCCAGGAGCGGAAGTCGGGGCGAGTACTGCGGCGTCTACCTCGTCGGTCACGTCTACGCGAACCTCGTGTCACACGCCGTGTCCACCTCGCCGGTCAGGGACGAGTCGCCGTACAGTGCCGTCTACACCGACGCGTACTCGGGCGACGGAATCGTGGTCGTCACCCTCTACCTCGCGCCAAACATCTCGCGCGACGACGTCGTCGAATACGTGGACGCGGCGATGGAGAGTGTGGCCAGGCGCGTAAAGCCCTCGGACCCGGTCGTGGTTGTTGGGGACTTTAACGTGGACGTGCGAAAGGGCGGCGAATGGTTGATGGAATACATGCTCGCCAACCACTCCATGACGTGCCTACCGCTAGAGGCTCCCACCACCATCAACGGCAGCTACAACGACCTGGCATTTGCGAGGAACTGTCTGATACGCGCGGTCTTGCAACAACTCTTGACCGTACATTTCAGTGACCACAAGGCGGTCATAATGACCGTCAACGACAACGACAACACCAACAAGTGCTGAATAAAGAATACTGTCGTTTCACTTTACATGCGTGTGTGTGTGATCTCCTCGAACATACACTTTAATTCACCAAGATTTCCAGAGAACGACTAACGGGGTGTTTGAATCCCCACTTGATCACGCGGGGGTGTTAAATGCAACTAACGGGCGAATGCCAACACAGTTCAACATAACTCCCCCTCATAGCATCACCCGTGCATTCGCACTTCCCCATGCTCCCCTTCGGGGAAATGCGGGTGAATTTTTCCGTCGCGTCACTTAGTAGAGCACCGCCGGGCGCCTGCCTTGGCCCAAAGGAGGGAATTTGTGTGAGGACAAATTTGCACTTAACCGAGCCTTTTGATGCATCACCGGTAAATTCCTATCATCATGCAGCGTCCTCAACTTGTTTTCTCAAACACCGTCCTCAACCTCAACCTGTTATCATCGTTATCATCAGCCTACCCCGTAGTATAAAAGGCTGGCCCGAACTGCGCCTTCCAATACCTCAGTAAATAATTAGCTCTGAGCGTCTTTCAATTACTGCAACGAAACTAGTGTAACCAATCATTTGGCAGCCTCGAATCCCTTTCCCGCCGTTTGCAACGGTTCTTTCAGAGACGTTCGTATCAGGAACGCTCGCGGGGAACCAATTTTATTGTCTTTCAGGCAATTACAACATTACTGCGAACGTACTGCTTCCACAGAGATAATTCAGTGTCCAGTTTTGCGCTAGCTTGCACCACATATGGTTTTTATAATGGAAACTAAATCACAATGGCCAAAAATGAGGGACGCTCACGTTAACGCGTAGGACTGGAAGGTAGCAAAGCTGTACGCAACCTTCACAGCCAACACGACGGTTTTCTTCCACGATGGCGGCCTATCTGCTTCTTCGCTGTCGTAAAGACTCTTGCTTCATCATGTTGCTATAAGGGTGACTTTCTTTCATTTTTTTGAAAGATAATCATTGGACGTAGCCTTGGAGTGGCGTACACCATGTCGTGTATTTCTCGTTCCGAGCCAGTGTTGCCATATTAGGGCGAACGCTGGAGTATTTCTTGTTACGAGAAAATGCTGCCACAATTACGGTTAATGCTGCAGTTTCTTTGCCAATCTTGGCCAATCTGCCTAAGTGGATATGCTTGGCTTGACAAAAGTGGGCCGAGGGTGCTGGGCGCTGGTCGCGAGGCACAGAAACATGAGCGCTCAGCGTTTTTTATAACTGCCGGGCGGCCGCGGCGAAGCACGCATTCACGCGCACGCGCTCGGCAATTTCTTAGATTTTTGAAATGCGGACTTTATTAAACGGGCTCATGAATTGAAACCCTACCCGTTCCACCGAGGTATCACGGGTAAATTAAATACATTGAAAATGGATGTATGGATTTAAAATAAAAAAATGTAAAAAGGTATTTAAACAAGATAATTACGCAAAAAATGACTTACTAAAAAACAATGTTAAACACAAAATATCTAAAAGCTATTACCGCGTTATTTGCCGCTGACTTTGTCTCTGCGTGTGAGTGGAATTGTGACAAAATATTTGAGAGGTTAGTATTGTTGAATATTAGCTTAATTAGTAGTGTCATTTCTTCTAAAATTTTTAATGTTTTTGTATGTTTTATTAGCTCCGGTTTCCTTCTTACGAGATAATTTCTATGGATATCAAGAAGTTGTTCTCTCTGTTTGTTTGTTATTGGGAAGTCCTGTATATAGTGGTCAAAACTGTCTGCTGGTAGGTTACATTTACATATGTTATTATTTGTAATGGCGAACCTATGAAAATAAAACGGAAATCTACCGTGTCCAGTGATAAACTGTGACGTGTCATAGTTGGTGGGAAAGTGGTCCGGAATTTTGTGAATATTCTTTATCCATCTGATTGTGTAGCTTTCATCTCCTTCTTGTTGCCACTCAACATTCCAATTTTTTCTTAAGCTAATATTGAGCTGTTTTTTGATAAATTGTAGTGAAATAGGCCAGTCAATTTTTTCGCCATATTTTGCTGCTTTTTTGACAGGAAATATTACGATTTCCGAAACAGCTTTGCTTTGAAACTGGAATGAACCAGAAAAGACTTTATTGACACAAGTACTAAAGTAGGTGGGAGCCGCGTTACAGCTCCGCGTCGACGTGGCCTGGCGTCGCGCGTTTTTTTGCGACCCTACTTGTCACTAGCCCGTTTGACGGAGCCCGTGCCTTTCGAGCGCCGCGCAGACCTACTGGATGGTCCATTACTGGTCTGTCTTGCTTGTAGATTTGATGGCTCCATAGAGTTCCGCCAGATACTCTTCGAAGGTCGCGTCGTCTGGGTCAGCGGCGCAGTCCCACATGATGTGCTACCGGTTGGCGGGTCTGTTCTCACACACTTTGCACTCATCGCTCGGGTACTCGTCCGGGTACATTCGATGTAACGCCACCGGTGACGTTGTCGACGCCGCTTGGAGTCTTCTTAGATGTATCGCCTCCTCGCTGCCCAGCACTATTGGCGGAGGTCGCTACGCTCGTCCAGCGAGTCCTAGGCTCTTCAGTGTTGTGTCGAGCCCCTGGCTCTGCCCTTGGTTTCCGTTCACCACGCCCACTCGGGACCAGTAGCCAGGTTGCGAGCGGCGTGTGTCATAGGGCGCGATTCCCTGTGGGCGGTTTCGTTATGGTCCGGGGCGTACGGCCAACAGTTACCCGCGTGAGCCGCGATCCATCTGACCTCCACTCGCGTTCTGTCTCAAACTCCTGATCTTTGCCGACGGTTGTCCAGAGGGTGAGGTTGTCTGCTTAAATAGTGCATCTCACGTCCTCGACGCTCGACACAGCCTCGACGATCCTTATCATCACGATGTTGAACAGCAGAGATCACCCAGTCTTGAGGCATCCCCATATTGCCAACGCCTCACGCCGGCAATGTGATTTCTCCCACGTGCAACACGATCTTGTGGCCCGATAGAAAGTCTCGGATGTAGTCCTGGCTTCTATTCTCTATGCTGTACCGTGACGTCTGCTCTAGGACTTAGTGCTTCACCCGGTCGAAGACACTCTGCAGGTCTAGCAACGGGATCACCTTGCTGTCCTTCGTTTCGTTCTCAACAATCGTCTTCAGCTGCAAACTCGCGTGGCGAGTGCTCAGGCCCTCAGGTAACCGACCATTGAGCCCGGATAGAGGCACTCGTGTTCAAGGTAGCTGTGCCATCGGTTCGACAGAACCTGCTCGAAGACCTTCCCCGCGCACGACGTCAGCGAAATGGGTGTGAGGTTCTCGAAGTTCGACGACATTTGTGGTTTCGGGATCAGCACCGTCTTCGCACTCTTTCATTTGTTGGGCAGCTTGCCGCATTGCCAACACCGGCTGTAGTACCGCGTCAGCGACCCGATCGATGGGTCGCCCAGGTTCCTCAGCGCTCAATTCTCAATTCTGATAATGGCGGTCGGCTCACCTTGGTCGCCTCGTGGATTCAACCTTTTCTTTTTTTCCTGCCCCCCAATGTGAAGCCACCCCGTCAAACTCTGGAACTCTTCGGGCGTGATTTCTTCGCATTCCATTTGTACGCACATCTGGAAAGTGAACCTGTCCAACGCTGACTTGGCAGTCGACGAGTCTTCGGCGACGTGGCTCGGCGGAGTGCCGGTGGTTCGGTTTAGCAAATGCACAGCGCGTTAGGCGTAACCGCACCACGTTACCGACGAAAGTTAATAGTCCGACTAATTACTGAAAAACACACCTTTTGCCGAAAATCTGGTATCAGTCGATGGCCTGCATCTTTACGCACAGACTGGTAGTAGAATCCTTGTGATTAGAGCCAATTAGTACTGCGTAGTGGGGCATTCATTGCGGGGCCGATGTCAACACGTTCGCCCTCTGTGGCGATCGCAGTGCCTCCACGCTTTGGTTTTAAAAAAGTTTATGCTTTCTAGATGGTACATCGCAGAGTTTTACTAAAGCATAGATTATCGAAAAACAAATACTTACTGTTTATTGGCCTTTACAACGATCACCTGCGATCGCAGGTCTCGCTGCTATTCTGTGCATATTTTACCCGGAGAAAGTAATATTATAGGAATATGATGTTCAATACAGCATTACTATGGCCATGGGAATGGTCACAAAATTACAGTAGTAAACACGGGAAGCAATAGTGTACGATATTCCTAAAAAATATAGCAAGTAGCGCAAAAAAACGGCACCTTGAATACTGCATAACGCCTGAAGGACTCAGAACGCAGTGGCGTAAGCGAACTACTTGTCTATTATGACAAAAAATGCCTCAAAAGGCGGAGCTTGCAATAACTGTTGCAACAAGAATCGGATAAACAGGCATAACACTAAGTACGTGTATGAAGACATCACTTATGCATACACTGCACACGCACCAAAAAAAAGATTATTTGAAATATTCATGTGCTGGGTGCAACTAGGGCCGACTGACGCTACAACTGTTGCATACCACGTATTCGAGACGGGAATTTTCGAGTGATGTACGCGACCCCTACGGTACCCAAGGTATAATTAAAACACATTCAGCAAGAACGCGTGATGACGACTCTTCGTTCACATTGAAATTGAAATGGCGCTACATCGTGTATTATTTTGTTATATCGGGAGACGCCTTGCAAACTAGTTCAGTAATAACGAATTTTTAGAAGTCATCTTTAATGGCGCCTTACGTCTTACTCTCCATACAGGGGAATAGCGATGCGCATCCATTTTTATGCAGAATTAGAAGCTCATGATTCTCGGTTTCTTGGCGCTAGGGCAACCAGGGTAAAGAGAACTGAGACAATTACAGAAATAAAAAGCAGTGCGATATGAAACCAAATTGTGGCAGCTAAAATAGACGACCGACAGTACAAGAAGTAAAAGATGTGTTTTATATGGCGTATCTTATGATTATGCGTGACAATCTCCGACAAATAGTTTAAAAAGCTATTAAAAGGAAGCATGGGTGCACCTGATATAAAGAATGTTGGATGGAATCGAACATGTAGTCTGTAAATTTGTGGAAAGCATTTGTGTCGTGTTGTGTGAGTGCGTTACATTGTATTAGAATGCTGATTACGAATAAGTGTTCTCGACAGTTACTGCACAAGGGTTTTACGGAGACAGTGAGAAGGTACGAGTGTGTCACATGTGTTGGGCTTATTCATAATCAAGTTAGGACGACTTCGATGAGTCCGTTGCGTGAGTGGTGTAGCGTCTTAAGTGTGGTTTTACTACTTGTTGTGTGTTTGTCTGTGTACTTCATTATGTTTGCCATATTTTACGGATGCCAGGCCTGATAAGTGGCTTGAGGTACGTGTAGGGTACTGTTATATACATTGATTTTGTTAGGCCAGCAACAGCGGCCATGTGATCCACGGTCCTCTTTCCGCCGATTTTAGTGTGGCCTGAAACCCAGCAAAAGTCATTTCCAGAGTTAACGCATATGATCACGCAGCTTAATAATAGCGAGTGACGCAAGGTGGTTGGTTTCAGGTGTTTTGCACGACATTCGTTAACTTTATCTGCCCTTGAGATAATCATGGCATTTTACAATGGGGGCACTCACACCCATATCCCAGCATATGTATAAACTGACATTCTCGCAATATGTATTTCGGACACAACATTAAACACTGAATGAAGACCTAACAATGGTGTCGCGAGAACCCGTATTCCATGTCAATGCAAAGTAACTACACACACACGCACAATGTAAGGCCACTTCCCGTATTTATTGTTACTTCAAGATCTCTTGCTGTGTATATCAATAGGCAGAAATGCATAGGTTCGTCCATATAATTCCTTGTTTCCGAGTTCTACATCCTTCATTGCACATACGCCAATTTCTCTGCCGAACTGGTCATTCCGAGCCACACATGTGCATTTGCCGCCTGGAAGGTTTCTGCACGGGGAATCATCGCTTGGGTTGCACTGTAGTAGGAGATGAGTTCAATGAGCATAAAAAAAGCGCCCACACCCGCCGTAAAATTTTCACAGAATTCACAAAATTATCTGCCACGTATGCAACGAAGCCCTTCTATGTTGTTAACACTTCACTTTAGCAGCCGGCAGAGGCAAGGACATTAACGATAGAGTTGTGGGCAAGGCTATTAAAAGTTTTTTGCACCTCAAGGGCAACTATAGCTTGGATCTGGAAATAAAAAGGGGGGTCAAGGTGATCTGCTAATAGGTTGTATTGGTTCTGAGTACACACGCACTTGCGGAAGCGTATTTTTAAAGGGGGAAACAATGCCGCACACTCAAAATAGACCTCATGTCTAATAAGAGTCATCGCTTTAGTGGTGTTTCTGACGCAAGAGGTTAGGGACATTGGGTGGATGATTTCGAGTGCGGGCTTTCTCCTGCCTTTGATGTTACTGTTAGAAGGCACTGTTTCCAGCACGCCGGGAGTGTCCTTTCATCCCTGTGGGAGCTTATAATGCCTAGAAAGTGTTCCTTGCCCCTGTTAAGTGTACCCGTAGTCTGGTCTACTCTAGGCGCCTACTTGCGCTTTAGCTGTTCTAGAGCACAGTCGCGGTCCAGGAAGGTTAGTGGCTAATCCTGTTGTTCATTGGATGCGCTCATGTCGAAAAGATGAAATCAAGTTAGGGGAGAAAAAATATACGCATCGGGGAGCTGGATTGTTAAGTCATCCGTGTCCAGTAGGAAAAGCGCTTCTCTAGAGTGGAAACGGGAGCCGCTTGAGGCCCAAGCAGTTCTCTAAGTATGTGGCAGGTTATTTTCTTCTTCAGCATGCCCTAGACGGCGTTACAGATTTCCAATTCTCAGTGACTGAGCATGTAAGGTTCTTCAGCTTCAGAATGTCAATAAGGCAAGAGACATTTCGCAACCACGTGGACCATAATATTCTGCTCTAGCAGCTATATTAGAGCTATTTCGGGTAGAATAAAGTAATAACTTGACGTAGACTTATATTGCTTTGAACAAAAATGGCGAAATTATATGGTTTTGTAGGTTTTGTAAAAGAAGTCACATTTGCCCAATGACGCTACGGTAGCCGAAAGCAACTGAATCCTGCTGG
Organism: Haemaphysalis longicornis; assembly: GCF_048455015.1. Classification (NCBI taxonomy): domain Eukaryota; kingdom Metazoa; phylum Arthropoda; class Arachnida; order Ixodida; family Ixodidae; genus Haemaphysalis; species Haemaphysalis longicornis. The sequence continues at coordinate 61,420,382 of NW_027526245.1, read as the reverse complement.
GCAACTTTAACTGCGCCAAAATATGAACCCGGTAACACTTTGGTTTTTCTCCCCTCTAAGAAACACATTCGCCTCAGGCAGCACAAAATAAAGCCTTCGGGGTAAACAGTAAGTGGCTTTACTAATTCTCTCAGTGGCGCTGTGTCATTACTCAGAAAATTTAGTTTTAAAGATATGTTTTGGTTACTTTACCCCAAACTCCAAAAAAGGCTAAAATCAGGTAAGAACGCCACTGGATAGGTTGGAGTAGTATCGACCTGGAGTTAACTTGCCGGTTACAACATATCGTGTGTTCTGGCGCTTATGTGACTTAGTATAAATTACATTGCGTTTCTCTTTATTTGCTCAAGTTCAACGGTTGCGGCAGAAAATGCGGTCACTCACCAAGTCAAGATAAAAGCAGAGACGTTTCGGTACCCGTACAGGTTCCTTGATCACACTAAGCAAGCAACAGGTGTAAGTTGCTTCTTGTTCTAAAATGTGACGTAATGATAGGGTCTAGCTTGCCCGCAGATTGCCATCGGTCCTGTGAGATAGTGTCATCGGTCGTCTGACTAAACATGCATTCTGAGAGTAGTATCGTGGTTGAAATATTTTTCTCGGATACTGGAGTAAACCTGATTATCGGCGTGCTCTGCCAGGGCGTTCAATGCTTTCTTGTTGCTGCCCACGTCCCTTCGGTGCTCCTTTATTCTCTTAATAAAGTTGCCAGTTTCGCTGATGTAACTGCAGCTACAGTCTGCGCCTGGCATGTGGCAGACAACACCGGGGCATCTCTTGCTGTCCAAACAGCCCATGTTTATAAGCTGCATCCTAAGCTTCGTGGACGGCATGAACACAACGCGAAATTCATACCTTGCAAAGATATGGCTTAGAACTTCGCTGGCCCCAAGAACGTATGGGATGCCGGTACGTCTTCAAAACTCATTGCCATGGGATGGCCTGGGATTGAGGACACGACCTTCAACATACTTGATGAACTTCTCCGGGTACCTGTTCGTCAATATTTCTTGATGGATTGTCTGAAGTTCTTTCTTCATTTCGTCGTCACTTCAGCAAATAAATGTTGCCCGCGTCACAAGAGAAGGAACGACAGATCGGTTGTGACAGTCTGGGTGGCACACATTAAAATTCAGGTAATGTCCGGTATGCATCGCTTTCTTGTGGACACGAAACGAAAGGTTAGTTCCGATACAGTTCACCTGGACATCGAGGAAGGTAAGGCTTCTGTAACAATTATTTTCTGCTGTGAACTGCATGGCGGCTTCTATCGAGTTGAGAAGACGCAGGAGCCGTGGCGTATCATTACTATTAATAATTCTGAAGCAGTCGTCCACGTAACGGACGAATATCCTGAGCTTGGGAGCGACATTCATGAGGGCGTTCTGCTCAATGACCTCCATTACCAACTTCACAGTAGTAACGAATTTGGAAGCTCCCATGGCAGTTCCGTGGATATACTTGTAAAACTGCTCGCGGTTGGTGAAGTACGTGTTGCCTAAGCAAAATTCTAGAAACTCATCGCGTGTTCAACTTCTTAAGGTGAGTGTTCCGGGAGCGTTTCCTCCGCCAGCAGGACCTCCTTGCATGTTGCTGCCACAGCCAGGGCGACAGGAACAGAAGGGAATTGCGACTTCACGTCGAAGGACACCATTAAAGGCGTCTTCATCCAGGGAAATATTGGCCGCGAGGGCCACCACTGGAGAGGCCGGCGCTGCGATCGTTTTGACGTCACTTGTAGGATCCCCGTTCCTACCTTGCTGCGTTGTTGGCTTGCCGCGTGTGACATTTCGTTCAGGACCCGCTTTGTAAGTGCATTTCCGTGCTAATTTTCAGCGTTTGAAGTTCATTATCAGTGCGTGAAGCGTAGTTTGACCTCATGGGGACTTCATAACCGTGGCAGGCTGCCCGCAAACAACTTGAGCGTGATGGTGTATGCGGACGTATGCGACCGAACCCGGTGTAAGCGTAAGCTGCGGCTCGTTTCCCCGATCAACATTTAGCTCGGCTACGACGATCACCCAGCTAAATTTGTAGATTTCGGTTGTCGTTTTCAAGAAATAGGTGAAGGAGGAAATCATGAAGCGTTTACTGCTCAACGCTCCGCACACACGTCCGCCGTGCCTGCAGCCCGCCGGTGGCTCGAAACGACGTAGGTCGCGACAGCAACACCTTGTTGCCGCTTTTTAAAATCACACTGATCGCGGAAAAGGAGGTCCGCATTCGCGAAAGTGGTGTTCGTGTGGTGAAAAGTTGTGCTGCGTAGTGTCATCAGCCGCGATTTTCAAGGCGACGCTCAAATATCTGCCGCGATCTACGGCGACCGGCCGCGGATGTCGGGCCCCGCGCCGCCGGCATGTTCGCGCACGGTGCGACGAGCGGCCGAACGGTGGCTACGGCGACCGGCCGCAGATGTCGGGCCCCACGCCGCCGGCCCGTTCGCACACGGTGCGCCGAGCGGCTGAAGGGTGGCGATACCTGCGCGCAAAAATCGGCCGAGGCCGTGGCAGGTATCTTGGTCATCGAAGGCTTAAATGGCAGTAACCACGGATAGAAACTTGAACATACGAGAAAAGGGGTGACAGTGTGGTGAAAAGTTGTATTAGGGACTGTCATTCGCGACTGTAACGACAGCGGCGATAAAATATCTGCCGCGACGCTAAGCCTAAAGTTCCCAACATCGGACTCCGCGCATCCGAAACCGGCGGTAGCTGTTGGAGAAGACCCTCTTCTAAAACTCGGCGCGCGCGTGTTGCTTTGAGTTCTACGAACTTCTTGGGGGCCTCCAACGCTTGGTTCCCCTATTCTTACACTCCCCATTACCCCACGACGTGTTTCGCCTCGTACGCAACCACGCCTTCTGTGAGCAATCGTGAGTTCTCGTACTTGATGCTAGACTAGAAAAGCGCAGGCTCATTGTAAACAGACAAAATCCCGTGTTGCAGAGGTCTTAATAAACATAGCCAAGTCTAAACTCGCTCGAAGGCGTTAAAAACTCGCGTTAATACCATTCGTACATTGCGGATAAGTTGTCGCGAAAAGTATCAGCAGTACAGAGTACTAGTCATCGTAATGAGATAAGGTCATGAATATAAAAAAAAGCATTGGAGGAGAAATAGGCACTGCTTAAGCCAAAGTGCAGATCGTACCAGCACTTTTAAGCCTGTGCGGTGAAGCAATCCGCTCACCGGTCTCACGTAGTCATTCATTTTTTACCACGCAATGCATGCAGTACGCGTGGTGAGATCGCAACTGAGCGCCATGTTTCAGCCGCTGTTGCAAGATCTATTTTCTTGCACACACACTCTCGTACATGTCACGGCGCAAGTATTTCATAATGAATCAACAGTGTACTTTTCTCGGCTGGCTGCGTACGAGCTGTCGGTGGCGATGGTAGCAACTACCCAGCCACGGCGGTGTCGTCGGGAACAAGCGAGCCGTTGATTGCTTGCCCGGATTATTTGGTCTGTAGACAACTTTCTTCTGTAATTTCCTACAAAACCACGAGGAGGGGGCACACGGCGGCCACAACAAAAACGTGCGGTCGCATAAACACAGAAAATGTGCTCTAGCAGACGACAGGATAACCCGGCGTCCTACAACTGACGTCACTCGTAGGTGGCGCCACGGTATGTTTTCGGGGCCAATAGCGCAGTGTCTGCACGAAAGCTGAGGAATTGGCAATGTGTGTTGCTGTTTTTCCGGCCAGCACATGGCGTAGGTAACCCATCAGTATACACGTGCAGCGGCGACCTTGTCAAGTTGACGGTGGGCCGTAACAGAACGCCTGGCTTATGTGCTTTTGGTGCACCGCTAATTGCAGGAGCAGACCCATTTGTACAGAGGGGGCAATTGTGAAAGTGCTTCTTCTGCGGGGCTACGAACTGGAAAATCTTCGACAGCAGTTTCTGTTGTTTCGCTTCAAGGCTTGTCGTGGCATTTTTCTGCATGGCCACGTAAGTATGCCCGTCCAAGAGCAAATATGTAATCTCCTGATCGTACTCACTTCTATTGAGTATCACAACTCCGCTTTCCTTGGACGCAGAAATTATGGCAATGGAGGTTTTGTGTCGGATGCCTTAGATGGTTTCTCAGACTGTGAGGACCACGCTTGAGGGCGGTGTGTCCGCCACTTGGATTGAACACCGATAGCGCGGGTGCGAGCCTCGTCTCTTAGTTGGCGAGGAAGCTGTGTAATGGCTTGCGACACAGCGCAAACCACCCTCGTAGGGTTCGGTGAGGTGCCTGAGTTAAAAATGTATTCCTTTGCGCAGGACTTCAAGTTCAGATGCAGTAGGTTTGTACGGGGAAAAGTTGAGAACCACGGCTTTAGTGTAGGGTGGGGTCCTGCGGCCCCAGTGTCTGCAGCTTGCTTTCTGCGACTTTCTGTATTAGCGTTCTCTTAGCATCGCCATGTAATTGGCATAAAGGTACATGTCCGGAAAGTCCTCAACAATGATGTATTCCAGCGAACACCTTTTAAAGAACCTTTTCGTTATCAAATTCTTGATTGTCTGTCGGCGTTCTTGGATGCGTGCCGACACTAATTTGTTCCCGGATTGTCGAATTATCTTGCGGCACCACGCTAGCGCTACCGGTGCATTCAAACGTAGAGTTTTTGGCACGAGGCCTTCCACTATATGCACTATGAAGGACTAATGGCACTTCTTTGATTGTTGCGTTTTACGCGCCGACGCAACGCAGGCGATGAGGCGCGCCGAAATAGAGGACTCCGGATTAACTTTGACAACCTGGGGATCTTTATCGTGCGCCGAAAGCTCGTACGCACGGTGTTGTTGCTTTTCGCATCCATCAGAAGAGCGGCCGGTGCGGCCAGAAATCCAACCCGTGACGTTGTGCAAAGGAAAGCGACGCCTTAGCCACTGAGCCACCGCGGTGGGTACAAATTGAACTTCAAGGCAGCCGTTCTTGATGTTCGCGACACGAACTGTCGAATCTTCGTTACGGCATCAGGTCCGTAGTTAGTTCTGTATGAAATCTTGTCAAGAGTGCGACAAAGGGACGCCTGGTCAGGCATTACGATGACGAAGAAGATGCCGGCACCGAAAAATCAAGGTGAAAACAGGGCCGTTAAAACCACCGCAAAAATAAAGAGCAGAAAAAAAGAGGCCCTTTACTATCGCCTTCTGTCTACAAATAGATGTGCACCTTCAATTTACGGTTTACCGAAAGTACATAAGCGAGCTACTCAGCTACGGCCTATCGTAAGCTTCACAAGGTCACCGCTGCACCGATTGTTAGGTTACCAACACCAAGTTTTGGGCGCGCTCGCCGGAAAAACAGCAACACGCGTTGCCAATTCGCCAGTTTTCGTGGGCAAAGTACGCGACATTTCCCTGGATGAAGACGACGTAATGGTATCGTTCGATGTCAAGTCGCTGTTCACTTCTGTTCCTGTCGACGTGGCCGTAGCAACATTTAAGGAGGTCCGGCTGGCCGACGAAACGCTCGCGGAACGCTCACCACTGGAGCTTCAACACGTGTGTGAGTTCCTGGAATTTTGCTTAAGCAACACATTTTTCCCCAACCGCGAGCAGCTTTACAAGCCGATCCACGGAACTGCAATGGGAGCTTGCATAGCCTCGACTACTCTGACTTTGGTCACGTAGGTCATTGAGCAGAACGCCCTCACTGATGTCGCTTCCAAGCCCACAATATTCGTCTGCTACGTGGACGACTGCTTCGGCATTATCAATACGAATGATGCCCCACGGCTCATGCGTCTTCTTAACTAGATAGAAACCGCCATCCAGTTCACAGCAGAATATGAGTGTGACAGCAGCCTTCCTTTCCTCAATGTCCACAGGAACCGTACCAGAACTAGCATTTCGTTTCTTGTGCACACGAAAGCGACGCATGCCGGACATAACTTGAATTCTACTTGAGGCCACCCAGCCAATCACAAGAAATTCGTCATTTCTTCTCTAAAGAAACCTCAAAGGGTCGTGGGCAGCAAGAAAGCGTCGAAAGCCCTGGTCAATCACGCCGATAATCATGGTCACTTTATCGATTGGGATAACGCCGCTATAATTGCCAAGGAAAAGAATTCAACCAGGAGGTTACTCTTGGAATCCCCTTTTATGCAGGAGACCGAGGGCACTATCAACAGGACCGATGGCAATCTGCCGGCAAGCTACACCCGTTTATTACGTCGCATTTGGGAATAAGAAGCTGCTTACAGCTCTTGCCTGCTTAGTGTTATCAAGGAACCACTACGGGTTCCGAAACGTCTTAGTTTTTACCTTGACTGTCAGTGACGGCTTCTTCTTCGTCATCATGATTCCTGAACAGACGAACTTTCGCCGAACTCTTGACTACACGTCTAACGTTTATTTCGCAGAAATAATTGTGGTTTCTAAATTCTGGTAAAATATATCGCAACTATAATATGTGGATGACCGTAAAAATGGAATTACTTTTGAAAATACATACGCCAGTTTCGATATCCTGGTACACTGATATAAATACTAGCCATGTTTTTGTGTGATCCTAAAGACGAAGATAAAGGACGTATACTGCCGCATACACATATTGAGGCCAATCCACAGCCAGTGCTGCTTTGGCAAAGGCGAAATCGGCAGATGGCAGGGCCTAACCAGCTGCAGTCGGAAGAAGGCCGCGAACTTCTTGTCTGGAACAACTTCGGCCAATTTGTTTATTTATTTGTTTACTTACTTTTTGTTAATTTACTGAATTGTTTGAACACGTAATGAAACACCCCTCTTTACCCAAAAAATTGCGCATGCCCTTCTAACTGAAAAAAAAACACGTAGATTTTGTTTTGTATACGTTTATGCTTATGGTTGACTTAGAAAAGTGTTGCCCACTCAATGAGGGTTGTAGACCATCTGCTGTTGCGGGTGTATGAAAATTTTCGTAAAAGGTCTGCCGCAAAATTTAAGAAGCCCGCCTTGGCAAGGATATAAAATGACCGATGACGTTCACTGAACTTCTAAATGTAGCTGTGGCTTTATCACCTCCGATATTTAGAAGAGGTTAGGCAGCTGGTAAAAAGCAGCATAAAACGATAACTGGCGCCATTTCTTTCTGGGCAGTGCAGAATTGAATAATACCAATTTCTCAGCGTGGTGCGCTTTCTCTGCTGATACGTTTTTAACAGCCTCGGCCATCTGGTTATAAAGCTTTTTTTCTATTGCATTAAAATGAAAAATCTGCCGCACTCTTTCTCAACTCAAGACAACCTTTCCAAGCAAGGAGGACCCCGCGCTGACTTATGTCGGCTGCTTGTGGCCAGCCAGTGTTCCCTGCGACAAAAAGAGTTCGGAGTGCAGCTCTGACGCAGTCCTTATTTACAGAAAGGGGGCGCATAAATTCCGTGAGATGATTGGTGACATCGCGCATTACCCGTCACTTAGCAACTGACCGCCTTTTGCTGACACGTACCCACTGCTGTATATTTGGTTTCGGTATCGCGATCACTGCCGCTGGTGGTGCCAGTGTTTTTCAGGTATAAACATGCGCATGTTGGAATAAATACAGTCAAACCTCGATATATCGAACACGGGTATATCGAATTATTGCCTATATCGAACACTTTCTATATCACGCGGAAAATCACATGCATTTTTAATTTTTTATTTCGAACTGGGACGGACATGAAATGGGTATATCGAACTCCGCCACCCCAGACTGCCGAGACCACTCGCGCTCTGTTGACAGGCGGCGAGCTATCCCGCAGTACCCTCGATGATAGCGGTGGCGCGATGGGCGTTCCCGACTGCTGCGCATCGGTTGCGCCGAAGCAGAATTGGGCGGTGCAAAAGAAGAATGCGAGCTTGAAGAAACCTGGGGCTAGCTGGAGCGCTTTTTGGTGCTGAGCCACGAAGCATGTGCATTGATGACTTTGTTGGCTGTGACGACAGCACCGGAACGACGGCGGAGTTGACGGATGTGGAGATGCCAGCGGACGTTACTACTGAGCGCACAAACGAAGACGCTGCCGAAGTTGTACCCGCAAGCGGTGATAGTGCCCCGCTCCCGAGTTCGACCGAGGCTTCAGCGGTTTTGGGCCTACCGCACCGGTACTGCAGCGCTATAGAAGGCACCGGCTTGTCGCTTGTGGAACGTTTGGAATACGTTGAGAAAGTCGTGTATGACACGCCAGGCTACCCTGCTGCAGTACTTTAAGCCAAAATAATAAATACTTTGAAGCACCAAGTGAATGTTTACTGCACAGTCCGCTCATTTGGTGATTTGTGCCAGTTTATGACTCGATTTTTACGTGATTTCATATATCGAATTCTGGTTATATCGAACTATTTCGCGGGCACCGCGCTGTTCGATATATCGAGGTTTCACTGTAGTCTTTCGTTCCGATGTTGTGCAATGACGTTTTCCAATAGTTCATTCACCGGCGGCAAACGCCGTCACTACATTGGCGACGAGGATGCTCGCCAGCTGTTTCCCTCACCATGAGCGTTTCCGGACTGGCAACACCACCCCTGTTGCTGCCTACACCTGGCCGCCCTGCTGTTGCCTGGCTGCAATGAATCCGCATGTTCGAGAATTTTCTGCTCGTATCTGGTGCTTCGGAGTGGGAGCAGTACCGTCACAAGGCTCTCGTACTCCCCATCCTCGGCGTCGAAGGCCAGAGCATATTTCACACTCTACCGCTTCCATCTTCGGCCAAGGCTAAGCCGTATTAAGCCCGCGTGTTTTGGGTTGCCTTCATCACCATGTGCTTTTCAAAGTATGAAGTCGAAAATTCTGCAGGGTTGCAGCGGCGTCCTGGTCTATATGGATGACATCATCGTGTTCGGGAAGGGCCTAGAGGAGCACATGACGAATCTTACGGCCGTGCTGAGCCGTATTAAAGAAACAGGACTCAACCTTAACGCAAAATGTGTCAACGATACTCCAGCGTTTGTGGTTTTGGGCCACAGGATAACTGCAAACAGTATTGTGCCGTTGACGGAAAAGGTTGCTTACATCCGAGACATTCCAGCGCCCAATGACACAGCTAGCCTTCGATAATTTCTGGGATTGGTCGAATATTCTGCTAGGTTTATTCCAAACTTCGCTGACATTGTCGAACCAATGCGTGTTCTGCTAAGAAAGGCGCAGCAGTTCGTTTGGTCTGATGAGATAGACGCTAGTTTCAGATAGGCCAAAGATGTGCTGGCATCTAAAACTATACTGGGAATGTTTGATGCGTCTCTTCTATTTCTATTGCCCGCTGACGCATCAAAGTGCGGGCTTGGAGCTGTCCTACAGCAGGTGGACGGACCCAAACTGCACACTGTTGCTTTCGCGTCTCGAGTCCTTTGGCCCGTTTAGAGGAAATATTCGGTAGGAGAACGCGAAGCGCTTGCCAGTGTTTGGGCGTACGATTGGTGGCATGTGTACCTGTGGGGACGCCTCTTCACGTTGCTCACTGATCACCAAGCCTTGGTGGCATTGCTTTCAACTCAAGGGAGAGGAAGGCCCCCGTGCGGGTAGCACGATGGGCAGAACGCCTGCTACAGTACAACGACGAAGTTAAGTACCGCAAGGAGTCGCGAATTTAAGTGGCGGACGGACTCTCCCGCTTACCCGCGTCGTCCTTCAAAGAAGAAGAAACGCTGTTAGACGAAGTCGTATCCGTTCTCCAAATTCCTTTTTGCATTTCGAGAGAACTGTTTGAGGTGGCCCAGTCGCAAGATCGCCCACCGCAACAAAGCAAAATCTAAGAGCAATCATTGTAACCGGCGCACAAATCCTTATCGGCCGATATTCAGCCGTTCTTCAACGTACGTGGCCAACTTTTTGTATTAGGCAATCTGATTTTGCGTGCCGAACGTCTTGTGGTTCCCACATCACTCACGCAGCAGGTTCACCGCAGCGGGTGAGGCGCATGCAGGAGTGGTTCGAGCCAAAGCGCGGCTGCGAGAAAAATATTGGTGGCCAGTCATGAACCGCCAAGTCGAGCTAGCTACCATAGGTGTAGCATATGCCAGAAAACCGACACGAGGGAGAAGGTGCCAGCTACACCCCTGCATCGGTCCCCTTTCTAGAGCAGCCATGGTGGAAGCTGTGCATGGCATCGTGGGTCCATTCGACAGGGCGCCCTACGATTGCAGGTATGCGGTCACACTTGTCGACCCGAAGTTCACTTCTGCAGTGACACAACAACCAGCACAGCAATACACTTCTTAGTGTTCGTGTTAGCGTGCAAAGGCTACCCGGAAGAGGTTGTTGGTGACAACGGTCCACAGTTTGCATGTCTGGAGTTTGCGGCATTTCTGCGAGATCCTTGCATCCAGGTGAAACATTCGTCAGTGTACTACGCCCAAGTTAAAGGCCAAGTGGAGCGCTAAAACAGTGTAAAAGGTTTTTATTTAAGTGGCGGTTCATGAGCAGCGACCCTTGCGCCAGGAGGTAACAGAATACCTGGGTGTTTACCGATGCACACCGCATGCTACAACGACAAGGGCTGCAGCTCTTCTGCTACATACGCGGTTGCCAAGACCTGGGTCTGATGTCGTCGGGCATCTGTCGGTCACCTACTTTGATTATCCACACTTGGAACTCCGACGTTTACGTGAGCAGGTGAAGCAAAAGCAACAGTACCGGAAACGATACGCGGACACCCGGAGGGCTGCAAGAGAAATCAGGGTTGACGTTGGTGACTCCGTCGGAGTGAAGAAGCCCACAATTAAAATTAAGGACGACCTGAAATTCAGGCGCCCGAGAGAAATGATCAACAGGAAGGGGCCCTTTTCTTTCCGGCTTGATCACGGTAAAATGTGAATAGCACTGAAGTTCTCGAAGGTGCCACGAGCCTCTGCCGCCTTTATGTGAGGGCCCTACCCCAGAGATAACCACGAGGACGTCTTCTGCGCAGGCGCGCAGGTCTCCTGTGGCTGCGCAAGCGCTCAGGTCTCCTTCGGGTGCGCAGACACCCAGGTCTCCTGCGGCTGCGCAGGCGCCCAGGTCTTCTTGGGCTGCTGAGCGCCCAGGTCTCCTTCGGCTACGAAGACGCCCAGGTCGCCTGCTCCTACGTAGCCGTCCAGCTACGTAGACGTAGCCGTAGCCGTCGCCAGTCGATGTGATCTGCCAATAGCACTTCGATATCTAAGGACACAGACTTGAACTGGGGCAAACGACGTCTCCGCCAAAACGAAGTGAAAAAAATCATGGCTCTTTTGTGAAATAGGCATTTAATGCGGAAAGTAGCTTTATTGCATGGATTGTTCTGTGTAACATAATGGCATAGTTCATGCGTTTCTTTCTCTATGTTGGAATGACAGAGGAATCCCGCGTATGGCGAACTCGCAACAAAAAAAATTGTTCGGCTATATGAAACTATTGTATATATCGTACTAATCGCGGTGCATATTACAGTTCGCTATAATCGGCTTTGGCGGTATTAAACACTTGAGAGGGGGGCATAGGCTGTACTCAGTCAGATTGAAATACGCTACCCACCGTACTGCAGAAAAAGGCACCGATTCCGGTGATGACTCAGGGCCCATAGGAAGCTGAAGTGCGGGGCCTCCTTTCTTTTTATCGAACTACGTCCACACCTAAACTCAATGATTCCCACATTCAATCTTGACACACATTGTTGAAAAGACGGCTCGCCAACTCAGACATTGTTTTATACCAAGGGCTGGTTTAACGAGCATACTACTGGAGCCCTCATACATGGAACATTTTTCTCACGTGGCCCCGGCACGTTCTATATGTGGGAAATAGGATGTGGCGACCAGCCGTGCGGGGTTTTTACCGTCACGAATGGTGTTGGCATAGTTACAAACGTAGCGCTAACGCATTTCTGCGCTAAGGGGACGCCTATAGAGACAGCAACATTTACCTCGACTGCAAGAGTAGCCAATATTTGTGCAGGGAGAAGCATGCAACAGCGTGACAGTGTGTGGCTCCCCAGCGTTTACATTACGAACTGAGGGAGCCAAAATAAAAGGAAGCAACGAATTCCTGCACTAAGACGGCTACAAGAGGAGACTGTCAACAACGGGTATAATCCCAAAGCGTAGAGTCATAGAGGAATGAAAGGCAGAGCACTCTCGCATACCGTGGGTCTTCGAGGGGTACTTAGCGCGATGATTGTTCATATACTAGATGATGCGATGCAATAGATAGAAGCAATCAAGGGAAACATAATTTTGCGAACGGTTGTTTGAAGTACAAGAGCATTTTGGCACTTTTTTTAACACACTCAACAAAACAAAACAAAAAACATTCCTTTTAATATTGTGCCACCTGGTTATCTTTTGAACATGAAGCCAGCACCAAAAGTAAATTTAGTGGTTTCCAATCATTGTAGTTTATTGCCAACATTTTCGACATCTATTTCTTCCAGCTTCTATTTCTACAAAATTTATCAAAGCAGATGCTTGAAGTTGTTTCTTTCTGTTTGGTTCTGGATGAGAGGAATCTTACCTTGACCTACTTACAGCCATACTAAGCATTTTAACAATCACTTACCGGCATTAGACATTTGTCGTGACCACTCCAATTTCCCATGAATTGGGACACCCTCTTTTTCTTGCCGTTTCCATAATAAGCGTACGTTACTATTCTTCCATTGCCTATATTTGTAACGTTGAGACCTCCAGGAAGATATGGCTTTCTGTTGGGGTAGTGTTGTCGTAGACTTAGAGAATATGTTTCATTTTTAGCAAAGTAGAGTGTATAATTAAAGTCAAACTATGTGATGAATATTTATTGAATCAGAAAGGACGTCCCGTAGTTTCAAAGGTATTGTTCGTTGGTTATTTATTGTTTTAATGGTATTGTTCATTGGTTATTTATTGTTTAATGCTGGTCGGGATAAGTATTCTGTGTAGCCATTGTTTGGATGTATGGTTTGTTCTTGGTTTTTCTAGTACGCTATGCTTTTATTACAAGGCCAGTATATGAAAAAATCTCAGAGCAATCGTTTCCGTTCGTTTACACAAACGAAAAACATGAAAGCAGACTTAAACGTGACAGTTTTTTCCCGTTTTCCTAGCTAAGGACAGGGTACACCAAAAGTAACGCTTTTGGCGTAGCAAATGGTTAAACCAGGCCCTCGAAAACCTCTTTTTCGCTCGTCTACCATGTTGTGGTTCTGAAATACCACTCTATCAATCCATTACTATCGTTTGCTACCACCAGCAACAGGAACAAGAAACGTAGTACGCGACATACAGGTAATTAGAAGTAAAAACAGGGCGCATAGCAGCGAGTTGCCTCAATTGATGCGAGATCGTACAGACAGGAAGAACGGTACAGGAAGACAGCTTGTAATTGATGATACATAAAACAATCCTCGAAATTTTAATTCTGTTGCCATGTAGTAATTTCCGCGGTATTCAGCGCTACAATAACGCATACAGTTAGGCCTGTACGCCTAATTCTCGACAGATCTGCTCGATTACGCTTTACGAATTTGTATGATGGCAGACCATAGTTAGTCCGAAATACCAACAGTTATTTCTAGTTATAGTAAATAGTGTAGTCCCTCCGCCTGTTTTGCACAGGCAGTTTATCATTGAAATAAAAATATTTTGACCCGATTTCCGGCAAATAATACTATTCCGTGTGCTTAATAATCTCATGCACATGGATGAAAAATATAGATTCGAGGGATACCTTGGAGTCGGAATGCCTTTCGCATTTATTTTTACCTAATATTTAAAAAAGGGAAATGTGAAACTCCGGAAATTTTCTGCAATCCAAATGTCATGCAGACTTTGTCGCGTTGGTTTTTTTTTACAAGAAAAAGCTTTTTGAACGTCCGCATGAGCTAAATGAGGTTCGCATATATTAAAAATGCGAAATATTGTCACGAAGACAAGGACGATGCAGTGGTGTTGAATGAGAAACACGTTTATTGGAGCGAACTTGTGCTCCCCTAACAACTCAAAAGAATACAGAGGCGGCGAAGCAGCGGTCAACAAAGTGACTTGCACAGGTGAGTGTCGTCGAATCGAATGCCCCGGCGTCCGCACTGCAGGCTTTTTATCTTTTGGCGCGCGTGGTTCTCGAAACGTCGATTCGCATCGTGAACATAGTAGATCCAAGAAGATTATTCTGGGCTGTTCACGTTAGATCGGAATGCTCTCCCTATCACAACAGATAACACATGCGGCACAGAAAGAAAGAATGGAACACGCGCTTCCCTTGGCGCAGAGATAACACAGACCGGCGCAGCCGGGCGGTAAAAGCAAAACACAAATAAACAAACCAAATGTATGGTTCGCGGCATTACCCCCCCCTCTAAGAGTGTATCGACCCGATGCTAACATAAGCGACAGTCCGAACAAATTAAAATAAAAGTTCGTCATCGTCCGTAGAAAGGTTTTAAGCGAACCACGTGGACGACTTCAGGCCGCGTGCGTCGTCGTGATGTGCCGGAGTCACCATCGGGGATCACTTCGTAGGTAAGTTGGCCAACACGTCGTAGAATCTGGTAGGGTCCGAAATACCGTCGCAGGAGCTTCTCACTGAGTCCGCGTCGTCGGATGGGAGTCCAAACCCACACACGATCCCCTGGTTGGTACTCGGCGTCTCGGCGTCGGAGGTTGTAGCGGCCCGCATCCACCAGCTGCTGGTCCGTTATACGAACTCGAGCGAGCTGGCGGGCCTCCTCCGCACGTTGAAGATATCCGTGGACGTCGGCGTTGAGGTCGTCGTCTTCTACGTGCGGAAGCATGGCGTCGAGCATAGTTGTCGGCCTTCTACCGTAGACAAGCTCGAACGGCGTCAGCTGTGTCGTCTCCTGGATAGCCGTGTTGTACGCAAACGTGACATACGGGAGCACTTCGTCCCAAGTCTTATGTTCAACGTCAACGTACATTGACAGCATATCTGCGATTGTCTTGTTCAGACGTTCTGTTAGTCCGTTCGTTTGGGGGTGGTACGCCGTCGTTCTTCGGTGATCCGTGTTGCTGTAGCGTAATACTCCTTGCATCAGCTCCGCAGTAAATGCCGTTCCGCGGTCTGTGATTAGGACTTCCGGGGCTCCATGTCGCAGCACAACTTGGCTTATAAAGAACTTCGCCACTTCTTGTGCAGTCCCCCTCGGAAGAGCGGCGGTCTCTGCGTAGCGCGTCATGTAGTCTGTCGCTACGACAATCCACTTGTTCTGTGATCGTGACGTAGGGAACGGACCTAAAAGGTCCATTCCAATCTGTTGAAATGGTCTCGATGGGACGGCGATCGGTTGCAGAAGTCCGGCGGGTCTTGTCGGCGGCGTTTTTCGTCGCTGGCAGTCACGGCAGCTCCGGACGTAGTGGGTGACGTCAGAGGTAAGGCCGGGCCAGTAGTACCTCGCCTTGATTTTTCCAATAGTGCGGGCTGTGCCCAGATGTCCGGAAGACGGGTCGTCGTGGCACGCTTCCAAAATTTCGTCACGAAGGTCCGCGGGGATGACGAAAAGGTAATTCGCTCTTGTTCCGGGGCTGAAATTCTTCTTCACAAGGACGGAGTTTCTCAGGCTGAATGCTGGTAAACTGCGTTTGAAGGTCCTAGGAACGGCAACGTTGCATCCCTCGAGGTACTCGATTATGACGCGTAAGTCGGGGTCGGCACGCTGCTGGGCGGCTAGGTCGCTCTCCGTCACGATCCCGAAGAACGCGCTGTCTTCATCAGAGTCTTGTGGTGGTGGGTCGACGGGGGCGCGGGACAGGCAGTCGGCGTCGGAGTGTTTCCTGCCGGATTTATAAACGACTGTAACGTCGAACTCCTGCAGGCGCAAGCTCCACCGCCCAAGACGGCCAGAGGGGTCCTTCAAATTGGCGAGCCAACACAGCGCATGGTGGTCTGTTACAACCTTGAATGGCCTTCCATACACGTATGGGCGAAATTTTGAAATCGCCCATATAATAGCCAGGCACTCTTTCTCAGAGGCAGAATAGTTTTTCTCCTCCTTCGACAGACCACGGCTAGCATAGGCGATTACCCTTTCGCAGCCGCTTTGCTTTTGGACAAGGACGGCACCCAAGCCTATATCACTGGCGTCCGTATGCATTTCCGTTTCGGCATTTCCGTCGAAATGAGCGAGCACGGGCGGGCTTTGCAGGCGTTTTTGGAGCTCGCCGAATGCTTTTTCTTGGTCGTTTTCCAAGCTGAAAGGGGTGCTATCTTTCGTCAAGCGCGTGAGTGGCTCTGCAATGCGTGCGAAGTTTGCGACGAAGCGCCGGTAGTATGCGCACAGCCCGAGAAATCTCCGCACGCCCTTCTTGTCTTTTGGCCTTGGGAAGTTCGCAATGGCTGAAGTTTTTGCCGGGTCAGGTAGGCCTCCCGCGGCGTTGACGACGTGGCCCAAGAACTTGAGTTCCCCGTATGCGAAACGGCACTTTTCAGGCTTCAGCGTCAACCCCGACGTACGAATGGCCTCGAGTACAGACTCCAACCTTGCAAGGTGTTCGTCGAAAGTCCGGGCGAATACCACTACGTCGTCGAGGTATACGAGGCAGGTGTGCCACTTAAGGCCAGCTAGCACAGTGTCCATGACTCTTTGAAACGTCGCTGGTGCTGTGCACAGCCCAAACGGCATCACCTTGAACTCGTATAGGCCGTCTGGGGTTATAAATGCAGTCTTCTCTCGGTCTCTCTCGTCCACTTCAATTTGCCAGTAGCCGGTCTTCAGGTCCATCGATGAGAAGTACTTCGCGTGGCAGAGGTGGTCGAGGGCGTCGTCGATTCGGGGGAGGGGGTACACGTCCTTTTTCGTGATTTTGTTCAGTCGCCGGTAGTCAACGCAAAACCTTAATGTGCCGTCTTTTTTCTTTACGAGTACGACGGGCGCAGCCCAGGGGCTTTTCGATGGCTGTATAATGTCGTCGCTGAGCATGTCGTCGACTTGAGTCCGGATGGCTTCCCGTTCGTGTGAAGAGACGCGGTACGGTGACTGTCGGGTAGGTCGGGCTCCATCTTCGGTTATTATTCGGTGCTTCGCTAGAGGGGTCTGACGTAGTTTTGCGCTCGACGAAAAACATTCGCTATAGCGACGCAGCAAAGCCAATAATTTTTTCCGTTGTTCTTGCGGTAGCGCCGGATTCACGTCGAATGGCTGCGGGAGCTTGAATGTTTCTACGGGTGTGCGTTCAAAGTCGGCGACTGCGATCACATCACTTGCTTCTTGCGTTTCTTCGAGGAACGCAATTGCAGCTCCCTTGTTTAAATGCTGGTACTCTTCGGTGAAATTAGTGACCAAAACGTGAGATTGGCGTTGCTTAAAGTGCGCAATGCCTCTTGCGACGGAGACACCGCGGTCGAGAAGCAACCTTCGATCACTCTCTACGATAGCGTCGATGTCAGAAGCAGCATCCTCACAGTAGACGGCGATCATCAAGCTTGCGCGGGGTGGCAGGGTGATGTGATCGTCGGCGATCCTGACAGCAGCACGGTGATCGGGGTTCGGCTGCGGCGTCGTGGAGTGATTGGAGGAAAATGTTATCGACTTGGTCTGCAGATCAATTATTGCGCCGTTGTCCGTCAAAAAGTCCATTCCGAGAATCACGTCGCGGGAGCAGTTAGGCAGAACGACGAACGCCGCAGGGTACGTTGTGCCGTCTATGGTGACGCGCGATGTGCACGTTCCACTTGGCGTCACGAGGTGGCCTCCTGCTGTGCGTATGTGCGGACCGTCCCATCTGGTCATAACTTTCTTCAGTTTAGACGCAAATGGTCCGCTCATTACCGAATAGTCAGCTCCCGTGTCTACGAGGGCGACTACGTCAAAGCCGTCGATGGACACCTTGACGTCAGATGCAGTCGTCCTCGAGTTGCGGGTTCGTCGGGGCGTCGTATCTCTGCTTGTACGTGTTGATGGTCGGGCACTGTGCATCGTCGTTGTCGTCGTCTTCTCAACGGACGTCTTGGTCAGGTCGGGTACGCGTCGCGCCGTGTAGCTGTCGTCGTGTTCAGGAGTCTCGTTAGGGCTAGGTCGGGTCGTCGGGATGAGGGCATGTCGTGAATGATGGTCTTCAGCGAGTCGCTGCGTCCTTGGAGGGTTTTCATTTTTCCGCCGTTGTGCAACTTTACCTCCCGAAGTTGCTGCTTTTAGTTTCCCCCGCGTGGGCTGGGGGACCTCCCACGTGAGAAGTCAGCAGTGCTGCGGCGGTTTGGTGACTGAGACGGGTAGGGCGACGGTGAACGGTTGAAGCGGGCTGGTCCTCGGTTGGTGTTGGAGAGGTATTCTTCGATCTCAGCCGGGCGCTGGCCGTATCGGGGGCGTGGGGCGTCGACGGAGAACCCTCGCAAACCGAGCCTCTTGTAGGGACAGCGACGGTAGATGTGGTCGGCCTCTCCGCAGTGGTAGCACAGCGGGCGATTATCGGGCGTTCGCCACACGTCGGTCTTCCTTGGCGTCTGGTATTGGTCTACAGGGCGTCGGGCGGGCGGCGTTGGACGGCGGTATGGCTCAGCCTCTTGACGACGGGTTGGAGCAGGGCGGGGTTGACGAACAGCCGAGGAGTAGGTCATGGCTTGTGGTTCGCGGGGTGCTTCCGACGGCGTAGAAGTTCCCAGTGCGTTTTGGACTTCTTCTCGGATTACGTCGGTCAGGGAAGCCACTTGAGGTTGCGGCGTCGTTGGAAAAAGCTTCCGAAGCTCCTCCCTGACCACTGCTCGGATGGTCTCTCGCAATGTATCGGAGCTTCCATTTGCAGCACCGATGGTCTCCGAGAACAGCGCGTTGACAGGGCGGTCGTACTGCCTGGTTCGAATTTCTAGCGTCTTCTCCATCGCGGCCGCCTCAGACGCGAATTCGGCCACTGTCTTCGGAGGGTTACGGACTAGACAAGCAAAAAGCTCTTGCTTCACTCCTCGCATTAGAAACCTGAGCTTCTTTTCCTCGGTCATTTCAGGGTCCGCACGACGAAAAAGTCGCTTCATCTCCTCAACGAAAATCACGACTCCTTCGTTGGGGTGCTGCGTTCGAGTTTCAAGCAAAAGCGCAGCTCGCTCTTTTCTCACCACGGTAGTGAAGGTCTTAAGGAACTCCTTCTTGAATTGAGTCCAGTCGGTCAAAGAGCTCTCATGGTTCTCGAACCAAGTTCGAGCAGCATCTTCTAAGTAAAAGAAGACATGCCGGAAAGTTTCTTCATCGTCCCACCTGTTGAAGATGCGGACGCGCTCCAACTTCTCCAACCATTCTTCGGGGTCTTCAGCGGGGGCTCCCCGGAACGATGGCGGTTCTCGGGGCTGCTGCAGGATGATTGGCGACGTTGTTTCTTGCACCATGGTGTTGGTTGCAGCGTTCCTTCTCTTGGGCCCTTCTGGCAGAAGACCGAACTCCGGCGGTAAATCTTGCAGGCGGGGGCTGGCTCTTGTTGGACTGGCTTGGCGGCTTTTCGAGGTTGTAGTGGGCATGAAGGGTGCGTACCCAGCACCTCCACCAGATGTCACGAAGACAAGGACGATGCAGTGGTGTTGAATGAGAAACACGTTTATTGGAGCGAACTTGTGCTCCCCTAACAACTCAAAAGAATACAGAGGCGGCGAAGCAGCGGTCAACAAAGTGACTTGCACAGGTGAGTGTCGTCGAATCGAATGCCCCGGCGTCCGCACTGCAGGCTTTTTATCTTTTGGCGCGCGTGGTTCTCGAAACGTCGATTCGCATCGAGAACATAGTAGATCCAAGAAGATTATTCTGGGCTGTTCACGTTAGATCGGAATGCTCTCCCTATCACAACAGATAACACATGCGGCACAGAAAGAAAGAATGGAACACGCGCTTCCCTTGGCGCAGAGATAACACAGACCGGCGCAGCCGGGCGGTAAAAGCAAAACACAAATAAACAAACCAAATGTATGGTTCGCGGCAATATAGAGTCTGGCCCAAGGCAAGTAAAACTAGCTATATCTGCAATAGCTTACAAATATCTTACAATATATAGCTCGCTACTTGTCAGGTAGGAAAGTGTACTCATGTGTAAAAGAGAAGGACGCTTTTCACTTAAGCCTTGCACTACGTCCATGCTAAAGGACGCATTCCGATGCAATCGAAGGTGTAACAAAAAATTGAAAGAGAGAGAGAGAGAATAAACATTTATTGAGCATAAGTGCTTATGGCAGGGCACTCGCCCGGTGGAGGGCATTCTTATTCCGGGATACCCAGGCTGCGACTTGCCGTCCAGGCCCTCTTGACCAGTTCTTGCTGGTGTCCAAGGTCCGGATCGACCAGACGAGCCATCCACTGCTCAAAAGTTGGGTAGGGGATTGGGGGTAGGTTTGGAGTTTTTTGGCACTCCCATACCTGGTGGTACAGGGTGCCCGGCGTTGCACAGAAATTGCAAAGGGAGGGATACTGAGTCGGGTAGATGGAATGGAGGAGGGTGCTGTGGGGATAAGAATTCGTCTGCAATCGCCGAAGAGTGGTGGCTTCTTCTCTGCTTAATTGAGGATGAGGTGGTGGGAATACTCTTCTGCCGAGCCTATAATGTCCCAGGACGTCTGAGTACCGGAGAAGTGGGTCCGTTTTGATGTCAGCGGAGAACATTCCGTCTCGGGTAATGGCCCGGTGTATGTACGCGCGGGCAGCGGTGTGAGCCGCCTCATTACCGTCGATGGATTCATGCCCAGGAACCAAGACGATTTCCATATCAGGTAGTTCTGCAATATTTTTCAGAATGGTCAGTGCTGGTGTAGAGATGCGCCCCCGCTGATAACTTCGACATGCCGCTTGCGAGTCAGTTAGTATTGTTATAAAGTCCTCGCTGGTCGTGGCAGCCAGGGCAATTGCAACTTCCTCTGCAGCTTCTGTTGAGGCTGTACGCACAGTCATAGCCAAAAATTCACAGTCACAGTCAAAAATTGAAAAATTCAAACATTTTAAAAATACAGCATAACCACGATGTTCCCAGGGCATTTGAGCTGCCCATTTTACTCGCAAACCTATCTTTAAAATATAGGGAATTCCTGATGCGTGAAGTTTGCGTTCCACTACAGAACTAGATATAAGGTGTTCCAGCAGAGAATGTTGCCGAACTTCAATGCAGGTAATGCCACACTTCTCTGTTTAGTGATGCTAGAAGCAAATGTACTGCCGTGGCCTCCGCGATTTGCTGCTGGTGGCGCGCCGTTGCTTTGGTCGTCCCATTCGGCGCGGAAGCAAGGGGAGCGGTGTAATTTTGCTAACTCCGACACACGCCGCGAGGCGGCGCCGTTAGCCTAATGTTGAAGCGAGGCTCGTCTGGCCGACGCTGCCCGCGCTATGAGTTGCAAATCAGCCTTCGTTGTCGTGTCTTCGGGATAGAAACTTTGAATATGTGGTCTATGTATTTTGACTCGATCCTACAAGTACAAAGTTGTTTAACGTAGGTTGTTTAACACCCACAATTGCCTTTGCACGCAGCTTTAGTGGTTGTTTGCTTGAAAGGCGAATGCCGACAAGGGTTCTGTCATCTCGGGCAGAGTGAATGCCAGCGTGCTGAATTCTTTTTTCGCTGTTACATCAATTTCGCGCGATATTGTTGCGCGAAAATATGATGCTTTTTTTGCCTTTTAAGTTTTTCCGAACGCTCTGGGTACCCGTTGTGTGTGTGTGTGTGTGTGTGTGTGTGTGTGTGTGTGTGTGTGTGTGTGTGTGTGTGTGTGTGTGTGTGTGTGTGTGTGTGTGTGTGTGCGCATGTGCGTGAGTGCGTGCGTGCGTGCGCGAAAACAGCGTTATACCGATAAGCTCTCGAGTATTGTTTATAGGCAGCCGACTACGATAGTCAAATAATCTGTTAGGCTTCCACGGGTACGAATCAATCATATTTGTGCGTTTTATTTAATATGCTTAGGGTTTTCAAGTACATACTGCAATCACGCTACCAAATTATTTGCCGTGAGTGAAAAAGTCATGATATTCCGCGATGCCTTTCATATCGCTATCGACTCTACATATGTGTTTTTTCGAAAGACTGTTTCTGAATTTCTAGATTTGCTAATTTGTTGTCATGGCATATTAAGGGCATTATTTTTTTCGGTGAGCAGTTCAGCTGATCACTAATATCTGTATGGACAACATCGACTGTAAGTAAGTTGTTCGGGATATTAGTGAATAAACACATTAAGTGGAGAACTCTACCAATCGTAACTCG
The DNA here is from genome assembly GCF_048455015.1 of Haemaphysalis longicornis. Classification (NCBI taxonomy): domain Eukaryota; kingdom Metazoa; phylum Arthropoda; class Arachnida; order Ixodida; family Ixodidae; genus Haemaphysalis; species Haemaphysalis longicornis. The sequence goes on along the minus strand of NW_027526245.1, from coordinate 61,398,324 downwards.
GGTAAAGATTTTTGTTACATTACTTAGATAACGTCCATTTATGCTAGACTGGAAGTCTCTCTGTACGTTTGTATATGTAAGCATGCATGCCAATAAACGGCACCAGCACGTTTACCCTGCCTATTGCGGAAGAAATACCGATAGCCATTTGGACAGTATACACTTCAGATGCTGAAGTATACGACGTCTCTGTTAAAAGTATCGCGGTAAAAGTTACGCCAAACGTTTCAAGTAGTGTTGCCATGTCATCTACTTTATCTGTCAGAGACCGCACGTTTAAAGGAGAAAAAAGGAAACGACATAGGGGGTATTTTCATGTTCACTAATGGTTGGATTTTTAGAAACAAAACCGGAAAACGTGTTGTGTTTTGGAACCATGCGTGACTACAAAAAAGAATACTGCTCTGCAATGAATTCACATATGCGTCACCCCGGCCATAGTCTACGTCAAAAATTGAGAGCACCAGTAACTACCCTTATTGCACCAGTAACTACTTCTACCTTTCATCTGCATTGGTGGGCGTAACGTTTTTATTAAACGTCACACACAGGCTGCCAAGGCCGAGTTGTCATCCTGTGCACCCGCCCGCGCCAGGGAAAACGACCTTAGGCTACGCGCGCCGTGGTGCGGAGGAAAACGGCGAAACAGCCTCTTCGGAATTACGCTCTCTCCGGGCGATTGGAACGGCCGGAGCAACGGTGCGCCGCCGGTAGCCGATCGCGGAGGCCACGGTACTGCAAACCATGTGATGGCATCTTCCATGTTTGAAGACACAAAGTATCAGTTCCGAGACTTTCTTTCATCGTGTGCCAACTGAGTGTAATTTGAGACGGAATATAAACTGAACTGAAAAAAAAAAACTCCCACCTCCCCTCGCGGGAACCCCTGTGTAGATGCGACGCATAGGGGGTTCACCTCAGCGTTGGACAGCCGAGGAAGGCGCTGGAACGATGGAGCGGAGCGGGTACAGGCACCGCGTTTTATAGCGCGCATAACGGTGAGGGGACGCGCCGGCGCCAGTGCGTCTGCCGCGGCTATGACGCAACACAATCCAACACAATCCACTTTAATTCAATCCAATCCAATCCAAGCCAAGCCAAGCCAAGCCAATCGAATCCAATCCAATGCCCCTCGCGAGAGAGTGTTGACTATCGGAGAGGAGAGGGGGGAGCGCCAGAGAGCGCAGCTGGCGCGGCGAGGAGAATGGGGGAGGGGTGGATGCCGAGAACGCCAACAACGCCGGATGAATGCAGGGACAATGCGAGTGAATGAGATGCGTTGGCATCTAAAACACGTCTGATAGGGCATGCACTAATTCAGTACGACTTTTGTCTTATCCATTTAAAAACATTATCTTGTTAGGGAGGAACTTTTCTATTGTGCACATTGTATTTGCAAACAGTGACTTGAAGGTTACCATATTAAATTCGGAACGAGGCTTGCGTTATAACCACCACGGGTGTAGCTCTCTGCTACGGATTAAGTGTATAGATGCTTCTAAATTTTCGTCATGTTGTTTGAAAAAATATTCTCCAGACAAAGATAAATATAGTCGGCGTGTCGAAAATATTTTTGTCTGGTTCCATTTCAGCACGAGTTCACGTTGTTTGCTTCGGTTCCGGCTTATCATCGGAGCAGAAAACATAATGGTTTAAAACGGCTTAGATTCTTGCGACTAATCTGAACAAAAGCTCAATGGCGGTTATACGTCACCACGGGTATATTTTCTCTATTTGGATAGCGCGAATTATGATTGAAGAGGTCTGCTCAGCGATTGCCCTAAGATGCATCAAGTATCCATTGAAGTCCGTGTCCATTTATTTTCAAAACCAAAGATTACCTGCACAGCCGACGTTATCGCAATGCAAGTATTTTTTCTGGCTCTCAATGCTTTGTCTCAAAATGTTGTCCGTCCCCTCAAACCTGTTGTGTTACGAAATAATCGCGCAGCTAAAGTGGGGTGTTCTCCCATTTTGCTTGTCCTGCTCATAGCAGTTGGTTTAAGTCAAGAATAAACGCGCTATAAATACCCTTCCTGATTTGATGCGAGTTTCGCCGTTGCGGTGGGCATAGCGTGACTATTGAACAGCACAGATTTTTTAAACAAGCCATCTGCCTGCCTGATCATTTACTGTATAATGATTTCAAAAGAGTTCTTCGGCTTTAATATAGTCTTTGGTAATTCCTTCTACCAAAATACATTGTTGCTGCACATTTTACTGGCCATCTGTACACTTAAATTGCATAAATTGTTAAGAAAGTCAGCACAACCTTACAAACGAAGAAGGTGTGTGCGCCATTTTTGTGGTCAAACACTTTAATTATGTAGACATCTATTTTAGGTGCAAACAAACGCGCACATCTAGTGTGCAAAAATGGAGCTTAAAAGGCAGCTATTGACGAAGTTAACCCAAAAATGCTTCACCAAGTAAAAAACAGAAGAAGCACACTACATAACTCATCCTATAAACTTCTACATCGCAGGCAAACTGCCCAGTGCACGGGCCTGCACGAAGTCGAACAAGGGCGCTTGTCGTGAAACAACAATAAGCAAAACAAAAGTTGGTAGTCAATCAGCTGTGGTTATTTTTAAGCGCACAATAGGATCTACGAATAGGTTTTAAACACCAAAGACTGGAGCCGGGAAACCGGTTCTGATGAACTTCACCTGCAAAGAATAATTTCATGGCAAAGCCATGTGGACAGCTTTCCCTTCTTCACCAAACAATGCAAAATATAAAATGAGTATTCTATTTCCCTCGAAAGATATCTTTATGTGCATTTTAGCTTAGCCAATGCAACGTGTGTCTATAAAATAGCGGGGGCTCATTTCGGTGCCCGTAGGATGCGAGTGGCCTGAGCCGAAAAATTATCTTTTCTATTGGGGTTACCCCACGTAATACACATTGTGGGAAAACTCCACGTGGGAAGAAGGTAGCTGGAGTGAGTATTTAGGCGTGTGACGCTATGCCAGCCTATCGGCTGAAAGTTCATGTTGCAGATTTCTATCGCTGCCACATAGCAGGAGAGAAGAAAATTCAAGCATCTTCAGGAAGCCACTCATGATGAGTGGGCGAAGCACTGGGGATCGTTCTTACCGTAAATCACCCGCGGAATTGCCCACTCGCGCATGTAACCTTGAGTACAATTTCAGATTTTTCAAGGGGAGGACATGGCACTTTAGTGCTATGGGTTCAAGATGCTCTGTATTTATCCGATTCACCAGTTTGTCTCTTACTAAACAAAAAACCCTGCCCAGAGAACGCAATAGATACACCGACCAATTACACACTCAAAACTGAAAGCCAAGCACCCCTGGAAAAACAATACCCCATCAAGCCTCATTTTCAAAGTTTCTACGTCTGTTTTGTAATATAATAGGCGTGCTAAATACATTTTTTTCACGACATCTTCTCGAGCTTTAATAGAAAAAATTGCACCACCTACTCCGACTTCTTTATAGAGCGCAAAAGCACCATTAATTCACTACCTCTTCTTGGCGATCTGGTGGCCGATACCAAAACCATTGCAGGCTATGTCGTTATTACGTGTTGTTTTTATTTATGTGTGCACACAGGACACTAGAAATCAATTTTTAACTCGTAACGCTATTTAATTTGGTGAATGGCGTTCGTTTATTTTTAATTTCCTCTTCAACTCAACGTTAATAATTTCGCGGTCCAATTTGCATAACGAATGCCTTCTCGCGGTGCTGTGCGGATACTTTAGCGAAAAAAATTTAAAAAGAGCGCAAAGGACGACGACAGAGAAACACAGTACACTGGATGAGCGATCTGTGTTTCCCTCTCATCGTTCTTTGCACTCTTTTTAATTTTCTTGAAGCCATAAACCAACTCGCCCAACAAAGCATTCTACTTTCGCCAAGTTTGTAATGGTGATCGTTGAATGTGCTGTTGGATTCCCGGCCTAATTAACACATTGCAAGTTAGGTGCTCCTAAAAAGGAGGCCCTGAACTTTAAAGCTATAGACCTACTTCAAAGTGCTCAACCCATAATTGCGACCGGCGTCACTGAATCCCAAACAAACCTCATATATTATCACCTTTAGTTTAACTATTAGTGGAAGGCTTCCCACAGCCACTGAAGCGTTTTTTTTCATGTTTGTCTGTCTGTCCTTGATCAAGCTGGCCAAGTTGTGAGGTCGGCATAACGTTGCCTGCCGAGAGCTCTCCCCACCATTCTTTAACTGCTCACAAGCATGCGAGACATTCTCCGGTGTTTCCCGATTGATGTCGCCAGATGCTTGAGGGCGGGGGGAGTGTGGGAACCACTCGCAAGAGTAGGAAGATAAAGGTTGCCTGAACAGTGTGCTAGCACCTTGGACAAGATGAAGACTGCTTGATTGAGCGCCGTTGTGCTTTAGTGTGCACCCGAATGGCGCACCATATAGCCGGTCGGTTTTACTGTTGGACGAATTCAATGCTGTAAGTGTAGGAGTTATTTACAAAATTGCACTGCGTCTCGGTCCTCGGCTTTCCACGGAGATGAGCTCCACAAGGTCGACGTCATTTTTTAAATTTCAGCATGCCTAGCAATCACGTACCCCATAATAAACTGATTTACAAACAACAATCCACCGGAATTCCAGACAAACACTTCCAGGTGTACGTCCGTACCTCAAGGACCGTAAAGTATATATTATTGTAAATGAGAAAACGTCAAGCCTTCTTACAGCGAATTCTGCTGCCCAGCTGGGCGGAGTACCGACGTTTTTGCTTTCCCTAATTTGTCCTAAGGGTACTACCAACGTCACATTCACGGAATCTAAATACGCTGGTACTCGCATGATACCGTATTTGTTGCCTGTAATCACTCCAATATTAATCCACGTGCTCTAAATGTTGCCCTTATCAATTTTCTGTCCCGGCATATAAAATAGCCTATAAGAAATGATTTAGACCAAACAGTAGCACTCAGAATATTTTACAAGAGCAAGCCTCTTGAGTTTATATGTTCTTTCGAACCAGCATTACAACAGTTTAAGGGCCAAAATAGCGTGGATAACGTTTAACCATCTCGTAGTTGTTTACCCAGCTCGTGGAATGAAATATAACGGTACCATTATCCCGTGATTGGTTTTCCATATGTAGTTATGTAAAATCTGAGCTACGCTACTGTGTATGATGATTGCTGCCCTGCTTCGCTTTTTTTTGCTGCCCTGTTCCCTACCTCCTTATGTGCAATATGTCTGAAATATGCACTGATTAGCCCTCTCTTGTTCTCTTGTGTTTTCTTCTATTGTTCATTGCTTATTTCTTCTTCCTTGCGATTTATATTTCTTTTTTCTTCATCTTTCTTTAGCTTGTTTACAATTGGTTTTCCTCATTGTTGCATAAACAAACCTCTCCTGCTTGGGCCGCCCAAGGCCTGCAGTATTGTATAAATAAATAAATGAATGAAAAAATAAAAAACGTTATCCAATGCCCCAAGATTGAATGCTAGGAAGGATAATCTCACTTCATGTACCTTTAAGAAATGGGGCTTTTCAAGAAATAAACTTACAGAGGTCAGGCAAAACTCTTAGCATACAGTTCACTAATCCGGCACAAAACAATTTTTTTGCGCGTAGCGCGTGATCGACATACTACAAAGACGATTAAATTATTGAGTAGCGCTATTATAACCCCGAAGAACTGAAAAGCAATGGAATTAAAACTTTGCATAAGGATAAAAGTTCTTTGTCCTGAAAGTTATTCTATTCTGTAAAAACCTTGAAACAGCGTTTTTACCACTTTTTTCGAACTCCTACATCAACAAGACGAACTCATTATTGACATATGTTATCTCCCACTGTACTTTGGTTCGGATTTTCTTGTACAAAATTTTCTCTTTTTTTCCTAACCAGCAATGAATGGACAAAATCTCTGCACTGGGCTTGCTGCCAGTGGAGTTCGTTGAATGAAACTTGTGAAATTAATAATTAACTCCTTTCATTTAGAACTTTCGCACTTTTTGTGACGCCAATTCCTGTTTGGTCCTTTGCTGCTTCGTGTAATGTTTCACGTGCTATATTCTTGTTCCCTCAATAATGTCGTTTGTTTATCCAATGTAGCGGCCATTTCGCCTTGTCTGTACAATTTGCGCTATATGAACTGAATCTTCTCACATGTGATGTAATTTACTCTTATTGCTTCGTCCTCTCTCCAGCAGTATTTCTTAAATTAATAAGCAAATAACTCAATTATGTGGAATATAAGCCTTAACGTCAGCCCGAGAAATGAGAGAGGAGTGCAAAAATCATTTGCCAATAACGTAGTTGCTTCCCTGTTCCGAACATGATAGGACGCTCATACAACTCATGTGAGCCGCTGTTGGTCTCAAACGTACGTTTCGAGGTCATAATGCTCTACCAGAGTCTTTTAATGCTGTTTTGATCATAAAAATATGCCGTAACGCTATGCCAGAGGTTGCTATGGGCCTCATCCGCCGTGCGGCGTTGCAAGGAGCACATTTGGGGGCCACACCATTCGTGCGCGCTGCGCCGAGGAAGCTAGGCTTCCAGAAATGCTGCGGCTTCGGCACTTTGTTTTCGTAGTCGAAATTTAATGTGTAGATGCGACCTTTTTAATTATATGCGTGGGACCACTGGCCGAAAATGCGAAAGATATGCTGAGTACAGGGATGTCACTCAGGCTACAGTGGTACCAGCAAAACGTTTTGATCGGTTTGCATTCCGAGTGCGGCCGATCAGCTGGAGACGTGGGAGCGTGGAATGTCGTCACTGTAAGCGCGCGGCTTTTTTTGTCTCTAAACACGTACGCGTGTGTTAAAAGCATTTTAACGTCAGACACGTCATTCTGTATCATACCGTGGCATGCCCGAGTAAACATGTGATGCGCGGTGTGGTGCGAAGAGCGCATCGGATGTACCTATATAGTCGCTCATGACTAAACCACTACTCAGTTGCTCTTCTCGACGCCAGCGTGTCAGAGTGACCTTCTTATCAGCCGAGTTTCGGCTGATACATGGAGGCTGAAGTGGGGTGCGCAGCCACGACGCAGTCATACAACCGGTGAAGCTGCCCAATCACCTACGACTAACCGGTAATGTTCAGACCTCAGCACTATTCAAGCAGGAACTTGAGCTGTACTTGCAAGCTACTGCGGCAGCAAAGCCACTCACTGAAGCTGCGAAAACTGCCACACTCCTGCCCGTCGCCCGATACGACGCTTTAGACATTTTCAACAACTTCACGTTTGCTGAAAGTGAAAACAAGGAGGACTACCAGGCTGTGACAGCGAACTTGGAGGAGTACTTTGCAGGCCAGCAAAACGAAGTGTAGGAAAGATACGTTTTCAGGACAAGGACGCAGGAAGATGATGAGCCGGCGGAACAATTCCTCAAGGACCTACGAAAGCAAGCAAGCATTTGCAACTCAGGCCCACTCTTCGATTCGATTATTCGGGACCAGAAAGCTTTCGGCACGAACAACAGGAAGTTGCGTGAAAGGATGTTGAGTGAGAAAGACCTGACCCTGTAAAAGTGAGAGCATTTGTGTAAGCCCGCCCAGGCAGCAAGCAAATGGAAAGAAGCGTGGACAGAGAGCGAGGAAAAAAAATTGGGCCCATCTCCCCATGAGGGGGGACTCGAGTAAATGCGTCGCGTAGTGGGTGGGTGTATTGCGTTAACGTTAGTTTTTGGGGGGCAGTGGAGGGGTGGTAGTGAATGTGTTAACTATTATTGCTTATTACTATTAATTATAATTATTTATTTCATATATTAATTATTACTTTAGTGATTTTGCGACTCGAGTCCCCCTCGTGGAGACATGGGCCCAATTTTTCTTTTTTTGTGACGCAAGAAGTGAAGGCAAAGAGTAGGTTGTTGTAAGTCGTTATTTATTTATTTGTTGCTGTTGTCGTTGTATTGAACGCTGAGAATGACGGCTTTGTGGTCGCTAAAGTGTACTGTTAAGGGGTCTTTAAGCAGTGGTCGTGCGTTGCAGCAACTGGTGAAGACGAGATCGATGCAACTGCTGCCGTGTATCAGCAGCTTTTTGACGTAGTTTGAATGAGTCAAGGATATAAGGCGCGTTCGTAGCCTTTGATTCTGTGTCGGTTTTGTGGCGCAGTGGAAAGAGCACCATGTACCTCGCGTTCCGCCCACATGGTCGTGGGATCAAAACCAGGTGCCGATAACTATTATTTTTTTTATATAGTGTAGGGGAGGGGTGCGGACGGACAACAACGCTGCACCTGTTGCTGAGAGCGAGGAGGGTATGGGGAGAGACGCGCACCTGCGCCTCGCCGCGACGCGCATGCCAGTGAGCGTGTGGACGCCGCCGCCGACGGTCGAGGGACATCGTGCGACTAAGAAATGCTCCGCGTTTAAAAGTTGCTGCAAATAGAGTGAGGCAGCAACGACAGAGCCAAAGCTTGAAGAACACGTTCCAGTGCCTGAAGTGAAACAGAAGGCACGAGCCTTCAAAAAATTGGCCGCTCTTGTCAAGAAAACAAAAACACTTTGCAATTTGCTGCAAACAACAAGTCGCTGAAGTGCAACGTGACGACGAAGGCTTCAACAACTTGGATGTGAGCGTTTGCAGCATTCAGAAAGCGAGAGACTGGGTCGTAAACGCCTACGGTGCGGAGCAAGAAGTGGCGTTGAAGGTGGACACAGGCTCTCAAGCCAATCTATTGCCTTTATCGGTGTATAAAATGTTCCGCACCAAACCACCCCTCAGGACAAGCTGTTCTGTCCTGCGGCCGTACAGTGGGAACGTGATTAAGCAGTGTGGCGTCACTACACAAGTAGTCAAGCTCGGGAGCCGTCGGTGCTTCGCACACTTCTTCGTAGTGAAGCGAAGCCAGGCTATACTCGGACTGCCGACGGCTGAGTTGCTAGGACTTGTGTTGCGAACTGTTGCCTCCGTGGCGGCAAACGACGCCGATCACGACAATTCCGCTACCCGGTGCAGGAGTTCGCTCATCTTTTTGAGGGCACCGGCTGTGTGCAGTGAGAGTACCGGATGGTTCTTCGCGACGGTTCCGTTCCACTGGTGCAGCTGGCTCGTCGCATGCCTTTGGCACTACAGGAACCACTGTGGAAAGAACTCCAGCCTATGGAAAAGGCAAGCATCATCTGCAAGGTGGATGAGCCCACTGACTGGGTAAGCCCCCCCGTTAACGTCAGGAAAAACGATGGCAGCCTCAGGGTATGCATGCATCCGTGAAATGTAAACGCCTGCTTAAAGCATGAACATTATCAGATACCGCAACGCGAAGATACGAGGCAGAGCTTTCCGGTGCAAAGTTTTTTTAGCTGTCTGGACGCGAATGCAGGGTATTTTGATATACCACTGGACGAGGCAACATCAAAAATATGCACGTTCGCACCCCTTTCGGTCGCTACCGCCTCCTCCGACCTTCATTTTGAATTTCGTCCGCACCGGAAGTATTTAAAAAAACGCTGATGGAGATTTTCTACCTTTTGCCAGGAGTACGGGTCTACATAGACGACATTCTGGTTTGAGGCTTATCTTAGCAAGGGCATGACGAGCGCTTGGAGGTCGCTCTTTGCGGAGCACGACGAGCGGGCTTAACTTTCAACTCGGAAAAATGCACTTTCGGCGTAGGGAAAATTGCTTTCCTGGGAGACTTGATCAGCGAAACTGGAATTCGTCCCAGTCCACAATTGGTAGGGTGTTGCACAAAATTTCGGTGCCGAAGGATAATCTGGCAGACCAGCACATGCTCGGTGTTATCAAATATTTTGTCAAATACCTGCCAACACTGGCTAATGAAACAAAGCTCCTTAACAGACTGATACGGAAGAACGCAGCGTTCGAATGGACAGAAAACCACGATCAAGAATGGGCTATGATCTGTGAAGCACTGCGCACGGCCCCGCTGTTAGCGTTTTTTGACCCTACGAAAGAAACAAAAATAGCGTCAGATGCTTCGAAAGATGGCCTGGGAGCTGCCCTACTTCAGCGTCATGATATTGGCTGGCGTCCAATCGCGTACGCATCCCGAGCAATGACCGAGACCTAAAGGCATTACTCGCAAATCGAAAAAGAAGCCATTGGAATTTTATGTGGCTGTGAAAAGTTTCATCAGTTCGTGTATAGGCGAAAGATTTCCATTGGCACAGATCTTAAGCCAGTGATGGCAATCTCGTCAAAAGACATTGGTTGCATGCCACCAAGGCGGCAACGACTTTTTCTCCGGCTCCTGATTTATGATTAGGTATTGGAGTTTGTTCAAGGCAAAGAATTGGTGCTTGCTGATATGCTATCAAGGGTGGCGCCTGCTGGTTCGGAAGACTCGGCTAGGTACAGTGACGTTCATGATCACGCTGTCGGCGTTCTGACAGCCCTTGTAAGTGACGCCACAAAACAACGTTTTGTAGAATAAACGCATAATGACCTACAACTTCGAGCTGTTTTAAACAGTATATCATCAAACAAAAACGCCGAAGAAGAACTGAAACCTTTCGCTTCCGAAATTTTAGTGGTAGAGGGAATTTTGCTCAAAGGATGCAAGGTGGTCGTTCCAAAGAAGCTACGACCAGAAACACTTCGACGCATTCACGAAGGCCACCTCGGCATTAACAATTTCAAGGCTAGAGCACGGCATTTAGGTTTGTGGCCTGGAATGAACTCTGAGACTGAAGATGTAGTATGAAAGTGCTCCGTTTACGCAACTTATGCATACAAGCAGCCGAGCGAGCATCTCTTACTGCGACCAACCCCTTGTACCCAGTAGGCGTGGATCTGTTTCATTACGCGGGTGGCACGTACCTTGCCGTATTTGAAGCATACTGAAATTTTCCAGAGGCTGAAAAACTTGGACTCACCGGCAGCCACGGTCACCGACAAGCTTGGAGCCATTTTCGCCAGATACGGAATCCCTCTCTGTCACAAACTCGAGCGTACGACGTCTAAAAGTACTTTATAAATTTTTCATTTTTATTGTACAGCGCCTAATTCTTATTGCAGTCGTTCGATTCATTCAGTTCGGTTCTATTCGCCCGAGACAAGGCTGGAAGTTTCTCGAACGAAGAGGCGGTAACACGATGTCACGCCGGCTGGCCGGCCAGAAAACAACAAAAATAAAACCTCCGCCGCTCCGGTTTCGTCGAAGCTTCCGTTATTTTCGAGGAGGTGCCCGTGGCCTTGCCAGTGCTAAAGAGCGTCGATGATTCTAGAAGGGAGAAGAGTGAAGTTATTCGCTGACGGCGGCGGGCGCGTTGTGTATTGTGCTCTCCCTCTCCGCGCCGGCATGGTTATAAAAGGAGGACCCACGCCTAAGCAAGCCAGCTATGTTTGGACGTCGTGATTGACAACTGCACCTGTCAGTTTGTGCATCACACCATCGGCGACCCGCACCCTGGAGCACTCCAACGTACTCCCGGGCCTGGAATCACCGTGCTTGTCTCGGACAGCCTGGCCTACAGGGAAGCCACGCTTCCCAGGTAGCCGAATCGCCTCCGACCGCGGTGCATCGTCCGGACCGGTCGGTGAATATGCTGGGACTCTGTCTCTCATATGCATCGAACTGTTCGTTTCTTTTTAGTTAAATGCTCCGATTCGTAATATTCATTTGTTAACGCGCCTGTTTGTATCATTTTGTCTAATTGGACTGTTTCTTGTATTTGACTTCCATCTAAGTTGTTGTCGATCCGTTACCTCGTGCTTGTGTTTGTAACTTGCCTGTCTAAATATAAGTCTTTCTGTTCTTTTTCGTTCAAGGCTCTTGCTCATTCTTGCCGCTCTGGTCGGCGAAAGCCGCACATCAGACGGCCACCCCCTTTTGTCACCTGTGCCCTGCGGATTCGGTGGGGTTTGTTGGCTCTCTTGAGTCGACTCCCCATATCTTCTGACAGAGCACCCTAATTCAAGGAAACGGGTGACAATTTCTGGCGTCCGCGACAGGACGTCTGATGTGAGCGGTAGGGAGGAGAAAGAGCCTGGAACTTTTTCGGCATAGGTTGCTACTGCCTTTATAAGCGGGTGCTCTTGTTCACTTTCTCTGTGTAGAAATACCTAGTTAGAGGCTAGAGTATTGTGGCTAGATTGCGATACATTTGCAATCATGGATTTAGGAAAAATTGTAGCGTTGGGCTGTCAGCTGGGCCTATCAGGGGCCCAATTACGAAAGTGGGTCGTGCCGCAAGAAAAAGAAGAAAACGAGAAAGTTGAGAGAGCAAGACAGGCAGCACGAGAAGAGGCTGAGAAAGCCAGAAAGGCAGCACGAGAAGAGGCCGAAAGAGCTGAGAGAAAAAGAGACAAAGAATTTCGGAGACAACTTCGGTTGGAGCGAGAGGAGAAAGCAAGCAAACAGGAGCTAACAGGAGCAAATGTTGATGCTCAACGTTTGAAGCTCGACTGCTCATCAGCAGATCGGAGCATGAGAGGAGAGTCTAGGCGCCTGTGTCTCACTACCAACCTTGAAAAGGTTAAGGTAAATTACGGAAACGCGTTAGCGGACCGAAGTAGGACCAGCCAAAAACCCCCGCTGAAATGTTACTCTTGTAACAAGTTTGGGCACATTGCCAAGTACTGCTGGAGCAACTTTAAGAGAAATATTGTTTCCAGGTGTTTTAAGTGCGGGCGGGCTGGACATAAGGCTGCGACATGCAGGAGCAGCAACGATGAAAGGCGCCAGGATTTGCGCAAATGCGCACCTCTGAGGGCACCCAAGCAATACGATGCTACTGATAGCTCTGAGGAGCGAAAAAGGGGCAAGATAATTCAAGTCGTGGGTGCCATTACGGCATTCGGGTCGAAGACAGTGCCGGTGGCTGAGGGAAAATTGTCAGGCAAAACCATTACCGTTGTGCGCTCCACCGGCACCAGCACAGTTATTGTGCGAACGGACTTAGTCCGAGAACAGGAGGTCACTGGGGAAACAAACCCAGTGTACTTTATGGATGGCTCAATGCGAGAGTTGCCGGTAGCTCAGATCGAGGTGGAGACTCCATACTACACGGGAAGCGTAACCGCCCTTTGCATGGAGAGGTCCATGTATGACCTCATCCTCGGCAACATCGACGGAGTCAGGGATCCCGACGACCCGATAACTTTAACTGCCCCAGAAGAACCGCCACCCGTGGAGGTGGAAGAGCCACTTATTGAGGAGCCACACCCCGATGAGTCGGCTGGAGAGGCAGCTGTGGTTGCCGCATCTCAAGACATGAATAGGAGCACAGAGATTGTGCGAAATTAGTTCCATCGGAAAGACGAACTCAATGATGAAAATTCGAGAGAAAAGAACAGCAGCCTAAGCACTAAAACTGAGGCGATAAAGGAATGCCAGGATAGCTCCGGAGGCAAAGAGGTGGAAGGATCCGCAATCAGCAAGGAGGAAACACCTCCAGATATGTGCGAAAGCGCATCACTTCAGACCTGGAAGGACGATGATCCTACAGGTGATGCGGAGCTTGAGGATGGAGATAACATCCCGGTTGTGGATGCCATCACGACGTCGGGGCCGAACCCTCTAGACGAAGGGGTACCCGATATTGCGGGGAGAGTGCCCAAGGAAACCGTTGCCTTTCCGAAAGACACGGATGGAAGCACACGTATTGTGCAGGAAGACCCAGTTCGAGATAACGAACTCGCTGGGCAAACTAGAGCCGTGTGCGTAGGTAACGGCTTGGGCAGCAGCGCGACCGACACTGCGGTCAAGGTCGATGACCCCGTGCGAAGCGGGGCCGCACTCCACATAGGGAACGCGCCGTACATAAGCGTCGGCGACGATCCTGTGACTTCAGCGGTGGGAGAGAAACCACCCGCTGTTTCGAAAGAAGCACCCCGATTCGATGCCTCGGATAGAGGCGAAGCCGTGCCCGTCGCAACTCCAGCACCGGCAAAAGCGAAGCCAGCACGGTTCCGGCTCTCAAACTCTGCGGCCCCTGTGACGGTGCTGCTTAGAAGAGAAAGGAGTAACGAAGGGCCTGTAAAAAGCAAGTCAATGAAAACCGGCCTCCCAAAACTCGGCAAGCAGCTGAGCTGCCGAAACAAAGAGTGCAGGTTTGGGCCCAAGCTTAGGAGCAAACGTGTGCGCCGGCATTTCATACAGCGGACAGGTGTAAAGAAGCACCTGTCAGTTACTACAGGAGGAAAGGCGAGGGAAAACCAAGTCGCTAGACGCTCCGATGTTCGCCAGACGAAGGCCCAAACACGGAAGCATTTTCGCAGGCTCGGTATCAGGGGGGACACGAAAGGGTTTGTCGCGAGTTCGCGCGACATTTGGAAAGGAACTTCTTCGAAAAGAAGAATTCCACAGGCGCAGTTGCGCAAGCGCCCGATAGACACAGGCTAAGCATGAAGAATACAAATTCAGGTATTCACGTGGGATATGAGTGGAATTGTGTAAGACAGAGTTGTATTTTCACGTCGAGTACTGTTAACTTGAACGTTTTATTTATTGTTTCTCTGTCGTACTGTACGCGAAACTTCTACTTATTTTGTCACTCTGGCTGTACAGTGTATATTCACGTAATAGTTGCGTTCTGCGTAAATTTTGCTTGCATTGTTCTACAGTACACATGCCGTGCATTGTTGGCGTTACTAGTGGTGGCATTTGTGAACTTTGCGGTCGCATGTTATTGTTTGTGAACAACATATTAGTTATGCTTCTTATGAGTTCCCTTGTACCAGTGCATTGTATGTATTTCTTTGTACTGACGTATACTCTTGTATTTGAACCTACGAGACCTTCGCACTGGAGCGCACGATATATTTTCATGAATTTCGCACTTGTAATGACTAATGGCCAGACATTTATTATGGGCACTGGCTTAAATCGAATGCTAGAACTTTATTGTTCTTAAACTTATGAGCTGCCCCTAAGATGTGTATTTTTTGCGAAATCTGCGCCAAACCGGTGTTCTGTACGCGAATTCTGTATTTGTCATTATTCTTATGAAGAACATTGGGCTGTACTTGATTTTGTGTTAGTAGGCACAGCCTCTTTTGTTCACTAAGTGTGAACGACGCGAACGCACGACTTTGTGAGTGTTGAGAATATTATTGCATAATATTCTGAAACTGGGGGGCTGTGTCACAAACTCGAGCGTACGACGTCTAAAAGTACTTTATAAATTTTTCATTTTTATTGTACAGCGCCTAATTCTTCTTGTAGTCGTTGGATTCATTCAGTTCGGTTCTATTCGCCCGAGACGAGGCTGGAAGTTTCTCGAACGAAAAGGCGGTAATACGATCTCACGCCGGCTGGCCGGCCAGAAAACAACAAAAATAAAACCTCCGCCGCTCCGGTTTCGTCGAAGCTTCCAGTACTTTCGAGGAGGTGCCCGTGGCCTTGCCAGTGCTAAAGAGCGTCGATGATTCTAGAAGGGAGAAGAGTGAAGTTATTTGCTGACGGCGGCGGGCGCGTTGTGTGTTGTGCTCTCCCTCTCCGCGCCGGCACGGTTATAAAAGGAGGAGCCGCGCCTAAGCAAGCCAGCTACGTTTGGACGTCGTGATTGACAACTGCACCTGTCAGTTTGTGCATCACACCATCGGCGACCCGCGCCCTGGAGGACTCCAACGTACTCCCGGGCCTCGAATCACCGTGCTCATCTCGGACGGCCTGGCCTACAGCGAAGCCACGCTTCCCAGGTAGCCGAATCGCCTCCGACAGCGGTGCATCGTCCGGCCCGTTCGGTGAATATGCTGGGACTCTGTCTCTCATATGCATCGAACTGTTCGTTTCTTTTTAGTTAACTGCTCCGATTCGTAATGTTCATTTGTTAACGCTCCTGTTTGTATCATTTTGTCTAATTTGACTGTTTCTTGTATTTGACTTCCATCTAAGTTGTTGTCGATCCGTTACCTCGTGCTTGTGTTTGTAACTTGCCTGTCTAAATATAAGTCTTTGTGTTGTTTTTCGATCAAGGCTCTTGCTCATTCTTGCCGCTCTGGTCGGCGAAAGCCGCACATCAGACGGCCATCCCCTTTTGTCACCTGTGCCCTGTGGATTCGGTGGGGTTTGTTGGCTCTCTTGAGTCGACTCCCCATATCTTCTGACAGAGCCCCCTAATTCAAGGAAACGGGTGACACTGTCGAAGCATGCACAGATAACGGCCTCCAGTTTTCAAGCCACCACTTCGCCACCTTCGCCAAACGGTACGATTTTAAACATTTAACTTCGAACCCTGAGTTTCCATGGTCCAATGGGCTGGCGGAAAAAGGTGTGCAAGTTACCAAGAGACGTCTAAAAAAGACAAGAAGCGAACGCGAATATTTCTGGCTAGGTTTACTCGCGTATCGCCCTTCCCCCTTACCAGACGGACGTTCGCCAGGGAAACTGCTGCAGGGCCGGTGCCTGCGTGCACGGCTTCCGGACTTCAATCCCCCGCCACCTTCACCGATCAAGAAAGAAGCACCGCCAGCGGACGCCTGGACGTACACTGCACCGGCTTCAACCAGGACACCTGGTTCGCATCCATGGCCAGGTCGGGTCTCAAAGGGGAGAGGTATTGGGTGAAGTTGCGCCTAGGTTGTACCAATGTGCAACAGAGAATGGTACAACACTGATGCGAAACCGCCAAAACCTGCGGCTAACACCTGAATCCTTCTCGCGCAGGAGCTACAGCGATGACAGCGATGTCGAATACGCCCCATCACACCAAGCTGTCCGCGAAACTTCGCCCAAAGCATCGCCAGCCCCAAGAATGTCAGCCCGGGCCACAACTCAACCAAGACGCTTAGCATACGGTGGCAACTTCGAACAAATAGCTTAGCACTAAAAGTGGTCCGGTAGCACCAACTCTTGTCAAATAATTTTGTGAAAATAAAATTCGCGTCAATCCGCCCTGCGAATGTGGTTGGAAAGCAAAGTTGTAAACGGCACCCAGAACGGTTACCCAAGCGACGTCACTTAAGTTCACTCACGTGGCTCTACAAATAGTGAAACCAGAGACAAGTGAGATGCACTTAAAGGGCTACTGATGTGCTTTTAAAACCGCGAAAAACTGTACCTTTTACCATTATTACATTGGTCAGGTTATGCCTCTAAAATTTTTTTCGTCATTTTTTGCTTGGGGACAGCGGTATTCGTCCTCAAAGTTAACCCTGCCGCATCGCCGGAAGAGGGAGAAACTGAGCGGCAGTGACCGGAAGTAGCGTCATATTCGGAAGACGGCCAGCGACGTGCGCCACCGCTTCGCTGTGTCCCAGTTTTCTCGGCGAAGTTCCGATTTAGGCAGGCGTGTAATCTGCACTTTAATATTCATAATTGTCTAGAGTTGCTTCCGCGTCGATTTTTAACCGTAATTCTACTGCGTGATTCCCTAAAGCGACTGCTAGATACCGGAGATTTCCCACGCGAGCGCCGTGGCTACTTCATTGCCTTCACGAGTAGTCCGGGGCAGGCCGTGTCGCCGGGTGCTCTGTGCTTCGTACGCGAAGCGACGGGCTCAAACAAATACGCAGGTACCCCAAGTTCCTGGTCCATTATTATAAGGGAATTAGAAAATTTGTGGGACCACAGCACTCTGGGTTTTTGCTTTCCTGATCAACCTTGTTGGCTGTGAGAACAGCTTAGCTGTATAGCTAGATTTTAAGAAGAAATCAAGCAAGCTGAAACCATGAAGCGTTTCCTGCGCGCGGAAGCGCTCCGCCCGCTCGCCGGTCTTGCATGCCCGTACGGCGCACGAAACGGCTCGCACCACACATGCCGCTCCAGCGACCGCCCTTCGCTGTCGTCCAGAATCAAGGCCGTCGCAAAAAGCAAGGTAAACGTGAAAGAGAGGATGACAGTGTGGTGAAAAATTGTACGAGGGATTGTCATCCAAGGTGATTTCAAAAAAGGTGATCGAATTTGTATCGCGATGCGGAGCGGCGACCGGTCGCGGAGGCTTGTCGACGGCAGCAAATGAACCTTCCCGAGCACGAGATGTGGCGAGAGGCCGATTGATAGCTTTACCTGTGCGCATGAATGAGCACAGCACCGTCTAGAATGACTATCAGCGTAGGAATAAGGTTTCACATGCGAGAAAGGCGATGATATCGTGGTTAAAAACTGTTTTAAGGATAGTCATTCGCAATTGTAGAGATAGCGGCGACCAACTAGCTCCCTTGGTGCTAAGCCTAAAGTGCCCACCATCAGCGGCGATCCGTGCAACCTGACCCGGCTGGATCTGTAGGGGAAGGCGTACTAAAGCTCGTTGGAGACCAGCGTGCTGCTTTTGGGTTCCTCTACCTTTTGGGGGGCGACCAACGTTCGGCTCTCCTATTCTAAAAACATGCGTATGCGCAGCAACATCTCGTTCCGCTGAACGGCCGAGCAGCGACCTGGCACCAACGCCTCTCCGCGACGCGGCGACCGGCGGCGGCCGCGCTGCCTGTGCGCATTGCTGCCGCTGCACAGAGCTTGTTGCCGCCTGTCCAAATGTAAAAAAAAAGTTCCAAAGTCGAGGATGGGGATGATGGTGGATTGAAAAATTGTGCTAGGAATTGTGACTAGCGCTGGTAGTGAAAGCGGCGAACCAATATCTGCGCAACTTCCCTGCACCCGAGAAACAAGTCGGCCTTGATTCCTCGGGGGTGAACCCTTTTATAAAGCTCGCCGCGAGCGAACCTGTTGCGTTTGTACTTCCCTCAGGATCTCCTATTCTAAGGAAAGATTATGTGAGCCCTCCATCCACCAGAGGACCTTGTAGCCCGTATCTGAACGGGAACAGAATGAGATCTTCAGGCCCAGCGGTCCCCGCAGCGCCCGCTCTTCCGAATATGAAGTCATCTGCCGCCAGCCAATCGCGAAATGCAGCCAGGGCTCTCACTGCGCCCGCGGGCAGGGGTCGTTTGTTTTAACAAAAAAGATGGTTTGGGTGTATTTACACATAAGATAAACCTGTTTCTCGATTTCAGCGTCAGGAAAACCATAGTGTAATGCCCCCAACAAAATTTTTTTTGAAAAGCTCTCGCCCAGCCCTTTACCCACACCCTTTATTACTTCAAAGAGATATTCTTTGCTAAGGTTAAACCAATGCATCATGTATGAACGGTGTGCGGTTGAGTTGTACTTGTGGAGCACGTAACTGGAAACTATTTTTTTATAAAATAAAGAAAGCTCAAACCCGCTGTTACACGATGTCACTTCGCCGTAACTGCCGCCGCCGACGGAGGCGATGAAGTCCGCGGCAGAGACAGAGGAGGAGGTGGTGGTGGAAGGGAAATGCTTTTATTCAGATGTCCAAATAGCCCATAGGGCGCCGCAGGGCAGTGGATTTTTGACTGGAGCTCATATGCAGTCCGTGCGGTCTGTGCTCTGTCCACCACCTGAAGCTGGGTAAGCAGAGAGGAACTGAACAACAGGCTCTCCCATTGCTCTGGTTGGGCAGTTGACGGGAAGAGAGGAGGGTGCTCAGGGAGAAAGTCACACGGCAGTATTATGTGGGGGGGTGTTTATAGTTCTGAGGAAAATTTGCATTGAGCGTCGTAGTGATTCGGGTGCATTAATGAAGACGCTTCGGGTGTGGGAAAGAGCCGCATTGCATGAGCCGTAGGGTAGTTTGTTGTGCGCTGGAAAGGTCAGGGTAAGGCAAGGGTAGGCTATGTCTCTAAAGGCGGTAATGCTGGGTTATGTCCCTGAACATGACAAGTGGTTGACCGTCTTCGCGCAGCTCTATAGCCTGGTGGGTAAAAGCGCTGGCTTGTTGGTGGGCGTACTAATTGCCCTCCATGGAAGCGTGAGCGGGTGTCCAGTTGAGCTGAATGAAACCGGTTGGGCAGAGGTTTTTAGCACATGCAGTGCAGCTTAGGACACCCACCCCGACTGGTAATTTCGGTAGGATTGTTGGGAATCAGAGGCTACCTTCCGAACCCCGGGTTGAGTGAGAGCCAAGGTGATGGCTGCCTCTTCTGCTGCCTTCATGTCTAGGGTCTTGTGTGAGGCACACGCAAGAAGGCTGGTTCTGGAGGTAGCCACGATGATAAGGTGTTGCTATCCTCGATGTCGGGAGGCGTCGGTGTAGATAACTGCATGATACCCGCCGAGAGTAGTATTGACCGCTTGAGCCCGTGCTTGTCGGCAAACCTCGTCGTGTGAAGGGTTCATATTTCTAAGCAAACGTAGCCTCTTAGTTCTTGTCGCCTAGAGTCCGAGAGTACATCACGCGGTGTGACATTCTGTGCTACCAAGCCAATTTGGTGAAGGATGCGGCGACCCACTGCAGCTCTGTTCCATCGGAGCTTCTGCTTAGAAATATTGCCCTCTATCAGCTCTTCCGCAGTGTTGTGGAGCTCCATCATAAGCAGCCTCTCCGTGGACGCACTCATGGAAAGACCAATGGCGTGCTCAACCGCCGTTCTAATCATTATATCAAGCATCTTTATGTCCTCCTTGCCGAGAAGAAGACGGGGGGGGGGGTGACGAAGTGATTCTCGAGAGGAAAAAAGCTTCAATTAATCGAAAGGTATCGGCTCCCTTGAGGTGTCGCTTCTTGGTGGCAACTCGCCTTATTATATGTATGATTTGATTGATGCTGTGTTTGAGGTACTGCAAGGATACGTCACTATTGGTGTTGGCCTGGACACGTAGGCCCAGGATCTTGATGCTGGGGTTTGGAAGGAGGGCCTGGCTATCACGGAGTATTTGAAGGTCTTCTTTGATGTGGCGTTTGGCGCGAAGGCGGATGACAAGGATCTCTTATTTTTGTGGTGAACACTGGACGCCACATGCTTTAGCACATTGGCGTACTAGAGCTGAGATGCCATGCGTTGGTGTGAGCTTCTTTTATTTTTGTAACTCATTGCGCATGCGAAAGGCGCGCAGACGGCTGCTACACGTGCCATGGGTGGAGCGCACAGCGGCGCCAGAGGTAGCATGACGCTATTACCTGGCATTAAGCGAGAATGCAGGGGGTAAACGCGCAGATGTCCTTGGTGAGTACACAACCTGTCGTCCCCGTCTTCGCGCGGGCTCGTAGTTCAAAGGTAAAACAACGTGCTCTAGATTTGTTTCTGTATAAGTTCCAGGTTCGATTCCTGGCGGTGCCAGTAAATTCTTTTACTGTTTACGGGAGTTTTATGTTGACAACAACGGTCGTGAAAGGACCCTTGGGGTAGAGGTAAAAGCTTTGCTTTAAAAAAATATGGGAAGATGTATCGTGCTGCGCCATGCCCGAATAAACATGTGATGCGGGGTGGGGTGCGCAGAGCGCGTCGGGTGTACTTATATAAGCGCTCATGCATAAACCACTACTCGGTTGCTGTTCTCGACTCCAGCGTGTCATACTGACCTTCTTATCAGCCAAGTTGCGGCTGATACAGTTCAAAACGACGATGTCTTCGCAAAAAGGGCACGCTGCGTATCTACAACATGATAACGCTTGTCGGCGGCGTAACACCGTTCCTAGGCTGTTGGAATGGTCTCCGAAGGTTGGCACGAGTTGGGGTATTTTGTGGTAGTATACAGCAAACATCGACAGTGCATGAGCAATATGCTCAGCACGTGTACATATGTTTTACCGCAAAGCAGTATGCCTATAACAATCCAAGGAAAATATCGTGTCCGCGCCGGCAGAAACCTCCCAGGCGACTGTTGGCTACGCAAACAAACATCACAGGCTACTACGGAATGCCGGCTACACAAACAAACTGCTGGCACCGCGAGGGATCGAACCTCAGCGAGCATGGAGATGTAAAGCGAGTGCCCGTCGTCTTACCGTCTAGGGTATGCCCACCCGTGGAGACGGGGGAGAGAGAGACCATGGTTTGGATTCAGCGTCTTGGAAAGAGGGCGTGGCGGGGGGGGGGGGGGGCTCTGTCGCCGCGACGCATGAAACACGAGTGAGAGGGAAGCGTTGAGCGAGATGACGCGAAAGACGAACGTGTCGCCCTACTCCACACCCTTCAAAAGACGCTAAAAGTGGCCGCCAGAAACGGCGCTTTCAAAACTGCGCCGTAAAGACCCGGCACATTCTACATGAAAGCAAGCAAGAAAAGAACAGAAGACTCGCTCGCACTGTTCCAGGCAGGGAGCACACAAGCCCTGCAAATGTGGGAAAATAGAATTGCATCGGACAAAGCTCAGTTCAATTCGTCAAGGGTGGAGTGAGATAGGGAGGCGAAGAGCGTGATGGGTGGTAGCAGTGAGCGGATGCCACGTGTGTGAGGCCGAGTGACGCTGCATGTGTAATCGGCATGGGTGCAGTTTACAGCTTCGCCGACCAACCGCCTTCACAGCGTGGTTTGGGGACATTTTTGGCTTAGGAGCAATAAATCACGGCTCCGTTTAGTAGATCAAGTGCACTCACTGCAGCCTTCGTTGCACTACACCTTACAAGAGTGGTCTGTCATAGCAACACTCCTTGTTATTACGAAACATTCAAAATGGACCTTGTGGTATGATTTTTCCCAAAATGTGAGACACTTCTGAGAGTGCAACGCATTCGTTAATGGAAGCTTCGCAGATTCTCTTGAGTGGCTGAAAAAATTACGTGAGACGCACTTTCGCTCGTGCAGTGTCTGCAGAGCGAGTACCGTCTATTTAACATTGCCCTGTTCATATTGTATGCATGGAATTAACAAAAGCTGGCCGAGAAGTCGAAGGTAAACTGAATTAATTCCTACAGATCAGCCTGCGAACTTTCATCGTTCCCGTTTCGTCGTTCCCACAGGCGCAGAACAGAAGTGAACTTGTATAAGCCACAAAAAAGGAGTACTATAGCTCCTATTTTCTCTATTGCAGCCGCGGCAAACTCCGGCGCCGTCGACGGTCGCACGGCATATGACTAGCACTATCGGAAAAGCATCGGATCCCCAGGTGACCGAGCTAATTCGGACACCCCCCCCCCCCTGACCGAGGCCTATGCTGCTCATAGCCAATGTGTTTTGTGGACACCCCCCTTCACCATATTACATGAGGGTATAAGATATACATGGGCTTAGAGACCCGCCCTAGTGAAATGCTCCAGATTACGTTTGATCATCAGTGCCAGTCTGAACGACCAGCTTCATTTGGTAAAAAGGTCCGTGGCAGCAGCCACCACAAATGGGGTCCTAAAATAAGGCCACTACTCCGAAATGTTTTGCTGATAAATAGGTTTATTCTACCTCTCTCTGTTTCTCTCTCTCCAGCATAGTATATGCGTATTTCCGGTGCGTTAAATCCTAAAATCAGTCATTTTCAGCTCACGCATTGTAAATAAACAACTTTTACGTTTCAATGTCTTGATTTTGTGAATTTGCCAAGGGGCGCACGTTGCCCCTCAGATCTCTCGATTCCTGGCCAATCGGCGGAGGATTTATGGGCCACAACAACAAAAAAATACAACGGCTAAATTTTTTTTTCTACGCTAGCAAAGTGCGAAGGCAGTGAAGACACTGGTGGTGGTGGTGGTAAGGGTGGTGTTAGAAACCTTATTTAAACAAAGATGTAGAGAAACATGCGCCGGCTTCGAGCACCGGCACACTGCACTTCCTTAGTCGACCGCCAGGAGTCCGCCAGTTGAAATCCAATCGGATCACACGTCTGTTATTTATTTGCTGTTGCACCGGCACCCAATTCATCACCGAACAACAACGACAACTCATCATCTTTGGCGTTTTTATAGGAAACTTTTTTTATTTCCATTTCATCTTTTTTCGAGAATATACACAAACTAAAACCGGTTAGAACACACATTGTGTTCACCATGAATTACTTGCATTCTGTTTCTCCATAATATAATATTTATTACGATATTCAGATTTGTCCCTCTGATTTCTCTATTAATGCCACATTTTTCGCATATTTGTACGTTGTGTCAACGAACCGGCGTCATTATCCCCACCCTGCACCACATGTTGCTGACAATACAGTGACAAACCAATGAAGACACCTTCTAGTTTTTTCTGATCAAATAAATAAGAATCTTCCAGCCTTCTTACCTAGGCTTCCCCTTCTTTCCTTTTGATTTTCCTTTGGGCGCTGCCGGTGCCGTCGTGAATTTATCCTTTAAAGTACCGCCCGCGTTATGTCTTGTATCTTTAAGTGCTGCTGCGTTCGTAAGACTGTAGCTGAAAAAAAAAATTCAAACGGTTTTGCAGTTGTTTTTGCAGGATGAGAAAACTTTTATTCGTGCGAAATGCCACTAACATCAACTTTAAAATATTGCAATTATAGATACACTGGCATTCAAATCTGGCCTCTAATGGTCAATTCAGTAGTAACGTTGTCGGGTAGTACAGGTTATCGGGTAAGTGCTCCAGAATAAATGTTTACGTCACTGTGAAGGCAACGACAAAAATGAGAAACGGTCGGTGATTGGACCTAACCACCAGACGAGAAAGGTTTTGCTTACAACTACACAAGAGAATTAGTAGAACACTTGATACTTAAAGTTCAGCCGCTGGAACACCTTATTCATAATATAGGTGAATGCCTCAACAGCCGATTATTCACTCTTGATCGGCATTTCCATGCCATAGAAGAAATAAATCGCAAGGCCCATAAAAAGCTCGAAAACTTCATCTTGCGCCACGCCATAGAAGTAGCAAATCGACTGGCTCTTAAAAAGCCAAAACACCTCATATCGCCCGCAAATCAGGCAAGACTTCTGCTACACTTCCGCAATGGCCATGGATAATTCCTCGCCGCCCAGAATATCCTCCACTCCAAAACCCCCGTTGACGAGAATGCAATGAAACTGTCGCTCATTTCGTAAAAAACGACCGTCACTCGCTCCCCTCACCCTCCGACGCTCGCCAGAACTGATATCTCTTTAAAAAAACTCCCACCTCCCCTCGCGTGAACACCTGTGTAGATGCGACGGCTAGGGGGTTCACGTTGCAGCGTTGGACAGCGGAGGAGCGGCACTGGAACGATGGAGCGGAGCGGCGCAGGCACCGCGTTTTATAGCGCGCATAACGGTGAGGGGACGCGCCGACGCCAGTGCGTCTGCCGCGGCTATGACGCAACACAATCCAACACAATCCACTTTAATCCAATCCAAATTCAATCCCATCCAAGCCAAGCCAAGCCAAGCCAATCGAAGCTAATCCAATCGAATCCAATTCAATGCCTCTCGCGAGAGAGTGTTCGCTATCGGAGGGGAGAGGGGGTGAGCGGCGGAGAGCGCAGCTGGCGCGGCGAGGAGGATGGGAGATGGGTGGACGCCGACGACGCCGGATGCAGGGACAAGGCGAGTGATTGAGATGCAGTCGCATCTAAAACCGATACAGACAACATGTCACTACGCGGGTACACGATATATGCCACCGACGCAATATCTAGAACAGCCGTCCTTGTTCAAGTCACCTTAAGAGCTCAAACCCATACTTTACCTACTACGATTGATTACACGTTCGTCGAGCTTCTACCCCACAACAAGTCGCAAGATAGCCACTATGTGCTGGATATCTACAGTCCTCCAGCGAAGCCTCTCTCAGGGATCGACCCCCTGTTACGAACTGTCCGCCAACGTACCAGAGGGCACAAAATAGTGGTCCTCGGCGACTTCAATGCACAGCGTATGGCCTGGGGTTACCGAAGAAACATCAATAAGGGTACAGCCGTACAAAACGATACTCCGCAAAACCAACTACACCTCTGTCTCTCTTTCCACATTCCCACCAGACTTGGACACAGTGTCTCGCTCGCGCGACACTACTCGTGACCTGACGTTTGCGTACGGCATCAAACGGGCTACATCGTCGTGCCTGAACGAAACTCTGGCTTGCGACCACTATATATAGTATAGCTACAAATCTCCCATCCAAAAAAACGAGCAGCCAAAAAATAAGCACAGCACGCATAACAAATCCGAAAAACTTCCGGGAAACCACCCCCGCTGATCCGATCACAAGTCTAGAGGAATGGACTACCGAGCTCATTTGAGAGGTCAGCAAACATACTAAGGAACTTGAGAGGTCAGCAAACATGCTAAGGAACTCTCCGTTACGCAAGACAATTCCGCAATCGATACCGTCTCTTCCACCGTTAAGGCGCCCGAAACGGCTACTCAGGCGGTGGAAAACGAACAAGACGAACCGGAAGCTGCATATCCCGATTGCGAGAATCGCGGCCGAAGCCGTAGCGTACGCTCGTCAACTCACCCAGTAAAACTGGACGCAGTTATGCAATTTAAGTACACGAAACGCTGGGAACGCGCGCCACATGGTACCTTTTGCGTTACATAATGGGGACCGTGCAATCCAAGGCGGTCACAGCGCACCAGCTCCACCTATAAATTTGAAATTACCCGGGCGCGGAAGGCGACTTGTTGGAAGAGCTAAGCAAATCTCGGTGGCCACACTTCACGTGTAAACTATCCAGGTGCCCGACTGCATAGGCGATTGGAACCCCAAACAGGTCGAGGTGTTCTCTTTGCAGAAAAATCGAGGCGGAAGCGTACAATCTCACTCGCAACAGCGACTAAAGTCGAGACATAATACCCAAAAAACTACTGCAAAAACACGGTCATGCTGCCTTGGAAAATGTCCTATACTACATCAATGAGTGCTGGCTGTCGGGTACCTTGCCCTTGGAGTAGAAACATGCAGATATAAATTTGATCCCTAAGCCCGGCAAGCCCTTAACCCCATAGAATCCAAGACCTATTTCTGTCACTTTATTTGTCGGCAAACTGTTTGAGCACATGGTTCACAACCCCAGATATACTACTGCAGCTTATGCAGGAGGTCGCGGACAACCTTAATAACCACAGTAAGAGCCCTCCACTCTACCTCGATCTTGGCCCTCGACATAAGTGTGCATTCGACGACGTTTAGCACCAACCAATTCTTGAAAGCCTCGCATCTACAAACTGTGTCGAGCGCTCACTCCAATACTTCGTATTATTTCTCACAAACGCAGAGCAATCGTGGGAATTGCTCACGTTAGATCAGACACATTTCAAACCACACCAAAGGGCACTCCGCAAGGTTGGTAGTATCTATTTTTTAACGTCACCATAAAACATTACCACCCTACTAAAAGCCATGGTTAACCTACGCCACGCTATATACGCGGACGACCTAAATCTCTGGGTCTCCAATGGATCTCAGGGTGACCACCAAGACGCCCTTCAAGTAGCCATTCAGTTGACCCAACAATACCTGCAAGACGAAGGACTACAGTGTGCCCCGAAAATTCTGCCATTTTAATCCTGTGCAAAAGGACATATAAGAGACGTCCAGATCGCTTACCAGATCTAGAAGGTACCATTACTGACCAACCCGTATCCCAATGACCCAAACCTACACCTCCTAGACCTCACCATATCAAAAGATGCCCCAGGCGCACAGACTTTTCTTTCCTTGCGACGGACTCTCAACCAACCCATTCGCTTCATTCGCAGCGTCCCCCGAGAGTAGCCATCCGACAATACATCAAAATTGCGCCCATTCCTAGAAATGTGCACCACATTTAAAGCAAGGCACGCCGAGAAGCCCGGATACCAGCCCTCAGAAAACAATTCCCCAACTCTCTCCGTACTCGTTACAAGGATACCTCCCAGTACCACCAACAAGCTGCCCATGCCGTGAGCGTCACGGAGACCTACACTGTAGAACTAACGACCGCTACAGTACCCACGAAATCTATTGATGCAGCAGAAGAACTTGTCTTCGCTCTAGTCGCCACCACTGGAAACGGCTACCTCACTATAACGACCGACTCGCAAGCCACCTGCCGCAACTTCCTGCTGAGTAGCATAACACCCGCGCCCTGAAAAATTCTGCAAAGTGTTGGTTAGCTCCAGGAAATGCATATCATGTAGACCCCGGATACGAGTCCTTGGAGTGAAACGAGGGGCACACGTCGCTGCCCACTTCAATACCGACCGGGCCATTTCTCAAGAA
Source organism: Haemaphysalis longicornis (assembly GCF_048455015.1). Classification (NCBI taxonomy): domain Eukaryota; kingdom Metazoa; phylum Arthropoda; class Arachnida; order Ixodida; family Ixodidae; genus Haemaphysalis; species Haemaphysalis longicornis. The sequence goes on along the minus strand of NW_027526245.1, from coordinate 61,370,569 downwards.
GCGAAGTGACGCAGCACCATTTGTTCTCCCAAGCCACCTACTCTTACCTCATACACGGACATCCTCGCCCATTACCGCCACGAACGACGACGCATACCGCATCCCGCCACCACACCCTAATTTATCCAGAGCAGAGGCGACTGCTTTTCAAAGACTTCAAAGAAATTCTTAGCCTCAATCCACTATCCTCCATGCCGTGTCCCCACCCTCTACTGCACTACGTGTAATTTCTGCCCCAACCTAGCACCTTGTATCACATGGTATGCGAGGTTCAGAAAACCCCATCCCTTACCCCAAGTCCTGACCCAACGTACCTGCAGTGGGCGGACCGGCTGGCCAGCTCCGACCTATCAGCCCAGCGTAGACTGGTAGTGAGGGCTAGGGCACCTAGCGCGGACCAGGGCTTCTCGTACTAGTAGAGGCCCCCTTGCGGGTTTGCACCCAGCCATCAGCGTCTGAAGCTCGTTTAAATAAAGTTTATGGTCTCAATTTCTCACTAGAGTTCAGCGGAGGTTCCTTAAAGGAGGCAGCCCGGTGCAACCTAATAAAATATTAGGCAATGACAGAATTCGGTCGCGAAAACATATATTCGATGCGGTGCAGAGAGACGTCGCATTTTGTATACAAGAATGTTTTGGCGAAGATTGTACAATCTACGAAGTAACCGCCGACAGGTTTTAGTGGGACAAACTCCCTCATGAAATCAATAGCGGGGCTCCTGTACACATTCTGAGTCTCCACCAGGATAATTGATAGCAGTGTATTCCTGAACTTGTAACGCAAGGCACTGTTCAATAAAAAGCTAACATAACATTGTAGGTATGAAGCCTAGAAAAGCAGTTTCACACATGGGGATCGCCTGCTCTCTAAATAGAAAGGCAGTAAAAAAGTAGTTTAACCGTACCCCTTGTGTTATATGAACAATAAAAGACATCCAGTTCTACTATCATCGCAAGGTGATCTAGTACAAAATGTGTCATTTAAAGGAGCCATGAAGAGAAAACACAAGTTTATTTCATTTAAAAGATTGCCTCGTTAGAATCATACTGACACCACTTTTAACGTAAACTTCGTTCAAATAAGCTACATAATTGGGAAATAAGGGAATGGCCGTGCCACCCACTAGCTCATTTTCCGCAACAGAACCTATAATGTCACATGTGACAGATCTGGAATTGGCGGAGGGCGGAAAAAGCAAATGCAAATTAGGCAGAGCTGATAAGCTTGCCCAACGAGCTATTTGCGCTTAAATGTAGGGCACATTCTCTTAAAAGCCGTAAGAACGGTGGAACAAACAATGTCAGTTACGAAGGCACATGAAAGCATAGAAGTACCGATGCGTACTGCTGTTGGTACTGCGCGCCCTATGCTTGTTTAGCTGCACAGAACTGCGGGGCTTTGGGGTTGTCACAGACGAAACTGGCCGATTGACTGACGCAACAGTGTTTTACGTAACCATATTTGTCGAGCGAGGACTATGTTTCACGAAACTATATACTCCCAGAACAATAACAAGCCAGATTTTAATACGGTAAAAAAAAAAACAAAGCCAGGAAACGGCTTGCCATGGTATGGTAGCGCCATCTAGGTTCAGTAACGTAAACAAATGCGCGAGTACCTCGATGCCAGGAAACCAGCGCTGCCGTACAGGGTGGAGACACCCTTTGAATGGTCCCGTGCGGCTGCAATTGGGTCAACGTGCTCAACGAGTGGTTCTTTTCGTTTCCCACGAGACCCAGCAACGCAAAACAGATAAGATTTTTCAAACTTCGCCAGTTAACTGCGTTGCCGTGATAATTTTAGCGTGCTTTTGATACAATGACTTCCTTCGGCGGCGAGCGAGCGAACCAAAATGGCGGCGCCAGAATATACGTCTCATGCGTTTCTCCACCCTGTATCAAGGGAATCAAGAGACCCTAGGCTGCAGAGCGGTCGGTTCCTGGGATGTCATTGCAGACCACGAAAACGCACGATTTAGCGGAAAATCAAAATTTTAACTTAAATTGAATAATTTCTCAGTGAATAAAGCATCGGTTGTATTCGGAGAAGCGCTGCAGGCACTATGAAACACAAAATCTCTGGTATAACGCAAACTTCATGGCTCCTTTAAAGGCCAGGGAAAGAACCAAATTTTTAAAACTTTTTTCTGGTTCTTGGAGTGCAGCAGCTAGGACTTAACGCGCAATATACATGAATTTAGGAGGACAAAATAGACGACTTAAAAAGGTGTTTTGGGGAACATAAAAAAACAGAAAGTTAAAATCCTAAATTAAAAGAAAAGTGAAAAGTGAACATAAATGAAAGAAGGAAAACGAAAGTTTTTGTGGTACTACAACAGGCACAACAAAATTACGCAGAACCGCGCGCACGTTTATTTCCCTATGCCTTATGTTCCCGAAATTTATTATATAACCTTTTGCGGCTCTCATAGTGTGAAAAAAAATTTCAGTTCAATTCTACTCGGTTTTCTCTAGAACAAGTCAAGGTCATTTCCTCACTTTATTTTCCATTCCGACATGATAGTTAAAAAAACTGCTTAGACCGATAGCCAAAGGCTAGTATATGGTCCAATGTTGCGATACAAGGCATTGTAACAGGAAACAGAATACAAGATGCTAAAACATTGCGAAAAGAAGATTAGGGCATTGTACAAACATATATATCCACAGACTAAAACTTGAATAGAATAAGAGAAACGTGCAATTTTTATACACAAACAAAAGAAAGGCAATGAATAATAACAACGACACAGTAAACTTTCTCTGGACGTAGTGATATTTATACACAAGAGTTGAACGCTTTTGTTACTATTTCTGGAGCGACTGCTAATCACGCAGACTCATTAAGGGGGGCAAGAAAATGTTTATTTTAAAGGAAAAGTTAGCAGCCAATTTTATATTTAGCCACAAACTTCCAGATTTACGTACCGAAGAACTATTGTTGTTATCCGTATACGTTATTGGTGGGAGGTAGGTTGAAATTACCAGCAAGAGAATTCCTGGTTGTGTGGGATGAGGAGCACAGAATGGACGAATGAACAGGGTGGTTATACGTTATGATATGATTTATTGCAATGGGTGTTTTTTGTTGACGTAAGATGTCCATCGGAAAGATTTGTAGTGTGCTTAAGAGGGGTGCTATGGGATGATCATGGCTTCAGTGCATTATTATTCTTATTGAGCGCTTCTGTAATTTTCCCAAAGGTTCAACGTATGTAGTTTAAGTTAAACCCCATGAATCTATGGCCTAGGATAAATGGCAGTGGATGAGTGAAACGTACAAAACCCGGAAAACCCGTAATCTCACTTGCAACAATGCATGACACCCGGAAGATAACCTTGATTACATTGATTTTATATGGGCGTGCCAGTGGAAATGGTTGTCAATAACTACACCTAGGTATATAAATGAGTTGGTGCTTTCGAGTGCATCATTGCTTATCTTTGTTTGAAAGCTGTCTAGATTTATGGGATTATGTCGTGAATGAATTGTCTTGTACTTTGTTTTTTTTTGCGTTGACTTTGAGTTTGCTTTGAACCAATTTGACAAACTTGAGTAGTTCTCGGTTTTTGTTTCGATTGCTTGCATATTTTCGCCCGTAACGATTAAAGCTGCATCATCCGCATACAGTAGTATCTCTGCAGAATTTATAACCAGTGGTAGGTCATTTACATAAATATAAAGAACAAAGGGTCCAGGACAGATGCCTGCGGGATCTCTGTACGTATCAGTTTTTGCGAAGAAGAGGTGCCGACTGGAGTGACACTTGACCACGATGAGTTAAATAAATGGAGAAAAATTCAAAGCTTTCATTTCCAAAGACTTAGGCTTTTAATTTGTTTTGAAGGCTACTGTGGTCGATAGTGCGTAATGCTTTTTGAAGGTCAAGAAATACAATGGAAACTAGTTTATGGCTATTTAAACAAAGTTGACATTTTGTGTCAATGTTTGAACTGCAGTGGAAGGATATCCTGGGGGAAAACCATGCTGTTACGGACATAGTATTTGATTTTTCCAGACATTTGTTGATACCAGAAGAAGCTTTTCAAGGATGTTGATTCGAGAAGAAGCTTTTCAAAGTTTTCTTCTGAGAACTGATATTGGGCGGTAACACGAATGGTCAGAGCGATCACAATCTCTGAATACGGGTAATACTTTGGCGTTTTTTAGAGCATCAGGGTAGGACGAGGTGGCTAAAGAATGATTGAAAATCAGGCAGAAGATAGGGCCTCATAGGTCTATGGTGTCCTTCATCAGAGGGACGGTAATTCCGTCCAGCCCTGTGGTTTTGTTATTAAACAATTTTGTCCCGGCACATAGCACCTCGCCTAACTCAATTTCATGACTAAAGAAGGTATCGGAAATGGCTCTGGCTAAACACATGTAGTTATAGCTAGGATGAATAGACACCAAGGACGAGCAAGTACTAGTAAAGTATGAATTCGAGCTTTCAGTAATTTGCTCGTCTATTGTTAAAGAGAGAATACGTTGCGCGCGAGAATTTCCTACAACTCCTTGTATAAGTTTCCGTATATTTTTGAATCCCATTTCGCGTGTTGAATCAAACTAAAGTAGTAGTTCATTTTGCGTACGCGGAATATTGCAACAGGTTCATTCCACAACATTTTAAAGTGTCCAAAGAAATAATTATTTTTATTCTGTTTTCATTCATTGCACCAGAGATGTTTTTTCTTCAATATAACAGTAATGTTGTTTGTCATCCAAGGGCAGATTGGAACGTTTCAAGAGCGAGAAGATATGGTATTGCTAGGATTCCGAATCGCAGTCTTTGCAGTTCTTATTAGATTGGCGACCTCAGTATTTAAATCACCATGGTACAGATTGCTTGGTACGATAGATAAATGTTCATTCCTTAATCAGGTATAATCCATTTTTCTAATGGCAGGGTGATTTTTACGTACAGTCTTGGGCAGGTTCATGCTTGAAACAAAAATAGGTGCTTGATCAGAGACCGGTTCGTCATACACACTTGCGTTGATCGGGGTGGATAAGTTTGTCAACACATGGTCTATGATCGTCGCTGAGGTGCTAGTTAAACGTGTGGCCGTAGAAATCAAGCTCCGAAGATTGAAAGAAGCAAGTAAACATTCGTAATCGGAAGACGTTAGACCTTGAGTATTAATATTAAAATCTGCCGTAATTACAATGGGAACATTGTAGTTTGCCGCAAGTGGAAATAACGCCGTTTCAAACATATAAAAAGATTTGGAAGATGAGTTCGGAGGTCGGCAAATAACCCCTAAGATAACGGAACACTCCCACTTGATGAACAGTTATTCGATATAGGCGCAGCTGCATGTGACAGATTCTAGTTTCGAAAACGAGTATCCTGATTTAGCAATAATGACCCCGCCACCGCCACGCGTGCGTAACTCTTCTGCATTACATTTGAATCAGTACCCAACGGTGTTGCAGTTTTCGCCCTTTTTTAGCCATGTTTCTGTCAACGCATTAACATCGATAGGTGGAGCATGCGTAGAAAGGAACGCAAGGAGTAATCTAAAGTCTTTGTTTGAACTACGATGTTCGTGTAGAAAACGGAGACGTTGTTGCTGTTAGGTACGCTATCAGGTTTCATTACCGAGATTGACATGATGTTAGGTATAGGAGTACCAGTAGCTCGAAACAGTAGTATTTATACTATTTTGAACAGGTCGTCCTCGCAGGTCACGTGCACAACTCTCGAGCTCTCAGTCTTCCTCATTAGAATTTCGCTATCAGCGAGCATGCGAATTTCCAGTTCTTTAACCGTTTGCACTCGATAGCCTTTCAGAGCATAATTTTGTTTGCAGGATACAAGTGGTCGTTCCCGTATACCGAGCTATGTACTTCATATCCCAGCAGGGGGGCTTTCAGCCACTTCTTTTTTGTGGCAAACAAGCTTGTCGCGCGTAGCTTGAGACTTGAATTTGACGAATATGTTCGGCAGCGCGCTACATTTGTGGGGACACGATGCACCACATCGACATCATGACCTGGAACCTGAACACTCAGGCAACTGGCCACCTTTTGCAGTGTTTGACAAAGGTCTTTGTTTTCGGTTAATGGTACTCCTTTAAGTTCAAGATTATTCCTCCGGGAGTACTGCTTAAGGTCTACAATTTCTTTCTTTGCGTCTCTGAGTTCCTTGATCAGTTGCTGACGTCCCTTTTCGTCATCTAGACTGCGTCTTTTAACTTCACTAACTCCTGCCGGACAGGCTTTTGCTCAGCTCGGATCTCGTGAACGCCCCGGATACGGAACTTCTTAGACTCCTCGAAACAATTGACGCTAGTTTCAACCTCTGCCATGGCCGCCATGATGATGCTGAACATTTCCTTTTGGACCTTTGGTCTCTACCATTACGGGATTTTTATGACCGGAGCAGGCCCCAGTCTACACTAATCTTGACAGGCCACTCTCTACGCCGAACAGCCCAAGGGCTCTTATAAAATTTGGATCTTCAAATCGAGGATAATCTTCGGAGGCATGAGAAGGCATAGCATTCGTGAGGAAAGGCCAGTACAATGAAAACGCGGAGCAGCACCACATTAGGTGGTGAAGGATGCTGAATACGGTCATCCGGCAGTGGGGACAGTAAGGAGATCGAGAACCCGTTGAGTAAGTCTATTTTCTAGTCATGTGTGGTGTAAGAGCTGGCGGCTGGCCCTAGCTTTGTTTAAGAATAGTTCCGCAGAGCGAGGCAGAGGCTAGCATCCGTAAAAATATCAACCTCGTCTGGGAATTTCGCTGCGAGGACGCGCTGCAGGGTCTTTTCGCGAGCAGTACGACGATCACGCGGAATTTAGGTTCGTTGGTGAGTACTGTAAGAGGCGGAATTAACCAAGGGGGAGGGGGTGGTGAGTCCCACGGAAGTACTGAAGGTGCACGTTCATCCCACGCACAGATTGCAGTCCCCTGTTGTGTTAGTGTCCACTGAAGCTGATGTTGTTGTACGGCTTCCGCAAGGACCTCTTCCATCAAAGCGACCGGGCCAGCCCGTTCAAGAGCGTCAATGCGAGTATAATTCGGAAGTGCAGTGATAGTATGACGCATGGCCTAGTAAAACACCACTAAATGCTTCTTGTGAGCCGAAGAGATGTCATAAGCCGGGGCGCCGTAAGTCAGACGACCCACAGCTAGTGCCCTTGAGAGCGTGAGACATGCCGATCGGTTAGCGCCGCCAAAATTGTTGTTAGGGTGAGAGTAAGGTTCAGCATCGGTTTCCAGTTGGCGGGTGGTTGGTGCTGACCGTGGACAAGGAGAAATTCTGTCTTCTCGGGTGATAGCTCAAGGGCGAGGGCTGGGAGAGTGGTTGAGAGGCTGTTTGCCGCCGCCTGCAATTCTGTAGCCATGTCTTCAGTGCATTTGTAGTTAGCAGCTTCAACCCACACTGTTAGGTCGTCCGCGTAGATATCAAAACGAGCCGCAGTGTCCCTTTCCAGGTTGCGGGCTACGCGTGCCATGGCCAAATAAAAAAAAACGGGTCCAAGGACAGAAACCTAGGGAACACCCCTGTCTAGATAAATGGCTCTTGGGATCCATCCTGGATGCGTGATGTTGAGCCAAATTGGTCGATTTTCAAGAAATTTCCGAATTCAGTTTTGGGCCCTTTGGCTGGGGAAGGCCATAGCGAGCTCTTCGAGGATCGCCGATTGGGTAACGTTGTCGAATGCTTTTCGCACGTCAAAAGTGACGACGTAATCCGGTTAGCCAGCCCGTGATGTGCGATTAAGAACACGTCGGGGCAGCCAGAGGCAGTCCAGTCATGCGTACTTAGGGGAGGACGGAATCCTGTTTGAGACGGGTGAAACCATGGACGCACGTATTCCATATACTACTGAAGGCGGGTATTGATTAGGCGCTCAATAACTTTGTAGAGAGTTGGCGTGAGTGAAATTGGCTGAAGGTTGGCCAGCACAGAGGGTTCTCGTTTGTCCTTAGTATTGGATGAACTAGCTTCAGTTTGAGGTCATTGGGAATGTCGCCCGAGGCCCAGTAAGTATTATTATTCAAGCAGTACTAAGTGTGCCGACTAATCCAAGTTACTCAGGCGCTGCCATGTCACACCATCATGACCAGGAGCAGAATGTGGTTTGCACTGGTGAAGAGAGGCTTTAAACTCACCCATGGTGAATGCAGCGTCGAGATCTCTATCCACGTCTGGAACGATTATGGTCGGCAGCGGAGTGTGGGAACTGAGAGAGGCGTGAGGGAAACATTTCGTAATAAGGCGATGCTCAGCGTCCTCTGGCGTGTCTCAGAGAGTGAGGAAAGCAAACAACGTGGGGTTTTCCTGACAAGCTCCGAAATGTGCTCTAAAGATTGGAAACCACTCGATCTTCAACAAGCTTCCCACAAGGACTATGCCAATGCTCGCTGGAAATCGATCGCTGGTAATCTCGTATGATTTGGTATGGGCGACGAATCGGGATCAGGTCTTGCTGAGGTTGGCCGTTGGTGAGGTAACGAGTGGTGAGAGATTGCACGCGCTTGTATGGGTTAGTGAGATGTGCGTCCAGGGCAGGTGTTGAAGAGACGCATATGATTTTCTCTGTAGCCTGTAGATTCGCACACCGCATAGACGCAGTGAATTACGACAAGGACGCATTTTGAGGGCTATCAACGTGGAATCGAAAAGCTGTCCAGTTGATGTGCGAAAGGCATTGGCGTGCGCGGAAGCACTTTTCTCGAAGAGTAAGGAGGATCGGGTAATGCTCGCTTCCCCAAGTGGTGGTATAGGTGCTCCACGCGCGAATAACCCCAGAAGTAGAAATGGTGAAGTCAAGTGAACTGTTATTTTGCTTGAGATGAAGACCCACCCTTGTGGGTAACGTAAGGTCTTAAAGAAGGGAGAGACCACAGTCGTCAATGTCCGCCTCAAGGCAGGAGCCTCGGCTATCGGTAGTGGCATATACCCATGGGGTATGTTTCGCATTTAAGTCGCCGCCGATGGTAATGGGAGCGCGGGGGTACTGCGAAATGAGGTGGCGTAGCCAATTATAGCTGATGGATTTTTGAGAGCCGGTGACTGGACGGCAGTACACGGATGCTGCAGTTACTGGTTTCCCATCAGGGAGGCCAACGTGTACGATAAGCACAATGTGATCCTTACAGCATTGGCCTGGGACGGACAGCTTGCAGCAAACTAGGTCCGATCGTACGAAAAGAGCGGCTTGTTCGACCACTAGAGGTTTGGCGAGTGCTGTAGTCTTGCCACGGTCGGTGAGGTATAGATGGTTTTGAATCACTTGTATATCCTGTAAGTTTGGGCGTGGATCGGGTTTCTTGAAGGGAAATAAGAACCGGCAGAATTTGTGATACTCGACTGTACAGAATTGAAGCTGATTGATTGAAACAACGCAGTTCCACTGTAACACGCAAAGGGGCCGCTTTTTTGTGCAAGGGTTGCACAGAGGGTTTTCTTTCTTGGCGGGTCTTCGTATTCATTTGGCCGACCCGGCAGGGTTTTTAGGTAATTCTTCGTGGCCGTAGTTTGTTCAGCATATTTTTCTGCGGAGGTGCGAAGCTTGTAAATGTCAGCCAATCGAGCGCACCGATCTTGCTCGATGTAAGCTGAAATTAATTTTAGAATATCTATAATATCGTTCGTGTTGGTCCCTTTTTGCGAGGTGGGGGTACGGTCGACGCCGGTACTGCGGCTTTTTCGTTGCTTGGTCATGTATAGAAGTGGATTACGGGGGGCCGACTTTGCAGGTGCAATAATTGAAGTAGAGGGGGGATCAGCCATTTTTTCGGGAGTGATTGAGGTCGAGGAGGCGGCATGGTTAGGCGTGGTATGAGACCCCAGGTTGGATGCTGCAAGATTAGCCTTAAGCTGCGCGTTCTTCTCACGAAGCTGGTGGAGTTCAGTTCGGAGGCTGGCAAGTTCGGACAAATACTGTCTGCAGAATGGGGTCGCTTGTTTGAGGACGTGGAGGGGCAGGGCAACTGTAGCTGCAGCAGGTGGCGACACCGCGCCGATGGCATTGGTACTTCGGTTGTCATGATTACGAACACGATCAGCCCAGGACACGCCATCTTGCACTTTCGAACTGGTGCGAGGGGAGGAAGCAGTGCGGGCCGGACACGTGGGGTCCACTGCCAGATGCCCATCCTTTTCACATGCCCCACAATAAAGTGTGCGGTCGAATGGTTCAGCTTGGGCATGTCCGCGCGCACATTTACGATACACAGGCTGATACGGGCAGTACTGCACCATGAGCCCGATGTTGTGGAATGCCAATCAAACCAATTGCTTGGGCTCATAAGGAGATAATTTAACTATAGCCATATAGTGTTTGACGACGTGTGGAATCGTTGTAGAGGCGAAGGTTAGAACAGCGCCATTCGTTTTGCCTATGCGTTGAGTCGCCGTGACCTCAGATTGCTCACGGGGAATCTAATTCAAAATTGCTTCACTTGAATCTCCAGGTTCCACTGCGATGACTCCACATGAAGTGTTAGCGCGGTTGGGGGAGTGTGTGACCTTGATAAGAAGAATGACCACACCGTTGTCGCGCTGAAAGCAGAGACTGGTAGTTGCAAGGAGGCGGTTAGCGTGATCCTGGTCGTATGAGGTAACCTGTATGCAGTTTCCCGCGACGTCGTATCGGTGCGTTGGGAGTTCGGCCATTTTAGGAGTAGGTGCAAGAGTGCCTATAAGATGTGCGAGGCCGTTTTTGGGTACAGCGCGGACACTGATTTTTGTGAGTGGTCTCATCAAGAAGAGTGCTCGGGGCCTACGTACTTGATCTAGGCGAGTGATTTAAGTCTTTCTATTGGGCTTGCCTAGTGTCCAGATCTTCCAGGGGCCGCCATTGTCCAGATTGCTGCCGTCTTCATTCATAACTTGACCATCCGGGGCGTTAGAGTGAGTTGCAGGGGTCGAGGCTGTAGCTTGTGAGAACGTCATCGGCGGAGAAGCCAGGGCCAGTTGAGCGGGGCCAGCAGGGAGCCACTGGGAGCATGAAGCGCCGATCTTGGAACTTGTTGGAAATCTGAGGAAGACAGTGTTGCCGGCGACATCGTGTGCGAGCTAGCAGTCAGGAGGAGGGAGCACGAGGTGTCCGAGCACGTGTGAGGGAGCGCCGTTGCAGCCAGCTGCCTGGCTGCCGTGCAAGAGATTTAGCTGGCGGGCACAGTCGCCAGTAATGCGCTACCGCGTGGTCAGATCTGCTGGAGACGAGCACTAACCGGAAGCTTAACATTTTGAGAAGCTGTAGAGGGCACACTCAATGGAATAACTCTAAGACGTCCGGCACTATCAGAGGTCGAAGACGGAGCCTATAGAACACATGCCTACCTCCTTCGAGTGCAGGTGGCGCCCCGTAAACGCAGGAATTAGCACTCGTGCTGGGACGGCTGCCAGTCTGCTCTGAATGCCGACAGTCCGGTTGAAGCCGTATTTATAGACGAAGGGGACGGAACCAGCAGAGTTGCCGAGAAAGCAGACGGCACGTTCGGTCAAGGCGATGAGTACATGGCGGCATCTGTAGGTGGGACGGCCACAGTGCTCCTGCGCGTAGCCGTTTGTAGTGTGTTGCTATCCGGTCGTGATATCAGGCCTGGATGAGGTACCCTGATATCAGTGCCTGCAATGTGTAAACGCAGAAATTGGCAGTCATGCTGGGACGGCTTCCAGTCCGCTCTGAAGTTAATGCTGCCCTAAACAGAGTATTTGAAAAACAGTTCGGTGCACAGCGGCGTACCTCAATTGCCTTTTGTTTATTACGGAGACTGCGAGGAAAGCCCTGGATCAATGACCAAACACCAAGTCGTATATGACGCAGTCACACGTCTAGAAAACAGCAATGGTTCCTACATGAAATCCGTAAATAAGATTTTACGTCAAAATATTGCCTATTGTAAACGATGTGGAACAGCGTAAACCTCGGGTACAGGCTATCGCATTTTATATGAAAACTGATGCTAGTGGTTTACCCCAGCAGACCATGAACAATTTTTTTCTTACAATATAAAACGGACGACCTAGAGAATAGGCCTAGGCGTTGCAATGTTCTTTTCATTGGTTTGACTATAAGGAACCATCTGAAGCATGAAATACAACCGAACGTCTTGTTAAAGACTTTTGCTCGCGCAATTTAGGCGCAACAGTTGATTGAGTTGCCCGAGCTAACCGACTTCGTCGTTTTCAACACGACAAAAAGTTTAGGAGACGCCCACTTTAGGATCCTAAGTTGGAGGGCGCGATAGCGATACTCCGATTCGAACGGAGCGTTTTCGCACGCCGTGACTCATTTCCGACATCCTTCGTGAGCATTAAGGGCCATCGAAAAGAGAAAGACTACCGACCACGGTTTTTAATCGCCCTGGCACAGGAGAGACGAAGGTTTTCTGCGCTTCTGTGGCATAAAATGTTAGCGTGAAAGATTGCAGATGCGAGGTGTTGATAAGTTTCAGCGAGGAGGCATCGGTGTCAGTGTATCAAAATGTGTATTCTGTGATGTCTTTTCCGGCCTTAACTGTTTTGGTTTTCTCAGAGAGAGAGGGAGAGAGAGAGAGAGCGAGAGAGAGGATAGGAAATTTTTGCTTAGAAAGACATAGATGTGGTTTTGGTAAATGGGGTAAAGGGATGGAAGGAAGCTCTAAGGTGGAACCCGATCCACTGATGCACCAGCTCCTTCCTTTGCCCTCCCAATCACTTCGCGTGCATAGTGAGTTAACGAGCTAGTCAAAGCGGCCGCCCATGTCTCAAAGAAGTGGAATATGCTATATTTGATTTTTTCTCCCCCGACCATACCCTTGAACATGGCTAAGTTGCGTGCATGAGGGCGGAGGTTTCCTCGATTTTGACACAGATATAAAGTAATATCTCTTCTCCGATGGTCAGTTAATGTTTGATAGACTTGCAGATCATCATCATCATCATCATCACCAGCCTATCCACGCCCACTGGAGGGCAAAGGCCTCTCCCATTATTCTACAATTACCTCGGTCCTGTGCCAACTGTGACCAATTTACCCCCGCAAACTTCTTGATCTCATCTGCCCATCTAACTTTCTGCCGCCCCCTGCAATGCTTGCCTTCTCTAGAAATCTACTCTGTTACCCTTAATGACCAGCGGTTATCTTGCCTTCGCATTACATGCCCTGCCCACGTCCATTTCTTCTTCTTAATTTCTACCAATATGTCTTTACACCAGTTTTCTCCCTGACCCACTCCGCTCTCTTCCTGTTCCTTAATGTTAGACCTATCATTTTCCGCTCCATTGCCCGCTGAGTCGTTCTCAATTTAAGTTGAACCCTCATAGTGAGCCTCTAGGTTTCTTCTCCGTAGGTGAGTACCGGTAAGATGCAGCTGTCATACACTTTCTTCTTCAGCGACAATGGTAGGGTGCTATTCAATATCTGAGAATGTCTGCAATATGCACCCCACCCCATTCTGTTCCTTCTAATTATCTCTGCCTCATGATTGGGATCTGGTGTCACAACTTGGCCTAAGTAGATATATTCGCTTACCACTTTCACTGACCAGCCACCTATCTCAAACTGCTGTGCTGTCCCGAGGTTATTGATCATTACTTTAGTTTTCTGCATATTAATTTTAAGGCCCACGGTTTTACTCTGTTCGCCCAGTGCGGAAAGCATGCTTTGCAATTCGTCCCCCGAGTTACTTAGCAAGGCAACGTCATCACCAAATCTGAGGTTACTGGGGTATTCTCCATTAACCCTTACTCCCACCTGTTCCCAATCCAACGTTCTGAATACTTCTTGTAAGCATGCTGTGAATAACATTGGAGAGATTGTGTCTCCTTGTCTGACCCCCTTCCTTATAGGTATTTTACTGCTCTCCCTATGGAGCATGATGGTAGCTGTAGACCCATTGTAGATATCCTCTAGTATTCTTACATAATGCTCATCCACCCCCTGCTTCCGTAATGCCTGAATGACTGCTAGGGTTTCGACCGAGTCAAATTCTTTCTCATAATCTATGAGGGCTATATACAGAGGTTCAGTATACTCAGCGCACTTCTCTATCACTTGATTGATCGTGTGAATATGGACCATTGTTAAATAACCTTTACGGAACCCTGCTTGTTCTTTAGGTTGACTGAAATCTAGGGTTGCAGAGATTCGGTTAGCGATTACCTTGGTAAATACCTTGTAGACGACTGACAGTAGCCTGATCGGCCTGTAATTTTTCATGTCCTTCATGTCGCCTTTCTTATGGATTAGGATGATGTTCGCGTTCTTCCAAGATTCCGGTACTATTGCGGTCATTAGGCATTGCGTATGCAGGTTTGTCAGTTTTGCAAGTACAATTTCTCCGCCATCCTTTAAGAGGTCTGCTGTTATCTGATCCTCACCAGGTGCTTTGCCCCCTTTCATTTCTTTCAAAGCTTTCCTTACTTCTTCGGTCGTTGCTGGTGGGATGTGTATCTCCTCTGAACTACTGCCTCGTTCCGCATTATCCTGTATGTCCCGGCTACTGTGCAGATCCCTATAGAACTCCTTGGCCACTGTGACTAGTTTATCCCTATTTGTGATGACATTGCCTTGCTTATCCTTGAGTGCATATATCTGATTTTCCCCCACGCCAAGACGTCTCTTCACTGCTTTCAGGCTACCTCCGTTCTTTACAGCGTATTCGATCCTCTCCATATTATACTTCCGTATGTCACCTGTCTTACGCTTATTGATTAACTTCGAGAGCTCGGCTGGTTCTATTTTGTCAGCAGCGGTAGAGAGTCTCATGGTTTGTCGTTTCCTGATTAGATCTTTCGTCTTCTGTGAAAGTTTACCAGTATCCTGTCTAGCCATAGTGCCCCCGACTTCTACTGCACACTCCGTGATAATGCGTGTAAGGTTGTCGCCGGCTTCCTGTGTCGTAAGCTCGGTTTCCTCGTTAAGGGCGGAATATAGGTTCTGCAGCGCGATCCTGAATTCTTCTACTTTACGTCTTACTGTTAGCTCATTTATCGGCTTCTTTCGTACTAGCTTATTGCGGTCCCTCCTCAAACCTAGCCTAATTCGAGATCTTACCATACGGTGGTCACTACACCTTACCCTTCCGAGCACTTCCACATCCTGCACGACGCCAGGGTTATCTCATAATATGAGGTCTATTTCATTTTTGTGCTCCCCATTCGGGCTCCTCCAGGTCCACTTCCGACTCCCGTTTACAGAAGAAGGTATTCATTATGCGTAGGTTATTCCGTTCTGCAAACTCAACTAGTAGGTCCCCCCTGCTATTTCTACAGCCCAGACCATAGTTCCCAACTGCCTTGTCTCCAGCCTGATTCTTGCCTACTTTAGCATTGAAGTCCCCCCATAACTACGGTATACTGTGTTTTTACTTTCGCCATTGCCGATTCCACATCTCCATAGAAGCGTTCCAGTACTTGGTCGTCGTGGCTGGATGTGGGCGCGTAGCCCTGCACCACCTTGAGCTTGTACCTCTTATTGAGCCTACGTACAAGACCTGCTGCCCTTTCGTTAATGCTATAGTATTCGTCTATGCTGCCAGCTATGCTTTTATTGACTAGAAATCCCACTCCCTGTTCTCTTCTGTCCTATAGACCACGGTGACATAGGACGTGTCCATTTTTCAGCACCGTAAGGGCGTCGCCTGCCCTCCTAACCTCGCTAAGCCCTATAACATCCCATTTAATGCCCTCTAATTCCTAGACTTGCTTCGCTGGATAAGGTTCGCGCGTTAAACGTTGCTAGGTTCAGATTCCATTGGCGGCATGTCCGGATCCAGGGATTCTTAGCACCCTCTGCTGCATCACAGGTCTGACCGCCGCCGTGGTCAGTTGCTTCGCAGCCGCTGGGGACTGAGGGCCGAGGGTTAATTGGCGTATTCATGGGAGGTTGTGGCCGTTACTACACCAGGGTGGCCAATCCTGCTCTGGTGAGGGAGGGCATTACCGGCAATGGTCGCCGGGGTCAGGCCGCACCCCAAGCCCCTTTTACAATTCCATCAATACGCGGTTTTTTTTTAATTCGGCGGGAATTGTCCGGCACCGGGATTCCAACCACGGTCCTTCTGCACGCGAGGCGGGTGTTCTGCCTCTACGCTATCGCTGCATGAGCCGCATTTGCAGATATTTGGGCCTAATTTTCTTCCACAGAGTGTGATTTGTTCGGCATTTAGATCTCGTGTAGCAAGAGGAAAGGTCCTCTTCCCAGGCATTACATGATAATTGGTTTTTTGAACTTTCCAAGGAGGCAAGTGTTTTAGTTGTGGTCACAAGGAGCACGTTATGTGTCTGCTCGTTCGTCTTCGTCAGTGCATCGTTCTCTTCCAGATTAGTGGATCCGGGTGCCCAGTTGACGTTAATTTTTTTATTGTGGATGGGAATATATTAGTGAAACGCTTAGCTAATATGCTTGCAGAAAACCGTATAATGTCCTCTGAGAGTCTCTAATAATGTTACGCTTCTCATGCGCACCCTCGCTTTGCTATCAAACTTTGCCGGTGACATGAACGAAATGCAAGGTGCGGGGATAAAAGGTAATATCTACTTGCTGGCTATGTGATTTCCTCTATCCCTCACAAAAGCGCGCTTTGCTACCAACGCGCGCTATCTGCTGGGCTCAGTAAACTAACAGGGACATTTGTGAAGAAATCGCCAGAATTCTCATGAAGTCTCGCAAGTGCTTTGAAGGGATGGGAAGGGGCAAACAAGAGCGAATAATAAGATGATAGTGGTGACAAGCCCGCGAAAGTGTTTTTAAAACTTCGGTGTGGAATATGTTTTTTTTTGAAAACGCATTTGCGACGAAGTTAGACGCACCTCGTTGAATTTCTGTGAGATGAATAATTTTGGCCTTGGAATTCTTCAAGAATGGGCACTTTTCAATTCTTGTTTTATCAGAGCGCTGGTGTGGTCGTATTCTCAATGTTGGAAAAACTACGGGTTTATTTCGTCCGGACAATTTCCCGAAAACACCTCTTTGAAACGGCTGTTCCACCTGCGCGTACTTGCACCAGATTTTAAGCGTTTTTGTCATCAGGCGAGAACTAGTGGCGCCATTGCAAAGACACGGGCGAGGGGGCCGGCTACCACGCATTCGCAGAGGGGAACAAACGAAAAGCAGTCGTGCAACAAACCATGCACTTGGCTTCAGCGCGTCACGGTAAGAGTAGGGCAGTTTGTCGACGACGCAGAAGAATGGCGTACTGAAATTCGGTTTATTTGGTAAGTTGAGTACAACTTGTACGTGATCCGTTCCTTTTTGGTTTCGATTATGTGCGTAACAGCCATAAAGTGCT
This sequence comes from Haemaphysalis longicornis, assembly GCF_048455015.1. Lineage (NCBI taxonomy): Eukaryota > Metazoa > Arthropoda > Arachnida > Ixodida > Ixodidae > Haemaphysalis > Haemaphysalis longicornis. Next base: position 61,353,328 of record NW_027526245.1, on the reverse strand, counting down.
TTCGAATTTAATGTAACAGTATAGTTGGGTTTTGTTGGGATAAACGAGTTTATAGTATGTCACCTTGAAGCGACCTCCAGGCAGGACGCGAAAACTATTCTGTGCTTGAAATTATTGCTGCCGAACACAGTCTCATGTCGTGCTGATATTTGGTAGCAATAATATAGTTATTGTGCGCCCGGTGAACATTTTAGCTTTAATGCCGGATTCGAAAAGGCAAAAAAAAAATGTTGGCGAGTAGGTGTCGCTTCACAGCAGAGGTTATCTTGTTTGCTGAAACGTTTGACGTCCTTGTTTTATAGATTAGGGAACTACTGGAGATATCAAGGTATTTGTGGCATGTTTTCGGCTGCTAGCAGTCAGATGCATTTTATGTTTTCCGGACGTGTAACTGTAACGATGCTCAAGATTTGTGCGGCTCTTGTTTAGAAAGAAAGGTTATTCACTCCAGTAGTTTGATGACACTTTGCTGAAAATGGGGTTGGAGCTACGACTTTCAGTTCTTATTTTAACGTACGCGCGGTGTTCCTGAGTACCATTTGAAAACATGGCTGCTAGCGCTTGTGCACAGGTCTTGATTTAGCACAATATTGTAGGTGAACTGTCACCCTTGCTGTGAACTTTACCGATCTGGGCCTTGAGTAGTAAACAGTTTTTAGGTGCCGAATACCTTAGGACCACACAATGTCCGTCCGCGTCCGTGCGCATAGCATTTACAATCACAAAGATCACACAGGCACCGGCACGATTCGAGCCTGTGTCTGCTAGACCAGACAGAGTTAGTGTCAGTCGTTTTGTCCATTGGGGGCTACGACCATGAGATAGTACCCGAGAGCCAAACGGCTAACTGCCTCGCCTGTAATGGTGCGAGTACCTTAGGATGTAACAATATTCGTCCGCGGCCATCCGGGCGCACACCACTATCAAGCGAAAATCAAGCGAAATTCGATTTGAGTCGTGAGTTGCAGTTTCATTTGGGGAATAATCAAGGTGCAACTCATGGCTTAAATTGAATGATGGTCTGAGCGCAAATTGGATGTCACTCCTTGCGCAGCTTGGGTGTTATTTCGAGACCCCGTACTCCGCACATTCACCATCATCTACGGAGTGGAGATGCTGCTATTTTTTAAGAACTTCACAACCAGACCGTGTTCTTCAAACACCCAAAAATTCACTTGGTTCAAATGCGCGCAAACTTGAAGAACGTACGTGAAATTTTAATCATTTACGAATCACCCCATGTGCCAAGGATGTCTCGACACGTACCGGCCGGAGGGAGCACGTAGCCGCGCATCACAGACACGGGGCACCAGAGGACATTTAGGCATCTACATGTTGACGGGCTGAGGGGACGGGACACATACGGAGCATGAGCGCCCGACTCCGGTTTGAGGGAAATCCCGTGTTCGTGAGAACAAGTGGGGCAGTCTTGTATTGGTGGGGAGCGCGACAACGGGGGGTGTTGCGAAGCGCGTGCGCGTGACGTCGGCTTAGGGATTCTGGCCTTTGTTATCTGCTTAACTCGAGCTCGCTCTCTTTGATGTTTATTCACGCTCGGTTGACGTCTGATGGTTGTCCACACGAGATTTTGCGTGTGCCTAACTCTTTATCCCAATAAAAAACTTAAAATCGCTAACAGTGATTTAAAGTACTTTTTATAGCCCTCCGAAAGAAACATTGCCCAAGCAGAAGATGGCGATTGGCGATGATTGGAAATCCCACGCGTTCCCACTCGCATCCAAACTATCGGCAAACCATCTGTAACTCGGCTGATAGAATAACTGATTACAAAGATAACCGCGACCGGAAGGCGTGTCACAGGGAAAGCCCATTGGTGGCCGAGCTTTAGTGAACCGTTAAAACCAGTTCTTCGCCAAGATCCTGCCATATGTGTGGCGTGTGCAAGCATGATAGCAAGGTGGACAGGCCACAACGCAGGAAAAAGTAGTTACGTAAATTGCCAAACACCGGGTCACTACACAACCGCTACTCATACTAGAATGTAGCGTATTCAAAAGAGGGTGCTAGGTAGTGTTACACGTTCTGTAGAGATGGGTCACAATTGTCTGTCTTAATGCACCGGTTTCCGGCGGACTACTTCGGTGGGGGCTGCTTCCGCTCTACCTTTGTGTCTGTGGCTACGGACTGGACGGACGCATTGGTGAGATGGTTTCCCGGGTATGTTGTTCGTTCAAAACGCCGTAGTACTCCTGTACATGTCTCTGAAGTGTGTTTTGGTGTCTGTGGCTGCATATACCGTATATATGCATGGTAGAATAACGCTGTTTGCATACTCCGAGCGGCAGCAGAAAACGTGAGTCACCATTTCATTTTTCAGTGCCCGGTACGCGAGATGTCTCGCTAGTTGCAACCTAAACTATAGCGGTCGTTTATAACGGTTGACGCGCTCGAGTGCTTTTTAGTGTTGTTGGCTATTGCAAGAAATTAAACAGTAATATTTGTGTGTTTTGTTTGTGGAACGCCAGCTCTAGCTATTCTCTTTCCGGCTTTTGTGTTTTCGAACAAGCTGGCGTACTCTCACTGCAGGTTGACGACGTCTGGCATATGCTGAAGCAAGACTAGTGTGCAGTATAGGAGTTGCGGATGTATTAAGCTGGCATTACTAAACGCTTCGCGGTAAATGGAGCTTTCGTTTAAATATTTTCGTGATATTTCCGAGCGGCAAAGTAATTACACTGCCGCCGGGCTTCTCCGGCGGTTCCGTTCGCTTCTGGCGCTTCTGACTAGGCAGAAGTGAACGACGGCAGTATGTGTCATGTTTGACAGCATGTGTTAACAAGGTAAAAGTTGAGGCTGATCATTGTCACTCGTTCTTGCGTCAAGGATGGTGCTAGGTGCTCGGTTTAGTAAGCGACGTGCACCTATGGTCGTAGTGAACAATTTTTTTTCTTATTACAAGCGCAACAACGTAAGGGTATTTCCTGTGGCCAAGTGGTGGATCCAGCTAAGAGAACAAGTCTTCCAAGCGGTACTATTCTGAAATGGTGCTGCTGAATTACATATCGTGATATTAGCAGATCGGCGAATTACGGAAGAAAATGGTGTTGTTTCCATATACCAGAATGCTTCTGTTTTTTAGGCATTTCAAGCAGCTAAACAAATCATAAATTGGTTCGCGCTCCATGAGCGTTTTCATTTTTGTCTAATATTGTGTTCGTGCTTAGCTTTCGTGTTTACTTCTCAACAAACGTATTGCGTATTCTTGCCACTGTTAAGTCAAGTTTCTTGTTGTAAATGTTATGTGCATAACGAAAAAAGTAGCCTATGCAAGGAGGTTAGCTGTGTCACGGTGCTCAATTATTTTTGGAGGTTCGCGTATTTGCGTTCAAAAGTTGATACAGTTACTTAATTCCGCCTTTTGGCTTTATTTCTGTTTTATTCGTGTCATTCTAGACAAAATTATTTAATGCGTGCGCATTAAGTAAGTTCCGATGTGATGGCGTGCATAAAGCAGAAATCAGGCTTCTAGGCTACTCATAGAACAGGCAGCGGCCACGAGGACTGGCCAGAAAGCCACAAATGCGGATGAAGATGGCATGGGGTCCACGCATAGACATTATCATGGTAATATGCTTTCCCAAGCATTGCCCAATATTGGCCTCCCAGAGATTGGCCTATTGCTGGCTTGTCAGCTTTCCCAAGCACCAACCAATAATGGCTGCCGAGGTATTGTCAAGTTCAGTCGCACTGGCTCCTGATAATTTCCCATGCATGGGCTTGGCACTCCTCGCTGCTTGGGTACTGGCGTCTCCCCATTCCTTACGAAGATGGTCCTGTGCGTAGCGCGAAGAGACGTAGCGTGGTGTCAGCTTGTGTAACAGGCGATCTTTCGATGAAGAGAACAGCCAGCTGCTAAAAGCCGACAAAAGCGAAAATGCACGACCAAAACGAATTCCAGACCTGCGGGGTTCTCGGCTTTGGCAGAAGGCATTATGATTCGCGGTACTTGTATTTCAGGTAAAACTGGTTTTCCACCTTGCGGAAAACTTCAAAGTATTGCATTACATCCCTTTACGTTAACAGGGCATAAAAGTATGCCGACATGCACTATGGGGTGCAGAATATGTAGGTTGAGTTCGAACTAACCTACTGTGTCTATAGGCGGGTGTTTCTTTTATAGCGCGCTTCTAACCAGAATGGAGGTTTATTGAGCAAAACGACTCACGTCTATGGTGAAAAGAGTAATTATGCTTCTTATGACCAGAAGGGACACGTAGGTAAATTTTTCGCTGCCATATCTTCGCAATAATGAGATGAGCGTTATAGTAAAACTGCACTGAATTGGAGAAAGATAACGCTTTATTTTGCAGTAAAATCAAGCTGGTTAGTCGACGCACTTCTGATCCAGGACAGGAGAGTAAGAATAATTTTCTTCAATTTATCGAATCTCATCACGAGTAGGCCAGGCTTTGTGAAGGGGTTGTAAACAATAAGGAGCTGCTTGGACATATTCATCGGTTTCGATTCTTGTTATACTGAAAACAGGCATGTGTACGATCTATTGCGTTCGTTTGCGAGTATATGAAGCCTTCAACACCGTACCTTTGTTATAGCTGTTCGGGTGAGATTCAGTTCGTTACGATAACGATGGTTAAGATAGAAATTTGGATCGCATGAGCAGCGTTCGAGTACTTAACAACGTTGTCTCCGCTGTTTCGCGGTGGCGTAGCACATAAACCTTCTCATTGCATTTGCATGTGAATAAACAACGCCCGCTGCGGATATGGACCTGTTTGCACGCGGCCACAGCAAAATCCGATTTCTGAAGAAGGTAGGGTATTCCATACAGCCCAAACAAAATATCCGTACTAACTTTCTGAGCCTCCGAAACATCCCAAAACCTCGCAATAAGACAGTTGTGATGGCGGGGAAAAATTAATGCGTTGGTCAAAGACAAAAACATTGATCTTATACGAGTCAATGACGACGACAGAAAAAGAAGACAGCTGTTTTATTTGGTGCAGTGCAATGTGCGTTGGTGACCCGATGTTTGGTGCGTATCATGAAACTGTTCAGTCTTCATAAGAGATTCTCAAAAATACTTTAGGGAAGCCTACGAATATTGAATACTTATCGAGAAGCTCTTAGCACTGAACCTTGCTAATATGCTGGACAGGACGATTTATATGTGAGCTTCTGAGCGATGCTCTAGGAACGCTGGTCTCTCGCTCCAAGTGTGTTGAAATTTTGTACGGGACACATCCTGAAATTATTCAGGGTGTTAGAAGCAGGCAAACTACCTTAGTTACTGGAAATGAGCATTTTAACGCACCAAAGCATCAAAGCTGGCGATTTCTACCACAGGCACTGCAGCTCCCCGCAAACAGAAGGCAGGGGCGGGAGTGTAGCCGCGGCGCGAGTGTAGCAGACCACAGCGGCGCGAATCAATAAGTCGGCGTCAGAGCCAAAGGACGTCACTCAAACATGCCACCGCCATACTTGACTCCGGTTTGAAACCTTCCGTCTTGTTGGCTACGTTTGACAGCAGTTTTGGGAAGTGTCATTGCACTATTTTGGGCAAGCCGTTCTAGTAAGTTGTGGAACCATCTCGGAAGGGGTACTTTGCAGGTTTGAGTTGTCTTCTTGTCTCACCCCAGTGCACTGAATCTCTTTTTTACGTTTCTCTGTTCCAAAGAGATGCCCCAACGAAATGGGCGTCGTCGCTGCTGCCAAGAAAAAGAGACAAAATGTAAGCAGCAGATGCTAGTATACACCGGGGAAGTTGTGCCGGAATGTATAATTACTTAACGCAAATAATGCTAATAATGATGCACGCGTGGTGCTGTCATCGAGGCAGCCTATCTTTTACCGATGACCAGCGCCGCGGGCGACGCTCTGGCGGAAAAAGAAGCTAATGCCGACGCCGCGGAGAAGAGTATGCGCTGGGCTGTACTTTATTGCCATCAAACGGCGTTTGTTTACGCATGCACGACTGGGGTGAAGGGAGAGCGGCGAGAGCGTGCAGGTGCAACTAGGCTCCATGCTGTCGACGATTACATGCCCTTTGTGCTGGATTAAGCTTGAGATGTGAACATCCACGTCACAGCAGGAGAAAAGAGCCCGGTATCGGGCCGCAAGGTACACAAGCCCCCGGCATCGGCTCATAGTTTCGTCCCGCCTCACGCTGCGTAATGGCTACCCAAGCCATCGAGAGTGGTACTGCAGTGGCTAGAATAGGAAAGTGTGATTAGCGGCATGCAGCGCCTGCTAGGAGCTTTGAAGCCGTCGATAAAGATCCGCGAGGGGGGACGCGAGATTGTTTAGACGTCGCCTGCTGAGGCGCGCGCGGATCGTCTGCAATATGATTGCCGCTTTGGCCAGAGAGAACTGCCGCTTGTTCCCTGCGATGTAGCATGTTTAAAGGTGCATTAGTGCCGCAAAAGCAGAGCCACAGTTTTGTGACTGGTCGCTGTGCGGTGAATAAGTGCTGCAAAAAGAAACTGTCGTTGTTTGGCGTTCCCAAGTATACGCGTCTGAATTGGTGCAGTGGCCACGAGCAACACCACGTAATGAGAAGCAGCTCAAGGAAAACACCGCAGTGTGCGAGCTACGCTTCGGCGAAAGGTACATCTCCCGGCACATTGAACATACCGTGAACGGAGAAGTTGTGTCAATCTACAGGAGCAGGTCTCGGCTGCTCCCAGAAAACCAGAAAACGGTGGTACACGACTTGAAATTAAACGATCAGCAAATGGCTAATATTGCCAAAAGCCTAGAGGCGAAAATCAAGAGAACCTACGAAAGACTGGGAATACAGCACACTGATTGGTTTCATTCAAGGAAAGATAAGGAACGCGAAAGAACGCAAGTACTGGAAAATAAAAATAAAACCTAGAAGCAGTTGGAACAAGGAAATCAAGGAAGCTATAACACAAAGGCAGCAAGCTTAGAGAGAGCGCAGTGAGGCCAAGCGAGCGGGAATGCAAACGGTGGCAATAACTTTGAAGTGGAATTGGTACCGCCTTAAGAAGCTGGAAGTACAAAAACTTGTACAGAAAGAACACAAACTAGAAAGTGAGCGATGGGTGTAGAATATACGGGCAAAGCGTAAAGGCGCGCGGAGAAAGTTTTGGAATTATGTAAAGGAACTAAGGAAAAAGACCGAAGAAGTACAACGTCATGTCATAAACGGCGAAGGCCAGGTTCTAAAAGGGGAAGAAGCGGTATTTCACATACACTCAATGATACAAGAGAAGTTCAGAAGAACGGAGAGAGGGCTACAGCATTCAGGGAGTGCGGCAAGCGAAGTGCGTACATGTAGAGAGCTAAAGTTGGAGAATCTAAACTGGAAAAAAGCCGAAGAAAATGTTCCAGCTAATACGCCAACAGGGACGGATGAAATTCCTATACGGCTGATCAACCTACTGGGTCCAAAAAGCAAGGCACAACTGATTCGAGCAATCGAAAAAGTGATAAAAACTAAGGAAGTACCGGACAACTGGCGTAAGAGCAGGATGAAGATGATATATAAAGGTAAAAAAGACAGGGCTGATGCCAATTCGTACAGGCCTATTACAGTTACCTCAGTAACATACGTGCTGAAAATGAAAGCCATAAAAGCGGACCTACAAGCGTGGATAGAGGGGAACAGCATACTGGGAGAACTACAAAATGGTTTCAGACCGGACAGACGCTTAGAGGACAATTTATTTGTCCGTACCCAATGCATAGAGGTATCAATGGCTCAGGAGAGACCACTATGGATTGCATTTCTCCATTTAAAGGGAGCCTACGACAATGTAGATAGAGAACTTCTATGGAGCGTACTTGAGCGGGAGGGATTAGGTCAGGACTTTATACAGCTGTTGCAGGGAATTTACAATGAGAGTGCACGGAACCGGTAGTCACAAATAGAGGTATAAAGCAGGGGTGTCCTCTATCGCCATTGCTGTTCATGCTGTGCATGGCTAGACTAGAAAGATAGCTTGAAGGTAGTAAAATAGATTTCAATCTGTGTTATAGCCGCAAAGGACAGGAAGTGGAACAACATATCCCAGTACTGATATATGCAGATGACATAGTACTACTAACAGATAGCAAACACTGTCTGCAACAGCTCACAGATATCTGCGGGGAAGAAGCCACTCAACTGGGGTTAGAGTTTAGCACCGCAAAGTCGGGAGTTCTAGTTTTTAATTACAACGCCCGTAACGAGTCGGTATTCGTTCAAAAAGCAGAAATACCGTGGGTAACGGAATACAAATATCTGGGCATATGGTTAAACGAAGGTCAGGCGTATCTAAAAACTTATGAGTAGCATTTAAGAATGAAAGGCAGAAGACACGCCTCTAGCATGAAACACAGAGCACTGTGGGGATATAAGAGATAAGAAGTAGTAAGAGGAATGTGAAAGGGAGTAATGGTACCAGCACTCACCTTTTCAAACGCAGTAGTGTGTGTCAAATCAGAGATTCAATCAGGGCTAGAAGTAAATCAGAGGGCCGTAGGTCGATTGGTATTAGGAGCACACAGTAAAACAACAAATGAGGCAGTGGCGGCAGACATGGGATGGGCATCCTTCGAAGTGAGAGAAGCCCAGAGCAAAATATGTTTTGAATCACGACTAAAAAATATGGATGATCAGAGATGGGCGGCCAATGTGTGACTGTATCTTTACATGAAAAGCGTGGACACACAATGGAGGAAAAGAACCAGAAGGCCCAGGACAAAGTATATGAAACCTGGAAGTGCAGGGGAAACGAACACGGCAATAAAAAATGAAGTGAAAGAAACAGAGACAACGACCTGGAAAAAGAGGATGGATGCGAAGAAGTCCTCAGATATCTACAGGATCGGGAAGCAGGAGATCACAAGGGAAATATTATTCGATAATAATACCAAAGGGAGTGCATTGCTTTTTGAAGCTCGGGGGGGGGGGTTGCGTGCGGATAAAAACGCTTATCCCCGTGAGCCGGTACAGGAAGAACTATGCGCAGGCTGCGGAAATGAGCCAGAAACAATGCGACATATTGTAACGGAGTGCAAAAGTATCCGTGCAGTCCTCAGTGATGGAGCCATCCAGCTTCCGGAAGCCCTTGGCTTTAAGGTTAGCGGAAAAGTGAATTGGACAGCAGTAGAGGCTAGTAACAGAAGGTTAGAATGTTGGTGGCAAAAGAGCAGAGAATAATCTTGGAAGACATGCGAACAAAAAAGTCAGTCTAGAACAAAAATTTTGTAAAAGTATCTTTTTTTCATTCCGACATAATTTTTCTTATTTATTTTGTTTGTATTTTTTTGGCGAGATGATTGTACACTGGCGTTGTGTCTAAGGCCGCTGTGCAACTCCACCCAGTTACAAAGGGGAAGCCACTAAGCATCATCATCACCCTTTCATGAAGAATGCTCGACCCGGCTGGGAAACCATCAGACACCGGCCGTAAGTCCTGCCTTTGTGCAGCTTCTCAGGCAACGGCGCAGAAAGTACGTCCGGTCGAAGCATACTCCAGAAAGTCTGCTCGCCGCAAGTAACCGACTCAGTGGCCGCCGCGTGCGAAGCTGCTTGCGGTGTACTGTGTCTTGCTTGTAAAAACATCTCAGAAACTGAAGACGTGATATGTTTTGAAATATTACCAAGTTCCCACTTGACTTCGGATAACTTTAATGAACGGCCAATCCGGGCGTGCAGGTCTCCAATTAACGACCTGAACAGTGTGTGGTTCACTTAAAGACTGTTTTATTGTACACATAGGTATAGGCTAGGCCAACTGGGGAGGACACAAAGGGAAGAATCTCAGTGTCACAAACGGCGATATCTTGTGGCGGTTTGACTACTGATGCACGCACGCACGCACGCACACACACGCGCACACACACACATACACGCACAAACACACACACGCACGCACGCGCGGACACACACACACACAATAAAACACGCACGCACACAGACGCAAGCACACACAGGCACACGCACTCACGCAGACACACAACCACTAACAGACGCACACACACCCCCCACACACACGCACACACACGCTCATGCACGAACGCACGCACGCACAGACACACACGCACAGGTCGCGCGCGGACGCCTGTCCGTCTGTGGCACTGAAGGGGCCGGATGCTCTGGCACTCGATCTCTAATCTGTGAACAACTGATTTCGCCGAAGATGAAAGGGTTTACTTTCCGATCCTCGTCTTCTATTCCTTGATTGAATGTCTCTAAAGCCATTCATGTCCGCTTCCTCCTCAGCAGGCTTAAGCTTGGGAGACGCAGTCAGAGAACAAAGAAATTCTGAAAAATCGGAAACTAATATCAAAATTCTCCTACCTCCTCAAGGTGCCCTGGCCGTGGCATGACTATCCCAGGCAACCCTCACCGACGCAATAAAGGTGGAAGCTCATTTGTGGCGAACCAAGAAGACTACGTCTGAGTGCAGCATACCGCTAACATTATCACCCCATTATCGACATTATCACCCCATCCCAGGACGTACCCGGAAGTACGCAAGTATGATCTTCCAAGTGGCAGCGACCGATTGTTAATGTTTTAAAAGCCCATGGGACCCCATTAACTTTCGGGCTATCGGCCACCCATCGGTCCATCAGCTAATAGATTGATTGGGCATCGAATACACTTTGACGAGGCGTAGGGTCACAGAAATCACATAGGAGGCCAAGCTTTACACAAGTGATAAAAGCCGACACGGCCAAGTGTACGCCGTGCGCCTGGCGTGTATAAACACGCCCGTTGGCGGGGTGAACAATCAACAACGCAGCAAAAAGTAGTTGCCGAAAGGGCCACAGTACCGTGCCAAAAAACAAGGCAAGTTTAAACTAAAGATCAGCGTGTTTGATATAACGAACGACACTGTATTACACGTTGTGTAGGCGTTTGTCATTCGTGCCTCCGCTCTGCGTCAAAGCAATTCAGTCCCCACACATTCCACACGCTCTCCTTTCAACATGGCGGACTTGGCTAGCTTTGGACCAGTTTACGAATGAGTTGGCGTTAGTGAACCTGGCCAGGGTCGTTCTCGACACTTGATGTTGCGTTTGAATACAGTTTTTTCCTTCTCCGTCGTCTCCTTCTAAAGAAATGGCGTCATCTGGGCTGCTTGCTTTAACCCGCTGGGCCAACACTACTCCCCCACCTAGAAACCAGTTTCAAATAAAAGGGGTTTCTCCCTCCCTCCACTCTCTCTCTCTCTCCGCGCTTTCTTTGTTCCCGTGGCTTCGGAGATAGACTGATCGCTGTGACGGGCCATTATGTCTCGTTGATGGAAATTCAACCTGTGTAGTGCTCCTGTCGGTGTCTGTGACGTGTATTTTAGAGTCGGTTACGGTATTTTAAGTATATGGGGTTGGTGGAATACCGACGTTTCCTTATTGAGGTGGTTTGACATGACTCACCAACTTATTGAGTCACAAATATGTGAGTCACTAACTCCTTTCATTTATACTTGAGCTGTCACTTATGACGCTTAGTGCGCTCGAGTGCTGCGTAGCGTTGTTGATTCTTTCAAGGAATTAAGCCTTCACATACTGTGCTTCTATTTGAGTGACGGCGATTCTAGTAACCTTCTTTTCCGCTTTGTTTTTCTTGGGATGCTGCGGTGCTCCCACTGCAAGCTCACTTGACGGAATCTTGCCCGTTACCTAGCTTTGAAGCGAGACGTGTGCAGTCTGACAGTTTCGGGTCCATTAAGCTTGCGCCATGAGGCGGTGATTGTTAATGAGGCTTTCCTTGCGTTCTTTTCGGGAGATGCGAAAAGATGTTACCGAGCAACAAAGTAGTGCACTGCCTGGGTTCCCCTTCGTCGGTTTAGTTCGCATTTGGCGTTTTTGCCAGAGAGAAGTGAGAGACGGCGACAGCATAAGCGTACCTTGTCGCACACACTACCGTCTTAGTACCACGTAAGTTACGTTATTAGTGTAGCTGGGCATCGGAGCTGTATGTTTTTACCTCTTAATAACATAATGCATACATATCGCAGGGCTCCTAATTTAGCGCAGGGCTGGCAAAGGTGGGCGAAAAAACATTAAAGTTTGGGAGCTCCAGACCAAAGTGTATACAATGCGCCCGATTGTTCATGAACCCGCGTTGTTATAAAATAAAATCTGTGATCATGAAAAGTGGAAGGCTCGAAACTTCTGTCCGTTGCGATGAAGTTTTTGGGTGACTACAACCGTCACAAAAAAAATTACGCTGAACCGCACTCCTGTTGATTTCTCTATATTCCTGACATTTATTATATCACCTTTTGTGACCCTCATAGTGCCAAGAACAATTTCAGTGAAATTCTACTCTGTTTTCTCTTGAACGAGACAAGTTAATGCTGCCCTAAACAGAGTATTTGACAAGAAGTTGTTCGGAGCACAGCGTCATACCTCAGTGCCCTTTTGTTAGTTGACGGTGACGTCGAGGAAAGGCCTGGACAAATGACCAAACACCAAGAAAAAATTCAAACTTCGTAATTGACGCAGTCAAACAATGTCTAGAAAATTGCAATGCTTCACTCCTCGAATCCGTAAATAAGATTTTACTCCAACACATTGTCATTCAAAACAATGTGGAACAGCTTAAAACTCGGGTACAGGCTATGCATTTATGATGCAAACTGATGCTAGTGGCTAACCCAAACAGACCATGAAGAAACTTTTTTTGCCTTACAAGTTAATATCGACGACCTACAAAATCGGTCTGGGAGTTCCAGTGTTGTTTTCTTTGGGTTTGACGGTAAGCAACCATCTGAACCATGGGATATAACCGAAGGTTTTGTTGAAGACTTTTGCTCGTTAAAGCTAGGCATGATAGTTGAATCAGTTGCTGGAGCTGACATAGTTGGTCTATTTCTACAAGACAAAAAGTTAAAGAGACAACCACGTTTGGATACTAAGATATCCTGCCCTATAGCAATACTCCGAAATGCTTCGAACGCAGCATTTTCGTAAGCCATGACTTCATTTCCGACATATGCTTCACGAGAACCCAGGGTCATCCAAAAGAAAGACTAGAAACGGGGGTTTTTATTCGCCCTTTTTAATCGGTTTTTAATCGGCGCACGTTATGGATACTGAAGTGGTTTAATTTATTCTGGACACTTCCAGTACGGCATGATTTGTAGCCCGCGTGTAGCGTCGGCGTATGAATTACCCGAAAATATATTTTTTGATCTTCTGGTGGAAACACGCTTTGGTGTGATGGCGTAAGTTGCGGGCACCGCTGGAGACCGTGTCTGCCGACCATTTTAACACCGACTGGGCGTAGAAGAAACTTCACCAGGCAGGCGTGACATCTGCTAATAACGAGTATCTTTTCTTTCGTTTCCGACGTTGTATTATTGCCCTTCTTTTGGAACTGAAGTTGTCGTTGCGCCACATTACAGTTTCAGCGGAGTCCTGGAATCTTGCTGCCTGAGCGTAGCTTCCGGATGGCAACAGATGCGTATTTCCGTGGACGCCTGATGAGCACGGGTGATAGTGGACGGATATGAGCCACGGGGAAATCGAACAATGAGCCGAATAACGCTATTGTGTTCAAAAGAGACTTATCATAGTCAAATTATTTAGTGATAGAAAAGTTGAAACGCTTCTCAACAAAGGACCCAAAATAATAAAAGAAACACGCAGTTCAGCATTTCACGCGATTACTCCTTCTCCGTTCGCGATAAACAATGCAAGCTGGCCCAATTCAAGAAATCTGCAGCCTAAGAAGGAGACCGCTGCCGTCTGGTTTTTACTAATGGCGTATTCGGAGCAGCGCGCCTGTAGCGCCGCCGTGGAGCCAGCGCGGGAAGCCGCCGTGTAAGCAGCCGCGTTTTTGTCACGTGAGCCGTCCTCCCGGCCAGATCGCGCCACGTGTCACTTGAAGTCAGAGTGGTCGGGAGCGCTCCGAGTCCGAGGCTGACGCTCCGAAAGAACCTACCGAGGGTAGTTCGGGCACTGGAATTCTATCAACCAAATTCGCGGCCGCTTTTCAGAGCCCTCCAGAGTGCTCGTAAACGCCCAACCGAATACGCCATAAGCTGGTTATAAAAAATTTGTGCTTATCCACCCTGTGAAAGTATTTGGAAAGCAAAGCTGTATACGGTACCCACAACGATTACCCCTGTGACGTCACTTAAATTAACACACGGCGCTCTAGAAACAGCAAAACCAGAGAGAAGTGAAATGCACTTAACCTCATCCTTTTTTACTTCAAATAGATATTCTTGGGAAGGTTAAATCAATGCATGATGCATGAACGGTGGTAGCTTAATTTGTATTGGTGCAGCACATGAGTGGAATCTCTTTTTTTATAAATTGAAATGAAGGTCAAACCCGTTGTTTGAATATATTACTCCTCCGTCTTTTCCGCTGCGGACGGAGGTGACGAGATCAACCGTAGAGATGGCGGAGGGGTAGCAGAAGGAGGATGCAGAGGAGGAAATACCTGTGTTCAGATTTCTGAATGGCCCTTAGTGCGGCCCAGGGGAGTGGCTCCTTCTTCAAAGGAGCCCATTCGCAGTCCGCGCAGCCTGTGCCTTGTCCACCAGCTGAAGCTGTTCAGGCTTAGAGGGGCCGGACATCAGCATCTACCATTGCTGTTGTTGGGTAGTTGACGGAAAGAGAGGAGGGTGCTCATTGGAACGTCGCATACCCTTATTAGGTGGCGGAGTGTTCGTACCTCTGAGCAAAATTTACATTTAGCATCGCAGCGATTCGAGTTCATTAAGTGAAGACGCTTCGGGTGTGGGAAGGAGCTGGGTTGTATGAGACGTAGGGTAGTTTGTTGTTCTCTGGAATGGTCAGGGTAAGGCGAAGGTAGGCTCGGTATCTGAAGCCGATAATGCCGGGTAATGTCCCTGAACAAAACAAGCGGGCGACTGTCCTCGTGCAGCTCCATAGAACGGGGGGTAAAAGCGCATGCTTGTTAGTGGGCGTATTCGTTTCCCTCCATGAAAACGTGAGCGGTTGTCCAGATGAGCAGAATAGAACCGTTTGGGGAGTGGTTTTTTAGCACACGCAGTGCAGGTCATGACGCCAAACCGGCTTGTAATTCCAGTAGTCTGGTTGGGAATCAGTGACTACCTTCTGAAATCCTGGTTGTATGAGAGGCAAGGCGTTGGCTGCCTCTTTTTCTGCCGTCATGCCTTGGGCTTGAGTGAGACACACGCAAGGAGGTTGGTGGTTGAGGTAGCCAAGATGATGGCGTACTGCTTCGATCGATGTTGGGAGGCTTCTGTGTAGATAACTGCGTGATCCCCAGCGAAGGTGGTGTTGAGCGCTTGAACCCGTGCTTGTCGGCGCCCTCGTCATGTGAGGCATTCATATGTCTAAGCAAAAGGAGCATCTTTAGTTCTTGTCGCCAAGATTCCGGGAGTACATCAAGCGTGGAGTGACATTCTGGGCTGCCCAGCCAATCTGTGGAAATATGCGGCGACCAGCCGCAATTATGCTCATTTGGACCCGTGGTTAGAAAGATGGCCCTGTCTAAGTTCTTCCACCATATTTTTAAGCCCCGTGCTAAGCAGCCTCTCTATGAACCCACTCATAGGAAGACCAATGGCCTGCTCAACCACCTTTATAGTCATTTTATAAAGTATCTTTACGTGCTCTTTCCCAACAAGAAGACTGGGGGTTGACGTAAGTGATTCCCAAGAGCACAAAACTTGAAATAATCGAAAGGGATTGGATTCCTTAAGACCTCGCTTCTTGGTGGCAACTCGCCTTATCATGTGTATGATTTGGTTGATGGTGTGTTTGAGGCGCTTTAAAGATACGTCACTGTTGGTGTTGGCCTGGAGATATAGGCCCAGGTTCTTGATACTGGGGCTTGGAGTGGTTGCCTGGCCTTCAAGGAATATTTGAGTGTGTTCCTTGATGTGTCGTTTGGCGTGAGGGCGGACGACAAGGAGCTGTGATTTTTTACGTGAACACTGGAGGCCACAGGCTTTAATACATTGGCGTGCTAGAATGGAGATGCCATGCGTTGGTGTGAGCTTCTTTTAATTTGTGTAACTCCTAGCACACACGCAAGGCGCGCACAGGCCCGCTAGACGTGCCGTCGGCGGAGCGCACAGCGGCGCGAGAGGCCGAGCGACGCTATCACGTGGCATTCAGCGACAATGCAGGGGGTAAACCCGTAGATGTGCTTCGTGAGTGCACCACCTGTCTTCCCCGGCTCCGCTAGGGCTCGTGGCTAAATCGGTAAGACAACGGGCTCTGGCTTTGTTACTCTATCAGTTCCAGGTTTCATTCCCGGCGGTGCCAGTAACTTATTGTATTTGTTCGCGGGAGTTTTCTGTTGACACCAACGGTCGCGAAAGAACCCTGGGGGGTAGAGGTAAAAAGCTTTGCTTTAATAAAGATCTTTACGTGTGGGACACTGTTAATGATTGTGCTGCCAGAATAAATGCTATTGAAATACACCCGTGATGGTTTCACCCATAAGAAAAACCAGTTAATGACGTCGTTTCCTCCCAGCGGTTACAATGTTTCCTTCACATATTTTCACGAAGCCAAGGACGACGCAGTTGTCTTGAAGGAGAAACAATTTTATTTGAGTGAACTTGTACTCCCCTAACAACTCAAAAGAATACAGAGGCGGCGAAGCAGCGGTCAACAAAGTGGCTTGCGTTGGCGAGCGTCGCAGAATCGAATGCCGAGGCGTCTGCTCTGCACACTTTTAAATGCGAATGCATTTCTTAGTCGGGGGTTGTCGTGCTCCGTCGGCGTGCGCCCGCAGGTGTTATCTCTCTGCGCTCCTCCTCGCCCCTAGCAACAGCTGTGGTGCGCCTAGCAACCGGAGCAGGTGGTAGCTCGGGCGGGAGTAGCGGAGGGCAAGGGGAAAGGATGAGCGCGCGCGGGCGTGTGAGGGCGCTCGCATCGCGGAGCTCGGGCGGAGTAGCGGAGAGTGAGTGGAGAGGAGGAGCGCGCTCGGGCGTGTGGGGTCGCTCGCATCGCGGAGCTCGGCGGGAGAGAGAGCTCGCGCGCGGGGCGGGCGTGTTGCGTGGGTCTCTCTCTCCTCTCCGCGTACCCTCTCTCCGCTCGCTGCGCTCGTGAAATGTATATAAATGCAGTGGAGCGCACGCCTCTCTCCGTTACTGCTTGCCGCAGCGCACTCATCGGTGCACCCAATGCATTCGCCTTTCCGCACAATTCCCTTCGGGGAGGTGGGGGGAGTTTTTTTATCTTTCGGCGCGAGTGTTTCTGGAACCGTCGATTCACATCCAGGACATTGTAGATCACAGACGATTATTCTAGGCTATCGACGTTAGGGCGAAACAGTTTGCTTATCTGAATGTGATAGCCCGTGCGGCATAAAAATAAAGAATGGAAGACGCGCTTTGTTTGGAACGCAGATAACACAGCCGGGCGTGGCCCGGCAGTAAAAACAATCAATAGGCAAGCCCATACATGGTTCGCGGCAATATTTCATTCTTTAAAAAACCATCCCTCTTTCTTCACTTATTGATTCTTCATCAGTAATATCTGTAATATTAACTAAAATTTGGCTCGATGACACTGTCAGTGATAAAAATATTTTTTTTGCGCATCACAATTTAACTTCTCTCGCTGTGATCGGTGCCACCTAGAGTTCCTGTATATAGCTCCCCTAGGGGAGCAGAGTTGCGCGTCCATTCGCCATCTTGAGTTCCAGGTCGTGCGGGAAAGCCACCCTTCTAGCATGAAGAAGCTGCCATCGGGCCAGTGGCAGCGGCGAGGAGGAGTAGCGAGGAGCGGCCGGGCAAAAACTGGCGCATGATATTGGACCGCTTATCAGATCAGCGGCCGCCGCGGCCGCCGCTTAAAAAAACCGCCGATGCCGAGTTGAGTAGAACTGACGGTGCCCAGCACTGAAAGCGGGCTTTCTGTCGAACTGGAACCCGCGGCATGTGGCAATCAGACGCGCAACTCTTGCGATAAGCGATATACACGAAATCTAGTGCCACCGAAGGGGCGCTGGCATCCTTATTGCCGGCAAAAGCAATCTTCCTGTTATACCTATTGCAATATGCACTTTTCTTGAATGCGTGTTTTTTTCCCTCAAGTCTCCTGGTAATCATGTTATTATTGCCGTCTTTTACTGCCCTCTTGATATGGGCTCCTTGTTACGAACGAATTTTCCCGTGTTATAAGCGATATTTATACCCTGTTTGCTAATGTCACCCTTATCATTTTTGGGGATTTCAATTTTCCTGCTATAAACTGCAATGATCAGACCGTTTCACACAATGATACTCAGGCGCACACATTTTTGCAGACTTGTCTATACGTTTCACTAACGCAATTCATCACCTTCCCTAAACGCTGCTGGATAACATCTTGTACTCTTCCTGATTTATTTTAACGAACGCGCACGATGCTTGCTCAAAAATAAAATATTCTTGATGATATTTTTGACCGTAGTATTATTACTGGAAACTTGATGCGCCCAGTGTAGAAAGAATGCCGACTAACAAAATTATCACGTGGGATAACCACCCAGGCACCTTTGATGGTATGAGCTTAACATTATCTTCTTTCAACGACCAATTTATAGATGGGCATCTCCACCGCACGACTGAAGAAAACCGGCTGCTGTTAAAAAGTAAACTTATTGGTTCAATTGATAAATATACTCCGTACTAGCAACAAAAAAAGCGTTTGAGCAATTAAAACAGCGTTTTTGAAAGCCGGCATTTGAAAATGTTAATGTACATTCTTGGGATAAATAAAACATATGCGAGGGAGGACATCAATCCCTACTGAAATCTACACGCCTTCATTTTTAGCCATGATTTCCCATCGATCTTTGCGAATAAACTACAGGTTCTGGCGCGTTGTACACCCTAAAAGTAATCCATATACATTATCTTAAACGATAACAACCGCGTTTGAGTCTTTGAATATGAAAGCGCGTAGTTGCTAAATCAAGCTTTTTTTGTGTTTTTACAAGATAAAATGTTCCATCCGCTCCAATTTTAAATAGTTCATATGTTACAACAATGCCGGCAATTACTATAAGTGAAGCGGATATTTTGTGCCATTTGCAGAAAATTAAAATTTCTACGACATCCGGCAATATTTCCTTGAATAATGAAATCCTTTAATTCATATCATTGAGCATCAGTCCCTTCTCAAGTGCTCTGTTTTCACAATCGCTGTCTACCGGAACTGTACCTGAAAAACGGCTAACAGCTAAGGTTGTTCGTTTCTTCAAATCCGGCGACCGCTCTTCCCAGGCCTAATTAGAGGCCCATTTCCGTAACCATATGTAAACCATAGTACCCTATGTAGACTCTTGGAGAATGTCTTACACAGTCAAATCATAAACTTTTTGGAAAAACATAGCATCATTTCTAATTGACAGCAGTGTTTTCGTAAGGGTAACTCCTGTGGCACACAACTTGCCGGTTTGCTGAGGATCTTTACAAATCCATGGATGCCGGTTACCATGTCGATCCTATTTTTTTCATCGTTAGAGCTTTCGACCCCGTTCTTCACCCCAGCACAAGGTAACCTTCAAGGTAACAAGGTAACAAGGTAAAACAAGCACAAGGTAACCTTCATTCGGATGTTCTTAGATGGATTAACGCTTTCATATCCTCCAGGTTGCAATTCACCTTCGCTATGAATGTAAATTCTTCCTCTGTTCCGATGACCTCTGGAGTCCCCCAGGGAAGAGTCCTTTGTCCTCTGCTTTTCTTTGTTAATGTGAACGATATTCTAAACTCTGCGCCTTATCAAGTTAGACTGTTTGCAGATGACTGGGTAATATATCGTACCATTTCCTGTGATTTCGACCGTTAAACCTTGCAATCTGATCTGGACAAAATAACCTCTGGTTTTCATCTTGGCTTATGTAGCTTAACGTTACTAAAACTAAGTTGATGTTCTTTACTAACGCTACTAACCGTATTCCCATTTTTTACTCCTTGAATAATGAGCGGCTTCTGTTCACATCTTCCTACAGGTACCTTGGCCTTCACATTCAGAAGGATCTACCATGGTAGCATTACGTCGAACTTGCTCCTGCAAGCACTAACCGTTCGCATGGGTTGCTAAAACGCAATTTAAAACAGGCTCCAACACAGTTAAAAACTGATTTCATCACTGCAATTCGCTTTAAATTAGAGTATGCTAGCGCCATTTGGGACCCACATCGAGCCTACATCCTAAGAAATATTAATTTCCTGAAAAACCATGCTGCTTGGTTCATTTACTCTGATTATTCTTCGTTTTCCAGCGTCAGTAACTTAAAAAACCGTGCTGAATTTCGCTGCAAACGCGCAAACGCGCGTTTATCGCTTTTTCTCAAGCTTATATAACCACCCATCACTGCATGAAAGTTTTTAAGAAAGCCACTCTGCTCTCTTTCCTCTTTCCTAGGCAAAGTTAAACACCCACAGTGTGATTCACTTAGTTCCGGACAATCATTCATACCGCGCGCCATTGTTGGACTTGCCATCATATGTCGCCACCGAAAAAGATCCGAATAAATTCTTTCAGAACTTCACACCACGGCCATTAACAATTTTTTTTGTAGATTTTAGCTATATCATAAAGTGTAGTAGCAGCTTGCATTCGTTGTTCTTGCCATTGCTGCAGGCTATTTCTGAATACGCTGCCACTTGTTATGTTTTGTTTTCTTTGTTTTTACGTAAAATTGTTTTCATTTTCAGCCAAACATATGGTCGAAAACGTGTCAAGCAAATTATGCAGCTCTTGGGCGCTATGTTCCCAATTTATCTGATTGTTTAACGATTCTACAGCGCGGTATGGCTGTAGGTTGTATTTATGGTTTCTTCCCTTCGTTACAGCTAATTACTGGTTATAATGCGGCTTCTATTTTTGTACGTTGACGTCTTGCCGCCCCATGTAATACCCTCGTCTAGAGGGCCTTTAAGGGTACTCTGAATAAATATTTAAATAGGTGCAGTACGTTTTATGCTTGAGAGCGAGTGTTAACAAGCTGCAAAGTTACGATCAATACTTCCAGACGTGCATGCGTAAGGAGGGTGCTAGGTTGCATATTTAGTAATCAGCGTGCATTTCACATATACATGAAAGCTTTTGTTAAGTAGTACAGGGGATACAACGTAAAGGTATTTCACGTGCCCCAGTGGAAGATGCAGCAATTGGAATATCTCTCCCTAATCTGAAATTCCCTACAACAGTTCTGTTGAAATACACATTATTATGATGCAAGAATGATCCATTATAATAGAACAAGATCTCTTTTTCTGAATGCTTCTGTTTTGTAAGCATCTCAAGCAGCTATGGAAAGCTTGGTTTCATTCGCGCTTTATAAGCCTTTTCATTTTTGTCTATTTCATTTATGTTCTCCTTTCGTGATTAACTTTTTACTGAACAGCCTGATTTCCTGTTCTTGCCCTCTCAGTCATGTTTCTTGTAGCTAATAGATGTGACTTGTATAATGAAAAAGTAGTCAAGGAGTGCCGGTGTGCTATTGTGCATCTTGCTGAGAAGTTACGTGATTGCTTCCCAATGTTGATGCAATTTGTTTCTTGTGCTCAGTGCCGTTATGCAACTGCTGAGAATACGTCGACACCCGAAACAATTGTGGTAGAAACACATCTTAGCAACCAAGTGTGGTCCTTTTAAATTCATTTTCATTTTTGCGTGCGTAGGCTCGTTGAAATCGGATTTGGTGCTTCTAAAATGAGTTATGTCATATCCGAGTTTATCTGAAATATCTGCTGATTGACCTAAGACAAAAATTTTTTCAAGTTACTATGCGCAGACATGTGCTAACATGCGTAAGCTCGAAAAAGGCCGTAACCCCAAATTATTAAAACTTTATTCAAGAAACGTCCGTCATTTCATGCTTGCAGTATAATGCGAGTGCCTCTTTTACGAGTAGCGTGGCGGATTGATTTGTGTTTTATACATGCGATCCTACACAAACCATGTAACGCACGTTTTATTCATTACATATTTTTGAGTAATGGCTTGCATGAAGCAGAAATCAAACCCGAAGACAAATAGTAAAGTGTGCGTCGGCCTTAATGATAAGCCGGAAAGCATAGAACTGCATAGAAACACCATGGCGTCCTGGCATAGCCATCATCAATGCAATATGCTTTGCAAGCCATTTTTCAATATTGGCCTTCCAGAGCTTGGCCATTTGTAGCGTTGTCACCTCTCTCATATACCAGCCAATATTGGCGGTGGAGATTTTGCCCATGTAGGACAAACCTTGGCCACTCGTGATTTGCATTGCTTGGGCTTGGCACTTCGTTGTGCTTGGCCAGCTCCGGCCAAAGTCATTGTCAGGGCTATAAATTTATATTTCCGAACATGACACGGCCGACGAAGTGTTCGACAGCCGATGTAGCTACGATCCGGACCTCCCCATTATGGGGGCTAGACGGCTGAACTCGCCAAACATGGCCCAAATATTGTTTGATGGTCCGAAAGGCACCTATTGGATTCAATATTGGTCTTTGCTCTACCGATGCAACCGTTTTGCCACAAGATAGGAGCGTGCTATGCCTGCCTTTCCCCTGGAAACCGACCACATGTGTGCTCTAATCCTCAGGACACCCCACGCCACCCCCGTTACGGCGCTGGAAACCCCCCTCCCCCCGATTCACACGAATGCTCCCCACTATCTACTCTTTATGAAGGCCCCCACATCACCGGATGGGCTCACTGCCCACGTAGATGTAAACCCCCACGGCGGGCACCTACATACGCCGAAATCTTCCTAACAGATGTTCCCGCCTTGACCTCAAGGACAAAGTGGTAGACAACAATACCTACCGCTACTGGAAACCAGACGCCCTGACCGCCACGGACACCTCAAGGGATTTGCCATCAAGCCAACAGCCGACCAACCACAAAGACTTCACGCCAAACATAGGACGCCCCGCCAGCTGGACAACAGGCTACCCCGGACCATTGGGTCAGCTGCCTGGAAGCCCCTGCCCGCTGCTAGTCAATCTCTCCTTCCCTCCACTTGGTTCGTCACTGAATATCCTTCGGGAACTCAATGCTATCCAGGCAGAAACATCCCTCCTCCACCGAGATAAGGCGGCTGTAGGACAGGGAAACCAAGCACGCAAGGCGGTAAAACGCTCCAAGCAGGAGGACTTGGCTTCTCCCACGCCTACCCCAGTAAGTACAAGGTGGTTTCAGACGACACACCCTCCTCTGTATCTGCCCTAACACGAGACGAGCAAGTCCAAAACCAAATGACTGAAGTTGAGGTCTCCGGAAACAGGTGCTGACGCAGAAAAAAACAGAATGAGCGAGTATTCAACAAGCCCTGCAAGCCGGCATATCCAATGTCAACGAACTTTAGAGGCCCTACGCCTCTAATTGCGCAACTGCGGCTAAGAGCTCGTCTACCGAACTAATACCCTCTCCAATCCTATTCCGGCCCTCGTATTTATAATTATTACCTCGCCGGTGAATCACATCGACCCGTGACCTATTCGGGTATGGCAGTGGAAGTGCACAGGGTATTGCTAAAAATGACAAGCCCAGCAATTTCTAACTCAGACAACGGAACCCCGCCGCACTAAGGTAATCACGTCACAAGAAGTGAGTCCGCTAGTAAAGCTCCCTGGCTATAAGGCCGTTCAGCGTAACGGCAACCTCACAGGAGTCAAACTACTCCATCGTAACATTGTGGTAAGGTGAACGGAAAGCGTGTGTGGCCAACCCCTAGGACGTTCAGATGGCTGGATCAGGCTGTGGGAAGAGGAAGAAAACGAGGCTGCTCGATCAGTGGTTCGGGCCTGCGTCTTGGACCTCCAGGCCGGCGAGAAGACACGGCGTACCTCTCGTCCTTGTTCCGGAGGTGCGCTCAAACAGTCCTGGTGCCCGCTTGCCTCGCGGCGTAGGCCCGAGGAACTCCGCCCCCTCAGCAGTCTCGGCCGGTCACCGACGCTGACATCCGAGCCGGGACTGGGGTTTGGTGAGACGCCGCGAGGACAATCTCCAGAGACTTGTGTTGTGCCGAACTGCCCGGGTGGGTGTGCTAAGTCCTGAGAACGATTCGCTAGTCTCGTATGTGGTCTTGTTTACGTGCCGGAAATACAAGTGCTGACAACGTGCAACGGAGCGAGTCGTACGTCTGGCGCGAGATTCTAGTTGGACCTCTGATCATTACAAACATCGTTGCGGAACGCACACAGGACGATAACATCGCTGTTTTCCACGGTCTGGTGACTCTCTTCAAGAGAACAAGAAACGCTGATAACCTCTACACCCTCAACTTGTGCAGCATTTAAAGGTAATAAGGCATAGATTTAATCTCCTCTTCTAAATTCTTAAACAGATGTTAGTACCCCATGCGCTTATCATACTAGGCGATTGTAACGGACCACATACACCCTGGAGATACCCCCTTGTAGTCAAAAGTTCAGGATTCTCTGGTAACAGATTCAGGCGCATCGCCGTACTATAGAGTCTGACCCCTCGATTCCAACCCAAAAAGGCAATAGTGTGTACCGTGTCTTATAACCCGATGTAAAGCTTACTTATCACGAAAAACACGCTTGTTGGACCTCCACAACCGACTCATAAGGAGGGGGTCCTTTATGTATAATTTCAAGCGGACGTGACAGTAGGCAGCGTCGTTCGGCGGCGCCAACGGCAAACCTATTTGCCAAATTCCGCAAACTTCAGGCGAGTACGCCAAACTATCAGTATCTCTTATGTTAGTTCCTCAGGATTGAACACTTCACTTCAAAAATTTTTAATGATGCTGGCCACCCAAGTAGTGCGCTTGATCCGGAAATTTCTTCGTATATGGTTGATTCTCATCTACAGCATTTGTGGGCTGCCTACCTCCGTATACAACCCAGATGGTGCAAGCAAAAGCACAGCAGGAAAACTTCGCTCCCTACTTTCCCGCCTAAACGCGGCAATTGGCGGTACGCTGCCCAACTAACCTAAGGTCACCGGTATAACACGTAATCAAATTAAGCGTAATACTCGGAATAAAGCGCATTTGGTAACCCCCGAGGCATTCCTTTGACCCTACTCGTGGTATGATTGAGCAGACTCATCGGCTTACAAGGGGCAAACAAAATATCACGCGTGCAATTGAAGAGCTACTAGACAAAGCTTGCTCTCTCTTTTTCCCCACTGGTGCACCCAACAGCTCCCATTGTATAGAGGGACAGCAAATACTGATCTTGACGCTGATATTTTTCCTTCAAGAGGTATTTTCTTCAAGAGGCCCGGCCGCACTCCGTCCACTGTCTCCCGGCCGACCCACGCCGAGGAACACTGACGTATAGCGAACCATCGATAATCGCCCCCTGTGTTACCACTGGAAAGAGGCCCACCACATCTTTGGTCGCTGGGATTGCGAGGGTCTGTCGACGCACCACGACCCTATCTGGCCGCCGCCCTACTGAGATCCAGGAATACCAGACCACCACCAACAGAGACGCAGCACGCTTCAGCCGTTCGCCGTCGCCCTACCCATACCGATCGCCAAGCGGTCGAAGCAATGCGAGCTTCACGTGTGGTAGGTCGCCAAGCCCACGTAGGGGAAACTAAAAGCAGTCACTTCCGCAGATAAATTTGCAGGATGGTTGGAAAATGAAAATTATCCAACGAGGCAACGATTGGGTGAAGGCCGCGATCTACGACATGCCCTCAGCCCGAGGACCCCATCTAACCCTTACCTGACTCGCGAGAACTACTCGCAAATACTAAGACAGCAACACGGCGCGACGCGCGCCCGACATAACCGAGCCTGCGGCTTAGAAGAGGACAACGACGACGCATAGTTCCCAACTATTAGCACGCACAAGCCGAGATATCACACATCGACACACCCTGAACTCGAGAAAGGTGGCGTTAGATGTTCCGTTGTCCATCGACGGCTTTAATGTAGTCGCCCTCACAGACACAGGAGCCGACTGCTCAGTAATGAGCGGATCATTCGCGTCTAAGGTGAGGAAAGTTCAGACCAGATGGAACGGTCCCCACATACGCACAGCAGGACGGCATCACGTAACATCACGCGAAACGTGCGCATCACGCGTAGGTAGACAGCACCACGTACCATGCCGCATCCGTCCTTTTGCCTAACTGCTCCCGTGACGTTATTCTTGGAATGGATTTTGTTTTCTCAAAATGCTGCAGTATTTGATCTACACACCAAACCGATACCTTTTTCACCCGATCGCTCCAGGACGCTCGAATCGAACCCTGAAGACCGTGCTGCTGTAAGGAGTGCAGATGATCATGCCACCCTGACACCTCACGCACATTTGATGATAATCGTCTGCTGTGAAGATGCTCATCGTAAGTTCGACACTGTCGTAGAGTGACCAAGTGTTGATATTCTACCGTGGTGTCTCTATCGGAAGAGGAATTGCGCGCTTTGAGCAACGCCAATCCCACGTTTAGGTCACTAATTTCACCAAAGAGTACCAGCATTTAAACAAGGGTGCTGCAATTGCGCTCCTCGAAGACACGCAAGATGCAAGTGACGTTATCGCGGTCGCCGACTTCGAACGCGCACGCAAAGATACCTTCATGCTTCCACATCCCTTTGACGTTAATAAGGCGCTACTGCTAGAAGAACGGAACAAATTATTAGCTTTAGTGCGGCGCGACTGCGAGTGTTTTTCTACGAACTCAAAATTACGTCAGACACATCTAGCGAAGCACCGTACAGAAACCTCAGATGGAGCCCTACCCACTTGCCAGTCACCGTCCCGATTGTATTCCACGAGCGGGAAGCTATCTGGACACAAGTCGAAGACATGCTGCGTGACGAGATTATACAGCCTTCGAAAAGCCCGTGGTCTGCGCCGGTCGTACTCGGCGAGCGAAAAAGACGGCACATTGAGGTTTTACGTTGGCTACCGCTGGCTGAACAAAATCGCAAAAAGGACGTGAAACCCCTGCTACAAATCGACGACGCCCGCGGCCACCTCTGCTACGCGACATACTTCTAATCGATGGATATAAATATAGGCTATTGGTAACTAGAAGACGATGAGAAAGTCGGAGAGAAGACTGCATTCATAACACTCCATGGCGTTTACGAGTTCAAGGTGATCCCGTTCGGGCTGTGCACTGCACCAGAAATGTTTCAAAGAGTCATGGACACCGTGCTGGCTGACCTTAAGTGCACGCCTTTTTTGGATACCTCGAAAACATTGCGCTATTCGCCCGAACGTTCGATGAACACCTTGCAACACCTTGTTTGATGAACACCTCGATGAGCACCCTGTACTCGAGGCTATTCAGTCGTCGGGGTTAACGGTGAAGCCTGAAAAGGTCCGCTTAGCGTAGGAGGAACTCAAGTTTTTGGGCCATGCAGTCAACGACTCTAGAGTCCTGCCTGACTCGGCGAAATCTTCAGCCATAGCAAACTTCTCAAGACCGAAAGACAAGAAGGGCGTGCGAGGATTTATTGGTTTGTGCGCATACTACCGGTGCTTCGTCGCTAACTTCACAGGGATTGCAGAGCCACTCACACGGCTGACGAAATATAGCACCCCTTCAACCAAAGAAAATGCCCAAAGAGCATTCTACGAGTTCCAACGACTCCTGCAAGACCCGCCCGTGCTCACTCATTCGGACGAAAATGCCTAAACCGAAATGCACATGGACGCAAGTGATATAGGCGTTGGTGCCACCCTCATCCAAAATCCAAGCGGTTGCGAAAAAGTATTCCTCTTTGCCCGCCGCAGTTTGTCACAAAAGGAGAAAAACTACCCAGCGTCTGAGAAACCGCCTCCCTATTATATGGATCATTTCAGAATTTCCTTCATACGTGTATAGTAGACCACTCAAGGTGTTGACAGGCCACCATGCATGCTGTTGGCTCGCCAATTTGAAGTGCCCCT
Source organism: Haemaphysalis longicornis (assembly GCF_048455015.1). Taxonomy (NCBI): domain Eukaryota; kingdom Metazoa; phylum Arthropoda; class Arachnida; order Ixodida; family Ixodidae; genus Haemaphysalis; species Haemaphysalis longicornis. The sequence continues at coordinate 61,325,552 of NW_027526245.1, read as the reverse complement.
GTGGCCATCCAGGGCGGTGAAGCTTACACCTGCAAGAGTTCGATGTTGCGATCCTCCTTAAATCCGACAGGAAACACTAAGATTCCGGCTGCCTGTACCGCTGCCCCATCGACCCACCACAACAAGAATCCGATGATTCTGAGTTGTGGCGAAGAGCGACATAGCCTCCCAGAAGTTCCGACCCCGACTAGCGCGTCATTATTAACGACCTCGAAGGACGCAACGTAGCCGTGCCTAGGGCCTTCCAACGCAACTTACCAACATTCAGACTGAAAAACACCGTCCTCTTGAGGAAGATTTTCGGCACACTAACGAGAACGAATTATCTACATGTCAACCCCGCAGACCTTAGTGACGAAATTTTTGAAGCTTTCCACAATGACCCCTGTTTCGAACATCTCGGCACAGTTCGCACTACTCGAAAAATCGATGCGAACTACTACAGGCCCCGCCTTACATCCGACGTCGCACACTACGTCCAGAGCGGAAATGCTCCGACGAAATCCGCCGGACGCCTGCAGCTGATCGCCGTCCCATCGAGGCCCTTCCAACAAATTGGAATGGACCTTCTGGGCCTGTTCCCTACGTCACGATCCGGCAATAAGTGGATTGTCGTAGCGACCGACTACATGATGCGCTACGCAGAGACCCCCACTCTTGCGAGGGGGGCTGCAGATGAATTCGCGATGTTCTTCATAAACCAAGTTTTGCTGCAACATGGCGCCCCTGAAGTTCTAATGCCGCACCGCGGAGCGCCCTTTATTGCAGAACTTTTTCAAGGAATCGTACGCTACTTGCAACGCAGATCACCGAAGAACGATGATGTACCAACCGCAAACGTGCGGACTAATGGAACGTCTGAACAAGACGATCGCGGATATGCTGTCTATATATGTTGACTTTGAAGATAAGACTTCGGATGAAGTCCTACCGTATGTAACGTTTGCCTACAACACGTCTGTCTAGGAAACTACGCAGATGATACCGTTCGGGCTTGTCGACGGAAGACAGCCGACTACGATGCTTGTCGCCATGCTTCCGCACGCAGAACACGACTACCTCAACACGAGCATCCAAATATATCTTCAGCGTGCGGAGTTGGCCAAACCGCTCGCTCGAGTTGGCACATCGAAACAGAAGCTGGTGGATGCCGAACGCTAAAACCTTCGACGATGAGACGCCGAGCACCACCCAAGTAATTGTGTGTAGGTTTGGATTTTAGCCTGATGACGCGGACTTAGTGAGAAGCTTCTACGATATTATTTCAGACCACACCAGATTCTGGGACGCATTGAAGAATTTGCCTACGAGGTGATCCCCGATGGGATTCCGGAACATTATGGCGACTCACGCGGCCAGAAGTCGTCCACGTGGTTCGCCCAAAACCTTACTACGCAAGATGACAGACTATTTTTTGTTTGGGCTGTCGTTTTATTTGAGCAGCGGCTCGAGGCACTCTTAGAGGGGGGGGGGCTGCCGCGAGCCATTTATTAGATTAGTTTTTTACGTTTTTGCTATTACGCCCGGCTGCAACAGGATGCGTTATTTCTCCCGCGAGTGAAATCTTATGTCCTGCGGATTATCTTATTTGATAGAGAGAATGTTTCGCCTTAACGAGACTAGCCTAGAATAGCCTTTTATCTACTGTGTTCTCGACGTAATTCGACGGTTAGAGAAACACTCACGCCGAAAGATAGATGCCCGCAGAGCAGACGCCACGGCCTTCGATTCGCCGACACTCGCCTACGAATGCCACGTTGTTGACTGCTCCTTCCCCGCCTGTTTATTTTTTGAGTCGTTGGGGGGCACAAGTGCGCTCCAATAAACTTCTTTTTCCTTCAAGGCAACTGCGTCATCTTTGTCTTCGTGACAATATTACACAAAAGGCACGCAGTGCCATCCTGGCTCTGCGCCCCGGATCAGCGCCGGCGCAGGATTAAGTAACCACCCAAATGCTGCGTAACCTGGACGGCGCCTGCATATTGGTTCTTACCGACTATTTTAACCACATCTGGTTGCTTGGATTTCTCACCCAGACCTGGACGCACGCCCACGTCACCCTCATTCCGAAGCCTGGGAAGCCTCTTACCATTGATCACCTTACACCCATCTAACTCACCTCATGCATAGGTACATCAATAGATCCCATCATCCTCTCTCGCCTCACACTCCACCTGATGTCTACGGATACTCTACACATGCCACGATTATTTTCAGGCCCTGGTTACCCACCCGAAACATCCTGCCGCAATTATTTGGAGACATATTAACACCTTCACCAATCACGATAGAGCCGCAATATTGGCTCTGGACCTCAGAAAATAAGCACTTGATCACCACTCGCACGTCGCCATCATTGGCGGCCTAGAATCGATGGCCCCAGGGGAACGTACCTGCAAGTGCCCGCGGGTGTTCCTCGCGGCACGCACGGTGTTTGTTCAAGTAGGAGATTTTAAATCAAACATTATATGCCCTGCTTTCATGCCACCCTATCTACGGCCTCCTTTCAGTATACGCCCTCTATCAGGGCGGAGGGGCAGTACAGTAACCCCTCCGCTTCAATTTGGCCAATCTCCTAATATTCCAGAACGGCTTGAACAAACATTTAACGCAGGCACAAACATTTCACGCAGCTTGCCTACAGGGCCAAATGGATGCTGAAGAAGCTCTTCTGGTTGGCCGGGCATGCTGACACGCCGAATGTGGATTGCTCCTTCTATCATCTTAATTTGAATCGCGAAGCCCCCAAAATAATGCAGATTTCACAGATCGTCGCCTGATCGGCGAGGTGCCTGCCCTACGGCTAGGCACCTCCCACTAGGTGATTGCGAGAGCTAAGTGCTACCAGCGCTGAACGCTAGGGCTCGTAATACAACACAACCAAGGCAAGAAGAAATGCCTCTGAAAATTGCGTTCCCATTTAAATAAAACTGTTGGACTACTTAAACGAATTTCCGGTTATAATTATGGACTCAACAAATAGTAGAGGCTACGACTCGTAAAGATAGTGGTCATCAGCGGATTACATAATCCCTACTCTACCTCCGCGTCACCCATGCGAACGTGGACAAACTTAACAACCCCCAGTGAACGAATACACAGTAGCATTGCAAATTCCCCCGAAACTCCCCAGCCTGAAGGTCCACATCTCAAGGGCCATTTGCGGTTGTCAACGTATTCGTCCCCTTCCAAAGAAAATGAACCGCGACTACCACAGAGGTCTCAGTGAGGAGCGACCACGAGCACTGGCGAAGAAACTGCCTATCTCCCAACCCATTATGTACGGTGACACGGCAGAATACCGCCACTACGATGACTACGCTCGAGCGGCCATCCTCAGTCGGGGTAACCCCTCGCATTGCCTATCTGCCTGTGCGCATATCCCCAGCGACGATGGAGGAGCCGAAATGCACTTGCGTTAGCAACCTGGCCTACTGCAACAATTGTATTCAAAGATTAAAAGCTGTCATTCAAAATTTCGCCAGTGGGTCTATTTCTACCGTGGCATCCAAAATTCTCCTCGAAAATCCCCCGTCCTCTCCGGTCAAGCTCACTCAAACACCGGCGGAGACTGTCTGCGAGGGAACGAGGCAGCACATGATGTGGCACGACGACTCACTATCCGTGACGGGGCTAGCTTCACCCCCTACCACAGTACCCGATCCCCTAGAGACCCACTCATCACCTTTCACGAAATTGTGGTGCATTATTGCTTCGCCCGCCGTCATGAGCTCCCCGCCTATTCAGGGCTCACAAACTATTAGGAAAGCTTTTGGCGTCTCCTGTAAACCAATACCTTCTTTTGCCGGGTAGTACTACACAGCATCTACAGCGCTCAGTATCCCTCACTTAATTGCCGCCTTTCTAGCGCCCCGGCCACACTTTCCCTCTTTATGTGAGCATTCCATCACTGTTCCCCGCATGTAAGCAGTGGTGAGCAGTTGGAGGCAGCGCTGGGCAGTTCGGACATCAAAGGCCATACCCTCATAATTACTAGGACTGCCACCCTCGCCGCCAACGTAATCCGTCGGCCACCACGCACCAGTAAACCACAGGACTCAATAAATGTGTTAACTCTCTTACACAGGGCAAAGCGAGCTGTTCTCAGTCTTCCATAGTCGAGCTGTCTGGTTTGGCATGTTATGCAGACAGATACCTACTTTGCCGGAAGGAAACGGACCGCCGGAAGTTTGTCAACTAGAATAAAGCTACACTCCTTCCACATTTCTTTTAACTGATTGGGAAGAAAGTGTGCTCAACCGCAAATCACTTACAAGAGTGTTTTTTTTTGTGACTTCCTAAGACTCCGCCAAGCTAAGGTCACTGAATTTTTTAAGCAACCACTTGCAGAAAACACGGAATATTGTAACATGGCGGGAGGAGAGATATGAGACGAACCATGGTAGGTGAGAAAAGCGAAAAATTTATTTACATTATTTACAAGCGGCGAAGACACAGCCCGCGTAGTCTGTCAACAAGAAACTCCTTGTCCTCGTCGTCCTCCGTTGTTGTGGATGGTGGGCTATGACCGCATTGGGTCCGCTATTTCCCGTGACATAACCCTCCCGGTCGAGCACCACCGTCCTGGTCGAGGCCGTGGTATGTAGAAGATGGTGACGAGAATGAAATACGAGATGAGAATACACGTTGAAGTCCCTGCCCACAGGGATGATCATGGTTGTCGTGGTGAGCACCGGCCCGGAACAGCAGTTCCCGCCGACGACAAGCAGTTTCCGAAGCCCCCGGAGACTTACTGGAGCTCTGGGCGGGGAAACGTCGTCGGATTCTCGTCAGATCACGATTGGACAGGCTCTCTGCTCTCGCGGGTCACGGGCAGGGGACACTGGGCTGGTGAATGGGCACGTCCATTGCTCGCCTGGGCTGGGGCGGGGCGACGCGACTAAAGGGCCAGGATGAGACTGCTTTCTGAGCCGAGACGGGGTGAAACTCGCACCGAGACAGGGATGTAACCAGCACCCTTACCAAAATGTTACGTTGCGCTAGGACAGAGATGAGACGAACCATGGTAGATGAAAAATGCGAACAATCTATTTACATTATTTAGAAGCGACGAAGACAAAGCCTGCGTAGGCCACCCACCATTCCCTCCTTCGTCCTCGTCGTCGCCCCCGTTGTTGTGTATGGTTGGCTGTGACCAACATGGGGCATTGTCCGCTGTTTCCCATGGAAATGGAAAGCGCATAATGCTCAAGAAATTGCAATTTTGTTCTATTACCGAGGTTCCAAGATTAGCAAAAGCCTTGGTAGTCATCGCGTTTCTTTTTAATGCATTAATGCATTCTTATGGGTTTTTTCAACCCTAATAAAATATGCAACAAATGGAATCTTCTAGTGTCTATGATACGTGTCCGCCAAATATATATATTACATAAAACCTTCCTCAAAATAAGATCACATAACGCTTTTGACATGTGATATCGAAATCGACTGATCCAGTCGTAACCTTTCATCATTAAAGTGAAAATAGACGTAACAAGGTGTACATCGTTAAAAACGCTTTTATTTTGAAAGTGGAGAGTAATTAAGAAAAACTCGGCCTTAAATAGCAATTTTTGTGCCACTGAGAACAATGACGATGGTGCAACGTTTAGGAAATCTATGTACTTACGTGTAGTGAATTTCTGCCATAAAGTAAGCGCCTATGAGCAGGATTGAAAACCGCATTGCTGTTTTTTGTAGAGCTAAAGTCTTTCTGGCCTTTCATGCCGCTATAAATACGTATTTTCAGACAATATCCGCATAAGCAATATGTTTACCGTGTTGTCTCTTCATGTCACAAAAATGCCCACATCTACGCGTATGTGCAATAAAAATAACTCCTGTTTCAGCCAATGCTATTTAACGAAGTCACTAAAGGCTTTGATTTGCGAAGGTTGTACTTAGACTTGGGTGACAAGCACATGTTTTGCTTTATACAAAAACTCTTCACCATTTTCTGGGTACCTATTTTGATGCCTGTAGTGACCTCAACTAAAACCTTTATTTAAGAATTATTCTTTCTTGAAATAAGAAGCTACTTTCCTTTTGTGCTAATGCTAAAGTTTCATGCGCGATGTTTTTCTTGGTGTCAAAAAATCAGCAATCTCAAAATATATTTCTGCACTAAACAGTAAACATATTGAATTACATTATATATTTTAAGCGTAGGCGGGAATATATCTTTAAAGCATGCCAGTCACTTAGCATAAACTTTGGCAACTTTTTATTGCCCTTTCAGGAGGTTATAAATTCTTTTAGTGAAGGTCATATGTAATGCTCGTTTCTTTTAATGTCGACTTTGGCTGGACTACCAAATTCCACAGAATCCACAGGTTGGCATTTTCTCATTTGTTTCCTAGCGTTCTTCACTGCCTTTGCTGCCAAAGTGTTGTGAAATTGCTGTCTAAATTGCTGCGTTTTGTGTTGGCCTTGACTATGGCCAGTGAAATCGATAACCTTAATCGAGAATTGCGAAAGGAGATAAGGGAACTGAAAAACAACGTTGAATTTTTAAGTAAGGAGTACGATAAGCTCAAGAAGAAATGTCGATGTAAAAACAGAAAACGTGCACTGAAAGGCTCCCAAGAAAAAATGGCACAAGAACTCGGATGCATGAGACGCACTGTACGCGAAGGCAACATAAGTCTTACCGCTCAAGAAAAATACTGTAGGGAGAAAAATGGGAAAATCAAGGGAATTCCACAAGAGACACACGAAAACCTTGTGGACGTGCTTGCAAAAGTCGGGGCTGCTCTTGAGGTACCCATCAAGGCTGACAATATAGAGGTTTCTTACCAAGTTCCTACACGGCAAAATTCTAACGCAAACAAAGGTGATGGTTCGGAACAGAATATTGTAATAGTCTTCAAACCCCAGACCAAACGGGATGCAGTCATGTTGAAAGTACGGAAAATTAGGATCGCAACTGATGAACTGGGGTACGCCTTAAAATGGCCTGTGTATGTCAACGAACATCTTTTCCCACAACTGAAGAAACTGCTCGGCATGACTATTGCAAGGAAGCGGGAACTGAACTGGCGCTACGCATGGGCAATTGGTGGAAAAGTATATGCCCGGCAGGCGGAAAAGTCACCCGCCATCCAGATGACTTGCGAAGCTGACCTGGCAAAGATGCGCAGTGCCGTTCCCGCCACTTAGCGCGTATGTAGTCAACAGTACAGCCACAGCCATTGTTTCCTACGATGGCAGTCCCTAACGATATTACGCAACCTCTCGATGGTAGCTATTTAGCGTTTCTACACTGCAGAGCGCAGTCCGCTCGAAATAAACGTGACACGTTAACAACGCTCTTCAGTGAAATATGCTGCCCATTTCAAGTGATAATGATAACAGAGACGTGTTACACGTGTGAAGAAGAAGTGCTAAGACTTCCAGGCTACCGAACATATTTCTTAAACAGATTAAATCGGCGTAGTGGTGGTGTGCTTCAGTTGGTGTCTGACAAAATTGCTTGTAGCATTGTCACAGACTTTTCAGTTGTAACACCAGACGTCGAAGTTCTAACACTAGCATACAAAAATTATCTGTTTGGTAACATTTACCGTCCACCGGACGGAAAAATTGATAAGTTCATTGACTTTTTGGAACAGATACTAAGCCACGTAAGCTCTTAAAACCTCCATGTTATTATAGGGGGAGACTTCAATATCAACTTACTCAACAACACTGCCACAACCCGGGAATTTCAGCTTTGCCTGAAATCGTTTTTTTTGCTAAAATTTAATAAAAGAATCTACGCGCATAACCGGCGACTCTGAAAGCCTTCTGGATTTATTTGTTACAAACAACCCGACTAAATGCGAAAAATCTGGCACAATTATTACTCACCTAAGTATTCACCTTCAGATTTATATTGCCGCGAACCATGCATTGGGTTTGTTTATTTGTGTTTTGCTTTTACCGCCCGGCTGCGCCGGTCTGTGTTATCTCCGTGCCAAGGGAAGCTCGTGTTCCATTCTTTCTTTCTGTGCCACATGTGTTATCTGTTCTGATAGGGAGAGCATTCCGATCTAACCTGAACATCCCGGAATAATCTTCTTGCATCTACAATGTTCTTGATGCGAATCGACGTTTCGAGAACCACGCGCGCCGAAAGATAAAAAGCCTGCAGTGCGGACGCCGGAGCATTCGATTCGACGACACTCGCCTGTGCAAGTCACTTTGTTGACCGCTGCTTCGCCGCCTCTGTATTCTTTTGAGTTGTTAGGGGAGCACAAGTTCGCTCCAATAAACGTGTTTCTCATTCAAGACAACTGCATCGTCCTTGTCTTCGCGACATCTGGTGGAGGTGCTGGGTAACTAAGCATTTATGCTTTCTACGACATCTCGAAGCCGCCAAGCCAGTCTAACCAGAGACAGCCCCCGACTGCAAGGATTGCTACCCAAGTTCGGTCTTCTGCCAGAAGGGCCCAAGAGAAGGAACGCTGCAACCAACACCATGGTGCAAGAAACAACGTCGCCAATCATCCTTCAGCAGCCCCGAGAGCCGCCATCGTTCCGGGGAGCCCCCGCTGAAGACCCCAAAGAATGGTGGGAGAAGCTGGAGGGCGTCCGCATCTTCAACAGGTGGGACGACGAGGAAACTTTCCGGCATGTCTTGTTTTACTTAAAAGATGCTGCTCGAACTTGGTTCGAGAACCATGAGAGCTCTTTGACCGACTGGACTCAATTCAAGAGGGAGTTCCTTAAGACCTTCACTACCGTGGTGAGAAAAGAGCGAGCTGCGCTTTCGCTTGAAACTCGAACGCAGCACCCCAACGAAGGAGTCGTGATTTTCGTTGAGGAGATGAAGCGGCTTTTTCGTCGTGTGGACCATGAAATGACCGAGGAAAAGAAGGTCCGGTTTCTAATGCGAGGAGTGAAGCAAGAACTTTTTGCTTGTCTAGTCCTTAACCCTCCGAAGACAGCGACGGAATTTGCGTCTGAGGCGGCCGCGATGGAGAAGACGCTAGAAATTCGAACGAGGCAGTACGACCGCCCTGTCAACGCGCTGTTCTCGGAGACCATCGGTGCCGCAAATGGAAGCTCCGATACATTGCGAGAGACCACCCGAGCAGTGGTCAGGGAGGAGCTTCGGAAGCTTTTTCCAACGACGCCGCAACCTCAAGTGGCTTCACTGACCGACGTAATCTGAGAAGAAGTCCAAAACGCACTGGGAACTTCTACGCAGTCGGAAGCACCCCGCGAACCACAAGCCATGACCTACTCCTCGGCTGTTCGTCAACCCCGCCCTGCTCCAACCCGTCGTCAAGAGGCCGAGCCATACCGCCGTCCAATGCCGCCCGCCCGACGCCCTGTAGACCAATACCAGACGCCAAGGAAGACCGACGTGTGGCGAACGCCCGATAATCGCCCGCTGTGCTACCACTGCGGAGAGGCCGACCACATCTACCGTCGCGGTCCCTACAAGAGGCTCGGTTTGCGAGGGTTCTCCGTCGACGCTCCACGCCCCCGATACGGGCAGCGCCCTGCTGAGATCGAAGAATTCCTCTCCAACACCAACCGAGGACCAGCCGGCTTCAACCGTTCACCGTCGCCCTACCCGTCTCAGTCACCGAACCGCCGCAGCACTGCTGACTTCTCACGTGGAAGGTCCCCCAGCCCACGCGGGGTAAACTAAAAGCAGCAACTTCGGGAGGTAAAGTTGCACAACGGCGGAAAAATGAAAACCCTCCAACGACGCAGCGACCCGCTGAAGACCATCATTCACGACATGCCCTCAACCCGACGACCCTACCTAGCCCTAACGAGTCTCCTGAACACGACGACAGCTACACGGCGCGACGCGTACCCGACCTGACCGAGACATCCGTTGAGAAGACGACGACGACGACGATGCACACTGCCCGACCGAGATACGACGCCCCGACGAACCCGAAACTCGAGGAAGACTGCATCTGACGTCAAGGTGTCCATCGACGGCTTTGACGTAGTCGGCCTCGTAGACACGGGAGCTGACTATTCGGTAATGAGCGGACAATTTGCGTCTAAACTGAAGAAAGTTATGACCAGATGGGACGGTCCGCACATACGCACAGCAGGAGGCCCCCTCGTGACGCCAAGTGGGACGTGCATATCGCGCGTCACCATAGACAGCACAACGTACCCTGCGGCGTTCGTCATTCTGCCTAACTGCTCCCGCGACGTAATTCTTGGAATGGACTTTTTGATGGAAAACGGTGCAATAATCGATCTGCAGACCAAGTCAATAACTTCTTCCCCCAATCACTCCATGACGCCGGAACCGAACCCCGAACGGCGTGCTGCTGTAAGGATTGCCGATGATCATGTCACCCTGCCACACCGCGCAAGCTTGACGGTCGCAGTCTACTGTGAAGATACTGCTCCTGACGTCGACGCTATCGTAGACACTGATCAAAGGGTGCTTCTCGACCGTGGTGTGTCGGTCGCAAGATGCATTGCGCGCTTCAAGGAACACCAATCACACATTTTGGTTACTAATTTCACCGAGGAGTACCAGCATTTAAACAAGAGCGCAGCCATTGCACTCCTCGAAGAAGCACAAGAAGCAAGTGACGTGATCGCGGTCGCCGACTTTGAACGCACACCCGTTCCCCACATTGAACGCACACCTGCTCCCGCAGCCCTTCGAAATAAATCCGGCGCTACCGCAAGAACCACGGAACAAATTATTGGCTTTGCTGCGTCGCTATAGCGAATGTTTTTCGTCGAGCGCAAAACTATGTCAGACCCCTCTAGCGAACCACCGAATAATAACCGAAGATGGAGCCCGACCCACCGACAGTCACCCTACCGCGTCTCTTTACACGAACGGGAAGCCATCCGGACTCAAGTCGACGACATGATCAGCGACGACATTATACAGCCATCGAAAAGCCCCTGGGCTGCGCCCGTCGTACTCGTAAAGAAAAAAGATGGCACATTAAGGTTTTGCGTTGACTACCGGCGACTGAACAAAATCACGAAAAAGGACATGTACCCCCTCCCCCGAATTGACGACGCCCTCGACCACCTCTGCCACGCGAAGTACTTCTCATCGATGGACCTGAAGACCGGCTACTGGAAAATTGAAGTGGACGAGAGAGACCGAGAAAAGACTGCATTTATAACCCCAGACGGCCTATACGAGTTCAAGGTGATGTCGTTTGGGCTGTGCACAGCACCAGCGACGTTTCAAAGAGTCATGGACACTGTGCTAGCTGGCCTTAAGTGGCACACCTGCCTCGTATACCTCGACTACGTAGTGGTATTCGCCCGAACTTTCGACGAACACCTTGCAAGGTTGGAGTCGGTACTCGAGGCCATTCGTACGTCGGGGTTGACGCTGAAGCCTGAAAAGTGCCGTTTCGCATACGGGGAACTCAAGTTCTTGGGCCACGTCGTCAACGCCGCGGGAGTCCTACCTGACCCGGCAAAAACTTCAGCCATTGCGAACTTCCCAAGGCCGAAAGACAAGAAGGGCGTGTGAAGATTTCTTGGGCTGTGCACATACTACCGGGGATTCGTCGCAAACTTCGCGCGCATTGCAGAGCCACTCACGCGCTTGACGAAAGATAGCACCCCTTTCAGCTGGGAAAACGACCAAGAAAAAGCATTCTGCGAGCTGCAAAAACGCCTGCAAAGCCCGCCCGTGCTCGCTCATTTCGACGAAAATGCCGAAACGGAAATGCACACGGACGCCAGTGATATAGGCTTGGGTGCCGTCCTTGTCCAAAAGCAAATCGGCTGCGAAAGGGTAATCGCCTATGCCAGCCGTGGTCTGTCGAAGGAGGAGAAAAACTATTCTGCCTCTGAGAAAGAGTGCCTGGCTATTATATGGGCGATTTCAAAATTTCGCCCATACGTGTATGGAAGGCCATTCAAGGTTGTAACAGACCACCATGCGCTGTGTTGGCTCGCCAATTTGAAAGACCCCTCTGGCCGTCTTGGGCGGTGGAGCTTGCGCCTGCAGGAGTTCGACGTTACAGTCGTTTTTAAATCCGGCAGGAAACACTCCGACGCCGACTGCCTGTCCCGCGCCCCCGTCGACCCACCACAACAAGACGCTGATGAAGACAGCGCGTTCTTCGGGATCGTGACGGAGAGCAACCTAGCCGCCCAGCAGCGTGCCGACCCCGACTTACGCGTCATAATCGAGTACCTCGAGGGATGCAACGTTGCCGTTCCTAGGACCTTCAAACGCAGCTTACCAGCATTCAGCCTCAGAAACTCCGTCCTCGTGAAGAAGAATTTCACCCCCGAACAAGAGCGAACTACCTTCTCGTCATCTCCGTGGACCTTCGTGACGAAATTTTGGAAGCGTGCCACGACGACCCGTCTTCCGGACATCTCGGCATAGCCCGCACTATTGGAAAAATCAAGGCGAGGTACTACTGGCCCGGCCTTACCTCTGACTTCACCCGCTACGTCCGGAGCTGCCGTGACTGCCAGCGACGAAAAACGCCGCCGACAAGACCCGCCGGACTTCTGCAACCGATCGCCGTCCCTTCGAGACCATTTCAACAGATTGAAATGGACTTTTTAGGCCCGTTCCCTACGTCACGATCACAGAACAAGTGGATTGTCGTAGCGACAGACTACATGACGCGCTACGCAGAGACCGCCGCTCTTCCGAGAGGGACTGCACAAGAAGTGGCAAAGTTCTTTATAAGCCAAGTTGTGCTACGACATGGAGCCCCGGAAGTCCTAATCACCGACCTCGGAACGGCATTTACTGCGGAGCTGATGCGAGGAGTATTACGCTACAGCAACACGGATCACCGAAGAACGACGGCGTACCACGCCCAAACGAACGGACTAACAGAACGTCTGAACAAGGCAATCGCAGATATGCTGTCAATGTACGTTGACGTTGAACATAAGACTTGGGACGAAGTGCTCCCGTATGTCACGTTTGCGTACAACACGGCTATCCAGGAGACGACGCAGCTGACGCCTTTGAGCTTGTCTACGGTAGAAGGCCGACTACGATGCTCGACGCCATGCTTCCGCATGTAGAAGACGACGACCTCAACGCCGACGTCCACGGATATCTTCAACGTGCGGAGGAGGCCAGCCAGCTCGCTCGAGTTCGTATAATGGACCAGCAGCTGGTGGATGCGGGCCGCTACAACCTCCGACGCCGAGACGCCCAGTACCAACCAGGGGATCGTGTGTGGGTTTGGACTCCCATCCGACGACGCGGACTGAGCGAGAAACTTCTGCGACGGTATTTCGGACCCTACCAGATTCTGCGACGTGTTGGCCAACTTACCTATGAAGTGATCCCCGATGGTGACTCCGGCACATCACGACGACGTACGCGGCCCGAAGTCGTCCACGTGGTTCGCTTAAAACCTTTCTACTACCGATGACGAACTTTTATTTTAATTTTCGGACTGTCGCTTATGTTAGCATCGGGTCGATGCACTATTAGAGGGGGGGGTAATGCCGCGAACCATGCATTGGGTTTGTTTATTTGTGTTTTGCTTTTACCGCCCGGCTGCGCCGGTCTGTGTTATCTCCGTGCCAAGGGAAGCGCGTGTTCCATTCTTTCTTTCTGTGCCGCCTGTGTTATCTGTTCTGATAGGGAGAGCAATCCGATCTAACGTGAACATCCCGGAAAAAAATTCCCCCGCATTTCCCCGAGGGGGAGAATGTGAAAGTGCGAATGCACGGTTGTCGGCCCGCTTGCGGCGCTTGCGCTCGGCCCCCGCAGCCCACCGCCTCACCGCCTTCTCTTCCATCTCTTCCATCGGGTTTGTAGTATCACGTGTACACCATGCAGTTATCAAGCCGCTATAACGCCGCTGAGTCGCCAACGCACGCCGCTGACGACGTAGTTTGAATGCGTTAAAGATATAAGGCGCGTCACTAACATTGATATCAGCGTCGCGTCCGTGGCTTGGTCGGTAGAGCGTCGTGCTGCGGCCGCAAAGTCCTCGGATCGAAACCTGGCGCCAGATGCTGTTTCTTTTTTAAATAAAGAGGAGCACTGCGGACGCCGACGCCACCGCCGCCGCCGGCGGTGGATGGTTTGGGGTCGCTTATAAAGTGCATGCGCACTTAATAATCTTCTTGCATCTACAATGTTCTCGATGCGAATCGACGTTTCGAGAACCACGTGCGCCGAAAGATAAAAAGCCTGCAGAGCGGACGCCGGAGCATTTGATTCGACGACACTCGCCTGTGCAAGTCACTTTGTTGACCACTGCTTCGCCGCCTCTGTATTCTTTTGAGTTGTTAGGGGAGCACAAGTTCGCTCCAATAAACGTGTTTCTCATTCAAGACAACTGCATCGTCCTTGTCTTCGCTACAATATGTTCTACCAGCATTCTGTAAAGTATGTAAGTTATACAGGTCCGCCTCAGTCGCACAGTGTACAAGATATTACTTCAAAAACTCTAGCTGCCTTTCGAAATCACATTGAATTTACTGACTAGCGCCCTCTATTCCAATGCACTAGCTCGGACACTTCGTATGACATGTTCATAGATATAATGAAAAAAACTTACCATAATTGCTTTAAGTGTAAAACTAATAAAATGTCGCAAAAGATACGGAAACGATGGCTTACCAATGACTGCCTTAAAATGATACAAAAAAGGGACTCTTTATATTGTAGGTTCTTAAAAACTGAGACCCCCAGTGATCTTACAGCATTTAAAAAGTATAGGAACTATGTTACAAAACATCTGCGTATTGCGAAGAATGCCTATTTTGAGGGCCTGTTCAGTGGCTCTAAATTTCGAAGTGACATAGTGTGGCGTGATATCAATAAGCTCCTAAACAATGGTACCTCTCAACACGAGGATATCCAAATAACGCTTGAAAATAAAACAATTTCTGTAAAGGAGTGTGGGAACGGCGCGCAGACGAGGAGAAAGACGCTGTTCGGGGCACGCGCAGCGTGTGCGCGCTGGAGCGTGACGAGGGACTGAGGCAGTGCGTGCCTGGGCTTGGAGAAGATCAGACGTCTCGGGACGGGTTCGGGTCAGAGCTGACTAAAGGTGTGTTTTCTGGGGACTCGGTGTCTTTCTTGGGAGCCGCGGCCGGGCGCTAAGACCCCGGTACCACATTTGGCGCCCTGAACGTGGGGCCGGCCGTTGGTTCTCGGGAAAGACATTGTGGTCTTCTTCCTCTTTGTTCTAGAGCGTTCGCTGTTCGCGTCGCCGGTGTCTGGGGTATTCCCCGGTAATTCTCTGGAGATTTTTGTGTCGCTTTTCTGGCAAACAGTGGCATTTCCCTTGTGATAGCGCGGCGGCGGTAATCGCTGTGTGCCTTTTTTTTCGTTTCGTGGTGCACCGGATTCCATCATGGAGCGTAGGCCTCGCCGGGGTGCAGCCACGCCTTCTGCTCGACGGAGCCTCTCGGCCGACCCTCACGGTGCTGGCTTTGGATCGGATACCTCGGAGGTCGTCGCTACCCTGGGCCCGATCGCACGCCTCTGCGAGAATCTTGTTAATCGCTTGGAGAATTTGCAGGTGGGGCCTGCTGGTTCCGGGCATGCGCCCCCCACGAGCCTCGAGGCGCCGCAGCGCGTGCCGGCATTCTACCCGAGCCTCGCAGTGCCACGGTTCACGGGCTATGACGACTTCAAATCCGTGGCGGACTTCCTGAGCGATCTCAATGTTTACAAGACGGCGTCGGGTGCTTCGGACGAGTTCGTGTTGACCCGTGTCCTGCAGATTGCCCTGGAGGCATCGGCTGGTCGTTGGTGGCGCCTCCAGACCCCGTTCGCGTCCTGGGCCGACTTCGAGGCACGCTTCCGCGAGGAGTTCTTGCCTCCCAACTACGACTACCGCATCCGCCGTGAGCTGGAGGCACGTACGCAGCACCCGCGAGAAGGCTTGCTCGAATACATTCGAGCTATCCAGGAGCTCTTCAAGCGAGCTATCCCGGGTGCGTCTGACGCGGAAATGGTAAAGCACGTCGTGCGGCGTTGCCATCCGCACTTCCGACCTTTCCTGCACGGTCGTGATTACTCCAGTTTGGAGGAGATGGCGCGATCAGCTCGAGCAATCGAGGACGCTCTGATATCAGAGCTGAGTTATATACCCCCTCCGCCAGTAGGGGAGGCACTTGAGCCAGCTTGCGCATGGAGAGACACCTATGAGACTTCGCCACAGCGAAGTCCACAGCCGCGTACGGCAGCGGCGGGCTTGAATTCCCCCCGCGCACGAGGTCCTTCTGCCCTTGGCGACAGGCAGTTGGAGCGCGGAAGACCACTAGATGGTGCAGCCCACGGCGGGAACTCCCCGCAGCGGTTAGAGCCAGGGTTGCTGCGTTGGGAAAACAGGCCCTCTTTACTGGCAGGCTCACCGCTCCCCGACCCGAGTCTCTCCCTTGGGGGTCGGCAACGAAATCCTCTGAACTCCAGAGGTCCTTCTCGTCCGGTTGTCGAGACGGGAGGGTCGCGGGGCTACGTGCCCAATGGAAATCAAGCTGGCGGCTGTTACCGATGTGGACAGCCTGGACACTTCCGTCGGGAGTGTCCTGAGGTGATGGCTCGTCGCCAAAATATCAACAGCCATCAGGGAAACGAGTACGGCCCGCGATGCTAATGGCCACCAAAGCATCGCTATGGGCTCCGGATATGACGAACGGCGAAAACTTGTGTTTTTTACCCTCTGCTTGTCGTGTTGAAGCGCCGGCACAGCCCATAGCACCGCATGTTTCTGTTTACGTAGTTGGAGCGGACATTGACGCCTTGATTGACACTGGCGGCAGTTTGTCGCTAATTGGCGATACCGTGTTTGAACTTTGCCGTGCACGTGGTGTCAAGTTGCGCAAATGCAGCACCCGTTTGCAAGTGGCCAATGGTGCTGTTGTTCAAGCACGTGGTGCTGTGCGCTTGCGCATTTCTTACGCAAGCAGAAGGTGTCGGCAGCGCTTTACGTACTGCCCGGGTTTGGCGGTGCCCATGATTTTGGGCAGGGATTTCATTATTCGCGAGGGCCTCCTGCTTGACTTGGCGGGTGGGGGCTACAGATTGGGCAATGACGCAGAACTGATACCTTTTGTGGCGTCAACGCATATCTGTACCGTGCCAAGGTCAGCCGCAGTCGCAACGAAATCGGTGTTGCCTGAGCGAATCAGGCAGTTGATTGAGGAGTGTCCTTGCAGTGACTATGAGAGGGAGCAGCTCGCCTATGTGCTGGAGCCGTTTGCCGAAATGTTCACGGAGGCCCCTGGGCGGACAACCGTCCTTCAACATCGCATTGACACGGCAGACGCCCCTCCTTGGAGCTGCAATCCACGGCCGCTCAGCATCCAGAAGAAGGCGAAACTGGATGTCGCCCTTGACGAGATGCTGAACACGGGGGTTGTGCGGCCGTCGCAGAGCGCCCATGCATCTCCAGTCGTGTTGGCGCCAAAAAAAGACGGCAGTGTGCGTCTCTGCGTGGACTACCGTCGTCTCAACGACGTAACCGTAAGAGACGCATATCCTTTTTCCTGCCGTAGAATCTATCATTTCCTCGCTTGGTGGTGCACGCGTGTTTACCACTCTAGATTGCTCACGCGGCTTTTTGCAAATTGAAATGCACCCTGATGATATTCCTAAAACCGCCTTCACATGCTACAGGGGTCTTTTCGAGTTTGTGCGCATGCCGTTTGGGCTGAAAAACTCCCCGAGCTCGTTTCAAAGATTAATGGACATCGTCCTTGACGATGTACGTTATAAGTACGCGATGGCCTATATGGATGACGTCGTCGTCTTTTCGCGCACCTTTGAGGAGCATCTCGTGCATCTCAGAGATGTGCTTGGACGCATGAAACATGCCGGCCTCACCATCAATCCTAAAAAGGTCCAACTCGCGACAAGCAAAGTTGAATTGCTCGGCTTTGTCGTGGACACGGGAGAGCTTCGTCCTAACGATGCCAAACTGAAAGCAATTACAGAGTATCCGTGCCCGCGTGACGTTAAGAGCTTGCAGCGCTTCTTGGGCATGATAGCCTTTTACCGCAACTTCATTCCTCATTGGGCGGAGCTATCACGTCCGCTGAACCAGCTACTACGGAAAGGCGTGAAATGGCAATGGGCAGAGGCTGAACAGCAAGCTTTTGAAGCACTGTCTCGCGCAATCGCGACAACAGCGGCGTTAAGGATACCGGACCTTAACAAACACTTTGTGTTGCAGACCGATGCCAGCGACTATGGACTGGGCGCAGTGCTGATGCAAGAGTTTGAGGGCGTTCTCCGTCCGGTCGCATTTGCTAGCCATACGCTCACTCCGGCTGAGCGCAATTACACGGTCACAGAACGTGAGTGTCTGGCAATTGTGTTTGCACTAAAGAAATTTTACATGTATCTTGACGGTGCCTCTTTCACCATTCAGACAGACCACATGGCATTAACGTGGCTGCAGCGTTTGCAGAACCCTGCTGGTCGTCTTGCGCGCTGGGTGCTTGCGCTTCAGCGCTACGATTTTACTATCCAGCACAGGAAGGGTTCGCAGAACCAAGTCGCTGACGCGCTATCGCGCGCACCCCTGCCGCCATCCTCGGACGCGGCAGCGCCGGCGCTGGTGGCTGCAGTGGATGCTGACGCACGCTGGGGTACGCTGGTGAGCAGGGCAGATCTTCTCGCGGCGCAACGTGCCGACGGAATCTGCCGTAAGATCATTGAGCACGTCGGGGCACAGGGCGCAGCTCCCACAAGCAACAGCGGTGAGTTTGATACATATGTGTTGGCGGAAGACGGTCTCCTGCTACGGTATATCCCGCAGGATGATGACGAAGCTAATTCCCCATTCCGCGCTGTTGTAGCGCGTAAGCTTCGGAGGGCTTTCATCCGCTACTTTCATGATTCAGCTCTGGCTGGACACAGCTCTGTCAGCAAAACTTATGAGAAGTTATGTCGGACTGTCACGTGGCCGGGAATGAGGCAGGATGTGCTGCGGTACTCCAGGAGCTGTCACGTGTGTCAGACAGCGAAACCCCGAGTCGGTTGCCCGCCCGGATTGATGCAGTCTGTTGAGAGTAAGAGCCCCTGGCAAATCGTTGCTTGCGATATCATGGGCCCTTACCCCCGCAGCCCGCGTGGGAATTGTTATTTGTTTGTGGTGACGGACCATTTCACGAAGTGGGTAGAGCTGTTCCCGCTACGTACCGTCAATACACCGAATGTATGGAGGTGCCTAATGGAAGTGTTTTCGCGCTTTGGGTTCCCCGCACAGCTCATAACGGATAATGCTACGTATTTTACGAGCAAATTGTTTGAGGACAACTGCCGAGCTGTAGGCGTGAAACACAAACGTACGACCACCTATCACCCTCAGACAAACATAACGGAGCGTGTGAATCGCAACCTCAAGGCGATGCTAATTGCTCATACGGAGCAACGCAAGGATTGGGATGCTAAGCTGCCTGAGATTGCATTTGCCACTCGCACCACGGTGAATCGTTCAACCGGGTTTACGCCGGCTTATCTGAATTACGGTCGGGAGATGCCATTTCCTCTCGACAGGACACTTCCAGAAACGGACACGGGTTCTGGTCTGTCGCCTCATGCTGTGGCCGTCCGCCAGCGCCTGCGTGACGCGATACAGGCTGCCCGGGAGCAGCTTGATGTTGCTCGTCTCCAGCAGGCGGAGCAGTACAACCGGGGTCGTCGAGATGTTCAGCTTGCGGTTGGCGACATGGTTCTCCGGCGCACTCATCCACTGAGCGACGCTTCACGCAAGTTCTCCGCGTCGCTAGCTCCTAAATGGGAGGGCCCTTTTACCGTAAGCGAGAAGCTGTCTTCCATTACGTATATTTTACGCAACAACAGGACCGGTGAACATGCAGGCCCGGTTAATATAGCCGACCTTAAACGGTACCACGCGGACTGATCATGTTTTTCTTTTCAGAGGACGCCTTCGCCTAGCGTTGCGTATGGGCGCTAGCGAAATAACAGAATTAGTTTTTTTTTTCTTTTACTATCCACATTTTCTTTTTTCTCCTCTGTTTATTCTTGACCTGTCTTTTCTGTAAAGCCTTGATCAGTCCTTTATGGTTATTGTGGGGTTCACTTGTTCCGTAGTACCAGCTTGGCTTCCTTTTTTTTGTCCCCTTTCAATATTTTCTGCTTGTATGTTGTTCTGCACGCTCTCGTAGATGCCCCCGCCACCACGCAATCTTCCTGGGCCCTCTCGGGGATGGGGTCATTCTGCGTACGCACAGGCCCGTTTCCATCCCTGGCTTCCCCGGGCGCCACGTCACCGCCCTCCAACACTTCGCACCGTCGCCACCTGGACGGTCGTGGAGGCAGATCGCTCGGTTGGCTGGGTGTCCCGCCTCCCCTGGGAACTCCAGCCCCGTCCTGAACGTGGCGATCCCGCGGCCGATATCCCAGAGCCTTTCCGGGGCCGTTTACTCTCGGATCGACATCCCCAGGAACCTCCATCCATCTATACGGCAGAGGAGCTCCGTCGCCTTTGCCCTTACTGCCGGGTGCCGCAAATCCATGTGCCCACGCACCTGGCAGGTGCTCTCCACCGTGACTGCATGACTGCCGCCATTGCTGCAGCGTCGGCCTCCGCAGGACCCCGAACTGAAGACTCAGTCGCTGCTGCCTTTGCCCTGCTGCTTCACCACCGCCCGGACCTCCTCCGCGACCCTCTCCCAGCCGACCACGTCATCGACATGCCCGACGAGTCTTGACTTTGTTTTTGGAGGGGGGGAGAGTGTGGGAACGGCGCGCAGACGAGGAGAAAGACGCTGTTCGGGGCACGCGCAGCGTGTGCGTGCTGGAGCGTGACGAGGGACTGAGGCAGTGCGTGCCTGGGCTTGGAGAAGATCAGACGTCTCGGGACGGGTTCGGGTCAGAGCTGACTAAAGGTGTGTTTTCTGGGGACTCGGTGTCTTTCTTGGGAGCCGCGGCCGGGCGCTAAGACCCCGGTACCACAGGAGCTAGCGGACAAGTTCAACAACTATTTCCAAAATTTAGTGTCAGGAGTCTCGACATTTGCGGCGACATAGACAAGAGTACTTTGGGCCCACCCAATGCAAATACGGCTTTCTTTGAGGCTATAACCCAAGGTGAAATTTACTCAACCTTCATGTCCCTCAAAACACTAACGCAAGAGACATTGATGAGCTTCAAATAAAGCCAATCAAATTTGTTATTGATCTTTTGGTGCCGGTCCTCTCGTACATCTTCAACCTTTGCGTATCCAAAGGACAATTTCCGCAGAAAATGAAGCTTGCAAAAGTCAGTGTTCTCTTTACGTCTCGCGACAGGAACGAATTTTAAAATATCGGCCTATCTCTATACTCTCTGTAATATCTAAGCGACTAGAAAAAGTTATATGCAGAAGAATAACGTCTTTTTGTGAAAAGTTCTCCATTATATTGGCACAAAAATTTGGTTTCCGCCGGGGGATGTCAACAAAACGAGCATTACTAACGCAAAAAGAATTGATACTGAACGGATTTGAAAAAAAGAATTCCGACGTTAAGCATTTTTATTGATTTGTCAAAAGCGTTCGACCGTATAAGCTTTATGTTGTAAGAGGGAGCATTACGGTTTCCGAGGCGTCCCAACCTCTTTAAATCGTATTTAAAATATCGAAAACAATGCGTATTTCTAACCACAAAACGATCGTCTATACTAAATGTGAGAGCACAGGTGCCACAAGGTAGTATATTGGGGCCCGTTCTATTCAACATTTACATAAATGACACAACAAGAATTGATGAACACGCTCAATATATAGTATACGCAGACGACACTAGCCTTTTTTTTCAGTCAGACAGTATTACCGAACTCGCGAATTCAGCCAACGCAGCTTTACGTAAGCTTCTTTCGTGGATCATGCAAAACTCGCTCCAAATTAATGCTGAGAAAACGAAGGCAATATTGTTTTCCCCTCTGCAAAAGGTAATCGATCGCAACATCAAAATAAAATTTGGATCTGAGAAAATTCAACTTGCAAAGGAAGTCAGGACATTAGGGGTAATTTTCAATCAAAATTTTACTTGGGATGCAGACTTCGAACGGGTTGCTGTAAGCCTGGCTAGGGCTTGTGGCGTACTTTCCAGGTTCAGGCAGCTAATGCCACTGAAAGTGAAGCTTTGCATTCACAACGCAATTTTATCTTCACATTTAAGTTATTGCAACCTTGTTTGGGGGGATGCACCTCAAGCACATATTCACAGGTTGTTTTTATTACAGAAAAGAGCAATTCGACATATTGCGAACGTTGCATATCGGGACCACAAGAAATAACTGTTTGCCGCCTTCAATATTGTTCCTGTCACGCAGATGTATAGATACCACTTAATTACAAAATATAACAAATATCTAAATCTTAACAACAATTGCTTCTTCAAATTATGCAATCTCCGGACACCCGCACAAATTCGTTATGATATGAGACAAAAAGAGAATTGGCTTGTACCCTTTTGCAGAAGAAACCACTGCATGCACCGAATAGAGTATGCTATGCCTAGTTTTTTAAACTACCTAGAAAACATGAACATTATTACAAATACTCGTTCTAAGCTTAAGTGGAAAGAATATTTTATCAACTTTCCATTGACTGTGTCCTAAATTTCCTACACTCGTACATTTATAATATGCCGACGTGTAGGTACTATTCATTTGCTCATTTTTGTCGCACATGTGTTCGTATGTATCCACCGTTTTATTTTCTATTGTATTCTTGTTCTTGCATACCCGCACATCAAGTTTGTGTTTTAGGACAAACCAAAATGTATCATGTTTTAAATCTCTGTTAAGTGTATGTTATGAAAGTTTATGATGAGTTTTCCTCTCGTTGTTTCCGATGACAATTGTGGGGCACAAACCGCATCAAGCTACTTTTGGTGGCTTTTTGTTTCTGTCCTGGCATTGTTTTCATGAATGTAAAAATAATGCTGAATAAACTGAATTTTTTTTTAATTTTTAAAAATCTTCACTAGAAATTGGGTGCTTATTTTTATCAACAGTTTTTGAGTTTTCTTCATCTCTTTGTAAAAATAGCTAAACCCATACACACGCTGGCGTCGCCAATCTAAATAGGCATTTACCAGTCAGATGTTTTGCTTAAGGCAGAATTGATATTTTTGTACAGGGCATGGTAGCATTACTCGTGTAGCCTGCCCCACGTGTAGCCTGCCACACGTTTTTGGGTTGAAGTCAAGAACACAGGTGTACCGTTATTCTTTTGAGCATCTTTTTTCTTTTCGTGTTAGAATGCGTCTGCTGATTCGGACGTTGGCATCTTCAAAGAGCCTCTTCACTGCCAACACCTGGTGACATGAAAAATTTTTCTCACAAACATCTTGTGTGGAATTTATGATTTTTCAAAAGGGCACATGACCTTTTATAAGGTAAAACGAAGAAGCCGGGAAGATCGACTTTCAACCTTTCTACCAAATAAAAGGTTTAGTCATACTTGGCACAGTGTAAACTCTGTAACTAGCATGCCCAAATTCCTCATGTTGGCCACAGATTTTTTATGAAGCACATTTTCAAGTCCAGAATGCTTTCACAGTGTCCACCGTTAGGTTCTGCTTGCGTCGTTCTCTGTTTCTAATTTTAAATGTCCCAACCCACCTTTAGATTGCCAAAAAACGAAACAATGAGTAGAAATGCGCTTAGCTTCTACCAAAATTCATATTTTGCCCACCATGACATACCGCGGTGCATTCTGAAACCTAAGTTTCGAAGTCATCAACTCACGTCCTACGAGTAGGTGCAGATTTATTCTTCATTGCGTCGTTTTATTCCTCCCTTTGTTACATTGTGTAGGCACATACCGACGTTAATCGACATGCAGAGAATAAATTTCGCAGTAGCATTATTTGCTCGTGGCCAACTGGATACTTGCGTTAACAGTACGTTCTAAGCACTCATGGAAGCCTCAATAATTCCTAAAACAGTTTTTATGTTAGTCTAAAGCGGCTTCTCTAGTTCCCCCTTTAAACGCGTTGAGCATCGTTTTCTTGATTTTTGCACGAAAGGAGAAAAACCGTGTCCGCTAAAACCGCTAAGAAAACTGGGCTACTTAAGGTGAACGTTAAAATAAATAACTCGTGAATGCTGACTAATGGCATAGAAATCCCTAATACGGATTGTATACTAGAATACGCCTCCGTGGTACGGCCACCACACTGCTGATGCAACATAGAAGAACTTCCACTTACACTAACGTGAAACCTTGGGAGGGAAGAGGCATCCAGTGTATAAGTGTGTTCTTGGTGCCTTAGCGTTTTTGCCAACGTAGGTGAAACCATTGGGGGGTACAGGTATACAGCTTTACTGGAAAGGTCTCTTGGCTTTAACGCACCAAGCTCTCTAGCGCGAGGCGTAAGCGAGTGTCCCCGTTGTTTTAGTACGGGTTATGAGGCGCTCCAGGGCGAGGCGTAAACGATTGTCCCGGTGTATCTTTAGCACTCGTTTTGTTCCAGCGCGAGCCGTAAATGAGTGGGCCGGTGTTTTATTACCTTTACTACACAAGAGAACGATCACGACGACGACGACGACAGTAGACGCAAACAGCCCCGACACGTAAGGTGCTTCGACCCTAAAAAGAAATAAGTTTTATATGTGACCGTTATGATCACCAATTTGCGCCTTTGGGAGACTTTAATTGTCTATCACTCAAATAACTCGAACACAGACGTACTTGTGAAGGTATCGGAACTTTACACGAAATAGTGAACAAGACAATCAACATTGTCTCGCCCACTTCATTAGCTACTCCGGTGTAAGCACTCACAGGTCGAATCCCACGAACGTCGCGGTATCCATGCCGTTTTTAGATTGTTTTAAGTTTTTGTTTTCTTCTTTTACACAGGAATTATGGAATAACCCGGATGTTTCGTCTACAATAATTTCCCATCATTTTAATGAACTATCTCACCATGTGTTCTGTTAGTTTAGTCTGAATTCATCGTGATAAACCCACGCTTGCAAAGTGTGAGACAGCAGTTATGGTAGAACAAAAGTGCGCCTCAAGAAAACCGTGTTCGAAATGTCTCTAGAAACGCCGCCTAATATATCCCAAAGACAGGCGATACCAGAAGTATTACTGCAAAACATAGAATTATTTAGATAGGATATTGATATTGTCCTGCTTTTAAAGCAAAGCTTTCTGCCTCTACCACCCAACGGTCCTTTCGCGGCGAGAGGGACAATAAACTCCCAACGCGCAGAGGCGGCGGGGGATGCAACAGAAGGTTTCACTTAATGAGCACACTGTAGATGGTGCGGCGAATTTACGCAGCGTTCTCCGCGCGGAGGTGCCTGCTCGGCGGCGGGCGTGTCGGTGGTACGGCTTTGTCGTCTGCTTTAGCGGCGGTTGTTTTGGGCCTGTTTAGGCGTGGCTGGCGTCCATTGTGTGCTTCCTCCGCAAGGCTTGGTAAACGTGTTCCACAAAACCTCATAGGTAACTTGGATCCGTGGAAATAAATGGTTGTACGGCAAGGATACGTTCAGTATTTGTTTGAAGGGCGGGAAAACAAAATGCAGAGACCACATACAGACATCTGGCCGCAGGAGAAACGCTAACTATTGCGCACTCGTTGCCGCGAATGGGAGTGCTTTTTCTGAATTGAAGAATACTGATTCGGTTGTGTTTTAGGAGGTATTACAAAAGCCGGAAGAAGAAAGTGGTTCTGGTGAATAGGTATTAAAAATGTACCTTGAGCTTTCTCGCAATTTCCAAACTGACTAAACTAATTAGTTTAAATCTGTGCAAATGGGAATGACTAAGTTCACAAGCCGAATTGTTTAGGTGTCTACGCTTGTGTCGCGCGATGGTATAGCCCAGCAGGATGGATGGCTAGATTCCGCTGTCTCAACCTTTGAAAGACGCTCCTTTGTACTTTCTTTCTGCCGACGCAAGGACGGGCTGCAGCGACCGCATCCGCCGCTCTAGCCTGCTGTGACCGACGCTGCTGCGTGCGGGACGCCGCCCACACAAATTCCAAGTAGGCGCTTGCAGAACGTCTCGTTTTACTCCTTGGAGAGCCACGGGTGTGAATTAAATTGAAGTCGCATGCGCGCTTCTTGTGTGTGTCGTCTGAAGCTTTAGTTTCTAACCATCTCGCCAGCGTGAATTGGAGCGATTTATTTTTTTCTCGGGTTGTCTGTTGGTATTACAATATGCCTGCATTCCATATTATGTTATGTGTTACACTTGGTCGAGGAGATATAAAAAAGAGGTGCTTTTGGCGCTTTGGAGATTTTAAATTTTGAATTCAGCTCCCTCTGCTTGTGAGCAGCAAACGTGACCGTTCCCCCACGAGCTTTTGCTAATAACGCGTTGAAGCTCAGAATTTTTGGTGTATGTGTGGCCTGCTTTAGAAAATTGTGGGGGAATAAACATTTATTGTGTCTGGTATAGTATACTAGAAATGTAAAGAGCAATACAAAAATACAGGATGTTGCCGCTTTATACCCGTACTAATACACGTGACATATTACAAAGACAACGAAAGCATGACAATGCCTTACCAGGAGGTCTGAACGGCCATGTAGCCCAGAATATTAACACATATTTCGACCTGTCATATTTCAGCATCCCAGATTATTAAACGCAATATTAAGCGTCAAGTTGAGGGTGTGATGAAGAAGAGTTTTCCCGTGAGGTAACATCACAATCCAACAGCAGTATGTCAACAGATGGCACTGTTGGTCATATGACCGTGGTGTAATGGCCTAAATTTATTTCTCTTGTTTGCTCTGCACTCTGCATTGTTCGCTCGAGGCTCGAAGCTACCGAAGCGCTAGTTTGGAGAGAGGTGCCCAGTCTTTTGGCGCCATGATTTTCAGCGCTTCCTGTTCGGTGTGTGACTAAATTTTGACACAAGCTGGAAGAAGGAAGACACAAGCTGGAAGAAAGAAACTTGCCTTCCTCCTTTAAAGTGGTAATATCCCTGATGGGCACGAATAACTCTGTACGTTAAAATAGCACAGAAAATAAATTAGAACTGCTATTTCCCGGAAAGGCACAAATGCCAGCAGTGCTGATTACCGTTGTGTCAAGAATCCCCGAGCAGCATGATGTGGTTGTAGACGTCTACCTGACCCAATTTTAAGAAAGGTAGGATAGAATGGGCACTGTGTACGTTTTTAGAGGAGGGTTTTTAACTTATGTTTGCAGTGGTAGAAGGTGGACGAGTGCATTCTTAGTTGCCATTCTGTGCTCAGCTATTCATGTCGGCCGGCTTTTATTGCATCATCAGTCGATAATTCTTGGAGGTTCTGACTTGGAACTGCTATTTTTCTGGTACCTCCCGCGTTGATTCGTAGCCCGAAACCCAGTTCAGAATATCTTTATCAAGCCACGACAATAAGAAATTTAAATAGAAACCTCTCCACATAGCAGCAGTACTAAAAAAAGATCCGTTTCGCAAAGCTTGTTTTATATCGAATTGCTGTTACAGTTTCGCCGAGTATATTTGGCTTCTCGTGTCAGACATGGCAGCATGCAACTTACAGATGGTGGAAAAAAACATCTCTCTCATGATTTAGCCCCGCGTTCGTGAACCTGGGGGTGAGGTACCCTCCAGCCGAGAGACGACATGCAGCGTGCTGGTGGTGACGGTGACTGACCTTGAGCTGCTGTGCTCGGCGGTGTTTATTCGCCAGCCACACACAACGTAGCCCACCGAGCCTGGTGGGGCCACTGGACCTAGCGGCAAACGAATATCAGCGTTGGGGGCGCGACACACTTGTCACACCCATCACCCCCAAGTTTGTTTGTACCCAAGTTTGTACCCCCAAGTTTGTGTGTTTGTTTGCCCTGGTGTAATGCCTAGGGCGTTGAAAAGCTCTGGGTACAGTCACGTTATATACAATCGGGCTGTGTTTTAAATTGCTCTACATTTTTTGCGCACGTTATATTTCCGGTACACTTTTTCTTCGCGATTTCACGATTCTCCGCTGTGAGAACCAAGTTTCAGTACTTTGATTTGCGGGCGCCGGCGACATTCACTAAATAATAATAAGTACAAAGTCGTGCTAGTTGGTTAAAAACGTGCGGATCACTGTGGTTGTTTGTGACATACACAACGTGCTTCCGTGAAACCACTAAACTAGAATCTCACGTGCACTAAGAGTAAACGAAAAGGCGACACAGCGTGCGCCGGTAAGATAACGTCGTACGATCGCTGCATCGAGCGGTCGAAGCTGCGGGGGAGAGAGAGAGAGAGAGCGATTTTTGGTGAAGTCTGGCCATGCTAGCCAGGAATACCTAACTTGCTACATCAGTTGATTCCGTGATGAACATGATAGCGATGATGTTCAAGAACGTGATGTGCACAGAAACGGTGAGTTATTTACAGCGACTGGTCTAAACCTGTGTGTTGTAGGTACTCTATCACAGCTTTGTTTATGCTGTAAATCACGTTTGGGAGAAGCCCATGGTTCTAAACCACCCTTTAGCAGAATTTCAATGGAAATAGACGTCCCTAAAGACTCCGAGATACACTCTTTGAGCACTGAGTCTAGGCCAATCACCGAGCAAGTGCTGAAGGTTCTCTCGCACATCACGGTGTGGGCAAAGTGCTGACATTGCTCGTGTCATCGGCAAGATGATGTTGCGCGTGTATGCGACACTCAATCGTATGCGATGTAGAATTGCTTTAACCCGGTTGGAGTCTCCTGGTTCTATTTTGAATTTGCAGTTCGAATCTTTGGAATATTGCTGCGCGTAATGACGTGATACGTCATCACAGGCTTCACGCTGCATGGTCAATGCCACTCTGGATGGAAGGACAAATGAATCGTTCCTGAAGAATGGCATGAAAATTGCCTATGCACGATGTTTATGCGCAACGGATGCAGCAATGTCCGCCTTCAAACTGCCAGTTATCCCTCAATGGGCGGGATTCCGCAGGACCCCTATTCGTTGTTTCGCGTGTAGAGCATGGAGATGTAAAGCTTTTAGGTCCGATAGAAAGTAGTCTTTTGGAAAAGACACTCGGCATTAAAGGACAGCCCTTGAGTCTGTGAAGATAGCCCACTCTCGTGCGGGTCGCTTGATGATATAGGCGGAAGCCACTCTCAAGAGCTGCACGCTCGGTAGGCGTAATTGATTTTACGTAACTGCGCATGGCACTGATGGTGTTGCGTGATGTCGGTATCTACACTCCGTTAGTGGATGATGTTAATGACACCGACCAATCAGTGTACACATGAGTGTGGTCTTTGTATATCCGCGGAATGTAGTCCAGAGCGAAGAACTTTACTGCGGGAGCCGGAACATGCTCCTTCCTGGTGATGCCGGCTTCAGTAGTCGTGGCTGGTATAGGAAGGAACATCCAGGTTGGGTGCTTAGGAGGAGTAGGGTTTTGATAGACCTTCGGCACAAAGTCACGTACTTCTTTCGTAAAACTTGTCGCTAGAAGATGGCCCCGCTCGCTTGCCGCAACCGACGGATGCGTACGATGCAATTCCAACGTGCTTAGAGTGAGCTGTGAGAGCCGCCTGCCTTCTGTCAGCGTTCCGATGTTAGAGGTTGTTTTTGGGACACAAATGTAGACCCGCAAGATTTGTGCTTGCATGCTAGCTAGCGCTGTCAGAGTTCTTCATGGTAGAGGGACCAAAGCTGGGATGCTGTAGCATATGAGCTTTATACAGAGGGCTTGTAAGCCTGGAGAAGATAGTTGACTGAACAACCACCGGTGTTGGTGGAGAGCATGCTGAATGTGCGAGCGAATCAGTAATCTTGTCCTAGAGGTTGGGGATGTGATGCGAACAGGTGAGATTACTATGAAATGTTACTCCCAAGAAATTGTTGTTCGGGGCGTAAGGAATTGCGGTCCCACCAACAGTGAGGCCATACCGCGTAGGGTCACGCTTAGCAAAGGCTATCACAGCACATTTGTTCCCTGAAATAACTAATCTTCGAGTTGCCCGCAATGTCGAAATGGAGTCAGTTGCTCGCTGGATGCAGTCTTGGCTACCAACTCGCCTAAAGCAGCCATAACTCTATATGCAGATGCGTCGGCGTACAGAGCTATTCTACCGACTGTGGCCCGCATTTCTCCAGGCCAACTATGGCAATGTAAAGAGTGTAGGGCTCAGCACCCCACCTTAGGGAACACCTCGGTCAACTGGTGTAGCAATGAGTCGCCACTGTCCTTAGGCATGTACACATACCTATCGGAGATGTAGTCGAATAGCCATGCGTACATGTGGCCCTGATGCCTAAAGACTTCTGCGCCGAGTGGATGGCTTCATTCTGGATGCAGCCATACGCTGACTTGATGTCGAGGAATACGGCAACAGTAATGCTCCGCCGAAACTTATATTGTCCTATACTATTCGCAAGGGCGATGATGTTATCGAGCTACTACGACCCTTGCGGAAACCAGACTTCGGTGCTTCGTATATATCTTGGATGGTCAAATCCAAGTCCAAGCGTAATAACACCATCTTTTTCATCCGTTTGCCGAAAGATATGGAGCGCGATAATTGGTAGGGCTCAATGGCGGTGTTAACTTCACCTGTCTTTAGTGGGCCTGGGCCGCTGGATTTCTCGACAGAAGCCAGAGCATCGAGCAACTTTTCCATGGAGAACTACTCGTTCATGGAGGACACCAGGCCTGAGTATGCCTCGATGGGGGGGAAAGTGTAGCGGAAGACGAGCTGCTGGCGCTACAGTAATACTCCTGCAGAAGAAATCAGCGACTTAGCTGTCACCGGTGTTTGTGCTCATTGAGATTGATGTGGACGGGTGCAGTTATCTCTGTGGGGTTCGCAAACTTCAAAGGAGGGGCCATAATCTGGAGAGTGGCTTCCAGAGGTCTAGCTTGAAACACAAGGATAGTCATTCACGCTTGGCGAGCTTGTTCATTGCTTCCGAATCGCCGTCTGGGATCGTCTTGAAGCTCGAATATCTTTCCGTTTTTCGTCCTTCCGCTCTTCGAAGGATTGCGCAAAGCCTCTCATATTCCGACTCGGTGGCGGTGTATCTTGACTGTCGAGATCTTGACATAATGTTCACCAAAGCTTCATATCAGCTCACCGAGTCCACGGCTTCCTCCGAAAAAGTTCTAAATGCCTCCCAGTCAAAGGAGCAAAACACACGCTATTGACGAGAGCCCGCAAGAGCATCCACTGCAAAGTAAGATGGCGTATAAACACTACAATGCAGTTCAATGTCCACTGTCTAGCTCATCCTAGGAAGGAGTTGTGGCGAAAAGAACGTGATGGCGATGCCACTTGAGAGCATTCCGCTGTACAAGGTTGGCTTGCCAGAGTTGACAATGCACATACCCTACCGGTGGGCGAAGTACAGAAGGTGCCTCCCTTTAGCCATCACCTTCCTGCTGCCCCAGATGGGATGATGGGCGTTCACTGGTCAAAATTCACTGGGTAGTACCTATGATGCGGTATGAGTGATTTAAGTGCAGCGGTACATGAGATGGACTATAAGCGGCGATAACCGTGAAATACAAGGCAGCGTCGTGAACTGTGGCTGGAACGTATTCAATCCGTGCAACCAATGAAAGAGCTTGCTCTATTATGGTGAGGTCATTTCTCACGGCTAGTAGAACTTTTGAAATTTCTACGCCAGTAAACGACCGCAGAACTGTGCAGCCAAAAAGACGTAGGCCTTCCATTGGTCGTGATTCAGAAATAACGATCACAGGAAGACGATGTTTTCATGTGAGTTGGCGTACGTTCGAAAGGCGCTCTTTGAGTCCGCAGGCGTTCCACTGTAAATTGTAGCTTCATATCGCTTTTCTTGTACTCTCGGAACTGTGTTAGCCCCAACTTTAGCAGCTAACGCCATTGCACAAGAAGAGGTGAAATATAACCCAGGATAGCCAGGATAGCCAAGGCGACCGGTGATGAAAGGGGGCGGGGAAGATGCGCACAGCGTCTACTACAGCTGACATCACAGAGCGCAAGCCCCGGGACTCAGGTGCTCCTTTGGGTCACGCTTCTCTCACAGAGATACTCAAGGAGCAGGCTCCGAAGTTCGTACAGCTGGGGTCAGCGCCTCGTGTCATGGTCGAGCAGGCGCTGCTGTCAATGCAGGCGTGGCGATATCTTAAGAGGGGGCACATCCGTTGCTGTTCCTGCTTGTACTGGCAGAACTGCTGTAGGGGAATTCTGTTGCTGCGATTCACGATGGAGCACTGGCAAAGCTTGAAAATCCTCCTCTTTGTTAATAAACCCGAGAAGCGCAGATTATAATCATCCTTACGGTGGTTCCTAGAGCGTATTTCGCTGACTTGTAGGCAGTGTGGCGCCACGAGCCATTTTACCAGCGACAAACGGCCAGGGACCTAGAAAAAAGTAGACGGGACACTCGCTAGTGAGTTTCAGGTCTAATTTTTTTAAGATCCCTGTCAGTTTTTCACTGGTAAAATGGTTCTAAGTCAACACCAACTAGCCCAAACTTTAGCCCTAACTTTTACACTTCCGAATTGTATGGGCCCTGTGCTTCCTCCTTCTTTGTGTGTAATTCATCTGCAATCTACGTCAACATGATCACTGTTGCCAGCTGTCGGTCTAGAGTGCTGTCATTTACCGTGAACAATGAACTGGTTCCCCTCGAAGTGCAAGTGGTGTTCTTGCCCTGTCGTGCGTCGACAGGCCATGCAAGAAGAATCAGCAGGATCCTCAGGTCGGAGCTTCCGAGGCAGATCCGTTTAAATCCCACGAGTGTCCCGTCCACTTCTTTTCAGGTCCCTGTCCGCATTTCGCTGGTAAAATGATTCTAAGTCAACACCAACTAGCCCAACTTTCAGCATTAACAGTGGCTTCTTTTCTTTATTTTAAAAAAAGCTTGTTTATCACGGCGGGCAGAACAATGAACCAATGTCGAATAATGCTTTCTGCTGTAGTTTGGCCATTTGGAATTTTAAACTGAACAGGATTCTGGGTCATGAGTATCCACGGAGCGGGAACATCGGAGTGGGAGTTTGCACATATTCGGCACGTCCCCGAAACGCTGGCAGTTTTTGCATTGTATCGGTTATCTACGTGATCGTACAGGCGATAGCGCGTATAACCGATGACTACGTGCTCGGCTACTGTTTCTGTGACGAACACAATCTGCAAACTCTCTGATGGTTTCCCAGTCTACGGGCGGATTTCACAGGCGCGCTCAAACGTAACGCAGTTAACATTTCAGGGTCAGACAGCTTCTTAGAAACTACGGTGACCGCGCCCACCCTGCAATTGCTCGGTCCTGGTTCATAGGCCTGGACGTTCACGCCGCCATGGAGCTGTGTTTGAGGAGACTCTCTCTTGTAGCAGCGTTGCGAGTGTCAATGGGGAGAAGGTTGAGGGGATAATTTGGACGTACTTGTATCGCGCCATCTGGTGCAAGAGTCTCTAACCATTCCTTGACAGCAATGGGGCTGTAGCGCGTGATATACTTCGAGGAGTCGACAGGTTTATTCACCGACAGAAGACGCACCGACAGAAAGTGCGCCGCGCTCATGCAATGCGCATCATCATGATGAAAGGAGAAAGGGCTGCTGACAGGAAAGGTAGTCGTCATTTTTAGTGTGGTGGGCAAACGTGAGTGGTGCCCGTTACTTTTTCCCAATCCGTAGATTCAATGTCCACAGCACCTTGGGAAGCATGTCGGGTGCTTCTCGCGGCAAGCGGTAGAATTATGCACTGCTCCACTTTAATCGTGCCGTCACAATGAAGGGGGCGCAAGAAGGCTCCTTACACGTCGGATTCAGCGCCTTCGGGTTTTCGTTCGGGGGTATCGCGAAGTACGCAGTTACGACCCTCAACAAGCGTGCTCCGCGATGGGGAAGTATCATCCAGCCCTTATTAGAGCTATTTTCGTGACGGCTGCCATCTGGCGAGCAAAAACGCGGGGTCGTCAGCAAATATTCTCCAATTGTCCAACATTTACATAGGGAGCAATAAAACTTGGAAGATGGTAGAGAACACCAGAACAGAAAACTTCGAACAAGGTAGAACTACGACTGTCCCCGACGTTTCAACAAAGAGATTTGCCTTCGTCAGGGCATACCCTCGCCTGGTTGGCACGCTTTATATAGGGGTAGGTCCCCAAGTGCGAGGAGAGCATGAAGTCAGGTGCGGAGGATATTCCGGGAAATTCTTGAAGAGAAAGCATGAGAGGGTGTTTGTTGCCACGCAGCGTGGCCAACAAAAAGGTTCCCGGAAACTCCGGAAGCAAACAGGTGTTCTGTTTCTGAGAACCTTTCTGTTGGCTACGCTGATGGGGAACAAACACCCTCTCATCCGTTCTCTCCAAGAATTCCTCGGAATATCAACCGCACCTCACTTCCCCCTTCGTGGATCACACTCCCCTGCATACTCCCAAACCAACCGGGTTCCTGCATTCCACTTCATTCTCTCCTCTCACCTGGGGACGTACGCCTATATAAAGCGCGCCAGCCAGGCTAGGGTTTGGCCTGACGAAGGCAAGTCTGTTTACTGAAACGTTCGCTGCAATCATGGTGTCTACCTTGTTTAAAGTTTTCCTAGATATATATATATATATATATATATATCAAAGTTGCAGTCCTTATTGCCAGTGCTGTTTGGCGTTTTAACAGTGTTTTAGAGTGCCGAATGAAGAATGATTGCCTTTTTTTTATGCAGGAATAAATATTTGCAAATTCAAGTCGAGAAAAAATGCGCCGTTTTTTCCGGAAGCGGGAATCGAACCCACAACCTCCGCATAACGCGTGCGGTGCTCTACCATTGAGATAGTTCCGCGGCGACTCCCCTCTCGACTATACCGCGGGGTTTTGTATTTACGACTACTCAGAGCCCGGTCAACTAGCGCCGCCCCTAGACCACCGCGGGAAGACGTAGAACGTCTTTTCCCAGCGGCCGCACGTAAGACGTGGTCGGAAGTCGGGGATAGCCAAAGGCATTTCAGACTGCTGAAGCCAGAACCCTCGTAATGCATTTTGTAGAACAGAGACTATGGGGAGCAGTTGAACTTTTGAAGATGGTAGAAGACACAAGAAAAGAAAACTTTGAACAAGGTAAAAGCACGATTGTTGCCAACGTTTCAGCGAAGAGACTTGCTGAATGTATATATATAAATGTATATATATATACATTTATATACATATATATATATATATGTACAGCGAAAGAGAAGACTAAAGGGTAACGAACGAAAATGTATTAACGTTTCGGCTTCGGAGAAGCCTTCGTCAGAATAAAAACAAATTGCAAGTGAGCTGGCTTATAAAGCAGCAGGAGCCAATCACAGTAAACATGGTGACACGTGTTGTGTTAGGCAGGACGACAGCAGTTGATAAACAAATGATTTCATATCAAGGCTAACAGGATTTTTAAAAAACCAGGTCACTTACACTGGCAAGATACAGTGACAGCTGTGCAAAAAAAGGTAGATAGAGTAACGGGAAATGGGTGTAGGAAAAGGGCAGTGGATGAAAAACAAAAGTTCTACTTAACAGCGGAGTCAGCAAAAATATATACAATGCACAGCGGGCAAAAAAGAGAAAAAGATAAAACAGTAACATCTGAACAGTCAACCTGTCGTAAGGAATGCAGTATAATAGCATCACGTGTCAGGCTAATGCAGAAGCTAAGACCGAAAAAATGATAGAAATGCTTAGTTGGTGGCACGCGCGCAACCATATACACGAGGGCCAATGCAAACACAAGTATATCTACGTAAACGGCAGTAAAAAGGTTGCACAGACGCGATCAGTGCGACAAGAAAGCCAGCGCGCCAACGCTTTCATTTAAACCCGATTTCATAGATTTGAATTTGTGAATAAGATACGATTCCCTGACTTCCCTATCATGATGTGAGCGGAAACCGGATTCAAGAATTGTTGCTTTTATTTTGTTGAATGAATGACCAACTACGTTGACATTTTGGGACAACGGCAGGTTCGGGAGGGTCTTAATATGCGACTTGTGATTATTAAAACGAAGTCTAAAAGACGTGCGGGTCTGGCCAATATACTGAAGCCGGCATTCGGTACACTCGAGCAGATAAATCACGTTTTCGGTTTCGCAAGTAAAATTACCTTTTATGTTTAGTGTGAAATTGGAAGCTGTACTGCTGGCTGTGGCAGTTGTCGTCATTTGGGGACAAATTTGACATCGCGGTTTTTGGCAGGGTTGGCAGCCAATGCAAGGTGGTCGAGTGGTCTTAGACGAAGTGAGTGAATCGCGTACGTTCGCTGCTCGTCGATAGACTACGCGAGGCGGATCTTGAAAAATGCGTTGGAGCCTCTGGCTTTGCATAAGTATGTTATGGTGCTTCTTAAGAATTGATGTTACTTTAGGGGCTGATGATGAATAACTGAGTACCAGATTAGTGGTTTGCTGGGTGCGAGGCTGTGTCGTCGGGAGTAAAAGTGCGTTGCGATCAAGCATGCTTGCTCGTGTCACTGCATCGTCAATAATCTGCGTTGGGTATTTTTGTCTAGTCAGGGCGGCACGGAGTACTGCGCAGTTTTGATTGAAGTCGGATTCTTGCGAGCATATCCTTTTAAAACAAACCGCTTGGCTGTAAGGTATACTAGTTTTATTATGTTTTACATGACTGCTCTCGAAGTGGAGGTACTGATGGCGGTCTGTGGGCTTTCTATAAAGATTTGTACTTAGTTTCGCATCCTTAACTGTCACTGTGACGTCAAGAAAGTTGATTACTTCAGCCGAGTACTGGTGCGAAAAGGAGATACGGGGGTGGCAGTTGTTAAAACCAGAGATGAAGGAGAGAAGTTCATTTTCGCTGTGTTGCCAAATTATAAAAACGTCGTCTATGAAGCTTTTATAATAGAAGGGCTTGAGAGCGCATTTATCCAGGTATGCTGTTTCGAGAGAACACATGAAAATATTACCATAGCTTGGTCCCACCCTCGTTCCCATTGAAGTACCTTTTATCTGAATATAGTGTGCATTATCGAATTCAAAGTTATTTAGCTCGAGAATCAGTTTTAACAACGTTGCCAGTGTGTCGCCATCAACCGGACTTGATTCGCAAAAGGCTTCATAGGTTTCAACGACAGCTCGTATGCCATCATCGTGAGGTATATTAGTGTACAATGAGGCTACGTCCAAAGTCACGAGCAGCGAACCGGGTGGAATGTCGAGTTCCACGATATCATTTAAAAATGGTTTGTGTCTTTTACAAATGAAGGGAACTTAGGTGGGATATTGTTTATAAGCGAGTCTACATAAAGGGATAGTTTTTCTGTCACTGTCCCAATTCCGGATACAATTGGACGACCTGGATTATCTTTTTTATGTATTTTTGGCAGTAGATAGAATCTACCTGGTACCGGACTGAGTGGAACAAGGGATTTTATTGCGTCTGGTGCTACTTTATTAGCCTGTGCCAGAGTTTGAAGGCTTTCCTTGATAGTGGCATTAAATTCTTCTGTGGGATCGGCATCGACACGTTTATAAAAAGAGCTGTCGGATAATTGTCTCAGGGCTTCGTTTATATAGTCAATTTTAATTAATGACAACTATTGCGCCTCCTTTGTCTGCTGGCCTAATGACGATTTCAGGATGTGTCGCTAACAACTTGAGCGCGTTGCTTTCATCCGCCGAAAGATTCTTACGATATGTGGCCTGCTTTTGTAGGACTCAAGTATGTCCCGCGTGACGGCAGATATATACATGTCTAAACACTTATCGCGCTGTGTCGGGGGAGTCCAATGCATATGAGGGGGTAAAGGGTCATGCGTCTCATTAGGGCTGCGGCGATCATGGAAATACTCTCGAAGTCGTAAATTGCGGCAAAAGTTATCCAGGTCTTTAAAGAGGGAAAATTCGTTAAAACCACCGGTTGCCGGGCAAAAACTTAAGCCACGAGATAACAGACTCAATTCAGCAGGAGAGAGGGTAGCGCAGGACAAATTTACAATGCAAGAATTTTCAGGACTAGGGGACTGCAGTATTAGCTCGCATTCTTTGCTGACTCCAGCATCTAACCGCTGTTGAACCGTAGCGGGCTGTAC
Source organism: Haemaphysalis longicornis (assembly GCF_048455015.1). Taxonomy (NCBI): domain Eukaryota; kingdom Metazoa; phylum Arthropoda; class Arachnida; order Ixodida; family Ixodidae; genus Haemaphysalis; species Haemaphysalis longicornis. The sequence continues at coordinate 61,287,665 of NW_027526245.1, read as the reverse complement.
AATACCATCGCGGCGAAATTTCTTAGATTTTACTAAACCGATTTCTTTACTCTTTTTATGTTCGTATTCCTGTAATAAGCCTATTTCGCGCGAGGACAGTTCGGATGACATCCTTATCTGTTTTTCAGTGTTGCGGAACGATTTTTCGGAAGACTCATATTGATCAATAAGAATTCGTGCGAGTTCAAGTGACGCATTTTTTAGAACACTCTCCCACCTAGCGATGTGATGGGCCGACATTTTCGACGTAGCTGGCTTTAACATAATCTGTAGGCCCTTAGGAGCTTTAGATGCTCTGACGTAAATTTGAGGGAGGAGGCATGCATCTGGGAACGAATGCGTTTGTCGGCAATTTTTCTTAAGTTGAGAAATGTTTTAGAAACTTGCCGGGAAACAGGACCGTTTGATGCTGGCCTGGGTAGTCACTTTTGCAACGAAGGTTTGGCGACGTCGGCGTACTTGCGGAGTGGGTATCTTGGGGCCTCGGTGGCGCTGGAAGCGGCGGAGGGAGCGCTGGAAGTGGGTAGACCGGTGGGAGCCCTACATCTTTGAAGGCTCGAACCACGGCCAGACGATGGTTCTGCTGGGTTGCTAGTCGGATGCGTAGGTGAAGCCAGGGCGGCTGCAGATGAGTCCGAGTGGCTGGCGCGTGTCGGATGGGTTCCTGGGCGGCCTGGTACAGATTGGGGGCTCGAACGCAGGCACTCATGTGGGTGCACTATCTTTCCATTGGGGGATGACTCGGTGGCTGACACTGGTTCTCCAGCGTGAACAGGTGGTGGGTTAGGTGGTCCGTGGGCCACCTGGAGGCATTAAATGGGATGGGGAGTTTTACGGGCTCAGTTTCGAGGACACGTGACTGGGGGCTTGAAAGCACGCAATCCTGCTGCTGGCAAATCGGTGCTGAAGTTATGGCTGGCGACGGGGCTTCAGGTGACGAGTCTTGTGGGATGGTGCATTCGGAATCACGGTGATCGGGCCGCGCATTTAGCGGTTTCGAGCCTACCGGCAAACTGTCAGTTCGACGGCTAGCTGAAGGATCGTTTCCTGGGGCAGGGACGCTTGCACCGTCAGCCCAGTGTGGTGAAGACGAATTGAAGCACAGCTGTCTCATGTGGCTCGCCATAATTACGACACCTTCGTAGCTGGGGTGCAATCCGTCGGCCGCGAGAACCCGGGCTGCAGGCATCCATTCTAGTTCATGGTTCAGGGTATGCACAAGTTTTGACTGTCGGCAAAACCGATGAAGAAGGTGGTTGAAGTACCACGCCTCTCTGTTGAATTTTAGGATGAAGGGTAGGTTGCGGTGACCTTTACGGCGGTTGCTGTTTCGTGGCAAGATGAAGGTGGCGTAGATGCGTCTGATCTTGGGAAGCTCTTTTGCGATGTAGTCGCATAAGGCTTGGTACTTGTTAAAGGTCGAGCGTCCTGTTCCAGAGCTGAGATCGTTGGTGCCTATGTGCAGGATTAGGGTTATAGCGGTGCAGGGGACAAAGTCCAGCAAGGAGTGAACGTCTTCGATGACGGCACCCGACTGTGACACAAAGGCAGAGGTGCCATTCTGTTGCAGGTCAAAGTACTGATTAAAGTACTTTGCTTGTGAGTCACCTAACACGACAGTGCTGTTGGTTGTCTTCGGGAACTTTACGGAGATGTTCGTTCCCATAGTCTTTCCGGAACCCATAGTGGAATAAAGCGTATGAATGAAGTACGATGGGGCCGGTAAAAAATATACAGTGAAAGAGAAGACTAAAGGGTAACGAACGAAAATGTATTAACGCTTCGGCTTCGGAGAAGCCTTCGTCCGAATAAAAACAAATTGCAAGTGAACTGGCTTATAAAGCAGCAGGAGCCAATCACAGTAAACATGGTGACACGTGTTGTGTTAGGCAGGACGACAGCAGTTGATGTACAAATGAGTTCATATCAAGGCTAACAGGATTTTTAAAAAACCAGGTCACTTACACTGGCAAGATACAGTGACAGCTGTGCAAAAAAAGGTAGATAGAGTAACTTGCTGGACTTTGTCCCCTGCACCGCTAAAACCCTAATCCTGCACATAGGCACCAACGATCTCAGCTCTGGAACAGGACGCTCGACCTTTGACAAGTACCAAGCCTTATGCGACTACATCGCAAAAGAGCTTCCCAAGATCAGACGCATCTACGCCACCTTCATCTTGCCACGAAACAGCAACCGCCGTAAAGGTCACTGCAACCTACCCTTCATCCTAAAATTCAACAGAGAGCGTGGTACTTCAACCACCTTCTTCATCGGTTTTGCCGACAGTCAAAACTTGTGCATACCCTGAACCATGAACTAGAATGGATGCCTGCACCCCGGGTTCTTGCGGCCGACGGATTGCACCCCAGCTACAAAGGTGTCGCAATTATGGCCAGCCACATCAGACAGCTTTGCTTCAATTCGTCTTCACCACACTGGGCTGACGGTGAAAGCGTCCCTGCCCCAGGAAACGATCCTTCAGCTAGCCGTCGAACTGACAGTTTGCCGGTAGGCTCGAAACCGCTAAATGCGCGGCCCGATCACCGTGATTCCGAACGCACCATCCCACAAGACTCGTCACCTGAAGCCCCGCCGCCAGCCATAACTTCAGCACCGATTTGCCAGCAGCAGGATTGCGTGCTTTCAAGCCACCAGTCACGTGTCCTCGAAACTGAGCCCGTAAAACGCCCCATCCCATTTAATGCCTCCCAGGTGGCCCACGGACCACCTAACCCACCACCTGGTCACACTGGAGAACCAGTGTCAGCCACCGAGTCATCCCCCAATGGAAAGATAGTGCACCCACATGAGTGCCTTCGTTCGAGCCCCCAATCTGTACCAGGCCGCCCAGGAACCCATCCGACACGCGCCAGCCACTCGGACTCATCTGCAGTCGCCCTGGCTTCACCTACGCATCCGACTAGCAACCCAGCAGAACCATCGTCTGGCCGTGGTTCGAGCCTTCAAAGATGTAGGGCTCCCACCGGTCTACCCACTTCCAGCGCTCCCTCCGCCGCTTCCAGCGCCACCGAGGCCCCAAGATACCCACTCCGCAAGTACGCCGACGTCGCCAAACCTTCGTTGCAAAAGTGACTACCCAGGCCAGCATCAAACGGTTCTGTTTCCCGGCAAGTTTCTAAAACATTTCTCAATTTAAGAAAAATTGCCGACAAACGCATTCGTTCCCAGATGCATGCCTCCTCCCTCAAAAGTTACGTCAGAGCATCTAAAGCTCCTAAGGGCCTACAGATTACGTTAAAGCCAGCTACGTCGAAAATGTCCGCCCATCACATCGCTAGGTGGGACAGTGTTCTAAAAAATGCGTCACTTGAACTCGCACGAATTCTTATTGATCACTATGAGTCTTCCGAAAAATCGTTCCGCAACACTGAAAAACAGATAAGGATGTCATCCGAACTGTCCTCGCGCGAAATAGGCTTATTACAGGAATACGAACATAAAAAGAGTAAAGAAATCGGTTTAGTAAAATCTAAGAAATTTCGCCGCGATGGTATTGTACAGCCCGCTACGGTTCAACAGCGGTTATATGCTGGAGTCAGCAAAGAATGCGAGCCAAAACTGCAGTCCCCTAGTCCTGAAAATTCTTGCATTGTAAATTTGTCCTGCGCTAATCTGAACCTGGCAACGTTTAACGCGCGAACCTTATCTAGCGAAGCAAGTCTCGAGGTGTTGTTTGAGGAATTAGAGGGCATTAAATGGGATGTAATAGGACTTAGCGAGGTTAGGAGGACGGGTGAAGCCTTTACGGTGCTAAAAAATGGACACGTCCTATGTTACCGTGGTCTAGAGGACAGAAGAGAACTGGGAGTGGGATTTCTAGTCAATAAAAGCATAGCTGGCAACATAGACGAATACTATAGCATTAACGAAAGGGCCGCAGGTCTTGTAATTAGGCTCAATAAGAGGTAGAAGCTCAAGGTGGTGCAGGGCTACGCGCCCACATCCAGCCACGAAGACCAAGTAGTGGAACGCTTCTATGAAGATGTGGAATCGGCAATGGCTAAAGTAAAAACACAGTATACCGTAGTCATGGGGGACTTCAATGCTAAAGTAGGCAAGAATCAGGCTGGAGACAAGGCAGTTGGGAACTATGGTCTGGGCTGTAGAAATAGCAGGGGGGACCTACTAGTTGAGTTTGCAGAACGGAATAACCTACGGATAATGAATACCTTCTTCTGTAAACGGGAGAGTCGGAAGTGGACCTGGAGGAGCCCGAATGGGGAGCACAAAAAAGAAATAGACTTCATATTATGCGATCACCCTGGCGTTGTGCAGGATGTGGAAGTGCTCGGAAGGGTAAGGTGTAGTGATCACCGTATGATAAGATCTCGAGTTATGCTAGATTTGAGGAGGGACCGCAACAAGCTAGTACGAAAGAAGCCAATAAATGAGCTAACAGTAAGACATAAAGTAGAAGAATTCAGGATCGCGCTGCAGAACCGATATTCCGCCCTTAACATGGAAGCCGAGCTTACGACACAGGAAGCCAGCGACAACCTTACACGCATTATCATGGAATGTGCAGTAGAAGTCGGGGGCACTATGGCTAGACAGGATACTGGTAAAGTTTCACAGGAGACGAAAGATCTAATCAAGAAACGGCAAACCATGAGAATCTCTACCGCAGCTAACAGAATAGAACTAGCCGAGATCTCGAAGTTAATCAATAAGCGGAAAACAGCTGACATACGGAAGTATAATATGGAGAGGATCGAATACGTTGTAAAAAACGGAGGTAGCCTGAAAGCAGCGAAGAGACGTCTTGGCGTGGGGAAAAATCAGCTGTATGCACTTAAGGATAAGCGAGGCAATGTCATCACAAATAGGGATAAAATAGTCACAGTGGCCGAGGAGTTCTATAGAGATCTGTACAGTAGCCGGGACATACAGGATTATGCCGAACGAGACAGTAGTTCAGAGGAGATAGACATCCCACCAGTAACGACCGAAGAAGTAAAGAAGGCTTTGAAAGAAATGAAAGGGGGCAAAGCACCTGGTGAGGATCAGATAACAGCAGACCTCTTGAAGGATGGCGGAGAAATTGTAGTTGAAAAACTGTCAAACCTGTATACGCAATGCCTAAAGACCGCAATGGTACCGGAATCTTGGAAGAACGCGAACATCATCCTAATCCATAAGAAAGGCGACATGATGGACTTGAAAAATTACAGGCCGATCAGCTTACTGTCAGTCGTCTACAAGGTATTTACCAAGGTAATCGCTAACCGAATCTCTGCAACCTTAGATTTCAGTCAACCTAAAGAACAAGCAGGGTTCCGTAAAGGTTACTCAACAATGGACCATATTCACACGATCAATCAGGTGATAGAGAAGTGCGCTGAGTATAATGAACCCCTATATTTAGCCTTCATAGATTATGAGAAAGCATTTGACTCGGTCGAAACCCTAGCAGTCATTCAGGCATTACGGAACCAGGGGGTAGATGAGCAATACGTAAGAATACTAGAGGATATCTACAATGGGTCTACAGCTACCATCATCCTCCATAGGGAGAGCAGTAAAATACCTATAAGGAAGGGTGTCAGACAAGGAGACGCAATCTCTCCAATGTTATTCACAGCATGCTTACAAGAAATATTCAGAACGCTGGATTGGGAACAGGTGGGAGTAAGGGTTAATGGAGAATACCTCAGTAACCTCAGATTTGCTGACGACGTTGCGTTGCTAAGTAACTCGGGGGACGAATTGCAAAGCATGCTTTCTGCACTGGCCGAACAGAGTAGAACCGTGGGCCTGAAAATTAATATGCAGAAAACTCAAGTAATGATCAATAACCTCGGGACAGCACAGCAGTTTGAGATAGGTGGCGAGGCAGTGGAAGTGGTAAGCGAATATATCTACTTAGGCCAAGTTGTGACCCCAGATCCCAACCATGAGGCAGAGATAATTAGAAGAATCAGAATGGGGTGGGGTGCATATGGCAGACATTCCCAGATAATGAATAGCAGCCTACCATTGTCGCTGAAGAAGAAAGTGTATGACAGCTGTTTATTACCGGTACTCACCTACGGGGCAGAAACTTGGAGGCTGACTAAGAGGGTTCAACTTAAATTGAGAACGACTCAGCGGGCAATGGAGCGGAAAATGCTAGGTGTAACATTAAGGGACAGGAAGAGAGCGGAGTGGGTCAGGGAGCAAACTGGTGTTAAAGACATACTGGTAGAAATTAAGAAGAGGAAATGGACGTGGGCAGGGCTTGTAATGCGAAGGCAAGATAACCGCTGGTCGTTAAGGGTAACAGAGTGGATCCCTAGAGAAGGCAAGCGCTGCAGGGGGCGGCAGAAAATTAGATGGGCAGATGAGATCAAGAAGTTTGCGGGGATAAATTGGTCACGGTTGGCACAGGACCGAGGTAATTGGAGAAGACTGGGAGAGGCCTTTGCCTTGCAGTGGGCGTAGACAGGCTGGTGATTATGATGATGATGATGATGATGATGATGATGATGATGATGACCCTCTCTCCTGCTGAATTGAGTCTGTTATCTCGTGGCTTAAGTTTTTGCCCGGCAACCGATGGTTTTAACGAATTTTCCCTCTTTAAAGACCTGGATAACTTTTGCCGCAATTTACGACTTCGAGAGTATTTCCATGATCGCCCCAGCCCTAATGAGACGCATGACCCTTTACCCCCTCATAAGCATTGGACTCCCCCGACACAGCGCAATAAGTGTTTAGACATGTATATATCTGCCGTCACGCGGGACATACTTGAGTCCTACAAAAAGCAGGCAACATATCGTAAGAATCTTTCGGCGGATGAAAGCAACGCGCTCAAGTTGTTAGCGACACATCCTGAAATCGTCATTAGGCCAGCAGACAAAGGAGGCGCAATAGTTGTCATTAAATAAAATTGACTATATAAACGAAGCCCTGAGACAATTATCCGACAGCTCTTTTTATAAACGTGTCGATGCCGATCCCACAGAAGAATTTAATGCCACTATCAAGGAAACCCTTCAAACTCTGGCACAGGCTAATAAAGTAGCACCAGACGCAATAAAATCCCTTGTTCCACTCAGTCCGGTAGCAGGTAGATTCTATCTACTGCCAAAAATACATAAAAAAGATAATCCAGGTCGTCCGATCGTATCCGGAATTGGCACAGTGACAGAAAAACTATCCCTTTATGTAGACTCGCCTATAAACAATATCCCACCTAAGTTCCCTTCATTTGTAAAAGACACAAACAATTTTTTAAATGATATCGTGGAACTCGACATTCCACCCGGTTCGCTGCTCGTGACTTTGGACGTAGCATCATTGTACACTAATATACCTCACGATGATGGCATACGAGCTGTCGTTGAAACCAATGAAGCCTTCTGCGAATCAAGTCCGGTTGATGGTGACACACTGGCAACGTTGTTAAAACTGATTCTCGAGCTAAATAACTTTGAATTCGATAATGCACACTATATTCAGATAAATGGTACTTCAATGGGAACGAGGGTAGGACCAAGCTATGCTAATATTTTCATGTGTTCTCTCGAAACAGCATACCTGGATAAATGCGCTCTCAAGCCCTTCTATTATAAACGCTTCATAGACGACGTTTTTATAATTTGGCAACACGGCGAAAATGAACTTCTCTCCTTCATCTCTGGTTTTAACAACTGCCACCCCCGTATCTCCTTTTCGCACCAGTACTCGGCTGAAGTAATCAACTTTCTTGACGTAACAGTGACAGTTAAGGATGCGAAACTAAGTACAAATCTTTATAGAAAGCCCACAGACCGCCATCAGTACCTCCACTTCGAGAGCAGTCATGTAAAACATAATAAAACTACTATACCTTACAGCCAAGCGGTTCGTTTTAAAAGGATATGCTCGCAAGAATCCGACTTCAATCAAAACTGCATGGTACTCCGTGCCGCCCTGAATAGACAAAAATACCTAACGCAGATTATTGACGATGCAGTGACACGAGCAAGCATGCTTGATCGCAACGCACTTTTACTCCCGACGACACAGCCTCGCACCCAGCAAACCACTAATCTAGTACACAGTTATTCATCATCAGCCCCTAAAGTAACATCAATTCTTAAGAAGCACCATAACATACTTATGCAAAGCCAGAGGCTCCAACGCATTTTTCAAGATCCGCCTCGCGTAGTCTATCGACGAGCAGCGAACCTACGCGATTCACTCACTTCGTCTAAGACCACTCGCCCACCTTGCATTGGCTGCCAACACTGCCAAAAACCACGATGTCAAATTTGTCCCCAAATGACGACAACTGCCACAGCCAGCAGTACAGCTTCCAATTTCACACTAAACATAAAAGGTAATTTTACTTGCGAAACCAAAAACGTGATTTATCTGCTCGAGTGTACCGAATGCCGGCTTCAGTACATTGGCCAGACCCGCACGTCTTTTAGACTTCGTTTTAATAATCACAAGTCGCATATTAAGACCCTCCCGAACCTGCCGTTGTCCCAACATGTCAACGTAGTTGGTCATTCATTCAGCAAAATAAAAGCAACAATTCTTGAATCCGGTTTCCGCTCACATCATGATAGGGAAGTCAGGGAATCGTATCTTATTCACAAATTCAAATCTATGAAATCGGGTTTAAATGAAAGCGTTGGCGCGCTGGCTTTCTTGTCGCACTGATCGCGTCTGTGTAACCTTTTTACTGCCGTTTACGTAGATATACTTGTGTTTGCATTGGCCCTCGTGTATATGGTTGCGCGCGTGCCACCAACTAAGCATTTCTATCATTTTTTCCGTCTTAGCTTCGGCATTAGCCTGACAAGTGATGCTATCTATACTGCATTCCTTACGACAGGTTGACTGTTCAGATGTTACTGTTTTATCTTTTTTTCTTTTTTGCCCGCTGTGCATTGTATATATTTTTGCTGACTCCGCTGTTAAGTAGAACTTTTGTTTTTCATCCACTGCCCTTTTCCTACACCCATTTCCCATTACTCTATCTACCTTTTTTTGCACAGCTGTCACTGTATCTTGCCAGTGTAAGTGACCTGCTTTTTAAAAATCCTGTTAGCCTTGATATGAAATCATTTGTTCATCAACTGCTGTCGTCTTGCCTAACACAACACGTGTCACCATACTTACTGTGATTGGCTCCTGCTGCTTTATAAGCCAGTTCACTTGCAATTTGTTTTTATTCTGACGAAGGCTTCTCCGAAGCCGAAACGTTAATACATTTTCGTTCGTTACCCTTTAGTCTTCTCTTTCACTGTATATTTTTTACCGGCCCCATCGTACTTCATTCATACGCCATATATATATATGTATATATACATATTGAGAAACGTCAGCCAGGAGTCGTGGTGAAGAGATTATTGCTTGGCAACGGTGCAAACGGCTTTGGTGTGAGACCAGCCAAGATGGAGCCCGAAACAAACGCGCTCGTCGGCGAGATGATGATTGTAATGGGAGTGTTCCTATCTGGTTCAGGATGTAATGAGAGTGACCAGTGCAGGACACGATATCCGATAGGACTGAGTAAATCTGCTCACAATATATATATATATATATATATTTATATATATATATATATATATATATATATATATATATATATATATATATATATATATATATATATATATATATATATATATATATATATATATATATATATATATATATATATATATATATATTTAGAAATGAGGGGCTCGTTAGGAAATACAGAAAGAAATTCCGGCAGTCTACAACGCCAAAGACGGCATAGGGGAATGGTTGGACTAATTTTAATCGTTAGTGACGTTACATTTTTTTTGTTATTAATTACCTGAGAAAGAAAGAAAGAAAAACACGCGCCCAGAGTGGGGACCGAACCCACGCCTTTCGATTAGATCTCGAATGCCTTACCAATTCGGCTATCTGGGCGACTGTCTTCTCCTTCACTTTCTGCTGTATTTATATGTACTACAACTATATCTGACGGTTGAGGGTGGTAGCCAGCGCCACTCAGACTACACGGGGAGAAGGGGACCTTCTTTTCAACTCCCGGGGCGTGACGCGAACGTCTACAGCCTGTCATAAGCGGGTAACTGGCGGGAAGCCCTCTTTTGCTACCTTGGCATCAAGGCTGCCAGAACCGAGGCCCTCGCTAAGCTTACGCACCATAATAGGATTTAGAAATGATGGGCTCGTTAGGAAATACAGAAAGAAATGCCGGCAGTCTACAACGCCAAAGAAGGCATAGGGGAATGGTTGGACTATTTTTAATCGTTAGTGACGTTACATTTTTTTTGTTATTAATTAACTGAGAAAGAAAGAAAGAAAGAAAAAAAAAACACGCGCCCAGAGTGGGGACCGAACCCACGCCTTTCGATTAGATCTCGAATGCCTTACCAATTCGGCTATCTGGGCGACTGTGTTCTCCTTCACTTTCTGGGGTATTTATATGCACTACAACTATATCTGACGCTTGAGGGTGGTAGCCAGCGCCACTCAGACTAAACTTGGAGAAAGGGACCTTCTTTTCAACCCCCGGGGCGTGACGCGAACGTCAACAGCCTGTCATAAGCGGGAAACTGGCGGCAGCCCAGTGGCGTTTCGATGGCTGTATAATGTCGTCGCTGAGCATGTCGTCGACTTGAGTCCGGATGGCTTCCCGTTCGTGTGAAGAGACGCGGTACGGTGACTGTCGGGTAGGTCGGGCTCCATCTTCGGTTATTATTCGGTGCTTCGCTAGAGGGGTCTGACGTAGTTTTGCGCTCGACGAAAAACATTCGCTATAGCGACGCAGCAAAGCCAATAACTTGTTCCGTTGTTCTTGCGGTAGCGCCGGATTCACGTCGAAGGGCTGCGGGGGCTTGAAGATTTCTACGGGTGTGCGTTCAAAGTCGGCGACCGCGATCACGTCACTTGATTCTTGCGTTTCTTCGAGGAATGCGATTGCCGCGCCCTTGTTTAAATGCTGGTACTCCTCGGTGAAATTAGTAACCAAAATGTGTGATTGGTGTTCCTTGAAGCGCGCAATGCCTCTTGCGACCGACACACCACGGTCGAGAAGCACCCTTTGATCAGTGTCTACGATAGCGTCGACGTCAGGAGCAGCATCTTCACAGTAGACTGCGACCATCAAGCTTGCGCGGTGTGGCAGGGTGACATGATCATCGGCAATCCTTACAGCAGCACGCCGTTCGGGGTTCGGTTCCGTCGTCATGGAGTGATTGGGGGAAAAAGTTATTGACTTGGTCTGCAGATCGATTATTGCACCGTTGTCCATCAAAAAGTCCATTCCAAGAATTACGTCGCGGGAGCAGTTAGCCAGAATGACGAACGCCGCAGGGTACGTTGTGCCGTCTATGGTGACGCGCGATGTGCACGTTCCACTTGGCGTCACGAGGTGGCCTCCTGCTGTGCGTATGTGCGGACCGTCCCATCTGGTCATAACTTTCTTCAGTTTAGACGCAAATGGTCCGCTCATTACCGAATTGTCAGCTCCCATGTCTACGAGGGCGACTACGTCAAAGCCGTCGATGGACACCTTGACGTCAGATGCAGTCTTCCTCGAGTTCCGGGTTCGTCGGGGCGTCGTATCTCTGCTTGTACGTGTTGACGGTCGGGCACTGTGCATCGTCGTTGTCTTCTCGTCGTTGCACTGTGCATCGTCGTTGTCTTCTCAACGGACGTATCGGTCAGGTCGGGTACGCATCGCGCCGTGTAGCTGTCGTCGTGTTCAGGAGCCTCGTTAGGGCTAGGTAGGGTCGTCGGGTTGAGGGCATGTCGTGAATGATGGTCTTCAGCGGGTCGCTGCGTCGTTGGAGGGTTTTCATTTTTCCGCCGTTGTGCAACTTTACCTCCCGAAGATGCTGCTTTTAGTTTCCCCCGCGTGGGCTGGGGGACCTTCCACGTGAAAAGTCAGCAGTGCTGCGGCGGTTGGGTGACTGAGACGGGTAGGGCGACGGTGAACGGTTGAAGCGGGCTGGTCCTCGGTTAGTGTTGGAGAGGTATTCTTCGATCTCAGCAGGGCGCTGGCCGTATCGGGGTCGGGGGGCGTCGACGGAGAACCCTCGCAAACCGAGCCTCTTGTAGGGACAGCGACGGTAGATGTGGTCGGCCTCTCCGCAGTTGTAGCACAGCGGGCGATTATCGGGCGTTCGCCACACGTCGGTCTTCCTTGGCGTCTGGTATTGGTCTACAGGGCGTCGGGCGGGCGGCATTGGACGGCGGTATGGCTCGGCCTCTTGACAACGGGTTGGAGCAGGGCGAGGGTTGACGAACAGCCTGAGGAGTACGTCATGGCTTGTGGTTCGCGGGGTGCTTCCGACGGCGTAGAAGTTCCCAGGGCGTTTTGGACTTCTTCTCGAATTACGTCGGTCAGGGAAGCCACTTGAGGTTGCGGCGTCGTTGGAAAAAGCTTCCGAAGCTCCTCCCTGACCACTGCTCGGATGGTCTCTCGCAATATATCGGAGATTCCATTTGCGGCACCGATGGTCTCCGAGAACAGCGCGTTGACAGGGCGGTCGTACTGCCTCGTTCGAATTTCTAACGTCTTCTCCATCGCGGCCGCCTCAGACGCGAATTCAGCCACTGTCTTCGGAGGGTTACGGACTAGACAAGGAAAAAGCTCTTGCTTCACTCCTCGCATTAGAAACCTGAGCTTCTTTTCCTCGGTCATTTCAGGGTCCGCACGACGAAAAAGTCGCTTCATGTCCTCAACGAAAATCACGACTCATTCGTTGGGGTGCTGCGTTCGAGTTTCAAGCAAAAGCGCAGCTCGCTTTTTTCTCACCACGGAAGTGAAAGTCTTAAGGAACTAACTTTTGAATTGAGTCCAGTTGGTCAAAGAGCTCTCATGGTTCTCGAACCAAGTTCGAGCAGCATCTTCTAAGTAAAAGAAGACAAGCCGGAAAGTTTCTTCGTCGTCCCACCTCTTGAAGATGCGGACGCGCTCCAGCTTCTCCAACTATTCTTCGGGGTCTTCAGCGGGGGCTCCCCGGAACGATGGCGGTTCTCGGGGCTGCTGCAGGATGATTGGCGACGTTGTTTCTTGTACCATGGTGTTGGTTGCAGCGTTCCTTCTCTTGGGCCCTTCTGGGAGAAGACCGAACTCGGGTAGCAATCCTTGCAGTCGGGGGCTTTCTCTGGTTGGAGTGGCTTGGCGGCTTCGAGATGTCGTAGAGAGCATAAAGGCTTAGTACCCAGCACCTCCACCAGATGTCGCGAAGACAAGGACGATGCAGTTGTCTTGAATGAGAAACACGTTTATTGGAGCGAACTTGTGCTCCCCTAACAACTCAAAAGAATGCAGAATCGGCGAAGCAGCGGTGAACAGAGCAACTAGCACAGGCGAGTTTCGTAGAATCGAATGCTCCGGAGTCCGCACTGCAGGATTTTATCTTTCGGGGCGTGTGGTTCTCGAAACGTCGATTCACATCGAGAACATAGTAGATCCAAGAAGATTATTCTGGGCCGTTCACGTTAGATCGGAAAGCTCTTCCTATCACAACAGATAACACATGCGGCACAGAAAGAAAGAATGGAACACGCGCTTCCCTTGGCGCAGAGATAACACAGACCGGCGCAGCCGGGCGGTAAAAGCAAAACACAAATAAACAAACCCAATGTATGGTTCCCGGCAATATTGTGAGCAGAGTTACTCAGTCCTATCGGATATCGTGTCCTGCACTGGTCAGGGCATACCTGACCAGAGCGTAACGTCAGTATATATATTGTGAGCATCCTTGGGCAATCTACCGGCACCGGTTAGCACAGTCGGTCTTGGTGGGGGATCATCGGACTGCCATCAGTGCTTCCCCTTCATCTGTACATTATCATCATCATTAGCGAACGTGCTCTAGCACTTTGTCCTCATCTCGGTGAATACTCATCATCATGTGTGTGTAATCGGGCGTTCCCTGCTCGAGACTCCGAATAAACGGTCACACCGAACATCGGCCTCTCCGGTGAACCTTGTCCTCTCAAGTGGTGGAGGGTGCGTTTCGGTCCCGCTTCGTACCTCTTCGGTCCCACTCCTGGAGCTGCGTTCCGGTCACTGGTTGCCTGGCCCAGCCATGCCCATGACGCTAGAATCGGCCAACACTGCCGCCAACCCGGCACCGCCGCAGAGTATTATTACGGCCCGCCAGCGCGACCCGCCATCGTTCGCTGGCCTTCGTGGCGAAGATATTGAGGAGTGGCTCGGTAGCTACGAACGAGTCAGCGCCTTTAACAGGTGGTACAACCGCGCTAAGCTGCAGAACGTCTCGTCGTCCCTCGACAAAGCAGCCAAGACGTGGTTCTTCAACAACGAGCACCGAATCGCTGACTGGCCCGATTTCACCGGGCAGATACGCCAGAAATTTGGCTCATCCGCTGCTCGTTGTGACTCCGCGAAGAAACTGCTGGACGATCGCGTGCAACATGCCCAAGAGACGTATACGTCGTATATAGAGGACGTTCTTGCGCTGTGCCGTCGGGTCAACGGGGCTTTGCCAGAGGCAGATCGGGTGCGTCACATTTTGAAGGGGATCGGCCAGTTTGCATTTTCAGCCCTTGCTGTGCAGAACCCAGCGATGGTAGCCGATGTGGTCGCGACGTGTCAACGATTGGACGATCTGCAATCCATCCGCCTACACAATGACTCGCTGGCACCTGCCTATCTCGCCAATGATGAGCTACGCACTATGATTAGTGCCATAATTCGTGAAGAGCTCGGTAACCAACCATCACTATGCAGTGCCAGCGTTCGTCGCAGCGCTCCTGAACCTGGGCTTTGTGAAATAGCTCAAGAGGAGCTGGCGCCTTTAGGCGTCCCCTCTACCGACAGCGGCAACCAACCTGTCGTATTGCGAAGTCGTAAGCCGAACACCCTCGCCGTTGGCGCCAGTCGCTGCTCAGCCTCACCTTGGGTTTGTGGCAGCTGTTCCTGCGGTCTCCCGCCCGCAGACCTTCCAGCCGACGTGGCGACACCCCCGCCAGGACCTCCGCACTCGCCGGCCAAGGTGCTAGTATTGTGGAATCCCTTGTCACATCTATCGTTTCTGCAGGCGACGCCAGCAAGACGAAAGACGCGGCTACGATGTCAACGAACGGGATGACTTCCGTTTTGGTTCCGGTCGTACTCGGGGTCTTCGCCCCGAGGCAGACGAAGAAGAGGTGCGGAATTTTGCGTTCTGTGCTGTAATGACCTTTTGAAGTCATTCCACTGGTTCCTGACCTTCTCTGACCATTGCATCGGGATCATGAACATCTGGAGGCAAAAGGGTGAGCGGCTGCTACTGATTCTAGAGACCTGTTAGGTTTGCAAGGGTTGTGCGGCCCGGTTAGGCTTAACAGCCGTTGGTCGCCGAAGGAGTTTGCTCCACCCCATCTTAGAGTTCACCCTTCATGGAGTATCTGAATCGGACGATGCAATCTCTGCGACAGGAGACGGTTCGATCCGCGCCATCCCGAAGTTCTGTCAATTCTCAAGAGAGTAGTGAAACGGTAGCTGCAATCGCTGACCGTGGCTCCAACCACTCTCTTTTAACTGTGGACAATCCCAGCCATGATCCACATCAGGAAGTTGTGGACAATCCCCCGCCTGTTGACATCGAGCAATCATGTTCTCGTGTTTCCTGCAATCAACTGCTTGGGAGATTGGTCACCGATGGTGCCGAATTTTCCAGTGAACACATCAACAAGATCACCAAAGTGGGGAAAATTCTAATGAATATTTTGTCTGACTCTCGGAATAAGATCAACGTCTCGGTACGAGAAAAAGTGATGGAAATGTTTTTTGATATGCAGAGCTTGGTCATCGCTCTCTCTACACAGCTCTCTCGTGCCGAGGGTAGAATTGAAGAACTACGTACTCAGGTGGCAGACGCTAAACAAGGTGGGACCCAGGATTCACACTTGCCATCACCACCGCACGTTTCATATGTGGGCGTTCTCAGAAATGATCAAACGGCTCGGAGCAGTGAGTCGGTTGGTCCCAATTTTCCAGAGGCAAATAGAACTCGTCAGTCCAGCAACATGCAGCAGACCGCCGCATTCATGAACGACCCCAGTCATGTTCTTTTTCTTTCTCCGGTTCTGCCGTCTGGTCATCCCGGGCCTGATACAATATCACTCCTCAAGTCTACGTTTGGTAATGACCCCTCTGGAATTGGAGTAAAACAAGTTAAATTAATCCCCACAAGATCGGGGCTCACCGTCGTGTCTGCCGACCGCGCCTCCATAGATAACTTGGAAAAGGCACTCGAGAACCACTTGCAGTTAAAAACAGCGCTCAGAATTTCTCGCCCGCCTCGCCGTATGCCTCAGTTCAAAATATCTGGAGTGGATCCGAGTATAATTCCTGGAATTCTGAGAGCGAACATTAACGCTCGCAATAGTCTGGACATACCTGAAGAAGGCTTTAGACATCGCACCTACTTCAAAGATCGTTCTGGCAATAATGTACACATTATCGAGGTTTCCCCTTCTGTGTACAAACTACTGAAAGACCGAGACCGTCTCCTTATTGGCTGGACCTCCTGCTCTATAAAAGAAAACTTCTATGTGGCTGCTTGCAACCGGTGCTGTTCGTATGGTCATATTTATACCCGTTGTACCTCGGATCATGTCTGTTGCCCTTACTGCGCTGAAAACCACTCTGCAGCAGAATGCACACTCACAGAAAAAAATAAGGTGGTATGCCGTGAGTGCCGCGCAGAGGGTAGACGCCATGATCACACGTTCAACGCGCCGTGCTGTTCTACTATTGCCTCGCGCATTACAAGACTGTGTGCAAAAACAATTTATGAGGATGCCACGCCCGCTCTCTCTCCTTCCGCAACATCGTAAAAATCACAATGGAAATATATTAGTCATTTAACTCCACTCACTTACCTACAAACAAACACCTTCTGTATTGTTATTATTCGCCTACTAAGCACTGTGAATATGCTATAGCCATTTCAGTTTTCCATTTAATTATCTCCTGTTTTAACGCCCGGACCTTCAAAAATGTGAAATGGCTTCATTGATATTCCTCCAAGCGAACCTTGACCACACCCGTGCCGCCACCGGTAACCTTGTAGATTTTATAAAATCGAATGACGTTGACGTCACAGTGATTTGTGATCCTTATGCTCGTGGATCTACGATTCCAGGAATACCAGAATGCTGGCATATGTTTTGTCACCCACACACACCCCGTTGTGTGGTGGTTATTCCACGGCCCAGGTTCGACGTGTTCCCTATTTCCATCTCACCATACATCGTGGCTTTGCAGCTGCAAACTGACAAGCTGGCGTTGTTATTGATAGGAGTTTATGCAGCACCATCAGTACCCCTTTCTTATATATTAACATCAATAGAAGGAATTTTAGACAGTCATCCTATGGTAAACGTTGCAATCGCCGGAGACTTTAACTCGAGAAATCCACTATGGGTGGCACCGTATTGAACAGCCGTGGAGATGAGCTAGCGAAATTTATTCACGCTCGGCATTTACTGCTTTTGAACGACTCCAGCTCCATATCGACATACGCAACGCCATATGCTGATACCTGGATTGACATCACTTTAGTTGCTGGACCTATCTGGACCAGGGAAACCTTCTGGAAGGTTCGAGACACCCCTACACTTTCGGAACACAGATATATCGAGTTTGGCCTTCGATCGTCTTCTCTTTCCCGACAGAAACGCCTGACCAAGACTGGAGCAAGACGACTCGTGGAAGAGCTTGTTGAGGACCCTTGGCTTAACGACTTGAACCCGCAGCACGTGGCGTCACCGGACTTACTCGACAAAACTTTAGACTGTTTCTATAAAAAAATTCTTAGCTTAAAACAAAAACATGAACGTGCACCTACAAAATTTAACGGCAATATTTGGTGGACTGATGAACTAGCCAAAGAAAGATCTACTGTTCGCACACTACGCCGAAGATATCAGAGATGCCGATATCCGCTATTAAGGAATGATGTCCGTTTTATCTATTATAGGTCTCTGGCCAGATATAGATGCAGAATAGAGCAAGCTAAAGAAATTGCCATTCGAAGAAATTGCACAACGGCGTCAAGGAAAAACATCTTCGGCCTCCCTTTCCCCACTGCTTTTCAAAAATGATTCTCCCGATCGGCACTTCCGGCCCTCTTGACGTCCAACGACGACCTAACTACCAACACATTGGAGTCTGCAGGTCTTCTTCTGGAGCGGCTCCTGCCAACTGACCTAACTTAAAATGACGCGCTCGCTCAACGTGCATTAAGAATATTCGTTAGCAGAAACACGTATGCAACGCCGACCCACGATGATGATTTCACCATTACGGAACTTCAAAAGGCAATCAGAGATTTGAACCCTAACGCTGCTGCAGGGCTTGATTGTATCACGACCTACATGATGCAACTGTTATTTCTTTTTGCATCTCCGTTTTTGCTTCTGATATTTAATGGTGCTTTACACCTCGGCCACTTCCCACCGCACTGGAAGAAAGCTAGGGTTACCTTTCTCCTGAAGCCTCGTCGTCCTCCGCAAGAACCAAAATCATATAGGACAATTTGCATCAGCTCCATTTTTGGCAAAGACTTGGAACGGATGCTAAACGCACGTCTTTATTTTTTCATGCACCGGGCGCAACTCCTCCACCCCAATCACTACGGATTTACTCAAGGACAAAGCTCCACTTCTGCTCTATATGCTCTTCGATTACAGCTGCAGCAGTGTAGAGATGAGGGAAGTCTTGCGTTAATCATCTCTCTCGACTTTGAAGGGGCTTTTGATTCCATCTGGCATCCTGCTCTGCTTTATTTCTTCCGAACTCATAACTGCCCTTCCAACATTTACAACCTCCTGTCTTCGTTTTTGAAAGGCGGTACAGTTCACTACAAGAAGTTTTCGGGAGAGATACAGGCAACGACAACAAAAGGCAGCCCTCAAGAATCTCCACTGAGCCCTTTGCTGTGGAATGCCTGTCTGTATGATTTATTTCAATTGGGAATGCCAGAAGATGCGTACATACAGGCATACGCTGATGACACCATAATTCTAATAAAGGGTCGTACGAGAAGACAATTGGAAGCCATTGCGGAGGAGGCGCTGAAGAGAGTACATCGGTGGTGTCAAGGCGTCAAGTTGGTACTAAATCCCGCAAAATGTGCCTGTCTGCTCGTATCTCGTGGGGAGCGAGGAGCCATACGTAAGCCTACCGTGAGACTGGGCGGGGTCAGTATTAAGCACGTAACCGAACTAAAAATATTAGGGGTCATGTTTGATCGTCACTTGACATTTGTGGCTCATACAAACTACTTGAAAGAACGTATGGAAAAAATGACGGCGGCCTTAACGAAATTTGCCCGAATGCATACTTACGTGAACAGAGATCACTTGCGAGAACTTTATCTACACGTGGTACTGCCCGTGGCAACATATGCAGCTCCTGCGTGGTTGTACACACACCAACACGACAGCTTGCAGGCTCGTGTGCATTCTCTAATGAGATCTCCTTTATTTGCCGTTACAGGAGCATACACCACCACTCGCACTGCTGCCCTCGAGGTGATTGCAAATGTTCTGCCACTGAGCATTCACCTGGATATTCAAACTCGATTATTCCTTCTGTTTCACCGGCACCAAACCATTACGTTTCACACACTTACAGTTAACCCGTCTGAAATTGACTTTCCCATTGACTTATCTTCAATTCATCTGGCACGACGAACTAGCATTCCCTACCAGCGCTTGAGCGTCCAACAGGTACCTCACATCATGTCACGACCGGGACTGCATGCGTATACAGATGGCTCCCACACTTCCACGTCTGCTGGTGCTGCATTTGTCGTTTTCTCAGACCTTGAAACCATACAAGCCGTCCAAAGATTCCGCTTGGTTTCCCCCACTAGTTCTTTCAATGCTGAAACAATAGCCCTGCACCAACTAATCCAGTATTTCTTCTGTAACACACCCACTTCCCCGCTGCACATATATACAGACTGCCTCTCCCTACTCATGGCACTGAACAACCCTTACACCATTTCAAGCAGCATCCAAATCCTCAAGGATAACATCAGCTCTCTTGCATCCATCGTACCAGTACATATGTACCACGTCCCCAGTCACTCTGGAGTCTGGGGAAATGAACTTGTTGACATCATAGCAACTCACGCCGCAACGCGAGGTGTAGATGTGCACGGTAAAATCACTAAGCACATGGTGCGCTGCTTTACTAAAAGCTGGTCGCTTAGTTTGGCAGAATTCCTGGTCGACCAATCACTGCAGTACCGAATTGTATCGATGGACCCCGAGTGTTTTGGATATACCGAGGTGTTACCCGCCCCCCAGGAAATTGACCACATTGTTAACAGGCCATGGACGTTTCCTGCACTACATTTACCGCCTGCAATTACAGAACAATTGCCAGTGTTTTTGAGGACACAGTGCTTCATCTGTGGCTCATTACTTACTGGACTGTGTTAAAACAAGACCCTACATCCACAAATTGCAGAGGCTCACAAGGCACCCCCTTGAACCACCACACCTGAGACCCCTACTTAATGACAACGCTGCAATTAAAATCCTTACAGACCTTGTGGACTACGTGGCTAAGTCTGTACCAGAAGTTTGACTGCCTCGCCTGTCTTCCTGGAAGCCAACTTTTACAAGAGACGAAGTCATAAGCGGTCACGTGACTTGTGTGGTGATGTGTTGCGCAGTGTAATACAGCAGTGCGGTGATCTGTAGAGACTTTCCCATCGACTTAATACGCGTTAGTAGTGGCTCGTACGTGATTTAAGTGCGGTTTGGTGAATGATGAACTCTAGTTTTGGACCACAGTGATGCAGACACGAAAGCGCAGTGAAGTGTATTTAGAGTAAATGACTGAACAATGTGAAAAGCGGTGCAAACTGTAGTGCGCGATAGTCTTTACTTTACCGCCGAGTACTGTTTATTTGAACTGTGTGGTTTTCTGTCACTTCTAGCCGGTTTATTTCTGGTTGATTTGTTTTAGAGTGATCGTTGTGTCCATGGGTCAGCATGTGGTGAAAAAAGGGTCATTAATGCACCCACTAATTTCGCATAGTTCTGGAACTCACTGTAAGGACATTGTTCTAGTGGACTGTTTTGCATGTATTTTTGTGTGTTCTCATTTTATAACGCTTTTCAACTGTTTCGCAACTTCACTGTCATACTGTTAGATTTAAAAAATTAGCTCTGATGTATAGGATTATTTTAGTGTGTGTGTAACAGTAGCGCCTTTGGATGTGGAGTGTGATTTTTTTTTCTTTTTGTCAACATCGAATCGGCTTTTTTCTAAAAGTATTTTTGGCCTAGTGCCTATTTTATTTATTTTGAATTGGTTTAAACCTGCGATAGCTTTGTTGGTGCGGGTTTTGTCCTAGAGTTTTTTTTTAGTTTTTTCTTTTAGTGTGTACATTAGAGGACAGGAAATAAATGGGATAAATGGACGATTATCGGGCGTTCGCCACACGTCGGTCTTCCTTGGCGTCTGGTATTGGTCTACAGGGCGTCGGGCGGGCGGCATTGGACGGCGGTATGGCTCGGCCTCTTGACAACGGGTTGGAGCAGGGCGAGGGTTGACGAACAGCCGAGGAGTAGGTCATGGCTTGTGGTTCGCGGGGTGCTTCCGACGGCGTAGAAGTTCCCAGGGCGTTTTGGACTTCTTCTCGAATTACGTCGGTCAGGGAAGCCACTTGAGGTTGCGGCGTCGTTGGAAAAAGCTTCCGAAGCTCCTCCCTGACCACTGCTCGGATGGTCTCTCGCAATGTATCGGAGATTCCATTTGCGGCACCGATGGTCTCCGAGAACAGCGCGTTGACAGGGCGGTCGTACTGCCTCGTTCGAATTTCTAACGTCTTCTCCATCGCGGCCGCCTCAGACGCGAATTCAGCCACTGTCTTCGGAGGGTTACGGACTAGACAAGGAAAAAGCTCTTGCTTCACTCCTCGCATTAGAAACCTGAGCTTCTTTTCCTCGGTCATTTCAGGGTCCGCACGACGAAAAAGTCGCTTCATGTCCTCAACGAAAATCACGACTCATTCGTTGGGGTGCTGCGTTCGAGTTTCAAGCAAAAGCGCAGCTCGCTATTTTCTCACCACGGTAGTGAAAGTCTTAAGGAACTAACTTTTGAATTGAGTCCAGTCGGTCAAAGAGCTCTCATGGTTCTGGAACCAAGTTCGAGCAGCATCTTCTAAGTAAAAGAAGAAAAGCCGGAAAGTTTCTTCGTCGTCGCACCTGTTGAAGATGCGGACGCGCTCCAGCTTCTCCAACTATTCTTCGGGGTCTTCAGCGGGGGCTCCCCGGAACGATGGCGGTTCTCGGGGCTGCTGCAGGATGATTGGCGACGTTGTTTCTTGTACCATGGTGTTGGTTGCAGCGTTACTTCTCTTGGGCCCTTCTGGGAGAAGACCGAACTCGGGTAGCAATCCTTGCAGTCGGGGGCTTTCTCTGGTTGGACTGGCTTGGCGGCTTCGAGATGGCGTAGAGAGCATAAAGGCTTAGTACCCAGCACCTCCACCAGATGTCGCGAAGACAAGGACGATGCAGTTGTCTTGAATGAGAAACACGTTTATTGGAGCAAACTTGTGCTCCCCGAACAACTCAAAAGAATGCAGAATCGGCGAAGCAGCGGTCAACAGAGCGACTTGCACAGGCGAGTTTCGTAGAATCGAATGCTCCGGAGTCCGCACTGCAGGATTTTATCTTTCGGGGCGCGTGGTTCTCGAAACGTCGATTCACATCGAGAACATAGTAGATCCAAGAAGATTATTCTGGGCCGTTCACGTTAGATCGGAAAGCTTTTCCTATCACAACAGATAACACATGCGGCACAGAAAGAAAGAATGGAACACGCGCTTCCCTTGGCGCAGAGATAACACAGACCGGCGCAGCCGGGCGGTAAAAGCAAAACACAAATAAACAAACCCAATGTATGGTTCGCGGCAATATTGTGAGCAGAGTTACTCAGTCCTATCGGATATCGTGTCCTGCACTGGTCAGGGCATACCTGACCAGCGCGTAACGTCAGTATATATATTGTGAGCATCCTTGGGCAATCTACCGGCACCGGTTAGCACAGTCGGTCTTGGTGGGGGATCATCGGACTGCCATCAGTGCTTCCCCTTCATCTGTACATTATCATCATCATTAGCGAACGTGCTCTAGCACTTCGTCCTCATCTCTGTGAATACTCATCATCATGTGTGTGTAATCGGGCGTTCCCTGCTCGAGACTCCGAATAAACGGTCGCACCGAACATCGGCCTCTCCGGTGAACCTTGTCCTCTCAAGTGGTGGAGGGTGCGTTTCGGGCCCGCTTCGTACCTCTTCGGTCCCACTCCTGGAGCTGCGTTCCGGTCACCGGTTGCCTGGCCCAGCCATGCCCATGACGCTAGAATCGGCCAACACTGCCGCCAACCCGGCACCGCCGCAGAGTATCATTACGACCCGCCAGCGCGACCCGCCATCGTTCGCTGGCCTTCGTGGCGAAGATATTGAGGAGTGGCTCGATAGCTACGAACGAGTCAGTGCCTTTAACAGGTGGGACAACCCCGCTAAGCTGCAGAACGTCTCTTCGTCCCTCGACAAAGCAGCCAAGACGTGGTTCTTCAAGAACGAGCACCGAATCGCTGACTGGCCCGATTTCACCTGGCAGATACTCCAGAAATTTGGCTCATCCGCTGCTCGTTGTGACTCCGCGAAGAAACAGCTGGACGATCGCGTGCAACATGCCCAAGAGACGTATACGTCGTATATAGAGGACGTTCTTGCGCTGTGCCGTCGGGTCAACGGGGCTATGCCAGAGGCAGATCGGGTGCGTCACATTATGAAGGGGATCGGCCAGTTTGCATTTTCAGGCCTTGCTGTGCAGAACCGAGCGATGGTAGCCGATGTGGTCGCGACGTGTCAACGATTGGACGAGCTGCAATCCATCCGCCTACACAATAACTCGCTGGCACCTGCCTATCTCGCCAATGATGAGCTACGCACTATGATTCGTGCCATAATTCGTGAAGAGCTCGGCAACCAACCATCACTATGCAGTGCCAGCGTTCGTCGCAGCACTCCTGCACCTGGGCTTTGTGAAATTGTTCAAGAGAAGCTGGCGTCTATGTCCTGCCTTTCGGCGTCCCCTCTACCGACAGCGGCAACCAACCTGTCGTATTGCGAAGTCGTAAGCCGAACACCCTTGCCGTTGGCGCCAGTCGCTGCTCAGCCTCACCTTGGGTTTGTGGCAGCTGTTCCTGCGGTCTCCCGCCCGCAGACCTTCCAGCCGACGTGGCGACACCCCCGCCAGGACCTCCGCACTCGCCGGCCAAGGTGCTAGTATTGTGGAATCCCTTGTCACATCTATCGTTTCTGCAGGCGACGCCAGCAAGACGAAACACGCGGCTACGATGTCAACGAACGGGATGACTTCCGTTTTGGTTCCGGTTACTGTCCACGGTCCTATACGCCTTCTATGCGACGCTTGTCGTCTCCACCTGGCCAACCAGCCTTTCATCACGATTCCCAAGAAGTGCGCCGCCGATCTCCGTCACCGTATCGCCGCACGTCGTCTCCACTTCGCCCTGTCTCTCATGAGACTAACCAATTGGCGGGAAACTGGGCCCTGCAGTTTTTTCTGGAAAACTGCACCAGTTTCAAAAATTGAAATTCCTCCAGGTCATCCAACTAATATGTTATCGGTATCGGTTGAGGGGATTCATGTACGAGCTTTGATGATACGGGAGCAAGCATTTCGATTATCCATGACGATTTGTGTACACGTTTACGAAAAGTCAGGACTTCCTACGTAGGGCCATCTTTGCGCGGTGCTAATGAGACTGCACTTAAACCTTCGGGATACTGTACAGCTAGGGTTATGATCGCCGGAGTTACCACATATTGTGTACTGTGCTCTCTCCTTGTGCCCACAAGCTGATATTGGGCTGGGACTTTCTCTCTTCGACGGCTGCTATCATTTTATGTCGTCAATCCGCAATCGAGATCTCGGATACAGAAGACTTCATTGTTTCCGCTTCAACGGAGTCAGTGACTTTGACAGCAGATTGTGTTATACCTGCTAGCGGCGAGCACATCTTGCCGATTTCCGCTGGAGCCATTACTTGGGGAGATGTTCTTGTGGTGCCCTCTGCTCGTTTGATATCGCGCGGTATAACAGTCGCTGCGGGTCTTGTCCGATTTACGCAAGGTTCTGCACTCATTACTGTTCCGAATACGACACCAGAACCAATTCTGCTGTTTAAGGGTTGCACGATTGGATCAGTTAATGACGAAATTGCCGCCGTTCTCCCACCTGCCGTAACTCCACAGTGTCCACCCTATTCGGTTTCTGCCTCACCCACACCTCTTCTTGGTGCCGTCATCCGCCCCGATCTCACTCCATCCCAAAAAAGTCTCTTCTAGACGTGCTCTCTAAATACCAAGCTTCCTTCGACTCGTGCTCCCCCTCTCTTTCGCAGACTTCTACCACAGAGCACTGCATCGAAACTGATGGCCCCGACATAGTTCGCCGTCATCCATACCGTGTCTCACCATCAGAAAGAAAAATAATTGACAACAATGTGGCCGACATGCTCAAGCGCAAAATCATACGCCCCTCGGCAAGCCCGTGGTCTTCACCTGTTGTCTTGGTGGAGAAGAAGGATGGCTTAGTGCGCTTCTGCGTTGATTCATCATCATCATCATCACCAGCCTATCTACGCCCACTGCAGGGCAAAGGCCTCTCCCTTTATTCTCCAATTATCTTGGTCCTGTGTCAACTGTGACCAATTTATCCCCGCAAACTTCTTTATCTCATCTGCCCATCTAACTTTCTGCCACCCCCTGCAACGCTTGCCTTCTCTAGGGATCCACTCTACTACCCTTAATGACCAGCGGTTTCCTTGCCTTCGCTTTACATGCCCTGCCCACGTCCATTTCTTCTTCTTAATTTTTACTAATACGTCTTTACACCAGTTTGCTCCCTGACCCACTCGGCTCTCTTCTTGTCCCTTAATGTTACACCTATCATTTTCCGCTCCATTGCCCGCTGAGTCGTTCTCAATTTAAGTTGTACCCTCTTGGTGAGCCTCCAAGTTTCTGCTCCGTAGGAGAGTACCGGTAAGATGCAGCTGTCATACACTTTCTTCTTCAGCTACAATGGTAGGCTGCTAGTCATTATCTGAGAATGTCTGCCGTATGCACCCCACCCCATTCTCATCCCTCTAATTATCTCTGCCTCATGGGTGGGATCTGGGGTCACAACTTGGCTTAAGTAGATATATTCACTTACCACTTCCACTGCCTCGCCACCTATCTCAAACTGCTGTGCTCTCCCGAGGTTATTGAGCATTACTTTAGTTTTCTGCATATTAATTTTCAGGCCCACGGTTCTACTCTGTTCACCAGTGCGGAAAGCATGCTTTGCAATTCGTCCCCCGAGTTACTTAGCAAGGCAACGTCATCGGCAAATCTGAGGTTACTGAGGTATTCTTCATTAACCCTTACTCCCACCTGTTCCCAATCCAACGTTCTGAATACTTCTTGTAAGCATGCTGTGAATAACATTGGAGAGATTGTGTCTCCTTGTCTGACACCTTTCCTTAAAGGTATTTTACTGATCTCCCTATGGAGCATGATGGTAGCTATAGACCCATTGTAGATACCCTCTAGTATTCTTACATAATGCTCATCTACCCCCTGCGTTGATTACAGGGCGCTAAATAAGATCACTCGGAAGGATGTGTACCCGATGCCTCGCATTGACGATGCTCTGAACTGCCTTCAAGGCGCTGAGTATTTTTCCAGTCTGGACCTACGGTCCGGTTACTGGCAAATTCCGCTGCGTGAGTCGGACAAAGAGAAGACGGCATTCGCTACGCCTGACGGCCTCTACGAGTTCAACGTGATGCCGTTCGGGCTGTGCAACGCTCCGGCCACGTTTGAACGGATGATGGATACTGTTCTCCTTGACCTAAAATGAAAAACCTGCTTCTGCTACCTTGACGATATTGTCATCTTCTCGTCCACGTTCTCCGAGCACCTCAAGCGTCTGGAAGAAGTATTAGCTTGCCTTGCCCGCGCTGGGCTTCAGCTTAATGCAAAGAAATGCTGCTTTGCGAGTAAGACTATTAGGGTATTGGGCCACGTGGTCAGTAAAGAGGGCATACAACCTGATCCTGGCGAGATCGCCGCTGTAGTCGATTTCCCTCGTCCGCTCCACTTAAAAGATCTACGGAGCTTCCTCGGCTTGGCTTCTTACTTCCGTCGCGTCGTGCGTAACTTTGCGGCCATTGCTTCTCCTTTACACAAGCTTTTAAAGTCTGGCACGCCCTACGACTGGTCGAGCGAATGTGAAGCAGCCTTTCAAGCACTTAAGGACGCACTCACATCTCGACCGGTTCTGCGCCACTTCGACGAAAAGAGCCCCACAATACTCCACACGGACGCCAGCGGTCATGGCCTTGGCGCTGTCCTTCTGCAGCGGGACGCCCAGAATCAGGAAAGAGTAGTTGCCTTTGCCAGTCATTCCCTGACAAGTGGTGAACAAAACTATACCATCACAGAGCAAGAGTGTCTGGCAGTAGTGTGGGCTGTTTAAAAATTCCGCCTATACCTTTAAGACCGCCACTTCACCATCGTAACTGACCACCACGCTGTGTGTTGGTTGTCTTCCCTCGAGAACTTGTCCGGACGCCTAGGCCAGTGGGTTCTCCGCCTGCAGCAGTATGATTTTGTATGAATTTGGTGTGCTGTTTTGAATGTGCTAACGTAAAAGTTGTAACAGAATTGTTATAAGCCTTCCATATTAATTTTAGCGTTATGAATTTATCCTCTTATAGGCTTAAACAGAAAAAAATGGTTGTGATTATCAGCCACGTTATCCTGAACCTCCCCAGGCTACCGCGTTATTTCACTGTGAACGTTCCAAAATTCTGACGCCTACAACTTTTTCTGCTGTTCAGGGACCCGAAATCAGTTTTAACTAAATTGAGCAGTTGTCTTTTGGATGCTGTAGGTGTGTTTTTTAAATGATGGTCCTTTTCCGACATCAAGACAAGTAGCAGCTTTCTAATTTATTATTTTTAAACAAGTTCTTCATTTTCAAACCACTGCACCTTTTTTAACAAGTTGCCGGTAGGAAGTAAGTTACAGACGCCGACACACTAAAAAAACTCGGTTTAATGACCCGGCTTTTTGGTTTAGTAAAAACAAACATTATACATGGAAACACGTATTTTTTGGCGAGTCTTTGCAACAGATGTAGCTATGCTAGCGCATATTCAGTAAAATGTCCAAAATAAAATAAATATAGAAAAGCGGACTTCTCTTTTAGAAAGACGTCAAAGGTTGAAAGGTCCCATGTGTGGCCACAGAATGCAGACACTTTTACATCAAAGGGCGAAGACTGAAAAGCACCGACATCAGCGGATCTCACGACATAGAGATGCAAATTGAACATGATTTCGGCCGCTTGTAACGTCGGGACAAACAAAAGGATGCAACATGTTTTCCGATTTATTTATTTATTTATTTATTTATTTATTGATGTACTAACTGCATACCTTTCATAGGTCCAAGCAGGACAGGCGCTTTACAACAAGACTCAAAAAAGAAGAACATACACAACAATGCACAATAAACATGAGAACATCAAGTAAGGGAGTTAACACAACGGTATCGAATATCAGCGTTCCAATCATTTATCGTTTGGGAAAAAAAACAGAACTTGAACTGGTCTGTGCGAGCGAAATATGGCGCAAACGTTTCCGGGTGATCATGGCGAGTAGACCTTCTTGACAAAGGAATTAAATAGTTACTGGGGTCTAGTCCAAGCATTCTATTGAGGAAATCTAAAGGGAGTTTTTTCCGCCGTGCCTGAAGTAATGTAATGCTATTATGACGCAGTAAACCTGAGGGGTAATCGTAAGGGGAAAATTTGGAATATGTGAATCTGGTGGCCTTCTTTTGGATTTTTTCCAACTTACTGATGTTTGAAGATGTAAACGAGTCCTAACATATACATGCGTACTCAAGTTTTGGTCTAATCAAGGGATAATAACTCAATGGTTTCACATTAGAGGGTTAGGCTTTAAGTATGTCTTAAAAAAACACTGTTTGCGAAACGCAGATGAACATACACTGTCAATGTGCTCGTTCCATGACAAAGTATTCGTTAAATTCAGGCCCAAATATTTTACAGAAGTGATCTGTTTTAGTGGTGATAATCCCAACATGTAGTTAAAGCCTAAAGGCGCTTTCTTGCGTGTCATGCGCATTATGACACTTTTGTCAGTGTTGAAAAACATTCCCGAGCGGGAACACCAATCACCTATTCTACCGAGACTTTTAGACAGGTTTTCTTGGTCACTTGGAGAGCTGATGTTACAAACCAGGACACAGTCGTCCGCAAATAACCACATTTCCATTCCAGGGCAAGCTTCATATACGATATCATTTACAAAGAGTAAGAAAAGCAATGGTCCCAAGACGCTTCCTTGGGCAATGCCAGTGCGAACTGGTAGAAAGTCAGATTTTTTATCGCCGAGTGAGACAAATTGCTTACTATTAGATAGGTAGTCCGCTATCTATCAGACAATGACATACCAAAGTCCAATATTCCTTAATTTTATGATTAAACTGTGATGTGGAACCTTGTCGAATGCTTTACTAAAATCCAAAAATATTGCGTCAATTTGACCATTGCAATCTACTACCGTAGCGAAGGAGTGTATAACAGAGACTAATTGTGTGGATGTGGAATATCCTTTCCTAAATCCGTGCTGATATCCGGGTATTACGGAGCTACGTTGGAAAAGTCGTTTATGAGGTTGGCAATAATGTGCTGCATCACTTTCGAACATGTAGATATAAAATATATGGGTCGGTAGTTATCTACTGAAAACCGACAGCATTTTTTATAAATGGGCACGACTCGAGCTATCTTCCAGTTGCTTGGGACTTCCCCATTTAAGACCGAAACACGGAATATAATAACAAAACATTTAGCCAAAGAATCGACATATCTGCTGAGGAATACATTTGGAATATCATCAGGACCTGACGATGTCTTAGTCTTCAAGTTCAGTAACAAAAACAGTACCGTGGTAAGAAATAAAGTGGGCATCTGATGAATGAGTAGTTGCAGCTTTTGGGGTACAGGGTTGGGAGCAACAGTATACACTGCGAAAGTGGTAATTGAAGTGATGCGCAATTTCCCTCTGATCAGTAACTATTTCATTACGAATTTTTATTCCGGGGATGGGCTTTTTCTTTTCACTTATGTAGTTCCAAAATTTTGTAGGGTCGCTTCTGATAAAATTTGGCAGCGATACGTTGAAGTAGTAATCTTGAGACCATTTCACTGCGCTTGCAAGATCCTTTTTCAATTTCCTGATAACTTGCAGCACGTGCTTTTTTAATCACTTGATATTACGCTTCATTTAATGATCTCTCGCGTCATCCAAGGCGGGTGCTTGTGTACTTTTTTTGGTTTTGTTGGTACAAATTTATCTATACAAATGTGGCAAATGCCCTTGAACTGGTCCACGAGTACGCATGCGTCAGGGTTATCGAAGCTCAAAACGCATCTTTCCAGAGATGCTCAATCACAGAGGCGTTATTAGTGCGGGAAAAGTCTTTAAAACAGCGCACGTCTTGTTGAGAGCTATCAGCAGGGGAGTCTATGTTAATTTTATTGTTTGCGAGGTAATGAACAGAAAACCCTTCCTCAACAGACAAATTGAAGTCATGAAAACTCCGCGACACGAACACCAGGTCTAGGATAGAGCTACTCTTACGCTGCTCGCGAGTCGGCTCTTTCACCAACTGGACCAGGCCATGTGACAGCATGATATTAAATAAGTAATTGACATGGTTGCGAATTGTCCCAATTTAAGCCCGGCAGATTGAAATCTCCTACAAAGAAAACCTTGTTGTTCATATGTCAGGACATATGAGTTTGTAACTGTTGTAGGTAATCAGACGAGACATCAGGAGGTCGATAGAGAGCGTAAAGAGTAAACCATTTTCCCCAGCAAGTTCGTTTCAGGCAAATCCTTTCTTGATTAACAATGTCTTCAAGAACATAAGCTTGGAATTGCTCCTTGATGATAACCGCAACACCACCACCCCTTGACTGTCTGTCTTTGCGGAAGACTTTATATGATGGAGGAAAAACTACGTCGTACGTATTATCCTCATGCAGCCATGTTTCGGTTAGGATTGCAGCATGTGGGTCATACTGCAGGAAGGCGATTTCGAGCTGCTCGGCTTTATTGACTACACTTCAGGCGTTATCATTTATAATTCTTAGCTGCTTCGTTTTTTTAGGCAGAGTTCGGAATCTTAAACAATTTTTCAGGCCTCAAAGGGTTCATACAAGGTATTGCACGTTCTTCATTTTGGGAAACGCTTACGATGCTGTCAAATGCGCGCTCATCTTCGTCATAGTCCGGTCTGCAGTTGTCGAGTCGCATCGTTAGTTTTTTTAGGTGGCACTGTTTTGTCCCGAGATTCGTTCCAAACTTAAGCTTTTTTGTTAATGTACAATGTAGTGAAGGATAGTGATACCTCCTCCTTTCTTTCTCAATTCAACTTAGCGCTGTCCCAGAGCTTTTTTCTGATAAAGCGTACACTTTGTGAAAAATCCTGGCCGATAGATAAGTCGGTGTTTTTAAGTTTGTGCGCATTCTTCAGTATATCCGCTCTGCCGTAAACCCAGAAGTTTCAAGATTATCGGTGTGGTTTTTTTTAGGTGCTGGCCTGCAGAGAGGATAAATTTTTTCTATAGCACCGTTGCGCAATTGGAGAATATCTTCAAAAATGTTCTTATTACAGCTCGTCCAAGGACTTCTGTAGTCTCCTCATTGGCTTCCATCACGCCATAAACAATTAAATTGGGCATTCTGCTACAATTTGCTAAATCGTCAACCTTTCTTTGTAGATCATGAATGGTCTGGATCATGGAATCAAGCTGATCCTGGTAACAGGCAATCCTGCTTTTAAGTGATGGTAAGGTATCTAGTTTGGATTCAATGTCAATGAGTCGTTTTTCCTTTATATCTGTGATATCGAGAGCGATCTCGCTTAGTTCTTTGGCAATCTTCTCTAAGTCAGGGCCGGCATATGCCTCGATGTCGCCGCTTAACACCAACAATTCTCTCAACAATGCAAGCACTTGAAACACCAAAGAGCATAGCCGTGGGCGCTCAGCACAAGCAAAAACGGGTCACTAGAGTTGATGCACTTTCCTTAGCGTTTGCTCACCTGCGAAAAAGCAAGAAGGGACTGCGTGGCGACATTGTTCCGGGGCCGCCGCACCCAGTGAAGGAGCTGCTCCAAGATGTGCCGTATATAGGCGAAGCCTCTGTTGGCGGTGAAGCGCTTGCACGTGCACAGTCAACGCCGCATGCTGTCGCCGGTTCTGAGTCCCGAATCAAAGGCAGATTCAGCAGTCGCGGCGCTTGGCTGTCCGTGACACTTCCGGAAGCATTGGCGGGGCCAGAGAAGTTGGCTTATGCGTTGGCGATAGGAAGAAGCAATACCGGCCATATCTCCGGAAAAAGCAAGCATGGACTGCGTGACCACATTGTTGCGGTGCCGCCGCGCCCAGTCCGCCGCCGTGCCATTGCCCCTCTTGAAGAGTCCTTTTTCCCAATTGTGAAACATATCACCACTGTAGTTTTTATTTTGATTTTTAAAATAACGCCTTTTAAAAAACACATTGGTCAATCCTTTATGTGACTTCTTATATTTTATTTAGACAAGCAATTTTTTTGCACAAATGTTTACAAATATCTGGTTGACATTACAAATCACTTATGTTTTGGTCACATTTACAGATACGGAAATAGGGGGTGTCAAATTTACGACAATCTGCCCTGTGGAGCGACTTCATAATTTTTTATATTGTTTTGTTTACGGCAGAACCCGAAATTTGTTTTGACCTGTTTGTCAATTTGGTATAGCTTTGTTTTACAACAAATGTCAGTTAGAAAAATCAAACGTTGACGCACGCAAATCCCCACACTTAAAAAAAACTGGAGCCGCCAGGAATCGCACGTCACCTGCGCTGCTCTCGATTTTTTTTTCACGTAAAGTGCGTACGCTAGAGCAACACGGATTGAAATTTTAGTTATTCTCTGAATAGCACCTAACGCATAAACATATTGAAACAAAAACAAAAAATTGCCCGTGTACACGCATGTTCGTTGTTTCTTGGAATCACCCAAAGGTTCTATTTTAAGTGAAGCCTTTTAGTCCGTCTGCGGTAGTAAGTCCGTCACCCAGGGTTAGGAGCACGTACTAAACCAAGCGACAAAGGACGGAGTGGTCCCGCAGGGAAGGGGGTCCTCTATCTCTCTCTAGGGTTGTTTGAAGACAGGGGCGCTCCCACCGCTATAGTTAAGCTTGCGAATTTTTGCGGGAAGCGTAAATTTGCACGGTGCGGTACCGCCGCTTTTTTGAGAGTGGCCGTTGACATTGGAGCTGACAGAAGTGAACCACAGCACAGCTGTTACAGTTGATTTTACGCTCAAAGGAACTGGGGTTATTGCTTCGTGGACAAACGGTTCTGTGAAACGCAGCCTGAGGGAAAACTCACAAAGATATATCTCCCGTTGCTTGGCCATTTGCGTATTGCTGTTAAGAAGGAGGGTTTAGACATAAGTGCGCGCCCTTACCACAGGAGAAGACAGATTTTTATGGCTTGTGCCACTTGGATTCTCGGCAGCTGTGTTTAGCCATTGTTTTGGCTAATGACAAAACGGAGTGTAGGGTTTGTTCTCTCCTGTTTAAGGGTATTTTAAGAATGTTTCAGTAAGCAACGCTTTTGTTGAAAGCTTCTTGGTGTACCACTTTTGTGTGACCTATGTTTTTCACATTAAAGCAGCAAATGGGTACTGATTGTCTTTTGCTTCACTTTTCTTTGAAAGCTTTGCCGCTGGTGCTGCATTCGGAGGACGCCCTTCGCAACTGACCCAAATGAACTACACAGCTGTCACTTAGTACGTCTAGTACAATCCCATTTCACAAATATTGTGTTTCATTGCGACTCCATAACATCCATATTTTGGAAACATTGACGGTATTCTGTGTGCCCACAGTTTATTAACTACTGCCTAAACTGGCGCCTTTCTTGAAGCTATTGTGTTACTTTCACTAACTTCACTTCACTTTCACTAATCTTTCACTGGCCTTGTAGTTCTAAGACTGCCGCCACCAGTGTAGCCTTACCCCAATGAGTGTCTCCTCTCACCACCGTGTGCCTGAACGAGAACGACGCTTAAAAACATTCCGAAGGTCAAATGAATTGCGAATATGGCAGCCAGGGCTCTTCAAATAATATTTTGATGTTCTGTCTGCGTTTTTTATACTTTTTGCAAGTATTTTCTTACATTATGGTATTTTCTTGTTACTATTTCTTTGGTTACTACACTTCATTCACTTCAGCAAATATATATAGGCGCAAGTGATTCATCAGAAACAAAAATAGTTTTCTAAAATAAATAATGGTGGCACTGTGAACATAATGCAAGGTTTTAACGTCTTGTCACCCCACTCAGCCCGCAATGTTGCCTGCTGTTATGTTTATTGCTGTTATGTCAACTGCTGTTATGTCTATTGTAAGCAGGATTTGTTTTCCACAAGATTAAAAATGTCTTATTCTATGTCAGAACTTGCAAAGGAATATGCCACATGGTCTCATAAAATTGTTGAAAAAAAACGGATGGAAAGTGAAACATACAATGCGAGATGCTTCTGAGATCCTTTGGTTGTTTTCAGCTGCACAGATGTACCTCTACGCTGCAGTTTATATAGACACCTGGAAATGGACATGTTCTGAAAGCGAGCTGCTAGCAAGAACTGTTCCCAAAGCAATCCATGACAAGTGACCGGTTGAAAATAACTCGCCAAATTAGAAGAATTGACCACTTGGTCCCCCTGAAATAAATAAACCGTATGGAAACAACACCACTCAAGAAAGATGATATTAATAGACACAGTGCAGACCCAGGCATACCTTCATGCCTCTTCTTACTCTTCTTTTGTAGGGCGTTTTTTTTCTGCTGTACATGCATTTTGACTTGACTTAGTTTTTTTATACACTGCAGTTCGGTACCAAACCCAATGTACATGATTGGTAAACTGAAAAAGGATAGTAGTAGATTACTGTTTATATATTTTGTAAGTGTGAACTGAAAGCCCCAAAATATTATTTCGTGGGATTGAAATTGTTAATAAAAAGCAGGCGCATATAACTCCTACTTCGAAGAAATTATAATCATAAACTATATTGAGGCGACAGGATATCGTTTCAAAATGCAGCAGGGATGTTTAAGAATAACGTAAGATTAGTGTTCAAATACTCGTCTCAACACAACTACAATGAAACTCTTCATTCTTATGCTCCGAAATACCAGAAACGCAGCGTACTACATGCTGCCAACAAGAGGAACAGAAATGCTCATTAGCCTGCTGCACATTAAAGTTTAGTATCTATAAACTACACTTCCACAACTTTGAAGAATTCAATTACAATTTATATTCGACATTTCTAATAACGCAGTGTGCGTTTATCGCAAAATGAAATTTACAGCGTATATTACACCGTACCGAAATGTAGAATTACATGTTACCAATAAACTAGGTGAAAACCTTGTTTTTGGTTTTCACTGAGTAGTGTACGTGCAGTTTATTGGGCCTAAATAAACATGTCTTATATCCTTTCACTACCTGACGGTGTAGCTGCTCACTGCAAGGCTTTAGGACATAGTGCTTATGACTCGTTGAAGCACCTTTTGAGGAGTGACAAGCCTTCCGGACGTCAAGCGTATCTCGCAGGAATTGTTTACCTTAGCAAAAGCTGCAAGAACGAGGGGGGTGCCTTTAATCTTAAAATTCAATTAAAATGGAGAGTCGAGCTAGTTGGTGAACATGCATAGTTAAAAATTTAGCGCGAACAATAAAAGAAGGACAACAATGAAGGACGACACCGGCACTTACTAAGAACTGAATGGTTTCAAGTTGTTATATACAGTATATACATTTATATATAAGGTATAGTTCATATGTACGGTATATTTAGAAAACACCTATATACACCCCATATATGTATAAAAGTATTTCCTGTGAAACAAACCTTTCAATTTTTAGAATGCGCCGGTGTCGTCCTTATTTGTCCTTGTTTTTTAGTTCGTGCCTAATTATCAACGATGCATCCTAAAAGTAGCAACATTTCTTAGCCCCCACTACCATCTGCTTGCCAGCCAGCGGAAACAACAGTAGCGGGCAAATTGGGAGGGAACACAACTAAAAATCTATTTCTGGTGTTTGTTCAGTTAAAATACATCTCTTGCAGCTGTATTGTAGATGAGGTAGTTAACGGAGGCTAGTAAAAAGAACAAAGTTGTAGTTTGTTTTCATGGCCCCGGTAAGGAACGTGCCACCATGCCTACACGCGTCATGCCACCGCCCCCTGAATGGTCCGTCCAATTGACAAATTATGCCGTTTGGGCACATCACTGCTTGGTTGTTGTGCATATGACACCTCTTTTGGCCCGAAAAGTGTTCCGGTTGCACATTCATTTGCAGGCAAATTCGGCGGGCTGTTCCTTCGATGAATCCCTGGCAGTGCTTGATGGGGGCACCTTTTGCGTGCACAGACTGGAAATAACAATGACAGCAATTGTCTGAGGGGCCCCATTTTCATTCACAATAATTCTTGCATCTGCTAGCCTAAATATGCATCCGCAACTTGCTAGTTCATTTTAAGCAGAATATGCCATGAGCACGCTTGCAGTTCTGTTATCCAAAATCCATGCTTATCGACGGGCACTGCGTGGCACTTCGGTAAAAGCTATAAATAAAATCAAGTTACTCATCTGCAATGAGGGTTCAGTCTAGCTTCGACTACATCAAAGGCTTTCCTACGCTTTTCTTTGCAGGAGCATAAGAACACTTCACCAGATTCCCCAAATGTTAGATCAGTTTTGTGTGGGATCTAGCAACAGCAGTACGTAAAGTGAAAGAGGACAAGTTAGTTAATTATTTCTGCGATATGCTTTTGCAAATATTACAAGACGACAAAGCAAGCTTGGTTGAAAACAGCAATTTGGGTGGCGAACGCTACAACAAAGAAAAAAATTATGGCGAATATTGATCGACAATATTTACATACAAGCTATGCTACCTGGTGAAAAATATTCCTTTTGTCACGTTACATGTCACAGTGAGTCGACCACAATAACAAAGTGCAAGGATATATCACAACTGATGTGCTAGAGATATCTTTTATCCTAGGACGTCGGGAATGGAACATTCTAACTTCTTTTTTTTGGCATTAGGGGTTGGTAAAGGCATTACGAAAATTGTCCAGGTGGAGATTGAACAGTACCATCTTCTTTTTGTGGGCCATATAGTTATATGTATGTACCCGTCCACTGTAATACTGCAGACAGCGAGGAAATTGTAACGCTTGTTTCTTTTTGCACGGCGTGGTTTTGGTATATGCACACCTCTTTGATATAAAGCACGCATGTAAGGAGGCGCTGCTGACCGGACTGGGGTCGGCAGGTCGAAGCGAAGAAGACGAGGTGTGTGCGGAGGCCGAAGAAGGGCGCGGAAGAGGAAGAGGAACCGGAGGATCGTGGCAAGAGGGCTGGAGGAACGAGGTTCGAGGAGCGACCTGCCTGCCAGCCGAGACTGGCCACGGAGCCCCCGGGCAAAATCGGTCATCAGTCGTAGCACCGGCATCGACAA
This sequence comes from Haemaphysalis longicornis, assembly GCF_048455015.1. NCBI lineage: Eukaryota > Metazoa > Arthropoda > Arachnida > Ixodida > Ixodidae > Haemaphysalis > Haemaphysalis longicornis. The sequence continues at coordinate 61,249,962 of NW_027526245.1, read as the reverse complement.
GGGCTCCACGGCAGCGCCCCGAGCCTAGCGCATGGAACCCGACTTTGCGGCGGCCAGCGCCAGCGTCAAGGAGAGAGCGCCTGCAGCCATAACACCAATCAAGTGTCCACCGCAGCTCCTTGCCGCCAAGTACTCCCGGACGTGAGCGGGATTTCTATTGAGTTAAGAACATTGTCTTGTCGGACATCTAGTCATTTGATTAAATTAGCTCCTAGACATTTGTTGTGTATTTTACTAATTCTGTCCCGCTAATAGAGTCTGTCCTTGTCAGACGGCACGTGCCTCGCTTCTTCTCCGTCAGTTAAATTTGACCTCCTCATCCGGACAACAACCTGCAGCACTACCTAGTCTTACCTCGAAAAATCTCTCCAAGCTGTCCAAATTCAGCCATGCGTGTTTTGTCAAGTGGGGAAGCAGGTGCCCGAAGTGGTATTTTACGTCCGCAAAAACTTCATTTACCAGACTCGAAATGACAGAAAGATACCGGTTGAATATCATCCCCAGCTCGGCCAGTCGGTTCGGATAGGCAAGACGCCTCAAAGTGGTACACAAAACCTCACATCCAGGTACCAGCACACGCTGCGCGCTCACAAGGACGTTAGGCGTCTGGAGCCAGAAATACAAATAGTCAAAGTCCAGTTTCTTGAACCTGAACTTGTGATCATTTTCGGGGCTGTTTAGCCTTGCAGCGTTGAGCAATTCACGTGCTGCTAGATTGCGGAGCGGCTCTGGTTGCAGTTCCAACAGGTCTGAATCCTCGATATCGCGCCAAGATGGACTCCGCATCAACAGCGGATCTGAAAGGACACTGCTGTATAGAGCCATAGAAGCAGGTTAACTGCAAACTGCAGCACAGCAGCTTAGCAGCCGAGCTACAGCAGCTTAGCCTTGACGGACTCCTCTGTAGGAGATTGGCTTGGCTTCTCATAGGCTGGTCTAGGCTGATCAGGAAACCGCCAGCGGCTTCCTCGTGCTAAGTTGACTAGAAATAATGACTGTAAAAGCAAGCACTACAAGAAATAAATACTTTTGATGGCATTCAACATTTATTCGACAACGAAAAGGCTGTTATCATCATCATTTTTGTCTGTTAAAATTCCCGCACGCTAACCAGCGCAAAACGCTCTGCTAAAGTGAATCTTATCTTCTCCAGCAGTAAAAGAAAACTCCGGCCTCCAATAACATGGTAAACGGTAACGCAAACACGGTAACGATATGCCAAAACGCTATTTATGGAGCGAAACAAAAACGGGCACAAAAACATTTTGTTGCCCATACAGCTCAAGAGAACTTCCTGTCAGACAAGCATTCACAGTGAAAATTTAAAGCGGAACAAATTTAAACAAAAGACGAATGACACAAGGACAAGCGCTTCCTTGACACAAAGAATGACACAAGGAGCGCTTGTCCTTGTGTCATTCGTCTTTTATCTAAATTTGTTGCGCTTTAAATTTTCACTATGGAGTACCAACTAGCTGGAACCCTCACGTTGTTAAGCATTCACAGGCTGCCAGCCCAGTACCAATCATCAAGGCAACTATATAAACACAACCACCTGAACACTGGATCTCAAAGCTGAACCAGAAGTGATGGTAATGCGTTCCGGCATCTTAAGCGACAGCCTAAGTATCCCGACAACTTTTAACAGGGGGCTACTTAAGCTTGAGTTTGGTCGAGTGGATTAGCAAAAAAAATCTCCTCGGGCGCGAGGCGGCCACCACGCACCTTCGCGCAGCTGCGTAGGCGGAGCCAAGCCATCTATGACATCCCTGCTTTGGAGCAGCGACTTTCTGCCGCTCCCCTGCCACGTGGGCAACACACAGCGTCTCGTGGCTCGCGCCGGGCACATCGTTCAGACTACCGCAAAAGAGGGGTCATTGGAAAGACATCGTCTCAGTTGTCGGACGAATACGGCGACGAAGGGGGTGACGGCGATTGCTACTGATATAAATACTGGACATACTTTAAAGGTCTCTGCTTCCACTTGCCGTCCACAATAGCTTCGCAGTGCTGGGGTCCTACAGTCCTTCTTAGTCATTGTGGGGAATGATCGGAACAGCGTGGTAAAAACTTGGTTGACTTCACTTGACCTCTCTAAATGTTTCCTACTTTGGTAGCGCCTTTTGAAAACGTTGACGCAGCTTTTAATGCTTGTGCGAAGCTGCAGAAACAGCGTAGCTGCCGGTCGACCGAGAGTTTCCCCCTGGGAAGCGCTGGAAGTGTGGGCCGACCGGAACGGCCTTGTAAAGCCCGACTAAACTTGGGCTCACTTGTGAACACGTAGCTAGCATAGCAAGGGCAGCGTAAAACAGAATAAATTAAGAAAACAAAGCGAGACTTTGCTAAAACGGAATACGCTGGACCCAGGACCAGTTCCACCGTATCTCCTGCCTTGCAGTACCAATGTAAGCTGAGGGAAGTTTTCATTCCATTTGATAACTTTTTTCTACCACGCACAACCTAGAAGTTGGCCTTTATTGATTTTATTGATTGTGGTGTTTAACGAGCCGGCGCAACGAAGGCGAAGAGGCGCGCCGTAGTGGAAGGCTCCTGATTAATTTTGATCTTTAATGTGCGCCGAAATCTCGAACACACGGGCATTTTTGCTTTTCGCCTCCATCAGAAAATCGGCCGCCGCGGCCGTTAATCGAACCCGCGACCTCGTGCTCAGTAGCGCAGCGCCTTAGCCAGTGAGCCTCCGCGGCGGGTCGAAGTTGGCCTCTAGTGCTGGGTGTCGTGCTTGTGCAGTTATGTTGACCCTACATGAAATTGAGGGATATTGAATAATCATCAAAAATCAAATCCACTTCTCGAGACACCATAAAAAAATGTTTTGCCAAAAGTTTATCTGCAATCCTACGGAATTCCTAATACTAAGCTGACCACGCTGAAACGTGGAATTGTTAGGTATATAGCAGATTTAAAACGAGCCAGCCAGCTTAAATCTAGTTGTATGCTCGCGACAGCCGCAATGTAAATTCTGCCCACGTGTTGTGTGCCGCGTAGATGCTTCATTAGTGGTGCTAGTGAAGAAATCATGACACTTTAAACCAGCATATTAGTGGGATGCCTGTGAATAAAATTATTTAAGTTGGAACGGTTTTTGGGTCGCGGCAATGACACTCCTTACAAAAGAATACGTACTCATTTGAAACTATATATCAAACATTGGAATTGTCCTGAATTGCCAGTGGTATTTGCTTTTGGGTTATTTACTATGCGCTTCATGCTGTAGGTTTTTATTATGGTAACTGTTGTAATATTTTGCCCTTCCTGGAATCATCCCGCATGAATTGTCACTATAAATAAATAAAATAAATAAATTTCAGGTTTGCGGACGCATCGTCTTGCTGAATGAGACTGCAGAACACCTGAAAACAATGCTTCAGGAAATAAATCAAAAAGCACGGCCGTGGGACGGACAATATCTACGAATAAATGTAATGTAAGGAGGAGTAAGCATGCCAGCAGCTTCGTCTTCAGCATAAGAAACGAAACGTCATAAGTAAAAGAATAAAAGTCCCTCGGACGGATGGGTAGTGCTGACCCGAACGTTGAGACTGAAATCCGTCGCAGAATAAGTATGCTTTGGGGAGAACTTGGCAAGCACTCCCAAATAATAAAGTGTAAGCTACGTCTGTCACTGAAACGAAAAATCTACAAAAATCGCATACTGCCGGTGATGACGTAATGAGCCGGAACGTGGCACCTTGCTAAACAACTAGAAAAGAAAATTAGGTCCGCTGAACTGGCCATGAAACGAAATAAAGTTAGTGACACTCAATGAGAGAAAACGAGCTCCCTGGATGTGACAACAGTCTAGAGTAGAGGATATCATAGTTCAAAGAAAAAAAACGAAATGAACTTTCGGCTGGGCCTGTCAAGAGACGAACCGAGAACCGGTAAACAGTTAGGGTAACAGAGAGGATACCAAGACGCGAGTCAAGAAGAAGCTGAAGACCATTAACGGCATGGAGGGTCGGAATAAAGAACTTCGGTGGTAAACAATGCTCTCGGGCCATGCAGGAAAGAAGTGGTTCTAGGTCAGTGGGAGAGGCCTTCGTCCTGCATTACTCCTGAGTAGGCTGATGGTAGTGATAACGCTATCATGATCATGATGATGATCAATGTTACGCATAGAAATACACAACTGTAGTTTTCAGGATTTTGGCAAGAGACATCGCTTGTAGGGCTCTAAAAGTGTGTTGAACTACGTTGCCCCAAGTAGAGTAAAAAGGCGTAAAAGGTTACCCCATAGCGCAAACAAAAGTTCTGGTCCTAGAGCTTTGATGACCGGAAATAAGTTTCTACAATGCCGTAGATAGTCAGTTTGGATGTTTTTACATGCTTACATATTATAAAGCTTATGTTATGCTTACATAATATAATATTATGCTCCTGCTAATACGCTTACATGCATTGTTTGTTATATCGCAGATTCGCTGAGATGTAGAATTGACCTGCCCTTGGTAACCCATTGAAATGTTTAAAAATGGGCTTTACGAGGTCTCGCGTAATCAACCTCTAATCGAAACAATTTGGAGTTTGGCAAATCGCCATGTTTTAACTGATTTGCCACACATTTATGACTGGTTGATGCATTCAACTGCTTCTGCTCAGAGGTTTTACCCAAAGAGGTGCCCAACAACCAGCAGAACGAAGGATAAGTGGCATTTCTTAAGTTCCGCTGCCGCACTTCCGCTAGGTTGCGATGCCTAGCATGAAGTATCCACGCCCAGCGCAAAATGCTAGACCTACAGACTCCTAATTGCAGGAGTTCACTGCGCTTATGACGCTGGAGCCAAATTAAGGTTGACAATTTTTTACTGTCCAAGGGAGCAAAGCACAATATACGCGTGTATGCTTGCTCTGCGGAAATTGTGATCGAGAAACAGGGCTTCAGACGTCCCTGCCACAACACTGTGGGTCCCTTTGGCGCCCTCTTACCATGCGTGTTATTCGCCTCTCTAGAAACCACGAAGGCGAAGACGGTGGTGTTTTGGTGAAATAACTACTGCTCGCAAGCATTTTTTGGCACAACGCGCGACCGTCTAATCCAGCTTTTCAACGTGTTGTCTTTTTACAGAGGAGTTGCAGGTTCAACGTTTTTGTAAGTCTTCGGTAAGTCGAGCGTCACTCTGGAACCAACGCAAGTTTGAAGACTTACCTTAGGAGGGCGCAGTGGTCTCGCCACCAGTGGCCTCGCCGAAACCGGTTTACAGATCCACCTATGGAGGCCAAAGTGGTCTCGCAAGGGTGGGTTTCTCTCCCTCGTAGGGAGGGAGAAGGGTGGAAGCTTCCCTCTGCTGACGCTTTGCTGCCGATTCTGTCGCGAAAACCACAGAACATCTGAGTTCTCAGAAAATTTTGTACATTCGAGCACACATAAGAGAACCACCGCTCGGCTGTTTCAGCAGATGTCATGCTTGGTGAAGTGAATGACATTTTCTTTGTTTACTAACACAAAAACATATCCAACATCAATGAAAAAAAACATCCTGCTACTGTTTCTGTTCTCGTAGGGCAACAAACGCTACCTTCTACAAAAATTGCCACTAATCCGTGATGTGAACGCGGTTGGATAGCGGAGCCACTGCGTTCTGGATTCTAAACAGTATTAATAGGGGCGCCGCGGTAGTACATAGGGTATTTGTTTATTTCAGTTCATTTTTATACCGTTATGAACGATCGCGCGTCCTATGTTGTGTCTTCTCAAACTAAACACGGGCTTACCGTAGGAGCCGGTTTTATCTCTACCCATGAAACGAAGAGCCGCATTCACAGACTGGTTGCAGGCTAGCCGGCTGAATGAGTGACTGACTGACCGGCTATTTTTTCAGCCCGCAACAAAACGGTTAGATCCACTATGAAGACTACACTTGAAGACAAGATTTGGGGTAATTTCAGGCGTCACAGACGAAAGGTTGAAAATTGGGTTTTCGCAACTTTTTGATTGCCTCAGTCGCCCATAAAGATGAAGCAGTTTTTGCTGATATTTGTACCCCGTGAAACTTTAAGAGTAGTTTTACAATTCTGCCGTAACCAACAAAAACGGTGCAAATCTGAAGTTGAGAATAAAATGCCTACTTTTACAAAATCTCCAATAAGTGTTCGAGCGTTCGGTAGATCGATTGTTTTCGGCTCATCCAGCTTATTCTAACAGATACCCGCCGCGGTGGCTCAGTGGCTAAGGCGTTGCGCTGCTGAGCACGAGGTCGCGGGTTCGATTCCCGGCCGCGGCGGCCGCTTTTCTGATGGAGGCGAAAAGCAAAAACGCCCGTGTGTACGAGATTTCGGCGCACGATAAAGATCCCCAGGTGGTCAAAATTAATCCGGAGCCCTCCACTACGGCGCGCCTCATCGCCTGCGTTGCGTCGGCGCGTTAAACCCCACGATCAATCAATCAATTGTTCTAACAGATTCAGAAAAGCAATTTATAAAATTTCTTCCGAAACCCCGTAATTGGCGCGAAGCATATTTAGCTGCATAGCGGTTGTTGTCCAACACATATCGTAATTCTGCACTAGGTCGGCCGTCACGCAGGCGTAGGAGAAGGTACTCAGACTCGCTGATAGAGGGCGCAATGGTCTCAGCGCTGGTGGCCTGGGGTACGGGTTCCCAGACCCACTGATACATGGCACAATGGTGTACGCCAATGACAGCCTCGCAAAAACTGATTCCTAGGCCCCGCAGAATCATGCGCAGTGGCCTCTCCAGGAACTGCTTTTTTTTTCTCCAGGTGGGGGAGGGAGAAAGAAGGGAACTGTTGGATCTTATTTCTGCGAGGACAAAGAAGTGATCGCACACATGTGAGTGGAAGAGGACGATGAGGAACGATGGCGGCGATCGGGCATTTTCTGTGTGTATTCTAATGTGAATACAGTTCTTTTCCCCTTACCGAAGGCGTCGTAGTCGCGACATAGTCGTGCCGAAATCCCGAGGGATGAACGAACGACGGTATGTACACAACGGTTGTGACCAATGCCTGAAAGGAACTGATAGCGACTTCATCATGACCGAATCACGAACGAAGCCTACTGGAGATCAGCTATACCAAAAACGATGTGTTCAACGCTCTACTATAGCGCGACTGATCTTCCAAGCGAAGGCTGCCATTTTCAAAGCGGACACAACGGATAAAGAAATATCCGCCATTACCGATTGCCTTGACTATGAGTCCGAACAACTACGCAACACCTACCGCGACATCGAACCCTTCCTCTCTGGCAAGTACGCTGAACAAGAATTTATGGACACTTTTGGATTCCGTTACTTCATCGTAACTTGGCAATCAATCTTAAGGCCAGCGATGGAGTTCCCGCGAAGAGATCTCGACGCCCTTTGTCTCAAGTATGAACGACCTCCATTTGAAATTGATATCCCTACAACCGATCAACAAAACGTCAGTGGGCACTGTGACGCTTCTCGGGACGACCCGCGTCTTAAAACTTGACCAATATTTGTGACTTCCCCACTGAATGCTATTAGAAACTCCAGCCACGATACCGCCGTCCATGAAGTTACACCGACAGCTACAGTCAAACCTGAACAGGAACAGTCGGACATGCGTGCGGAGAAGGGTCCACGTGCTAATGTTGTGCGGGATCTCCCGAGATTAACCTACCATAAAACAGCCAGTAGCAAGCGTGGGTGGACGGATTCAACAGCGAAGTTAAGTTCCTGCTTCCCTGACAACAATAATGATAAAGTGGCCTGCGCGGAGAATATTCACTTGTCTAATCAAGACTCGGCAACAAGCGAAAACCGAGCCAGAATTATAGCCATCGCTTCTGACGAAAAATCCCCAAGGCAGTTGTGGCGTACATCTGACATGAAGGTAAACACATCAACGGAATCCGTAACTAATGGAACGTGGGTGAAGCAAATAGTAAAATACCAAACAACAGGAAAACGACATTCGCCCCATCGCAAGATTTGGCTATAAGCTCTCTCGGTACCGATGCACAAGCGTAGAACAAAGAATTTGCGACGCTCATGGTGTGCTTGGAAAACATCGGGGTCATCGCCACGACCATGACAGCTTCCACTCGCCAAGAAAATAGCAGGGCAACGGCAACCGAGTGAAGGCTTCTCCTGCTGTTCGGCATACCTGGAAATACAGGCGCAAGAACCGTCAGTGGTGCTACCGTTTGCTCGGAACGACTAGAAGCGGACCATACAGGAAACCACAGCGCTGGTGGAAGTACAGGCGCAAAGACGTGGGCTACTACTATCCCCTACGCATCACTGTTTTTTTTGTGGGGGAGGTTGTTGGAACTTATTTCCGCGAGGACAAAGAAGTGATCACACACATGTGAGTGGAAGAGGACAATGAGGAACGATGGCGGCGATCGGGCATTTTCTGTGTGTATTCTAATGTAAATACAGTTTTCCCCTTACCGAAGACGTTGTAGTCGCGACAGGAGCCTACCGCCTGTGTCTTTTAAGTGCCAATTACTTTGAGCGAACAGTAAGATTTGCGCGGCGACGGCACTGCCACTCTCGGAGAAACGCCGGTGGACATTCGAGCAGACTTGGTGCAACCTCGGCTTCGCTGTTTTAGTTGATTTCATACGGAAGCAACCGGATCTTACTAGTATATTAACCTACAAAGAGACTGAATATGCTTAACAGCTGATATGAAAGCGCGACTAAACTGCCGGTCGTAAAATGAGTACAATCTCATGGTGCCCTGGATGAACAGCCCACCGGAATTTTTTGAAAACTGTTCACTTGATAACGAAAACAAATATTGTTTCGCCGGGCCGTTCACATTTTATATATATTTGTAGTTATTTTTGGAAATAATGTGAATGTCTAAAAGCTTCTTTACGCTGTTATGTGTAACATGGGATTAGAAGAACAAATTTATTGTTTCCGGTGGGGGCCCTTTTCAGGTTGATTTCAGTAACCTGCCGGCGAGGACAGTATTCATATAGTTTTATGTGCCACCTCCGGCCACCTGGGCTAGTTAGGCTCGAGTCAGGGGATCTGTGCTGAGCAACTGGGCCTCTGACTGCTCCCCGTTCATAAGTCAGAATGCAGAGCCAAAAATGTAAACAAAAGTTGCCCACAATAACATCTGTAACATACTGCTGAGGGATTATGATGTTTCTGCGGGGGCAAAATCTCATATACACACCCTAAAGTTTACGCTTTATAACCGGGAAAACAATCGAGGGCACAGGCAAGTGCGAGGTCGAAATATGTGGGTATTGGTCTGGGGCACAGAACCGTTAAGACGTTCTAGTATAAGATAAAACATTTCAATTCTTTAATTGCCTTTGTCAATACGCCATGTGTGTGCATATGTTGAATCCCACAAACAAGCCGGAAAAAAGGTCCTCTCCTAATAAGCTACGAACAGTTGTCCCTAAAGTGACTAGACAGGCACATAGGCACACTTTGGTGGTGAAAACCTTTTCAGCAGTATGCTTTGTATACATAACGAGATGATCCTTTGCCCGAATAGGTTGCCAGTAAGCTCATGTATTATCGTTTTTGGTTCGCAGCACTTTATGGGTCCGGCATGTTTTCGTAGCTCGCCTGAGTTTACGGCGTCACGCGCCCAAATAGAAACTTCTAAAATAAAACCGCTTTCTCTTGTCGAGATATAACCAGGGTCCATCTCCTTAGGAAGCTCATGTCACCCCATTGCACCACAAAAACTTTTAAAATAAAATAAAAATAGCAGTTTGAACCTGCTGTTTTCCTAATAAAGGTAATAAGGTACGAAGGGTACAGTCAAGCTCAAATAATCACAATTCATTACAAATCCAACAAAACTCATTGCTACTGCATTGCGAAGCAACACATGAAAGGCCTTCCAGAGTTCCTTTAAGCGTGATGAATAGTTCCAATCTTCCGGTTTTCTCCTTACGTATGTCGAGTCACTGTGCTGACTGCTAATATTTGGTTGTTCCTCAGATATGTCAGATAGCCTTTGCCACATCATACTATGGTGCAGAACGTAGAATATTTGAAATTCTCTTCATAAAGCAATTACTCTTTGGTAATGGCCGCAATGTTCCCATCGACGAAACTTGCAGGAAGATATGGACTCCTGAACCTTCTGATTAAACAAAGTTGTATGGCATCTTCGTGGTGGTAGCTTAGGGTACAGCTTCTTCGTACTAGTTACTTGAAGAAAACACATTATTCGTCTGCTGGCAGTACAACTTCGTTATTCTGTCTGTTCTAGGATATGTACGGGAGCCCACTTTCACTCCCACAGAGCAAGACACTGCTACTGCCCTTGCGGACCTGGCATCTCAAGCTCGTGTGAAAATTGACAAGGCTATGCAGTTAAATCAGAAGCCCTTCTAAACAAGTTTGTTAACAGCCAAAATACTTTAAATGTTAACTCCTTTACCAGATAACCCTCATTGTAGTTGCCAAAGTGCCTGGTTAAAGCTTACAAAAGAGTAGAGCCAGTTTTCCATGTAGAGTTTATGTCGGTGCAGTCCATATTCCAAAACCAAAATACGAAGTATTACTTAGGTTGTGTTACATTTACAGCAAATACATATTCTTGAATAACTACAGTCGACTCCTATTAACTAAGCCCTTGCACACTTCAGGAAAGCCAGTTCTGGTCGAATATACCCCTGCTACACTAGCGTCCGAATGTAAATTTACTGAAAAGCGACGTTGTCCTACTCAACTGTGTTTTCAAATGCCATTCTGGGCAAATGACGCTTGCGCAAAATGAGCATTAATAGAGGAAACGGGGGCTCTCAAATTCCATTTCTAGCCCTCTCGCCCACAGCGTTCCTAGTCAGGACAGACAAATACATGGCTGGCGTACTTAAAAACAAACAAAATTTTCTTCATTGTGGTTTCTTCTTTACTTCTCATTCACTCAAATCATATCACGATATAGCAATTCCACACTCTCAGCACCAGTGCGAGTAAGCGACTAAGCAGTGTCGCCGAGCACAGAAAAACTTTGATTGCGATTCTAAATACGGCAAAAACTGTGTCAAAGCTTACATTTTTACAGCTTGATATTACTTTATAGCCAAAGGCTGCTGCTAAATTTTATTCCTGCATTATTATAAAAAAACAAAACTTGACAGTAGCTGCACCACGCAGCTCAGTGAGCAATTGTTAAAGCTTTGAAATGCGATCAAAATTGTAGTGAAGCACAACGGATTCTGAATCGCATTCGAAGGAGCTCATTTGAGTCAAATGACATTCGCTTCAAATTCTGCTACGCTGGCATTCAGATACCAGCGTAGAAGAGGTATAAACTAAGTTAACTCAAATTTCAAATTACTCGAAATAGTCCACCTGCTTTTTGGCATTGAAGCACACATGAATTCATCAGGGACGGCACAAATTTTCAAGCGCTACTACAGCGTCAGACTAAAACCAAACACCAGGAAGGAGTAAATTTACCAGCTTACTTCCAAACACCCCAAGCAATGATTTGCTTAACTCGTTCAATCGTTACATCTAGCAGGATAATTACATTTAGCACTGCTGTTCAATGGGTATAGGTCAGAACATGCCTTATCTGCCAGGTAAAATTACCCGGTAAGCTGGGGCTAAGCATACAACCTCTTTTTATAGCAATGTACGAATGCGTGCCACATTTCTTTATGTGTGACTGAATTTCGCAACACTGAGAAGTAATGAAAGTCCGCTTCACTTTCCTAAAACTTACAAATAAAAGTGACTCATTATTTTAGATTCGTACAATACAATTATAAATGGACAACATATTCATTTTAAATATTCCAAACTGATAAGAATGCGAATAATTAGAATGACGATGAAGAACAAACCGAAGGCAGGTATAACAATAAGCAGAAAAAGCATTGGAGCAGCATTATGAAACTACACCCTGACACCCCATGTACAAAACTTACTGAAGTCATTACTCGCTAGTTATGAAATAAAAATCTGTTCAAATTCTCCGGCGGTTATCATCAGTTTTAGAGGCAAACACTCTTGGTAATATTCTTCATCTCGCTGTTTTAGGACTGCACGCAACGTCGTTCTAGAGCAGATTTGGTAGTCAGTCACCAGCAAAAAGGAAGATATCCAAGCAAACCTCCCAATGGTTTCATGTAGCAATTTTAATGAAGTAATATTGGAGGCAGGCTAGTGAAGCAAACTCTGAAGGCAAAAAATATATATTTTCATATAACTGGGCACCAAAGATATTCCAGTTTATCATGTTTATTATTAAGCGCCGATGAATAGAGTGAAGTCTGAATGAGCGCAAGAACTCACCCCACTATATATCCTCTCCTTCCGATAAGCAACAAAATTATGGGGAGTAACTTATTTATCACAAATGAACGTGTTAACGAAGGCTCTGAGCCATATATTTTGTTAGCTTTAAAATGTCAATTACGCCCACAAAATCCACCAAGTTATTTATAGGTCGTACATCTAATTACAATTGAACCAGCACGCAGGGAACACAATTTGTGACAGGATGATGATGATGATGATGTCCTCAAATATTTTGGCACGTACCCACAAGGGGGGATTGGCCAGGGCTAAACTGGTTAAAAACGTGAGGACTTCAAAATACTTATTTCCGGAAAGAGGGTGTAAAAGGAAACTTAGTTAAGAATGAAACCCGAATTACCCATTAATCAGCACCGTGTAGCAATTCAAACGACCTGAGGCAGAAAGAAAATTTTGAATGTAATTATATATATCCCTTCTTGCAAACCCCAGCTTTGATGCGCCAATAGATAATATAAGTGTTATCGATAAAGTCAACCCCAACCGCTCAATCGGCTCCTTCAAAAACAGTTGTCTAGCTGTTAAGAAACGGCGACAGTCGAGAAAAAAATGTTCGATTGTTTCGGGGACCTGGCACCGCACACATAGTTCTGTAGGTGAAAGGTCTGATCTGAACAGATAGAAATTAAGCCGTGGAACCCTGCAGCGCAGCTCGGTGAAGGTCACCTCGCATTGCCGAGAGCCACAAAAATGAACATTCTACCCGAACTTTAAATGTTGGAACTCTTCAAATGATAAAGGCGAATCGGAACGGGTGGCGTCTAAATGCCAATATCGTCTTAGTCTCGCAGATGCAAATAGAGCCAGATTAGGAATTCCGAATTGAATGGGAGCTGTGACGGCGAGATTAGCTAAATGGTCCGCTTGCTCGTTGCCCCTGATGTCCGTATGGCCAGGGACCCAAGACAAGCGTACCTCCTTCACGTGCCTGGGAACAAAAAATAATAGTGTGCGGTACAATGGAGATTCCGAAGAGGAAGTTAACGCCGATATAACTGCCATCGAATCAGATAATATGATAATTTTTGATACATGCTGCGGTACTTTGCATACAGCGAGAGCTATTGCTAAAAATTCGGCCATAAAAATGGGTGTGTAATCCGGGATTTGCAGCGAATAACTCCAGTCTAAAGATTGTGAAAAAATACCAATTCCAGCTTTCTCGCCATTTTGTGATGCATCAGTATAAATCAAAGACGAAGAAGGATACTTGGATAAATATTCATTTAAAATAGCGGCTAATAGCGAGCGTGGTAGAAGTTTTGCAGCGGAAGGGAAGGGGTTTTGAAAGTAAAACTCAGTTTCTCGCTCGATTGTGGATACCGGAATGACCTCATATAACTTAACAGAAATACAATACAGGCATGATTGAATGAATAGCACTTGGGGGGAGATACGTTTGGGCCACGGAGATGTAAAAAATATACTCGGCTCACAAATAAATACCGGCTTGGAAGCCCCAGAGGGGGCTTCGTACATGCGGAGGTAAGTTTGCACCGTCAGCAAGAGAAAACGGACCCTAAGTTCAGGAACGCGTGCCTCTAAGTATAGAACTCGGTTCGAAACGAACCGGGGAAGGCCAAGACAAAATCGAAGAATGCGCCTCTCCAGCAGGTATAACGGACGCAGTTTGAAGATAGGGCGACTGCAAAACAAGACGCACCCAAACTCCATGACTGGCCGGACATAGGCTCGGTACAACAGCAAAAGTGTGTCCCGGCGCATTCCTGCCCGTTTCCCACATAGTCTTTTCATGCGACCAAATGCTCTCTCCGCTTTTGTGACCGATGCGTTAATATGTGCCTTCCAATCAAGAGCAGACGTGTATGTAACACCAAGATATTTCAGCGAATCCACCTGTGGAATGACTTGATTTTTGTAAGCGAGAGAAATTGAAATTGTTCCTGCAACCGGGAAGACAAGTAAAGCACTCTTTGACACATTTAACGTTAAATAAATGCTGTCAAGCCATGTCTCCAAGACAGATAAATAGGCCTGCAAGCGGTCATATAGCGAATGAATGTCGACTGCGGCTGCAAAAAACGCTATATCATCCGCATAAACGTAGGTTGTTACATCTGGGAAAATAGGAATGTCACTCATAAGGATGTTAAAAAGTAAAGGCGATAAAACCGATCCTTGAGGCACTCCTCTAGTTTGTGGAAATCTTCCTGAAGATAGCCTTCCGTTTGTGCAAAAGAATTCCCGATCAGCCAAAAACTCCCTAATCCAAGCAAAAAGATTTGTAGGCAAGTTTATACGCGCTAGTTTGTCAAATAAGGTACCATGGTCGACACTGTCATAAGCTTTAGCTGCATCTAAGGTCACTAGTGCCGACACGAGTTTCCCTTTTTGTGCTAAGCGGATCCTCGCCTCTAAGTCCACATGAGCGTTCCAAATAGAAAATCCCCGCCTAAAGCCAATCTGAGCAGGACTGAGTACTTGCCTGTCTTGCATGAAAGAAGTCATCCGTTTAAAAAGTATTCGCTCTATTAATTTTATCATGTTGGAGGTCAGAGCAATCGGCCTTAAGTTGTCTAAATCAAAACCGTGACCTGGCTTTTTTTGGAGCAAAATTATCTTGGACACTTTCCAGTTGAGTGGAATCCAACAAAACCGGAGGGATGAATTTATCACATTCAATAAAACCGGTTGGAATTCCTCAGCCAAAAATTTAATAGCACCAACAGTCACGCCATCAAGCCCCGGCGCCGCAGAACGTGTGATGGACAAGGCCTCCGTCAGATCACAAGATGAGACTGGCATAAAATCATCCGTTTCTGGAGGCCCGATAAGACGGAAGTTATTACAACGAGAAGAAAAGCGAACCGCAAGACTTCTAGCAGAGCGCTCAAGAATCCGGGCCTCTTCAGCAGAAGTCAAGACCTCTGATGACTGTAACTTCTTGATAGAAACCACCCCATTGCTTGCCATGAACTTATAGAGCGCTGCTTTATTTTTAGAATTCGAAAGAGAGTCATTGAGATTTATAATGTAATCCATTTTAGCTTTAGCAACTGTGCGTTTGAACACTGCTGCCATGTACTTATAGTTTATCCAATTTACAGGACAGTGATTGTGCAGAAGAGTCCTCAGAGCTGCTTTTCTACGGCGATAATCTCGGCTGCAATCAGAGTTCCACAAGTTAAAGACCTTTTGCTGTGCGGTACAATTGACTGTGAACTCAGCGTTTTTTGCTGCTGCCTGCAAAGACTCCATCGCTCGCTGAGCATCTACAATGGACTCAGTGGTCTGCATTGATGAAAAGCAATCCCGCAGTGCCCCCTGATAAACTCGAGCGTTAATAAATTTTTGCTTTCTGACCTCAATTCTAGTTAGAGGGGCACCTACCGTAAACTCAATGGGGAAATGATCACTGCTTGAGCCGCAAGGTAATGTACCCCAGGACGCGACTTGTACATTGCCTGAGGAGAAGGTCAAGTCCAAGGCCGATCGAGATCCACCACGCAAAAATGTAACAGCCCGGGAATTATGACAGGAAAGTTCATTCTCCTGAAGCCAGTGCCAGAGCTCTAAACCACGAGAGTCCGTTCTGAAGCCCCAAGAAACGTGGTGAACATTGAAGTCACCGGCAACAATAATTCTCGATTTACTGGCTATAAACCTGTCCAGTTTCTCTACTCTACGGAAGCCTACCGGAAAATAAACATTGACGATGGAGATCGGAGGACTCCCAGGAAGAAGCAAGTCTACCGCGAGAACTTCGCCACTGGGTGACATCAGTTCCAACGAAGAAAATGCCCTATGACAAAGTTTTGCAGAAACTAAGGTTAGTAACCCACCCCCTCTACTATTGCGGTCTAATCTAAAGGCCCGATAATTTCCCAAAGCAAAAAAATTGTCCTTAGAAAGCCATGACTCATGAAGGAGGACAACATCAGGACAGTAGTTTACAACTAGACACTTGAGATCAACAAAAGAAGAATTTACGGAGCGGCAGTTCCACTGTACAACCTTCAGAGATGCTATACTGCCTCGTGTACTGTGGACGCAACAATGGTTCCCAGTATATCAGTGCCATTAGTTGAAGACGTAGGGGACGCCTTTTTGCTTGCTGGTTTTCCACGTGCAGCCTTAGCTTCATCTATAGGGGAGATACGCCTCTTCTGTTTTGTGGGGAGAATTTTATTTGTGAAAACGTCATTCACTTCCATAACGTAGGAGTCGTCGATGTCTACAGCCGGGGCGGCTTTTCCAACCTCGTCATTAATAACAACCTGAACTCCCTTCGGACCGACTGTCTCATCGCTACCCCAGTCTGGCACTGATTCCGCTGTATGCCGTGAGGAGCAGCCTGCAATAGCCTGGGTATCCTCTATTTCAGAGTGTGTTACAAGCTGAGGTTCAGAAGTAGAACATTTGGCCTGGTGGTTATTGGGAACATCCGGTAGTGAGCATCCTAACTTTGCCGCCAAAAGGTTTGTGACATGCGTCAGCGTGACAAGAGTCTCAGTAAGCGGAGCGACCACTTGCTGCATTACCTGCGCACTTGCACTTCTTTTTCTTCGTACCTAAAAATTGTTGGCGTTGATAACAATCCAGTCACCCTTTAAGCTTACTTGGTTTTCATCTGGCCGACTTGCTTTTGCGTATTCAGGCAATCGCTTACGTATGTCGCGTGTCTCGGTGGAACAATTTTGATCCACACCGTAAGGTAACCACTTAAAGTTTTCTTGATTAGTTTACAGGCTTTTATTTTTTTTGTACAAGGCAACATTGTCAATACCGGGCCTCGTTTATCTTAGTGTAACTGCTTAAACCGCGTGCACTCTCCCTTACCGGAAATTAATCTCAGGTTTTTTCTTACAAATAGTACTGATCAAGTTTTCTTATTGGTCACAGGCACGGCTGCTCGATGGATAGGACCTTTTTTCGATTAAGTTTCCGTTTTCCACGTGTCGAAGCGGTTACTGTCATCTGCGTGGTAAAACACATTTTTGCTGTCGACTGTGATGCCTACATTTGTTTTTGGTAGTTACAAAGCCGTTAACACGCTGTATAAAATACTTTCTCATTCGCCTTCTATAATGTAGTTGGTTTTGCCTTTGAGTATGCTCAGTTTTGCTTCGCTTTTATTTGATTTCTCAAATCATTGCTTTTTCTATAGATCGTCGGTAGACTTGGACTTGATAAATATTTTAAATGTCTATCTGGGACGCTTTTTAGAAAGGATAATTCCTGTCTTGTAAGACGGACTTGATTATGTGCCGCGCCTTCAGAAACCAGCAGAAGTGAGAATAAGTAATGAACCCTGTAAGAAAAAAAGGCGTAGCCATTTGCAGCACCATTGCGGGCGGGTATTTTTGTAACACTGGGCAACACTAGACTTCATGGATGATTCGGCAGAGCATATAGTAGCCAGCACAATTACGAGTAATAAAACAACCAACCTGCATGAAGAAAACTGCCTCGAGGTGAATGTCGGCGAACGTTCTCGCCCTATATCTTACGAAGACGAAGTGCTCCGCGCAAAAGTAGGCGATGTTGTGGTCATGGGGTCCTTGTCACACGAAGATTGTTGGCTGTTCTACAGAGGTTATAGCTTCCGCCGGAAGCCTAGACGACTTTAAATATTCAAGGCAGCAGCGAGGCTGACGCATGTCAACGTTGACGAGCAAAATGCAAATGGCGTTCGCAAACATGGTCTGGACCAAAACACCGCGCTTCCTCCTACTATGCGGGAGCATAACTCTGGTCCAAAAGCGGTCGAGATATCTATTCAGAATAGTACACTGCGTTGGATACCGACACTTCGTTGCTTGGCGTATTGGATGTAAGACTAGATTTGGCATTCGTCTCTTTTTGGATAATTCAAGTCCTTTTCGCTCATATAACAATTAGTAGGGAGATTTTATGGCGGTAGTGCATCGGAATACAACAATGGAGGGCCAAGTTCATATCTAAGCGTTTTGTATTTATTTACTCATCGGAGAGACGGCCATTTTTTAATATGTAGCAACAAAAAATAGCAGTGGGTTCTGCAGAATGATCAGTTAAGGCTTTCGCCCAGTTACACAATCATTTCGATCCTTTCCTTGGCACAGTTAAACCTGGATGTAACGAGCCTCTTTTTAACTAATTCCTCGATTTAACGACGTCTTTCTAGTGCTTATTGCCACCCCCATTGAAGCCTGTGTATTTGCAACCGCAATGTGACGAAACGTCGCGGCGGCTAATGTTGATGTAACGATGTCGGCAAGCCAATCATTCAGTTTTTTTTTCTCTCTTTTTCTCAAAAATTGCCCGGAAATGAACTAATTCCGCGAATACTAGCACTACCATAGGCAGCCGGCTGCAATAAAAATGTATTTTGTCGCCTTAACAGGAAATTTGTGATTGTGATGATGATGATGAAGGTTATGATTCACGGAGGGTCTAGCACCATAATGTCAGAGCTCTTCGATGTAGGCACGGCAAGGCAGCTGCGAAACTCCGCTCAAAAAACGGCCCAAACCTGGAACCCCCCTACTTTGGATCATGCGTACCGTGGTGCCACTTCGGCCGCCGCATGCACTATCCAAAAAACAAACTAATTACTCAAACTGACAATCCAACGTTAAATTTTGTTTTAAAGTGCACAATTCTTTATTTTTGTGCTTTCGTAGGTTATGATTGCTGTCTTAACTCCAGTCATTAGGTAGAGATTGTTTCTGCGTCCACGCATCTGCCTCGACCAATTGGCGCTTGTGCGGGCACTACGGCAAAAAAATACGTCTGAACTGAACTACTAAATTTGCAGTTATCGTTTTGCCTACAACTCATTGTATGCCAAACTATTCTAGTAGCCGATCAAGTGGCTTTAAATAATCAATTTCAGTGTGCATAAAGCCATCAAAGTGACCTATTTATGCTTTTTGCCGCCAGAAGACCGAACATGATGAGCCCCAGACAAGTTCGCAAGTGACTGTTTACCCAATGGTCGCATTTCTTTTTGCTACTCTTGCTTCGTATGTATCTTAAACACTTGCATAGTTGAGTACATTGGGCTCCTTTGGCATAACAAATTTACGTAAGCACTCAAATACCTTTTTTCGCCCAGGTCGTCGAGCGGCGAAGCAAGTTGTACAGTTTTTTTTTGTCACCAAAAGATGGCGCCACTGTAAAACAACATCCAAAGCAGTGTAGCAATCGTAGGGCCACTTTTTGATGCATGGGGCCTATGGGGAGTTTCGCAACTCCTACATCAAGTAACTCTGCTATAGTGTGGCTAAGCTAGCAGTCACGTTTTGTTCCGCTTGTGTAGCATGACACAACACCAGCTAAAAAGAGTAACTACCCTTCACGTGTTTTTTTCGCCCGCAGCACAAACTACCTTGCGAGTGCGGTTTCGGTTCGAGAGTTAAGTGTTAGGGTTCTAGGCCATCCTGTCGGGGTGTGGTCCTGCGTTTAGATTTCCATCGGTGGTATCGGTCCGTCGTGGATGAGTGCCACTACTAGAAAAGTGATAGTTGTTTCTTTTCCAGAAAATCGCACAATTTTAAATACTGTCTCCGGTGGCGAGAAAGAGGAGTGTTGCCACGTGATATAGCATCCAAGCTAGCACCATCTCAACAATGTTGGGTTCGGTAAAAAGCATAATGTTCGCAAAAAGGCACCATTTCAGCGTAGGTTTGCTCATTGTAACATGTTAAGGCACCAAAAAGTGTCCAAAAAATGGCCGCGTATCTGCTCCTTTTGTTGCAAATGTCGTCAAAAGACGATAGTTTTTGTACATTTGCTAAGTAACTGCCCTCCTTTGCTTTCCCGCCAACCCTTCATGCTGTTCCTGCACCGGCATTCTCCTCCCAAGGTAAACACACTAAACGTTTGCTCAAAGCGATTTGAATTTACCGCGATCTAGAGCTGCAGGCCGGATTCCTCGACTCCAGCGCGGCAGTGCGGCGGAGACGGGCGTAAATAAAGGAGGCCGACTACAA
This sequence comes from Haemaphysalis longicornis, assembly GCF_048455015.1. Lineage (NCBI taxonomy): Eukaryota > Metazoa > Arthropoda > Arachnida > Ixodida > Ixodidae > Haemaphysalis > Haemaphysalis longicornis. Next base: position 61,229,761 of record NW_027526245.1, on the reverse strand, counting down.
GGTTTATAGAACCGCGTGGCCGCGCTCCACGTGCGTTCCATGCAGAACGTGAAACCTAGCCAGTGGAACCTTTCGTTGCTGTTGCTGCGTGATTTTTCATATGCCGCAAGGAGGTGGCACGGGCAACAGCAGGCGGAGGTTTTCTGCAGTAGCTGTAGAATATCATTTGCTATCAAAAAACCAATCACCTATGAATTTTTTAATAAATGAACACTGTACATACCCTTTGTGTACTAATTTACGGTCTTATATTTGCGTAATCTCTTGTTCTTGTTCAACAAAGTTGACCTGTATGAACATATAAACCGGGCTTAGGTGTTTGCGTTTGACTGTTACTATATAGGACTATTCCGCAATATCAATTTTACTTTGGCCAGGTGGCTGACTCGAGTCACAGACAGACAGACAGACAACCAGAAATACAGATGGACCGAAATTTCTGGGTTTCAGTAGCCCAAGAGAGACTGTCGTCTTTAAAACAAAAGTTATACTTTAGTTATGCTTGTTCTTACGTGGGTAAGTGACTTTGTAACTTCGCAGAATGGTTAGGTGTTTCAGTTCATGCGCAAGGAGGATGCACAACACACGAAGTTTTTGGCTGTGAAATAAATTTATGAAGGCTAGGCTGACCTTCACTTATTTTTAGGATTTCGGCGTCATTTCAGCGTCTTTCCCGCGGAACCTAACTGGAAAAGTGCATGTCTCTAAAACCTGGAATAAACAAAAAATTTCGAACTTTTGTCAACTTCGTTACTTCAAGGTTTAACTGCATACGACAACGTCAGTTTAAATTCTTTGCACTTCCTATTACCATGCCCTTCTGGAATGGCCCTCTACATAGCATTTCTTCTGAATATTTACAAAAATACTTTCGTCCTTTTTAGTCAAATATTTCTCAGAATATCATATTGAGGTTATTGTGTTATCTTTTTTTTCACCAGTCAAGGCTCGATCTGCCAACCTATCTTGCGTAGGACGGCTCGTCCGTGCTCTGTGTTACGGAGCCGGATTCTCTGATTCGAAAGGTGGGCCTCGATGAGCTCCTCCACCATGTTGTGGGCGCCCATGTCTGGCAGCCTTTGCCTGGACGAGCATATGGTAATTCCGAGTGCTTGTTGCGTTGCATGGCGAAGCATCGTGTTTAGGGTGTCCCTATTCGCCTTCGTCAGTTGGAGATATGGGGCGGAGTAGGTAATCCGCGACACGACGAACGCGCGTACCAGGCGCGCGCGTTGTCCTCTTTCAGGCCTTGGTTTCTGTTAGATACCCTCCGAATCATGCTGAGTATCTGTTCGGATGTAGTCTTGTTTTTTTTTTTAACGGCGGCGTGTGCCTTACGGTCGCTCTGAAGTAGTAGGCCGAGAATCCGAATCTGCTAGTGGGCTTGTTGGCCGTTCTGTCGATGTTGATGGTCATGTTCGGCAGCGGCTCCTTCATAGGTCACCCAGTTGGATCATGAGTAGCTCAGATTTCTAGGGAGCACACCTCAGTCCGCATGACTTGGCGTACTCGTGCATGGTCGTTGCCGCCCGCTTCAAGGCTTCTTCCATATAGGCATCGGACCCGGCTCGGGCCGTCCACAACGTAATGTCGTCGGCGTAGAGCGCGTGATCCACGCCTTCGATTTGCTTGAGTAGATCGGGCAGGGGCAGGAGGGCCAGATTGAAGAGCAGGGGTGACAGGACCGACCCCTGAGGGGTGCCCCTATCGCCGATCTCGACAGGGTCCGACTTCTCATCCCCTATCCTGATTGTCGCCGTTCGATTTGACAGAAAATCTTTTATGTAGCCGAATGTCTTCCGGCCGCACCTGGTTTGGTTCAGATTCTGCAACACGCTTGCGTAGGACACTTTGTCAAACGCTCCTTTCAGGCCGAGGGCGAGTATCCCGCGCGGCACGTGCCTCGTTGCCTGCTTGACAACAAGCTCGTGGAGTTGGACCATCGCGTTTTGGGTGCTGAGATGTTGTCTGAGGCCGTACATCGTCTCCGGCATCTGATCTGTCTCTTCGAGGTGCTTCTGCAGCCGGCGAGGAACCACGCACTGCATCACTTTCCCCGCGCAGGACGTGAGGTAGATGGGTCTCATGTTGTCTATCGTGAGGGCTTTTGCGGGCTTTGGAATAAAGTGGACCTCGACTTCCTTCCATTCCTTTGGCAACCGCGAGCTCTCCCAAGTTTCATTGATGTGCTCTAGGAGGCCGCGGGCCGCTGCACCACTCATGTTACTGAGCAGTTTCTATGTTATGGCGTCCCTGCCGGGGGCACGTCTCTTGTTGCTTTCGTCTATCGCTGTCCAAAATTCAGTCATGGTGAACGGCCTGTCCAGCTCATCGTTGTCGGGTCCTTCGTAGGTCTCGTGCACCGGGTACTGCCCCTTCTCTTCCTTTAGGTACCTTGACTTCAGGTCTTCCAGTAGCCTGCAGCCGTCTCTCTTGACGTGTTCAATACTTTGGTGAGGTTCCGATTGGTCGCAGTTTTGGTACTCAGCGGGTCGATCAAATCCCTCAAGAGACACCACGTCTTCCGCGCCGAGAGCTTGCCCTGCAGGCCGTCGCAAGCCTTCAGCCAATTTTCCCTGCATAGCTTGGCCGCGTGCTCGGCGATCTGTGTGCGTTTGCCCAGCTTTCTGTTGTGTCTCTGACGCTTCCACCACCGCGTTAACGAGTGCCGAGCCGCCCACATGCGGGTCAGTCTGGCGTCTACCTACGGTACCTGCTCCGTCGTTGCGATTTCCTGGGTGAATTCTTGGAGGACCATCTTCTGGTCCTTCGCCCATTCGGTGTAGATTTGTTTTCTTTCGGCGTGTGCCGACTCTTCCTCGGACGCCGCGTCTTGTTCTTGGGTATACTTCCTCATCCTGTCCCAATCCGTGATCCGCGCTGTCCCCAGCACAGCCCGATATCGGGAGCTTCGGACCGTGATGCGGAACACGGTGTGGTCACACCCGAGGTGCGCTTCTTCGCTCCTCCAGGTGACGTCTAGCGTGCCCGATAACCATGACAGGTCTGGCGTAGTGTCCCTTGCGGCACTGTTGCCTCTTCTGGTGGGTACGTCCGGCTCGTTCAGGAGGGCTATCTCGTGATCCTCCATTGCCTTGGCCAACGATTTTCCTCTCTTGGACTGAAACTTATAGCCCTACGTTGTGTGAGGGGCGTTAAGGTCACCGAGGATCAGGAGCGGCCTCGTCCCTGCCAACCCTTTCGCCAGGCTCAAGATGCGGTCAAACTCGTACTGTCGTTGTGACGGCCGGCAGTACGCGCTCATGACGAATAGATTGCCCGAGTTGCCAATTTCTCTTGCATGAATTTCGACCAGCGTGTGCTCGCACCCGCCCTGCGCCGTGACGTGTTGTGTTGCCGCCACGTTGCAATGAACGAGCACCGCCGTTCCGTTCTCCGTGGGGTCTGTGTGGTGACGTACCCCGGGGGTCGTGGTTTCCCATTTGTTTCCTGTGAGCTATTATATCTGGCTTGTTTTCTTTCCCGTGAATGTGTAACAGTAGTTCCGCTTCTTTGTTGCGAATTCCGAGGCAGTTCCATTGGTAAATTGCGGTGGTGTCTCTCCCGCTCTTCTTCCTGTGCTTCTTACTTCGCCTCTCCGTCATCCTCCTCGGACGTCTCGAGTCGACCGCGCATTTTCGCGATCGCATCTTTGATTCTCTCGGCCCGCTACTTGTGGCTACTTTTGTGGTTACTTTTATTCTTGTGGCTACTTGTGGCTTATTCTTGTGGCTACTTTTATTCATTCAGCCAGCTCCTTTTTCAGGGACGCGAAGCGGTTCCTCACCGACGTTGTGGCTACTTTTAGAGGTAGGCGCTCGTGCTTCACCAAGAGCGTGTGAAGATGACTCTCAACAACTTCGAGTCCGGCGTCCATTTTGCCTAGCCTTTCGTTAATTTGGGTAATTGCGGACAAAATTGACGTAAGCACTCCTCCTCGTGGGATCTGTATCGTTGCGGTGGTCACGGTCTGTGCGGCCGTCGCTTTCTCTCCGCTCGCGGGGCCCTCTTCGGCGTCCATCGCATCTTGATTGTTGGATGCACGTTGCGGGGATCCAGCCGCTCCCGCCATCCACCCTAGGCTGGGAGAGGGGGGATCCCACCGCGCCACCTTGCGCAAGCCTCCGGCGTTGTTTGTCGCCGTGGTGTTGTTTTAAATGCAGAGCATATCAGTAACTCACGATGTCACCCGCGTTGTCCCATCGTAGTCCGCACCATCGTTGTCCGCACCCCGCCCCCTACTCTATATAAACGAAAATACTATCCGGCGCGAGGTTTTGATGCCTCGACCCTGCGGGCGGAACGCAATGTACATGGTGCTCTACCCACTGCGCCACAAAGCCGACACAGAATGGGAGGCTACGGACGCGCCTTATATCCTTGACTCATTCAAATTAGTGCTGACGAGCGCTCTCTCGTCAGCAGTTGCCACAAGTGTAACAACATTAACGTAACGCAAAATACTTAACGTCGTGCGCCCCCGGAAATGCTCTGCATTTGATCGTGCCCCTCGCGAGCGGGATGTTTGACGCTACCTCTTGCAGGACCGAGTGCAACCGCCGAGAACAAGGTCCCACGAGCGGTGCGCGCGCCGTGGACTGGTGGCGCCATCTGTCAGCTGCAACGCAAAATACCATCAAAGCAGTCAGAAAACAGAACGCGCGAAATACAAACTGGGTTTGTATTTCGATGAACGACGCGAGCAATTTCAAATTTTAGCACGGCTTTTGTAGTAGATGATCGGGTGGATCGGAAAACGAGCCACTGCTCACGGGGAGTCACGCTGACTCCGAGAGCGACGCAAAGAACGCAAGAGGCTTGAAGGCAGCTGGCAGCTTTGGGGAGCCGATTATTTGAGGGTCTCTGTCTCCTCCGAACGCCCGGTGATTTTTTTTCGCCTCCGCTGATGCGTGCGGCCACTTGCGTCCGAACTGACCAGTGCAATTTCGAGCACTACGGCTGCGGGAACTGCGGTTAGCGTGACTGAACTGAGGTGGCCAAGCTCAGTTTTACGTTAACCATGGTTAGCGGGGTAACCGCAGTTTCGTCTGTATTATAAAACCCTAGTTACATGGGCGCAGTTAACCATGGTTAAGCAAACCACGGTTAGACCAAACCGCAGTTTGCTGCGTCACATGGCAGACGAAACTGTGGTTACCCCGCTAACCATGGTTAACGCAAACTTAGCTTGGCCACTCAGTTCCGTCACGCTAACCACAGTTGCCACAGCCGCAGTGCTCAAAATAGCGCAAGTCAGTTCGGACGCAAGTGGCGGTGCATCAGCGGAGGCGAAAACAAAATCACCTGGCGTTCGGAGGAGACGAAGGTTCTCAAATAGCGGGCGCCCCAAAGCTGCCCCCAAGAGGCGCTGGCGTTCTTTACGTCGCTCTCGCAAGCAGCGCGACTGCCCTTCAGCAGCGGCTCGTTTCCCGATCCACCCGATCAACTACGACAGAAGCCGTGCTAAATTTGTAAATTCGGCGCGTCGTGCGCCAAAAAGTGATAAACCAGGCCGCCATGAAGCGTTTTACGGTCTTGCATTTCCCGAGCTGCCGTTACTCGCCAGCCTTTCAATCTTGCTCATATGCGCCCGTATTTGGGCATTCTGCTCCTGGATCTGAGCGTTTTGGCGCTCTATGATCCTCTTAAGCTCTGCCACGTCGCTACTGTCTTTTTGCGGACTCGCTAGTGAGTTAAGGTGTTGCGAGGCGGGGAGGGATGGGAATGTGGTGTCGCTGGTTCGAGCGACGAGAGATCTGTTGGTACAGCCCACCTTTTTTTCGGCGATCCCTCGGCGTCCGGTTGACTCATTCCAGGACTTCGAACTAGCCAGGTAGCTCGAACTGGTCCGGTGTTTCGACCTGACCCGGGACACCGAGGCGGCCCTGGTTTTCGAACGCGACGTAGTCCACGATCCGGATCTCCCGCTCAAGCACTGGTTCACCGTCTCCCAGGGGCGCCTGCCGCCGCCGTTGCCACCCCCGGATGGTGACTTCGATCGGGAGCGGCTCTGGCGGTCGCTTTCGGCGCTACTGTTGTTGCTGCTGCGGTCCGGCGTTTGCGACCGGCCCCGTTGTTTGGAGGCGCTCCGCAGGGGTCCGCCTGCAGGACCTCTTTTCTAGGTTCCTTCTCCCTGCGTCTTCTTCCTCCGCTCGGCGCCGTTCCCAGCGCCGCCGGCGGACGACGTAGGGCGTCTTGAAGCGGGCTCTGCCGGCCTTGTCCGCGGTCAGGGGTTTGCCTCCGCACAGGCCACACTTCGGGACACATGCGTGGTCCTTGGCGGGGTTGGAAATTCCACACCCTCGGCAGATCTTGTTCGAAGGATCCGGGCACACACCCATTCTGTGGCCTACTCTTCTGCACGCATAGCATACGTCAATTTGTTTTTTTTGTGCAGCGTGCACTCCGTGAGCAGGTTGCCGTATCGTACGTAATTGGGTACTTGGTGCCCTTCGACAGCGATGACGACCGATCGGGTCTTACCGATTGGGTTTGCCTGTAGGGCTGTTGGGTTATGCTTGAGCACAACATTGTCCTGAATCTCCAGGGCAATATCCTCGAGCGGGATGCCCCTTATGACGCACTCTACCGTGCCGTCAGGGTCCGCTTCGTAGGCACTTACTTCGTGCCCCATGCCGCGTATGTCGATCCTTTCCAGGGCAGCATATTGTTCGGCGTGCTCTCTCTTGGAGGTGCTTAGCAGAACGATATTCTGTTCGAGGTTCCAGCACATGATGTCTTCATTTGCTTCGTTTGCAAGGATCTGTGCCGCCGCCGCAAGTGTACGACTTAGTTCAACGCGGGTCACATCGTTCACACAGAGCCCGCATCGTGGGCGCAACACGATCTTCATATCGCCGCGCGGAAATTCTGGCATGCGCGCGCCCTTCAACAATTTCCCCTTGTTTATACGTTTCACCGTTGAGTGACGTAATCGCTGCCGGTGGCGCCACAGTTGACGTTGTCACTCCGGCTGTTGACTTGAGCCGTTGCCTTGGCGCCATCTTGGCTTGCTCGAAGTACGGGCGGTAGCGTTAACTTGCCCACGCCGTTTTGCCTCACTTTCTCGCCGGCAGTTTTCCAGCCGTGCGATGTAGTGCAGTGTTGCGGCGAAATTTCGACGCCGTTCACCTCTACACGCATAGCGGTAGCCATTTTAGGGCAATGCTCACATGCGTAATCACCGATGGTTCGGTTTTTCGCTGGCGGCTTCGCCGAGGCCTGGGCTAGGCCTACCACACCCCCGGCCGAGGCCTAAGTCGACGTTAGGCCTAGCGGCGGGCGCTTCTCGCGGGCACAAACAAGTTCTTTGAATTGGAAAAAAGTGGTTCCCTACCTCGGAGTTTGGGTTTCCGGTGGACCACACAACTTCATACATCCGGTCGATGCACTTTCAAACAGCTGCGGTTCAATTAACCGGGGCAATATGTGAAAAAGAACGGAGCCGATCACTTGGAACGACAACGTCAGACAATATGTTATGTTACGATTAAGCAGCTTTGGCAAAGGCACTTTCTCAGAAGTATTTCACCTCTAAACCCGCGTGCATCACCGGTACTCGGTTTAAGAGAGCGGGGGGGGGGGGGCGGCTAGGCCGGAGAGAGCACGGAGGGCGTCTATGCGCAACTAGCCTATAAAACCTCACCGAAGTCTTCCCGTTGGGGTAGTGGGAGGCTTACGAGTTTTTGTCTGACGGCCGAATGCAACTTGTGTGCTCCCCTGCCTGGTAGACCAGTATGAGCGGGTGAGTTACACTGAGAGTAAGACGCCTACGGCACGAGACGGTAATGGGCTGCCTCACGTTTGTCCACCAGAATAACGCTGGTCTTCTTCAAAGTTTAATTCAACTAATATGGTATAGAGTATGCTAAATAACAACCAACGAATGAACGCGATTTTAGATGCGAAGCCGCTTATGGTGGCGTCTGTTCCCTCCGCCATTGGGTGGGCGGCGTTGTGTGGCGTCCATACCCGCACTGCTCATGCCTGGCCAGGCAGGACGCCCCTAGAGATTGGCCAGCCAAAGAATCTATCACGACATAGCTTCGCATTCAACCACCGCCGTAATCTTTCCGTACTGGAACCTCCTCCTACAACGCCGCGATGAGTGCCTCAGGCAACGCTGCCGGTAACACCACCTGCAACGACAGCGTCAACGCCAGTGTCAGAGCTGCGACAGCGCCGTGGAGAAGAGGGCTTGAGCCACTGCCACAAAACGGCAGCGGCGACAGGCCGTTCCAGTACTTCAGGCTCGCGAAGCCGAAAGGAAACGTCAAAGCCGCAAAGAAGCTGCTACTGATACAACGAGGCCTGGCGCAGCTGAAGCCGCACGTCAACGCCGGCAAGCAGATCCTAAATTAGGGCTCGGGAAGCTGAAGCGGCACGTCAACGTTGCAAAGACGATCCGGCGCTTCGGGCTAGGGAAGCTGAAGGGCGTCGTAAACACCGTGAAGAATCTGGTGCTATCGAAGCCGAAAGGAAGCGTCAACGACACCAAGAAGCAGCTACGGATGCAACGAAGGCTCGCGAAGCCGAATCGAAACGTCAACACCGAGCAGCGGCTCCTGAAGCCACGCGGCAACGCGAGTCGGCGGGGAAGGCAGCCAGCCGCTTAAAGCAACTACAGCGACCTAGAAACATTGCCGCCGACGCGCGGTTCAAGCGCGATTTCCTCAACCGGATCTTCGGGAACAGCTGTAGTGTGTGCGAGCGGTTTTTGTTGGATAACCATTTCGTGGTTCCGGTAAGTGAAAAGTGTGGTAGCTACCATGAAAACCAAACTGTAAATATAACAGTCGCTACGAACTTAAACCTAATGGAAACGACGAACTGAACAATAATGGGAACTTGAGTCGACACCAGGGCTGCTTCGCGCACTACTCAAAGTTCTCCTACGGGAACTTGGTGAAATTTTTTTGTACTGCTTTGGCAGCGCCAAACCAAGCCAGTCCTGCTTCTCAAGAGAGTGTAATGGCGCTATCTTTATTTGCTGACGATATGGCAAAGTACTCATTCAAGCGTTTGCAATATTTTAAAAACCGTCAAGGCATGGGACTCAGAAGTGACTCATAAAAAATTGAAAAGCGGACGGAGTTGCGTGCCCGAGAATATCGCGCTTGTATACTACCAACGTATTCTCAGACGAATGCTTATCTTCAAAATACAGACTAAAACAAAAAACGGGATGGTCTGTGCTGCTCAAGTTAATTTGTTCGTTTACTTCTAGCTGACGCACTCCTTTCTTCTTCGCTTTTAAGTTCCGCCGTCATGTATTTCTTCCAGTTGATTGATTGGTGGCGTCTGCAGAGAGGTGCTGTGAAAAGGAGGACGTCCGGCAATTTATTCAATGAAAGTTTCAAGTTGTGTACTAATTCCAAGTGACTTACAAAATGGGTTAGAAAGGCCAGATGCGCCGTTGCAGTAATGACCGTCTGCGTCAGCGCGCCAATATGCTCAAAGGATCTGTTGACAGCCACCTAGTTGCGCCCAGCCAAAGCGATGGCTGCACACCATCATTTGGGACATGCCATTTATTCTGCCGCTTTGAGGGATCAAAAAAACCTGAGAATATAAGACACAAGTAAAATGGAAACTTGAGCTAGCTGGTACATTACAAAAACAAAAACTGCACATAAAACGAGGACACAAGAGACGACTAGAGATACAGGGCGCAGGATACACAGGACACACTGCACCCTGGGTGCCTAGTTGTCTTCTCTTGTTTCCTCATTTTATGCGCAGTTTTCGTTTTCGTAATATAAGACATTGTGTAATTTGCAGTGCGTTGAAGGTTGTTCTAAGCGTTTTGCTTAATAAAAAATATCCTTTATTGGTTAAAATGCATGTGTGTTTCGTTACCATTGCCATAAGTGTACAGCAATGAATTCTTAAGGTTATTCCTCCGCCATCTCTTCTCCTTTATTGTATTGGGTGTGAGTTGCCTGGGTAAAGCTGGTGCCCTTATCCAATAAAATCCTCCAGTTGCTGGTAATCAGAAATTTTCTTGTACTTCCCGCACTGGCCGGTCTATGAGGCTTTTACTTTCTTTCGAACTTACTCTTCCCCAGAATAGCCTTCAAATAAATGGCCACTTTGCCACCTCGGAAACGCTACTATAAGCTGTGTCACATGGGCCTGTCCCAAAACTATGACAGGGCACGTGAACACCAATCCAATGACAGAACATCGGGCAACGTTGCGGTTCAGCGTGACCCTGTAGGAAGCGGGCAGACTCGTGAAGAGGTCACGGGCGCCACCCAAAGCTTCAGGAGCTCCAGAAAGAGGGCTCCTCTCACTTTCACCAATAATAAAGTTTTCCGTTTTATTCGCACGCAAGAAGTTGCGGCAGACGACAATATGTGCCAACACCGCCATGATACGCTGCACACTTCAAACCTTCTGCCAAAGTTACTGTTCCTCTTGTTACCGTTGTTGAAATGTAAACGGACATGCGAGCCATGCAACTCACTCTCATGGAACTAGTGGGTGACATTCAGAATTTCAGCCACAGTATTCGTGCCCTCAAAAAAACGCATATCATACGACACGCCGTATTTGATAATAAAGGGACATTGAAGTGGGTCTGTCAAGCTCCCGTTTTTTCTTGCACTGAGTAGCCTGGCTCAAAGAAACACACTGTTCATCGCATATCCGGACGAGAAGACGGTATTTATTTTATAAAGCCTGAAAGAAAAAAAACTATCATGCAGTGCCTGCACCAATTAACAGAAGCTACGAAAATACAAGGTGGTACGTGATTGGACGATATCCTATATTATATTCAAAGCAGTTTCGGTTTTAGTTCTGCGACACAACATGCTTAGCATCCGTAGTTATCGCCGAATCACCACTGTCGATATCTCAGAAATCGGCGTACCGTGCTCCTTCGATGATGCTGGCTGCAACATGTGTCCGATAAACCAACTAACACGGCTTGGAATCGAAACAATCCCTTGCAGGGGCTTACGCCATAGATGAACAATCTCCGCATCGCCGGAGGCACTCAAATGCTATTCGCTTGTTTCCCACTTTTGGTGCTTGCCTGTTCCCCGCCTGTATCGTAATAGGTCGCACCAGGACAAGGGTCGGCTTTCTTCGCAAACAGTAAGTGCATATATACACACGACGCCAACCATAACTCGCCAACGCGTCAGGCTCAGTGTCAGTCGGCACGCATTACACGAACTGGTTCCTGAAGCAATGAAGGTTGCAGCGGAAAAATTGGGAATTCAGCAAATAATACATCGCCAAAAAACACAAGATTCAACTTTAAAAAATGCACTACTAGAGATTGGATCTTGCGAAAAGCTAATATACACACATTAGGCCTGACACCACTCCGTCAGAAAACAGGCATGCTGGAGACGCAAAGGTAAAGTATATAAGGTATAGACAATTCATATTTTAGATGCAGAGCATCTGATTCACTCGCCTTGTCCCTCCGGCGTCGTCGTTGTCGTCGTCGTCGTCGGCGTTGTCCACCCCTCCCCCATTCTCCTCGCCGCGCCACCTGCGCTCTCTGCCGCTCACCCCATCTCCTCTCCGACAGCGAACACTCTCTCGCAAGGGGCATTTGATTGGATTCGATTGGATTGTATTGTATTAAATTGGATTGGCTTGGCTTGGCTTGGCTTGGTTTGGATTTGGATTGGGTTGGATTAAAGTGGATTGTGTTGGATTGTATTGCGTCATAGCCGCGGCAGACGCGCTGGGGCCGGCGCATGTGCAGTACTCTCTCTTCCGCGGTTTCCTCTCCTTTGGGCGCGCTGCGCATACACCCGTGTGCCGTTCTCCGGCGTAGCAACATCCACGCTTGGCTCAAATACCTAGAGTTCACGCCGTTTTACAAGTACGCCAACGTCGTCATCGACTGGGACCGGCTTACGCAGTACCCTCAACGTTATGCGCGCTATAAAACGCAGTCCCTTCGCCGCTCCGCCAATGCGTCGCATCTACACAGGGGTTCCTGCGAGGGGAGGTGGTAGTTTTTTTATAAGTGCCGGTGAATGGGGAGGGGGAGAAATCGTCTTTAGCTTTCCGTGTACTGCAAACGCCGTACGCTGTGCTCAAGATAGGCATAACTGGCTTAACGCGTTTCAAATGACAATGCGAACGCGCGCAGGGAATTATCTTTTATCTAGATATCGCAATTCCAAAAGCTTAGGCGACTATTTCTTGTATCGCGAACTAGCTGCAAGCGTCCCCCAAATTCCCGCAATATCTCATTTCCCATCCATCCCACCTGAGTTCACATGTTTATTTTGTCTTATGTCTAACGACTGAACTCTTTAGACGGAAAGTGTTTGCAGATGTGTGGTCGTTCTGCCGACCGCTGTGATTGTGCACCCAGTCCAGAAAAAGTGCTTACAGAACCTTGGTTTTGTGCTGTACCATTACGTTGCGGTTGATTTCCATTCTTTAGTACATATATTAACTTATCTGACTCTTCTCCCGCCTTCAGTTGGCCTAAGAGTTCTCAATTAGCGCACCAGTCACCGAAGCTTCGCATGTGCGCTCGTGGAGCGCTTGCGTTGAGCGATCTGAATTTAGAGCTCGATACAGTGTACAAAATAACAAAAAACGCCAATTATTCAATTCACATTTTTGTGGTTACTTAGTTTCAAATGAGCCAGCGAATTGCGACGACCCGTAGGCGTCCGGCGCAGTAAACGCTGCGCCGGACGCACGGCTCGCCGGATGGTCGGCGAGCCGTGCGGTAGAGCAGTCAAGCTAAGTCACCTTTTTGGGACGTAATACAAAACGCCACAGAAACTGGATGAGCATGCAGAGAGGAGGACAGAATTTTTTAGTTGGTTTTTCTAGTGATGAGAAAGTCGCGTAAACGCAGCAAGAGTAGTCAAAACATGGACGAAATACTCCAGACTACAATTTGCACTCTTAATGCGGCGATGTTAATAAATTCATTTAGTGTCGCTTTAAGGGCTGCCAAAAGCAACAATTACCCGCTGCGGTCGCTCAGTGACTACGGCATTGTGCTACTGAGCACGAGATCGTGGGTTCGATTCGTGGACGCGGCGGCCGTTTTTCTGATGGAGGCGAAAAGCAAAAACGGCCGCGTGTACGAGATTTCGGCGCACGTAAAGATCCCCAGGTGTTCAGATATTACCGCGCTTAAGTGGACCGAGTATTTCCTTCTTACCCATAGGCAATTGGTTGCTGCAAAAACTTTAATTCTTTTGTGTGCCCCATTTCATCTGGAGTTCCCCAGTGATAGGTTCTTGGGCCTCTCCTCTTGCTTATATACATTAACGACCTCTCATCTGTCGTATCATTGAACATGTATTTATTTGCAGGTGATTGTGTTATCCTTCGCGAAATTAACACTGACAGAGACACTAACCTCCTTCAGTCCGAGCTTGACGAGGTAACTAACTCGTGTAATGAATGGGTCATGCAACTAAACGTTTCCAATTGTAAAGTCATACGCATATCACGGAGTACTATCATCTCTTTATACTCTTTTAAAGACGTTTTATTAGAGTCCTTCTATTCTTACAAATACAAAGAAGTCCCCAGTTCGGGTAACCTAAATTGGACGCTCCCCATAGAACATATCATTAGCAAAGCTAACCTATTGTTGGGCTATCTGCACTGAAACATCGCAAACTTCCCAACCTCCTTCAAACTTTTGCTTTAAAAAACACTAATCAGGTCAAACCTCGACCTTGCTACGCCAGTCTGGGACCCCTGTCACGATAATCTAATTGCTGCTCTTCAAATGGGGAAAATAACTCTGCTCGTTCCATTCACTTCAACTACAACCGTACTGCAATTATCTCTTCCATGAAATTCATTATCGGGCTTCCATGTTTATCTTGCCGTCGAACCACTTTTCGTCCTACATTGTTTCACGAACTATACCATCACCCCACCCTACACAACCAACTCATTATTCAACCGAAATACAGTTCTCGCCGAATCGATCACGCTCACAAAATTGGCATAGGTCATGGCAGCACACGACATGTTTTTTCAAACTTTCATCCTGAGGACATTACGTGGCTGGAATCACCTTGCCCCAAATGCTGTGGCCATAAATGATAACTGTTTATTTTATAATGCAATATCCGATATTATAGTACCAGGAGAGTTTGTTTTGTTACCATAGTTGCTGTATTCTCATGTATTTTCGCTTTGCTTGTGTAACCCACTGCCTTCTGTAATGCCTCTGGCTCTGAGTGTATTAGAGATATATAAATAAACATAATTATTCCTTTTAAACATGTAGCGCAGAAGACGAGAGACACAGACAAGTAGACACACACGGTCGTGTGTGTCCACATGTGTGTGTCTCTCGTCTTCTGCGCTACATGTTTGAAAGCTATGTAGCAACAAGCCCAAATTTCTATGTTACTGAAGATAATTATTCCGTATCCCTCCACTACGGCGCCCATCATCGCCTGCGTTACGTCGGCCCGTTAAACCATACAATAACCCAGAAAGCACCAAGTAAACACCTTTTCGCAAAATGTTGGAAATAGTGCTTGGTTCCCCTATACCATATCAATTAACTCTTTCATATATTTTGGACTTCACAACGTTCTCAAAGGGGTGACTGCGGTTCCTAATATCAACCCCAGAGAATGCATGTTCATAACAATCACCGGTCATTTAGCTTTACATCCTTCCCATTTTGCTCTCTTCCCCCAACATACCCTTGAAATTAACCCATCAGCTATTCGCCGTAACATTACAGTCTAACCTGATTTCGTCATTGGAGAAGAACGTATAAGGGCTTCCTACTTTACATCAAATACTTATGCCGGCCGTTATTGCTGGCTTATTTTTTCTCATGTTTTTGCAGGCGCGCTGATCAAAATGGCGTCCTGCATGAGTTTAAAATGGTGAAATTATTCTTCATCCATTTAACGCTGTCTACTCACAGTCAAGATTTTTGGATTATCCCTGCAGGGAGCACCAGCAAAAATAAGTGGGATGAGGTATTACATATATCATGCTGTATACTTCCGAAGGGGTCCCTACAACGATAGGCATGCGTTGTCTTGAGCGACAACCACCTAGTTAACACTTTAGTTATACCCATGCATATCCAGGCTGTGCGTGGCTTTGTTTTGTCCGAAGAAAAAGAGAAACCTGCTCTTTTACGCAATAAACGCAGTTCTTTCGGAAGTGTGTGATCACGGAGCAGCGGCAACATCACAATGGGTACCCCTGATTTTCGCACATGGGTCTGCCAGCCTTACCCACCTTACCGTCGTTTGATCTCGGCTTAGTTCTGTCACCTCGTGTCTCTTTGCAGCAAAGCAGTATACCTCTACACCCAACAGTTTCTTCTTCAAGGGCAAGCAATCATCGTGGTCAAAAATGCGTTGAAACTTGCGAACACTGATTTTCCAACGTTTTGCGCTAGTTCTTATCGCGCATTAAAATAGCATACCAGGACACTCGTTTGTTAACGCCTCGCTCTGGAACGTTTCTTCACCATGGGAAAATACGCGTACTCAATGAACACACAGGGACATTCGTTTTCCAACGTATCGCTCAAGCTCTAGAACAGTTCGTGCTTCAGAGACACCACACTTTTACAGGAAAGTGCATACCTTTACCCGCAAATATTTCATTACCTGGGGCAAAAACGCCAAGCGTCCAAGGCCTAAGATGCGGAGCGCTAAGCATAAAAAATACACCATCTTCCCGTAGGCGAACCCTGAGTAGTATGCGAAGCAGCCATGGGGTCGATTCAAGCGCCCATTAGTTTTCAGTTCGTCGTTTCCGTTAGGTTTACCTAGTTAGTTACTTATATATTGCCGTTTGATTTCCATGGTAACTACCACACTTTTCACTTACCAGAACTATGAAATGGGAAATTGCGTTGACCCCTTGGCTGTTTCGCATAATACTTAAGGTTCCCCTACGGGAGGATGGTGTAATTTTATTAGAGGGGGTGGGGGGCCTTAGAGTGAAGAGGCATAAAGAGAGACAGAGACGTTGTACGGGGTATGAGTTCGTCTTTTTTAAG
This sequence comes from Haemaphysalis longicornis, assembly GCF_048455015.1. Classification (NCBI taxonomy): domain Eukaryota; kingdom Metazoa; phylum Arthropoda; class Arachnida; order Ixodida; family Ixodidae; genus Haemaphysalis; species Haemaphysalis longicornis. Next base: position 61,213,761 of record NW_027526245.1, on the reverse strand, counting down.
TTTTATCATCATCATGTTCAACGTAGGTGACGTCGAGCTGTGGTTGAAGTTTCCTTTTGATTATGACCGCCTTATGGTCTAAGAAATATAAAGTCGTGGGCTGTCGTAATGGATCAACCCTAAAGTTGCTGAAGATGGGGTCGATGCACGTTCCCCGGATGATTGTGGGCTGTTTGTAATCACGACCGGCCGACACTCGCCTACGCACGCCGCTGCCGACGACGTAGAAACGTCGAAGGCGCGTAAAGCATGCTCTCTCGTCCCAGCGCCGGAAGACATCGGTGACGCTGTCGCTCCACTAGCCCTTAAAAGGGAAGCGTGCTCGTCTCGTGCAATCACAGGAAGACACCGGTAATACTGTTGCTCCAGGAGCCAATAAAGGGTAAGACACCACTGGGCATTCAGCAAGGCGAGCACGCGCAATGGGAGAGAGAGAGATTGATTGATTGATTGAGTCTTTTTATTGGAGCAAGGAGGGCGTTTGCCGTAGAGTGGGGAGAGGGATGGAAGGAAGGGGATTACTAATCAAGGTCCATATTCAAGCAGGGGATTCGTGTTATGGGGGCCTGGAAGTCTTCACCGGGGTCGGCCCCAGTTAGACTAGTCGCGCCAGACCACTCTTAACTGCAAAAGCGGCAATTGTTCGTAATAAAGATGCGTCTAATCCAGTATGTGCTTCATGTGGTAGGGTGTCGGGATTAATGTTTGTTAAACATTCTGGGCGATGTTTGGCAAAGTGTGGGCATGTCTACACTAGGTGGTGGAGATTTGATTTGACGTCAGTGTTGCAGTAGGGGCATCGTGGGTATGTGTTGGGGCATCTTGTTCATTTCTGGGTAATGTGAGGAGTGTAGGCGGCATCCGCGCATAACTTGTTAATGAATACTTCCTCGGATCTGCTGCAGGAGACAATGTTGGCAAGATACCCAGGGGGTGTAACCTGTTGGTAACGTTGTCTTTTACGTTTCTTTAGCCGGAGAAATAGGAGGGCTGGAGGACAAGGGTGTGGATGCTGAAAGGGGAACCAGTGGAGGCGTAAAGTTCAAACACTCCTGTGCCGCCTCGTGGGCGAACTGGTTCCCTGGGCCGGTTTCCTCGTGGCCTGGAGTCCAGTCAATTCTGATGTGCACGTTGTGGCTTTTGAGGAGTTCTTTGAGTAGGATTATAGAGTTGCCGAGCGGGTTGAGGGAGAGTGGCTTGCGAAGTTCTTGAATTGCTTCGAACGAGTCCGTTAGAATCCGTATTTTGGCTGGTGGTCGGGTATTGAGGTCATAGCTGATATGATTAAGGGCACCATTGATGGCATGGAGTTCACCTTCCAGTGCAGTTGCACCATCGTGTCTGAGGGAGAGTTGACCTCCAAGGGATGGGTTTTCAGGACAGGTCCATGCTACGCCAATATGCGAAGTTGCCACACTGGCGTCGGTATAGATGTCGATCTCATTGGGAAGTTTGGACTTCTCCAAGTGAAAGCTACGTTTAGATCTTGTTGCCGTTCTAGAGTTGCCGAGCGGGTTGAGGGAGAGTGGCTTGCGAAGTTCTTGAATTGCTTCGAACGAGTCCGTTAGAATCCGTATTTTGGCTGGTGGTCGGGTATTGAGGTCATAGCTGATATGATTAAGGGCACCATTGATGGCATGGAGTTCACCTTCCAGTGCAGTTGCACCATCGTGTCTGAGGGAGAGTTGACCTCCAAGGGATGGGTTTTCAGGACAGGTCCATGCTACGCCAATATGCGAAGTTGCCACACTGGCGTCGGTATAGATGTCGATCTCATTGGGAAGTTTGGACTTCTCCAAGTGAAAGCTACGTTTAGATCTTGTTGCCGTTCTAGAGCGGGGAATAGGTTTGGAGAGATTGCCGGTGATGTTTTCCGAGATTGTCCAGGGTGCTAAAGGGATGGGAAGGTCGATGACCGGTATAGGCTTCTGCTCGTCCCATGCTGTGAGAAGGAGCTCTTGTCGGGTGAGCCCAAGTTTGGTGTCTGCCTGTTCACGAGTTTCTTTCATGATTACGTCTATAGGAGGGAGCGCAACCGCTCGCTGAAGAGCTTCTATTTTTGTATGTTTTGGGAGGCCTGTGATGGTACGCAATGGGGCTCTATGGAGCACCCGAAGGTGTTTTGTGTTCGTTTTGTTCAGGTTGTATACTGGCGCTCCATATGCGAGAGTGCCGATTGCAACTGTCTGGGCCATGGAGAGGCATGCCTGTTGACTTGCGCCACCATATTTGTTAGACAGCCTCGCGATTAATTTGAGCATGGGTTTCCATTTCTGTCGTAGTTGTTTTAACCATATCTTAGCACTATTGTTACTGCCAAGTGGGAGACCAAGAGGCGTACGTGGCCACGTGTCGTTTGGATAGTTGTCTCCAATGTACAGCAGAGCAGGGTCCACGGGGTGCGTTTTGGTATCGGTTGATACCGTTAGAAGTTCTGTCTTTTCTGGGGCGAGTTCTAGGCCAAGTTTTGGTATGCATGCTTCGAGGCTGTTCACCGCCGCCTGCAGCTCGACCAGCATGTCGGATGTTGACGAGTAGTCTCTACCTTCCATCCATATCGTAATATCGTCAGCGTATATTGCGAAACGGGCTGACGTTTCCTGTTCTAGTGTTTTGGCTAACTTTGCCATGACGATGTTGAAGAGTACGGGTCCGAGTATAGATCCCTGTGGAACACCTTTGTTGTTGTAGTAGGTATTGGGTGTCCATCCAGGGAGCGTGCTGCTCAGTTGAATGGGCCGGTTGTGGAGAAAGTTGCGAACCCAAACTTGTGCTTTTTTGCTGGGGAAGGCTTGGGCGAGTTCAGTCAAAATCGTCGTTTGATCTACTCTGTCGAGAGCTTTCCGAAGGTCTACAGTAAGGAAGTAGTCGGGAAGTCCGCGGTCGTACGGGGATCTGTTGATTACCCGTCGTAAGAGCCAAAGGCAATCGTGTGTCCCTAGGTACGGACGAAAGCCAGTTTGGGACGGGTGAAACCATGGGTTCACATATTCCAAATGGTATTGTAGCCGGTTGTTTATCAGGCGTTCGATCAGTTTGCATAACGTGGGTGTAAGAGATATGGGTTTAAGGTTGGAGATGACAGAAGGGTCTTTTCCAGGCTTTGGAATTAGGTTAACCAGGGAAAGCTTCAGGGTGTCAGGAATTTTTCCTGTGTTCCAGGAATGATTTATAAGGCGAAGAAGTTGTTCTAGCTGGGGCTCGTCGAGGTTACTGATGTGTTGCCACGTGACTCCATCATGTCCTAGGGATGATTTCACCTTGCTTTGTCTGATGGCGGTGCGAAGTTCTGCCATCGTAAAAGGGGTGTCTAAAGCTGAGTCGTCCGAGTCTAGTTCGATGATAGGTAGGTACGTACGGGGTTGCGTACTTGCTGAAGAGAAAAGCGTTGCTATAATCTCCCGCTCGACTACCTCCGGGGTGTTGTGGAGCGTGAGCGTCGCGAAGAGGGGAAGACGTTGTTTGCCCTTTCCTGTCATGCCTCTGTAGATTCTCCATAGCTTCGAGAGTTTGCGCTCTTTGCCTAAAGTTGAGCATAGCTCTTGCCAGTGCTCATGAGCCAATTGTTTCTGTAATTCTTGAATAAGTTTGTATTGGTGCCTTAGTTTCACTAGGTCGACGTGGCGTTTCCCCAGTCGTCTGTATTTACGAGTTAGGAGTTTAGCTCGGTTCCACAAGTTTGCTAGGTGGCCGTCCATGGCAGGTGTGTCCTCAGAGCATGTTACGGACTCTTTAGAGGTTTGGGCAGCATTCTGAATACGCTTTATGAAAGTATGAAAGTCTGTTGCTGGGTCTGATGATTCGTTGAGAATTTCACGAAATGAGGTCCAGTTCGTCAGTTCCAAAGTTTTTGCCGTCCGGATTCGCTTACCACGAAGGGAAATTGATATTGGAAAGTGATCACTGCCCCAAGTGGTGTCGAATGTTTTCCATGTAGTTACTAGCCCCGGTGACGCAAAGGTGAGGTCTGGAGAGGTGTCTTTCTGGGAAGCATGCAATCCAATTCTCGTTGCCTCCAAGGGGTCGTTTAACAGCATAAGATTGTTCATCTCCATGGTTTCTTCCAAACGTTTTCCTATAACATCCGTAGCTGCGTAGCCCCACGTTGTGTTTTTGGCGTTAAAATTACCACCAATTATTGTCTGCGTGGCCGGATATTGGTGCATGAGTTCTGTGACCCATTGAAAAGAGGTGTGTCGAGCAGATCCAGTGATCGGCTTGTAGTAAGACGAGGCGACAAGAACTGTTTTGCCATTAGGAAGTCTGCCACGGATAACTAATGTTTCGTGCTGTTGCGATGTAAGTCCAGGGAGTTTGATCTGATGACATGCAATTTCTTGTCGAACCAGTATCAGGGAGTACCCTGGTGCTTGAGGGGCAGAGTTTCGGGGGCTTGTTAGCTTGCATGTTATTACAGGGTCCGAATACGTAACATATCCATTGACCTTAGGAATGCTTCGAGGTTCTTGAAGGAGAATAAACAGCTGTTTAAGTTGTTGAATCTTCTGCAGTAATATTGGTGAGTTTTGCAAAATCTTCGACAGTTTCATTGTAATACTATGGGTGCAGCCAGTACTGACCTTGCGCACTTGTACGTGGTGGAATTTTGCGAGGTGGTTTCTCTTTGGGGTCTTTTTGCGGTAGCTGACTTGTCATGGTCTGTATCATTGACGTTGTTTTCGTTACATGAGATTCTAGAAGGCTACGAATTTTGCTAATGTCTTCTTGTCGAGCGGCCCGTTCTTTCTGAACGTCCGATCGGATAATGTTGAGCACTTCCTTGAGTTCAGGGTCGATTCTGGACTGAGATGTGGGCGTGCGCTTAAAGGTGGGGCTCCGGCTACGTCTTGAAGAAATTTTGGGAGGTGTGGACTGTGGCTGGGGTGGAGGTGCTGGTTTGTCTTTTCGGCAAGGGCCTTTTTGAGTTCTTGATTCTCTTTCCTGAGTTGTTGGAGTTCGTTGCGTAAAGAGGCAAGTTGAGCAAGGATTATAAACTTTATTTTGAAGCCTGTGTCCAAAGGACTGCTCGGCTTCTTGGTTAGGTTGCAGGGACTATAGTCCTGGCTATCTATAGTCCTGGCGTGTTTTTAACATGGTGCGCCAGCGTGGTCCAATAGAGCTCTTCAAGCTCCTTAGGGGGTGCATCCCGTGCCTCCCAGCAAGTGGGGCGCTTTGTGGCAGGAATTGGTTGCAGGGAAGATCTCAGGGCGCTTTGTATGTTTGGGCATGTCCAGAGGGTGTGTTCATTGTTGGGTCGCAGTGTGAGCATTTTAGTGTGCCTGGAAGCCCGTCTATGTAGTGTTGTATGTGTTGTGTTGGTAGTGTGCCTGTTTGTGCACGTCGAATGAGAACAGCGTCAGGGCGGGCGAATTTTCGGGGGTTAGAGGAGGGTGGTTCTCGGATCTCTGACGTCCCGTAGGTACTTTCTACGAGTCTGATGCATTTCTCGGCGGTGCTCTTTTGGGCATGGAAGCGAGGCCAGGGTATGGGCGTGCCCGGATCAAAGAGAGAAGCTCGGGCTAAGGCATGGGCCTTCTCATTCTCCTTTACACCTGCGTGTCGAGGGACCCACATTACAGTGCAATGAAGCTCTGGGTGGTTACGTGTGATGCTGGCGAGTGTGTAGCGCATGTGGGGGTGCATGTGATTCTCCCGTAGATTGCGAATTGCTGATTTGCTGTCCGTGATGATTACCAGTTCTGTTTGATCTTGGTGTGCTTCTATGGCGTTTACAAAAGCCTCAAGCTCCAGGGATGTCGACGACGGCGCGGGGGCGTGCTTGGCTACTGCGGAGAGGACGTCGCTATGAAAAGCTGTCGTTCCGATTTTGGTGTCGTTGTTGTACGCAGCGTCGGTGTAAATGACCGTAGTTCCTTGGGAAAATGTCTTCCTGTTGTAGTGGTTTGCCCTGTCAGCGCGGTGACTTGCCTGGTCGGGACCCATATTTTTGGGTATGGGCTTCAAGGTTATGTTGGCTGGAGATGACCATGGTGGCGGCTCCGGTGGAATATGCTGGAGCTGCGAGATGTTGGGGTCCAGATCAAGGAGGATGAGACGACCTTGGGGCGACGCTTGTAGTATTTGGGTTTGGGCGAGGTGGTGCGTGTCAATCTTCTCACTGAGTGTATTCAGCGCGCCTGTGGCATATAATAGGTCATTTTGGGTGAATCGTGCGGTGCCTGTTATGATACGGGTTGCGTTGCGGAGAATTACTTCGAGTTTTGTGTGCTGAGTTTTTATCAGATAGTAGTAAGGAAGGCCGTACATGATCCGTGAGATAAGGAGAGCTTCCACCACCTTGCCTCCTTTATGTTCCTTTAAACAATACTTGCTGCGGGACACCCTATTTATCATGTGGAGGATCTGGTTCGCTTGAGTAGTGATGGTTTTCAGCCAGGTTGTACCTGTGCCGTCCTGATCTATGTGAAAGCCGAGAATCCGTATGGAGTGTTTTCGCGGAATTTCTTTGCCGTTTAGGTGTAGCCTCATTAGTCCCCGGATATCGTTTGCGTGAGCCTTGCGGGAGTTGATGACAACCGTGTATTCTGTCTTCCCAGGAGAGCACACCAGTGCAATAGAGGCCGTGTATTGTGTGACTACGTCTATGCCTCGCTGCAGCGTCTCTTCTTGAGTGCCAGGAGAGCCCGTGTGACACCAAAGGGTAATATCATCGGCATAGATGGAATGTTTTAGTCCCGGGATATCATTCAGAAGGGGTGGAAGATCACTCACGGCCACGTTAAACAGAGTTGGAGAAAGTATGGCTCCTTTGGGCACTCCTGCTGTACGTTTGCGGGCATTACTGACGTGGTCGTCTACTTTGATTTTGACGAGCCGGTTAGTGAGAAAATCTCTAAGATACTGGATAGTTCTGTGTCCTAATTTGTTGCGTTTTGCTTTTTCGAGTATCGGCTCGTGAGCGACGGTATCGAAAGCTTTCTTTATATCGATCCCGACTATGGTACGAGTTTGGGGCAGTGCTCTTCACTTCCACTATGTCTCTATGAATGCGGAGTATGGTGTCTTGGGCAGAGACATGTCGGCGAAAACCGGTCAGCGTATAACTAAAAGCCTGGTTTTCTTCTGGAACCCATTCAATGCGGGCCTGAACCATCTTTTTCATGCGTTTGCCTATGCAGGAGGTAAGGGAAATGGGGCACAAATTTTTAATGTTATCAGGTGATTTACCGTGTTTAGGAATAGCAACTACATGTGCCGTTTTCCACGCCATAGGGATTTCGCCACTTTCCCAGGCTTGGTTTATGTAACCTAGGAGGGCTTCTAAGTGGTTGTATGGTAGGTTCTGCAGCATTTCATACGTAATTTTGTCTGGTCCAGGAGCTGTATTGCTTCGGATGCTTTGTAGGGCGTTTTGCAGTTCATGAATTGTGAATGGCTGATCAATGTCCGTAGTTGATGGTTGTGGGAGTGACGTCTTCGGGTACTTGCTAGTAGACATTGTAGTGGTGTGAGGGAAAAAATGTTTCAGCAGAAGCTCAGCTAGGTCATCGTTAGTCATTTTTGTGTGGAGCTTGAGCTTTTTAATGATGTGGCTGGTTTTCTTATTGCCTAGTAGGCTGTTAAGGATGCGCCAAACTTTGCTTGTATGGAGGCGACCATTCATACTATCGCACAATTGCACCCATTTGTCATTGATGAGCTGTTGCGAATATTTCTGAATTTCGTCGGAGAGTTCCTGAAGTTGTCGGCGTAGTTTTTTGTTGTGCTTGTTTCTGTGCAGTTTTTTTCTCAGACTAAGCCGCCGGTCCCATTGTGCGAGATGATTGTCAACGGTCGGCTGTTCTCGTGTCGTCGTGAGCTCTGCGGTGTGCTTGCGTATGGCTTGGTGGATCTGTTTGCCCCATTCCTCTTGGTTGACTGGTGGCTCCGATTCCTGAAGCAGGGCTCGAACCTTGTCCCAAGCCGTAAGGGCGATGGTGCCCATTTGGAATTTGGTCCGTCGGCTGCATTGTTTTGGCCGTAAGGGCGCTAACTCAATAGTAACAATGTGATGGTCCCGGGCCAGGTTCTTTTGGGTGTTGTACCACTGTGCACACTTGGGTTGATTGGTCCATGCAAGGTCTGGCATTGTATTTCTTTCAACGCTATTTCCAATACGGGTGGGTTGCAGGATATCGTTAAGTAGTGTCAGTTTTGCTTGTGTGGTTCTTTCTTGTAGTTTGCGGCCTCGTGGACTTGAATCCGTATAGCCCACGCTGTGGCGGCTATTAAAATCTTCAGCAACGACCAGGTGGCTATGTTTTGGTCGTGTGCCACTCTTTTGACCCAATCGACCGATGCGATGTCCCTGCCTGGTTTCCAATATGTATTAATTACTGTCAGGGGTGCCATCGTACTCGTAGGTTGGCATTGTATGGCCACCGTTTCCTGTGTGTCGGTGTTCCATTCAGAGGAGTCAATCTGGATGGCTGGGATGCTGTTGTGGACCAAATTTAGGGTGAGTACCGGAGTTGTGCTCTGTTGAGTGCGACGTTTGGTGTGAGTGATGCTGGGACTGCTGAAGGTGGTGTAGTCCGGGATGGTATGACATCCGTGGGCTTCTTGGATGAGGATGATATCAGGCTGTTGTCTGGCATTTTGTATGTGACATCTGAAGTCAGCCTGTTTGCGTTTTAAGCTTCGGCGATTCTATTGCCAAATTAGTGTGTTCCTAACTTGCTGAGAATTATAGGTCATAATCAGTGTCGTTGGTTTCTGGTGTGCTTGAGCTTTGGACAAGTACCTTCGTTGCTGGTGGCATTTCATCTGGAGACAGGCGTTTGGTGGTCAGGCTAGTGAGTAGTTGTTCCATGCGGTTCATCTGAGCCGTCAAGGCAACTATGGTACACTGTAAACTGCCTATTTGGGCCTGATAGTTAGTTCGGAGTTTTTCAATTTCTTGTTGCTGTTGCCGTATTATGTCCTCGGGATTGATATGCGGAGAAGTGGGTGGTGCGAGATTGGTTGCTGAAACAGCCGCTCCCGCAGGTGGTTGTGTTGTTGGTGTAGTCATTGGATTCATTTCGGTTTGCGTAATAATTTCCCTGTATGATGGCGTGTGGGAATGGTGTGTGTGATGGGCTGGGAGGCGTGGGTCACTTACCCTGGTTGAGCTGTCGCTTCTGGTCTTTGAGGCGAGGAGGCGCCTCTTGGCTGGAGTTGGCCGAGTCACAGATTCCTCTCGTTCTTTGTTGGGAGTCTTCTGGCGCTGTAGCATCGGTGCGGAGCGTTCCTTGCTGCGGCCTCTGCTTGAAGACCGGCGTGCCGATTGGGAGTGATCTTGGCTGGTGGATTTCCGGAGTGCGCTGAAGCGGTTTTGCAAATGCGGGTATTTGGCGTCGTCCAATGGAGGTGTCGGTGGGTATTTGTTTGGCCGTTGGCGAAGACGGGCGGCTAGTTGTTGACGAGCCTGCATGCTTTCAGCGAGGTCTTCATCCGCTTGAAGTCGTGACGGGCATTTGGGGTCGGTGGGGGCATGATCTCCGTCACAGTTGATACAGTGGGTTACAGACGTGTGCGGTTCTTCGTCTTCAGGGTCGATAGCGAGGGGGGTGCTGCATACATTGCAGTAGCGGTGCGTGTGCTTCCGAGGACACACTTCGGTCTTGTGGCCTATTTCCAAGCAGTTCAGGCATAGTGTACTGCGCGGCCGGTAAGGATGGACACGAGTCACCGCCCTGTGGACTGTTATGTGGCGTGGGGGGTACACACCTTTGAAGGTGATCACTGCGCTGTTGCTTTGTCCCATCATGCGGGCTTGAAGTATTTTTCGGTGTCCTGCGTGAAGGCATGTCATGAGCTCTTGGCTTGTATATCCGTAGACGCCGTGAATAACTCCCTTGACTTGGTCTGCTCGAGTTGCAAGGTAGGTCTGTACGGCGTGTTTTCTTCGCCCGAGAGAAATTTCCGTGATTTCGAGGAGCTTTCGTACTGCGGTGGGGCAGGAGTTGTCTACGGCGAGTAAGTTTTGTTGCGGGCGAATTTCGATGAAAGTCTGGGAGTTGTCTTCTGCTGTGAGGTCTGCGGCTGATGTGATGGAGAGACCTACTTGAGTAGTCGTCGTTTCCGAGAGATTGAGGCCGTCTAAGGGCTTGAAGATTATTGTTTCAGGTGGAGGTTGGCTCGGCTTACTTTTAGAGGGTGTGATCCATGGCCTGGCATCAGCGATGTCATTTGCCGTCGGGGCACGACTGCTCCATGCGGCCTGGGTAGTTGTGCAGCGATATCTTATCTGTGGCAAGGGCATGCCAGTGACTCCGCTGTTCTGTCCAGTGGTAGTGGCCTCACAAAGGAGTCTGGCGGGTTGTAGCGTCGATGAGGTCGAATCGCGGGCGCGCAGTTTGAGCACCTGTAGGAACCACGAGCCGGCGCGCGCCCGTGGAACCTGAGGCCACGCTCGGTTGGCCCGTTAGGCTTAGCTCAGGGCGAGGTAAGGCTTGGGTGAAATCTCTAACTTGCAGGTCCTTGGGTGGTCAGTTTCCAGTTGCTCGTGTTGCTGAAGGTCCTCGGAAGTTTACACACCCGTTTAGTGGCTTCTTGGAGGTTCGGCCGGTGAATTTACGCGACTGCAAGCGATTTTTGCGGAGCCACACATACAGGCGTGGTTCTGTGCTGGCGCGTCCAAGACGGCGCAACAAGGAAAGGACATAGCCCCGACCATCAGATGCTTTGAATCTAAAAACTGCAATATGGATGGTAAGCCACTTTTGAACAATAGGACCCCTCCCCCCGTGTGTGTACCCGGTAAAGATTGTTTGCAGACTACCTTTAAACGCTAGGCCGGGTTTAGTCATCGCAAGCGATCGCACGCGACAAACCAATGAAGACGACGAGGCACATTTTTTATCATCCTCCATCAGCATTTGTAGTGGTTTACAACAGAGTTGCTGAACATCCACTTCGGCAGAGCGGTATACCGACCATTTGTTTTCTAGTTCTGTCCTGGGACTTTTTCTCCATGTAAATTTTAGGCTCTTCGAAGGTGGAAAGCGATATCCTTGAATAAGGAGTCAGCGTTGGATACCCAAACTGGGTAATTGCGGCCCTGTCTGGTTTCCATGTGTCCATTTATTTCCAATGTTGGGCTTTATGGTTGGGGCGAGCACGCCCGCTGAACAGAGTTAACTAGGGATGGCTAAACGATATTGCTCTCTGCAAGATCAACTTCCTAAACTGGGCGCAGAGACTTCCAGAAGTTTGTCGCCAAAGAAGTAGAACAATTTGAGTAAAATGGGGTGCATCGTGAAAAGGAAAGAATTTTATTTCGATGTTTTTGAAACATTTCCCTTAGCCAAAGTTACAAACAGACAAGGTCGCACCAGGATGTAAAGTGCAGAAGGACTGGTGACCTATTTCTACTATAGGATCAATGTGCGTCTTTATGTTCCAAACTCTACCCGGCTCTATGAATGTGAGTAATTTGGTAATATCTTTTGCGGCTGCCAAGAAAGGACAGCATCTGCGAGCTGTAGTCTTCCCGGCCACGTTTCTGGCAACTGTCAGTTTTCACGCCTCTTTGTTAGGTTTAAAGGTTAACAGGCCGCATCACTACTCTGATTCTTCCACTGTAAAAAAAACGACAAATTCTCTGAAATGTAAAGAGAAAGTGACATTTGGGGAAGCATACCAAAGGTAAATTTAACAAAAAAGGTTCGAGGTTATGTCTTCCCCTTTTATTTCCCCTTTAAGCATTAACAACCTTTTTATTGAAACGTGTGTTCGTATCTGGTTCCGTCATGCAGTGCTTTAGGCAAAGTGTCCATGCCCCCAGGCCGTCAGTTCGTGCGTTCATGGGATATGGCCTACATTTATTGGAAGTAGGTACCTTTATTTCTTTGGTGTATGTTTGTTTTAATAAGTTCTTTATAACTAGTGCGAACACGATTTATGGTGTTGACGGCTTCCAGTTTCTGTAGCAACGGCCTCTGCCACTAATTCCTACATAGCAGGTACAGTTGTCTGGACAGTATGAGTCAGTGTGCCTGCCGCCAAGAAAACACTGCAACGAAAACAGAAATCAATATTATTTTTGAGACGTTAGAAAATACACAAGAGGATGCGTTTCTCATCATGGTGGGTCATGCATTACTGGTCTGTGCTTTCTGCTTGCGCTTTCATGCGGTTTCTGGTTGAAAGAAAAACACAACTTCTCTAAACTGACACGCTTCGGAAATGTTGTGAAGATGGAGGTGCTCAAGATCATTAGTGATGATGATGAGAAGACTGTTGCGGTACTAGAACCGTAATGCCTCTTTTAAGCGCGTGAAACTAGTGATCTCTTACCAGACCTTAGCGTGGCTTTTGCAAATTAATCTTAAACACCATTTATTGTAGGCAAAAGTTCTTCATTCATTACAAACAGTCTACGCAATTTTATTATCAAGCTTTTTATTTGTTCAGCTGGGAAAAACTATGCAACCCTAAGTGTACTTGCAAGTGCTCCCGGTAGTGATTTAATTGACAACGTGAGTTATACATGACAAGAAATCCATTTTCTCCGCCTTGCAAAAACAGCATTATTCTAGTGATAGTAATTTTTAGTGACAAGTTTTACAAACGAAAAGAGCACATGCAAATTTTGAAATGCAAAACGACTGCCTTTGATAGTATTGGGCCAGCTCTTTGGACAACCCCATCAAGTAGTTTGGTTGCTTTAGCATCAAAATCAAATTTTATAATGATATTTTCAAGAAGAGGGTGGGGGTAGACGAGGTGAGCTGTTTTGTTTCCACAACCGGGAAGTCCTCGAGTTTATCCATAACCCCTTCTAAAAACCCTGTTTAAAATACTGACGTAATCAAACTATTTTACAAAAATCCACGAAACAGTGCACGAGTTGCCGTCGTTCTATAATGAAGAAGCAATGTACTAGCCATGGAGGAAGGGTGTGCGGTGTGTTGCGTCCTAGGTACGGCGTCGGTAGAGGCAAAATTTCTTATAGCCCTCCGTTTAGCAGTGACGTACGCGGGTCACATGAGGCGAGGATTATCGGCCGATGATTCCGGCGGGGTTGCACTGTTTCTTCCCAGTCTACCCAGTCTACTGTTTCTACCCCTCCTGAATAAAATATTCCTGGAGGTACTCCCGTGATGAACATTTTGCAGGAGACGGAGACTCTGGCCGGAGCCAGCGGGCTGTTGTGCAGGAACACTGCTGTTTGTGCTGTGGGCTGATTTCGGATAAACAGACTGAATGGAACTTTCGCTCTTGCTTTAGTATGGTGGCTTACTTGACATGTGTGGCGTGAAGTGCCTGGCTGAATGAAGCACAGTGCTTCACCTCAGAAACCGGCCGCGCGTTGCCCTTGTCATGGCAGCCGCATCTCCTCACTTGTTTAGCCGCCTAATCAGCCGACGGCCAAAACAGCAGCGCCCTTTCCTGCCATGAGCCTGCTCCTGCCAAGGTTCCCGTTTCTTCCACAACGTTCACAAAGACTTTACATCGTCCATAACTTACTGCTAATTTAACTGGTCCGTGTATCAAATATATCGTCATCCGCAGACTGGCGTCCGTCATATGTAGTCGCTCGACTTAAACAAATCCACGCCTATCCGCCACGGTGGCTGAGTGGCTAAGGTTTTCTGCTACCGAGAACAACGACGCGGGTTAGTAACCGGACGCGGCGGCCAATTTTCTGCTAGAGGCGAAAAGCAAAAACGCCCATGTGTAAGATATTTCGGCGCATGTTATAAATCCCCTGGGTGTGAAAATCAATCCGGAGAACCCCACTGCTTCGCGCCTCATTGCCTGCTTTGTGTCGACGCGTAAAACCCTACAATCAATCAATTGAGGAACAAATCTCCCAATGGCCGCGCATTGGTGCTAGTAAAATTTTGCATACCAGGACAGTGTACCGGAGGTGCCACCACGAAAAGCTAAAAATGTCACTCGAAATACGACATTGTAAGATAAACTTTGTCGCTTTCACCTGATCAATAATGGCTTTGCTTACAGAACCCATCAGGAAAATTTTGGCGTTATTGGAGTAATTTTTACATTTAGGCTAACGTTGCCGCTTTTTTATGGCTGCACGGCTTTTCTCATGCAAAAGCCAGTTGCATGATCGGTGTTGTCGCTTTCCGGTTTATGGAACCGGGTAAAAAGAACTTCTGTTTAAAACCCAATTTTTGAGGGAGACGCATATTTGGGCTTAGTTTTCGTAGAGAAACACGAGCAAAATTCTGTTGTATAAGTACAACTTACCAAAGGAAAAATACTAGGATAAAAAAGGTGTACACAGGATACTCGCTACGCATCGACTGAAAACTTTAGTGCACATATAGCACAAAATGTAAAAAAACAGCAATTGTTTTTTGTGTAAGAAAGCAGAACCTTACGCACGCCGCGAAATGTGTAGATATTGTGCATCTGTAACAAGCATAACCTGGTTTTACGTAGAGTAATCGAAGACGCGTTCCAACATTCTTCTGCTTCATTGTAGATCTCATATGACCGCGTTAATGTCCCGATTGGGTTGGTCGCCTTTACAGCCCAACGCGGGTGTGCAATACTACACTTGGTCACAGCCCCATCGCTTGTAATGGTCAGTCGGGTGACCTTCAGCCACAAGAGGCAAGACCACTGCTTGGTGCTTCCTCAGTTTGTGATTTATGCACCTTTCCTGGATAGCAGTTGCCACACGACAATAGGAGGGGAGATAAAACATTGCAGGTGACACACATGGTGGCCTGTTGTGACTTCAAAGTAGTATATCTTTCACACCCCCAGTTTTCCTTCTGGCGAAGTATATTTACTCGGTGCCACTCCGGGGTTCCAGCTCGACAACGCTGCCCTCTCGTTGTAACCCTGTTATAACCCTGGCCACAGCCAGGGTTATCAGCACTGGCAGTAGCGCCGTTATCAGAATATTGTGGAGAATAAACAGCAGCTTGAATGATTGCAAAAACGCCCGAAAGCAGCCACCACATGCGCCGCGAATAATGCGACCGCGGCGTTCATAAACGGCACCTTGAATGGTTGCAAAAACGCCCGAAAGCCGCCACCACATGCGCCGCAAAGATTGCTGCCGCGGCCGTTGCCGCCTAAAATTTCACCTCGCCCACCAGCTGGGGGTCCCTTCCAGTTGAAGAACACTTGTCCAATTGGAATGCTGGTGTGACCATACAATTTTTCTTTAGCTTCAAAGCCATTTGGAACGACATTGACACGACGGCGGCCCTCGTTGACAATCTGGTCACAGTTGTTCTAACGGTAGAGAAATAAAAGTTGTTACTCTGACCACATATAAATTCTTCTTCCCTTCGCCATTGTATTTAAAACTTAATCCTGCGCGATCTGCGGCTGCTGGTTTAAACGTGCACGGGTGGGGGTTGGAGGTAGGGGGCATGCACGTACAGCAGGTCTTATTGCCGCTACCGATGACACACGTTGTTACTAGTAGAAGATTTCGACGTCGGAGTCACATGGTTCGATGGACCCTGTCAGCTGCACTCCGCAATCGAGCGGTTTGGGTCTGGGTTCGTGCGTTGCACAGACAGTAAGATCCGTGTGACTGGAGCGAAAGGGAGACCGACATGCGTCTCCGCCAGAATAAAGGTCGAGGCCATCGAGGTGTTCACTCGCTATGGGCGGACGTATGTCGCTCGCTTGGAGGAAGAAGTGCGGAAACTGAAGAAGCGTCTTACCAAACAAAAAGGGGATTCGGCACGAAAATAACAGAATGCCGCGGCCAAATTTCAGCTCCTCAAGTAGCAGTGAATCTCTTCCGCATGAACAGCAACTAGCCCGCTTGGAAGGCAGACGTGGGCTAATATTACTTGTTAGGCTTACTTGTTAGAGACGTGTACGACAGTGCCTTTAACTTCTAAGCACCCGCTCAGGGCCGGTTGTGGCTGGTGCATGCATGCACGGGTTGTGAGGGAATTAGGGGGGTGGGGACGCGTGCAGGCGCTGCATAGGTTTCATTCCCTCACTGATGGCATGTGCATTTTGGTGGCGTAAGGTTTAAACGAGGGAGTCATACAGCCCAATGCGACTGGTCCGGTGTCATTTGTAGAGTGGGTTGGGTTGTCGTGTTGCAAAAACAGTAAGATGCCTACAACGCAGAACAGAAACCGACAGCTCTACGGTTGTCCCCGAGAATAAAGCTATAGTCTTGCGAAATTTCATTCAGGTAATGCGCTAGGAACTGTGCTCACTCGTAAATTTCAAACAAGCGTGCTTTTTTTCGTGCAATCTGTGGAGCGCGTGGCTCTTCGTAGGTAATCTGTTTTCACATATTAGACGTGAACTATATTTTTTTAGCGTGCATCACCCTATATGTAGTTTGCGGCCTGCACAGGTACGAGCCGTGAGTGGATTCTTTATGTTTTATCTTCGTTAGGAGAATGCTTACCAGATTTACTTGTTTGGTGAGACTTTTCGCTACAATCGCCACCAATTGACGTGCGTTAGGATGTGTACGTGCCGAAACCAGTTCGAGGATTAAGGAGAATTAAGGCGAATATGTCAGCACGACTCCGCTTCCTTTTATGGAAACAGATTTTAGCTTGTTACAACGTCACTGGCGCGATACATATATTGTCCTGTATGCACTAGTTACGAGAAAGATGATTTTGATTACCAGTTTAAGTTTCGATATCTGCAAACTATAATTTTCGGTGAAAGTTGGGCATGCATCCTGTGTGCATCTTTCATCTTCTTAAGCTTTTCTTCTAAACGGAAATCATATTGCACTGGCAGTGCAAGGCTGTAGAAACAGCACAATCTGGAGGCCCCAATTCCTTCACCGTAGCACCTCACATGGATTTCAAAGCTTGCCGCTGAACGTTCTCCATCGCTGGGAGGCCCGGATCGTTTTGTCCACAGGGATCCCCATCTCTGTCAAGGTGTAAAACGTTAGCATGCGCTAAAACCCGTGGTGCCGGTTTCGCGAAGTCGGCGTTTGTAGCGCGACCACGGCGTCTGTGCTCCCCACAACAGGCGCAAACGCACGTCAACTGGCGAGGAGAGCACACGCCAAACGTCACGCCATGAACCTGGGCATTCTGTTCACGAAGGTACATCGGGCCGAAGCCTGGCGCTGCTCATGAGGCGTAGGCCCACTTTTGCTCTGTAATTGAAAGCAAGTTCTACTGATCTCGTCGAGCGCTCTCGCCATAACGGTAGATTTGGCCCCTATTGCACCAGAGCTGCGCCGTACACTTGGACACCCATCCCACGACTTGCCGATCTAGATCCTCTGACTTAGCAGTGCTAATGACAGTGTTCGCCGAAATAAAAAACGGCTGCGTTCGCTGTTACCATCGTACCTGACTGCATAGTGCATGTGCGCTTTGGAGCTGGTGCGTGCATGACCACGTGACTCGCCATATGCATGCGAGCTCGGCCATGAATGAGGGCGAGGTCGGATCGTCTTCTCTGAGCATTGCTTGAGAGCTTGACGCTTTGAGGCGTTTTCGGCAAGCGGCGTCGGACAACCCTGCGGACATCGCCCCACCAGCCGTTCACCTCAAAAAACGCCCGAAGCGGGACCATAGCCGTAGACAAAGTCAGGCCTTGGATGAAACGTTTAGTAATTACAGCTAAATAAAGGTTAACCGAGTCACGTCGAGACTTGCCCAGTCTAAGCCATCCTTTCGCTTTGCATACCTAGGGGTCGCAAAGCTGAACCATAAAATATGTTTTCTTTGTATTTCTACCTGCTAACCCGTGACGCCGAAACGAAGTCCTTCAACAGTTCCGCTGTTAATTCCAACTAGTCCAAACTTGGAACATATTTTACCCCATGTTTTTTTGTGAAGAAGCTGATTCGTCGTCCTAAGGTTACGTGAATGTAAACTTTGAGCGCTGCTGTTTAGTGTATGAAGCATTCTCTCTAGATAATGAGGTCACCGGTTTCATCACGCGCAGTGATAAAATGGGGCAAACATGCACAAATAGAAACGGTACAAGGTTGGTGTGAACGTTACTATTCAGCATCAAGACTAGATTATTCTTGTGCAATGGTGATATTTCCATTAAACCATAATATTTCCATTATACCGTAAATTTGGTAGATGTCCTTTTTTGTCATTTTCATGTTAAAATCTTATACGATTGTGTTATGCGGTCATTGTATTAGCAAAAAGGCCCATTGGGGCTGACCCATTCATTTGAAACTAAATTTCTTGAACCTGTGAACGTGTCTGCTGCATTGCGAAGGTATGTAGTAGGGCTCCACTGTTTCCTGGCGCATGGAGATAAAAACGTCATACACAAACCAATCGTATTATTTTAGAAAAGACGTTCGGAGGAGTGGCAAGTGGCGGTTGAACTATGAAGAGTTTTTTTCCTTAGCAATGATTTTAAGGTCAATCGATATTTTTCATGCTTGCATTCTCGTGCAAAAATAAAGATGACCCATTAGCACTCCTTATGATGTGATGCGGAAACACGGATGTTGAGCTGCTGAAACTGTGCATGCGGTCTGAGTATCATGAATCTTCTGCTTTAGCGTCAGGTCGTGCGCTGTCGATTATTGTGACTCGACTCTATCCTCATTTGGATTGCCAAGCAATGCTGCTGTTATAAATTGTTTATTCACCAATGAAAGACAAAGCGCCGTGGATGGACAGGGGGTCGGCATAGAGGGAATTAAAATTTGCAGTCCTTCAGCACGCTGCACCCTGACGCGTGACTTGAGTGTCTTAAAAATGCTATCCGCTGTGTGTACCTCTACAATATCTATGTCAAGCCTCATTCCATACTTGAAAGTGCAATTTAAACAGTACTGTGTTCTTCCAGTGTGCTATGGTCATGGGACCTGGTGGTGTCCAATATAGAGAGCGTAGCAGTGGGACCACCTTGAAATGATTCGATGGTAATACAGCTTGCGGAGTGCGTCGGTTGCATAGGATGTATTGGTGAATATTTGGTTGATACAGCTAAAGCTGGATGTAACAAACCTTCATGTTACAGATTTAAGTATTTAAGAAAGTTTTTGAATTCTCATTTACCAGCCCCATTGAAACTCATGTGCTCGCGACCTCCACGTTATGAAGGTGCTGTGATGCTTAAAATTGATGTAATCAATTTCGGACGCTGTTGACATATGGTTTTTTTGGAATTTTCTAGAAAATTGGCTGGAGAAATGAACAAATTAAGCAAGCTTCACCTGCACTGCAAACTACCGTGCATTCCCAGTGTGATTGCGGTGTCAGTTAGGGGCTAGGCCAGGCTGTACGCGTGTACTGGCGAGTCTCCAGTGATGCATGTAGTGCAAGTTCACCGGTGATGAGTTCTGCTGCGAGAAAACGAACATCTTTGCCTTGTCAAAACAAGCTTGAATTTAAATTCCTCCAATGACTTCGAGAAAGAACAACGTCGCCGCCCGGTACAGTGTCCCAGCTACGACTTTGTCAAACAATTTTCAGTGCGGCAAAGAGAATGAAGATCTCCAAAGCCGCCGTTTTAGCCTATGGCTGTTTTTTAAACTATTTAAGGCACTGAAAAGTTTCAAAAGGTAACACAGGCACTCAAGGTACCCTTTAAAATTAAGGGGTAAGTGACAGTGGCTCTTTAGAGTACCAGGGTGTGAATAAGTTCGCTGAAAAGCACCAGGTGCAAATCACAGTTTTTTCACTGTGAAATACAGTTTTGGACCGTGAGTTCTCTATGAGTGATTTCTAGAATTTTTGTTTCGTTTCTGCTTCATTCACGTGAGCATTAGCTCTAAAGCTGCATATAACAAAAAATGGGAATTATTCTCGAATTCGTTATATGCAGGCTGAACTTTACATCTCTTTAATTTTTTTGATTAGGGACTTATGCGATAAGTCATCCTCTAGAGTGCGCTATTTTTGTGTGGAATCTTTATTTCGGTATTCGTAAGTTCGGGCTGATCGGGACAAACGGGAATCATTGAGAAATTGGTACACTCCGATAAGCAGAGGGGCTGGCCAAAGTGTCGGCGCGGTTGAAACAAGAAAGACCATCCCGCACAGCTACTAACGCTTCATCAACGAAGGCCTAGCCTAGCGTACAGAAGTCTAGTCTATACAGACATTGGTGCCATACCGATGAAGAGCGGTTGTCTGGCTAGTAATCGAAATGATTGGTTGTGAACAACGTGGGCTCAGCAATGTATCATGGCTTTGTAGTAATCCTTCAAAGTAAGAATCTTCGGAAGAGTGATATGATAGTGGTCATACATGATGCATTCAAGGCCGTGCATAATGGCTGCATGCTCCACTTCTGCGGATGTGGTGTTACGTAGATGGAGGCGCCGAGCACCCTTGATGCTTCGGTCAGGTGGTGAGAGATGCAAACCATTGTGATGAGGAAATCGCTGACGTTAGCTTCGGAGCATATGCGAAACGTCCAGTGCTGCTTTTTCATCTACAGTTTATGCGCTCCTTTTCTTCTCTTTGGTTTTGCGAAAGGAGGAATCGGACCAGTGGTCGTGGTTTTCATGAGACTCCCTTTGTGTTAACAGGGCAACTGTAGGGGATAATTGGGACTGCAAAGCTGGAGTTGGGCTTGAGACTGCTTGTAGTCTTTCTCTTCCTTGTTCTACTAGAAAAGTTTAGGCGCTGCCCACTCAAGCTCTGTTGGTGATATGGAGACCGAGAACTTTGAGAATGGAAGCCGTTGTGTGCTTTGAATGACCGTAACGACTCCTTGGCGAGTAAGTAGACATTTGAAGCTCGCCTGCTCCACGCATTTTTTATGATGATATTCATAGGAAGCACACCGCTGCAGCTTGTTTGAGTGGAACCTTGGCAAGCCGGAGCGAGTGCCTCATCGTGAGCAGAGTTTATGAAGACAACGCAAGAAACGTTGCTGGATGAAAAAAAGGGTGTGTGATTGTGCTTTATACGCAACGTCACTGGCAGCTACGGCTATTGCTAGTGTTGAAGCAAGTTGTTGTTTTCCCCTTTCGTACTGATTACGGCGTCTTGGCATCGCTCGTTGAATTTCCAGTTTTGTTCAGTTTGGTTACCCAGATTTTAGGGTTAGTTCTCTATCCAATGGCGAAACCCAAAAAGGGGGATGGTGTTCGATTTCACCGTAATTGCCGTGTTACGTATAGTTCCCGATGATTGTTGGTAATCCGGTGAGTCCTTCCGGGGAAAAACGGGCAACAACCATCGACCATTTTGTGTACCGTCTGTGTTAAAAGGTTGCGCAATTCCGACCTGCGCTATCAAACGGTATTTGCCTATTATAAGTTACGGTTTTCTTATTTGGTCTCAAATCCACTTGTACAACCTATGTGAATTGTTTTTGAGAGATATATTTGCAGCCTTGTATGAAACAGCCACATCCAAAGTAAGTCATTCCAAAATTCAAAAAGATGCTAAACTTAATCTTGCACTCTGCTAAGTAGACTAGTCTGGAAGCCATTCCCTAGTGATACCAAAACTGGTGCCAACCAATCCCCCCGAAGAATGGCTGAGCCACCACCAGTTGCTCTGATTAAAGTTTATTTTCTCTCTGTCTTTCTCATTAAAAATAAATAAACAACTGGCTCAGTTCTAGCATTTAGGAACGTTCTCAGAAAAAAAATGGGCATGCTACTAGGAAGATAGAACGTCTGATTTCTCTTGACGAGCCGTAGACCTAACCAATTCAACTAAGGTGACATAGTGTTTGTGTAGAAAATGCAGCATAGTTGCCTTCACACTAACAGATATTGTAATCTATGCCTCTGGTTTAATTTAGTTCCGATGTCGGGCTGGAAAGTTCAAGTTAGCTATAAAGTTATTGGTGTGCGCCAATAAATGCAGAAGGTTTTCCGTATAGTTTGATTGAGCTGTAAAGCTAGCGATTGCTACAAGTCATTTAGAATCGTGTGTCAACAAGGAACTGAACAGTAGGCTCGGCCGAGTATAATGTGTCACTCTAATATCCACGAACTTGAAAGTCATTGTCAAACAAACAAATGGAAAAGAACGAATGCTTTGAGCCCGTAGCGTTCAAAGAAATCTACCCGGAGGCAGCGCTTTTTTCGTTGCAGATTCGCACTGGTCTACACATCAGCAAAAAACGTAGAGAAATTGAGAAAACGATTTTTTAAGCTGTCTTATTTCTAGCCTCATTCAGCAAGCTCTCATCAAAAAAGCATACCTACATATTGCCTTTATTTATGCAACAGCTGTGAAAAAAACTGATTTTCTCAAATTTCTCAGGGTGCCGTTACTGCTATGATTTTCAGTTCCGACAGTACTGCGGCGGAATAAAGTGTAGTTCCAGGAAATAATTTTGTCCCGCATGCATTTACCCGTCAAGCTTTTCATAAAGACCCCAACTTCAACAATGACACAAGTTCATACCATTCG
Source organism: Haemaphysalis longicornis (assembly GCF_048455015.1). NCBI lineage: Eukaryota > Metazoa > Arthropoda > Arachnida > Ixodida > Ixodidae > Haemaphysalis > Haemaphysalis longicornis. Next base: position 61,191,481 of record NW_027526245.1, on the reverse strand, counting down.
CATTCGCTTACGTGCACCGAAATTCACAGACCTTGTAGACATGTCTTATGTAATACTACAGTGTGATATCACACTAATACTCAGATATTAAGAATGTAACGAATTCTTTTGCATCACTTACCATTATAGTTTATTATGTACAGTCGGTCAAATCCTAACTTAGCTCGCGCGAACGGCGGGTTTACTATATTATCACAATCTTGCAAAGGAACAGCCTAGCAGACGATGGGTGCAGCTCAGCATGGTTTCTGAGCATGCAATTATTCTCGACCTGTTTGCAAATTTGCTTCCATCATGCGGCTCCAACGCATGAATAGTCGCCGCTCGCACACGCTAGGTAAAGATTTTGCCGACTGTACATGAATATTTCCAACATGGTGGTATTTCCTGCGCCTGTGCCCTCTGGATAATCGTGATAGAATTTGGAAGCTGGTTTCCTTTCTAAACAACTGCTCAGCACGACTACCAAATGCCCTTCAATGCCTCACCCAATGACTGTTAGTTGGCATTCGTTTTTTATTACAAGTTGGGTTTGAAATATAAGTATTTGAAAACAAATAGCTTAATTTTCACCAAACGCGTTTCTCTTCCTAGCACGCATCTTTTTTTATTACTCACATCAACTCCGCAGTCTTCCCATGTTTTTGTCGAGGCTCCCTTCTGGACTCTCTCGCAAAATATCCTGAAAACAATTACAAGCGTTAAGGATTGGGGCGAAAACAATGTTAAGCAAAACAGCAAGCTTTGCTTTGGCAACCTGTGGCATGCGCTATAAACAATCACAAATTTACATAATGTGAAAATTTTTGAGATTAGGAGTTTTTTTGGCCATTTATCTTGCCGTGGCGATACACATACACGCGGTCGTGTGAAGCCATTGCAGAACCACTGCCCAATAGTGGGTAAGGATACGGACGTATTCCAGAACATAAATATTAAAGGGCCACTTTCTAATCATGCACCCTTCCATATAGCCAAGAAGAAGGTTGAACACGAAGCTTTTTCGTCAGAGATTCCTTGGTTGTCACCTGAGTTTAGTCATTTGATCGAAACGGCGTTGACTTTGACCCTTCGTTATTTGATTTCGCACGAAAAAAAGCTTCGTTTTCACCGATCGTCGACGTATGACAAAGGGCTGCATTATTAACACGATAGCGTTATTAGGCTCATTTCTTGATTCCCCCGTAGCTCCTAGCCGTCCGCCATCAGCCGTGCTCATCAAGCGTCCAAGAAAATACGTCACCGCTGCCACCAGAAAGCCACCACTGAGGAAGCAAGATTCGAGGACTCCGCTGAGCCAGCATTGTGGCGCTACGGCCACCGTAGTTTGTAATGGAGGCCAGTGATACAACGTCGGATGTAAAAGAAAGGACACGCGTTTTCACAAGGCGACGTGCCTGCGTGCTAGAGTTTGTTCTATGCCAAGTCGGTGGTAGCATGCTCCGACAGAAACTGTTTTCAGCTGCGCCCGCACTTGACGTCCACATCAAAGCGTGTTTTCACCAGAAGATAAAAAATAAACATTTCCGGTAATTCATGCCCCCAAGCTACTCGCAAGCAGCAAGGCATGTCGTAGTGCAAGTCTTCGGAAGAATTTTGACTTTAGGATGTTTAACGTGCACCGAAATCTCCTCAAACTGGCGTTCCTGTTTTCTGTTTCTATCACAAAAACGACAGCCGCGGCCGGGGATTGAACAAGCGGCCCTGGGCTCAGCAGCACAACGCCTTACCCACTGAGCCACCGCGTTGTGTTTTCCACCTGGGCTCATTGCGGCACCAACAGTAGGTGATGTAACTAAAACAGAGGACAACGGATTAGGCCGGTCTTTCAGAAATCAAGGAAGGCTTAGATTATAAGCCTAAAATAGCTAAAATAAAGCCCACTATATAGCGTTTATTCACAAAGGTTTTCAAAATATTTTTCAATATTACCACGGTTATGTATCCGCCGCAAGCTCGGTTTGATAAGCAACAGATGCCGCCCCGCGGCCAAGTAAAAATTAGTCCTAAAAATTGTTTGAATATCCTCCCAGTGATCAGCCACATAAGACTGATCAACGGGGTTCTAGACAAGTGCGTAGGTCCCAACTAAACATCGCCAAAAACAGAAAATCGATTATTGCGCACAATCAAAACGTCCAACCAACAGAAGAACAAGAAAGAGAGAAAATAAACGATAAGAATCATGCAATCACTGATCATGAAGAGAATATTGTAGAGCCTCCCGTACAGCAAATTTACCCCCAACAAAGACAGAGAAAGAAACATTACCATTAGGACCGCATACACGGCAGTTCTCAAATCCGCTATTTTGACCGTAGAACGAACTAACAAATGTGGACCAGCAGGGTAACAAAATGAACATGCATAGATGTGTCTAGTAGAATGAGGCGGCCATTTACTCAATAAAGGGATGAAATAACGTGGTTCGTAGCAACGAATGGACTCAAGAAGAGCAAGGCAACAGCGGGTGAAGGTCAGTGGGAGAGGCCTTCATGCTTCAGTTGTCCTGAAAAGTCCATTTGTGGTATTGGCGATGCTCCTGAACTTGTGTCTTACTAAGGCATTTTGAGTAATCGGAGAAACCCCTCTTCTAGCCCAAAGAAAGCGGATGTAATGCAAAATCGCCAGTGGCCATGATGCCATATTGAAGAAAAAAAAACAGTCCCCCCCCCAATAAATGGAAACTACTGCAAGCCATGATAGACATCGCACCAACCCCGCGACCCACCATAAATACACTGCCCTACCAAAAATATGCATACAGTCCTACACAAGAAGAGCGGTATGGCAGGCTCGAGCTTATCAGGAGAACGTTTCAACATCATGACACCACAACCCAGGCAGCACAGGACTTTTCTGCCTAAAACAGGCCGGTGTACTTTGGCCGGTGATTTTCTGTCCTGCCATTTTCCAACAGCCATGTTCGGCCTGTGTCCAAATGTGGGCCTTTTGGCCGTATACGGCCGTACTCCCATGGCTGTCCAACAGCCAGTGTCCGTCGGCCAGTCGACCGGCTTACGTTCATACGGCCAGATTCCAGCCGTAGCACTCCGTCCATTCCAAAGCCACCCGTGAACGGCCGAAGTACGGCCGCCGGAGGACAGCCGAGATGCGGTCGTCGGACTCCAGCCGGACTAAAGCTGACGGAAATACGGCCGTGCTACGGACATTGGAGTTCAGCCACAGTACGTTAACTGTACTGAGGCCGGTCACTGCATGTCGCGCAAGCAGATGACTCATTCGCGCAGTGCAGCAGCAGTACAAACCCAGCATTTTGGGTCCAATGCAGCCACATCAAAGTGAGCTCGTGCGCAACCACGAGCCGTGAAGCTTTCAGCGCAGCCTTGCTTAATTACCAGCCTCAGTTGACAGCAAAAATCATTTATTAAACAGTGCTCACAAATGGTCGTTCCTTTAGTTGCTCTGCCTCTTTTACTGCCGAACACAGAAAATATTTAGTTCTTCGTAGAGCTTGAATAGATGTATTGTCCAGGTCCTGATATCCTCTGTAGGGCGGCTTACCTGTAATAAACGGGGAAAGAGGGAAAGGGGAAAGGGGGGGGGTGCGGTGGAGGGCGCATACTTTACTGGGTTGAATTTCAGAGAGACAAATTGCGCCGCTTTTAGCCAATTTCGTTTAGGGCAATATTCCGGAACACTTTCATGCTATGACAACATAAACTATTTTTATAACAGTTTTCTTGACCAATTTTGATGTATATAAAACCGGCGTGAATGCCTTTACGAAGCGTTTTGGTTCTCAACAAAACACCCAGGAGCATTTATATAACTCCTTCACAAAAAAGTATGTCCAGGTTTTGCCCATTTTTCTTGCAAAGAGATTTTCTACTCGATCAACTTTTTTGATGATCTTGCGCAGGGCTGATCCTAAGCAGGAGCGAACAGGTACTTTCATTTTCAATCTATTTTAATGTTGTTTTCATGAGTTACGTCCACACCACTTAATAGTCCAAACGAACTTAATTTTCTTCTAATGTCATACTACGTTCAAAAAATTCCAGACGCGTTGCGAATGACGCCCTGCTTCAGGTGGATGCAGCTGTATCCTTCTGTGTTAACGCAAGGAAAGGCATAAAATTAGAGTTATACCCCTACTACACTAGGGTACAAATGTCATTTCAACCAAATGTCATTTGACTAAAATGCCAAGTTGTGCTGCTACACTAGGTTTTCAAATGCAATTTGGCTCAAATGACATTCGATGCCATTTGGCTCAAATGACATTCGAGCCAAATGAGCACCGAGAGAGACATTTAAGATTTCAAATGCCATTTCCAGCACTCTCGGACGCAGCGTCTTCGATCGGCAATAAAAAATATATTACTTCCGTACTTCAAACAAACAAAATATTGTTTTTTGTGAAACTTCGTTCACAGTTTATTTACTTAAAATACGAAATCAACATATTTAATTTTCATACTCCTAAAACCAGTGGGTCAGTTGCAAAAAACACAAACAAAAACAACGCAAGAAAGCCACATTTAGAGTCAAAACTGGTGTCTCTTCTAATTTGATATCATTTTACTGCCTCGGACTGCTCCCAAGTTTGATTGTTGTATTAGTGTACGGAAACGGAACGGGGCAACAACAGCGCCACTACAGCAGAGCGAACAGTTGTAAAAGCTTTCAAATGCCAGTGAAATTGTAGTGTAGCACGGCGGAATGGCATTCGAAGCAACCCATTTGAGTCAAATAACATTTGGTTCAAATGACATTTGGACACTAGTGTAGCAGGGGTATTACATAATTTGTTTCAAACCAATAACATAGCAATGGTAGTATGCATACAGGAAACCTTGCATACTGCAACGAATAGGGCAATAAATATTTTATTGGTCAAGGTTGAATGCGTAGGGTTCTCAACCCGTCGGAGGCAAACTTAAGCCTCTGGAAGTTTATTATTTATGTATTTATTTATTTATTTATTTGATGCCTGCTTGCCTTTGCATGTATAAATGAAGGGAGATACATAGCACTAAGCATTAAATATGAGGCAAAATAACAAAATAATTCTACAAAGCGCGCTGAAAATCGTCAATGTAAAGAGTTAACGCAATCATACGTGTAATATAATTACACTGCAGTATTGATGTAATATAAAATGAATCGCGCAAGGCGCCGCCTTTAAAGGAAAGTTAATAATTTGCTTTAAGCTAACGGTCCCACTTTGCGATATGTAGAATGGCGCTTGGACATACTTCTGCCCTTCTACTCCAGTTTTCGAATGATAGATATTACGAAAAAGTTCAACCTGTGGTTTCGTCTGTGATCTTTCACGTCTACTTTTACTTTCTCTCATGCTAAGTTGAGCTTGCCAATTACCTAATACGAATCGCACTGACATATTCTGTATGTTTTCGAGCGTATCAACCAGCTCTTTGGTGTAGGGATCCACGAAAACAGATAGGGCCAATAGTAATAACAATGCAAAAACCGATTTATTCAGTTCATAGGATGAAATGTACTACGCAGAAGGTGATATGGAACACCATCATTTGCTTTTTTCCTGTCCAAGAATATACAGTCAACCACTATAAGCTTATCTATTGCAAGAGCCAAATCGTGCGTGAACTCAACAATCTGCGTCGAGAAAGAAAATCCCGACAAAATCCGTGTTTGCTAGGATGCTGGCGATTATGTTTAACCAAATGAGTCATATCCTAAGAGTAGCTAAGCTCACCTTCAAACATCGGAACTAAATTAACAGCTAGGCTTTGTCAGTGACAAGGCTCTGTTGTTATCGCAAATTTAAAATAATTTTTTTTCTAAATAGGCAGTCGTAAAATCCCATGCAGTAACATAGTGCAGGGAATGAAGTTGATCCTACCAATGCACGAGTGAGTCTCTCCTACGTTTATCACCAACAACATAGTGCAACATTGCTTGTCGCAGTTTAATTGTAAGCACAATAACTTGCGCTTTTGCTCGCACTTGCCTTTCTTTGGTGGGGATTCCTTGACATGGTGGCGGTTTAGCTCCTGCGTGGTGGCCGCTTGCTCGACGCCCTTGAAGGCCAGTTATTTTGGTGAACAATCTCCATCTCGGATCGGACATCTCTGCAGGGTCGATGTCTCCAGTGCTCTCCATTTCTTGAGGGGGCCAATAGCCTCGAGCTGATGCGTCAACGATAGCGGCGGCCGAGGCGTGGTAGCGGCGATGACTGGCGAGGCTTAGCTCACCCGTTAGTGTGGCACAGCCTTCTTGTGGCAATAAATGATATTTCAATGGCCTAAAAGGTCCCCTGCTAATGTCCAGTGAGTCCTTGCACCTTGCCCGTTCACCGAGAACACTCATTACTGTTCGACAAACGATGTTCGTTCATTTAAAACGTAGAAACACGGAGCGGATGAAAAACGCGTCCCCGTCGTTCGGCTCCCTAACAGCTTTTTCTCCCCCCATGAAAAAAACCGGTCGGTCTCCTTCCAAACACGTCTGTGCAAAAATTCTCGGCGCCCATGCGCGTGCCGTTGTTCGGCTGTATGCCGTTTGCCGAAAAAATGACGTATAACCAGATACCTTACGTAGGCCTGTCTCCTCTTGAACACCGGGTGCCAAATATTCTGTGGCCATTCGCTTGCCGTAATTCGGCCGAGGACAGCTAACCGAATGAAAAACGTATATTCTGGGGACGTACGTCGGCCGGTATCCTTCATAACACTGGTTGCCCGAAAAAAACAAATATTGTACCGCCGGACGCGCGGTTCACCGTTGAAACAACGAATGCACGGCAGCCGCGCTCCGGCCGGTCTCCTTTCGAACACCAACTGCCGCAAGAATACGCATATTCTGTGGCCGGTCGCTTGCCGTGCTTTGGCCGATTACCGCTTCCCGAAGTAAAAACGGATGCCCTAAGGCCGTACTTCGGCCGTTCTCTTTCTCAACATCGGCAGCCGTAAGAGAACTGAATATCTGGCAGCCGGTTAGCTGCCGTTGTGCGTCCGGACATGGGCGGACAGAAAAATACCGAAGCGCTGGTTGCCGAAAGTTGGCCGTTCAACGCATGATCAGTGGCTGCCAGAACCTGGATGCTGGCCGGACATTCCAGAAAGCGGCCATAGACGGGCTGGTCTTGGGGCACACTTTCTGTGCCGCCAGGGGATGTACACCGACTCCAGGACGTACGAAAGCACGAAGCCCCAATTATCGTAGTCAACTACTCTGGCGATTTTGTGACTGCATGATCCTCCAACAAACAAGAACAAACAAGTGGAAGTTGGACCCATCGTCTTGACAATCCCAGTGCCGGAAATATCCAATACAAGTGTAACATCATTGGAGACTCACAAAGGACATTATACACTTTCCTGGGCGCAGAATACCAAGCGCTTACGTAAGATATTCCCATCCGTAATGCAGAAAGTTAAACTCACCTGGATAGTCGCATAAAATTTGTCTGGAAGCGAACGACGCACTATGCAAGAGGCACATGAACTCACATTCCATGCCCCTTTGTGCTCACGACTGCCACACTGCCGTTCGATAAACGTTAAGAACAAATCCACATCCTAAACCCAGGAACACCAACTGGCGTCTTTCTACAATCGAGGTCATTATGCCGAAGAGTCACAAACTCTTAGGAGGAAAAATCAACACAGTAATCTGGAAATACTTGTGCGGCAAGGTGTTCTGGAGGAACATAAGAAAAATAAATTTGAACTCTGCTAAAATACTGGAAACACCCACCCTCTTGTGCGCAACCAAGCCATATATGTTAAACGGTATGGCCAAAGGAGAAACACTCAAACAACATATTCCACTTCATAGGCAGATTTACCTGCTCGTTACCTCAACATCAGCGCGAGCTGATTGTGAGGGCAGGGACAGAGCTGCAGCATCTGTTTCCGTAGACTCGGGTTCCACCTCTGAGCTCCCGGCCATCTCTGTACCCCATTTCTCCAAACCACAAATATTTCTTTCTGAACAAAGGTATTCTCTTTCTTTTTGTCTCTCTCTGTCTCTCTCTCTCTTTCTCTCTCTCTCTCCCTCTCCCTGAAAAAGCAAAATTGTTCATCCCGAACCAGAGGCCATATAACAAACATTTTGACACATTGACACACACTCGTCCTCGCTCAAACTGACCAACACCTTGCATTTGCAATCTTTAAGCTCATATTTTATTCCACATAAGCGCAGAAAGCCTTTGTCTCTCATGGGACACGTTGATTAAAACCCTGGTTGCTAGTCTTTCTCTTTTAAATATCCTTTCGTGCTCGTGCAGCGTAGATCAGAAATGCAGCAGCTGCTGCCGAACACACTCCGAGGAAGTAGAAGTATCACTATCGCGTCTTACATGTTAGAATACAAAAGTGGATTTCTCTGCAACATGCTATTGTGCAAACATTATACCCCTAACTAGGTACCGTCAAAATTCCGCCTGTATTCTGACAAATGCGTATTATACAACGTAATTAACAACCATGATAATAGTGCTACACTACATGATTCGTTTACACATTTTTTTAGGTGGCGCGACCAATTACACAGGAATGTAAAGTTTACAAAAACAGACACTCTGTCTTTCAGCCCGAGAATTCTATTTACCTGCATAATTATTCGTTTAATTTTTCTTCCCTACTGCGGGTGGCTCAATGTGTGTACAGTGATAAACAGATTAAGCATAAAGAAGTTGCAGCAAACGACAGATAATGGGGGAACGGCGCAGCCGCGAAAACGAAAAGCTGTGACGGGATCACGCAGGCTGATGGGGGAACTTCACTGATACCCTCCCACCCGGCCTCTGTTGTCTGCTGCACGATGGATCTTTCTTGTTCTGGCACATTCTTGCTTCTTCCGATATCGCTTATCTGCAAATTACTTCCAGGAACTGCCTTACGTTTGAGAGTGATTCACTGGATCGGCGGCGCTCTGAATTACGAAACAGTTACATTTTATTGAACATCCTTTAAAGCAAAGTTTTCTACCTCTACCAGCCAATGGCTATTTCGCGGCTAGCGGGACAAGTAACTTCAAACGCGTCTGTGCATGCGGAGGGCACTTTTCACTCACGGAGCACCGTGTAGATGTCGCGGCGATTAGGCGATATTACACAGCGTTCCCCGTGCTCAACCCAGAAGGCGGGAAGGCGGGATCCTCCAGTGGGCTTTGCCGTCTGCTTTAGCGACGGTCTTGGACCTGTTGTGGCGCAGCTTCGTGTCCATTGGGCGCTTCCTTCACACGGCTTGATTAATTGTTTCTCAGCACTTCCTGGGTAACCCACACACGACGGAATTAAGAGAACGTACGGCAAAGATGTATTACTAATTGGTTTGCAGGGCGGGAAAACACAATGTAGAGACAAGTTACAAACATCTGGCAGCTGAGAAACGCCATCTTTGCGGAAAGCTTATCACCAAAGGGACTCCGTTTATCTAAATTTCTTAATACCATTTCGGTTGTGGTTTAACAGGTATTACAAAATACTAATGGAGCAACTGGTTCTGATAAATAGCGATTATGAAAGTTCCGCCAGCTTTCTAGCAATTCTCAATCTTACTAAAATAACTAGTTTAACTCTGTATAAATGGGAATCATTAGGTTCACTTGCCGGCTTGTTTCAGTGTGTGCGCTTGTGTCGCGCAGTGGTGTCACCCCTAGCTAGAGAATCAGGTTTTCTGTCTCACCCTTTTAAATACACTCCTCTCCGTTTTCTTTCTCTCGACCCACGGCCGGGCTACAGCGGGGGCGTCCCCCGGTCGAGGCAGGTCGTGGCCGACGCAGCTGTGTTCGGGAAGGCGGCCCCGCGAATCACACGTAACTGCTGCAGAATCTGTGATTTTACTGTTTCTTAAGCCACGTATGTGAATTCAAGGAGCGCCGCATGTGGAATTGTTGTGGTGGCTGTTCACAGATTTGCTTTCCAAACACCTTCACAACGTAGATTCAAGACAGTTATTTTATTTTTTTTTTATTTTAGTTTTGTAATCCCCCATTTCTTTTGGTATTGTGGGGAGCGGAACTTGAATATTTATGCCACAAAAGGTTTCGAGATACGCTAAACCACAAAAAACGCGTAGGTGAAAGTTGCTCAGTAGCGTACCAAACAAATCAGCAGACTCCCACGCTGCAGTGAAGGGCATTTTCGAATAGGTTTTATTTCCTCACACCTTTCACGTCTTGTGGCTTGGCTGCGGAACCAATAGTTGTAGTATGCTGTTATTTTGTTTCAGCTTAGGCTGTCTATGATTGCGCCTACACGTCACCTTCACACCTGTCTTGTCTTGGTCAAAGCAGTTTTATTACACAGCCAACAAAGCACCAAGGATATTATGGTGGTTAAAACGCACATCATGGGAAGCTCTAGTTGAAATAAAACTGCTAACATACAAGCCGCTCATCCGACCCGTCATCAATAGGGCTGCACCATCTGTAAACGTTATGGAGAATTACAAGGCGGCTCCGTCTGTGAACCTTATATTTGACGACTTTTTTCCTCTTGATAAACTGGAATCTACTATTAATGCCGGAAATCTAATCTTGCACCCCTTCAACCCCATACCAATTAATTTAGGTGCAGCTTATACCTCAAACAATTTAAAAAACGAAATTTAGTACCAGGTAACCTTTGGTCACGGCCTTTATAAAAACATTGTATCTTATAAACTGCTGGTGTCGTCGATATTTTTTTTATAATATCCTTCGGCCTTTCTTGTATTTACTATAACGTGCTTGGAATGCTCTTCGGAGACCTCTTTATTACCCAATGTTGTGAATTATATGGTCTACGTAGAAGAGTGTCTGCATTCTATGGACACACCTACTGCGGCGATAGCCCATTTGGGTTGCAGCATAAAAAATTAAATAAATAAATAAGTGGCTTGGCGTTTTAGCTCGAGTAACACGTTTTAGTGATATATACACATTCTTGCATCGTCGTCATTCGAGCCCCGGGACATTGAACAAAACAAAGACACTGAAGGGTTCATTTGGAGCGTGGGCGTCAGGTAGCGCTGCCTGCGGAGATGCGTACGCATCTAGTGCGGGGGGTTAGGGAAAGAAGGAACTTCTCGTAAAGATAACGGCAATGCGATCAGCCCCGGAGGTGTGCCTACCACCACCATGCCTCCTCAAAAAGCATGAATGTCGGGCCAATACGGCAGCTTGTTCTTTAACACTGGCCTTGCGAATTCACATGGGTGTGATTTATATGCACATTGTGATAAACGCAAGCCTAACGTGTCTTGGTTACTCGACACAGCGGTGCGGGTAAAGTTGACTTTATTGCGCAACAAATTTCACGAAAAGTATAAAGTGCACCATTTCTAAAACAAGATAAACAGTGTTCGCCTTCTTTTAGCGTTACTTGTCAACCATGCACACAGGTCATCAGGGCGGAACATTTTAAATGTACTACCATTGTTCTGCCGTGTCAATCAGCCATGGCGAAAAACACCGAGTTCAGGAACATACATATTTTGGAGCGTGGATAAAATTAAATAAACCTACTTTTAATCTCACGAACAACATCCAAAAATTAGGAGACAGCAAATTGGGGCTGTAATGAAACATAGAGGTCAACAGACGATATGAAACACGATGTAGTGCTAGGAATATGGAAAGTTATGATGGTTACGGGCTTCGCGTTTGGGAAGGCGGTACTCAAAAAACAGACATTGTAGCATGCTAGCGTTAAACCTGAGATCTATAGGTCGTTTAGCTTGAGCTGAGTGTTGTAAACGACTGAAGAACACTGCAGGGAAGTACGGGCGTGGCGTCGTTCTAAGTTAGAGAACATCAGAACAAAAAAAAGTATTGTTTTGAGGAGATGGCAAGAATGATGAATATATGTTAGTAGACAGATAGGGTGTTTATTCCACGTTTCATAAAAGGCTAGGGCAGGCAGTCGGAAGAAAAGGTTCGAAGACAACGGCTGAATGAGGCACAGACGCAAGCACTACTACAACAAGAAAAGGTGGGGAAAATGTGGGAGAAATGGGGAAATAGGAAAAAAGTGTTATCAAAAAACTATATACACAGGACTGGAAACCAGAAAAAACTTTTCAGGAAAGAAAATCTCTGTAATCATACCCAGGCTCGAGCAGGTTGATTGAAGACGAAGGCCTTTGCGGGCAAGCGTCAAAATGGCGAGGCATGTCTGGCTAGCAGAAATTAAAAAGAAACAGTTCCGCACATTTTGCTGCGATGTGATTGTAACGATCCAGATCAAGATGTGGGACACACTCGGCGTTCCGACAACAGGTTTTAGCATATCACTAAACGGAAACTAGAACGCTACAAAATACCTAAACAAAGATTATTTGCTGGCGGAAAGCAAAGGCAAGCTAGGAACATAGCGACCACTTATACGTGCAAATTTAATTTGTGCATACCGGTTAGACGACCGCAAAAATTAAAGAGTAGAAAAAATTATGCCCACCTCCCCTAGCGGGAACCCTGGTGTGATGCGACGCTGAGGGGGGTTCAAGCGCAATCGGAGAGCAACCGTCGACCGAAAGGCCGCCGGAGAGCGGCACACCGGTTATATGCGCAGCGCGCCCAAAGGAGAGGAGACCATGGAGAGAGAGAGTACTGCACATGCGCAGCACCGCGCGCAGCGCCGCCCGCCGGCGGAGTGGAGCGCGCTCGGCCACACACCCGCAGATGTTGAGAGAGTGTGTTCGCTCTCACCTGGGCACGCGCCGGCGCCAGTGCGTCTGGCGCGGCTATGACGCAACACAATCCAACACAATCTCCTTTAATCCAATGCAATCCAATCCAAGTCAAGTCAAGCCAAGCCAAGCCAAGCCAAGCCAAGGCAATCGAATCGAATCCAATCCAATGCCCCTCGCGAGAGAGTGTTCGCTATCGGAGAGAAGAGCGGGAGAGTGGAAAGGCTGCGGACAACAACGGACGCACGCAGGAAGGACAGGGCCGCCGACAAGAGATGCTCTCAGCGTCGCATCCTATAAAAGACCGAGATACATAAGCTTCTTTGCGGCAACGACACATGACATCACCTCAATATAAACAGGGTACACTTAACAATCAATTAACACAAAAGCTACACCTGGGCTAAGAGGCGAGCCGTAGTAGGCGGGTTCGGAATGTTTTGAAACTCTGGGATCTTTAACGTAGTACAAATCTCGGCACACAGGCGTTCTCGCTTTTGCCGCAATCGGGAAAGCAGCAACCATAGCCGCGATTCAACCCGCGTCCTGGGGCTCACTAGAAAGACGTCTCCGCCAGTGAGCCACCAAGAAGGCTAACGCAAATTGACGTATACTGGATGGTTAAGGTGTGAAAGCAATGTTGACGCTATCAGCAATACGTCTCACTGTCGTAAGTTGTTTTCAGTCACGATAAGTTCACAAAAATACAAACAGAATCAGTATGTGTGTATATGGTGGACGATTGGGTTGGATGGCATCTTTCTCAGCTGCGATCAAAACAAGAGAAACGCCATGAAAATATCTTTCGACATTAGCGAGGCTCATTACTGAGATATAGTGGCTGAGGTTGCGGAAAGGAAGAAACCTATTCCCTATTTGGAGCATGTATTACATCATGCTGTGAGCGCTTATAAATGATTACTCATTTCCCCCCCTTCGTTCCACCCCCCCGCAAAAAGGAATACTGGCCGGGGTGTTCCTGGAGTATATTCTAAGACAGCAAAATTCCGGACAAATATCAAAACATTTTTGTGCCAACTTTTCTTCGTTGTCAGCGGTTCACTGACGTAAATGTGCACTACAAAGCGTTAACGACGCAATTTTCCTAGACTTTTCAAAAGCATTTGATCGTGTTCCTCACCACAGACTTATTCACAAGCTTACTCTACTCAACATCGACTCTGCTGTTATAACATGGATAAAAGACTTTCTTTCTAACAGGATGCAATTTACATCAATTAACAATCACAATTCCTCTCTAGTCCCCGTAACATCTGGTGTTCCTCAAGGAAGTGTACTCGGGCCCTTGCTTTTTCTAGCTTATATTATTGATCTACCAGACTGCGTTAAATCTAACATAAGGTTATTTGCGGATGACTGCGTATTATACCGTAAAATTAAATCTAACCATGACCACGATATTCTACAATCTGACCTTAATGCTATAAACACATGGTGCTCAACCTGGCTAATGCCTCTAAACCTTGCTAAAACAAAACAAGTGTCCTTTACTAATCACGCCTCCCAAAATTCAGCATCCTACATAATAAACGACAGCCTCGTGGACAGAGCTTCCACCTATAAATACCTTGGTTTACTTTTAACCAGTAACTTGACATGAAATAATCACATTAACCATATCCTCGCGTCTGGTAACCGTTCGCTTGGTTTCCTTAAACGTAACCTCAGACATGCACCCGCGCGTTTACGAAAGTTATCATATATTACACTAATACGCCCTAAACTAGAGTACGCGGCAGCCATTTGGGACCCTCATCAGGCATATCTAATAAATGACTTCGAAGCTTTACAAAACCGTGCCGTCCGCTTCATCTTTTCTGATTACTCACCCTATACCAGCGTAACCGAATTAAAAAAATCGTCGCAACATATCTCGCTTAACTTTATTTCATAAACTGTACTACCATGCATGCCTTCATAACGAATTTATGTGTGAACCCGCCGCCATTTTTCCGCGTCGAGATCATTCATGCAAAATCAAACGCATCTTATGTCATACCGTTGCTTTTGCCGAATCATTTGCTCCTCGTACCACAATACACTGGAATAATCAACCATCAAACATTGTTACGGAACCTAATACCACGAAATTTACTAATGCTTTGAGCAAAAATATCAGTGTATAATATGTATCATTTCACTACCTCATTTCATTTCAGTTCTTGCGTTGTCAGATGACATGTTGTAATATACCATGTCGTTATAATCGGTGTAGTTTGTTCTAGTTACTGTACCAATAACTGTTCTTATTATTGTACCTAATTTTTGTATTTGTTTTCACTCTAGCAATGTTAATTATTTCTACAATTTTTTAGTTCTTGTGTTTCTTTTGTTCTTGTTCTAGTTTATGTGACACCTTTGTAACCCCCCTACCCCATGTAATACCCTCCCCAGAGGGCCTTTAGGGTTTTTTTGAAATAAATAAATAAAATACGTTTCTCACGCCGTATTAAACATACCACTGCTGTTTGCATATCCCTTTTAAAAATCATCATAATCACTATCATTAGCATCTTAACTACACCCATTGCAGGGCAAAGGCGTGTCCTAATTAACACCGACTGTCCCGGTCCTCTGCTTACTGCGACCAGTTTATCCGCAAACTTCTTGATCTCATCTGCCCATCTAACTTTATGCCGCCCCTGCCACGGTTGTTTCTCTAGGGATCCACTCTGTTAACCTTAATGACCAACGCTTATCTCGCCATCGCAATACGTGCCCTCACCACGTCTATTTTTCTCTATTTACACATTCAACGTGGTTTATAGGATACCCTAGCTATGTCGGCACGTGTATGTTGGACAAACCGGAAGGTGCCTGAATATAAGATTAAGAGAACATGCCTCAAGTTTAAAAAGAAGGCCTTACACACACTTGGCCACGCATTGTAAAAAAATGTAAAAGAAGTGGTTGCGCACCTATCTTCGAGGAAACTTCGGTGTTGTTTTCGCATCCTAAACAAAATTCAAGAGAGATTGTGGAAGCGTTTTTATTCTCACAGCACAAAGACAAGTGCATCAGCCACCATTCTGTGGCCTTGTTAAATAAGGAATTGACGCTGCTGTCGCCTTTTTTGTAGGCGCTGATCTACTTGTGTGATGTGTGTGCTCTGTAAAGCTTTTACTGAGATGTTGTACGCAGGTCTGTGGGGTAAATATGTCTTTCTTCCAAGAAATTAAACCAGTTGTTAGAATGCGCTCGTCCTTGTCGTTCCTTCCTCGTCCCCGTTTGTTTTGCGCAAGTCCAATCATGAATCGTTTTCAACTAGGCCGGCTTGCTGTGATGTCCCAAATGGGTATTGTAGCGATAACGAAGGAAAGAACCGTGCCTTCTGCAACAGAAGCGGTATGTAATAAAATAAAAGTAGTTGGCTGGAATTTCAAAATTACTTCATTTGTGGGTTGTTGCTGTTGTCGGGTTTTGTTTGTTAAGGCGCGCGTTGGAGAATACGTGTATTGAAGCAGCGGGCAGTGCTGCTTTAGTTGCGACGTTGTTGGTTGAGCGCTTCTTCGAATTCTTAAATGCAGACACGTAGGCCTGGACAAATCTATCTGACGGTTGAAATTTCTGCTGGCAAGTTTGACCGTGAGTACGTCGAGAAGTGTTACGTATTCAATTGCCAGCGTATGCTCTTTAAGTATTTTACCTTGGTCTGAAAGATCCTTGTTTGCATTGCCTCGGGTTAGGGCTACTGTAGTCTGCGTACTGTAGTTTCTCTGCCGGTTTTCTGTAAAGGTCACTCTTTAGACTACTATTCTCCAGATGAACTACAGTATCCAGTAAGTGAATTTGTTTGTTAAAAAGTGTCACTAAAATTTTTTGGGGATGGGAATTATTAGGATGCGACACAAATGCTTTTGAGTTGAGTGTCCGTGCTCAACACTAATGAAAATGTCGATGTAGCGGAGGTATATCTGCACTCCATGCGGAAAATCGTTTGAGAGGGTATGTTGAAGTTGTTCTAATAAAACGTTCGCATAAGTCGACACCGAAATAAGGGCCGGAACCTCCAGGAACCTCGACGCCGGAGACGTCCAATCTTACTGTAGGCCAATTAAAATAGTTTAGGGTTTAAACAATTTTTAGCAAACATAGATACACTTATAGAGCTTGTATGTGAAAGTTTTCTCCTGCAGCTTTGAGGTAGCTTCCATTCCAATTTTGAAGGAAATGATTCTATGGAGAGGTTTACGTCAAGGGTGAATACGAGGGCGTCATTGAATTGGCAGCCTTTATTTTTCATCACTTTTCTTATGCACCGAACTTTTAAAGAACTGTGTCTTTAGCAAATCAAGACAAAATAGGCGGAATAGAAGAAGGATAGAGCCCGAAACGCCGATAATGCTTGTCTAAACGTGTTCTTGGAAACTCTAGGCCGGCCAGAAAGGTATTCTTCAAACACTGATATTGCACGCATTTTATACATCTTATGGGGAAGGCAGAAGCATCGTGCTTGCATATTAGTTGGTGTCACAATGTTTAGTTCAGTCTTCGTTTTTAGTATCTAAGCAGCTGATTAGTAAGAGTGTGAGCTATGCCTAGGAGATACTCCTAGCTCGGATCATGGTTGAAGGTTCTGTATTGGCAGTGGGTGTATCATTTTCCATTTTCCCATTTGTACGACAACTCTGCTGCCAGTTTTGCCTAATTTTCAAAATCTCTTCCCAGGACTACTCGGCATGCGTTTCTGCTTTGTCTACAAGTTTGGTGAATGTGTGAGTTCAATCGGCAAAGCTATTCAGGGTACCTTCTACTGAGTGGGTCAAATTGTCGCACTTTTTTCATTACTTTGCTGTTTTAAATACTTATTTCGATAGAGATGTGTAAACAATATAATTTCGCAAATGCATCGCATACAGCGTCAAAGTGCTTATTCCAAGAAGTGCGTGCTCGATGACGTCATTATAGTCTTGATTTCGAGACAAAAAAATTTCGTGATTTCCTGATGCAAAAAGTTAGATCCTCGTGTAAGCCGTATTCATTTCCATGTTTATTACTAGGACAGAAAGCAGAACCATGTTTTAGAATGAATCTTCAGGTTTTGGTAATGGTTTTAAAATATTGACAAGTTTGCTGTTACTTATATGAGAATGCTCGCGAGAGCGGGGCACCCCCTCCCACCTTAATGACGTCCTCAAATTCACTCCTTAGGTTGCTCCCGTTTTTATATTTATACATTTTACCGAAACTACCGATGCTTTAGGAAAGGCTTGAGAACACCAGACCAACATGAGTAAGATGTGTACTAACTTTAGAAAAGATTGCAATAAATGTCGATTACTTCGACTTTGACCCAAGCTACTGCTTGCCATTTTTTGGAACCAGCATAGGCACCTTTTCCGTTCTGATCTAGAAGGACATTTCAAAAACTTCAAAAAAACAAACCTCCAAATATTTTTTCCACATAAATCCCCAGTTTATGCCCTCTGCAAAAACGATAACTTCATCATTAGGGAGTACAGATGCACAACTCTGTAAATATTTGTTTCACATTATGTTTTTTTACATCTGAATAAATTCTCGTACCAGTATTTAGGTAAACAGGCAAATTTTTCGTAACACTACCGTTTGTTTAGGGCATGGTAAACTTAACCCCCACTTTATAGAACATCTACCGACAGGCAGCAGTAGCTAAAAGCACCGGGTTAAAGCCGCAACTTCACAAAAAAAAAGTTTCTTGTAGCACAAGCTACTAAACACAAAAGAGTCAGCACTGATGACGGAGACGGAGACGCCTGGTTGCGGTTGATATCCTTACGTAGAGTGTACCAGAAAAGTTTACTCCACAGGTTTTATTCGGAGTAGGTTTTATTACTAGGTTCTTGTATATGGGGTGCTTTGTCTTGAATTCAAGCTTTTGAATGAAATCGTTTCCAGATAGCGCAGGTATCAAGCCATTTCTTCGCATGTTGTCGCCCTTTGATGATCCAGTACTTCTGGCAGTTGAACCATAGTGTCGCGGCGACAAAAATGACCTTACTTAGCGTGGGCTGATGGAGTAGCAGTTCAGGGTACAAATATTTGTACCGAATTAGAATACGGTGTTTCTTGCTGTAGTCTTCAGGGCTGGCATGTAGTCTTCCTATTATTCACAGGGGTCATTCATCATCAAAAATAGATTGAATAGTTTTAGAGATAAGATTGATGCTGGAGGAATGCCCTTTTTACATGATATAGATCTTCAGAAAAACCATCTCTGAATGCATAACGTTAAGCCTCTCCAAATTATCCTGGCATCAAATGTCCTATAATTGTGTCATGCGTTCTTGTTCCGAGTGCAGCAAGACAGACAAGTTGCTGCTGCCACGACATGGAGTGTTGCAATTCCTCCCGTGAGGAGGTCCGCTGGAATATGATTTCCTTGGCAGCAGTGTCCCTTGCAGATTGTTGTGGTTCTTCGGATTTCGTTGGTCTCTTTCCAAATACAGCATAGAGCAATCAACTAATACGACCATAGATGCATCTCTATGAAGTCAACGTTCAGGTTTTCATGAAGGTAGTGGCTCATTTATGCTGAGAGAAGCAGGTGTTGGTTTCAGTTTGGCTAGAGTGATAGTCTTAACATTTCAACCTGACGTTTTGCCATAAGTAGGCCTGTCGTAAGAGGGTGTTTGGTAACTTTCAAGAATAGATAAGCAACAACACCATTGGCGCAAGGGCTGGCGGTACTAAATGATTGCAACGTAGCCTGTGTGATGCCTTGATTGAGACCTTGACCAAAAAAACATCACATATTCATCCCTTCAAGGGTGCCCACTTTACACCAGCACTGCGAAGTGTGCGCTAAGTCTTCTGTTAGTTCATCGTCCCACTCAAGCCGTCCTTTCCGCACACCGTGAAGGAGTATCTTAGGTGTGATAACGACAGGGCTAATAAATTTGAGATTGCGAATATTTCAGAAATACCTTTCACTGTCAGTCTCTTTGTATCCGCACGTTGATTCGTCTGGTGTTGCGGTCGAAAAACCAAACGCGTCCTGCATTGTATCCCATTAAAGTCCAAGAACTATCGATGTTTCTGTATGCGGCAGGCCTACGGTCGATGCTGAGTCTGCCTGGTTTTTGGAGGGTAACGGAGCAACGGTCTTCGGTTCGTAACCCATTTCCGCATTTCGCAGAATCACATTTGAAAATCTTGGTCTCATTGCATAACGCAATCGTTTCTTGTTGGGTATGTGCACTCATTACCAGCTCATCCATTTGGATGAACTTGAGAAGCAGTCCCAAAGTACACCTATACCAATACATAATTCTGGATAAATGATACAGAAGTGTTGTCAATAGAAGAGAGAGGCTTGAATTTGCTTATAAAGCAAATAAAGACAATCTCCACACTATCTGGGTGGAAAAAGGGTGAGCGCGTAGAGGGCAGCACCCGAACCAAATAAAGCCTATGGAGTGGCGGTCTGGCTACCACAAATTTATCATTAAAAAGGCTTTCTCAACCTCCGAAGTTATACCAATATTGTATTGACGAAAACACAGAAGCCAGGCTACGATGGCCAAATTGAGGTTCGGACTGCCTTTAAGGTATCATTTAAAGACATCGCGCACTTGGCATGCGAGGACGCTGCAAACACAATCCAAATATTCGGGGTTATTTCTTCTTCATTAATGGCGACTTGATGAACAAGGTACCAAATATACCACCCGTCACTTTTTGTTCTGCTGTGCCATCGTCAATATAATGACGAATGGCCTTGTCGCACCCGTTCATTCCCGAAGTGATCAACTTTAGTTTCTTTATTAGTTTGTCAAGCCGTTTATGTCCAACTTGAATGTTGTCGGAAGTTCTACGTCCTTTGTGCAGGGCACACATACTTCGTGGAAGCCATTTTTATGAAGACGTGCTTCTTAAGCTCAAGCATTACTGAATTGTCTGGAGGAGATAGTTGGTCTTTTCTGCCGATACTTTCCATTGCCTACAATTGTTTAGCGTTTATGCCATGTCTGAATGCTTTTGCAGGCATGGAGTAATACCATGTTTGAGCAGTGAAGTATTCGTGTAGGTTCGTTTGTTGGTCCTTGTACAGTCCGCCCAAGCCGAGTCCATTTTGCTTTGTGATTGGGTCCTGAGATCTGAGTATTTTGATTCACAATGTTCAAATAAAGGTCCGATAAAATTACTATCGCGATGCCATCGTGATGCGCATACTTACACAACCACCTCCATGTGCCGATGAGCTTGTCTCGCAGAGCAGTAGTCACCGTTTTGTCTAGGAATGGAATCATCTGGATGCTGACCGACTCGATTCTGAGTTCTACGATGACAGCAGAGTTTGTTGCCGGGGTGTTCAGGCATACGCGCAGTCTATTCAGCATCAGTTGCTGCTTGTTTTTCCTCTGAATTCTCCCAGTGTAACAGTGCGAAACAGCCAAGGCGCAAACACAGCAGAAATAAACAGTACATATTTTGCGACTACGTACAGTACCCTTTTTGCGCACGGTTCCAGCGCGCATTTAAACTATCTCCTTCTCCTTTATATCCAATAAAGGAGCTTTGAGAGAGTTATAATTTGAAATAAATGTGCAACGTGCTTCATTTATACCCCCATGGGCCTGGTCCTTCGAACGGCGTAATACCATGCTTAGTCAAAGTAAACAAGCTAAAAGCAGGCGAGAAAATGATCAGCTTAACGGCTCCCAGCCGCTAGAGCCTGTACAGCCGCAGGGGATTCTGCGAGGCTAAGAAATTGCTCCTACTAGTCTTGCCGACATGCATTTTGCTACAATAACGTGACACAATGTAACAACATTTTATGTAGACATGCTGTCCACTTCGTTCGTGTGCACTCGCTGATTGTATGTATCTTGCAAACGAAAGCGCAGTCCGCAATCATTGAAAGTAATCAAGGCTAATGTCTTGGCCTACACAATATAGCTATCTGTGACTCAGAGGCGGTTCGGGTACCTAGGGGTGGCTGTAGCGATTTGTATTTGATGTAAACCGTCGATCATTTATAAAAAAACGCTTAGGGCATTTTGGTGCACGTAACTTGTGGTGTTTGTTTTTAGGCCGCCGTAAGGTATTTTTGTGACCACCTTTTCTGCTCCTACAAATATATATTTTTTCAATATTTATTGTATTAGGAGATGCGGTAAGGTTGCGTTTGTAGAACATCCTTCTGTATTAATTATTGTACTAAAATGTCTTGCCCAAGGTTGACACGGAGAAGCGGTGATTTAAGGAAAAACTTGCACGACTACAACGCACTCCAGAAGATGTAGTGAATGTGAAAACAATTGCTTTGCAATCTGGAAAGTGTACAGCTTCATATTTTATGGCTGCTTTTGAGGAAGACAGTTCACAGTCCCCTGCCGTACACATCACACATTTGTAAACTGTCGCGTGAGAGGCGGCGTACTTATTCGACGCACAGTAATTCCGTGGCGGTTGCAGTACCTCGTGTCCATTGGCGCGCAGTACGTGGTCCTACTTTTCCCTTTTAGACGTTTCTTCTTACGGTCAGTATGCCTTACAGTCTTGGTCAATCGCTCTGGTCAGCTGTAAATGTAAGTATTTACCGGTTCCTGATTTGCTACTCGCCTTATTCCTAGTTGTGTAATTTCAATTCTCAAATTATTCTTGTAGTATGAGTACATGACTCTGACACCGTGAAGAGTGACCCTAAGTGACGGGGTGCAATATACGTGGGAGGAGTATACGTTGCGGTGGAGTACACATTCAAAGCTTTTTGAAAAGTAATAAAGGTTAGCATGGCAATACAATCTGTTAGACTAAACAGCCCGTCATTCACAATCTCAGATGCTCCTAGCGCACTCTTTGCCTAACTTTTGTAGGGCTGGTTGGACGAATAAATTTCACTGTGAAATTGTGTGGTTGCTGCAGCCAGTTCTTAGATGGTTGGAGTACCTCAGTCAAGGTACGGGTGGAACGCCCGCTGTCCGGCATCAAGAAAACAGAGTTATCTCGGTCTAAAGTTCGGAGCTTGTCTATGAGAACTGTTTTCTAGCCATATCGGTTGTCAAAAATGTCGGGAAAATGTGAACGGAGGCGTTTGTAATTTTAATATATCCGGTTATTTCTGAAGGGGGGCTACAACTAGGGATTCACAAGACACTAAAATGCATATTTTAAAGTGGAATGATGGCGTTTACTTGCGTACACTTCCGTACGGGGTCGTAGTACAATTTCTGTACTTTAGAGTTTTTTTTATAATTCAATAGCTTCAATTTTAAGAATAATTTTTAACCTGTGGTTTCTAGAACACTTGATTGAACGGCTAAAAGGTAAGCTTTTACAAGACATTTTAGATCAAACATTTTGACACCGCAAGTTCCAGTAGACATATCTATAAATATACTCCCGCACTATATATTGTACTTACAATGTTTGCAGCAGGATGATTACAAAAATTGCCGATCGCGGAAACCTGCCTGGACACATATTGACGCCGAACTGTAGTACGTCTGCCCTTCTATGTGTGCTGTAACTCAACCCATTTATAGCGCTGGGCACAGCAAGCATTTACTGCAAAACTTGAATCCCTTTGTTGAGAAGTTCGCCGCTGCGAATTCGTTGAATGCATATGACACACACTTGTATTCTTCTAAGACGTTATTGAAATATGTCTCGGCTATCTATTTTTATAATATAATGTAGGTATGTGTACGTGGACGGGCAGCATAACAATTGTCGGTATCCTTAAAAAGAAAATGAGCTGATGCACGTTTCTTTCACCGGAACAAAGAAAAGGGGTTTCCCTGTGCACGACGTGAAGGACTGTTCACCTAAAGGTAGGTTTCAGTTCCAATAATACGATGTAAAGCTTCATGCATCGATGTTGGAGAAGCCATCTGTTCTTCATGTGCTCACAGAATGCAAAATATGCATCTTTCAAGATTGCACATATAATATTTCTTTGCACAATTATTTGTTTTTCGCAGATAAACCCGGGTTCTCTTACAAAACGTTTTAGCTACCCTGCAGATGCACGTTTTTATAACTCATATGGTACCGTCCATAACCTCGCCTGTGCTCATGACGTGTTGCAAAATAATGGTAAATACTTAGGCTCTGCATTTTATGTGCCTGAACACCAAATGTGCTGATAATACGCTATACACCAATTCTCTTAATATAGTCATTATGTTTAAATATGTCCCTATACGAAAGTTCTCGGGGTAAATTTTTAAGCTACTGCCTTTACTAGACATCTCCTCACTTTCCCGTTAAAATGACTCTTTCTTCATCTCATTTACCGTTGTCATTGCACTCTCTGTTTTGCCGGCCTCGCGCCATTCAGGCCGAAATCATCAATCAATCAATACCCTTTGGTGCAAGCGAACTGTTTCTAGATCTAATTGCCCTGAGAGATGAAAAGCTCTTGCAATCTGGTCACGACTTTAAACTTCGTGTATACGTTTCTGCTCTACAAGCGAAAATAGAAACATAACGTTCTCATTTGGTTTTTGTATGAAATAATTGTTGAAATATCAGTAAGCACTTTATGGTTACAATGAAGCATCGTTACTCTATCGCTTTTCGTTACAAAGTTGCAGAGTAGCTACCGAAAATTTTTATTCGAAGTCCCATTGATATGCAAGCGTTTTGCAACTGTGCCAAGTCGCTGAGCACTCAGCTCTTCGCCCTGGTGATGCAGGTATTCAATGCTGTTGTTCTGCACCTACTGCATCCCGCCCTGGCGAATCATTCGCTGGACTATACTTGGGACGGGGCACTTCCGCCTTGTGAAGGCGAGGCACATGCTAGCTAACCCGCTGGCGCCCTGGCTCCATCACTGCGGCCAACAACACCAAATTAACTTTCTACACTCAAATCAACATCGACAGGGCATATCGCAGAGAACACCATCGCTCTTCTTACAGCTTGAAAAGAGCAACGCCCATGGGTAGCATTTCGAGGGATTGACAGCAGTGCCACGTCGCAGAGTACTAACCCCTTCCTTATGGTCAAGCAGGTGAGTAATTAAAATAGCCCATAACAGAAAAAGATAAGTACCGACTACTTAGTTGGGCCACCGAGCCATCAGTGCCTTTTCGAAAACATCCTTGAGTGTACCAATACCACTTGCTCTCTACTGCTGGTATTTTCATGCGATATCCAGACCAACCCTGGCCCGAAATGAAAGCAATCCTCACGGAACAACAAAACATCTCTGCTAGTCAAGGCACAATTCTCACAGAGATGGAAGAACTAAAAAAAACAATTATTACAATGCACGATAAAAAAGGTAACTTAAGTAATCGCAATAATGAAGTAGAAACCCATTAAGAGAACCTTTTACTGCTGCGAACAGATTTTGAAATGACCCGTATTGGCACACCCGATGCAAACCGTTCGGTCTACGAGCTGGCTGCTAGGTGTTGAGACACTGAAAGCTGCTCACAGCGTTGTAATATCGCATTTTACTACCTTCCGGGCCCTCATCCGGTCGAAACACATGCAGAAGCAGAGGGGCTGATTATTAAAACTGCTTTGAACAACTCAAAATACCCATCAACAAAAAGCAAGACTCCGCATCGCCTCGGACGCTATGCCAATAATCACTACCGTAAAATCACAAAAAAATAAACCCATCATAAAATCAAACATGCAATGTTTAAAGTGCCCCAAAATTGCAAGGAACAGACCTTAGCATTGGAGAAGAATTCTCCCAGACTGTCCGAACCGCCCGCACACCTAAGTGCATTGGCGAATCTAAAATACTGAAGTTTCAAATACGCTTACAAACTCGTAAAATGGTCAAGAACGTTTCATTTTTGACAATCCCTTCGTTAACTGTAAAACAAATCGCATAGCAAAGACCTCGCAAAGTAGAAAGTAAAACTTATCCCCCAATTTAGGCAGGAAACCCTTTTTCTTGTCTATAGTCCTTTTTCTTGTCCTTTTTCTTGTCTTGATCACAAACGCAGCTTTCTACTGAAACCAGAAAAAATATTTAGCCGTGTTGCGCCATCCATGTCAAATCTGATTGCACTAACAAAAAATTAGTGCCCTTTCACTCTGTGAACAGGGATGACCTCCAAGGCTGGACGCAGTCGAGAGAATGCACGAAACTAAACACGTTTTTGGTAATTCGCGATGAACCATATTTCCTGTCCAATTAGCTGAATGAATCTGTAACGGATCCAATCTTTGTTCTTGTGATAAACAGGCAACGTCCTGTGTCCCTCCCGCGTCGTAAGCATCTCACTGTTTCAGTAAGGACAAGTTTAGACTGTTGCCGCAAATGTCGTAATACCTCTAAAGGCTCACGTCATTTTACGCGCCAGTCAACAGAACTGCGTGACATTTAATGTTTTCCGCCCATAGATCACGATACGGGTTTTGCGTAGGTAATCAGAACATAGCCTAACACACAAACCCAATTAGCTCTATCACTAAGAACTTCGGAGAGGCTCCAATAGGCTGTTTCACGTCCTCGTTTGAATCTCGCACCAGCAGAGCGGACATGCCAGCCATCAGTACAGGAATAAATCCTATATCTGCGCGTGCACGCCTCTCTTCCTCCTTCCCACTATTCTACACTACAAACTTGCGCACGCATAAACCCGCAACCGGTCATGTGGGCGTGTTTCGATGAGACCGACACCGTCAAAAATATGAACTGAAAGCCCTCTCAAGAAAAGATATTGGCTCATGCCAGCGTTCCAAGCGGGCAATTTGTTTTCAGCTGGGAGAGATTTTCCGTTACTCCACGAGCTCAACACGAGGCAGTAATGGCGGTGAAAGCAGTTTTCCGCTGGTTTTCAACCATTCGAACTTGTGTTCAGGCCAACGCATACATTGTTGCTCTTTTTCCTGCAAACAAACTGCAAGCATCCATCCCATAACGATTAAAAACATGGAAGTCTTTGAGCTCAATTCACGCGTACAAACATGTAGCTGTTCGTTTTCTTCCCCTCGTATGCATCCTACTGCGTGTGCAAGGTGTCTGTGTAACACATCAACCCACACAGGAACCACTCGATTGGAGGAGGACAGTGTGTGACAAGGAGAAGAAACTCCCAGCCTGCACCACCGAAGTATCGCAGGAAGTATCGCAGGACAGCCGACTAACCGCAATGAGGCTTGTAATTTCGACATCTAAGTACCAGCACAACCGGCATTTCATCTCGTTTACCCTACCCTGAACTGGTGTGTTGGCAGTACAAGCCTCGCGCCGACAAGCCACTTTTACCTTATGATTCCACTCATTCTAAACGTCTAAACCGGGAAATAGTTTACGCTGTGCGTCTCGGACGCCCTGGAAAAGTCATGCTCCTATGCCGTGCAAACTGCCTTCTGCGAACGAGTCAGTCGGATCCAATGAGCTTGGTACCCGCAGCACGTAGTCGTGTAGGTGACGCAAGGCATTCTGAAGAACCTGACATCTTACCTTTTTAACGATATGCATGTTGAGCAGGCTCACGAGAATGAGAAAAAAAACGTTGCCACTGTGCCGTAGATTCTCGCCTTGTCTCAATGTTTAGAAAAACTGTGCATGGTTCCTCGGTAATCGGAGTCGGTAAAATACGAAAGTGAAACGTGAAGCAAATTCTGCTGCTGCGCATGAATTGTGGGTTGGTGGGTGTCTTGTGGGTGGGCTTGGCGGCTAACGTCCTGCTGGCGGGTCACTTCGCAGAGGTGTACTGGCGTCATTTCTGTGACGGATATGACGGCAGTCAAATCTTTGTGTATCCAGGAATAAACCCGTCTGTGGTAAAAAGATTGCCAACCAAGTAAACATGAAGGTAGCGATTACCGCTCCCCTCAAGCAGTTGAAATTAGCCAAATCCACTCAAAGACAGGTGCGAAGAACCTTGGGTTTCCCGTACACTATCGTGCGCAGTGCGCCCCGTTTCTGGTACTTCTGTTTAATCGGACTCCCCAACCGAAATGTGCGTCAGTTTAGGTCGCTCAAAGTGCCGATGCCTTAATGACAATAACATCTAAAACGGAAATGGTGAGTTTTTTTGCCTCCCATTGTGAGTCTGGCAGGTGCGAACCTCTAGCTGACATGTGCGAGCTGATAGGAAGAAGCGGAAAACAAACTACGCTAGAAATAACTGAAGAACACGCAATAGAAAGGTGGGGTAGGTAATGTGCGAGACTGGCGGCATTCGCCTTGTCCCAAAAAATGAGATTTTCTTTCCAGCACGTGCGATTCATTGCGTATGCCTTAACTTTTTGTCATTGTAGATTCTGCCAAGTTAGTTAATGCGTGTTGATGTGGTCGTGCGCTATCAGAACTTGTACGTCTGTTTTGCGGTTCTTCTCGTTTTAAATTTTTTAATACTGGTGTTAAGACGCAGTGTGCGTAGAAAAATTACAAGGTTTCTGTTGTTAAATGCAGTTCAAAATTAGCGCTCGTCCTGTCGTCTTTTTGTGCCCTTGTTTCAATTAGATCAGTATTTTTGTTTTAAAACAAACTGCTCAAGCACTTCAGTTAGCACCTTCATACGTTCTGCGAACTGCCGTTGCTTAACGGTAAGAGCTCAACTCACTCTGGTAAATAGTCCGTCATTACATAGTTTTACCACTTTCCGTGCGGAGTGCGTTCGAAGTTCTCAAGTCATCGGACACAACAATTTTCATGGGCTCATTCTTCTGGTAGTCTTCATCTATCTAGGCAGGACATTACTGGCGGTTTCAATGTCTGGCACAGATGACACACATATGGCGTACCGCATCACTACGGGCCACATTTCTTGCCAATCGACAAGTTGGAAACAGCTAGTAAGTTGTGCGAGTTTAATTGTGAATATCCCCCGCAGGATCATAGAAGAAATAAATGAGGCTTACTAAGTTTCCTAGCAAAACACCAAGTAAAGTGAATAAGTGTGTTAATCTGCCAACAAAATGTTTCGCAGTAGCGAAACCTCCTCCGCCAGCAGTTAGCTGTGAAATCTACCGGATTTTTTCTTAGGAGCCGCACAATATCGTTTGGCTTCCTCAATCCCCTTACGGAAAAGTCGGACGTCTTGCTGGGCTCAGAAGGGGTCTCCCCTTCGTACCAGTGTACCTGAGATTTGGTAACCATTAGCTCCAGCTAAAACCGCCAGCAGTTATGCGTCGGAAGATTACGGCGTGGTCCCGCCTGATAGCGTGTAGGGACCTTGAAGGTCCAAAAGTAGGTGAGCACACAGTGAAAAGAGCGGCGGCTCAAAAGT
The DNA here is from genome assembly GCF_048455015.1 of Haemaphysalis longicornis. Lineage (NCBI taxonomy): Eukaryota > Metazoa > Arthropoda > Arachnida > Ixodida > Ixodidae > Haemaphysalis > Haemaphysalis longicornis. Next base: position 61,162,695 of record NW_027526245.1, on the reverse strand, counting down.
TTTGAACTCGTTCCGAAGCTCCGGTTCGGGTTGTGTAGTCTAGGCTATGGGACGCTAATTAAGAAGCTGATGGACGTCATCCCCTCAGAGCCTTCTGGGTTGGTTTATTTTGTCAATAAATGGCTTCGTTGCACCCCCAGAAACGCTAATCCGAACCCGAGCTTGTACCATTTCTAACGCGCGTCCGGCCGACAGCGCGGGGAGGCAAAGCTTCCCTAAAGGGGTGCCTGCTCGCTCGTTGACGTCATCGCTCGCGAAGGTTTTCCAGCTGCGTTTGCCGGCCCAACCACTAGCTTAAAGGCCATCGCGGTTAAAGTAACAGCGCCGACGTGCAAGTAGCCACCGCGCAAGACAGCTAGATGCTCCTACAAGCTCTGCTGCCCCGTTAAAAACATCTTGTATGTCTGAATTATGCAGGACGCACCTTCCAGAGACCTGTCAATTGTTTAGCGAAAACACCACTGCTAGACGTTCATTGTCGGCATTCGCGTAGCGCCACTGAGCCGCGTTGAGTGTACGGTTATGAAATGTGACCGAATAGACAGCGCTATTCATCGCCTGCATCTGCAATTTTCGGGTCCGCAGTCGCTACTGTCAGCCTTTCACACAAGGTGATGATGATTGTCAGGTATTACTGGCGGAAGGCCGGTTGGGGCAAAAAGCGCCCAATTAGTTGTTACGTACGAGAGACGAACATGTAAATACTAAAATCGGTGAACAAGAACACACTTAAAATGGGTCATAGACAATGAGGGTGGCTGGTGTTCAGGGGCCAGGTTTCGATAATGCGTGGTGTTAAATAAGGTCTCAAAATTTCGCTTCTGCTAAATATTTAAGAACTCGCTTGACAGAAAACGTAGGATCGTCCAAGAGATAGAATGCTGGTTGAAGTGATGATGATGATAGTTGGGTTTTATTGGCGCAAGGCCGACTATGGGCAAAGAGCGCCTCTGGTTGAAGTGGGAGGTGTTGTCTGTAGAGTTCGGCGAAGTGTTTTTGCCGTGTTGTGTGGATTGCTTTGCATTAAAGTAGCACATGAATCATGAACACGGACGCACATGAGCGATGACTCATGTCATGAGCACATGAATCATGAATCAATAAGTAGCACATGAATCAGGGACATGAATAATGGACACAAGAACACGGACGCGCCATCCTGCGCAAGCTGGGATGGCGGATAGAACCGATACCCACGACGGCGCCCCTACCCGAGAGGAGGAAGGATGCTGTCGAAACAAAGCCCCTACAACGGAACATAACCCCGGGTATGGATGACGGGAGCCGCTATTAGCGGACTAAGGCCCTGGCCCGACAGCTGGAGAAGAATCCCCGGATTCTATACGCGAACGCCTCGCTCAGGAAAGGCAGCGTCCGTGCGGCGGCTATCGTTAAGACACACGAGCGACTGATCGCCACAGTACCGACGAGGTCAGGAGAACCCGTGATGGCAGACGAGGTGGCTGTGGTTCTGGCACTCACTCAACCGGGCGTCGAGACCGTGGTCACGGACTTCAATACTGCGTATGGCAACTGCCGAAGGGGACGCGTTTCCTTTAAGGCATTTGCGATTTTCAGCAAGAAGGGGACACTGGGACGAGCCGTTGAGCTCATGTGGGTCCCGACTCACTAGGGGGTAGCAGGCAACAACATCTCCGACTACCACTCTCGCGTAATGATGTTCCCGGCACCCACCGATTCGCGCGATGATGTGGACACCCCGAACCCAATGACAAGCTACAGACAGATTACTCGAGCGTACAGAGAAGAACGGGGCACATTACCCGAACCGCATCGCACTCTAATCAGGCCGCAACAAACGATCCTGCGCAGAGTGCAGGCGGGGTCGCTCACGCACCCCGCCCTGCTCCCTCGCATGTATTCCGAATTAAACGACGCCACCTGTCCTTTCTTGAAGCCGACGAAAGGCACCCTGTCGCACGACATCCCAGAATGCACGTTCCTCCAGAGTCCACTCTTCCAACTGCCTCTCCTACACCCCCGTATTACACTTCCACTTCACCACCCCACTCCTTGAGCGATGATTTGTGGTGCAGCCCCTCACAGCCGACCCAGCAAGTCCTGGCGGCCAGAAGCGAGGACCTGGTGGCGACATATGGGTTCCGTGAATAGGGAATCAACCCCGTCTTGTACCTGTGGGCACCACCATATCTTTTAAGCTCAATAAATGTTGTTTGATCATCGTCATCGCCTTTGATTGTGTAAGTTACCGTACAATCACTAAAGCTTCTGATAACCTAACACTTTGAAAAACTGCCAAAAAAGGTGTGACAAGTAGATTTAAAAATTTAATCGCGAAATATGTAAACTCCTCTTATTCACCGCCCGCAAAAACACTATCTTCTTTCCATACTGAATTCATTGTGCTCCTGTAGCAACAGTGTGGTTTAAAATATGCAAGCGCCGCGCTGTCAGCCGCTCTAAATTGGAATGCTCATTTTATTAGCGTTATTTCAGCCGCTAACTGAGGATTAAGTGCCATTAGGCAATAAGTGTCATCTGGGTTGCGCACCACAACACGTGAAAATACTCCAATTCACAACCCTCATCACGTCAAAACTGGAATACGCCTCAGAGATATAAAGCCCGCCTCGAAATTATTTAAGCAATGAATTCGAGTGAATTCAACATCGCTCTTCTATATTGATACATTCGTTATATTCTGATCAAATGATCATTTCAAACTTGAAGGCCCAATCTCGATTACGACACCGTTTCCTGCGGCGCCGCATAGGCACCCTTACTCTGTTTCACAAGCTGGTCATTTCGACCCCCAATCATTCACCGTACATCATCTCGCCGACGTACATGTCGCACCGAACCAGCCAAACCCTTCAAGTTTTTTGTTGCTGCACTAGAACCGCTACATTTCAATGCGTCATCCCTACCTCATGATGCGAACTACTGGAAAGATCTTCCAAACCACATGATTGCAATCACCTGCCTGTGAACCTTCAATTAAATGTAAACAGTCGTGTTGGTCAGTGATAACTTGTGGCAATGCTCTTTATACCTTCTATATCTAACCCTTATATGACCATATCTTCCATGCTCTTCTATGTCGAGAACTTATGTACTACCCACATGTGGGGTCTTTACGAAATAAAATGTGATGATGATGATAATATGACTATACAAGTTGCCTTTGAAGTTTTTTCGCAATTATAAAACATACACACACTCTTATTGGCAAGAAATACGAGCGTTCTGGTTGAAATTATTACAAAAGTGTTAGCATGTAGAGCTCATTGGTGTTGCATTGTTTTAGCTGACTGAATGTCAAATATCCATTAGCAAGTAGAGGCAGAAAAGTATAAATTACACCCCATTCTCGTAAGAGAACCCTGCGTAGTATGCGAAGCATGCATGGGGTCGATTGAAGTGCCCATTAGATTCCAGTTCGTCTTGATGTTGAGGTACGTGGCCACCGTTATATTTACCCTTTGGTTTCCATGGCAACTACAACTTTTCACTTACCGGAACTACGAAATGGGAAATTGCGTTGACCCCACGGCTGTTTCGCATACTACTCAGGGTTCCCCTACGGGAAGATGGTGTAATTTTATTGAAGGGGGGGTGTTAGAGTGGAGAGGCATTAAAGAGAGAGAGAGACGTTGTACGTATTGTGAGTTTGTCTTTATTTAGGCATGAACATCATCATGTTCAACGTAGGTGACGTGCAGCTGTAGTTGGCATTACACTTTGATTATGACCGCCTGATGGTCTGTAAAATGTAAAGTCAAGGGCTGTTGTAGTGGATGAACCCTGAAGTTGCTGAAGATAAGGTCGATGCACGTTCCCCGGTTGGTTGTGGGCTTCTTGTAATCACGGCCCGCCGAGACTCGCCGACGCACGCCGCTGCTGACGATGATGAAATGTAGAAGGCGCGTGAAGCGTGCTCGTCTCATGCCGGCCCAGGAAGACACCAGCAGCACTGTGGTTCCAGGAGCCCTAAAGGGGAAGAGTGCTCGTCTTGTCCCGGCCCAGGAAGACACTGCCAACACTGTCGCTCCAGGAGTCATAGAAAGGACCAGGCCTGCAGCAAGCGGAGCATGCGCAGTGGTGGAGTGGACGGCGCAACAACGACAACGACAAGGGAGGGACATATCCCCAACCATTGGAAGCTTCGCATCTATAATACGGATCAATTATCTGTAGCCGTGGGAGTTTGCTTCTTTCTTTGACTACCGACAGTTCTGGTGGAGCACTTTTCTCCTGATGTTGAAAAATAAACTTAAAAATCGCAAAACTCACATATAGCTTTTCTAGGGCCACTAAAATACAAAAATAACAAGTTATGTATGCGTTTTCAGTGAAATTAACTTCTTAAAAATGTAAAATCCTCACGTTTGGCATAGTAAAACCGTCCAGGGTGTACCAGGATGGTATTTTCATGGTTAGTATAAAGAGGGCGTTGAGAGAAATAGAACGAAGCTGTGTTTTTGGTGTGTGACGTGGCTGCGTGCTGTGAAAAGAAACCTGTTGCAAATTTATCTATATAAATTCTCCAGTTTGTCCTGCGTTGACGTAACATATTCTGTGAGGGTGCGAGGTTTATTTCAATTCTGTCCCTCAAACACTTTACCTACTTTGTCCGTTATCCTGAAGTTTCTCGCGTTGCGTCCGTTCTCCCCAGACGAGGTCCATCATGGATGCGTCCATGTTTCCAGCCCCGTGTACCCAGCCAACGACGCGCCGCGATCACCAGAAACGAGAATGGCGTAGCATCATACGAAAAAACTGCCGATCCCTCCGCCCAGTACACCGGCGCGTCTCCAGTGTCCTTAATCTGCAAACGGGCATCGCTCTTCATTGGCCCTGATTCATACTGCTCAACAATTCATTGGTGTCGGCAAGAAATTCTGCATTCTTAATTGTCTTCCCTACCTAAATATTATCCGAAATTGCACACGCACTGCAGCTTCGACCGGAAGGTTGCCCGCGACGGCGGGACATGTCATGGCAAGTCGAGCACGTGGAGAACCAGGCTGTGTGTTTGGTTGGGGCTTGGCTTTGCGTTATTACGGCCTAAGTTTTATAAAATAGATGGCTTCACCGTCTCCCGCTATCGCGCATTTTTTCCTACTTTCACGAAACAATATATTAGGTAAATATACGCCCATCTTCCCAAGAGGGAATCTGATGTGATGCGACGCTGCAGGGAGGAGCGTTTGAACTGACCCTGGTATTGGATTGCGTCAGTCCACTCGCTGCAGGGAGGATAGCTTCTATCACGTCTTCATCGGAAGAATCAAGTCAAGCCCGCAATCGTTAAGCAAAGTGACGCGAAGTCAAACGAGCGTGAGCGCTGACTGAAGCCCCGCAGCGCGCTACCCGCTTGATATTCACAGTGCCTGAAGGAGAGGAGACAGCGGAGGAGAGTCGCGCATGCACGCAGTTGCACGACGGGAGCGGAGGGAAGCGCGCGCACGCAGCTCTTGTTTATGATAATAAGACGGAGTGAGAGTGATGCGTACAGCTGTCGGAGAGAAGAGCGCAGGAGAGTCGCGCATGCGCAGGTGACGTGCGGACGCCGCCGACGACGACGCCCAAGCAGGAGGGACATGCCTTAGAGCAAGGGATGCGTCGCATATAAAAAATAATTACAGTGTCTATGGTGCACTTCATCTCATACCTACGACAGCTGGGCGTTGAGCTTACAGTCGAGTAAAAGTCCAGAAATGTATAGCTGCACTTGTCGCGACCATACGACCACTTTAAATTGTAGCTGGTTCATGCCAGGGATGCAGCGGACAATTTGTCCGCTCTGTTATTCTCGGGGCAATAGTGTCCTAGATAACAAAAAAATCTACTGATATCGTGGTAAGGTGAAGGAAAAGTGTGTGTGGTCCGCCCCTCGGCAGGTTTGACGGCTGCATCAGGCTGTTCGAGGACAAGGAAGAGGAGGGTAAAAAAATTCCCCTGCACCTCCCCGATGGGGATTGTGAGGATGCAGAAATGCGTTGCTTCGTTATAGAGAAGCGTCTTGGAGACCGCGTTGAGCGCAACCACCAACTGCAGAGGATCGTTCACGTGAAAGTCGTCGGAAATCGTTTCGAACACACCGTCAGCATCATCGACGTCGTCTTCCTGCGTTTCCTCTCGTTCGCCGCCGTCATCGAAGTGATCGAGCCGACTCCAATCGACCCGAACGTTGATGGCGCGATACAGCGGGGTGTGTTCCAGGTGCTTGAGCCAAGCCAGGATGGTGCCGCGCTTCACCAACCCGCGCTTGTACGTTGCCGGACTCATCAGCCTCCGCTTGATGTGAACGTCGGACGCAACGTCCTCGGGTACCATGCGGGGAAGGCACCTTCGTGTCGAGGCGCGATGAGCCGCTCTTCGACCGGGTTCAGATCGGGAAAACGGGCCGGCCGAGAAGGATAAAGGTAGCCAAAACTCACGCAGCCCTCCTCTTCGCAGCTTTGTCTTCTCCTTCTTCTTCTTCGGCGGTTCCCCTACGGGAAGATGACGATGGTGGTTGAACGCGAAGCTGTCTCATGATGGATTGTTTGTTTGGCCTATCCATAGGGGCATCATGCCAAAATCATCATCAGACGCGCTGCGGACGCCGGCCAAGGGACGCACGACAACCCCCGGCTATAATGCATTTCTGCATAAAAGGCACGATCAGAACGAAGCTGCTCAATCAGTGGTTTGCTCTGGGTTCTTGTACCTACAGTCCGCCTAGCGGGTCTGGCGTACCTGTCGTTCCCGTGTCTGCAGCGCCAACCTACATCCCTGCTGCCCGTATGCCTCGAGGAGCACCAGCTCATCAGCAGTCTCGGCCAGTCACCGACACCAAAGACATCCGCACAGGTGTTGCAGTGTGGTGCAACAACGTCGGGACATTCTCTGAAGAATTGTATTTTACACAGGTGTTCGCGTGTGTATCTGAGGTCTCGGGAACTATTGGCAAGTCTTTCGCTTTGTGGTTTTGTTTTCGTGGTTTGAAATACAAGTGATAGCAACGTGCGATGGAACGAGTGGTTAGGTCTGGTTCGAGGTGCCAGGTGGACCTCTGATCCTTAGAAAAGATTTCATTTACACCACTAAAAGCAGGAATTAAGATGAACAGTCAAGGCCGTGACTTTTATTTTGAGAGGACGTCGATGCAGGCGATTAGTATGGTTGATGAGGGGTCTGCACTTATTATTTCTGTCATCTCACGTCCAGTAGTTCAAACCACTGTCCCTGTAGCCATGCATATATTTGAAATTTCGCACACTATTCTTCTGCACTTAAAGATGAAGTCGGTATTCTAACATTAGGCCAGCTGATCCGGCCACAAAGGCAAGAATCTCTGATTGTTTTTCCCAACATTTACATATTCGGACGGTGCTTACCTGTGCGGTTTCGTAGTCAGCATTATAAAATTGCCGCAGCTTTCACTAGTGCTTCAAGGCTAAAAAAACAGAAGAGCTCACGGCTTCTCTCCGTTCGTCGAAGACCAGGCTGTTGCACTTTACATGAATTTCCAAACCTACCGCTGAAAGTAATCAATGACTGGCACCCACAAATCATTTTCTCAGAATCATTTCGCCTCTCTGTCAAAGTGGACTCCGTTAGCTTGAGCTAGAACCGGTGTCAACTGGTTTCGCTAACTAGGCGCCACCAGCGTGAGATCGGCGTCTGTGCGCCGCCCTATAGCGCGAACGCATGTTAACCGTCGAGCAGAACAGCACGCAAGAGATCACGTTACGCACGCTGGGCAGAAGGTACTCGAAGTTAGTGCTTGCCGGCGCACGGCGCCCAGCAGAATGCGCTCGCTGAAGTGCGTTCGGTATTTTTTTTTCGTGTTTGTGCAAGCTCCTCACGTGGCGCTTGCTTACGCGCAAGAATAAACGAGGCAGGGAGGTCCTCCCGATGTACATGCTCACGTGCGCTGGGTATGGTTTGTTGATTTTTCGGTAAGGCTGCACGCCAGAAATGAAGGCCCACAGACATCTGTTCTTACAAATTGGGTCACGACACTGGGAGAGCCGCTGCACCGCTTCTGTTGGCTGTCCGACGCAGCTTTATACACGAATGAGGGGCGAGCGTCCACGTTATTTCCGGGTCTTTTAGGATGCCGTCTCTATTAGGATGCCATAATGTCAACTGAATATTTCGGCCCTGCTAACATTTATCACCAGAGGCACAATCGCGGATACCTATGCTCAGTCCACTCACTATTAGCCCGCCTACAAAGTTGATTCACAACGTCCACTGCGCATCCATCCTTAAATTCCGCCTAAATTCACAAAACAGCTGAGCCATCTGCGCCATACCGCGGCTTCACACCAGGTGATAGACTTCTCATCGCCAACCCATGCGCCCTGCATTAACCCACATGTGTGCGCCAGTTTTAACGGCAGAGTTGTTTAGGCCGAGTTTGCCCGTCCGTCCCAACAAAAAAAACACCGAGGCCTGAAGAAAAAATATCCGTCGTCATACTGCTCTCTGGACGTGGACGTCCTGGAAAGTTGTTATAAACCACCACGAATGGTGAAGGAGGAGGGTAATAAATGTTTCTCGTTGTTTCGGCGGGCCTGTCAGTTGCGTTCGGCTAGTTTCACTAATAAGTGTACAGAGTATCGGAACACATTTTCCCTATTATTCCATTGCGCCGTCCTGATCATTGGTCTGTTCGCGTTACGTGACATTTGTTTACAAAGAGGTAGTTCATGGGTGACGCCATGTTGTTGGTTATGAGTTATAGTCGGTAAACTGTCGTAGGTTTATGTTTTCCTCCCTCCTGTGCTGTTGCGAGCGGCTGGTGTAATTCCGGTCGGGTATCAAAGATAACGCGTGTAACAGCAGTTCAGCAACACGAGTGTGTGCAAAGATGCCGTTTTGCTGCATTTATGGTAGTGCTGTTCCCAAAAGACCCGATCGAGGTTAACGGCAAGGCCGTAGATGCGGCAATCTGGCAACAATGATGATCGGCAAACTGGCTGCAGCTGCTGTATTGGGTGTTTCAGTGGTGGTATTCCCATAGCCTACATACCGACCCTACGCTCGTCTTCTCCTGCGACAAATGCTTGGTCCTGCCTAGCCTGACGCAAGCACTGAGCGTCTTGGGTAAGAACTGCTCTATTTCATGAAAATAGTCCTGATCATTCGGAGATGATCTGCAAATATAATCTTTACAAGGATGACATGGTGGCTGGTCCACTTTTCCGTTCCGCCTTATAATCCATAATAAGGTTTGAATGATTTTTTTATATTTGTTTGAACAAAGTCCGAGCTCTATGCTGTATGCAGATTAGCCTGACGCTTGCGCTCAGCGTCACAGGCTTTGGCGGTTGTGCCCATGAACATCGTTTTTGCACAAGGCGATGAGACAGTTGTTGGTAGAGGTGTACACCTTTGCTATAAAAGTGTGGTTAAGGAGCTACCGGAAATTAAACCCAGGACCTTTACGCGGCTACACCGGAACCTATCCACAAGGGCACGAAAAAACCCCCGGGTTTAGGATTAGCTGAAACGAAAAACAATAACATTTGCGGTCAATTGGAAAGACAAAAATGCTTCCTAAGGTCCCGATCAAACCTGAGTTCCTCGCATTATAAAACCAGCGTACATTCGATTGTGCTACCATCGAATTCTCGAGCAACAGCATTTCGTTTGGGTTCGTAGCATTGGTTTTGGCTTTGGACTTGGCCGCCGGTTTTAGAGCAGAATAATACCGTCCACTTTGGGAAAGACGTGAAATCCTTCGGTGGATACGAGCCCGGTCACCCAGGTATGAAGAAAGTTCAGTGGCAAGTTTAGAAATTAACGTTAGGTGCAACAGCCCTGTCCCCGGCGAGGGGAGGGGTCTTCCAGCTCTATTATAAAAGACGATAGTCTTTCTTGGGCTACTTAAACCCACATATTTTGGTCTGTCTGTATGTCTGTCTGTCTGTCTGTCTGTCTGTGACTCGACTCAGCCACCCAGCCAAAGTAAAACAATGCCGGCGCAACAGTCTTATATAGTAACATCTAAATCTACCTGTCTAAGTCCGTCGTAATGTTCATACTTGTCAACATTGTTGAAAAAGAAGGAGACATTACGCAAATATAAGGCAGCAAAAATAAGTGAGAAGTAATATTTGGAGGGTTGCTTTATAAAAAATTATACATGCTTGGATTTTGCGAAATTAAATAATTCATCAACTGCAGAAAAAAATTCACTCCGCCGTCGCCTGCTGTCGCAAGTGCCACTGTAGCTTATGGCGCCATTTTGAGAAATCAACCGCAACAGTTACGAAACGTTCCCCTAGATAGGTTCCACGTTTCCCTCCTCCACGCACGTGGAGGAGGGAAACGCGGTTCTTTAAACGTTGAAGTAGGGTGCCTCAATTCACGGGCGTCTTCTCCGTACGGCAGAGTTAACTTCGAGACACCCGGTTTCGACCAGTGGAACGCGGGAAATTTAAAATGATTTAGAAAAACCTGTGGTGCCTTTACCTTGGGAGGAGCGGAACACCATGGGAACAACTTGAGACGTGAGCGGGAAAGCGAAGGGAGGCATTTACTCGGGAAAAGTCGATAAAGGCCATCGTCTTTCGACGACATTTGCAATGGAAAGAGCAGATACGCGGCCAATTTTTTCTCAGCTCCACTACTGGTGCAAGCTGCGCCATTTTTGTTACCTATTGGTCCTCTTTTCGATATTCTCTCTGAAATGACTCAGTGTTTTCTTTTTGCCGCCTATAATTACCTCCTTACATATCTCCTCCCACGATACCAGTCCCGGAGGTGGTTTTCTTCTACACACCTAGTGTATGTGTCAGGACTGCAGATCTTGTTTTACACGTTATAGCACAGTGGACAGGAGCAGTGCATCCCGTATTCGCTCAGGCAGAGAATAATTCAGTTGTGGCATTTTTATGTGCCAAATACAACAGGTGGCCAAGCTTTTATAAGTTCCGTCCTCTGTTTGCCATAATAGCACAACAATGCGATACATGGCAAGTATCTCATAAAATATCACGTAAGCGTGCATATGTGCTGAAATGCGTGCATATATCTTGTGGATTTCACAGATCATTCGATTACAACAAACATGGTCCTGCCACCCGCAGCAGCCATTACTAGCGCTCCTGATATATTCAAAGCCTCGTTGCATTTTCCATTGAATTGTGATGTGTAGTGCTTGGTTGTGTTGCCTTTTGGGTTTTAAAGAACTTACAAATTACCCGAGAGTATTCTGTCACCCAGCGTGTGAATTCTTGAGATCACCACGCTTACTGCAGTGTCTCGTCAGGAAGTGCTTCGAAGATTTATTGCACGACACAAATCACTTATAGTATATAGAAGCAGGCAGTACGCTGGCAAGCAGGCACGAAATATTGAAAAGAACACTCTGTTTGTCAGGCGAAAATACGGGCAGCCTAACGACAATATGCCTGCTGCCCTCTCTTACGGTAAACATTCTCTTAGTGCACTTTTCAATTACTACACATCACCACCAGAACAAAAAGAAGTCCATGTGTCTACGGCCGTCGCTTCTTAATTTGTCCGCAGTTGTGTGTTTGTATTGCGGCCCTCACTATCCAAAGAAACGAAGAAATCGGTGCGCATTGTCTTTCAAGACAATTTTAACTATGGTATGGTGACTAATCTCTTTTTCTGGCGTTTTCTGAACATTTTTCGCGAAACTGATATGCCGCTCAGTTTACAGCAGAATCTTAACTGCGCTTCTGTATTGGTGAAGACGGATGTTAGCTATGCACTTCAGATTTGCCACTTTCCCTAAAACGATGGGTTGCTATCACCGTATCAGCATCAGGAAGATTTTAGAGAGCTTAATTTAGGAAACTGAGCTGTCAGCTGATGCCCACCTATTGTATTACAGGTGAAGCGTAATATATCCGACAAATTTAAAATCCCAGCGTAGCGAGCACCGGGTGGCACAAATGTCTGGAAGCCTTCAAATAAAAATTTTGGAGGAGCGGGAGCCAATTCCAAAAAAAAGTGACCAAAGTATCGTCTACTTCTTCCTTATTACTTGGAAGGCGGGGAACAGGAAATGACCCGTAGCATCCTCTAACACAGAGCTTAATGATATTAATCACTTTGGGCTGAGTAAGAACTGTATGTGGTACACCGTCTCTGTGAATGTAGATGATGTTTTTTACAGGAAAGCTTTCTATACCTCACTAATGGTGTGATTCGTAATAAAAGTGCACTGAAGCAGAGCCAATTTGACACATATGGCTTCGCTAAATGATGATGATTAATTAGCACTTCAAGGGGCTCAAATTGACACAATACTTTCGCAACCACGCCTTCTTCAGCTTTTTATGAAAATATTAGGTATTTACCCGACTAGCTATGTTTTTTTTTTATTTCTGGCCGCCGTGTCTGTTACCATATACTGATGCATACATCTCTCTCTTCCAACACAGTAAAAAGTGGTATTGAGGCACTGGGGTGTGATGTCGCACTGACTGCGTCGTGCGTAGACACTGCTGAAAACAGCACTAAATGTTTGATAAAAAGACTGCTGTAGGTTGGTTATTGGAGTTTCTAAGGGCGAAGCCACCTAAGCACTGGGGCTGTCAGCGTCTCCTGTTGTAGTCGTCGTTCCATGTAGTCGATGCACTAAAACAGCAGGACACTAGTTTCCAACTCGTCGCGCCCTTAACATAAGGTGCACTAAAGAGCGCACTGGAACACTCTATTTTGAACGCTTCGCGCTAACGAACTTCGTGCTTCAAGCTAAGCTGTATACCTCTACCCCCTTCTATGTCGAGAACTTATGTACTACCCACATGTGGGGTCTTTACGAAATAAAATGTGATGAGGATGATAATATGACTATACAAGTTGCCTTTGAAGTTTTTTCGCAATTATAAAACAGACACACACTCTTTTTGGCAAGAAATACGAGCCTTCTGGTTGAAATTATTACAAAAGTGTTAGCATGTAGAGCTCATTGGTGTTGCATTGTTTTAGCTGACTGAATGTCAAATATCCATTAGCAAGTAGAGGTAGAAAAGTATAAATTACACCACCTTCTCGTAAGAGAACCCTGCGTAGTATGCGAAGCAGGCATGAGGTCGATTGAAGTGCCCATTAGATTCCAGTTCGTCTTGATGTTGAGGTACGTGGCCACCGTTATATTTACCCTTTGGTTTCCATGGCAACTACAACTTTTCACTTACCGGAACTACGAAATGGGAAATTGCGTTGACCCCACGGCTGTTTTGCATACTACTCAGGGTTCCCCTACCGGAAGATGGTGTAATTTTATTGGAGGGGGGGTGTTAGAGTGGAGAGGCATTAAAAAGAGAGAGAGAGACGTTGTACGTGTTGTGAGTTTGTCTTTATTTAGGCATGAACATCATCATGTTCAACGTAGGTGACGTGCAGCTGTAGTTGGCATTACACTTTGATTATGACCGCCTGATGGTCTGTAAAATGTAAAGTCAAGGGCTGTTGTAGTGGATGAACCCTGAAGTTGCTGAAGATAAGGTCGATGCACGTTCCCCGGTTGGTTGTGGGCTTCTTGTAATCACGGCCCGCCGAGACTCGCCGACGCACGCCGCTGCTGACGATGATGAAATGTAGAAGGCGCGTGAAGCGTGCTCGTCTCATGCCGGCCCAGGAAGACACCAGCAGCACTGTGGTTCCAGGAGCCCTAAAGGGGAAGAGTGCTCGTCTTGTCCCGGCCCAGGAAGACACTGCCAACACTGTCGCTCCAGGAGTCATAGAAAGGACCAGGCCTGCAGCAAGCGGAGCATGCGCAGTGGTGGAGTGGACGGCGCAACAACGACAACGACAAGGGAGGGACATATCCCCAACCATTGGAAGCTTCGCATCTATAATACGGATCAATTATCTGTAGCCGTGGGAGTTTGCTTCTTTCTTTGACTACCGACAGTTCTGGTGGAGCACTTTTCTCCTGATGTTGAAAAATAAGCTTAAAAATCGCAAAACTCACATATAGCTTTTCTAGGGCCACTAATATACAAAAATAACAAGTTATGTATGCGTTTTCAGTGAAATTAACTTCTTAAAAATGTAAAATCCTCACGTTTGGCATAGTAAAATCGTCCAGGGTGTACCAGGATGGTATTTTCATTGTTAGTATAAAGAGGGCGTTGAGAGAAATAGAACGAAGCTGTGTTTTTGGTGTGTGACGTGGCTGTGTGCTGTGAATAGAAACGTGTTGCAAATTTATCTATATAAATTCTCCAGTTTGTCCTGGATTGACGTAACATATTCTGTGAGGGTGAGATGTTTATTTCAATTCGGTCCCTCAAACACTGTACCGACTTTGTCCGTTATCCTGAAGTTTCTCGCGTTGCGTCCGTTCTCCCCAGACCAGGTCCATCATGGATGCGTCCATGTTTCCAGCCCCGTGTACCCAGCCAACGACGCGCCGCGATCACCAGAAACGAGAAGGGCGTAGCATCATACGAACAAACTGCCGATCCCTCCGCCCAGTACACCGGCGCGTCTCCAGTGTCCTTAATCTGCAAACGGGCATCGCTCTTCATTGGCCCTGATTCATACCGATCAACAATTCATTTTTGTCGGCAAGAAATTCTGCATTCTTAATTGTCTTCCCTACCTAAATATTATCCGAAATTGCACACGCACCGCAGCTTCGACCGGAAGGTTGCCCGCGACGGCGGGACATGTCATGGCAAGTCGAGCACGTGGAGAACGAAGCTGTGTGTTTGGTGCGGGGCTTGGCTTTGCGTTATTACGGCCTAAGTTTTATAAAACAGATGGCTTCACCGTCTCCCGCTATCGCGCATTTTTTCCTACTTTCACGGAACAATATATTAGGTAAATATACGCCCATCTTCCCACGAGGGAATCTGATGTGATGCGACGCATCAGGAAGGAGCGTTTGAACTGACGCTGGTATTGGATTGCGTCAGTCCACTCGCTGCAGGGAGGATAGCTTCTATCACGTCTTCATCGGAAGAATCAAGTCAAGCCCGCAATCGTTAAGCAAAGTGACGCGAAGTCAAACGAGCGTGAGCGCTGACTGAAGCCCCGCAGCGCGCTACCCGCTTGATATTCACAGTGCCTGAAGGAGAGGAGACAGCGGAGGAGAGTCGCGCATGCACGCAGTTGCACGACGGGAGCGGAGCGAAGCGCGCGCACGCAGCTCTTGTTTATGATAATAAGACGGAGTGAGAGTGATGCGTACAGCTGTCGGAGAGAAGAGCGCAGGAGAGTCGCGCATGCGCAGGAGACGTGCGGACGCCGCCGACGACGACGCCCACGCAGGAGGGACATGCCTTAGAGGAAGGGATGCGTCGCATATAAAAAATAATTACAGTATCTATGGTTCACTTCAACTCATACCTACGACAGCTGGGCGTTGAGCTTACAGTCGAGTAAAAGTCCAGAAATGTATAGCTGCACTTGTCGCGACCATACGACCACTTTAAATTGTAGCTGGTTCATGCCAGGGATGCCGCGGACAATTTGTCCGCTCTGTTATTCTCGGGGCAATAGTGTCCTAGATAACAAAAAAATCTACTGATATCGTGGTAAGGTGAAGGAAAAGTGTGTGTGGTCCCCCCCTCGGCAGGTTTGACGGCTGCATCAGGCTGTTCGAGGACAAGGAAGAGGAGGGTGAAAAAAATTCCCCTGCACCTCCCCGATGGGGATTGTGAGGATGCAGAAATGCATTGCTTCGTTATAGAGAAGCGTCTTCGAGACCGCGTTGAGCGCAACCACCAACTGCAGAGGATCGTTCACGTCAAAGTCGTCGGGAATTGTTTCGAACTCACCGTCAGCATCATCGACGTCGTCCTCCTGCGTTTCCTCTCGTTCGCCGCCGTCATCGAAGTGATCGAGCCGACTCCAATCGACCCGAACGTTGATGGCGCGATACAGCGGGGTGTGTTCCAGGTGCTTGAGCCAAGCCAGGATGGTGCCGCGCTTCACCAACCCGCGCTTGTACGTTGCCGGACTCATCAGCCTCCGCTTGATGTGAACGTCGGACGCAACGTCCTCGGGTACCATGCGGGGAAGGCACCTTCGTGTCGAGGCGCGATGAGCCGCTCTTCGACCGGGTTCAGATCGGGAAGATGGGCCGGCCGAGGAGGATAACGGTAGCCAAAACTCACGCAGCCCTCCTCTTCGCACCTTTGTCTTCTCCTTCTTCTTCTTCAGCGGTTCTCCTACGGGAAGATGACCATGGTGGTTGAACGCGAAGCTGTGTCGTGATGGATTGTTTGGTTGGCCTATCCATAGGGGCATCATGCCAAAATCATCATCAGACGCGCTGCGGACGCCGGCCAAGGGACGCACGACAACCCCCGGCTATAATGCATTTCTGCATAAAAGGCACGATCAGAACGAAGCTGCTCAATCAGTGGTTTGCGCTGGGTTCTTGTACCTACAGTCCGCCTAGCGGGTCTGGCGTACCTATCGTTCCCGTGTCTTCAGCGCCAACCTACATCCCTGGTGCCCGTATGCCTCGAGGAGCACCAGCTCATCAGCAGTCTCGGCCAGTCACCGACACCAAAGACATCCGCACAGGTGTTGCAGTGTGGTGCAACAACGTCGGGACATTCTCTGAAGAATTGTATTTTACACAGGTGTTCGCGTGTGTATCTGAGGTCTCGGGAACTATTGGCAAGTCTTTCGCTTTGTCGTTTTGTTTTCGTGGTTTGAAATACTAGTGATAGCAACGTGCGATGGAACGAGTGGTTAGGTCTGGTTCGAGGTGCCAGGTGGACCTCTGATCCTTACAAAAGATTTCATTTACACCATTAAAAGCAGGAATTAAGATGAACAGTCAAGGCCGTGACTTTAATTTTTAGAGGACGTCCATGCAGGCGATTAGGGTGTTTGATGAGGGGTCTGCAGCTTATATCTGTCATCTCACGTCCAGTAGTTCACACCACTGTCCCTGTAGCCATGCATATATTTGAAATTTCGCACACTATTCTTCTGCACTTGAAGATGAAGTCGGTATTCTAACATTAGGCCAGCTGATCCGGCCACAAAGGCAAGAATCTCTGATTGTTTTTCCCAACATTTACATATTCGGACGGTGCTTACCTGTGCGGTTTCGTAGTCAGCATTATAAAATTGCCGCAGCTTTCACTAGTGCTTCAAGGCTAAAAACACAGAAGAGCTCACGGCTTCTCTCCGTTCGTCGAAGACCAGGCTGTTGCACTTTACATGAATTTCCAAACCTACCGCTGAAAGTAATCAATGACTGGCACCCACAAATCATTTTCTCAGAATCATTTCGCCTCTCTGTCAAAGTGGACTCCGTTAGCTTGAGCTAGAACCGGTGTCAACTGGTTTCGCTAACTAGGCGCCACCAGCGTGAGATCGGCGTCTGTGCGCCGCCCTATAGCGCGAACGCATGTTAACCGTCGAGCAGAACAGCACGCAAGAGATCACGTTACGCACGCTGGGCAGAAGGTACTCGAAGTTAGTGCTTGCCGGCGCACGGCGCCCAGCAGAATGCGCTCGCTGAAGTGCGTTCGGTATTTTTTTTTCGTGTTTGTGCAAGCTCCTCACGTGGCGCTTGCTTACGCGCAAGAATAAACGAGGCAGGGAGGTCCTCCCGATGTACATGCTCACGTGTGCTGGGTATGGTTTGTTGATTTTTGGGTAAGGCTGCACGCCAGAAATGAAGGCCCACAGACATCTGTTCTTACAAATTGTTCCACGACACTGGGAGAGCCGTTGCACCGCTTCTGTTGGCTGTCCGACGCAGCTTTATATACGAATGAGGGGTGAGCGGTCCACGTTATTTGTGGGTCTTCTAGGATGCCGTCTCTATTAGGATGCCATAATGTCAACTGAATATTTCGGCACTGCTAACATTTATCACCAGAGGCACAATCGCGGATACCTATGCTCAGTCCACTCACTATTAGCCCGCCTACAAAGTTGATTCGCAACGACCACTGCGCATCCATCCTTAAATTCCGCCTAAATTCACAAAACAGCTGAGCCATCTGCGCCATACCGCGGCTTCACACCAGGTGATAGACTTCTCATCGCCAACTCATGCGCCCTGCATTAACCCACATGTGTGCGCCGTCCTGATCATTGGTCTGTTCGCGTTACGTGACATTTGTTTACAAAGAGGTAGTTCATGGGCGACGCCATGTTGTTGGTTATGAGTTATAGTCGGTAAACTGTCGTAGGTTTATGTTTTCCTCCCTCCTGTGCTGTTGCGAGCGGCTGGTGTAATTCCGGTCGGGTATCAAAGATAACGCGTGTAACAGCAGTTCAGCAACACGAGTGTGTGCAAAGATGCCGTTTTGCTGCATTTATGGTAGTGCTGTTCCCAAAAGACCCGATCGAGGTTAACGGCAAGGCCGTAGATGCGGCAATCTGGCAACAATGATGATCGGCAAACTGGCTGCAGCTGCTGTATTGGGTGTTTCAGTGGTGGTATTCCCATAGCCTACATACCTACCCTACGCTCGTCTTCTCTGGCGACAAATGATTGGTCCTGCCTAGCCTGACGCAAGCACTGAGCGTCTTGGGTAAGAACTGCTCTATTTCATGAAAATAGTCCTGATCATTCGGAGATGATCTGCAAATATAATCTTTACAAGGATGACATGGTGGCTGGTCCCACTTTTCCCTACCGCCTTATAATCCATAATAAGGTTTGAATGATTTTTTTATATTTGTTTGAACAAAGTCCGAGCTCTATGCTGTATGCAGATTAGCCTGACGCTTGCGCTCAGCGTCATAGGCTTTGGCGGTTGTGCCCATGAACATCGTTTTTGCAAAATGCGATGAGGCAGTTGTTGGTAGAGGTGTACACCTTTGCTATAAAAGTGTGGTTAAGGAGCTAGCGGAAATTAAACCCAGGACCTTTACGCGGCTACACCGGAACCTAACCACAAGGGCACGAAAAAACCCCCGGGTTTAGGATTAGCTGAAACGAAAAACAATAACATTTGCGGTCAATTGGAAAGACAAAAATGCTTCCTAAGGTCCCGATCAAACCTGAGTTCCTCGCATTATAAAACCAGTGTACATTCGATCGTGCTACCATCGAATTCTCGAGCAACAGCATTTCGTTTGGGTTCGTAGCGTGGGTTTTGGCTTTGGACTTGGCCGCCGGTTTTAGAGCAGAATAATACCGTCCACTTTGGGAAAGACGTGAAATCCTTCGGTGGATACGAGCCCGGTCACCCAGGTATGAAGAAAGTTCAGTGGCAAGTTTAGAAATTAACGTTAGGTGCAACAGCCCTGTCCCCGGCGAGGGGAGGGGTCTTCCAGCTCTATTATAAAAGACGATAGTCTTTCTTGGGCTACTTAAACCCACAATTTTTGGTCTGTCTGTATGTCTGTCTGTCTGTCTGTCTGTGACTCGACTCAACCACCCAGCCAAAGTAAAACAATGCCGGCGCAACAGTCTTATATAGTAACATCTAAATCTACCTGTCTAAGTCCGTTGTAATGTTCATACTTGTCAACATTGTTGAAAAAGAAGGAGACATTACGCAAATATAAGGCAGCAAAAATAAGTGAGAAGTAATATTTGGAGTGTTGCTTATAAAAAATTATACATGCTTGAATTTTGCGAAATTAAATAATTCATCAACTGCAGAAAAAAATTCACTCCGCCGTCGCCTGCTGTCACCCGTGGCACTGTAGCTTATGGCGCCATTTTGAGAAATCAACCGCAACAGTTACGAAACGTTCCCCTAGATAGGTTCCACGTTTCCCTCCTCCACGCACGTGGAGGAGGGAAACACGGTTCTTTAAACGTTGAAGTAGGGTGCCTCAATTCACGGGCGTCTTCTCCGTACGGCAGAGTTAACTTCGAGACACCCGGTTTCGACCAGTGGAACGCCGGAAATTTAAAATGATTTAGAAAAACCTGTGGTGCCTTTACCTTGGGAGGAGCGGAACACAATGGGAACAACTTGAGACGTGAGCGGGAAAGCGAAGGGAGGCATTTACTCGGCAAAAGTCGATAAAGGCCATCGTCTTTCGACGACATTGGCAATGGAAAGAGCAGATACGCGGCCAATTTTTTCTCAGCTCCACTACTGGTGCAAGCTGCGCCATTTTTGTTACCTATTGGTCCTCTTTTCGATATTCTCTCTGAAATGACTCAGTGTTTTCTTTTTGCCGCCTATAATTACCTCCTTACATATCTCCTCCCACGATACCAGTCCCAGAGGTGGTTTTCTTCTACACACCTAGTGTATGTGTCAGGACTGCAGATCTTGTTTTACACGTTATAGCACAGTGGACAGGAGCAGTGCATCCCGTATTCGCTCAGGCAGAGAATAATTCAGTTGTGGCATTTTTATGTGCCAAATACAACAGGTGGCCAAGCTTTTATAAGTTCCGTCCTCTGTTTGCCATAATAGCACAACAATGCGATACATGGCAAGTATCTCATAAAATATCACGTAAGCGTGCATATGTGCTGAAATGCGTGCATATATCTTGTGGATTTCACAGATCATTCGATTACAACAAACATGGTCCTGCCACCCGCAGCAGCCATTACTAGCGCTCCTGATATATTCAAAGCCTCGTTGCATTTTCCATTGAATTGTGATGTGTAGTGCTTGGTTGTGTTGCCTTTTGGGTTTTAAAGAACTTACAAATTACCCGAGAGTATTCTGTCACCCAGCGTGGGAATTCTTGAGATCACCACGCTTACTGCAGTGTCTCGTCAGGAAGTGCTTCGAAGATTTATTGCACGACACAAATCACTTATAGTATATAGAAGCAGGCAGTACGCTGGCAAGCAGGCACGAAATATTGAAAAGAACACTCTGTTTGTCAGGCGAAAATACGGGCAGCCTAACGACAATATGCCTGCTGCCCTCTCTTACGGTAAACATTCTCTTAGTGCACTTTTCAATTACTACACATCACCACCAGAACAAAAAGAAGTCCATGTGTCTACGGCCGTCGCTTCTTAATTTGTCCGCAGTTGTGTGTTTGTATTGCGGCCCTCACTATCCAAAGAAACGAAGAAATCGGTGCGCATTGTCTTTCAAGACAATTTTAACTATGGTATGGTGACTAATCTCTTTTTCTTGCGTTTTCTGAACATTTTTCGCGAAACTGATATGCCGCTCAGTTTACAGCAGAATCTGAACTGCGCTTCTGTATTGGTGAAGACGGATGTTAGCTATGCACTTCAGATTTGCCACTTTCCCTAAAACGATGGGTTGCTATCACCGTATCAGCATCAGGAAGATTTTAGAAAGCTTATATACGGAAACTGAGCTGTCAGCTGATGCCCACCTATTGTATTACACGTGAAGCGTAATATATCCGACAAATTTAAAATCCCAGCGTAGCGAGCACCGGATGGCACAAATGTCTGGAAGCCTTCAAATAAAAATTTTGGAGGAGCGGGAGCCAATTCCAAAAAAAAGTGACCAAAGTATCGTCTACTTCTTCCTTATTACTTGGAAGGCGGGGAACAGGAAATGACCCGTAGCATCCTCTAACACAGAGCTTAATGATATTAATCACTTTGGGCTGAGTAAGAACTGTATGTGGTATACCGTCTCTGTGAATGTAGATGATGTTTTTTTACAGGAAAGCTTTCTATACCTCACTAATGGTGTGATTCGTAATAAAAATGCACTGAAGCAAAGCCAATTTGACACATATGGCTTCGCTAAATGATGATGAATAATTAGCACCTCAAGGCGCTCAAATTGACACAATGCTTTCGCAACCACGCCTTCTTCAGCTTTTTATGAAAATATTAGGTATTTACCCGACTAGCTATGTTTTTTTTTATTTCTGGCCGCCGTGTCTGTTACCATATACTGATGCATACATCTCTCTCTTCCAACACAGTAAAAAGAGCTATTGAGGCACTGGGGTTTGATGTCGCACTGACTGCGTCGTGCGTAGACACTGCTGAGAACAGCACTAAATGTTTGATAAAAAGACTGCTGTAGGTTGGTTACCGGAATTTCTAAGGGCGAAGCCACCTAAGCACTGGGGCTGTCAGCGTCTCCTGTTGTAGTCGTCGTTCCATGTAGTCGATGCACTAAAACAGCAGGACACTACTTTCCAACTCGTCGCGCCTTAACATAAGGTGCACTAAAGAGCGCACTGGAACACTCTATTTTGAACGCTTCGCGCTAACGAACGTCGTGCTTCAAGCTAAGCTGTATACCTCTACCCCCTAAAGGTTTTATCTCCGTTGGCTAAAATGCAAAGGCACCAAGAATACACTTGTATACTGCATGCTTCACCCCTCCCCAAGTTTCAAGGTAGTGTAGATGGCCCGGAATTCTTTTGGTGGTTGTTGTTTTGCAGAAAGCCAAAGGCCATGTACTTCAAAAAGCACCAGGTCAGTATAAGGCGAAAGCAGTAATACTACCAACGTTCAAGGGGTTACACAAAGCTTGACGAAGGTGCAATAAAAGTATTACTACCTGTTCTGTTCCTCGCCCCTCGAAAACTTCGCCGCCTTTGAACGAAAATTACCGGATGCCTCGTGACCTTCTAGTGGCGTACAAGGGACTCCTATCATTCCGGGAGGGCGTTTGGCCAGACGAGTAGAGGCGTGGGTTACAGGGCTTGCGAGCATGTGCTGTTTCCAAGGCGTAAGCCGGATCGTATGATTTTTCAGGCGATTCGTGCGCGTGGGCGTTGCGCGTGCGTTTTTTTCCCGCCCGAGACGACAATTCCGCGCCCGTTGCGGCTCCTGCCTCGGTTATAAGATTACGTACAACGAGCGCGGCACTGGAAGAAGCCTGACTGACGAATTACCCTAATAAGAAGCCGCTCGCTTTACCGCCGGAGTTTCGAAGCACTCGGGGCAGGCGGCTGGCCAAACAGATGTTTAGTCGTATTATCGCGTTGGGTATTTATTGGATATTTTCGCAAGCGACGCGGATGAGGTTTTTTACTGCACCTTTACAGCGCACTTTTACCCAGATTATCTGCTCTATTCTCGCACAAGCAACTTAGTTTGTGTCTTGCGTAATATTTAATTAGCGATTAGAATTCGCAGGAATCACCCGACCAGTCCGCGGCTGGCGCCACCAGTGTAGATGCCTGGACATGGCGTATTTTGCTGACCATGCCGGTGGTTTCCCAGGCGCCGTCCGCGCACTTGTGGCGTGAATGGCAAATTTTCGCTTCTAGGAAACACTCCATTTCAATGGAGCTTAAAAGGTACCAGATGCGCTTGTTTACTTATGCATCACAGATTTCATTTTACTGCAAAGCAGTTTATGTCTAACCCACAGTTTTCATTCCGGAGTCGTCGATTCTCTCAGCGCCACTCCGGGGCTCCTACTCACCACGGCTGACACCTTTTTCACTACTACTTTTCCCCTCTCCTCCACCGATGCCCCTTTGTCAAGTTGCGCAGTCGGCAGCTAACGGCGGTTGTGCGGTTATGAGATTATTGCGAAAAATAAAGAGAAGCCCGGACGGGCGTAAAAAATGCACTGTCGATTACAACACTCCCTAATATAAGATTTGTGCGCAGCGCTAGCTGCAGTCTTATCGATCACGGCGCATTTCTGCCGAGTCTTAGCAAGTTTTCGCGTAGTGAGCGAATGTACGGCGCCGTCCGCTACTCTGCGGCTACCTTTTAGTTCGGCACCGCCGCTTGAAGCATGTTGCACATCGTATTTGAACCTCCCGCGAAAAGTTCACGTGATTTGGATTAGCAAAGAACAGAACAGCGTCTGGGGAAGGCGCCTTGGGGAGGTCACTTCTTGGTTGCGACGAATGAAACGTGTGTTAGGGAAAGACAGTGAGAGAGATGACGCCGTAGCCGCACGTGTCGTAATCCACTTCACCCTTCGCTAGACGCTCCTCTCCGTGTTCTTTCTTTGGTCGCTGCTGCGTTCGCTCACTCGGTTACGCGGCCAAAAATAGACGCCACTCCCACGAAGCGCAGGTAAAGACCGCCAAAGGGCTGCCCCTTGAAACGACCGAAACCTGCCGCCGCCGTTTACACTCAAATACACTTCGCTAAGTAGCTGAAAATCGCTCCGGTAGAAGAAAACTCCCCAGTTCGAACGCGAGTTCAGTCCCTATTTGTTATAGTTGCGAAGCATCTCATGGTCGGGGCCATGTCCCTCCCTTGTTGTTGTTCGCCGTCCACACCCACACTGCGGATGCTCGGCTTGCTGAATGCCCAGTGGTGTCTTACCCTTTAATGGCTCCTGGAACGACAGTGTTGCCGGTGTCTTCCTGGGCCTGCACGAGACAGGCACGCTTTTCCTTTAAGGGCTCCACGAACGACGTGTTGCCGGTGTCTTCCTGGGCCGGCACGAGACGAGCACGCTTCACTCGCCTTCGACGTTTTATCGTCGCCGCCAGCGGCATGCGTTGGCGAGTCTCGGCGGGCCGTGATTACAAGCAGCCCACAACCATCATGGGAACGTGCATCGACCTCGTCTTCAGCAACTTTAGGGTTCATCCGCTACAACAACAACAGTAATTCATTCAGCTAAATGGCTAGAAAATATGCTTCATCAAATATTACGACAAACATGCTTTTGTTTCGTGCACTTCATGGACTGCTTTCAGCTTTGCAGGTCATTCTTGTTCGCAGAGTAGAATGGCACTAATTTTTATTTATTTCACAAAGGCTGTAAAGGACCTCTCGGGAGGATAGTACATAGGATAAGGGGATTACACTGGGGTTCCACAAACCGCAACTATAACACAATCAAAAGCAAAAATAAGTTACGTTGATTTCGCAGATATAGAGGAAAAAAGGAAAATAACTACCGCAACAGTTATCCGTACAATAAATAAAAGGAACGACACGTAGTACAAACGGCGTCATCAAGAAGTCATTTACGAGTGAAAGAACTGAGCGATAGGAGGCAGCGAGATAATATCCGTTAAACAGCCATGTTATTGTGCAATGCATCAGTAAATGTTATGACAGGTAGTTTTATATCAATGTATATTATAACATTGTAGTCGATTTTCATGAGAGGCACAAGAGCCACACTTAAATTAACTAAACAGTGTTGTTCCAATGTTTTGTCTAAAAGTTTTCGACAATCACTAGTCGTCGTTGAACTGCCATCGGACTGGAAAATAGGGACGGTGGTTGCAGCATTTAAATCAGGGGACAAACATTCACCTGTCAACTATAAACCCATATCAATCACCAGCGTTCTGTGCAAGATACTTGAATACATACCTTTTCTAACATAGCAATTTTTTAGAATTTAATTCATTTTTTTCATCTAGCACAACATCGTTTTCGGAAGACATATTTATGCGAGACGCAACTGCCGCGATTCACTCACAAACTGCAAAGTATTCTTCACCGTAGGTGTTTTGCTGATTGTATCTTTTTAGATTTTACGAAAGCGTTCGATAGAGTTTCGCACCGAGTACTGCTACTAAAATAAGAAATCTGGGTCTTGATACTAATAAACTAAAATGAATTGAAAATTTTCTTACAAACAGCCGACAATTGGTAGTGGCTAATGAGACAAACTCTTCATTTGAACCTGCTCTGTCGGGTGTCTACAAGGCACAGTATTAGGGCCATTACTTTTTCTCATCTATAATAATGATTAGCCTGACTGTATTTCTTCCTCACTCCATTTATTCGCTTACGTCTCGTCCTTGTCTGTGAAATAACCACAATTATTGGTGCGCAAGAGGTGCAGGATGACATTAACGCTATGCTTTCCTGGTGTGGTAAGTGGCAGATCACCTTAAACGTTGACAAGTGCAAATCCGTACGAATCTTTCGTGCAGCTACTACCCGTTTTTTATATCACCTAAACGGCACCCCTCTGCAATCTGTTTCATCTTACAAATAGTTAGCCTTCATATCACATCCGACTTACCAAGAAAAGTTCACATAAAATTCATCACTTACAAAGCGAACCGCTTTCTTGGTTATTTAAAACGCAACTTTTGTCCCGCCCCGTCGTTCGTAAAACTTCATTCATACAAAAGCATCGTATGCTCGCAACTTCAATACGCATCATCCATATGGGATCTTTGTACGGAAACGCTTACTAATTTTGCTGGAAATGGTTCTGAAAAACTCGGTACGTTTTTTTACTCCAACTACCACCGAACAAGCAGCGTAAGCACAATGAAAAACAATTTAGGCCTTGAACTACTAAGTCCACGTCGCAAAATGGCACGTCGTTGCCTATAAAGTTTTTTTCCACAGCACTTTGCGAGATTCTTTAATCACTTCACCATTATGTGTATCATCGCGTCCGGATTACACGCGCAAAGTCGGCGTCTTCAGTTGTATTACTGAGGCTTTTTTATTCATTCATCCCCCGTGCGTCCAATGACTGGAACCACCTTCCACGAGACAGTACAAATTAACGATGTAAATTTGCTTCGCTCTGCATTGTATAGGATTATTTGAATAAGTCTTGTTTTGTGCACACGCAATTTCTCACGCGTGATATGTATTTAAATTACTGTATTACTCCCGAAATGTATATACGTGTACAAAGGTTTATGTCGGTAGAAATGTCTGAAGTATTTTCTTCTACATTGTCGAGCCAGCATGGTAACTTTTTTAGACTACCTACCGGTTTACATGCTTTTTCCCTCTTAACCCCACTACCCCCTGTAATGTATGACCCTTAGGGTACCAATAAATAAATAAAATAAATAAAAAATGCAAAGGAGCCGCATGTTTTTCTCTGGAGTTTGCATGAAGCGCCCCGACGTGAAAATTGGGTATGCATTTACAGATTTGAGTCGTTATGAAGGACCACGAGATAGTACAAACTATAAAATAGCGTTGAGCGAGTTAACTTTCCAAAATCCTTTTGTTTCGTCCGTGCTTGTCAGAAACAGAGGCAAGCCGGCTCCCAGCAAAGAATGATCCTCGGTTTATAGTGCGCTCGTTCTTTATACAGTGCCACACAGAGAGGTAAACGAATAGCGCGCGCAGTGGACTGCCTGCGCACGGCCGCTTGCTCAGACGCCCTTAAACAGGATACCTCCTCCTTTCTCTGTAGAAAAAATAAACCATTTTTGGAGAAAAAAGTTAGAACGCAATTTGTACAAAATTTTCTTCATAGATTAGTCGATGGGGTTCTTTCCTATGTCAGGTCGATCTTCTGGGCACTTGCGGCTACTGCGAATGCGCGGCCAACGGTGGAGCTTATTCTGGCAGTGCATCAGTTTTAATCGGCACAGTATTTGGTGAAGGCGCTCAAGGGCTCAGTGGCTCTGAGCTAGTTTTGTCGGTTATGCTTCAAAACGTTGCCGGCTTCTGTGGCGACGTGGTGCGACCTCGGTCGCTTCATGCTGACCAGTTTGGTCTTTGTTTACCGGTCCTTACAACGTAGCCGGACGACTTGCCTTTCGCTCAATTGCTGAAGTACACGGCCCGTTCGGCGTGTATGGCTGAGCTTCTGTACGGGCTTTTGTGGCACCTTGTTTAAATCAGGAAAGGGCGTGCGTAGCCGTCGACCTTAAAGGAGGTTTCCTACCATCATTCAAGCGGCTGGTCCCGTAATTCAATAGTTCCAACGAAAAGTCATTGTTTCCTTCCATTGTATTTGAGAATTTTTTCAACTACTGGCACTACTTTCTCTGCCAAACCATTCGATCGCAGGAACAAGGACTCGATACTCGATGTTGTGTGCTTGAAATCAAACTTTCTTGAGAATATAAAAAATTCTCTCGAAAAACTATCGTGCAAATATTGTGCTGAACGTTTCGATAGCTGTAGAAGCCGATGTATCGTGTGGAGATTATACCTCCGGAAAATTTGATAGCGCGTCGTATGCACATAGGAATGCCTTGCCGGCGTAGCGAAAAAGTTAGACGCCCACTCTGAACGACGCATGTGGTGCATCGCGCACGTGCGCAAACGACGACCACTCACGTGGGCATGGGTTCGTATCCTACTGCTGACACCATGTTTTGTCCGTGCTAATCAGGTTCAGAGACAAGCCGGCACCTACAAAAAGTGATTTTCGGTTTATTGCATGCTCGTTCTTTATACAGTGGAACCCAGCGGAAACAGCGTGCGCCGTGGACTGTCCGCGCAGGCGCGCTTGCTCAGGTGCGAATAAACACGACGCGAATATAAGCTTTCTACCTCAGCATCATTGTCATTGCTTGTTATACTGGTATGATGTAAGTAATTCGTATATATGAAGCGTACAGAACGGTTTTGCAGGACTTCTAAGACTTCTATTAGATGTGCCTGATGAGAATCCAAATGGCCGATGCGTTTTCTAGTTCAAGTTGTATTGGTGTAGTGCATCCCAACTTGTGTAGATGCTTGGGAGAAGGTCTGACGTTACCTTTGACAAAACAAACAGAATGGTTAGCAAACGCGAGGATATGGTTGATGTAATTACTTAATACGAAGTTACACGTTAAGTGTAAGCAGGGCAATCTGTAGGTGAAAGTGCTCCCCATGAGGCTGTTAATAATGATTCAACAGAATGGTTAGCAAACGCGAGGATATGGTTGATGTAATTACTTAATACGAAGTTACACGTTAAGTGTAAGCAGGGCAATCTGTAGGAAAGTGCTCCCCATGAGGCTGTTAATAATGATTCAGGATGCTGAATTTTTGAAGCCCTGATTAATGAAGAACCCTAATTCCGTTTTACAATAGTTAAACGCATAGACCGGCTTCATAACCATGTCTGTATACCGCTATATTTCGCAGCCTTCAGCAAGTAGTTGGATGTTAGATTTAAGACAGTGTTGAAGGTAAATATCAGAAATTACAAAAAAGGGCCCTAGTACACTTCCCTAGAGCCCACCAGACGTTATGAGGTCTGAAGAGGTATGGCGATTGTTATTTGATGTAAATTACATCCTGCTAAAAGGGAAGCTTCATGCATGGGATAACATTAGCGTCGACGTTCAGTGCTTTTCGGAATACGTCGATGGTAAAGAACATAATCACATGCTATATGAGAAGTCTAATAAAATTGCGTCAACCTGTGCGTTCTCTATTGATGAACGCAATTTGTGAATGAAGCCAGCTAAAATAGAAGCTTGGGAAAGCTGGTGCAACATAAACTGAAGAATATAACACACACAGTGCTCAGTGTCTCTATTATCTCCTTGTGAGTCGTCCTGTTTGCTGATTACCCAGTTTAAAAATTCCGATTGTTGTCTGTCAAACCGTGCTCATGATGAAATATTATGTTGCGCTCTTGGAGTTAGCAAGGGATTCAAAGCTCCAAATAAGTTATCAAAAATTTGTCCTTTGGTTGCCAAAAAAAGAGATAGCAACATTAAGTCCATTGTCAACAAGTGCACTGTAAACCACAAACACAAGTATGTTGCCTGTGCTGTTGGCGTTGTCTATCATATCCCGTTGTCTTGTGGGTTCTGCTACATAGGTCAAACTGGTCGTTGCGTCAATAAGCGACTGCGCGAGCATTTTCTGTCCATCCAGAACTCTTCGCTTGCTAACTTGGCTTCTCATTGCCGCACGTGTACACGTGTACAAAAGTGTGCACCGGTTTTATCTAACACAACCGTGTTGTTCAAACACCCTAATCAACATACTAGGGAAGTATCTGAGGCTTTTTTTTTATATCAAAAAATTGCGGAACTTGTGTTAGCCAACCTTCTGTGTCCTTGCACAAAAGCGAAATCTGCTATCTTGCAGAACGTGTGACTTGACGAGTTGCAGGCTTGCCCAGTGACTCATTCCTGAAGTGAACTGTTTTGACATGCGCGGTTTTTGGTGTATATATGTTTTTCCTTTTCCAATAAAAATTCAGTTGTGAGTGCCGCGCTGTGTCTGTTGTTACCTTCCTCGTCCTCGTCTTCCTTGCGCTGGCTATTTTCTATCACCATGATCTGAGAATGTACATCAGGCTCAATTAAGATATTTTTACGATGGACAGGGACACAACAAAAGTATGCGAGAAGACAACGTAAAAGAACGGACCTGCAACGAATGAAAGAATAGGAGGAACACATTTGTTCTGCGCGCCACCCGCTGTGTGCTGACCGCTTACCGCCTCCGCATGCGTGTGGAACGCCCGTTTTCTCTGTAAGAAAGCACATCTTCTCGCCTACCATTGCGTCAATTGGTTGATGTGCTGGATATCGTCACCCTGGAACCAACCGACGAGTTTCAAGGGAGCAGGTGGCTTGCCGGTATACCCCCCGAGAGACCAACCGGCCGGACACCCAAGTGACTGAGGTCGTTGCTCCAGGCAAAGTGAGCGCTTGCCCCAAATAGAGGTAACCGCGAATATTAAGGGGGACTCTGTAAGATGACGTACAAGATTGGCTGAAGCATTAGGAAAGGGTCACAAGTACTACCGCTGAGACCCGGAGTCCCAACTGGCCAACGTGTTCTTCTCCCTCGCTGGAACTGCACTCTGTGGTTTGAGAACCACACAGTTAAGAAAATGTTTTTGCCAAAATAAACAACTGCTTCAGGAATTCAGTTACCAGAAAGATAAAGGCTGAACAAAGGCTCGCGCTTCCAGCCCATGTTCTTGGACAGACCTGCACAACGTACGTCTAGGAAGTATTTAAGCTGTGCCATTAGGTTAACCGCGTCTTGTCCGATGATATAAGGTGGATAACCTGCTCAAGAGAATTTATGAGGACACACATAACGTTTTAATAACAGAGGATGACCTTGGGTCCATACAGAATATAATTCACCAGTGCAAGGCTTTTTAGGGATTAAAAGTAGGTGAATCTAACCGAAGTTCCGTCGTCTGGTAAACGTTACCAACTAGCGAGTGTGGACCCTCATTTGTGCCCTTCTGAAGATGTCGCGTCCTTCATTCGCAGATTTATCAAAGAAGAGCTTGGTTAGCAAGGTGTGTGCCGCGACGTGCCCTGTCATCATTGTCTCCCGTCTACCATCCCTGTGAATGGAAATAGTAACCAAAAGAGGCACAATGCCTTGGTGTGAGCAATATTCCCAGGCATCAGCCGATCACTGTTTCTGTAGAACGCTGTGGTGCCCCCACATATCCAAAGCGTCCTGGGTGCTTGCATACTCCAATATAGACCTAATGGGCCGATCACCTGCTTTCTACATACGACCTCTCCCCGAATTAATTCCGGCACGACTGCCTCCTCTTCGGATTAACTGCTGCCTCCCTGGACACATACCAGGATGTTGCCTCGGGTCATACTTATTAGCCTCACCGACACTTCGCAACTCCACCTACGGCAATGCGCAATATCCCGTCTTACGGCACGACTCTACTTACTTCTAGTTTCTACAGGTCAAGCGCAAGCAGCAACATGCGCAACAGCTCTCCCGTGTCCGAGCGCATATCGTCACTCCCACGTACGCACCAAGCCCGATATACCTCGACACAGGGCCATCGAGGCTCACCGACGCTGGTAAACGTGATCCTGCAACCCAAAGGAGCGAGGTAGCGACACGGTTGCTTTCACCAATTTCACTACCTGTAGTAATGCCGAAGAACAAAATGATTGTTCGTGTGAACGGTGTTCAAGCTAATGGTGTTCATTATGTTAGAGCTCTATTTTTTAAATGGGTGAAAGGCCAAGAGGAACCCGAGGGTGACAAACACGTTGAAATTGTTAAAATTCAGTTGAAACTGGAAATAAGCGAGTAAAAGATTGTGAGCCTTTGCGTACACAGTGGGAGGGTGAGAAGCCCTAGGGAACAATTTTAGACACCTAATTACTTTGAACGTGCGCAACACTCGAGCTGTATATACATTTTTGCTTCTACCACATTCTTCTTCTTTGCTTCTGTATTTTTTTACGTGATGAAAACCGCTACTGCCAGGAATCCAGCTGAAACGTCGTGTTCACAAGCGCAATACCTTATTCATTCACCGAGCTGCCTTATAGCAGAGATAAAACGTTTTCAAATGAGACTGCTATGTAAATGATTGATTGATTATGGGGTTTAACGAGCCGACGCTACACAACCGATGAGCGGCGCCGTAATGCAGGGCGCCGGATTAATTTCGACCACCTGGGTACCTTTATCGTGTGCCGAAATATGAAACAAACTGGCGTTCCCGCATTTTACTGGCATTTGAAATGCCGCCATCGCAGCCGGAAATCGAACAGGCGTCCTTGGGCTCAGCTGGGAAATGCTTAGCCACCCAGCCAGGTTGGTGGGATGTATAAATGCATTTCTTGAATCATTATTTGGAAAGGCAGCAATACCGTTACACTATTCTGAGCTCCTCGCCGAAGGGTCACGCCAATCTGTGACTTCATTTTCAGACAATCATTGAACTGCTTTTGAAAGGGGAGCCCATGAAGAGTGCCTGGAACATTGCACGCGGGAAGAAAAAAAGCCCGTTGAAATTTTAAGAGTACTCAACAACCTCGTTATGAATTGCTAAGACGTAACCAACAACTTATATGAATTTGTTTAACTTCTGGTTGTGCTTGCATTGCACAGACGGATGCAGATAAACATGGCTTTCGAGGCTTATACAGTCGCTAACACCATATTTAGGTTTTAAAGTCCGAACAAAAAAAATACCACGCGAGGTCTGCGGGGGCCGCAACAACTGCCGAAGTGACATGAAATGAAGCAAACTCATCTTTCGATGTAATGCATGACGAGCACGATTACATTTCATACATACGCACCTGTGTTTGTATAAAGGATGTTTGTTTAGGAAATACTTTAGTGCACTTCGCAACAGGTGTGGGTACAATTATAGTTATTGTAGTAAATTATGGGAGTGTTTGAACTAGTTTCAGTTCGGTTTCGCTATGCAATACGCATATGGCTTCCGCAGATACCTGTGATCGCGCATTAGCCATGCTTCAGGAGCACAATGACCGCCTGATAACATGAGTTTTGCCTCCGATACGGGCCGGGAAAGCCTTCTGTCACGGCTTGTAATGATGAAGTAAATTTCATGTAATTGCGCACGGCGCTTCGCCGTAAACTACCTATGCCTATGCGATCGGTATGCCTGTAGAAAATCAAAACACAATAAAAACGAAGTAGAGTACGCAATGACAAAATAAAATCAACTGTTTTTTTATCCTAAACCTCAAAACCTTTTCACAAAATAACTAGCAAACCGGTCATGAGCACGACCTAACATTCCCGTTCCATAATACTGCAGGAAGAAATGTAGTAGCGGCTAATCATATATTTGTTGGCGCTAGGGTAAAGTATACTGCACAAACATTATTCAAGCGATGCTCATCTTAGCAGCTCAAAGTGTGGCTATCCAACAAGTAAACAGCAATGGCCGACATAAAAGAGCTCGGCCTCGACATATATACTTGTTAATTCTATGTATTGTTCCGTATTCCCGTAGCCAAATATAATAAGGCAGAAAGCGAGTGGCGTCTACAGTAGGGGTCCAAATTTAGGTACATAGGCCGGTGTTTGTACGGGAGGACTGTTTTTGATTGGCTGATTGGAAGATGTCACCGTAGATAATACGGAAAAGACATGTAGGCGAGATCCGTAGGTGTGGCAGCGAAGGTCGCGCGGTACCGAAGAGCAGAGGCACCGAAGAGCAGGGGCACCGGAGTTAGCAACAACGTCCACCTTGACTCGGCTTTTCTTACTGCATAAAACGACAAATGAAGCTTGAATTTGTGCACGACAGTTAAACCGGCTTACTTCTGCAATCAACAACATGTGAATACCGGGTCATGGTGGTTTCTTAAGTACGACTAGTGGAGGATCACAGAAAACTTCAGAAACCATGGACGTACTGTACGGCTAAACCGAAACCGAAACATGCTCAAACTCCTACAACATAAACTACACAAATATATTTTCACAATTCACTTGATAACAATAGGACAAGTATTTACTAAAAAATGAAGCATTTAAAATAAAGCAGTAGTGTACGCATAAACTTTAGAGTGTTTAAGTCATGCAACAGTATTGCAAAACAAGTTCGCCTCGTAGGAAACGTTACTGGAAATAGCACGGAGTATGGAGAAGTCGCAAAACTATGAAATTTGTTTTGTTCTTAAGTTCACGCAAACGCACACAGAGTAGTGAAAACCAGGTCTACAAGGCGGTAGGCTTTATTGTCAGCGAGTAATTTTATAATCTATTAAAATGCCTACAGTTTTCCTTTAAAGATACCTTCAAGTGAATTCTTCCAACTTCTCTTTGAAGAATTCCAACAAGAGTTTGAAATTATTCCCGTTTATTGGTCATCGCATTAGATCGACTTATTGTTCATCCGGTTCATAAAGCAGCATTCTTTTGATAGTGGTGAAGACGAAAAAATAGCCAGGTGGTATCACCGGCAGGCGTAGCCACTATAGCACTAATGAGGAGACGCCTTGGGATGGAAATGGACGATGCCGAAGATTTGAACTTTATGTATAGTCCATTCTTTTTCAGTGTTAATTTAAAAAAAAAAGTTGCAGAACTATCGGCAACAAGAACTTGTATCGGAATGTACTTGTTCTCGCTTATGTTTGCACAGTTGTTAAAACCAGTTTCGGTATTGCTTCACCACAATAACATGCATGACGTCGAGCATTACCGCTTGTTGTCTCCAATTATCCGCTCCGCGATAAGCCACATCAAGCCGCCAGCCTCTCTTAGAACTGGAAAGTAGACTAGCTGACGCGTACGCAGTAGTTCCATGCTCTCCGCGCCCTCGGAGTCCTTCAACTGCGACACGCTTCTCACTAAACTTCGGAGCTTGACTGGGGCGTTTCTGGGTGGTAAAAGGAATGTTCACACGAGGGCAACATTTGGTGGATGCGGCACTGTGCATGCAAGCTGCCGGTGATAAGTCAACACCACACCTACGGGAGCTCGCCAGAGCGTAGTTGTCTCTTTGCGCGAAGTATCTAACCTCCTGTATTATGCAATATTGATTGCCGTCCAAAATAGTCATTGCAGTAGAGAAAACATTAGCTATACAAACTTTACACCATCTTCCAGTGGGGAACCTTGAGGAGGATGCGAAGCATCATGGGGGTTTCGTGTAGGTTCCTTTGTGTAACCGTTATGTTTTTTTCATTTGCCGCAGCACGAATGGGAACGTAGTGTGAACCCCCATGTAGAGACAGAGAAATGTAGTGAAATGTAGAGACAGCGAAGAGACCGACACCAGCGTTACCTGATTGAACACCTCAAGGTTCACGCCTTTCTTCATTGTGTGCTCACGCTACTAACCCCGCTGCCCGCCCTCTTCGTCCTCTTCTCTTAATTAGCTTCAAGGCGCGTGGTGCTTCCCCCCAAAGCTTTCAAACGAGAAATTCAAAATCCTCCTCTAAAGTTTTCAGTTTATCGTTTTCGTTGACGTTCAGCTTTGCGTGCCTTGGTTGAATTAGTAGCGTCTCCACCTAGTTTGAATGAGTGAAGGACTTAAGGCGCGTTCGTAGCACATGCTCCCTTATCGGTTTGTAGCGCAGTTGGAAGAGTGGCACGTACCTCCCGTTGCGGCCAGATAGTCATGGAAACGAAACAGGGCACCGAATAATTATTTGTTTTTGTAGTATACTGCTCTTACGTCAGGCCAAAACACTGACGGGCTGAAGAGACGCGCGTGCGCTGTTGAGTGCGGACGGCGGACAACAACAAGGAAGGAAGGGGCACAGCCCCGAGCACCAGATGCTGCTCATCTAAAATATAGTAGCCGAGTAGCTTTGAAATAAATGCAAGGGGGCAAACCACCTGCGGATGCGCAGATAACAGCAGACCACTTGAAGGATCCCGGACAAACTGTACTAGAAAAATTGGCAAACCTGTATACGCAACGCCTAATCACCGCGATTGTACCCGAATCCTAAATAAACGCGAGTATCGTCGGAATCCGTAACAATCGTGACACGAAGGATTTGCAAAATTACGAGCCGACGAGACTAATGTCAGTCGTTTACAAGGTACTTCCCAAGGTGATCATTAACAGAATTTCGGAATCCTTAGATTTCAGTGAACCTAATGACAAATCAGAGTTTCGTAAAGCGTAATAAACAATGGATCATATTGCCACGATCAATTACGAAATAGAGAGGTTTGCGGAGTACACTCAACTTTTATATATAGCCTTCGTAGATTATGAGAAAGCATATGTCTTGGTCGAAAACTGAGTAGTCATACAGGCATTAGGGAATCAAGGTGTCGACAAACATTACGCTAGAGTACTAGTGGATATATAACCAATGGATCTACACCTACCATCGTGCTCCTTAAGGCGTGCTGTAAAATATTTATAATTGAGGGCGCCAGACAAGAAGACATTATCTCCCCAATGTTTTTCACAGCATGTTTGGAAGAGTATTTATAACATTGGATTGGGAACAATTTGGTGTATGGGTTAATGGCGAATTCCTTAGTTACCTAAGACTTGCTGAGGAACTAGTTGAGACTATGTTTCGTTTCGCCGTGCAATACGCCCTATTGAGAACCGGGGTGTCCTAGTCGAAGTGGACCTTGGTTGCTGTCGTCCCGGGGCAGTCGTTATGACGAAGTGCAAGTAGAAATCTTTCTTAGAGAAATCTTTCTCATAGGACAGGCAGTGCGCCGTTCCGCGGGAGAGAATAAATGGGCACGTTGGGACCGTCCCCTTTCACCCTTTCTCTCGGCTGATGTCAGGACGCAGCGATCACAATATTCATGGCAACACGCACGAACGCACGCACACACGCTCGCACGCAAGCACGCACACACACACACACACACACACACACACACACACACACACACACACACACACACACACACACACACAGACACACACACACACACACAGACACACATATACACACAGACACACACACACACTCGCGCGCGCGCGCGCACGCACGCACACACACACACACGCACGCACGCACGCACGCAACACACACACACACACACACACACACACACACACACACACTGTCACAAACTGGAGCGTACGACGTCTAAAAGTGCCTTACAAATTTTTCATTTTATTGTACAGCGCCTAATCCCTCTTGAGTCGTCCGATTCATTCAGTTCGGTTCTATACACCCCTAGACAAGGCTGGAACTTTCGCAAACGAAGAGGCGGTAACACGACCATTCGCCGCTCGCTGGCAAGAAAATACCAAAATAAAAAGCTCCGCCGCTCAATTTACATAGAAGCTTCGAGCACTCTCGAGGAGGCACGGGTGGCCTTGCCAGTGCTAAAGAGCGTCGATGATTCTAGATAGGAGAAGAGTGAAGTTATTCGCTGACGGCGGCAAGCGCGTTGTGTGTTGTGCTCTCCCTCTCCGCGCCGGCACGGTTATAAAAGGAGGAGCCGCGCCTAAGCAAACCAGCTACGTTTGGACGTCGTGATCGACAACGGCACCTGCCAGTTTGTACATCACACCATCGGCGACCCGCGCCCTGGAGGACTCCAACGTACTCCCGGGCCTCGAATCACCGTGATCGTCTCGGACGGCCTGACCTACAACGAAGCCACGCTTCCCAGGTAGTCGAATCGCCTCCGACAGCGGTGCATCGTCCGGCCCGGTAGGTGAATATGCTGGAACTCTGTCTCTCATAATCATCAAACTGTTCATTTTTCTTTTAGTTAACTGCTCCGATTCGTAATATTCATTTGTTAACGCTCCTGTCTGTATCATTTTGTCTAATTGGACTGTTTCTTGTATCTGAATTCCATCTAAGTTGTCAGCCATTATCAATTCGTTACCTCGTGCTTGTGTTTGTAACTTGCTTGTCTAAATATAAGTCTTTGTGCTGTTTTTCGTTCAAGGCTCTTGCTCATTCTTGCTGCTCTGGTAGGTGAAAGGCGCACATCAGACTGCCACCCCCTTTGTAACCTGTGCCATGTGGATTCGGTGGGGTTTGTTGGCTCTCTTGAGTCGACTCCCCATATCTTCTGACAGTGCACCCTAATTTAAGGAAACGGGTGACCACTTTTCTGGCGCCCACGGCAGGAGGCCTGATGTGAGTGGTAAGGAGGAGAAAGAGCCTGGAACTTTTTTGGCATAGGTTGCTACTCCCTTCATAAGTTGGTGCTCTTGTAAACTTTCTCTGTGTAGATATACCTAGCTAGAGGCTAGATTATTGTGGGTAGATTGCGATACATTTGCAATCATGGATTTAGAGAAAATTGTAGCGTTGGGCTGCCAACTGGGCCTGTCAGGGGCCGAACTACGAAAGTGGGTTGCGGAGAAAGAAAAAGAAGAAAACGAGAAAGCTGAGAGAGCAAGACAGGCAGCACGAGAAGAGGCTGAGAGAGCAAGGCAGGCAGCGCGAGAAGAGGCAGAAAAAGCACGAGGAGAGGCTGAGAAAGCAAGACAGGCAGCAAAGAGAAGAGGGCTGAAAGAGAAAGAGAGAAAGAATTTCAGAGACAACTTCAGTTGGAGCGAAAGAAAGCGGAGCGAGAAGAGAAAGCCCGCCAGGCAGAGGCCGAAAGGGAGTGAGCGAAAGCGGAGCGACAGGAGAAAGTACGCAAAGCTGAGCTTGAGATTCTGAAAAGGCGACTCGAGATACAACGGTTGAAGGCGGAATCCTCATCAGATGAGGAAAATGCGAGAGAAGGGTATTGGGGCCTAAGTGTTAACCCTGAAACGATAAAGGAACTTCAGGATATCTCTAGAAGCGAAGAGGTGGATTTATCCGCAATCAGCAAGGAGGAAACACCTCCAGAAGTGTGCGAAAGCGCACCACTTCGGACCTGGAAGGACGATGATCCAACAGGTGATGCGGAGCTTGAGGATGGAGATAACATCCCGGTTGTGGAGGCCATCACGACGTCGAGGCTGAACCCTCTAGACGAAGGGGTACCCGATATTGCGGGGAGAGTGCCCGAGGAAACCGTTGTATTACCGAAAGACACGGGTAGTTGCACGCTCGCCGTGCAGGAAGACCCAGCTCGAGGCTGCGAATCCGCTGGGCAGACTAGCGTCGCTTTCGAAAGTGACAGCTCGAGGAGCAAAGAGACTGACTCTAAGGTCAAGTTTGAAACCCCCTTGCGAAGCGGAGCCGCACTCCGCGGAGGGAACACGCCGTACATAAGCGTCGGCGACGATCCTGTGACTTCAGCGGTGGGAGAGAAACCTTCCGCTGTTTCGAAAGAAGAACCCCAATTCGATGCCTCGGATCGAGGCGAAGCCGTGCCCGTCGTAACACGAGCACCGGCAAAAGCAAAACCGGCACATTTCCGGCGATTAGAAACTGCGGCCCTTACGATGGAGCCACCTCGGAGGAGGAGGTGGTCCGAAGGGCACGGAAAGAACCAGCCATTAGAAACCCGGCTTACAAAACTCGACAAGCAAACGAGCTACCAGAAGAAGGAGTGCAGGTAAGAGTAAGAGAAAACATCTCCACAGCCTTTTGTCCCGACGGGCAGGTGGGAAGAAGTGCCAAGCCATTACTAGGCACTCGGACGTTTGCCAGACGAAGGCCCAGAAACTCACGCATTTTCGCGGGCCCAGTATCGCGGCGGACACGATAGACTTTGTCGCTTCGCGCGACATTTGGAAAAGAACTTCTCCGAAAAGAATTCCGCAGGCGCAATTACGCAAGCGCCCGATAGACACGGGCTAAACATGAAGAATGCAAATTTAGGTATGCACGTGGGATATGAGTGGAATTGTGTAATACAGAGTTGTATTTTCACGTCGAGTACTGTATACCTGAACATTGTTCATTGTTTCTCTGTCGTACTCTACGCGAAAGTTGTACTTATTTTGTCAGTCTGGCTGTACAGTGTATATTCACGTACTTGTTGCGTTCTGCGTAAACTTTAATTTCGCTGTTATACAGTACACATGCTGAGTATTGTTGGCGTTACTAGGTGTGGCATTCGTGAACTTTGCGGTTGCATGTTATTGTTTGGGAACAGCATATTAGTTATGTTTCTTATGAGTTTCATTGTACCAGTACATTGTATGTATTTCCGAGTACTGACGTACACTCATTGTATTTGAGCTTACGAGACCTTCGCACTGGAGTGCACGCTGTATTTTCATGAGTTTCGGAGTTGTAATGACTACTGGCCAGACATTTATATGGGCACTGGCTTAACGCGAAAGCTAGAACCTTATACAACCAGCTACAAGAAGTACTAAAAGAGAATCACGACCTTCGTTCACCGAACATGAAACTGACAAATCAACTAGAAGAGCTAGAACAGTTCTAACGCTCTAACAATCTAACAATGTTGAGATTAAGTGCATTCCTCTCGGAGGTGAACCGGTTGCTATAATCAAACAAATTGGCGTAGTCATAGAAGAGGGAGTAACCGATGCCGACATTGATATTTGCCATCGTGTGCCTACTGCTCGGCACAATGAGTCAAACATAATCGTTCGGTTCATCCGTAGAACGAAGAGGAATGCCTTTCTCAGCAAAGCAAAGTCATCAAAACTGGATGCAAAGAATTTCGGGTTTCAGTCTTCCTCTAAGGTTTATGTGAACGAACACTTAACACGGCATGGCAAACACCTGCTCGCTGCCACAGTGCAAAAAAAGAAAGAATTTGGCTGGAAATTTGTGTGGACTGCAGGAGGAAAGGTGTTGGCAAGGAAAGAGGAGGGCTCACCTGCGCTGAAAATTATTTAACATAAGCGACATTGAAAAGATAAACGAAGAATTGTAGTGTGTAGTCTTTCGCAAGCCTAGTACTGTGATTGTCTTGTGGAAACATGGACAGCCAGACATCATGTAGCTACTACGATGTGGCGACTTTTAACACATCTTTTCCATGTATGCCGAATCAGCTCAAAATCTTGCACATAAATACGCGTAGCATCCGAAATAAACAGGAACAGCTTAGTGACTTGTACGCATCCACATCCCATAGCTTCGACGTTTTAATGTACACGGAAACATGGCTGACAGAAACGGAAAAACAACCGTATTTTCATGGTTACTCTTACAACGGCCTTGTGCGGCCAAGTGGCCGGGGCGGTGGCGTAGCCATTTATGTTAAACAGTCAATGAGGCACGAAGTAATTTCGGAGTTTTTGGTAATAACTAATAGCGTTGAGTGTATGTTGGTACGTTTAGAGAAATTAATAGTGATGGTTATGTATCGACCACCTAAGGGTAACAAACGTGAATTCTTTGGCTATTTTGAGCGTGTGCTTGCTATGTTAAGCCGCTTGTCTATGCCTTTCGTCATCATGGGGGATGTCAACATAAATATGTTATCAGGTGACACTTCAGCTATAAATTTTATTGAAATCATGCACTCATTCGCATGCAGAAACCTTGTTACGGAAGCTACCAGATTAACTGAAAAAAGTGCCACCTCAATCGACATATGTTTAACAAACGTTCATTCACCTGACTGTTTTCCTGGACTACTAACTGTTGACGTAAGCGATCATCTACCAGTTTTCTGTTTGATGCCAAATGCGCATGTCAAACGCAAAACGAAAGTGGAGACCTTATCTCGAAGCATCACTGCTGCATCCCTGCAAGCGTTTCGCTCACATGTTCAATCAACCGATTGGACATGCGTATTCCAGCGAAAAAACCCCAATGCGAAATACGAGGCGTTTTTCGAAACGTTTGTGGTGTGCTATATTCGAGCATTTCCAATCACATCGCGAAATTGTAAATCACAACGAGCTAGGAAGCCCTGGATTGATGGAAGGCTGTTGAAAATGAACGACACGAAACATAGGATGTTTCATGCTTTTGTTAAGTCAAAAAATCCCGAGGCCTTGTCTGAGTATAAAAAATATACGAATAAATTGACCACAGAACTGAGGCATGCGAAGGAAGTGTATTATGGTAAGCTGTTCACTACGATAAAAATGACTTTAGAAAGGTCTGGGAAGAAGTGAAGAACCTAATTTCTGGGAAGGAACAACCACCACAAATATCGATTCAGAATAGTGCAGGTATCCTATGCGACACTGCAGAGGAAATCAGATGAATGAATACTTTGTCAGAAGTGCGGAATACAAAAATGATAGTAATGTAGTTCCCAGTTTTGTGTCAAACGAGTTTAGCCTTGCAAACTCTGTACAACTAACCCCTGTGACATCGAATGAAGAATTGAAACTGATAAAGCAGATCAAGAATAACGTAGCTGCAGGTTATGATGAGATAAAGTCGACTCCGTTAAAACACGTAGGTGATATTATAGCCCCAATAATTGCCCATATAATCAATGCCATGTTCGAAACTGGCATTTTCCCCGACCGCCTAAGGATAGCGCGTGTGCGTCCTGTGTTTAAAGGCGGTGATAAACGTCAGTTCACTAATTACAGGCCTATATCTGTTCTTCCGGTTGTGTCAAAAGTATTTGTAAATGCAATACACACGCGGTTGTACAAGTTCTTTAGCAAGTACAATGTGATCAATGAGGGTCAGTATGTATTTCAGAAAAAAAAATCATGTGAAAAAGCTCTGCTAAATATCAAACACGAACTAATTAAGAACATCGAACAGAGACTATACTCCCTTGGCTTGTTCAATGATTTTAGAAAGGCATTTGATTCAGTATACCATGATGTCTTAACCCATAAACTTAGCAAGTATAGTGTACGTGGTGTGGTTCTTGACTTACTGAAAAACTACCTAATAAACCGTCTTCAATATGTCCGCATGAACAACAGTGCATCTGCTTATGCAGATACAACTACAGGAGTACCGCAGGGGTCAATACTCGTTCGGCTACTATTTATAATTTACATAAATGATCTCTGTAATATCCCATGTTCTCCAAAGCTAATTATGTACGCAGACGATACGAACATTTTTTTTAGTGGTACATCCATTCTAGAACTTCAACACCACGTTAATAAATATCTCCACCAGCTTTCTGGGTGGCTTAGTGTAAACAAACCTCAACTAAACGTCAGTAAAACCAAATACATTGTTTTTGCTCCTATTAATAAGACGCGTTTATATAATTCAACCATTTTGTTTGAGGGCAGAAAAATTTAACAGGTAACCAGTCAGAAGGTTTTAGGTGTATGGTTTAACGAAGGCTTGACATGGAACACTCATATACCAAAACTTACTATGGAGCTTTGTAGAACTGCTGGGTGTTTATACAACCTTAGCCCAGTTGTACCAAAATGGCTACAAATGGAGTTGTATTATGCACTGTTTTATTCAAAAATGACATATTGCATCATAGTATGGGGTACTACGACACAAACGAAATATCAAAAACTACTGATTATGCAAAAAAGATACTTCCG
This sequence comes from Haemaphysalis longicornis, assembly GCF_048455015.1. Lineage (NCBI taxonomy): Eukaryota > Metazoa > Arthropoda > Arachnida > Ixodida > Ixodidae > Haemaphysalis > Haemaphysalis longicornis. Next base: position 61,119,697 of record NW_027526245.1, on the reverse strand, counting down.
AGCCTTCAAACAATATCATGGCCTCAGCAGGGACTTAAAAACTAAGCCACTTTTCGAAAAATACTCAATGTTAAAAATAACACAACTATATTACTTTAGGCTTTTACAATGGGTTCAGAAAAATGATCCTCAGAGTTTTCAGAACACACCAGAAAATAAGAATTTATTTACAACATGCGTCATCTGTACAGGAAAACCCCAATAGTGAGGGCAAATTACGGTAAACAGCACGTCGAGTACCAAGCACCTGCCTTATTAAATTGTTTACACGGTCTCATAGACACCAGTCATATTCATTCTAAAGCCCAAATGAAGTCCATCCTTTTATGCCATGACATTGAATATATGTATAAAGTATTTGTACTTGAACGTTTTTACTGGTTAATGTGTATTGTATGATAAAACGTATGTGAACGCCTATATTATGTTTGTTGTGATGTTCTACTGTGCAATTGTGCGAGTTTTTAAAAGTATATAAGTGACCTTTTTTCTCCTTTTTAAGTGAAAGCCTATGTTTTCTAACCTCTACTCTGTAATTGTGTGAATTTCTATTGTCTGTGGTATTGTGTGAAATGCTGCGTTATGATATTTCATTATTGTTAATAAGTGCACTGTTTGTCAAATGTAGTTAGGTGCAGAGGCCCTTGTCAGGCTGCAAAGCCTAGAGCTCTGCTCCCGTCCCTGTAAAGACTCAGGACAAATAAATTCTTCTTCTTCTTCTGATTGTTCTTAAACCTATGAGTGGTCCCTAGGATGTGTATTTGTTAAAAAATCTGCGCCAAACAGCTGTTCTCTACGCGAATCCTGTACCTGCCATTATTATTATAAAGAACATTGCGCTGTACTCAATTTTTGTTAGTAGGCACAGCCTTTTCGGTTCACTAAGTGTGAACGACGCCTACGCACGACTTTGTGAGTTTTGGGAATATTATTGCATAATATTCTGAAACCGGGGGCTTGTGTCCCAAACTCGAGCGTACGACGTCTAAAAGTGCCTTACAAATTTTTCATTTTATTGTACAGCGCCTAAACCCTCTTGCAGTCGTCCGATTCGTTCAGTTCGGTTCTATACACCCCTACACAAGGCTGTAACTTTCGCGAACGAAGAGGCGGTAACACTACCATTCGCCGCTCGCTGGCAAGAAAATACCAAAATAAAAAGCTCCGACGCTCAACTTACATCGAAGCTTCGAGCACTCTCGAGGAGGCACGGGTGGCCTTGCCAGTGCTAAAGAGCGGCGATGATTCTAGAAGGGAGAAGAGTGAAGTTATTCGCTGACGGCGGCAAGCGCGTTGTATGTTGTGCTCTCCCTCTTCGCGCCGGCACGGTTATAAAAGGAGGAGCCGCGCCTAAGCAAACCAGCTACGTTTGGACGTCGTGATCGACAACGGCACCTGCCAGTTTGTACATCACACCATCGGCGACCCGCGCCCTGGAGGACTCCAACATACTCCCGGGCCTCGAATCACCGTGATCGTCTTGGACGGCCTGGCCTACAACGAAGCCACGCTTCCCAGGTAACCGAATCGCCTCCGACAGCGGTGCATCGTCCGGCCCGGTCGGTGAATATGTTGGGACTCTGTCTCTCATAAGCATCGAACTGTTCATTTTTCTTTTAGTTAACTGCTCCGATTCGTAATATTCATTTGTTAACGCTCCTGTTTGTATCATTTTGTCTAATTGGACTGTTTCTTGTATTTGAATTCAATCTAAGTTGTCAACTATTATCAATTCGTTACCTCATGGTTGTGTTTGTAACTTGCTTGTCTAAATATAAGTCTTTGTGCTGTTTTTCGTTCAAGGCTCTTATTCTTGCTGTTCTGGTAGGCGAAAGCCGCACATCAGACGGCCACCCCCTTTGTCACCTGTGCCCTGTGGATTCGGTAGGGTTTGTTGGTTCTGAGTCGACTCCCCATATCTTCTGACAGTGCACCTAATTTAAGAAAACGGGTGGCACACACACACACACACACACACGCACGCACGCACGCACGCACACACCTACACACGCACGCACGCACGTACGCACACAGAGAAACACGCACAGACACACACACGCACACACACGCACGCAGGCACACACACACACACGCACGCACACACGCACACACACACACACACGCACACACGCACACACGCACACATGCACGCACACATGCACGCACGCACGCACGCACGCACGCACGCACGCACGCACACACACACACACACACACACACACACACACACACACACACACATATACCGAGAGACACGCATCTCTCTTGCGCAGGTAAGCGTTAGCTGGCCTCCGCCGAGGCAATTCGCATTGGGTTGGAACCCCCTTTGTCCTTTCAATGTTTCACCGCCGGGAAGACGTCTTCCGTTTCTCACTCGCAATATTCGGTGGATGGCTTGTTGAAGAGATCTTCTGCATCGCGAGCCACGCTACAAAAAGGCATGATAATGATGAGAGGCCCACCGCCGGAGCAAGCCGTGTGAGGGCTCAAGCGATACTATTGTCAGTACCTCCGCTGTGCAGTTCGCGCTTGAGGGTCCGCGATCTCGCCGAAAGGGGCAATATCCAGCGGCAACCGATTAGGCACGACGCCATCCTCAATACACAGGGGTCGTCGAACGCCGATGAGGGAAGGCACCCGGCTGAGGGGAGGCTTTGGTGCTCGATGCAGAAAATATAGAAAAGGGTTTCACAACAGCACCACCGCCGCCACACAATGCAACAGGAGGATGAGCGGCTCATCGCGGTTTGGCTGAAATGATGCGGGTTGTTAGCAGGCACATTCATTGCTTGAGGCGGAGTTCTCCGCAGTGGGGCCTCATTTGCCATGGTCCTATTCATAAACCCATAGAAGGCACGAAACGGAGGCTGCTGTGGGAATGAAGAACTCGACAGGACAACCATTGTCGAACCATGCTAGATGAGGAAAGCGTACTCTGAACACCCCTCGGGCTACCAGAACTTGATAACAAAACTGAGAAACCTGGCTCGATAAATATGGCACTTTTTAAAACCATTTGAAGCGTCCACATCGTTGCACAATTTCAAAGTTATGCCTCAATTTGGGTGGTGTTGAAAAACCAGCTATAACAGAGGAACAGAATCATGAATGGGCTAAAGGAACTCTGTGGGGCAGATGAAGAGAACGAGCGAGAAGCCAACAGTAACTCAAAAGGCATTTCCCTCATTCAAATGGCCATTTGTCAAAGCTACTCACCTACAACTGCCGTGCGAGGTATTGAGGCAACGGACGCGTTTAGCCGCAGTCTATAACACAAAAGTCCAAACTACGAGACCAATACGGCGGTACAGCGAAACAAAGTATGACTTCCCACGACTCTTTAAAAAACATAACATTTCGCACCGAGAATTTACAAAGAGGAAACTTGTGATGACACGGAAAACACAGATATAGGAACACTTATCTGAAAGATAAGTGTTCCTATATCTGAGCTACATCACGGGGCTTAGCTACGTCTACCAACAAAATTGTGTAGCATTCCTTCTTTACTCTTACGTACAAAATGTCGTTGGGGTTACCATTGCGCAAGACAACTGAACCGGTACATACAAATGCCTCGAAACAGGAACTGACCATAAACACGCAGTACTAAATGCACCCACTTTCAATTTTATACACAACTTCATACATTCTCTCTACCACGCTGAGACAAAATGAACACTGACACGCGTAATCCGCCTAGCTCACATGGCGTTAAGTTAAATCTTGAACATTACCACTTCTCCAACAAACAACACATACTATATGTTTACCTCACGCTGTGTTCAATCACGAACAATAACTACTTCTCTAACGCAGACAAAAGGGAAAGTACATGGTTTTAGACCATGCACATGAACCACTTCTCCAATCGAAAACACAAAATTTCCCCCACACGCGGTGTTAAATGACGTCATTCGACATAATGCCAACCAAAATAAACAGACGCTCAACTTCCTCTGTCTTAGGAAAAAGCTGTAAACACTTGAATGAGAAAACAGAATGATCAGAGTACACAATTGCAAATATGAACACAAATAAAAACAAACTAATACACGTGAACCTGGAGAACACACGTGAACCCGGAAGTGGACCTGGGGAAACCCGAGTGGGGAGCACAAAAATGAAATAGACTTCATATTATGCGATAACCCTGGCGTCGTGCAGGATGTGGAAGTGTTCGGAAGGGTAAGGTGTAGTGACCACCGCATGGTAAGATCTCGAATTAGGCTAGATTTGAGGAGGGACCGCAACAAGCCAGTACGAAAAAAGCCGATAAATGAGCTAACAGTAAGACGTAAAGTAGAAGAATTCAGGATCGCGCTGCAGAACCGATATTCCGCCCTTAACGAGGAAGCCGAGCTTACGACACAGGAAGCCAGCGACAACCTTACACGCATTATCACGGAGTGTGCAGTAGAAGTCGGGGAACTATGGCTAGACAGGATACTGGTAAACTTTCACAGGAGACGAAAGATCTAATCAGGAAACGGCAAACCTCGAGAATCTCTACCGCAGCTGACAGAACAGAACTAGCCGAGCTCTCGAAGTTAATCAATAAGCGTAAGACAGCTGACATACGGAAGTATAATATGGACAGGATTGAATACGCTGTAAAGAACGGAGGTAGCCTGAAAGCAGTGAAGTCCGGTCTTGGCGTGGGGAAAAATCAGATGTATGCACTTAAGGATAAGCAAGGTAATGTCATCACAAATAGGAACAAAATAGTCACAGTGGCCGATGAGTTCTATGGGGATCTGTACAGTAGCTAGGACATACAGGACAATGCCAAACGAGACAGTAGTTCAGAGGAGATAGATATCCCACCAGTAACGACCGAAGAAGTAAGGAAGGCTTTGAAAGAAATGAACGGGGGAAAAGCATCTGGTGAGGATCAGATAACAGCAGACCTCTTGAAGGATGGCGGAGAAATTGTACTTGAAAAACTTGGCAAACCTGTATACGCAATGCCTAATGACCGCAATGGTACCGTAATCTTGGAAGAACGCGAACATCATCCTAATCCATAAGAAAGGCGATACGAAGGACTTGAGAAATTACAGGCCGATCAGCTTATTGTCAGTCGTCTACAATGTATTTACCAAGGTAATCGCTAACCGAATTTCTGCAACCTTTCATTTCAGTCAACCTAAAGAACAAGCAGGGTTCCGTAAAGGTTATTCAACAATGAACTATATTCACACGATCAATCAGGTGATAGAGAAGTTCGCTGAGTATACTGAACCCCTATATATAGCCTTCATAGAATATGAGAAAGCATTTGACTCGATCGAAACCCTAGCAGTCATTCGGGAATTAAGGAACCAGGGGGTAGATGAGCATTATGTAAGAATACTAGAGGATACCTACAATGCGTCTACAGCTACCATCATCCTCCATAGGAAGAGCAGTAAAATACCTATAAGGAAGGATGTCAGACAAGGAGACACAATCTCTCCAATGTTATTCACAGCACGCTTACAAGAAGTATTCAGAACGTTGGATTGGGAACAGGTGGGAGTAAGTGTTAATGGAGAATACCTCAGTAACCTCAGATTTGCTGATGACGTTGCCTTGCTAAGTAACTTGGGGGACGAATTGCAAAGCATGCTTTCCGCACTGGGCGAACAGAGTAGAACCGTGGGCCTGAAAATTATTATGCAGAAAACTAAAGTAATGATCAATAACCTCGGGACCGCACAGCAGTTCGAGATATGTGGCGAGGCAGTGGAAGTGGTAACGGAATATATCTACTTAGGCCAAGTAGTGAGCCCAGATCCCAATCATGAGGCAGAGATAATTAGAAGGATCAGAATGGGGTGGGGTGCAAATGGCAGATATTCTCAGATAATGAATAGCAGCCTACCTTTGTCGCTGAAGAAGAAAGTATATGACAGCTGTATCCTACCGGTAGTCACCTACGGGGCAGAAACTTCCCAGGCAGCACAGGACTGTTCGGCCTAAAACAGGCCGGTGTACTTTGGCCGGTGATTTTCTGTCCGGCCGTTTTCCGGCAGCCATGTTCGGCCAATGTCCAAATATGGGTCTTTGGGCCGTATACGGCCGTATTCCCATGGCTGTCCAACGGCCAGTGTCCATCGGCCAGTCGACCGGCTTACGGTCATACGGCCAGATTCCAGCCGTAGGACTCCGGCCATTCCAAAGCCACCCATGTACGGCCGAAGTACGGCCGCCGGAGGACAGCCGAGATGCGGTCGTCGGACTCCAGCTGGACTAAAGCTACCGGAAATAAGGCCGTGCTATGGGCATTGGAGTTCAGCCACAGTACCTTAACTGTACTGGGGCCGGTCTCTGCATGTCGCGGAATCAGATGACTCATTCGCGCAGTACAGAAGCAGCACAAACCCAGCATTTTGGGTCCAATGCAGCCACATCCATGTGAGCTCGCACGCAACCAGCAGCCGTCAAGCTTTCAGCGCAGCCTTGCTTAATTACCAGCCTCAAGTGACAGCAAAATTTATTTATTAAACAGTGCTCACAAATTGTCGTTCCTTTGGTTGCTCTGCCTCTTGTAGTGCCGAACACAGAAAATATTCAGTTTTTTGTACAGCTTGAATAGATGTATTGTCCAGGTCCTGATATCCTCCGTGGGGCGGCTTACCTGTAATAAACGGGGAAAAAGGAAGGGAGGGGGGGGGTAGCAGAGGGCGCATACTTTAGTGGGTTGAATTTCAGAGAGATAAATTGCACCGCTTTTAGCCTCTTTCTTTTAGGGCAATATTACGGAACACGTTCATGCTATGACTACATAAACTATTTTTATAACAGTTGCTTGACCGATTTTGCTGTATATAAAACCGGCGTGAATGCCTTTACGAAGCGTTTTGGGTCTCAAGAAAACACTCAGGAGCATTAATTATAACTCCTTCACAAAAAAGTATTTCCAGTTTTTGCCCATTTTTCTTGCAAAGACATTTTCTACTCGATCAATTTTTCTGATGATCTTGCGCAGGGCTGATCCTATGAAGGAGCGAACAGGTACTTTCATTTTCAATCTATTTTAATGTTGTTTTCATGAGTATAGGTCCACACCACTTAGTAGTCCAAAAGAACTTAATTTTCTTCTAATGTCATACTACGTTCAAAAAATTCTAGACGCGTTGCGAATGACGCCCTGCTTCAGGTGGCTGCAGTTGTATCCGTCTGTGCTCACGCAAGGAAAGGCGTAAAATTACAGTTACATAATTTGTTTCAAACCAATAACATAGCAATGGTAGCATGCATTCCGGAAATCTTGCATACTGCAACGAACAGGGCAATAAATATTTTATTGGTCAAGGTTGAATGCGTAGGGTTCTCAACCCGTCCGAGGCAAACTTGCGCCTCTGGAAGTTTAGTTATTTATTTATTTATTTATATGTTTATTTATTCAGTTATTTTTGTTTATTGATTTATTTTATCAAAGCAATGGTAGTATGCATACAGGAAACCTTGCATACTGCAACGAATTGGGCAATAAATATTTTATTGGTCAATGTTGAATGCGTAGGGTTCTCATCCTGTCGGAGGCAAAGTTAAGCCTCTGGAAGTTTATTTATTTATATATTTTTTATTTGTATTCATTTATTTGTTGATTTATTTATTCAATGTTTTATTTATTTATTTATTTATTTATTTGATGCCTGCTTGCCTTTGCATGCATTACAGAAGGGAGATACATAAGACTAAGCATTAAATATGAGACAAAATAACAAAATCATTCTACAAAGCGCGCTGAAAATCGTCAATATAAACAGTTAATGCAATCATACGTGGAAGATAAATACACTGCAGTATTGCTGTAAAATAAAATGAATCGCGCAAGGCGTCACCTTTAAAGGAAAGTTAATAATGTGCTTTAAGCTAGCGGTCCCACTTTGCGATTTGTGAGAATGGCGCTTGGACATACTTCTCCCCTTCTACTCCAGTTTTCGAATAATAGATATTACGAAAAAAGTTCCACCTGTGGTTTCGCCTGTGATCTTTCACGTCCTGCTATTTCAGTTTACTTTTACTTTCTCTCACGCTAGGTTGAGCGTGCGAATTACCTAATACAAATCGCACTGACATATTCTGTAAGATTTCGAGCGTATCAACCAGCTCTTTGGTGTAGGGATCTACGAAAACACATGCGTACTCCAAGATTGAGCGCACATGAGTGAAATACGGTTGTTCTTTTCAGTTAGATGAAGGTTCACTGAAATTTCGTCTCAGAAAGCCAAAAACATAAGCAGCCGTAACTTTTATGGTGTGAGCCTGCCTATTTAACCTCTAACCACTCCCTAAATAAACTCCTAGGTATTTATATTCCTCGGCCGTTGTCACAGCAGCATAATTTACGGTATACGTATTCAACCGGAATGAAGGTTTTCTTGTAAATGTGCCATTAACACACTGTTTAACATCCAAAAACTTTTCTGAATCAGCACAGCAGGATGTTATAATATTCGAATAAAACTGCAGGTATACGGAATCACGCTCATTCGCTATAGTCCGGTAAACTACACAGTATTTTTGAACAAAGCTATAGGGCCAATAATAATAACAATGCAAAAACCGATTCATTCAGTTCATAGGATGAAATGTACTACACAGAAGGTGATATGGAACACCATCATTTGCTTTTTTGCAGTCCAAGAATATAAAGTTAACCACTTTAGGCTGGTCTATTGCAGGAGCCAAATCGCCCTTGAACTCAACAATCTGCGTTGAGCAAGAAAATCCTGACAAAATTTCTGTTTGCTAGGATGCTGGCGATTATGTTTAACCAAATGAGTCATATTCCAAGAGTAGCTAAGCTCACCTTCAAACATCAGAACTAAATTAACGGCTAGGCTTCGTCAGTGACAAGGTTTTGTTGTTATCGCAAATTTAAAATAATTTTTTTTAAATAGGCAGTCGTAAAATTCCATGAAGTAATATAAAGTCAAGGGTTTTACGGACAACCGTCTGGTCGGGACGGTACATTTGAGAGAGAAAGAGGGCTCCAAACAAGTAACGAAAAAGAAAAAGAAAAACTTAAAAGACGTTTCGGCTCCCGCACGGGAGCCTTGTTCACAATGAAATTTTTTGCAGAGAAAAACGGCCTTAAGTAGGCTTTAAAACATGACGTAGGCAGCGTGCATACATTGGGTGCAAGGTTCCGATGTTGCGATTGAGGGTGTTAGGCGTTGTCTGTATTATTAGCGATTCTAAATTGAATCTTGCGGTCAAATTCTTCTCCGTAGTGATGATGCGTGCATTTTCCCAGTCTATCTCGTCACCCGACAGCTCCGCATGTTCGGCGAGCGCATTCGACGCCACTTTTTTCGTCTTCACATCATAGCAGTGCTGTTTTAGGCGCTATTGAAAGCACCCCGTCTCGCCTACGTATACAGAGTGGCAGTTTTCACAAGGGACCTCATATATCACTCCGGGATATCTTTTTTTAGGAAGCTTATCCTTTACGTGGGTCAATGTGTGTCGCAGCCTCTTCGATGGCACGTGTGCCACGTGCACATCATAGCTGTGCAGAACACGAGCCAATGCTTCGCTTGTGCCAGGGACATAAGGAATGGCAGCCCACTGCTTTTTAGCGGCACTGGGCATTGTCTGCAGAGCCATGCTTCTTTCCACGGAGGAAACAAAGGCGTCAGGGTAGCCGCAGCCCGACAGGTCCTGATGAACTCTCTTAACGTCGTTCGCCAGGTCTTCTGGCCTTGTGCAAACAGTATGGCTGCGTCGGATCAGCGAAGACACTACAGAGCGCTTGTGTGAGGCGGGTTGAACGGATCTGAAGTGGAGATAACGACCGGTGTGGCTGCTCTTCCGGTACACGTCAAATTGACACGTTTAGACACTGCCGTCTAAAAACGGCAGTTGTCCATTGATCTCTTCTTCAACAGTAAACTCTGTGGCCGCATTCATGCAGTTGAGGTGCGTTGCAAACTGGGATAGCACGTCTCTACGAATTATACAAAAACAGTCATCTACATAACAAAGGAACATTTTAGGGGCCGAAACAAAGGAGGCCAGTGCACAGCGTTCCAGTGACTCCATTGTCAGGTTCGCAGCCGTTACAGACACCGACGCACCCATCGCTGTACCGTGAACTTGTCGGTAGTGCACTTGTTCAAACGTAAAATAAGTGTTCGCTAGGCACAATTGTAAAAGTCTGGCCAGGTCGACAAATTCAATTGGGCACCTCTCCGGTAGAGAAGGGTCCTGGCTAAGAGCATCTTGGCACACCTTCACAGCTAAGTAAGTCGGTACGCACGTGAACAAGGAAATTACGTCGAAGGATACCATAATATCAGAGTCATCGAGACTGATGTGGCGTACCTTTTCAATGAAGTCAGACGAATTTCGGACATGGTAGGGCCTGTGCCGTCTAGCGGAGCAAGCAGCTGGTGAAGGTAGCCCGACAGCTTGTGAAGTGGGGAACGCGTAAAGTCGACGATGGGACGCATGGGAACTCCAGGCTTGTGGATTTTTGGCAGACCGTACAAGGCCGGGGCATATCCATTGTGGCACAGTAGTCGGAAATAAAGACTCTTATGTTTCGGGTCAACTGTATGGAAAACGTCGGCAAGCAGCTTCTGCAGCTCTTGTTGGACCTTAGGGGTTGGGTCCTTGTCAATGCGAGCGTACGTGCTTTTATCTTTTAAAAGGATTTCCATCTTCTCAATGTACGCCGTCGTGTCAAGCAAGACCGTCGCGTTACCCTTGTCCGCAGGCAAAATTGCAATGTCAGCATTTTCGGGAATGTGAAATTTCGCACCAGAACAAGCTTGACCGCCTCGTGCCAGCCCAAACTGGAGCCCGGAAAGACTATGCAAGGACAACTGTGTGCAACCTGTCGTCTTACAGCCCTACTGCCTCCGAGATGAATGTGCTGGGACTGGGGTTGATCTTCAACTCCTCCCCTGAATCGGATGTTAAGAAGATCGTTTGTGCTGCAGAAAGTGCTGTCAGCCGTGTGGATGTGGCACAACGGGACGAGGCTCGTATCCGCGATGTGAGCGTGCTGTCGAAGCTCCGCCCCCACTCGTCCACACCCGCTCTTACTTCAGAGGAGCGGAAGGCTGTGAAGAGCCTACGCGAAAATGCTGACATTGCAATTTTGCCTGCGGACAAGGGTAACGCGACGGTCTTGCTTGACACGACGGCGTACATTCAGAAGATGGAAAACCTTTTAAAAGATAAAAGCACGTACGCTCGCATTGACAAGGACCCAACCCCTAAGGTCCAACAAGAGCTGCAGCAGCTGCTTGCCGACGTTTTCCATACAGTTGACCCGAAGCATAAGAGTCTTTATTTCCGACTACTGTGCCACAATGGATATGCCCCAGCCTTGTACGGTCTGCCAAAAATTCACAAGCCTGGAGTTCCCATGCGTCCCATCGTCGACTTTACGCGTTCCCCACTTCACAAGCTGTCCGGCTACCTTCACCAGCTGCTTGCTCCGCTAGTCGGCACAGGCCCTACCCATGTCCGAAATTCGTCTGACTTCATTGAAAAGGTACGCCACATCAGTATCGATGACTCTGACATTATGGTATCCTTCGACGTAATTTCCTTGTTCACGTGCGTACCGACTTACTTAGCTGTGAAGGTGTGCCAAGATGCTCTTAGCCAGGGCCCTTCTTTACCGGAGAGGTGCCCAATTGAATTGCCCGACCTTTCCAGACTTTTGCAATTGTGCCTAGCGAACACTTATTTTACGTTTGAACACGTGCACTACCGACAAGTTCACGGTACAGCGATGGGTGCGTCGGTGTCTGTAACGGCTGCGAACCTGACAATGGAGTCACTGGAACGCTGTACACTGGCCTCCTTTGTTCCGGTCCCTAAAATTTTGCTTCGTTATGTAGATGACTGTTTTTGTATAATTCGTAGAGATGTGCTATCCCAGTTTACAACGCACCTCAACTGCATGAATGCGACCATACAGTTTACTGTTGAAGAAGAGATCAATGGACAACTGCCGTTTTTAGACGTGCTCGTCAAACGCTCCGGACCCGACCTCGAATTTGACGTGCACCGGAAGAGCAGCCACACCGGTCGTTATCTCCACTTCAGATCCGTTCAACCCGCCTCACACAAGTGCTCTGTAGTGTCTTCTCTGATCCGACGCAGCCATACTGTTTGCACAATGCCAGAAGACGTGGCGAACGACGTTAAGAGAGTACATCAGGACCTGTAGGGCTGCGGCTACCCTGACGCCTTTCTTTCCTTCGTGGAAAGAAGGATGGCTCTGCAGACCACGCCCAGTGCCGCTAAAAAGAAGTGGGCTGCCATTCCTTATGTCCCTGCCACAAGCGAAGCATTGTCTCGTGTTCTGCGCAGCTATGATGTGCACGTGGCACACGTGCCATCGAAGAGGCTGCGACACACATTGATATCCCGGAGTGATATATGAGGTCTCTTGTGGAAACTGCAACTCTGTGTACGTAGGCGAGACGGGCTGGTTTCAAAAGCGCCTAAAACAGCACTGCTATGATGTGAAGACAAAAAAGTGGCGTCGAATGCCCTCGCCGAACATGCGGAGCTGTCGGGTCACGAGATAGACTGGGAAAATTAGCGCATCATCACTACGGAGAAGAATTTGGCAGCAAGATTAAATTTAGAATCGCCAATAATACAGACAACGCCTAACACCCTCAATCGCAACATCAGAACCTTGCACCCAACGTATGCACGCTGCCTACGTCATGTTTTAAAGCCTACTTAAGGCCGTTTTTCTCTGGAATAAATTTCATTGTGAAGAAGGCTCCCGTGCGGGAGCCGAAACGTCTTCTAAGTTTTTCTTTTTCTTTTTCGTTACTTGGTCGGTGCCCTCTTTCTCTCTCAAATGAAGTAACATAGTGCAGGCCACGAAGTTGATCCTACCAATGCAAGAGCGAGTCTCTTCTACGTTTATCACCAACAACATAGTGCAACATTGCTTGTAGCAGTTTAATTGTGAGCAGTTTAATAACTTCCGCTTTTGCTCGCACTTGCCTTTCTTTGGTGGGGAGTCCTTGACATGGTGGGGGTTTAGATCCTGCGTGGTGGCCGCTTGCTCGACGCCCTTGAAGGCCAGTTATTTTGGTGAACCATCTCCATCTCGGATCGGAAATCTCTGCCGGGTCATGTCTCAAATGCTCTCCATTTCTTGAGGGGTGAATAGCCTCGAGCTGATGCGTCGACGAAGCCGGCGGCAGAGGCGTGGTAGCGGTGATGGCTGGCGAGGCTTAGATCACCCGTCGGTGTGGCACAGTCTTCATGTGGCAATAAATGACATTTCGATGGCCTAAAAGGTTCCCTGGTAATGTCCAGTGAGTCTTTGCACCTTGCCCGTTCACCGAGAACACTCATTACTGTTTGACAAACGATGTTCGTTCATTTAAAACGTATAAACCCGGAGCGGATGAAAAACGCATCCCCGTCGTTCGGCTCCCTAACGGCTTTTTCTCCCCTCAGGAAAAAACCGGTCGATCTCCTTCCAAACACATATGCGCATGAATTCTCGGCGCCCAGGCGCGTGCCGTTGTTCGGCTTTATGCCGTTTGCTGAAAAAATGACGTATAACCAGCTACCTTACGTAGGCCGGTCTCCTCTTGAACGCCGGTTGCCAAATATTCTGTGGCCATTCGCTTGCCGTAATTTGGCTGAGGACAGTCAAAGGGGTCCTAAAATACCTTCCGCCGATGCATGGATGTACATGTAACCAAATAAAGCAATGTATTAGCAATCTTCTCCCGAAAAAAGTTTGTTAAAGCGATGCGTATTACCTCAGAAATCGCAAATCAAAAACTGCGCATTATCGTCGCGCCGCGTTTCCTCCTCCTTTCAACATTCTTCGCTGTTGACGGCGCGCGAGCACCCCCTCCCATGATGCAGCGCTCCTCAGCGGTGACGTACTTCCGCTATTACGCGCCTACGACTGCCGTCTGCTACGGGCAAGTTTTGTTGACACCATTAATCCCGCACTCCGCTCAAGGCTGGAAAAGTGAACAAAAAATCTGGCCGCTTGTGTGCGGCGGCCTGGCCTTGCCATTTGGCGGTGTACGTTACCGCAGTCGCTATCGGCGGCGAACTCGCAGCCGCACGGGGAAGATCGGGCGCTAGTTCCCTTCGATGCACCGACACTGTTTATCCAAAAAGCGCCGTATCAGATGTGGCCCCGCTGGTGCCGAGTCTTATTTTGCGGCGGTGGTAATTCCTGCCGGCGGCATGTGAAAAAGACATTTTAAACCGATACAGAACCCGTGTACTAAACGCTTCAATCATGTGACCAGTTCAGCTTGGGGCGACGCGTGGTGGAGAGTGGCAACGTTGGCAAAACTTGCTCCGCCGGGGCTCTGAGCTTTCTAGCGCTGGAGCGAGCGCCATTTCTTTGACAATCTCAAACATCGGTTGCCTTGGCAACAAGGCAGAAACCGCTCTAGAAGTCAGTTACGCTTGCGTGATCCCGGTTCAGCTCGGGACCCGACCTCGCGACATGTGGGCACTGCAGGCGTACCAGTCACTCCCATTGGGAAGTGCGATATGCGTTTGACATTAAAGGAGGCGATGGTGTGTGTGTTGTGGACGCCTTTGTTTCGCGATGCAATACGACGTTGTGGTTCTGCGGGTGGATAGTGCTTCCCATGGTCTGGATTATCTTTCTCGAGCGACGTACGACTCAACCTCGCATCGGGATGTGCAGTGTTTGTGGCTAAAAGCCATCTCGGCTTGTGCGCCAGAGTTAAGTGACGTGCTGTTCGTACCCGCAAACCGCACGCGAGGTGAGTGCCGAATTTGCGACGGGCAGGAGGAGGCAACCCATCATCTGTAAGACTTGCTACTCATTTTGTGACGTTGTGTTCGTTCGAAACGCATCTCTGGATTGTTTGAATCTGAATAATATGTATGCGTCAAACCCGGGCATTCGGCTCAGGGCGTTCTCTGCGATTGCACGAAAGAACTGCCACGGGGCTTCAGCTCTTTCTTTATGGAACGTACTCAGGTAAGAGCATATCCATGTCGTGTTATGGCCGTGTTACATTCAATACAAACGGTTAAGCGTTTGTTTACACTTGTTTCGTTTGTCGTAAAATGTCCAAGCACTCCGGCACTCCGCTGGCAGATCAGCCAGCGAGCCGACGCTGAGCAGACGACTCATCTCTTTGCCGGAAGTGCGCGAAAAAGCCGCCCAATAGCCGGATGTCTAGCTCATGACGAACATCTGGGAATCGATGACCTAGACATGTGAAGATGGCGGCGTCCAAAAATACGAAGGGAAGGGTGAGAAAAAAGGGACAAACTTTGCAACAAAAGTTTGAGCTTTCCGCTGCGCGTAAAAGAGTAATACTTGGCACAGACGACGCTGACGACCCAATCTAACGATTGCGCTAGTTCATTTAGTGTGCTCAAAACGCCTTTCAGGGCCCCTTTAACCGAATGAAAAACGTATATTCTGGGGCCGTACGTCGGCCGGTATCCTTCATAACACTGGTTGCCCGAAGAAAACAAATATTGTACCGCCGGACGCGCGGTTCACCGTTGAAACAACGAATGCATGGCAGCCGCGATCCGGCCGGTCTCCTTTTGAACACGAACTGCCGCAAGAATACGCATATTCTGTGGCCCGTCGCTTGCCGTGCTTCGGCCGATTACCGCTTCCCGAAGAAAAAAACGGATGCCCTAAGGCCGTACTTCGGCTGTTCTCTTTCTCAACATCGGCAGCCGTAAGAGAACTGAATATTTGGCAGCCGGTTAGCTGCCGCTGTGCGTCCGGACATGGGCGGACGGAAAAATACCGAAGCGCTGGTTGCCGAATGTTGGCCGTTCAACGCATGATCAGTGGCTGCCAGAACCTGGATGCTGGCCGGACATGCCAGAAAGCGGCCATAGACGGGCCGGTCTTGGCGCACAATTTCTGTGGCGCCTATGTTGGAGGCTCACTAAGAGGGTTCAACTTAAATTGAGAACGACTCAGCGGGCAATGGAGCGGAAAATGATAGGTGTAACAATAAGGTACAAGAAGAGAGCGGAGTGGGTCAGGGAGCAAGCTGGTGTTAAAGACGTATTAGTAAAAATTAAGAAGAAGAAATGGACGTGGGCAGGGCATGTAATGCGAAGGCAGGATAACCGCTCGTCATTAAGGGTACCAGCGTGGATCCCTAGAGAAGGCAAGCGTTGCAGAGGGGCGGCAGAAAGTTAGATGGGTAGATGAGAACAAGAAGTTTGTGGGGATAAATTAGTCACAGTTGTCACAGGACCGAGGTAATTGGAGAATAATGGGAGAGGCCTTTGCCCTGCAGTGGGCGTAGATAGGCTGGTGATGATGATAATGATGAATACACGTGATAAGAAAATGAAACTGAGCAATTTTTTATCATAAACCGTAAAATAGCTTCACTGGACGAAATAGCATACCGGTAATCAACACGGCCACATATTCCCATTTGATAATACTGCACAAGAAAACGTACTAGCTGCTGATAAAATATTTGTGGGGGCTAGAGTAAAGTCAGCTCCGGAAACATTATTGAAGCAATGTTCAGCTTAGCAGCTCAAAGTGCTACAATCCAACAAATAAACAGCAATATCCGACATTACACAAGTGGGCCTCGACACACATACTTGTTATTTGTAAGCATCGTTGCATGTTCCCGTAGCCAAATATATTAAACCACAAAGAGAGTGCATCTCCTGTGTGGGGTCACATTTTACAAATATAGGCCTGTTTTTTTACTGGCCGACTGTGTTTGATTTTTCGACGCCTCGGTGTATAATACGGAAAAAAGACACGCAGCTGAGATACGTAGGTGCGGGAGAGAGATCTCACAGTTCACCATCTCCGATGAACAGGCCCACCGAAGTTAACCACTATGTCCACGTCGGATCAGCCTTTATTACTGCATAAAACAATACTTGAAGCTTGAAGCGCCACAAGGAGAATTATGCGGCCAACTTATTGAGTCAACAGCATGTGAATAGCGGGCCGTGATTATTTCTGAAGTACAGCTAATGCGCGATCACAGACAACGGCAGAAACCACGAACGTACTGCGCAGCGAAACCGAAACCGAAAGTAGCTCAGGCGCTGCAAACATAAACCACAAAACCACATTTTCACAATTCACTTGATAACAATAGGACAAGTATTTACAAAAAAGGAAGCATTGACAACAAAGAGTAGTGTACGTATAAACTTTAAAGTGTTTAGGTCATCCAACAGTATTGCAAGACACGCTCGCGTCAAAGAAAATGTTACTGAAAATGCTACGGAGTATGCAGAATTCGCACCACTCTGAAATTCATTTTTGTACTTAACACGTTCACGCAAACAGACACACAGTTGTAAAAGAAGGTCTACAAGACGGCAGACTGCCCAAGTACTCTATCAATATTTTAAAATCCCTTCAGTTTTCCTTTAAAAAACTCCAAGATCTTTAAAGAGACCCTTAAGTCTCTTTAGGTGTCTTTGAAGGGTCCTTGAGGTCAATTTTTCCAACTTCTCTTTAAGAAATCAAACAGGTATTTTAGTTAATTCAAATCCTTTTGCAATAACATTGCATCGTTCACACGGTTAATGTTGAAAATTCAAAGAGGAAAAATAGCTATGTGGCCTTAGCGGCGGGCGTAGCGAATACCGCATTGACGAGGACATGCCTTGGGATGGAATTGGACGCTGGTCAAGATTGTACCTTCATGTGAAGCCGATTATTCGTTAATGTGATTTTTGAGAAAAAAAATTGTAGAACTGTTAGCAACGAGCACACATATCGGGGTGTAGTTGTTCTCGCTTATTTTTTCAGAGTTGTTCAAACTATTTTTTTATTTGATTTTTTTATTTCTTGGCAAAAACCAAGGGGAGGTTGAGAATAAAGGCGAACGTGGCCTGACAGAGGCCTCAGCCACCCGATTTACAGCGTACATAACAACACGTCTCTTCACAAATTGAAGCATGGTAGCACAATCGTAATAAAGAAATAGCACAATGTAAAGTCATTACTACACTTTTTATGTAATATACAAAGCATAGGTCTCAAATTCACAAAGGGATCGCAATGTACACATAAACGCAGTAATTCGTAAGCATGAACTTTCATCTGATACACTACTATGTCACAATTACGTATTAATATATTTTTGTTTGCATTGGTTTTTAATTTCTACTTTTAGGAGAACATGTAGGCATATACTTCGAACCCTATTTTATATATCAATATTGCGAGAGGTTTGCTTAAGTAGCACTTCTTTGACCTGTTTTAAACGTAAGTTCACTGGCGTCGAAGTTTAATTTTTCTCCTAATTTATTTATATATTTCAGATGACTAGTACAGGAAAGATTGCTCTCCATAGTTCGTTCTTACTTTTGGAGAGTGCCATATTGTATGCCTGAGATGGCAGCCAGAAGATTTATTGTTAACTTGATTGTGGGTCTTTTGCTTATAAATGGTGTGCAGAACCTTCATGTAATAGATTTGGTCAGCTCGAAGCATTGAATATTCAGTAAATAAAGGACTTGTCCTGAAATCTGTGTAACAGACACGATAATCTCAATATATGCGTAAAATTATTTTGTGCAATACAATGAGCCTGTTATAATTAGTTTTAGTTGTGGTCCCCCACACCAAAATCCCGTAGCATAGTTTAGAATAAATGAGAGCATTGTATAAGATTTGTTTCAACCATAGTGCTATCAAATGGCCGATTCTATATATGAGACCTATACTTCTAGAGAGTTAGGTGGACAGGTGAGCAATTTGCGTATTCCGAGAAAGTGGTTCTTGAAACCAAACACCTAAGAACTTCTGTTCTGTCACTCGGTTTAACTTGGTTCCGTTGAATATAAAGGGGATTTCTTTCCCGACATTTTTATTGTACGGCCTAAATATCGTATAAGTTGTCTTTGTAGCGTTAAGTTGCCATTTATTATCTAATACCCAATTTGATAATTGTTCCAAGTAAACATTTACCATTGAGTGAAGTTTAATATTATTATCAGATGTGAAGGAAACGTTAGTGTCATCCGCATACATTACAAGTTCTTGCGGACCTTCAATATTTGTGATGTCATTTACATAAACTATAAACAGTAAAGGGCCTAACTTGGAGCCTTGCAGGACACCTTGTTTTAGCTTTACTATATCTAATGCAATGGCGTTTTGTTGAACAAACTGCTTTTTTTTAGTCAAATATGTTTTAAAAAGGTTACCTGCCACGCCACGTATTTCGTTCCTCTCAAATTTATTTAGCAAAATATTATCATCTATCGAATCAAATGCTTTTTTAAGGTCTAAAAACAGTCCAATTGTGAACTGCCTGTTTTTGCAACTATTTTATCCTTAATGTACAGTAACGCTTGCTCTGTTGATTTAGATTTTTGGAAAACATACTGATACTTGGAAATTACATTGTGTTTAAGAAAGAAAGTCGAAAGTGTAATATGGATTACTCCCTCAAATACCTTGGATAAAACTATCAGGACAGATATTGGTCTGTAATTTGATACGTTGTCGTGTGCTCTCCTTTATGAATCGGCGTCACTCTAGCAACTTTAAGTTCCTCAGGAGAAACACCGGTGTACAGACATATATTAATAATGTAACAAAACCCGTCACTTAGTTCTAGTGCCACGCGCTTAAACCCACTCGATAAAAATCCGTCAACTACTGCCGCTGCATAATTATTTATTTTTCTAATAAGGTCCGTACTTCGGTATCGTTCGTAAGCTCAAAAAAGATAGAGCTGGATTATCGTGGAATGCCAGTGGCGCCGCGGTCACCGTTATCAGTGTGTGTCGGGTGCGCACCAGCATCCAGAAAAGGAGGAGTCTCACAGTTGGCTAGCTGAAGGCTCTCTACCGGCTCTCCATTTAAATGCGTGAATTGCGGCTGTGTTATTGTTTTTCTACTTGCTATTTTGTTAACAGTGTCCCAGGCTTTCTTAGGCTGGCCTCGTATGTGGAAAAATAGCGGTTCGTAATATTTGCTTCTCGCCCTCTTTAAATCGCTCTGTAGCTTGTTTTTAAACTTTTTGTACGCCTAGCGTATTTGGGGATCCTTCGTTTTTATTGAATTTTCCAAGATAGCATTTTTCTTTTTTATGCGTTTATACAGATCTAGATCCGCCTAGTGTTTTCGCACCTTTTTGGTTGTTTCAATTGCAGGTCGCAGAGGAAAGGCTGCTTCAGAGCATTCTCCTATGGACTGCCGGAAAACAGTACAAGCGATATTCGCATCCCTCACCCAATAGACGATTTCCCAATCTAGCGATTTCACTAATTCTCGGATATGTTCGATTGTACGATTGTTGAGCTTACAGAAAAAGCGCAGTTGATGGGATAGATCAACTATAACAGAATTAGTCTCGATAAAGAGTGAAACTGGAAAATGATCACTGCCATCCACAGTCAGAACTCCTGTCGATATATCACTTACACAAAAATTCGATATATAGACATCCAAAAGTGTGGCACTGTTAGTGTCAATTCTAGTTGGTAGCATTATGTGATTAACACAATCATGACAAGATAACAAGGTTTTTATTTCAAGAGACGCTCCTTCTCCCAAGGTCATATTGATGTTCTAATCACCCATATAGTGCACGATTTATTGCGCGAACAAGCATATGTCAATAACCGCTCCATGAAGGTCTAAAAGGTTCTTTTTTTTATCCGAAGGAGGTCTATAGATTACACACATAGTCATTTTTAGTACGTGAAAAGCCAAGCATTCGAAATCATCGGTAATTTCCGAAACTTCTTCACACGATGCGAACAGTCGGTGGATGCGGCACTGTCCATGCAAGCTGTTTGTGCCATGTCAGGACCATACCAACGGAACTCGCCAGAGCGTAGTTGTCTGTCTGCGCGAATTCTCCAACCAATTATGATTGCAGTGGAGAATGGTGAATGCAGTAGAGAAAACATCACCAATATAAAGATAGTAGCCGAAGTGTTCTGTGGATATCTGTATAGTGGCAGGGATATCAGGATAACACCGAACAACAAAGTACGACAGAGGAGAGAGACATCAAACCAGTAACGACAGAAGAAGTTCGGATGGCTTTGACAGAAATTCAAGGGGGCAAAACACCTGGGGAAGAGCAGATAACAGCAGACAACTTGGAGAACGGCGGGAAAATTGTACTACAAAAACTGGCAAACCAGTATACACAATAACTAATCACCGCGAGGGTGCCCGATTCTTGAATGAACGCGAACATCATGATTATCCACAAGAAACGTGGCATGAAGGATTTTAAAAATTACGGGCCGATCAGCTTATCTTCACTCTTCTAAGGGCACTTACTAAGGTAAACACTAAAAAAATTCTGCCACTATAGATTTCAGTCGCGCTAATGAGAAAGCAAGTTTTTGTAAATGCTATTATTAATGCCCCGTATTCACACGAATAATCCGATCAAAAAGAAGTTGGAGAGTATATTCAACCCTTATTTATAGCCTTCATAGATTCTGAGAAAGCATTTGCCTTGGTAGAAAAGTGGCATTAGGGAATGAAGGTGTAGAAAAACTTTACGCAAGATTAATTAACGATATCTACAGTATGTTTACAGCTACCATCGTGCCTAATCAGGCTAGCAGTAAATTACCTATAAGGAAGGGTTTCAGACAAGGAGACGCAATCTCGCCGATGTTATTCACAGTATCTTTCCAACAAGTGTTCAGTACATTGGGTTGGAAACAGGTGGGCGTAAACGTTAATGAAAAATTCCTCTGTAACCTAAATTTTGCAGATAACGTTGATTTACTGAGTAACTCGGGGGACAAATTGCAGAGCATGCCTACCCCACTAGACAATTAGAGTACAACCGTGGACCAGAAAAGGATTATAAAGTATTGCTCAATAACGTCGGTAGAGCACAGTGATTTGAGATAGTTGGAGAGGCAGTGGAAGGGGTAAGGGAATAAGTATATCTACTTAGGTCAAGTTGTGACCCTGGATCACAACCATGAAGTAGAGGTAATTATAAAGCTAAAAATAGGGTCGAGTGCCTTCTTCGGGCATTTTCAGATAATGAATGGCAGCCGCCATTGTCCCTAAAGAAGAAAGTGTATTACAGCTGGATCTTACCGGTACTACCCTATGGGGCAGAAACTTGAACGCTCACTAAAAGGGTTCAGCCCAAATTGAGGACGACTCACCAAGCAATGGAGCGGATGATGATAGGTGTAACATTAGGGGACAAGATGAGAGCGAAGTGGGTGAGGGAAGAAACACATCTTATCGACATATTAGTAGAAATTAGAAGAAAAATGGGCGTGTGCAGGGCATATAATGCGAAGACGAGATCACCGTTGGTCATCTAAGGTAACAGAGTGGAACCCTAGAGAAGCCAAGCTTACCAGGGGGCGGAAGAAGGTTACACGACTCGTCCAAGGCACATTTGTTTTTTACGGCACGAAAAGAACAGTTATTATAAAATACAAAGGTTAGCAGTTTTCCGGAACAATACCACCCCGGCAGCTACAATAGGGCGACTGTCAGCAAGCAGACACGCGCATCCAGCAGGTGCAGACACTCTGGTGGGTCACGTTCCAGCTCATAGCGGCTCTGCCCTAACGCGGCTTGGTCCTCCAAAAACAGACGTATCTGGGCGGGGGAGTTCCGCATGCCGATTCGCCATGCCGCACTTCTACATAGTTTTAAATCGTATCACAAAAAATGTATCATAGAGCTCTCCTGTAGTATCTGAAAAAGGCAATAACCAGGTTGTGTAAACGGTAGGGTCTATATCTGTTTAAAAGTTTGTTTCAATATATGCCAGAAAAAAGGCGGCACGTGGCCCAAAACCAAGCAACAATACCTGGTTCCTAGTTCATACAAGCGGCCATTGCCCGACCAAGAGATCGATATTCCTTTTTCGCGCAAAAATGTTTCTTCCTCGCGCAAGCGTAAAGAGTAAAGCGTAAAGAAAACTTCTTTGCGTCCCCTAAATCCCCCCCCCCAATATCTTATCACTAGCAACTGGGGTCTTCAGGCTGGAAAAAACATATCGCAAATATGAGTATGTGCCGATGACCTCTGTGCTATCTCATCAGGTGGAAAAAGTATATCTAGTACCTGGGTTTTACTTTCCCAAAAACATTGGTGACTTTTTCAGCCAATAGCCTACATTAAATACTCTGAATCTTTTCCCACTTTTTCAGTGGTCTTAGCGGTCTACTAACCTACCAAGTGCATCGGAAAATGTAGCTTACAGCTGCAATGAAGCCGACTCACCAAAGTGTTGCAAGCGATTTCACGTATTGCATGTGCGCTAATTTTGACTTAAACGCCCGGGCAGCAGAGGACTGTACGGCCTAACTCCCGGTGATTTTCTGTCCGGCCTTTTTCTGGCAAACATGTTCGGCCCGTGACCAAATGTGGGTCTTTTGGCCGTATACGGCCTTACTCCCATGGCTATCCAATGGGCAGTGTCTGGCGGCCAGTCGACCGGCTTACGTTCATACGGCCAAATTCCAGCCGTAGGGCTCCGGCCATTCCAAAGCCACCCGTGACGGGTGAAGTACGGCCACCGGAGGACAGTAGAAAGGGGTCGTCGGACTCCAGCCGGTCTAAAGCTGCCAGAACTTCGGCCATGCTACGGGCATTGGAGTTCAGAAACAGTACGTTAACGGTACTGAGGCCGGTGGACGACTACTGCATGCAGCGCAAGCAGGTGACTTCGTCGCGCTGTGCAGCAGCACAAACACATTTTGGGTCCAATGTGCTCACATCAAAGTGAGCCCGCACGTCACCACCAGCCGTCGTGACTTCAACGCAGCCGTGCCTAATTATCAGCGTTAGTTTACAGCAGAATTTATTTAATAAACAATGCTCAAAATGGTCGTTCTTTTAATTTTTGTGCCTCTTTTACTGTCAGATGCAGAAAATGTTGCTTCCTTTCCAGGCAGCACGAGCATGTGCGGCCAATCTTTGCCCAAAGAATATTGGCCAGCCCTTTTTCTTCCGGCCAATCTTCGGCCAAAGTGTTTGGCCCATATTCTAAAATGGTCATTGGCCGTGTAAGGCTGGAGCTTGCCTCTCGTTCATTGGCCAATCTCCTTTGGCCGCTAATACCATTGGCTGACCGACCATTAGCCCAATACGTATGGGGTACTATTGGCCAAAGCAGTATGGCCTACTATTGGCCAAGCATATATGGCCCACTGTTGGCCAAGCATGAATGGCCTACCATTGGCCAGATATGCATGCCCTACCATTGGCCATTTAGAGATTATTGTATGCAGGCCAGAGGAAGCCAGCACAAGGCTGCGGCCATGGATGTCCTACAGCAGGCCGTTAACCTTAGCCCTGGTAATGGCACACAGGTGTTAGATAAATGAAACACAAACCAAAGTCAGTTTTATGTATTTATGTGCACTTATGCAATAAATGCACTTTCTTTTTGGTGGCTTTCAGTGCATCTAGATGGCATTTGTAGAGTATATCAATTTTCTTATAATCAGCATCGTTCAGCATCGTGCTGTTTTATTGCCTTTCTATCTCGATCTTCGTCTTTCCTTGCGTTGTTTTCCCACGAATTCTTCATAGTAGCTGCCCCAGTTCCCTTGTCGGATTCTTGGTCTGGCTTTTATGGTCTTGGAAATGAAACATGAAATAATTATGAAACAAACAAATGAATACCAAGCCATAAGCAGACCTCCCAACTCCCCCTGACTGTTCTGGGGATCCTTGAGTTTCAAACCCATGACGCTTGTACGAATGCCAACTCGAATTTCCCTACAAGTCGCCGCCACAGCACAGAGGCTGCATTTTTTTAACGTCGGGTGCACGTCAGTTTTTGCTGCTGCATAAACATCCTTTACACACACCCCTTCGCTGCTCGAGAAACTCATCCTTAAAAGATAGGAATGTAGATTGCAGATAAAATTCAAGTAAAGTCATAAAACTCTCTACAGTCAAGCCGCAGGCATTGTGGAGAAGAAACAACGTTGCCCTTTTCAATGCAATCTCTTACAGCAAGGAACAATTTTTTGTGCGGTAAAGAATAAAGAAATCGGTAATATCCACCAAAAATGGAAATCCGACAGGCGGGCCTTCTTTCAGAAACGAGACAACCTGCCGCGAATTATTTGTCGCGAAAGGATCCTGCAACTTAAATGCACTGAGGTGTCTCTGCAGAAACCGGCTCACGTGGCACTGCCAAGTGCCTCTCTCACTAACAATACACCTAAAAGGGAATTCATCCTTATGGGTCTTTACAGTGAAACAAATATTAAGGCTACCGTTCTTGTACCCATGGATCGACTTTGCAAGTGTATGAACAGTCAGGTCAAAGTTGAGTTACATAATAAAAGGAACCAAAATGGGAACTCATAAACGAACAACGTCGATCCTATTCTTTCTCACCACTGAAAATAGTTGTTTTATATGTCCTAACACATGCTTGGAACACGCAAGCGGAATGAAAGGAGGAAAGGAGGAAAGAAAAGCTCATGTTTCTGCAAATATTCACACAATAATGTTGGAGAAAACGAAAAGATATTGCATTATGTAGTTCGTACTAAACATAGAAGTGTCGAACCTCGTGTACGCTCACCTCCGTTCGCTGCAGTAGGCTCCTTCATCTGATTTTATGACTGCCTGCTTAAAAGCAAGTGTTATTTTAAATTTCGATAATACCAGAGCCCTCCCAAGTAGGAAGCCTGGATTTTAATTTAGTTGTGGTGTTTGAAGGTGAGCTCGGCTACACTTGGCTAATGACGCATTTGGGTAAACATAATCTCCAGCATCCTAGTCAATGTGAATTTTGTCAAGGTTTTTTTTTGCTCAATGCACTTGTTGACTTCACACATCATTTGTCTCTAGCCGTGCATAGGCGTAAAGTAGTTGGCTGTATTTGCTTGGACTTCAAAAAAAGCAGTCGACGATGTTCTGTATGACCTTCTTGTTAGTAAATTTCCACGGCTATATACTGAATTGATAAGTTATTGCATAATAGCTCCTCTTCACCTGAACATAATGCACGTGAAGCATACTTGTTTAACAAATAGCTAGGCTTTACTATCGTCATGTTTTTCCCAAGGGAAAAAAAATTCGCGCTAATCCACAATTGGAATGTGGTTGCAAAGCAAAGCTGCAAATGGCAGCCACAATGATTTAATTGATTGATTGTAGGGTTTAACGTGCCGACGCCCCGCAGGTGATGAGGTGCGCCATAGTGGAGGAGGCCGGAATATTTTGACCACCTGAGGATCTTTAATGTGCGCCGAAATCTCGTACAAACGGCAGTACCCAGAACGATTACCCATGCGACGTCACTTGAATTCACTCACGTAGCTACAAATAGCGAAACCAGAGAGAAGTGCACTTAACCACATGCTTTATTACTTCAAAAAGATAATCTTGGTAACGTTAAATGAAAGCATGATGCATGAACGGTGGTTGGGTGAGTTGTATTGGTGTATAACATGATTAGAAACGGATTTTTTGTAAAATAAAAGGAACCTCAAACCCGGTGTTAGATGATTTCCGTTCTCCGTCTCTGCCGCCGCAGACCGAGGTGACGAGATTGGCGGCAGAGACGGAGGAGAGGTGGAGAAGGAAATACTTCTATTCGGATTTCTGAACGGCCCAGAGTGCGGCCCAGGGCAGTGGTTTCTTCTTCACTGGAGCCCATCACAATCCGCGCCTCATGTGCTCCGTCCACCAGCGTAAGCTTGGTAGATAGCGAAAGACTGGACAGCAGCATCTCCCATTGCTCTTGTTGGATAGTTGACGGAAGGAGAGGATGGTGCTCAAGAGTAAAGTCGATGATGATGATGATGGTTGGTGTTTAATGGCGCAAGGCCAACGAGGGCAAATAGCACCAGAGAAGTTATTTAATGAAAACAAGTGATTACCACAAAAGGTAGGGATAAAAAGAGTAAACCGGACATAGTAAGATCAAAAAAGATAATGGTGATGGCTGGTGTATAGGGCCAGATGTGATTACGCATGATAGGAAATGAGGTTTAAAAACTTAACATCTGACAAGTATTTAAAAACGCGTTTTACAGAAACCATGGCATCGTCACCTAGAAACAGAGACGGGTGTAAAGGAATATGTTGTCTGTAGAGTTCTCTGAAGTGTTTGTGTCGTGTTGTGTCAAGTTCCTTGCATTGTATGAGTATGTGGACTACGGATAGGCCCTCCCCACACCTGCTACACAGGGGTCTTGGAGATCCCGTGAGCAGGTGCGAGTGTGTCACATGTGTATGGCATATCCGTAATCTAGCTAAGGTAACTTCAATGTGCCTGTTGTGTGAGTCAGTAGTGTATTGTCCCAAGTGTGGTTTTATTACGTGTAGTTTGTTGTCTGTCTGTTTGCTCCAGTCTGCTTGCCACGTTTTACGGAGTTGCTGTCTTATGTGTGGCTTGAGGTCTGTGTAAGGAAGTGTTGTTATGTTTACTGTGTTTCGGAGTGCAGCATTGGCGGCCATTTCATCCGCCAGTTCATTTCCGCCGATGCCAGAGTGGCCTGGCACCCAACACACAGTCACCTCAAGGTTTGAAGAATACGCCAGCATAATTTATTTCAAGAGAAGGTTAACTACATGGTTTTTCGATGACTTTCCGGATGATAATGCACGGACGACGCTCAGCGAATCTGTATACATGATAGATTTAGGAATATTATGTTCAACTATGTGATTTACAGCCAGAAAGATGCCATATGCTTCTGCCGAAAAAATACTTGTCTTTGCATTCATGGCTCTACCTCCTTCAAAATTGGGTCCATGAGCAGCACAAGACACCGCAGTGAACGTTTTGGAAGCATCAGTGAAAAACTCTGCAGCCCTGTATTTATCCTGCAGATACATGAAATGCTGCTGAATCGCAATTCTTGGTGCCCTGTTCTTATCAAGATGCGTAAAAGACAGGTCACAGAGCACAGGGCGCAGATTCCATGATGGTATAAAATCAGTGATGGGTGTCTTGTGAATGTCTAAAAAGGGTACCTCATGCTCAGAGGCTTCCTCTCTTACCCTAAGTGAAAAGGGCAGAGAGATGGATGGACGATTTAAGAACAGTTGTTGTGAGGATGTGTTATTAATGGTGGAATTAAAAGGGTGGTTAGTCAGGGCCATGATTTTCGAGGCATACAACAAATCCATGCAAATCCTCTGGTGATATAGGGACCATTTATCACACTCGGCGTAGAGGCTCTCGACTGGGCTAGTGCGAAAAGCACCACATGCAAGGCGAAGACCCAGATGCAGCACTGGGTTGAGCATTTTCAGTGCCGTTTTTGTTGCAGACCCATAAATGACGCTTCCATAGTCCAATCGGGACCCCACTAGGCTTGTGAAAATACGTAAGAGGAGTTGCTTGTCCGTTTCAGAAGACTGGTGGGACAAGATTTTAAGAATGTTGAGAGCCTTTAGACATTTATGTTTCAATTGCTTAATGTGAGGTATGAATGTAAGTTTTTCATCCAACACCACTCCTAAAAACTTGTGTTCCTTCCTCACAGGAAGCGAAACGCCATTAAGTGTAATGTCTGGGTCCGGATGGATCCCACGCTTCCTGGAGAAGACAACACAGGTGCTTTTTTCTGGATTAAGTTGAAACCTATTCTTGTCTGCCCAGCTGGCAAGTTTTTTGACAGCGAGCTGGACTTGACGCTCACAGATGGACATATTGCATGATTTAAAAGATACCTGGACGTCGTCTACATACATGGAATAAGAAATTGTAGGTGGCAATGCCTTCCCAAGAGAGTTCATTTTAACTATGAAAAGAGTGCAGCTTAAAACTCCACCTTGCGGAACGCCGTATTCTTGTACATGAACCCTTGAGAGTGCGCTACCAACTCTCACACGAAAAGTTCTTTCGGACAAATAACTAGCAAGAATGTTCATCATGTTCCCTGAGACACCAAATGACTTCAGATCACTTAGGATCCCGTAGCGCCAGGCGGTGTCATATGCCTTCTCAAGGTCAAAAAACACCTTTGTGCAAAACTGTTTGTGAATGAAAGCATCCTTTATGTATGACTCAAGAGCGACAAGTTGGTCATTTGTACATCGCCCCGCCCTGAAGCCTGCCTGGCAGCTCTCGAGAAGACCATGGTACTCCTTCTCTCGAGAAGACCATGGTAGAAGAAGAAGTACACGAGTCTCCTGTTTATCATCTTCTCAAAGAGCTTACACAGGCAGCTTGTCAGGGCAATGGGACGATAACTGGCGGGAGAGGAAGGGTCCTTTCCTTCCTTCAAGAAAACCACCACTATGGCCTCCCTCCATGAGCGAGGAATGTGCCCCGAAAGCCATATGTTGTTGTATAGATGTAGGAGTGTTTCAAGAGTGTCTGCGTGTAGGTGTTGTATCATGGTGTATGTGATTTTGTCTGCACCTGGAGCTGAAGGCTTACATGTGCTGAGAGCAACCTTCAGCTCATGTATTGAAAAAGGACAATTGTAAGAAGTGTGCGACTTGTTGTGATCACGCAGGGACTTCTTTTCTACTGATGTTTTGTGTTTCATGAAAGTATTCGTGTAGTGTGCTGAACTGGACAATTGTTCGAAGTGTTGTGCAAGCGTGTTTGCCTGGTCTTCAAGTGTGTCCCCTGTTGTGCTAACCAGGGGCAGGCTGTGTGTCTGTTGTCCTTTGAGCTTGCGTATACGTGTCCAGACTTTGTGTGTGTCCGTGTATGAATTAATGGATGTCAAGAAGGTGTGCCAACTCTCTTGTTTCACCTCACGGCGCACACGTTTTCCTAACGCCTTGGCCCGTTTGAACAAAATGAGGTTACCCGACGTGGGGTATCGACGAAGGACACCCCACGCCTTGTTCTGGGCCTCTCGCGCCCGCCTACAGTCCTCATTCCACCACGGCCTCCGCTGGTTGCGCGGGGCACCAGAGGCGTGGGGAATGGACTTTTCGGCGGCGTCGAGGATGCGCGCCGTGAGGAGTTGGGTAGCTTCTTCAACGTGTAGGTGTCCTATGGATGTGTGGTGTAGTTTGGATGTCTCTGTAAATGTGTTCCAGTTAGCTCGTGCTTCATTGAACCTATTATGGGAAGATGAACTGCTTGGGCCTTTACCTATATATGTAAGTGAGGTGGGGAAGTGGTCACTGCCATATGGGTCAGTGCCAACACCCCACTCGACAAGAGGAAAGAGAACTGCGGAGCCAATAGCCAAGTCAAGACATGAGTATGTGTTGTGTCCTATGTTATGGTATGTAGGCTGCTCATTGTTGAAAAGGCATGCTCCAGAAGATGTAAGGAATTTTTCTATCAGGCGACCTCGGGCATCCGTTCTGGAAGAGCCCCAAAGAGAGTTGTGAGCATTAAGGTCGCCTGTAAGGATGTATGGTTCGGGCAGCTGGTCAACCAGCGCCTCGAAGTCGGAGCTCGTAAGTGAAACATCAGGAGGAATGTATATGGAGCATACTGTTATCAACCTATTAAATATTATTAAGCGTATTGCTACAGCCTCAAGGATAGTGTTCAAGGTGACAGGGTGGCATGCTAAGGATTTCCGGACGATTAGGGCCACACCGCTAGAAGAGTGTGTGCAGCCATCCCTGTCTTTCCTGTATACCAGGTAACTATTCAAGAAATTTTTGTGTTTAGAATTCAAATGTGTTTCCTGAACACACATTACACTTGGCTGATTGGTATGCAGAATCTCATACACGTCGTCAAGATTATTCAGAAGGCCTCTGCAGTTCCATTGAACAATATTTTCTCTTCCCATTATTTAGTGTGAGAGCTAGTGGAGTGTGTATGTTTATGTGTCGTCTTTCGGGGCTGTGACTCTTGGATTTGGCTTTTTGGGTGGTCTATCTGAAGGCTTGGACGTCGGAGGCCGCTCCTTGCGCTGCGTTGCAGGCAAGAACGGCACGACGTCCATCTCGTCGTCCGACGTCCTGGGTGTGCCCGTTGAACCGGGACCCCCGGACTTTGCCCCCCTTCGGGGGCCCTTCGTTTGAGCCGCCACCGCCGGTGGTGTTGAAGGCACCAGAAGTGGCACGGGCGGTGTGGTGGCGGTGGGAGCCGGTGCGGGGCTCGTGGTGTCTATGGCACCCTCCAACGCACTGGACGATGGGGAGGCACGGACGGGAGCGGCACCGGTCCCGACGGAAGAGGTTGCCACCACAACCGCTGCTGGCTCAGCGAGCGGTGCGGAGGCGGGTTGGGCTGCCAGAGGCAACCAGGGGGCGGGCGGGGGCGGGACTAAGTCCGACTCGCGGTACTGGGTCCCCGCCGAAACCAGACGCCGCTCCGTCCCCCGGCGAGCTGCGTCGGCGTACCTGCCCAGAGGGAAGGAGGCGAACCTCTTCCGCGCCTCTGAGAAGGTGAAGTTTTCGGTTACCTTGATGTTTATGATTTTCTTTTCGAGTTGAAATTTTTCACATGTCCTGGAGTAGGCCGCGTGTGGACCCTGGCAGTTTATGCAAAGAGACTGTTGCGCGTTACAATTTTCGGACGTGTGGTCGTGCTGGGCGCATTTCGCGCAGGTAAGTCGGCCGCGACAGGAGTTCGTGCCATGCCCGAACCGTTGGCACTTGAAACAGTGCCGCGGGTTCGGGATGTAAGGCCGGACTGGACATCGCACGAAACCTGCATTGATATATTCCGGAAGGCTCGGCCTGTCAAACGTTAGGATGAGGTGCTTTGATGGTTATCATCTCTCCGTATAGTTATTCGCCTGACCGCTGTTACGCCCTGGCCACGAAGGCCCTCCAGCAAGTCGGCTTCAGTTTCATTCAGTAGGTCATAGTCGGAAATCACGCCCTGGGAGCTGTTTAGGCTGCGGTGGGGCGTGACTCTGATTGGCAGATCGGCGATGCTGGTTTGAGCAAGAAGTTTTTTGGCCTGATCCTGGCTACTGACCTCGACAAGAATTTCACCGGTTCGATGTTTTTTGGCCTTATACGACCCTCCTACAATACCGACAAGAAACTTTGAAATGAGAAATACCGACTGTGAAGCAAGAGGTTTTGATTGGTCTACAGATTCCATCACGATGAAGCGAGGATAGTTATTCGGTTTCGGTGGACTCAAGTCAGGAAGTGGTGGAAAAGAAACTTCGGTGCGGCCCCTTTTCGGGGGCCGATCACGTCGGGGGGGGGGGGGGGGGTTTGAAAATGCCATATGATACATTGGAAAGCAGGGGACGGGGGTACTTTCTTCCACAACCTTACCCTAATAGCTGAGGAGGTCCCGGAGCTCCCTGCCTGGTGAACAGACAGGGAGCCCATCCGCCGGAGCTTGACCTGGGCTCCGACGGCCACCGTTCGTGGTTTCTAACCCTCCACCTATAAACACATTGCCACGGTTGGATCCAGCGTAGGTTTGGGGGCTCGGGGTCCGCGGTATCGCCAGTACCGTCACCAAGATTGCTCAAGGTGCCCCGTGCGGGGTCAAGGGTAAAGTCGCCCACCCCGATTATGTGGCATAGTTTTCCTACTTCTGAGCAAAATTTACATTCAGCGTGGTAGCGGTTCGGGTGCAGTAAGTGAAGACGCGTCGGGCGTGGAAGGAGCCGGATTGTATGAGGCTTGGGTAGCTTGTTCTCTCGAAAGGTCAGAATAAGGCGATGGTAGGGTCTGTTTCTGAAGGTGAAAATGCTGGGTTATTTTCGTGAACGGGACAAGCGGGTAAGTGTCCTTGTGCAGCTACATAGCACGGGGGTGAAAGCACAGGCTCGTTGGTTGGCGTATTCGTTGCCCTTTGTGGACGCATGAGCGGGTGTACAATGAGCTAAATGAAATCGTTTGGGGAGTGGTTTTTAGCACACGCAGTGCAGGTAGAGACACGCAACCCGACTGGTTATTCCGGTAGGCTTGTCGGGAATCCGTGACTACTTTCTGAACCAATCGTTGAGTGAGAAGCAACGCGACGGCTCCCTCTTCTGCTGCCGTGATGTCTTGGTTCTTGAGTGTGGAACACGCAAAGAGATGCGTTCTGGAGGTAGTCACAATTGTGGCGCACAGCTCTCCTCGATGTTGCGAGGTGTCTGTGTGGATACCTGCATGATGCTCACCGAGGGTGCTTTTGAGCACTTAATCGCGTGCTTGTCGGCGACCCTCGTCGTGTGAGGGGTTCTTTACGTAAAGGGAATATCTTTAGTTCTTGACTCAGAGATTGAGGGACTACATCAAGGTGGTTTACATCCTGTGCTACCCAACCAATCTGGAAGAATGCGGTGTCCCGCCACAATTCTGCTCCTTAGGAGCTTCTTGTGAGAAAGATGGCCCTCTATCAGCTCTTCTACCGCGCTGTGGAGCCCCATGCTAAGCGATCTCTCTGTGGACGCACTCATGGGAAGACCAACGGCCTGCTCAACCACCTTTCTAATCACTATTTAAAGCATCTTGATGTCCTCATTTTCGAGAAGAAGACACAGGTTATTCTCTAGAGGATAAAAGCTTGAAATATTGGAAATGTTTCGGCTTTCTTGAGGCCTCGCTTGTTTGGGGCAACTCGCCTGATTATATGTATGATTTGATTGATGGTTTGTTTGAGGCGCTGTGAGGATACGCGACTCTTGTTGTTGGCCTGGAGATGTATGCCTGGAGAGGCCTGATCTTGATGCTGGGGCTTGGAGTGATGGCGTAGCCATCAAGGAGTATTTAATGTGTTCCTTGATAACCGTTTGGCGTGATGATGAACGAGAAGGAGCTGTAAATTTTTACGCGAACACTGGAGGCCACAGGCACATTGGCATACTTTAGGTGAGGTGCCATGCGTTTGTGTGAGTTTCCTGTAAGTTTTGTAACTCCTACCGCACGCGTAAGGCCCTAAAAGGGCCGCTAGACGTGCCATGGGCAGAGTGCACAGCTGCGCGCGAGGTGCACAGGTGGACCGTGAAGAGTGCACAGCTGCGCGCTAATACTTGACCTTTAGCGAGAATGCAGGGCGTAAATTCGTAGATATGCTTGGTGAGTGCACCACATGTCGTCCTGGCCTCCACTTGGGCTCGTAGCTAAATCGGTTTGACAACGGGTGTTGCTCTATTAGTTCTAGGTTTTATTCTGGCGGTACTAGTAAATTATTTTATTTGTTCGCGGGAGTTTTCTGTGGACACCAATGGTCGCGAAAGAACCCGGCGGGGGGGGGGGGGTAAAGGTAAAAAGCTTTGCTTTAAAACTGGAATATACTGACGCCACGCGGCGTGGTAAAGACTTGGGGGCAGTCAGAAATCAGCGGGAGGTTTGGAAGGTGGTGAGCTCGACTTCGAAAGCGCGCACGGGCTGCACATGGACAAAAACTGAGAAAAGAGGGAACGAAGGACATTGTGTTCATGTAAAGACCCAACCAAAACAGATGACATGAAATTTAAAATATTGTCACGTAGCCAAGGACGAAGCAGTTGTTTGGAAAAGAAACAAGTTTATTGAAGCGAACTTGTGCTCCCCTAACAACTGAAAAGAATACAGAGGCGGCGAAGCAGTGGTCAACAAAGTGACTTGCACAGGCGAGTGTCGTCGAATCGAATGCCCCGGCGTCTGCTCTGCAGGCTTTTTATCTTTCGGCGCGCGTGGTTCTGGAACCGTCGATTCGCATCGAGAACATTGTACATGCAAGAAGATTATTCCGGGATGTTCACGTTAGATCGGAATGCTCTCCCTATCTGAACAGATAACACATGCGGCACAGAAAGAAAGAATGGAACACGCGCTTCCCTTGGCGCAGAGATAACGCAGACCGGCGCAGCCGGGCGGTAAAAGCAAAACACAAATACAACAAACCCAATGTATGGTTCGCGGCATTACCCCCCCTCTAAGAGTGCATCGACCCGATGCTAACATAAGCGACAGTCCGAACAAATGAAAATAAAAGTTCGTCATCGTCCGTAGAAAGGTTTTAGGCGAACCACGTGCATGACTTCGGGCTGCGTACGTCGTCGGGATGTGCCGGAGTCACCATCGGGGATCACTTCGTAGGTAAGTTGGCCAACACGTCGCAGAATCTGGTAGGGCCCGAAATACCGTCGCAGAAGTTTCTCGCTCAGTCCGCGTCGTCGGATGGGAGTCCAAACCCACACACGATCCCCTGGTTGGTACTCGGCGTCTCGGCGTCGTAGGTTGTAGCGGCCGGCATCCACCAGCTGCTGGTCCCTTATACGAACTCGAGCGAGCTGGCGGGCCTCCTCCGCACGTTGAAGGTATCCTTGGACGTCGGTGTTGAGGTCGTCGTCTTCTACATGCGGAAGCATGGCGTCGAGCATCGTAGTCGGTCGTCTTCCGTAGACAAGCTCGAACGGTGTCATCTGCGTAGTTTCCTGCGTCGCTGTATTGTACGCAAACGTGACATACGGGAGGACTTCGTCCCAAGTCTTATGTTCAACGTCGACGTACATGGACAGCATATCCGCAATTGTCTTGTTCAGACGTTCTGTTAGTCCGTTCGTTTGGGGGTGGTACGCCCTCGTTCTTCGGTGATCCGTGTTGCTGTAGCGTAAGATTCCTTGCATCAGCTCCGCGGTAAAGGCCGTTCCGCGGTCCGTGATCAGGACTTCAGGGGCTCCATGTCTCAGCACAACTTGGTTTATAAAGAACTTGGCGACTTCTTGTGCAGTCCCCCGCGGAAGAGCGGCGGTCTCTGCGTAGCGCGTCATGTAGTCTGTCGCTACGACAATCCACTTGTTCTCCGATCGTGACGTCGGGAACGGGCCTAGGAGGTCCATTCCAATTTGTTGAAAGGGTCTCCGCGGGACGGCGATCGGTTGTAGAAGTCCGGCGCGTCTTGTCGGCGGCGTTTTTCGTCGCTGGCAGTCCCGGCAACTCCGAACGTAGTGGGTGACGTCGGATGTAAGGCGGGGCCAGAAGTACTTCGCCTTAATTTTTGCGATAGTGCGAGCTGTGCCGAGATGTCCGGAAGACGGGTCGTCGTGGGACGCTTCCAAAATTTCGTCACGAAGGTCTGCGGGGATGACAAGTAGATAATTCGTTCTTGTTCCGGGGCTGAAATTCTTCTTCACGAGGACGGAGTTTCTGAGGCTGAATGCTGGTAAGTTACGCTTGAACGCTCTAGGCACGGCGACGTTACGTCCTTCGAGGTAGTCGATCATTACTCGCAAGTCGGGGTCGGCACGCTGCTGGGCGGCTAGGTCGCTCTCCGTAACAACCCCGAAGAACGCACTGTCTTCATCGGAGTCTTGTGGCGGTGGGTCGACAGGGGCGCGGGACAGGCAGTCGGCGTCGGAGTGTTTCCTGCCGGATTTGTAGACGATTGTAATGTCGAACTCTTGCAGGCGCAAACTCCACCGCCCAAGACGGCCAGAGGGGTCCTTCAAATTGGCGAGCCAACACAGCGCATGGTGGTCTGTTACAACCTTGAACGGTCTGCCATACACGTATGGGCGAAATTTTGAAATGGCCCATATAATAGCCAGGCACTCTTTTTCGGAGGCAGAGTAGTTTTTCTCCTCCTTCGACAGACCACGGCTGGCATAGGCGATCACGTTTTCGCACCCGCTTTGTTTTTGGACAAGGACGGCACCCAAGCCTATATCACTGGCGTCCGTGTGTATTTCCGTTTCGGCGTTGTCGTCGAAATGAGCGAGCACGGGCGGGCTTTGCAGGTGTTTTTGCAGCTCGCAGAATGCCTTTTCTTGGTCGTCTTCCCAGCTGAAAGCGGTGCTATCTTTCGTCAAGCGCGTGAGCGGCTCTGCAATGCGTGCGAAGTTTGCGACGAAGCGCCGGTAGTATGCGCACAGTCCAAGAAATCTGCGCACGCCCTTCTTATCTTTCGGCCTTGGGAAGTTCGCTATGGCTGAAGTTTTCGCCGGGTCAGGCAGGACTCCCGCGGCGTTGACGACATGGCCCAAAAACTTCAGTTCCTCGTACGCGAAGCGGCACTTTTCAGGCTTCAGCGTTAACCCCGACGTACGGATGGCCTCGAGTACTGACTGCAACCTTGCGAGGTGTTCGTCGAAAGTCCGGGAGAATACCACAACGTCGTCGAGGTATACGAGGCAGGTGTGCCACTTCAGGCCAGCTAGCACAGTGTCCATGACTCTTTGGAACGTTGCTGGTGCCGTGCATAGCCCAAACGGCATTACCTTGAACTCGTATAGGCCGTCCGGGGTTATGAATGCAGTCTTCTCTCGATCTCTCTCGTCCACTTCAATTTGCCAGTAGCCGGTCTTGAGGTCCATCGATGAGAAGTACCTCGCATGGCAGAGGTGGTCGAGGGCGTCGTCGATTCGTGGCAGGGGGTACACGTCCTTTTTGGTGATCTTGTTCAATCGCCGGTAGTCAACGCAGAACCTCAGTGTGCCGTCTTTTTTCTTCACGAGTACGACCGGCGCAGCCCACGGACTTTTCGATAGCTGTATAATGTCGTCGTTGAGCATGTCGTCGACTTGAGTCCGGATGGCTTCGCGCTCGTGGGAAGAGACGCGGTACGGTGACTGTCGGGTAGGTCGGGCTCCATCCTCGGTTATTATCCGGTGCTTCGCCAGAGGTGTTTGACGTAACTTTGAGTTCGACGAAAAACACTCGCCGTAGCGACGCAGCAAAGCCAATAACTTGTTCCTTTCTTCTTGCGGTAGCGCCGGATTCACGTCGAAGGGGTGCGGAAGCTTGAAGGTATCGTCGGGTGCGCGTTAAAAGTCGGCGACTGCTATCACGTCACTTGCTAGTTGCGTTTCTTCGACGAACGCAATTGCAGCGCCCTTGTTTAAATGCTGGTACTCCTCGGTGAAATTGGTGACCAAAACGTGGGATTTGCGATGCTTAAACCGCGCAATGCCTCTTGCGACAGACACACCGCGGTCAAGAAGCAACCTTCGGTCACTCTCCACGATAGCGTCGACGTCGAGAGCAGCACCTTCACAGTAGACGGTGATCATCAAGCTTGCGCGGGGTGGCAGGGTGACGTGATCATCGGCGATCCTTACAGCTGCACGGTGTTCGGGGTTCGATTCCGGCGTCATGGAGTGGTCGGAGGAAAAAGTTATCGACTTCGTCTGGAGATCGATTATTGCGCCGTTGTCTGTCAAAAAGTCCATTCCGAGAATTACGTCGCGGGAGCAGTTGGGCAAAACGACGAACACTGCAGGGTACGTCGTGCCATCTATGGTGACGCGCGATGTGCACGTTCCACTTGGCGTCACGATGTGGCCTCCTGCTGTGCGTATGTGCGGACCGTCCCATCTGGTCATAACTTTCTTCAGCTTAGACGCAAATGGTCCGCTCATTACGGAGTAGTCGGCTCCCGTGTCTACGAGGGCGACTACATCAAAACCGTCGATGGACACCTTGACGTCGGATGCCGCCTTCCTCGAGTTCCGGGTGCGTCGGGGCGTCGCATCTCGGCTTGTGCGTGTTGACGGTCGGGCACTGTGCGTCGTCGTTGTCCATGTCTTCTCAGCGGACGTCTCGGTCAGGTCGGGTAAGCGTCGCGGCGTATAGCTGTCGTCGTGTTCGGGAGTCTCATCAGGGTTAGGTCGGGTCGTCGGGATGAGGGCATGTCGTGAATCACTGTCTTCGGCGCGTCCTTGCGTCGTTGGAGGGTTTCCGGTTTTTCGCCGTATAGCAACTTCACCTCCAGAAGTTGCTGCTTTTAGTTTCCCCCGCGTGGGCTGGGGGAAACTAAACCTTCCACGGGCGAAGTCAGCGTTGCTACGGCGGTTCGGCGATTGGTATGGGTAGGGCGACGGCGAACGGTTGAAACGCGCTGGGCCACGGCTGGTTTCAGATAGATACTCGTCGATCTCACGTGGTCGTTGGCCAGGGAGAGGGCGAGGTGCGTCGACGGAGAAACCACGCAGTCCGAGTCTCTTGTATGGGCAGCGACGGTAAATGTGGTCGGCCTCTCCGCAGTGGTAGCACAGAGGACGGTTATCGGGAGTTCGCCATACGTCCGTCTTCCTCGGCGTCTGGTTTCGGGCTACCGGGGGTCGGGCGGGTGACAGCGGGCGGCGGTACGGCGGGGCCTCTTGACGGCGTGTTGGAGCAGGGCGGGGTCGACGAACAGCCGCGGAGTATGTCATAGCTTGTGGCTCTCGGGGTACCTCGGATGGCGTAGAAGTTCCCAACGCTTGTTGCACTTCTCTAATCACGTCGGTGAGGGAAGCGACTTGGGGTTGCGGCGGCGTTGGGAGAAGTTTCCGCAGCTCCTCTCTCACTATTGCGCGGATAGTCTCGCGTAGGCTGTCGGCCGGGATCCGCGTGCTGCCAAAGTCGTTCTCATTGGCCGCGCCAACAAAGTTGCGGTCATACTGCTTAGCACGCATTTCGAGGGCTTTTTCAATGGTGCTGGCTTCGGTCACGAATTCGGTGACGGTTTTGGGCGGATTTCGGTCAAGTCCAGCAAACAGTTCCTCCTTCACTCCGCGCATTAAGAAGCGCAACTTCTTTTCTTCCGTCATTTCGGGGTCCGCGCGGCGAAATAGCTGCTTCATCTCCTCAACGAAGATCACGACACCTTCGTTGGGGTGTTGCGTGCGTGTTTCCAACAAAAGGGCGGCTCTTTCTTTCCGCACGACGGTAGTGAAGGTCTTAGTGAACTCGCTTTTGAACTGAGCTCAGTTTGTCAAGGAGCTCTCGTGGTTCTCGAACCAAGTGCGAGCCGAATCTTCCAAGTAAAAGAAAACGTGCCGGAATGTTTCTGCGTCGTCCCACCTGTTGAATTTCCGGACGCGCTCCAGTTTCTCCAACCATTCTTCTGGGTCTTCTGCGGGGGCTCCTCGGAATGATGGCGGTTCCCGTGGCTGCTGCAGAATGACAGGAGGATTGGCTTGGTTGAGCATGGTGCTGGTTGCGACGTTTTTCTTCTTCGTCTTCTCCGGTAGTAGACCGAACTCGGGTGGTAAATCTTGCACGCGGAGGCTGGCTCTTGTTGGACTGGCTTGGCGGCTTCCAGAGGTTGTAGTGGGCATGAAGGGTGCGTACCCAGCACCTCCACCAGATGTCACGTAGCCAAGGGCGAAGCAGTTGTTTGGAAAAGAAACAAGTTTATTGAAGCGAACTTGTGCTCCCCTAACAACTGAAAAGAATACAGAGGCGGCGAAGCAGTGGTCAACAAAGTGACTTGCACAGGCGAGTGTCGTCGAATCGAATGCCCCGGCGTCTGCTCTGCAGGCTTTTTATCTTTCGGCGCGCGTGGTTCTGGAACCGTCGATTCGCATCGAGAACATTGTACATGCAAGAAGATTATTCCGGGATGTTCACGTTAGATCGGAATGCTCTCCCTATCTGAACAGATAACACATGCGGCACAGAAAGAAAGAATGGAACACGCGCTTCCCTTGGCGCAGAGATAACGCAGACCGGCGCAGCCGGGCGGTAAAAGCAAAACACAAATAAACAAACCCAATGTATGGTTCGCGGCAATATTTACAAACAGCAGCAAAACAGTAAAATGAGCGTCGGTAACTATCCACATCGCACGGACTTGATTAAAAGAGAGAAACATAACACAGGACAAAATCGAGATGCAGATGACAAAAAACGTTTTCACCTCGCTCTTAAAGGTCATAAACTGTGTTGCAGAATTTTAGGGGAATAAAATATTCAGTTGGAAAAATATTGCAACCAATTTCTACATCATGCCAAGAATACAGTAATGAGAGAGGGGACATCAGAGCGGAGAAGGAACGAAG
This sequence comes from Haemaphysalis longicornis, assembly GCF_048455015.1. Lineage (NCBI taxonomy): Eukaryota > Metazoa > Arthropoda > Arachnida > Ixodida > Ixodidae > Haemaphysalis > Haemaphysalis longicornis. Next base: position 61,079,167 of record NW_027526245.1, on the reverse strand, counting down.
AAGCTGGAGAGCACGAGTTGGCAAATGGAAAGGTCGAAAAGTGGAACTTGAATGATGGAGTGGAAATCGCGAATGTGGCAAAGAGCGAAACCTACCAAATTGTTCCTACTCTTATATGTAGAATGATTATAGAAATAATAATTACGCTTGCAAAATCTGAGCTCGAGAGCTGGAAGTCAGGAGGGATGTATAGAGAGCATAGTGTTATAAGCCTGTTAAAAGATTATCGTTCGACTGGCCACAGCCTCTAGTATGGTCTGATGTGGGTCCGTATGGGACGACAAGGATTTTCGGGCAATTTTGTCCACACTGCCTGAGGATGTGCAACCACCGTCTCTGTCCTTCCTAATACCATGAAGCTATTCAAGAAATTTGTGTGCCTGAAGTGTAAGGGGTTTTATGTATCACAAAACGTTCCCTAAATGGACATACTAACAGACGAAGGAAGACGGACGATGCGCATTTTGAGGCGGTGTCTGTCTGTATGTCCATTTAGCGCACGTTTCGTGATACATAATGCACCAACTAGCCTAAAAGCACATTATATTAAAGGGGTTTCTTGGAGACACACCAAACTTGGTTGATTGGAATGCAATAACTCATAGATATCATCAAGATGTTTAAACAACGCCTCTGCATTTACATTGCATGGTATTTTCTCTTCCCATTATTGATGTTTAGAGTGACTGGAATGTGTGCGTGTTTATGTTTGGACTTACGGGGCATAAATTATTGGAAGCGGATTTTCCGCCATTCCTAATGCCCGTGCCCCGGCCATGCTTGCCTTCTCTAGGGATATACTCTGTTACCTTTAATCACCAACTGTTTTCTTGCCTTCGCATTTCATGCCCTGCCCACGTCTATTTCTTCTCAATTTTTACTAACATGTCCTTTACACGCATTTGTTGCCTGAATCACTCCGCTCTCTTCTTGTCCCTTAATGTTACACCTATCAACTCCCGTTTCATTGCTCGCTGAGTCTTCCTCAATGTAGGTTGAAGCCTCTTAGTGAGCCTCGAAGTTTCTGCCCGTAGGTAAGTACCGGTAAGATGCAGCTGTCATTCCCTTTCTTCCTCAGGGATGATGCGAGGCTGTCATTCCTTATCTAAAAATGCCTGATGAATACACTCCACCCTATTCTTATTCTTCTAATTATCTCTATCTCATAGTTGGGATCTGGGGTGACAACTTGGCCTAAGCAGATATATTCACTTACCGCTTCCAATGCCTCGCCACCTATCACAAACCACTCTGCTCTCCCGACGTTATTGGGTAATACCTTAGCTTTTTAAAATAATGCTTTTCCGGTCCATCGGTCTTTTCTGCTTGTCCAGTGCAGTAGCCATTCTTTGCAATTCGTCCCCCGAGTTACTAAACAGGGCAACGTCATCAGCACATGTTAGGTTACCGAGGACTTATTCATTAACTCTTACGGTGACCTGTTATTAATCCAATGTACTCAATACGTCTTGTAAACATGCTGTGAATAACATTCAGCGCACTTGTATTTGTGCTGCAGAGACAAAAAATGTTGCACGATCGCGCTTCTACCCACAATGTTTTTCTCGACACTTTGTTAAAGATACATCACATGATACCGGGCGAAGCGGCCCCGCTACTAGAAAATTATTACCGGAGTATTTGATGGTGCCTGAAAACATGACATCAAGCCGGCACGCTTCTCTTAATCTAAAAGGGAAGGGGGCAGAGATTGATGGATGATTATAAAGGAATTGAGATATGAATGTATAATAAAAACTGATGTAAAAGGGTGGTGAGAAATTGATGTGATTTTAAAAGCATAAACAGGTTTGTGTATGCTCGCTGACGTTGTAGGCCCCATTTGTTGCACTCTACATACAGGCTTTCAACTGAACTAGTCCTGAAAGCCCTATATGTCAAGCGGAGCCCTAGATGAAGCACTGAGTCTAGCATTCTGAGGGATGTTTAGGGGCTGACGCATAGACAATGCTACCATAGTCCCCTCGTGGACCTATTAGGCTTGTAAAAACACGTAAAAGAAGTTTATCAGCACCACACGAAATGTGCGAGAGAATCCTCGAGATACTAATTGTTTTTAGCATTTATGTTATAGTTGCTTTATGCGTGGAATGCATGTGAGCTTTTCGTCAAAGAATATACCTTAAAGCTTGTGTTCCTTTTTGACAGGAATCGAGACACCACTGATTTGAATGACTGGATTCGGTCCGATGCCACGCCTCTTGTAAAACAAAACCCAAGTGCACTTTGCTGGATTAACTTTCAAACCATTCCTATCTGCCCAGCCGGACAGCTTGTTAACACCAAGCTGGTCTTGGTGCTCACCGAAAGACAAGTTACATCATTTAAAATAGAGTTAAACGTCGTCTACATATATTAACAGGAAATCAATGGTGGCCGCGCCATCCTAAGAGAAATCATTTTCACAATAAGTAGAAAGGGTGCAGCTCAAAGCTTCACCTTGTGGAACGACAATTTCCTGCACATGAACCCTAGAGATTAGAGTACCAACTCGCACCCGAAACGTTCTTTAAGAGATGTAACTGGCAAGCGTGTTCATCATGTTACCGGACATGGCAAAGCATTTCAAATAGCTAAGGATACCATACCGCCAAGCAGTATCATGCGCCTTTTCAATCTCAAAGAGTACTGTCATACAATACTGCTTGTGGATGAAAGCATCTTGATATAGGATTGTAATGCAACGAGTTGATCGTTGGTAGATGGCCCCGCCCTGAAGCCTGCCTGACAGCTCTCGAGAAGACCATTCTACTCTAGGAAGTACACGCGCCTCCTGTTTATTATCTTCTCGAGGAGCTTGCACAGCCAGCTTCTCAGGGCAATGGGACAATAACTGGCAGGACAGGAAGTTTCCTTTCTTTCCTTTGCGAAAGCCACTATTATGGCGTCCTCCCAAGAGCGTGGAATGTACCCCTACAGCGATATTTCAGTGTATAAGTGTAGGAGTGCTTTAGGAGTGTCTGGGTGTAGCTGTTGTTTCATGGTGTATGTAATCTTACCTGCACGTGGAGCTGAAGCTGTAAATGTGGTCAGAGCAGCCTTCAGCTCATGAATTGAAATCGGAGAATTGTTGGAAGTGTGCGAATTGTTGCTATCACGCAGCAACTTCGTTTTGCAAGGCATTTGGTGTTTCATAAAAATGTTTGTGTAGTTTTCTGAACTGAACACGTGTTGAAAGTGTTGTGCCAGTGCGTTAGCCTGGTCTTCGAGTGTGTCTCCAGTTGTACTAAACTGAGGCAGGCTGTTTGTTTGTTGTCCTTTGAGTTTTCGTATGCGTGTCCAGACTTTGTGAGTGTCAGTGTATACATTTATGGATGTGAGGAAGGCTCGCAACTCTCCCTTTTTGCCTCACGCCGCACACGCTTCCCAAGTTATTTTGCCCGTTTAAAGGATATCAGGTTATCGAACGTGGGGTACCGGCGAAGGATACCCCACGCCTTGTTCTGGGCCTCTCGTGCTCGCCTGCAGTCCTCGTTCCACCAGGGCCTCCTTGGGGTGCCCGGGGCACCGGACACCTGGGAAATGAACTTTCCGGCAGCATCAAGGATGTGCGCCGTGAGATGTTTGGTGGCGTGCTTTGTGTGTAAGTGTGCAATGGGTGTGTGCGTTAGTTTAGATGTATCAGTGAAAATACTCCAGTTAGCTTTTGGTTCGCGAAACGTGCTATGGGAAGATGAACTGTTTGGGCTTCACCTATATATGTTATGTGGTTGGGAAGTGGTCGCTACTATATGGGTGTGTACCCACGTCCCACTCGAGTGATGGAAAGAGAACTGCAAGACCGAGTGGCAAGTCAAGGTATAGAATACGTGTTGTTTCCTAGAATATGGTGTGTAGGCTGTTTTCGTTAAAAAGGAATGCTCCCGATGATGTTAGAAACTTTTAAATAAGGCGTTCTCAAACATCTGGGCAGAAAGAACAGCAAAAGGGGTTAGGACAATTGAGCTCTCCTAATAAAAGAAATATTTCTGGTTACTGGTCTATCAAACCTCAAACTCGGAGCTCGATAGCACGTGATGAGGACGAATGTAGAGGGAGCATACTGTTATTAACCTGTTCAATATTAGTGTGGGAATGTGACAGCCTCAAAGACAGTATTCAGAGGGATAGGGTGACAGGCTGGATAGGATGGATAGGAGAGAACAGGCTAGACAGGCAGAACAGGATGGATAGGTGACAGTGGGTCCGGCGTTGGCATGGCGTCCGATCGCTACAAGCTAGTCTGCTTGATTTTACAGGTGGCCGCATTTACCAGGAGATGCAGATCTTCTTCGTTCAATGTGCGCGTGCTCCCATCACAGTTTCCCGATTCATGGACCATGTATGCCTCGACCGATCCGGCATTTCAAGCTTTCAATTTACCATCGGGGTTTATCATGGGCGCCAGTTACGGACTTGAATGGGACTGTTTCTACAGCGCATGGCACGGCGCAGCAGTGACGTCTGCGGCATCAGCGGAGGATATAAGACTGACACCTCGACAGCTCCTCTTCAGTGGGTCCGGCGGCGGCATGGCGTCCGATCGCTACAAGCTAGTATGCTTGATTTTACAGGTACGATATCATTTCAAGTGTTACAGAAGCGATAACCGTCCCGTGTTGCTGCTGCCAGGCCCCCTGCCTTGCACATGTGTTGTGAATTCATTGTTAAGTTGGCTAAGAACGTTACTCTTGATCTCTAGAGACATCGAGTCTAATTATGGACCGCAGATTGAAGCCATGCTGAAAGAATTGTTTGCCGGTCAGCCAGTCTGACCGGCAAACAATTGCCAGTCTGACTACTACAGTAGCGTCTCTCGATTGTAGGTTAAAAACCGTGGAGGCAATGACATCTAATGCTGCGGACCTGGTTCCCCGAATGAGCGAGCTTGAAAGCACTGTTTGGGACTTAAAAAGCACGGTTGAAATTCATGGACCACCATAACGATTATTTGGAAAATTGCCTTCACAGGAACAACCTGATCATTTACGGACTAACAGAAACGGTGAAAGAGACTCCGGAGCAGCTCCTGGAAACTGTGCACGAACTCATAAATGTCAAACTAAGTGTCACGTGTGAAAACATTGAGCGGTGGCACAGGCTAGGAATGCAAAAAAAGTGTTAGTCCACGTCCTGTTATTATTAAGCTAATTGATTTTTAGTACGAAGACACAAATTTTAAACAACGCACGAAAGCTTATAGGATCAAAAATATACATAAACAAAGACTTCCCGGCACGTATTCGACAAATACGCAAGTCTTTGTGGCAGCACTCGGCTGACCTCAGAAAAAATGAACATAAAATTTGACTTCCCCACAATACTCTTATCCTTGACAGCGTTCGTTATAGCTGGGACGAAGCCAGCGGTACCCTTGTTAAACATTGTGAATCCGCGCCTGAGAGCCCGCCTGCGCATGCGCCTTTACTTACACCTCAACGACAGCTTCCAGAATGACTGCGCATTGATCAAAATTTGTTCATTTTGACTATAATGCACGTAGCTTACTAAACAAGATTGATAGCTTCAATTGGCTTACTGAATGTCACTAGCCCTCAAATATTTGCGTCACTGAAAGCTGGTTAAATGATTTGGTCTTAGATAATTAATTTTTGCCCCTGGGCTATGTAGTTTAATGCAAAGACCGACGAAGTGGTCGTGGAGGAGGTGTAGTACTTTTTATCGAAAAACAGATTGAATTTTTTTCGCTTCCTGATCTGCCAAACACCGAATCAATCTGGTGCATGTTGAAAATTTGTGGCCAGGCTATTGCTGTAGGAGCTATTTATCGCCCTCCAAACGAACCTTCTGACGCTTTTTCTGATATTACCTACTACGTTGTGGATCGCAAGCGTCACCTAGGTAAATTATTTTTGGCTGGCGATTTTGGCTGGACAATTTTGCATCCTTTGGTCATGACAGAAAGTTTCTGACTCCCTCGTTAATATGGCACTGCGATTTGACTTAACTCAAATCGTCACTTCTGCCACCAGTAAAAATTCAATAGTTGACCTTGTTTTCACAAGCGCACGAATTTTGCAAAAAGGGATATCATAGTGAGGTTGTCACAGGTTTGTCTGATCACAATGCTGTAATTGCGTGCCTAAATGTAGTGTGCCCGCCAAATCGACCGGAATTTAAGCATTTGTTCGGTTTCAGTCATGCCGATGACAACTCTATTAGCGATACGCTGGCATCTAGTTTTGATAATTTTTTCCCAGCAGTGAACACAGTGATGTAAATGCACTTCTTGGTCATTTTCTTGGTATTGTGCAGGAGTGCATATCAACGTTTGTGCCTATAAAGTGCATAAAACGCAATTCAAAACATCCCCTGTACACGAGGGAAATCATTCACTTAATTCGCCGTATTAAGCGACTTCGCAAAGGTCGTCCTCGGTTGTCTGCTGCGCGATCATCACTGGTTATTTCTTTGAAGTGTACTTTGAAGGCCAAAATGCAGTAAGCGAGAAATTTCTATTCCAACAATACATTGGCACGGTTAATGGTAGAAAAACCGACCAAATTCTGGAAGTCTATCAACCCTAAGTCACCTGTTCAGCCTTGTTTTCTTATGAATGACCAATCAAGCTCCGATCCAAAGACTATTTATTGCAGAAAGATTCAAAGGTATTTCAAGTCCGTTTTCTCTCGTGATAATGGCACTATCCCAGATTATGCTTGAAACTTCGCTCAGTCTACAATTCCAGACATCACAATGCCTTGTTCAGGTGTTCACAATTTGATACTAAAATTAGACATGACCTAAAGTTCCAGTCCTGATGGCATTCCTAATACGTTCTTCCGGCGGTACTCCGAATGACGCACTCGTTAATTGACTGTCATTTTTGAGAAATCGCTTGCGTCGGCCACTGTTCTCATACTTTCGAAGACAGCTGATGTTGTCCCCTTATTTATCTGGCAATGAGCAGCTCAGTTCAAATTATAGGCCAATTTTCTTAAGTTCAACAACCTGTATATTCCTGAAACATATTATTCCTAAACATATTGTTGAGTATTTAGACCCAATCAACTTCCTGTCCCGGTGGCAGCATGGCTTCCTAGCAGGATTTTCTACAACAACGCAGCTTCTAGAATTTACTCATGGCATCGCTACATCACTTAACAAAAGAGCTCAGACGGACGCAATTTTTATAGATTACTCCAAAGCTTTCAATAACGAATTCCATAAAAAAATTCTGAAACGTGGTTGTTTTCTCAAACACTCTAAATTAGTTGGTTGTATTGCGGATTACGTGCGTTCTCAATCTCAATTTATTACTTTCAACCAGGTGCATTCATCCCCTGTTGAAATCACATCTGGTGTGCCGCAAGGCTCTGTACTGGGGCCTCTCTTGTTTATTATATTTATTAATGACTAGCGGTAATACCCGGTGGTGCCCGGGTGGGCTTAAGGACAGCAATTGGTATTTGTTAGTCGCCATATTAGGTTACTTCATTGGGAAGTGGTACAACCTCAGGAGCGCCTGCCAGCTGTCCGTACATAGGCTCCTACTGCAGGCGCGTCTTGGTAATGTGAAACGACTGGTACTCGTGTTTTACTACAACTCTCGCTAAACAAATTGCACCAAGATGGTGCGTTTGAGCGAATGAGTCAGTGAGCGAAAAAGGTTTTATTGAGCCGGCGAAGTGGGAGTGGTTCCCAATGTCAGAAAGCCATGTGATTAGGTCCGCAGCCTTCGCTCTGGAGGAAGTATTGTCTGGACATCCAGATCGCGGTTATTCACCAGGTTCTCCCACAGCTCAAGGTTTGGAAAAGTGGATGAAAGAAGGAGGAGGTTGGTTTGCTTGCACTCTTAATATGATATGAGGAAGAGTGCCAGGTTGCAACCACAACTTGAATTCTGCAGAAGATTGCGCTGGGAACATATCATGGAGGCCGGCTAGGTGAGGGGTATTCTTCCTCGTAGGAAGTGATACCTCACAAGATGTGAACGACGCTTATCGGTACAGTTTTATCATAAATAACATGGGCTCCCCACGTGAGGTTGCAGGAAGTCCCAGCAGATGCCGAGGGCTAACCTTTGCGCTTTTTACTGGTTTATCTTCTCTCGTACATTTATGATATATGACACCTGCTCCTGCAGGAGCCGCGTAGTTACCGAAGGTGTAAACAGATGGCGACCGCTAAGCGGACGCGGCAAAACTCAACTGAATTTTACGTCCAAAAGGATGCAGATTAAATAATCTCGCTGGTCTTTGTATCCGCATGTTAGGACAAAATCCTGAAAGTGTTTTTTGGGCAATTAAATGGGCAGAATTTTCAAGAAAAACGAATGGGAGATATCAACTGGCAGGGTGGGTATTTACGAAAGTGTAAAAACGCAGTGTTTTCCCGAAATCCCACTTGCCTCTCTTGGGGGGGGGGTGTCATTGAAAAACGTTGTATAACAGTGTTGAGATACGTGAGCAAGTTGCCAATCTCAACGAAAACCAGTTCGATATCTCTGACGGCAGGTGGTACAAAAATTAATATGTGAAAAACTATATTACCGCTTTTCACTCTCTCCATTATGGAGTTTTTTAAATTTTAAGGAATATTGACCTCCAACACCGTAATCAGAATGTGCCCTTGCAATCTGTAGCCGTTTGAAACAGCAGTTTGGCAGTACGTGTACATAACCTGTCAGGCCTATTTGGCCGATCAGCCGTGTCATTTGTAAAAACCAATTTGACCCTTTTAGCGGCGTCGCAGACCGAAATCCTTAAAAACGGTTCCGGCATTTGTATGACTAACATATTCTAGCAAAAATCAGTTGAATTACTGAACCGGTGAAAGAATTATTTAGGAACCTTTAGGAACACCGTTTTAGTTCTGTAATGCGGAATCACCTCGCTGGTGTAGGTAAGGGCGTAATCCAAAAAACACTTTTTAGGTATTCTTAAGGGCTACTGATATCAGCGAAAAGCGCTTTGATATGTGAATTTGTGACGGAGAAAATCACGAATTCGCGAAACCACAATTTCGCCCTTCTCTTTATATAGGGGGGCAATTTCTGAAAACCCCGCCTGTGTGAGCACCTATTAAATGACGCAAATAAACTTGTGAAATTTCAACTCTCTAGGGCCAACAGTTTTGGCAGGGCGTTGATGAGTCCGTCAGTCAGTCAGTAGGTCAGTAAGTCAGTCAGTCATTTGGGAACTTCTTTTTATAGGTGTAGATGACACCTGCTCCTACGGGAGACGCCTATTTGCCGAAGGTGTCAACAGATGGCGACCGCTAAGGGAACGCGGGAAAACTCATATGAATTTTACGTCCTAAAGGATGCAGATTAAAAAATCTCGCTGGCCTTCTTATCCGCATGTTAGGACAAAATCCTGAAAGTGGTTTTTCAGCAAAAAAATGGGAGCATTTTCAAGAAAAAACGAAAGGGAGGTATCAACTGGCTGGGTCCTTATTTACGAAAGTGTAAAAGCACAGTGTTTTCCCAAAATCCCGCTTGCCTCTATTGAGAGCGTGTCATTGAAAAATATTTTATAACAGTGTTGAGACACTTGATTAGGTGTTCAATCTCAACAAAAACCAGTTGGACTTCTCAGATGGCGGGTGGTAAAAAATTAATATATGAAAAACTATTTTACCGCTTTTCATTCTCTCCATGGTGGAATTTTTAAAAATTCAAGAAATATTGACCTCCAACACAGTAATGAGAATGTGTCCTTGCAATCTGTAGCCGTTTGAAACAGCAGTTTGGCTGGACGTATTTTTAGCTCATCAGCCGTGTCATTTGTAAAAAAAATATTTGACCCTTTTAACGGCGTCGCAGAGCGAAATCCTTAAAAATGGTTGTGTGCATTGGTATGAAAAACATATCCTAGCAAAAACCAGTTGGATTACTGAATCGGTGAAGCATTTATTTGAGAATCTTTAGGAACACCGTTTTATTCCCGTAAAGCGGAATGACCTCGCTGGTGTAGGTTAAGGCGAAATCCAAAAACTTCTTTTTAGGTTTTGCTAAGGGCTACCTATATCAGCAAAGAGCGCTTTGATATGTGAGTGGGTGACCGAGAAAATCACGACTTCGCGAAACCACAATTTCGCCCTTTTCTTCGGTTAGGAGGGCAATTTCTGAAAAACCCGCCTTAGTGAGCACCTACTCCATGACGCAAATAAACTCGTGAAATTTCAACTCTCTAGGTCTAACAGCTTTAGGTGGGCGTTGATGAGTCAGTCAGTCAGTCAGTCAGTCAGTCAGTCAGTCAGTCAGTCAGTCAGTCAGTCAGTCAGTCAGTCGGGCACTTCTTTTTATAGGTATAGATAACATGGGCTCCCTAGGTGAGGCGCGAGGATTCAGGAAGTCCCAGCAGATGCCGCGGGCTAACCTTTGCGCTTGTTACTGGTACAGCTTCTTTGTTACGTTTATGATATATGACAGCTGCTCTTACGGGAGACGCGTAGTTGCCGAAGGTGTCAACAGATGGCGACCGCTAAGCGAACGCGGGAAACCTCAACTTAATTTTACGTTCAAAAGGATACAGATTAGAAATTCTCGCTGGCCTTCTTATCCGCTTGTTAAGACAAAATCGTGAAAGTGGTTTTTGGGCAAAAAAAGGGGCAGCATTTTCAAGAAAAAACGAATTGGAGATATAAACTGGCTGAGTGTTTATTTAAGAAAGTGTAAAAACACAGTGTTTTCCCGAAATCCCGCTTGCCTCTATTGGGAGGGTGTCATTGAAAACTGTTGTATAACAGTGTTGAGATACGTAAATAAGTTGCCAATGTCAACAAAAACAAGTTCGATATTTCAGATGGCGGGTGGTAAAAAAATTTTATGTGAAAAACGTTTTTACCGCTTTTCACTCTCTCCGTGGTGGAATTTTTAAAAAATCAAAAATATTGACCTCCAACACCGTAATCAGAATGTGCCCTTGCAATCTCTAGCCGTTTGAAACAGCAGGTTGGCTGGACGTGTACATAACCTGTCAGGCCTATTTGGCCGATCAGCCGTGTCATTTGTAAAAAACAATTTGACCCCTTTAGCGGCGTCGCAGAGCAAAATCCGTAAAAACGGTTCTGTGTATTTGTATGAGTAACATATTCTAGCAAAAATCAGTTGGATTACTGAATCGGTGAAAGATTTAGTTGAGAATCTTTAGGAACACCGTTTTAGTTCCGTAATGCGGAATCACCTCGCTGGTGTAGGTTAAGGCGAAATCAAAAACCAACTTTTTAGGTATTCTTCAGGGCTACTTATATCAGCAACAGCGCTTTGATATGTGAAAGAGTGACCGAGAAAATCACGAATTCGCGAAACCACAATTTCGCCCTTTTCTTCAGTTTAGAGGGCAATTTTTGAAAAACCCGCCTTAGTGAGCACCTACTGAAAGACGCAAATAAACTCGTGAAATTTCAACTCTCTAGGTCTAACAGTTTTGGCTGGGCATTGATGAGTCAGCCAGTCAGTCAGTCAGTGAGCCAGTCAGTCAGTTAGTCGGGCACTTCTTTTTATAGGTGTAGATGACACCTGCTCCTAAGGGAGACGCGTATTTGCCGAAGGTATCAACAGATGACGACCGCTAAGCGAACGCGGGAAAACTCAACTTAATTTTACGTCCAAAAAGATGCAGCCAAAAAACTCTCGTTGGCCTTCTTATCCGCATGTTAAGAGAAAATCCTGAAAGTGGTTTTTTGGCAAATAAATGGGAAGCATTTTCAAGAAAAAACGAATGTGGTATATCAACTGGCTGGGTTGTTATTTACGAAAGTGTAAAAACACAGTGTTTTCCCGAAATGACGCTTGCCTCTATTGGGAGGGTGTCATTGAAAAATATCGTATAGCAGAGTTGATATACGTGAGTAAGTTGCCAATCTCAACAAAAACCACTTCGATATCTCAGTTGGCGGGTGGTAAAAAAATTAATATTTTAAAAACTTTTTTACCGCTTTTCAGTCTCTTCATGGTTGAAGTTTTAAAAATTTTAGAAATATTGACCTCCAACACCATAATCAGAATGTGCCCTTGCAATCTGTAGCCGTTTGAAACAGCAGTTTGGCTGGACGTGTACATAACCTGTCCGGCCTTTTTGGCTCATCTGCCGTGTCATTTGTAAAAAACAATTTGACCCTTGAACCGGCGTCGCAGAGCGAAATCCTTAAAAACGTTCTGTGCATTTGTATGAGTAACATATTCTAGCCAAAATCAGTTGGATTACTGAATCGGCGAAAGATTTATTTGAGAATGTTTAGGAACACCATTCTAGTTCCGTAATGCGGTATCACCTCGCAGGTGTAGGTTAGGGCGAAATCGAAAAAAATACTTTTTAGGTATTCTTAAGGGCTACTTATATCAGCAAAAAGCACTTTGATATGTGAATGGGTGACCGATAAAATCACGAATTCGCGAAACCGCAATTTCGCCCTTTTCTTCGGTTAGGAGGGCAATTTCTGAAAAACCCGCCGGAGTGAGCACCTACTCAATGACGCAGAAAAACTCGTGAGATTTCAACTCGCTAGGTGTAACAGTTTTGGCTGGGCGTTGATGAGTCAGTCAGTCAGTCAGTCAGTGCGTGAGTCAGTCAGTCGGGCACTTCTTTTTATAGGTATAGATACCATTTGCTCCCTACGTGAGGCGCGATGACGCAGGGAGTCCCAGCAGATGCCGAGGGCTAACCTTTGCGCTTTTTAGGGGTACATCTTACCTTTTTACGTTTATGATATATGACACCTGCTCCTACGGGAGACGCGTAGTTGCCGAAGGTGTCAACAGATGGCATCCGCTAAGCAAAAACGGTTAAACTGAACTGAACTTTACGTCCAAAATGATGCAGATTAAAAAATCTCGCTGGCCTTCTTATCCGCATGTTAGGACAAAATGCTGAAAATGGTTTTTGGGCAAATAAATAGGCAGCATTTTCAAGAAAAAACAAATGGTAGATATCAACTGGCTGGGTGGTTATTTGAGAAAGTGGAAAAAGACAGTGTTTTCCTGAAATTATGTTTGCCTCTATTGGAAGGGTGTCATTAAAAAATGTTGTATAACAGTGTTGAGATACGTGAGTGAGTTACCAATCTCAAGAAAAACAAGCTCGATATCCCAGATTGCGGGTGGTAAAAAAATTAATATGTGAAAAACTATTTTGCCTCTTTTCACTCTCTCCATGTTGGAATTTTTAAAATTTTAGGAAATATTCGACTCCCACATCGTAATCAGAATGTGCCGTTGCAATCTGTAGCCGTTTGAAACAGCAGTTTGGCTGGACGTGTACGTAACCTGTCAGGCCTTTTTGGCTCATCAGCCGTGTCATTTGTAAAAAAACAATTTGACCCTTTTAACGGCGTCGCAGGGAGAAATCCTCAAAAACGGTTGTGTGCATTTGTATGAGTAACATATTCTAGCAAAAATCAGTTGGATTTCTGAATCGGTGAAAGATTTATTTGAGAATCTTTAGGAACACCGTATTAGTTCCGTAATGCGGAATCACCTCGCTGGTGTAGGTTAGGGCGAAATCCAAAAACTACTTTTTAGCTATTCTTAAGGGCTAATTATATCAGCAAAAATCGCTTTGACATGTGAATGCGTGACCGAGAAAATCACGAATTCGCGAAACCACAAGTTCACCTTTTCTTCGGTTAGGATGGCAATTTCTGAAAAACCCGCCTCAGTGAGCACCTACTCAATGACGCAAATATACTCGTGAAATTTCAACTCTCTAGGGTTAACAGTTTTGGCTGGGCGTTGATGAGTCAGTCAGACAGTCAGTCAGCCAGTCAGTCAGTCAGTCAGTCAGTCAGTTAGTCAGTCAGTCAGTCAGTCAGTCAGTCAGTCAGTCAGTCAGTCAGTCAGTCAGTCAGTCAGTCAGTCAGTCAGTCAGTCAGTCAGTCAGTCAGTCAGTCAGTCGGGTTCTTTTTATACGTATAGATGTTGTTAATGTCATCTCTGGAACTACTGTACACATGTGTCTCTATGCCGATGATTGCATACTGTATAACTGCATTACTACTTCTCAAGACCAGTAATGCTCAACAACGTATTCTCATTATTCTGCGATTGGAGTTTCACGTGGAAAATGCCCATAAATTACAAGAAAACTGTAGCTATGACTTTCTCAAGTAAAAAGCAGGTTTAGTTATAACTACAGTGGGTGCACCCTAGCACACGTGAGCGAATTCAAGTATCTCGGTGTCACCTTTTCACCTGACCTTAAATGGGGCAAACATGTTGACCAGAGAAGCTCTCAAGCTCTAAGGAAACTTGGGTACTTAAAGCGTAGATTTAAAAACTCAAATAAAGATTGCAAGTTAACCACCTATAAGACTTTAGTGAGACCGATGCTCTAGTACGCATCTGTGGTTTGGTCGCCTCATCTTGAACAAGATAAAAACCGGCTAGAATCTGCGCAGAAAAAGGCGCTCCGGTTCATTTTTATTCGTTATGATCGAATCTTCTCACCGTCTACACATTGCCCACTTGTTGTTACTTCCTTCACTAGAACACCGCCGTACAGGTGAGAGTGTGATTTAGTTGCACAAGATTGTACACAATACAACCCGCGTTTACCCGCCCTTATCTTTTGCTGATGTACCAGTCCGCACAACACGTAGTACAGATGCTTTGAAACTTGTACCCTTCAGGTATCGTTCGGATTGTTTCAAATTCTCTTTTTCCCCCACGTTTTGGAACTGTGGAACAAGCTTGATGGCGCTTTGCGTACAGTGAACATTATAGAGTTCGGGAAGAACTTTGTTTGTTAGCCACAAAATTTGTACGCACGATTTTTTGCTTCAGTAATATTGTTGGATTTTTCTGTACCGGCTCCTGCAATGTCCCATTTATTGGACAGCAGTATTTGTAAATAAATAAATAATAAATAAGGATTTTCGGGTAATGATGGCCACACCACCTGAAGATGTACCACCACCATTCCTGTCCTTTCTAAATAACATGTAGCTGTTCAAGAAATTTGTGTGATATATTGTTTAAATGTGTTCCCTGAAGACACATCAGACTTGCCTGATTATACTGCAATATCTCATAGACATCATCAACATTTTTAAAGAGGTCTCTACAGTTCTATTGAATAATGTTTTCTGTTCCAATTATGGAGATTTTGGAGCTACTGGAGATTGAGTGTATGTGGGTTTTCATGTGTCTTTCGCGCCTTGTACTCTTGGACGGAGCTTTTTGGGCCTTTCTGTGGGCTTGGACGTCCGTGGCCGCTCCGTGCGGTGCGTTGCAGGCAAGAGCGGTCCGGCGTCCATCTCGTCGTCAGATGTCCTGGGGGTGCTTTATGAACCGGGCCCCCTGGACTTGGCACCGTTTCGGGTACCCTTTGTGAGAGCCGCTACCGCCGCGGTCGTAGAGGGCACGAGAAATGGCACAGGTAGTGCCGTGGCTGTGGGAACCGATGCGGCGCCCCAGTGTCCATCCCCTCGGCACGCTCAAACGTACTGGTGGATGGGAAGTTAGTGGCGGTGGCGGGGGTGGCATTGGTTCGGACAGAAACGGTTGGCACCACAACCGCTGCTGCCTCAGCAAGCGGCATGGAGACGGGTTGGGCTCCCTGATGCATCCCAGTGGGGGGCGGGGATGAAACAGATCAGACTGGCTCAACTGGGTCCCCTTGGAAATCAGGCGCCACTCCACCCCCGGGCGAGCTGCGTCGGTGTACCTCCCCGGGAGAGAAGAGGTGAACCTGTTTTGCGCCTCTGGGAAGGATATGTTTTCGGTGACCTTAACATTTATGATCTCCTTTCTAGTTCCTAAACTTCTCGAATTTTTGAGAGTAGGCGAGGTGGGGTCCCTGGCAGTTGGCACAGGTAAGGGTTTGTGATGGACAATTATCAGATGAGTGATCATGCTAGGCACACTTTCCGTAGGTCAGGCGGCCATGGCAGCAGTTGGTTCTGTGCCCAAACCACTGAAACTTAAATCAGCGGCGCGGGTTTGGAATGTAGGGCCGGACATTACAATATACAAAAGCTGCATTTACGTACTCTGGGATTATGGACGGGTCAAAAGTAAGAATATTGTGCTGGCGAGACTACTTTGTCATCTCTCCTCAAAGTTATGCGCCTCACAGTTATCGCGCCCTGATTTCTCAGGCCCTTCAGCAGGTGAGCATCTGTCTTATTCATGAAGTCTAGTTCGGAAATGACACCTCAGTACGGTTCAGTCTCCGGTGGGGTGTCACCGGATAGGCTTAGGCGAGTTTGTTCAAGAAGGATCTTGGGATGATTTTGGTTGTGTACTTCAACCAAGATTTCTGCAGTTCTTTGTTTTTTCGCATTATATCTGTCACCAATGATGCCCTCCAATGATGCCCTTCAGGAACACGGACTGTGATTCAAGAGGCTTTTCTTGTTGATTGGATTCCAGCAGCAAACAGCGGGGGTAGTTCTCGGGCTTTGGAAAACTGAGGGCTGGGAGTGGCGGAAATGATCCTTTGGTGCGTCCCCTGATCGGGCTTGGGGGGGGGGGGTTACGATATACGAAAGGGCATGTAAAAGAAGCAGGGCCTTACCCTTATAGCTTAACCCTGATAGCTGAAGAGGTCATGGAGCTCCCTCCCTGGTAAACAGGCAGACAGCCCACCCGCCAGAGCTCGAACTGGTCTCTGACGACCACCGTATGTGGTTTCTGCGCTTCATCTTACAGCTCATAGCCACGGTAGATTACAGCGAGAGTATGGGGGGTTGGAATCGGCGGTGTCACCAACCCCGCCACCAAGATTACTCAAGGTGCCCCGTGCAGGGTGTTTCGAAACGTTGACGACTACCTTATAGCCCTCGAGTCATCAGTATAATGGTTCGACTCAGCCATATTGCAAGTCCTCCATTTCTTTCGGTCGACGCTGCACCAATCGGTAGTTACCCATGAGGTACCAGAAGGAGGCACGATCCGCTTATTGGATATACGGCTGCACTTTAGGACCAACCATGTATGCTATGAGTACGAGCCTCACGCCAAGAATCCGCTGCTCCCATGTACTTTGGGCCACTACGAATCCGTTAAGCGTAGCATTGAAAAACTACCTCACCGATGCGCTCAGGGATACGTGCTTCCACTGGTGCACGAATAGTTTAGAGGGTTAGGAATAGTGTCTCTTGAAGGCAGGCTACCCATGGCATGTAACTGCTTACGTAGCCAATCAACTGCTCAAGGACGCCAAGCATGCCTGTTCTGAAGATTATGGTGTCGATGGGAAGAAGGCTGGGAAGGTGCCCATTGTTCCATATATCCACCAGGCGTCTCACAGGCTGATGCAAATAGGGGCGAGTTCCCAAGTAAATGTAGATTTTTAGGTGCCCCAAGAATCGGTACAAACTTTGCAAGGACACATCTTCTGCCAACTCAAAGGCTGCCAGATAAAACAAAATTAAGTTTGTACCTTGCGTTTAGGACGACGTCGACGTCATTCCACTCTGCTGGGGAAAAATGCGTCGGCGAGACCTCAAAATCCACCTTGGCGAACACTTATGAATGTTCACAAGCCAACACCGGACACCTTAGCGCCCATTGCAAGGATTGTGGCCTTCGTAAGGACTATGCGGCTCTCTGCAATGAGTGGAGGATCATTCTTAGACAAAATAATGAATGAGTAAGATAGGAGAATCCGCCGAAATTGCACATCTTGGCGATGCATGCGTGAGTATGCCGTCCCTCACTCTTTCAGAAAAACAACTGGGTTTTCTGCTCTTCGCGGCAGGGGCCTCCCTCGCACTAAATCACGGCTGTTTGCTCGTTGTGTATAGGTACGGTGGTTATCATTGTTATGCACACTGTCCATCTGGTTGCCATGTTTTTCCTCAACCCGGAATGTGTGAATACTTATATATTTTTGTTTTCCGAAATAAACCATCAATTGCAAGTCAACCCTTGTCCATATATCCACTTTCCTTTATCCTTCGTCTAGTCGTTCGCACTGCAAGCATTGGTTTAATGGAGTACCAATGGAGTACCAACTGACATTTTATATCCAGCATTCTATATTGCTGAAAAGCTTGCTCGTTTAAATAAAAAGTGGGTCAACGGACAGAATATTATTTGTGAACGTATTGCCCTTGAGCGTCATACGTTTTGTCAGAAATTATTCGTAGCACTTCTTTTAAAAGGCTGTTGTTCTGAAATAGTTTATACTGTAGTTGCCCCGTCATAAGGAGAAGCAGTAATTAGGAGAAAAATGCCTGTATAGAGAACAGAATGTTTTTTTGAACAGCTAGTAAATACTTACTCCGTATTGAGATACGAACACACTAGAAAGCTTAACGCATTTGTTCTTAACACGGTTGGGACATAACAGCGCGGGCTTGAACCTGACTCCAACGCAGCAGAACATTTCTACGTATTCAATCTGAGTATCAACTAGGTAATGCGCTGGTGCGGTAGTTGCTTTTTTGCGTAACATATCACAGCCTCCGAGTGAAGATGGTTTCCCCCGTAGTCCGGTGTCGATCAGGAACCCAATCGCCCGGGCTATGTTGATTTGGCAAGAGGCTAGCAGGGTGATGTTGTTGAAGTTCTTGGAGGTGGCGGTCGAATTGACGAACTCGAGGCGTTGAAGTTGATTAAGTGAAACGGAAGTTTATGTACAGCTATTTACAGTATGAAAACTGGGTACATGAGAAATAAAAAGAAAAACTTCAAACTTCTGCTAGACGCTAGCTCCGAGTGCGCACAAATCACTCGAGCTCCTCAACTTCGTCTAAATCTCCTACTCTCGGAGCGTACACAAACCGCTCGAGAAACCACGGCCGAGACTCTGTCTCGCCGCAAGATCCGTCTAGTTTCCCGGTGCGGCGCTGCACCCTAAACCTCCGACGCGATCTTAACCTCGACTAGGGGGCTCACAAATCCCA